>NC_140584.1:1029087448-1030307448 GCF_964204655.1 Triturus cristatus
CTACCAGTCCCTGTATGCCAAATGGGAGAGACCTGCAAGTAAGCTTTTGACACTGCTGATGGGGGATATTTCCCTCCCAACTATTCATGCTGTTGACAGGAAGCTTCTCGATAGTCTGCTAAAGTGGGTAGAACTTGAGGACGCACTCATGGATATGAATCCTGGTACAACACAGAGACCAAAAGGATTCTCGATTCAACATCACCAGAAATGTCGGTAGTTCCTGCTGTTTCTGCTACTGCCCATGTACAAGGAAGTGATTGAGAACAGCTGCTTCTCGCATGGCCTAGATCTGGCCACTATTGTTGTCTTACACAAATCCAGGTACCTGCCCTAGAGTTGTTCCTCCTTTCAGCCAATTTCTCTCATAAATAGCAAACTCAAGCTATATGCAAAGCTGCTGGCCAATGTATGCATCAGTCCTGTCAAGGCTGGTCCATCCTGACCGATGCAGATTTATTCTCCACCGAGGTATGCGGTCCTACATACAGAGGGTACATGCAGCTTTGGCGTTCTGTCATCTGGATGGCTCGCATGTGCTCATGAATATTGACTTTGAAAAAGCCTTTGATGCTATTGAATGGTAATTTCTTTTGAGGGTTCTTACAAAGCTTGAAGTTGGCATATTCTACGTAAACGTGCTATATGCCCTGTCTAGAGCGCAGGTGAGGGCCATTGGGATTCTCTCCTTTGCTTTCCTGACCCAGAGGGGCACCAGACAGGGATGCTATATGTTTCCTTTGCTTTTTGCTTTGGCCATGAAGCCCCTCGTGGCATGGATTAGGTGTGATGCTCCAGTCTGATAGTTCAACTGGAGGTATAGGGTAGAGGACGACAGTGCACCATATGCAGACATTGTGCTGCTCTTTCCCTCTCATCCAGATGGCACAGATCCTCCGCTCCACCACATACTGGAGTTATGTGGGCAGGCATCCGGTCTACGAATAAATTGGACTAAGTCTCTAGTAGCCCATCTCACTGGGAAGCATGAGGGGGTGGATTGGCAGGCACAGCTTCTTATTTGCAGACTCAGCTTTCAGTACCTTGGAGTCCACATCACACTGCCCCCTCCCTTGCGTGGGCTCTCACTCTCTCACTCCTGATATCCACAATATGCATAGACTTTCAGACATGGGCAAACTACTGCTTAATATCTTGGGATGGACAGCACTATTTAAAATGTTGGTGTTACCTAGGTTTCTTCATGTGTTTCAGGACTTTACACTGGTGATCCTACAATGCTGGTTTGGCATGATCCAAGCAAAAATGTGGTCCTTCTTATGGGCTGCCCGACCGCCACACATTGCCTTTGGCCTTCGACGGGTGCTTAGGCATGGCAGATATGTAATAGTATTATTGGGGGTCCCAGCTGGTTGTCCTCAATGAGTGGTTTTAGGGAGGATGGACAGTCCCTGCTTTCCGCACTGGGATCTCCTTTATGTGGCTCTATGGGATACTGGGTATGATGTATAAAAACGCCATGCCCAGCTCCCTCCCAGAGCTGCCTAAAGTGGTGCTCTTGGCATAGAGGTTGGCCTTGCGCTCTACTGGGTGGGATCAGAAGCTCACTGTAGAGACCCCCTTGTGGAGGAGCAAGTGGCTGAGGCAGTCCTCCATCTTTGAGGGATCTCAAAACAGGAGATATTTGATGAGGATCCCACATGAGGTTGTTTCAAGAGCGGCAGGGAAACTGTGAACTACACCACTCTCAATTTTATAAATACCTGCAACTCCACCATGCCCAGCGACTTGAACTGACCGCCTAACCAAAGTCAACAAGTACAATCCTTTCGAGGCCAATCTCCTCGTGGGGCCTCCGGGGAGGAAAGGGTATATCCCGTATCTACAAATCCTTGGTTGTTATATCCCTGGGTCTCTTTGTGCCGCTGAGAGAGAAATGGGAAATATGGGTGGGGTCTCTAGACTATAGTGATTGGAGGGACACCAGGATTACTCCATGCATGCTGGCGATTCCTGCATGACTGCGTGTCATACAATTAGATTACCTTCACCGTACTTATCTGAAACCACTGCAACTGTGCCGGGCACAGAGACCACCTTCACCATCCTGCCGTAGGTGTTCAGAGGAGTGTTATGACTTTTTCCACATCATCTGGAAAGACCCGGTATTTATGTAGTATTGGTCATCTTTTATCAGCACCCTGTCCCACATTCTGGAGGAACTAATTGAGTCTTTCCCCTGCATAGTTCTATTGGGCCTATTAGAAGAATTAAAAGATGTGGGAGGCCACAGAAGTAAAAGGTCCCTAGTCAGATTGGGCACCTTAATTGTAAAAAGGGACATTGCTTGTGTCTGAAACTCCACAGCCCTGCCATCCTTGACCACTTGGCGATCAGCCATGGACTGGTGTACCAAATTGGAAGCATACTAAAATATGTTTCCTTATAGAATTGTGTAAGGACTGATCCAGGCTTTTTGTCCTCTTCCCCTAAGATTATTGGCTCAATAAATGAGCCTCATTGACAAAGAGGTGAAAAAGATGGAAACCAAAGGTTCAATGTCAGGTTGGTAATACGCCCTTGAGGATTTCTTAACAATATATTCCTAGTCAGGAAGAAAGACAAGGGTTTCCATACAGTAAAAACCTCGAAGAATTCAAAAATTGGCTGGTTTACCCTCACTTCAAGTTGGGGGGGGGGGGGGCTACCATCAATTGAGAGATGTGCTCATCATGGGAAACTGGATGGACAGGCACAACCTAAAGGAACCAACTTAACAGTTTCCATTTTCCACCACCACAGCTTTTTTCAATTCTGCTGGAGGAACTAGGTGTCCTCAGTCCCCTGGTGCTATATCAAGTTGCTACTTCCTGTAGTGGAATAATTGAGGACAAGAGGTGTCAGACTGTTCATATACCTGAACAACCTCCTACTGGTGGACAAACTGTCATCTAATCAGAACACGACTATTAGTCTGTTGCAGGACTTGGGGTTCGTCATAAACAAAGAGAAATGGGAACTGTTCCTGAACCATTCTATGATGTTCCTGGGGTTCATCATAGATTCGGTGAATGCAAACCTTAGCCTAGTGGAGAAGATGACAGCAATAAAGAAGGAATTGTGGACCATCATTGGAAGGGACAGAGTGTCCCTTGGAAAACTGTCCGGAATTGTAGGTCTTCTGTCGACATCAGTTCCGGTCAACCACATTTCAGGTCCCACTTTGCTACAGAGATTAAAGGCATACTTCCTCAGGAGAGGTGTGAAGTTCATGCAGCTCTCGTCGGAAACCAGAATGGCGATCCAATGCTTATAGAATCAGATGGCAGCAAGTGGGGCTGTAGAGGCAGGTGTAGAGACATCTGCATTGGAGGAAGATGGATGGCAGACAAACTGAAATTCCACATAAATTGTCTGGAACTTCTGGCTGGCTCATTCGCTATCAAATTCCTCTTGAAGAATAAAGTATCTTGTTGCGTACTCCTGAAAATGGATAGCGTGTCAGCAGTGAGAGATACTAACCGGCAAGGGGGCACAAAATCCAGAAACCTGGCAGAACATGCAAAAGACTTCTGGCACCTTTGCCCAGAGAGGCAGTGACAGTGGAGCACCTCCCAGAAAAGCAAAACAAAGTGGTAGACATGAATTCGAGATTCAGATGTGACTGGAACTCCAAGGGTCCAATTAACAAAGGGCTTCAGCACTCATGGTGGATGCCCTGCAGTTGATTGCCTTGAATGCGAAGGCCCTTTGTGAATCGGGCCCAGTGTCTTCAAGAGACTAATAGCCAGATGGAGTCCCTGCAAGGTGGACTATTTCACATTTAGGACCAACAATCAACTCCTGGATTACTAAAGCTGCAAAACAGGTCCAGAGGTGACAGTGGTGGAAACCTTCCTGCAAGATTGGTCAGACAACCAGAATTATGCATGTCCATCATTTGCCACGATTGGTAGGGTCTCAGCCATAGTGAGACAGCAGATGTGATTCTGGTAACTCCAATTTAGAGATCCCAAGCCTACAGGAACTATCCTGGGAGGCTCTGGTAGCACTACCAATAATGTCTGATATTCTGACAGATTGCAGGAGTCAGCTTCACCCTCTAGTGGTGGGCGGGTCATCTCAAACTGATGGTGTGGGGGAGTTCAGGGTACACTGGACGGACCAAGACATTTTGGAAGATGCTGCAGACTTCCTATAAAAGGCGTGGGGTGGTAGCACAATCAAGATATACCGTTTGGCCTGGAGGAAGTGATGTGGGAAGTGGATATGGAGGAACAACTGGATCGCCTGAGGGCAGGAACTTTCCACATCCAAAATTTCAGAAAAGGTGGCACCAAGACTGGCTCACAGAATGGTGAAATAGATTGTCTATCTCTGCAGAACACTGTCTTCTGAATCCCCGGGGGAACATCCTTGGACATGTAGCCTAATGAGAGGAATAAGGCTAGCTAAACTTCCTGAATCTAGGTATACCGATTTATGGGATGTGGAAAAGGTCCTAAATAATTTGTTAGCCTGGCAAGAAAAACAAATGCTCATAGAGAAAAGAGTTATCAGCAAAACGTGCTATGCTATTTTACCTAGAGCCATGCCATAGGATCTCTGATGTCAGACCACTAGAAATAGCAGGACGTATGTTAACACCGGATGAAGTCACCTTCAGATCGCTAGACTCACCAAGACTAACACCAGATCTATCTCGTTTTCACCTTTTGTAAACAAACCAAAGCTGTCTGAGGTACCTTGTGTGAAGGCGTTCAAAAACATGACAGCAGACCTAAGACCAACGGTTGAGAGATATTCGTGATTGCACTAAAGAAACCTTTCAAAGTGGTTTCCAACCATGTCCAGGTGGGTAACTGTAAGATGAGTGGAAATGGTGGCCTACTGAAGACAAATTCAGCTCTAAGAGGGCAAAAACCATCTAAGAATACAGGCAGATCAGAAGCAGCATTGGGAATCCTTGAAGCAAAGACAAAAGAAAACTGGAAACCTGACACGAGCAACGAGTTGAGAGTGCAGTTGTGCTGCACCAAGCAGATTGACCACTTCTGTTTTATACTCTCTGATGGAATTGATCTGAAACAGGAAACAGAAAAAGAACAGGAAGTAATATCTCCCCATAATGGATTGGGAAGGTTACTATAGAGATGATGAAATAACTTCCTAAGGAAATACTGAGAGGAAAGGATCTGGATTCTCAACAACAGAATCTGAAATTGCCTCTGGCATTGTCTAACCAATACAGAGAAAGGGTTCGCTTGAACCTAGCTCTGTGTTTCATGGGGATACACCGACTGGCAACCAGAAGCATTGCCAAGAACACTCATGGCGAAATAGCCCAACTGACCACTGCCGGACCTGAAAGCCAGTTGACACACGCGACCACCTATTCCTAGCCCAAGCTACAGAATTAAGAGGCATATTTACTAAAAAAGTGACAGAGTGCGGCGTTAGCCTTCTTGGCTTAACGCCACGCTCCACCACTTCTAAAACGCAGGGCTGCACCATATTTACAACAATACGGCGCAGGCCGTGTGTTTCCCCCTGCGTTGGCGCTAACTTCAGCTGCTTAGCACCAACGATGGCACCCTTGCACAGTAGTGCAAAGGGAGCCTGCCAATGCATACACCCTTACACCATAGAGCAAGGGTACCTGCGTTGTGGGAATGATTGCTTATGTACAGGAAGTTGGCCCTTCCTGCACATAAACAATCCAGAATGGCGATTTGTAACTTCTATCAATGCTGCTTTGTGCAGCACACATAGAAGTTGCAACGTGTCATCTTTAATATGATTGTTTATGTGCAGGAAGGGACACCTTATTACCATGATATCAAATAATTGAGCTCAACTGCAAATAAAATTCATATTTTTTTTAGATCCCAGCTATACTGTTGAGATGCATCTTCCTAAAATATTGTCAGTCCCGCAGCAATGTAGCCATGGGCCCTGGTGCAAGCAGGAAAAATGGCCTATTTCCCTATTGTAGGGGTATTAAAATACAGCAGTTACCAGGCCTCAATGGGCCCCTCAGGTCTCTGGACACTGTACTTGCACCAACGGTAGCTAGGCCCCTGAAAATTCTGCATATTTAGTCTGAATGGGAGTTGGTACGGATAAATGGTTTTATAAGATGATTTCGTTTACCTATCTAGTATTGTGGTTATTTGGTGCTCTCCTCATTCAGAGTAAGGTTGGAATTGTCAAGATTCAAGGGTCTTAAGATGAGGGGATATGATTGGGTCTTACAATCCAAGATGGTGTCAATGGGCTGGGCGATCCGCAACACCTCTTCTGACCTCTTGGTGGAAAAGCAATACCATGTCACAACACACAGTTACAGTAAATAATTGCCCCAGTTTCTGCATTGAAATCACATACAGTTTTGCTTTGCTCGCCTTGTTTCTACTACCATTTGTTATTCCACTGTGCCTGCAATCCTTCCATGCTGTATAATCAATCGCTCCATGTTTTAGGTCTTGCATGCAGACAGCTTTAGCTTTCCATTTCTATATCAAAGAACTGCAGTGGCTTCCCGAGGGTGCATACCTTCCCAATGAGGCGGGCTTAGTGATACAAATCCAATCGTTAGGCAAAACCCTCCTGAATGATTAGAACCATGAAGTTATTGATTATAATGTAATCCAAATTGGGGCAAAGAGCGTATTATGTTGGTTGTGTCTTGTGTAGAACGGTATGACATCGTATGATGATGTTGTTGTCACGTGTTGCCCTTATGCCAAATTATTGTAGAAATTTCTATCCAGTTAATTTGTATATATTTCTATCCAGCTCTGGTTTGAATGCGTAGTTTATCTGGGCGGTTGCATTCACAGGACTATTGCGGGAGTACCGCGAGCACGCAACTTTAAATAATAGAGCAATCTGATTGGAAGAGGAGCCTTTTTCCCCTTCAGCCTTCTCGCACCTGCGAGTCCTGCAGGAGCTCGCTCCCTGATTGGATGGATGCAACATGAGGAGAAATATTGGGTTCGCCATTTCAAAAATGCAGGAACTTGGTCCCTGAGTCCTGAAAATGAAAAAAGAGCTGGAAATTGTTTTGAAAGGGGGTCCCAGAGGGAACCTACTCTCCCATTCCAGATGGCAAATAAAAAAAAAACAATTGGGGGGGGGGGGTGCCTCAATAATGTGGGACTCTTGCGGGGGCCTGCGGGACCCCAGAGGATCGGATAATCATTTATAAAAAAAAGGGAGGCTGTAAGTGTCTGTGGTTGGCCACATATCGGAGGGGACTCTATGGCTAAACCGCGCTGCTAAAGGACTAGCGCAACGGTAGTTTGCTGTCCACGGGGGGGAGTACAAAGCAGCGTCTGTCCACAGTCACCCCGCGCAAAGCTGAAGGCTATGCATGGTGGGGGGAAGGTGATTACCACTGGGGTGTTTGCCGCATGGCCTGGCAACAGGCTGTGCACGGTGTGGATTTGGCATTGGTATATAAGGTAATAAAATATTATGTTGCATTGAAAAAAAACTAAAAATTCACTTACAAAAAACAAACTTTAAAATGACGTTAAATTTTGGTTTAGTAACAAGTTTTTTTCTGTGCATTGAAAATTCCTCAGATATTGACTATAAAAAACAAAGCTTAAAGTGATGTTATAGTTAGGTGAAAATGTTAGTTTAAACGTAACAGTTGAAACTAAAAAAAACCCACTAAATTCACTAGTTATAGTTATTTCAAATAACTATTACTTGCACCCTAGGTATACACTGCCTAGGACCTCACATATTATATCACTCATACTATGTTCTGTGACATCATTGATAACACCACTAATGACATCTGAAATTACGTTATTGATGCAAATGCTGTGCATAAGGAGGGGGGCGCAAGCTATAGTTATTTGAAATGACTAGAACTACTAACTTTTCGGGTTTTTTTCAATTTACAATGTTACGATTAAACTGAAATTTTCACCTAACTATAACATCACTTTATCCTTTGTTTTTTCAGTGAATTGTTATATATATATATATATATATCTATATATCATCTCCCTGGCTATATTATATATAAACATAAATGCCCGGACACTCTTTCTTGCTCATATATATATATATATATATATATATATATATATGATATATATATATATATATATATTGACAGCCTAATTGCATTTATCCCATTGTAGGTGGCCCCACCAAGTTTATGGGTGACCCTTTGTGTGTCCACCTTACAAATTATTTCTCTAGACACCATTAAGACCCATTGTCCCAAATACATTAAAATATATACATATAGTATATTTGGATCTGCCTTTACTCTTGATTGGATGACTTTCTTGTCTACCTAATTTCTATGCTTCTTAAACCAATAGCTTTTCTCACTATTCTTTGTTTTTCATTCGGTGCATTTCATCTTTACCATGTTCTGGGTGGATGACTTGTATCCTTCCATTGATTGCATTCAGTGAACTATTGTTTTGGCTTTCTTTTAGCACTCCACAGAAGTGCATGCGTCTTCTCCCTCATTTGTTGCTTCTCCTTTAGAGCCCTCACTCTTCAAGTTGCTCGCTCCTACATCCACAGCAATTCCCTTGATTTGCCTACATTTTTTGTTAAAAAGAAAGCAAATCCCCCAATTCTCCATTGCTCCTACGCCCCCTCGTTATTTAGCAGAATCCACTTGCTCCATCATAACCCCCACCTGCTCTTCCATGGCTCTCCAGTCCCTCTTCATCACGTTCTTTTAAAAAAAAAAAAAATAATGAAAGAAAAATGTTAAATCTTTTTTGGGAGACCTGGCAGTTGCTGTTTGCTACCATGCTACTCCATTATTTTTCATATGCTCACTTTACCACTCCAAGATTAATGTATGCCATCATTCAACAGTAAATTATTAAAATCACATCATGACATAAGAGCGTTCATGCATAGTGATGTATGCGTGCGTATCTGTGGGCACCATGTAATGCATATGTGCGTAGACGGCACTATGCATGCACCCATATACATTATCCTACTTTTTTGTTGCGCTGTTGCTATAAGGCTATATTAATGGCCCACTGCAGCGTTAAAGGCCCGAGACGGATGCGAGGGACTTTAACAAAGCAGCGGGACTTTAATAGCCGGTATAGCCCTGCTACGAAGGGCTATAAGGCTATTAGAACATTGTGCCACTACAGGGCAGAATGTTCTAACAAATTTTAAAAGGGCTCCAGGGAGCGCGAAGGGATTCAAATCCCTTCAGGCTCCCTGAAGCCTTTGTTCACAGCCACAAAGAAGCATTGGACTGTTGGAGCTCCGGGCTTATACCAGCCATTATAAGCCTGGAGCATTCCATTGTTTTCAATGGGGCTTCCAACATTCCAACGTTCTAATATTTGTTAAGGTCTTCCTCAAATGATAATCCTATTGTTGGTGGGAACTGTAATCAGCTCTTGGACCCTTAGATGGATTGCAGCTCACAGACAAAATATGTTAATAATAAAATCAAAAAATCGTTTAAAAACTCAATACTATGAAGGGGTGTGTTGATGCTTACTTCGTGTTTTTAGCTAAGCCCCTTCTCACATGCCCTTGCACAACTATTGAAAATTTAAAGCTTTCTCCCATTTGGTATAATACAAATATTTTAAAAAAAGTAATAATGTGCATTTTTGGAAGGGCTGGATACAAAATGGAATGGTCACAGTGGTTCAGTTGTTTTCAGATACTCAGAGGCCTGTTAGCATAGCGGGCGGATCGCCACCAACCGTATGGTGGTGGCGATCCGCCTGCTAAAAATCTCCGCCCGCATTCAATTTCCCCCCCGCAACACTATACCATGGCGGGGGGGACCCCGGCGGACGGGAAGACCGTCCGCCGGTTTTCCGCCGGTAGGCAATCCGCCCTATTGCCTACCAGGCGGAAAAGCAGTTCATATGGTGGCGGTGTCTGGTAGACACTGCCATCCATATTAATATGAAGGCGGGGACCTGCGTTGTCGCCACAGAAAGGCAGGCGGTGTTTGACATTGGGGGCCCGTAGTGGGCCCCCAGGGATTCTAGGGCTGGGGGGTGCACATGGGGGGTACCATAGGTACCCCCCTGCATTTCAATGCACAACGTGGCAGGCACCGCGCAGTGCCTGTCACGTTGTGCATTGAAAGGCACAGGCTGCCTTTGTGGCATTGCGGCGGGCGGTGCTCTCTGCACCGCCCGCCGAAATGTTGCAGATGAGCCATGCGCCCGCCAGTGTGGTGGGCGAATGCTAATCGGGAGTGCGGGACCGCCGCACCCTCAGCGGGCGGTCCCGTTTCCCGTGGGTATGGCAGGTGGACAAAGTCCGTCCGCCATACTAATGGTGCCCTAAGTTTCTCTCCTTTCCTGATCTTCAACATACATTTAATTTAGCCCCATCTTATAATTCAAAATATGAGTAATTTATAATCCCTTTTCTCTCTCCAATCTTTGGACCACCCCCTCCCCAAGATACATTTAATTTAACTTCTATACTGCCATGATATATATATATATACAAAAGTCTTGATAAAGTTCCTGATGGTAGAACTAAAACTGCATGTTGAATTACACTGGGAAATTGATTTTTTTCTATCTAAACACGGAATAAGGTATGGACAAAAATCCAATCCACATCTCGTTCAGCTAGCACTTGTCAAACATTATTTTTAACTCCAATTTCTCTTTTCCAGTTTAAACTTTCTACAAAATGTTGATCTTGCACTAACAAGAACAGTGATCTTCTGTATATGTTCTTTGATTGTCCAAAGGTCAATCCATTCTGGCTAAAAGTTTGGGACAAGATCACCGATATTTGTTCAATTACACTACAGTTTGACAAATTATATATTTTTCTGAGAGGTTCTTCTCAAATTTGGCATAACAAGGTCATGGTAGGGAAATTTGTTAATCTAATGATTGTCATTGCATTGCAAATTATAACATCTAGTTGGAAAGGCACTACTAAAACTACTTTTATTACATGGTGGAACAAGTCATGTCATAATCACAGACTGGATAGAGCAAATGTCAGCTCCATACAGCAAATGATCAAAAGATTTGTTCTGGTTACCATTTTTTAGGTCGAGCTAGACAGTGCATGCACTGTCTCTTTGAGACCTGCTGTAATCAGTTTGTGTGCATCAAGTCCATCCCCTTTCTTGCCATTGCTTTTCAATTGTCTGTGTCAGTGTCCTTTAAAAATCTTTGCTTGCTAGTGGTCAGTCCTGCCTCTTTGTCCCTCCCTTCTCTCTTCTGTTACTCCCACAGAGCAGGGACTTAGTACTGTCTCATTCTGCTATGGTTCTTTATCTGTTCTTTGAGGGGCTATTTTTTTCTTGGTTGCCTACTCTGTTTGTCTGTGTTTAGCTTCAGCGCCATCTCTGCGTACATTCAAATATAGCATTCTTCCTCCCATCTCTACTTAATGCAACAGTTGTGTTACAGCTGTCTCTCCTACCATGGCTCCTGTTCCCTTGCTTGCAATTTTTTTACTAGGCTTTTTGAACTTTTTGATATCTATGGGCAGTTGGGATTTTTCTAGTAGGATATTTGCTTGGTTTGGGCTTCATTTTAAGGGGGATTGGGCTTGTTCTTTAGGTATAGCCTGTAAAGGGTTTACATCCCACCCTCTCTCTTTCCAGCCTTTTTATTGGTTCCTGTGCAGGCCACTTACTTTTCTTCCAGTCCATAGGTTGTAGCATATGACCAATGCTTTTTATGACTGATGCCCTGTGCATGTGGTTAAGACGGCCTGTTTTAAAATAAGCTAAATGTCTATTTTCTGTTCCTCTAAACAATGGCCCCAGGCCTGCTGCACCACGCCTGTCGGCTAACGTGTCATATTGCTAAACTGTTGTTTGCATTAGTCTTAATAAACAGCTCCACCAAGCAATCACCTACCACTGCAACACTTAGCTAAATGTACGGGAATATGTATTTGAAAGGCATTCAGAACTCCGCACTTTGTCTGCTATTTAAATGCCATGTTGCATCAGTAATAGCCCAGCTACTGCGCATCCTCTGGCTTCCGAACCGTCCTCCAGCAGACATGTTACAAAAGAGCTGGCTTGTCTGTCTGGCACGTACCGCCAGCAAAATTAGGCGCTGAACAATGAAGAAGTACGTTCTGTTTGGAGCTGAGACGGATGGAAAATGTAATTTAATTTGCAGGCTATTAATTTGAAGATTTATTAGTGGACATGCTATAACATGAGCAGAATTATTTGCTTAAATGAGAAACATACTTATCCAGCTGACTCACGAGCTGGTGACATATGTCACTGAGAGGGTATCTGCACCCTGATGGGTAATTCAGTGTAATGCTTGCTGTACAGGGAAGTGCGAGTCAAGAGGCGAGTGTCACAGAGTGGTTGGTTAAATGGCAACGGATTTACTCCCAATACATTTGAGCAGTATGTTAAGGAGTCTGTAAAACACAAGTACTTGAATTATGAAAAATTACAGCTTTTTTCCTTTTCTTCTGGCTCTTCTATTATGTAAATATTCCTGGTAGATCGTAGGTGTGGCTGCGAAAAAGCCAGCATCTTTCTAACAAACATAAATTCAAATACATGTATTGCTTTAAGGCAGTGTTTTTGCATGAAGCAGATCATCAAATTAAGAAAATTAAACCTTGCAAAACTTACCAATTTGTGATTTTGTTTTTTACATGGTGGATACTTAGCTCAATGACCCACGATATGTGTTTTGCTAATATAGGACTTGTGTTCTTTGCACAATATTTTGCTGTAAATGTTGTCAAATGGGTTTTGATCAGTACAGAAATCCCACCCACCAGAGATGGTGGCAATTTTTTCCACCATAGAGTTGAGGGCAGGCAGGGAGTGATTGCACGTATAATCGCTACTGCGCAGATAGGTGTCATGAGTATCATGTGTGCATAGCTGTATACTGATTCTTGGCCCCTTTCATGTGATTGACAGAAAACACTGGTGACCCCTCAGCCCCAGCACACTGTGTTGCAAAAATAAAGAGATATCTTGAAAACACTGAGCCGCATACGTTCTACTCTCCAGAATTTGATTTTGGTTCCCCTTCTCACACTTATTCCTCTAGTTTTGTAAGAGTTTATCTCCACCTATGTGGTCCTTTTTCTGACATGAACTGGATTGGCCAGACCCCATCTTCTGTTCCCATAACTTCCTGTTCAGCTCTGTGTCAGGAAGCGATGTCCAATATCGATACATGGACCATAGATAGTCCTGGCTACAGGAGCCTCTCATCCAATTAGCAACAAGACACAGTGGTAGGTGTCTTACCCTCTCTGCCAACACTCCACTCGTTTTGATACTAGGACAATGCTTGTCTCAATCGTGGCACTGTTTCCTATTAGCGGCATTATAATAGGAAAATATTATACAGTAATAAATGTGGAAATGGGGCAGGCTGTATTTGCATATGGCACACCCCATGAGCATGTGGGTCTCCCTACTGCTGGTATGCGCCTGTCTGCATTGACTAATGGACAATTGGTATTGTTGCCTTCGTATGCGCAAGCCACAAAATCCAAGGCACCATGCAGTTTTTACAACTGTTTCCTCATTCATAATCCTGCTTGATATCAAAGGATATTTAAAAGAATCCAGAACCAAAACATCTGCAGTTAAAAAAAATTGAGAAAAATAAGTATTCCTTACAATTCTATTTATCAGCAAACGGACACAATCACTGAAAGTGAGTAAGAAAGTTAACACTCCAATTTAAGTACAATTAAAATAAGTTATTTGCATTAAACAACATCAAAGAGAACAATTTTTAAAACTATCATGGCTTGGATGAGTTGGCATCTGTTATAGCTATATATCTATATATGCACAAAAAAAAAGAAGTTGGAACTCTGGGTAGTTCCCAAGTTTTAGGTGGAGAGCCGCTCTCCACCACCGCAAACTGCTCATCTCAAATGTCTGTTTTTCTAGCAGAGTTTTAAAGCATAAGTAGGGCCACTGGAATAACGCAGCAGGAGTGAGCCAAAATATGTGGTAGGGTTGAGTAAATTATTCGGCCAGAAAAGGCAAATTATGTGGCATAATGCAGCACATTTTGTAATAGTATTACTACATTGTTTGGCATTTTTAAACTTGGTACCACTGTCTGGCAATTGGTTGCACCTCATTACTCCCAAATATAGCAATAGGCAACAGGAAGGTGACCAGTACAGCTATACAAAGTGCCTTCTACTGCACAGCAACATGTTTTCTCTGCATCTTTAATAACTTTTGAACCATTCGAGCTGGAAACAATTATTTGTTAAAATCTGCAGATTATGTGACAGATGATGGATTAAGTGGCAGATGCAGCATCTCTATAATTATGTGGAAATTTCTCAGCTGCACAATCGCATAATTCTAGTGGACCTGCGCATAAGATTAGGACAGTGCTATCCACACGGAGCAAGAAAAGTGAAAAAATAAATAGCTGGTTATATACAAAAATCAGAGTAGGCTTTGAAAGAGCTTTGTGACTGAAAAGAAAAACTGTTTTTAAGCACATGTGAACAATGCACTTAATCTTTGTGCAGACGCTCAATGTGAATGGAGACAATGGGAAAAATGAGTTGACCCAATGCCCCATCCTGTATGCGGTGGTGGGCTGGGATAAAAAACATTTTTAGTGCAACAGCTCTCGCATTTGCGAGAGCTTGAGCTATTGGCATTGTAAATGATAATGCCTTTTCTTTATGTGTTTTGAAAACCTGCAAGCTTTGCGTAAACATGCACTTTTTTCTTCTAGTCCTTGCCTATGAGAAGCAAGGCTGGCAGTAAAAGAGGAGCAGTTGCTGCCAGCCTTGCTTCTCGTAAGCATCAACTATAAGTACAAAGTGCGTGTTTACGCACCACCTACAGGTTTTCAAAACACATAAATACAAGGCATTGCCATTCACAGTGCCAACAGCTCAACTCGCAAATGCGAGACCTATTGCATTGCAAATGCTTGTTTCCTTTCTATCTAGACCAGGTTGATTCTTTGGCTGCTAATATGGGGTTTGAACCTTCTTAAATTAATTTTTGTTAGATGATTATTGATTGATATGTTTAGGTCCATTGGAGATAATGTGATCTTCCCTTCTTACCCATTCCTCTTCTCTTTTTTCTCCTTTCTCGTCCTCAAAAAATGAATAAAATGCTATGTTAATTTTCACATGCATTGCTATTCGTGGTATAAAGTTTAATATGCTTTGAAATATATTATGCTACGTCCTTTGAATATACTTTTATTATGCTGATCTGCTAATGTACATGCACTGGGTATTATCTGATTGTACTGCTTTGTTTAACTTCATTCTCTTTTAATAAAGTATTTTGAAACTGAATAAAACGTCTTTCTCTTAACACTTTTACTCACCAATATTGACCACATGGCTTAGCACCGTATTTTCTGAATCTTAAAGCCTTTTCAACCACCCTCTCTCCCATTGTAATATAGCTGGCTATTATCCATGATCCCACCTTAACTCTCACACCACGCATTAACAGAGAGAGTACAATCTGAACACCTCTACCTCCACTCACTCAAGACAGTGAAACTCTTGGCGCGAATTCAAAAACATTTTGATAGAAATACATGTGACTTGCTTTTATACTACTTCTGCCTTTCAGGATTATAACACGAGAAAGTCACAAGAAAATCTTAGTGAACCAGGCTATTAGGTCTAGAAATCATCTGAACATATCTGTTCATGCGTATTCCAGATTGGACTTTAGGAATGTAGTCTTTAAAGAAGTCTTGCATTCATTTTTTGCAACTTTCAAGTAATACTCCACTAAGTGGTCAGATTGTTCCCTCCCATACTCCCTGAGCACCACCGGCTGTCTCTAATTGTAAGGATCAACTCTACACTGTGCCACCTAACTCAAAGTTATCTATTCGACTTGTCTTCGTCATACTGAGAGGCATTAGAAGCTGGCCCCCAGAAATAGAACATCTCTGGTCCAGCAACAATCCTTCAGTGAGGCAGCGACTTCCATCTTCAGGTTGTATCTAAAAACCCACCAGTTCGGTTTCTTTCTGAACTAAATGATCTACTAAAAAATTAACAAATTGTTTTAGGTCTTCGATTATCAGCCTTTATTGCAAAGCACACCTAATATGCAAACTACCTACGACAAGATTTCTACTCCTATGCTACATGCTTCAACACAACCTTTGTTTTTCTTTTATATAGCATTTTCATTGGCATCAGCATGTACAACAAATCGTTCGAGGCCCTTCTGACTCCCACAGGTTCTCTGGCTCTAAACTCCATGCCCTGGGCCCCGGACGCAACAACAACTGCTACCTCACCTCTCCTTGCTCCACAGCAGGACCATTCACCTTCCTTTGCTATCGGCTCACTTCCATCCATGGACCATCCGCTCCTGCCGAAACCCACGTCACGCCCTCCCCACCGGCTGCCACTTCCACGGAACTCCTCTTGTGGCTCCTGATCAATGCCAGATCGCTCTGCAAACAGGCCTGGGACACCATTTCCACCCTCAACCCAATGTTGTTCGCTGCTCAGCATACGTCTCCCTATTTAGGAAGGGTGATGCAAGCGTGCAGCGGGCGTGCCACAGGCAAGCCCGTCTGCGCCCGTCCGTGCTCAGCGCAAGCTCTGCTGCCATTTTTCTCTCTGGGCACGCCAGACTCTGTTATTCAAGGGAACAACTCATACACATAGGTGAGAGGGATACCAGGGGGATACAAGAAGATATGGCGAATAAAGGTAACACCGTCACAGTTGACCACACTTCTGCTAGATTGAAATGTGGCCTGATCAAAAGTAAATCTTTTGTTAAACACTACCAAGAGGTATCAACTATGTTGGAGTGTCTCGATTTAGACGTTTTGTTTTTAACTGAAAGTTGCACCCGAGCCCACTCTGCTGTAGAGCTAGGATTTGCATGCCCAGTAGGTTATAAAATCTTCCACAAACCCAGGCCGCTGGGGAGAGGCAGGAGGGTTGAATTGATTTTTAAAGAAAAGTGGGATTTCACCCCCTTACACATTGACGATGTCGAGGGCATAGAATTATTAGGCTTCACATTGAAAGAGGCGAGAGGACAAGTGTTGTCAGGAATAGTGTGTTATAGGCCTCCCGGACAAATCCCCAATATCAAGCTTTAATTGACACCTTTGCTAATATGTCTTTAACACACTCAAGGATGATTATATTGGGCGATTTCAGTCTCTGGGATAATGGAAATCCTGTCCCACCACTCAGAGATCTGGTGCAAGCTTGCGAGAGCCTCAATCTGCACCAACTGGTACTCCAGCAGACTCATCAAGGAGGTCACATCCTAGACCTAATATTTGCCAACCGTAGGGAGACAGAGGTGATTGAAGCATTACCTCAATGCTGGACCGATAATTTTTTAATTCACTTTATGATAACGTTGCCCAGTTTTACTAACAACATGAATCAATCAGTAACCCTCCGTAAGGGAAGAGAATGGGCTAAGTTACTAAAAAATAGATAGTCACTGCTACTCTCAGAACAGAATATATTTGTACCCTGTAAATCGGTGGAAGAAAACTATCAAATCTTCTGTGATCAAATAAACTATACTTTAGATCAGATTGTTCCAGTAAAAAGGCTAAAGAATGGAAAGAAACCCTCAGCCCCTTGGTACAGTGAAGAGCTGAAACTGATGGGGAAAAAACGCAAACAGGCGGAAAGAAAATGGAGAAGGTCCTATGATCAATTAGACAAAAAAGCGCTGAAATTGCTACAGGCTTCATATAAGGAAGTAATTGCTAGGTCAAAAGCTGAATATTATGCCAAACCCATCCTGCAGGCACCTAACAGTACGAAAACTCTCTTTACCATTATAAAGGACCTATCCAACCCAGCATGTGTGGGCAATAAGGTTAGAGCAACACAAAAGCTTTGCGATGATATCGCTGTCTATTTTGATGAAAAGATCAATAAGATTGTTGGTGGCCTCAACTCAAACAATAATAGCAGCTTGGATGCGGAAAAGGATCCACCAACGATAATAGCAACAGAGCAACAAGAAGAGGCATTTAACAGTAATCAGCCACCCGCTTTAGAGTGCTTCCAAATTCCCACTGAGGAAATATTTAATATCTTAGCTCATAGTGTATCCTCTGGTTCACCGTTGGATCCTCTTCCGCAGGGAATATGGAAAGAATTTCAGTCAGAATTATTCCATCGGTTTCGGCAGATCTGCTGCCAATCACTAGAAATGGGAACTGTTCCAGAAGCCTGGAAGCAGACAATGGTGACTCCGCTGCTTAAGAAACCCTCACTTGACCCTCAGTGTCCATCTAGCTTCAGACCTATCTCCCTTCTGCCGTACCCAGTAAAAAGTTTGGAGCGGGCAGTTAGTAAATCCCTGTCCCTCTATTTAGAAGAAAAACATCTGTTAGAAAGGCTCAATTTAGCTTTCGCCAGGGCACGGAACGGAAACTGCCCTAGTGACAGTACTTGATACCTAAGAATGCGAGAAGACAATGGCAATCCAACCGTATTAGTACTATTGGATATGTCGGCCACATTCGACACAGTGAATCGTAGTATTTTGCTGAAAAGACTAGAGAACATCGGAGTGAAAGGATTGGCACTGAAGTGCCTGCAATCATATCTGATGGGCAGGCAACAGGCGGTGACAATTCCATCTTTTACATCCCCCAAGACCCCTGTGCGCCACGGGGTACCACAGGGATCAGCAATAAGCCCAATCTTATTTAATATCTATCTGCATCCTCTGATCCCTATTATCAAGTCCTTTGACATTGATTTAATCAACTATGCGGATGACACACAACTGGTGTTCTCTTTAGAAGGAAACCAGGCAGTTTTCCTAGATAAATTCCAGGAGTGCATGCACAATACCACAAAATGGCTCAGAAATAACTCCCTACAATTCAATGGAGACAAAACTGAGATAATATATTGCTCCACAACCAAAATTGCGCGGCTCTTCCCCTCCGAATTCAGACTGACCCCTACAGATAAACCACTGACTCCAGCTAGAACAGTGCGTAACCTGGGGGTTTTGATGGATGATAACCTTCAATTGGAGTCACAAGTTAATAAAACAGTTGGTATTTGTTTCTCCTTGATAAGAGCAATACGTCAGATCCTTCCGCTGCTGCCTGCTACTACTAGATCTCAAGTAGTGAGGAGCATGATACTGAGCAGGCTGGATTATTGTAGCTCATTGTATCTGGGAGCACCTAACTCAGTGCTACTGTAGCTACAGAGGATCCAGCCTATATCAGCCAAATTGGCTTTAAATAGGCAGCGCACATCCTAAACGACTCTAGCTTTGAAGGACCTTCACTGGCTACCAATTAATCAGAGAATACATTTTAAATCCCTATGTATTGTGTTCAGAGCAGTACATGGATTGGGTCCAACATCCATGCAGGAAAAATTCACTTGGTATACTCCTGGGAGAAACCTTCGCTCATCAAGCGCAAATCTGGTATCCACCACAAGATTCAAGAAGACTAGGACGGGTGGCAGAGCATTTGGTGTAGCAGCCTCACGACTCTGGAACAATCTCCCGTGAATATTAGACAAATTAAAACTCTGCTCCATTTAAGAAGAACTTAAAGACATGGCTCTTCCAGAGGGAAGAGTAACACGAGCTTCTCAATATCTGCGAACAGGTCATTTTTATGCACACTGACAACAGGGTAAGTCTCAGTGCCAGGATACCCGTGGGGTGACAGTTTTGCGCTATAGAAGTTTAAGTTATATTACATTACATTACAATGTGACATTCATCACAGAGACTTGGCTCACCCCCACGCCGGCCCGACATTGCCATGGCCACACCAACCGGCTACAAGATGAAATACCAGGACCGCACCAACAGACACGGAGGTGGCATTGCCATCATACACAAGGAATCAATCATCTGCACCACCACAAAACCATGCCAACACCTCAATTTCCAACTCCACAGCTTCAACAATACCACAATCAAAGGCACCCTCGCATACAGCCCTCAGAGCCTTGAATTGTCCTCATCGATGCCATCACCGAATTCATCACTCCACTCGCAATTGAATCCCAACACTACATCTTCCAGGGAGACGTCAATTTCCATCTGGAAGTGCTCACAGACATCCAACTCCACTGGCCTTCTGAAAAAAATGGACAACATCGGCCTCACATAGCTGGTCTCAGACCCAACGCATAGAGCAGGACACATGCTGGACCTCAACTTCACATCCAACAACAGAGTCAGATACAGCCACACCTCTGAACTCACCTGGTGCGATCACTCCATCGTCCACTTCCCCATTGCTGGACCACCCCATAGCACCCCCAACCACCAAAGCGCCCCCTTCCGCAGCTGGGCCAAAGTCACTCAGCTCCAATGGACCGACTCCCTCAGCATCACCCTGACTGACGTCTCCACCAACCTGAATCGAGCAGTAGAGAACTTCAACGATTGGATCACCTGCGCCGCCAACCAAGTCGCTCCCACCAACCAGCCAAAATGCACAGACCGACCAAACGAGCCAGCTGGTACACCCAGTACTCAGCATATTAAAACGCAGATGCAAATACCTAGAAAGAAGATGGTGCACCAGCAGAAGTGACACCAATCGAGCCACCTTCAAGTCGGCCCTCAATGTCTACCACCACCAAATTAGACACCAAAAGGGAGGCCCTTGCAAATCACTCTGAAGCCAGCACCAACCACACCAAGTAACTTCACCATCATTAGATAGAGAGTTTACCTGCACATCAGCCACTGAGAACTCGATCCCTGCCTCAGAGGAACTCTGTGATGATCTAGAAAACCACTTCTACAACAAAATAAGCACCATATATAGAAACTTCGACCCCCAACCCACCAACCTCCTCACCCTTCCCACATCCCCGAAGACCACCAGCAACCACCTGCTCAGCTCAGCACACTGAACACTACTGCCCTAATGAACTCCATCCATTCGGGAGCACCCTCCGACCCATGCGCCTACTGACTCTTCATCCTGGAAAGTGACAAGATCAGCCACCTGCTCATCACCATCCACAATTTTTTTTTAAAATCTCTTTTATTGGATTTTTTTTATACAAACATGATATCTTATTGTGCTAATGTATGATTGGTTTAATATATCAGTATTTCTGAGAGCATGGTTACATTGCATTTCAATATTAAACAAGTTATTACGTGGTAAAGCATCGCTTGCAACTGCATCTTCATGTTAATAAATGTGCTTTGTATCTCTTATTCGCTACTCGCTGCCTCTGACTACAATAGACACCGCTGTTTTGCAGATTTACATTGTAAATGCAACTCCCAGCTGGAAAATGTATCGTTGGTGTGCTATGTTCATAGGCGGTCTGTATTTGGGTAGTGCTGTGTTGCGTAATGATCTAATGACCTGCAGCGGTGTTTAAACCAAGAAATAATACACTTTTATTTTATGCTAAGAAAGTTTTATAAATTGAGAAAGAAAAACAAAAACCCATATACAAAATACTAAATGAACGTCATCTAATACATGATGCGGGTGGGTTGGGATTTATTCATCGAGGTATGTTGAAGCCTGTGCTTGACTTGTGTTTGTGTATGGATTTAGCTGAGTTGTGACGTAGCAAGTGCCCTTGGGGTATCACGGGAATAACTGACTGCATAACATGTGTTGAGGGAAGAGGGTGTCTCGTTAGGGTGTTTGTGGCGAGGGGGGCATCTAGTGGCCCACAACTTCATCAATGTCACTGGCTAGTTGTGAAGATGCAGGACTATCTGTGCCGTCTGGATGCATGAGCGTTTTAAGGATAACGTTCCAGGACTGCGCTATTGGATACTTGGGTAATCCCGCAGTTTTCTCTCTATGTAATGTAGTGCTCTCAGCCTGCGCCCACACCGTGAGGGATTTTGCCCAGCTGACTTGTGTTGGGGGGAGTCGTTGTGTTTCCATCTCTTCGTGATTAGGCGCTTTGCCGTTATAAATCCTAGATCCCTGAATCTGAAAGTTACTTTATTTTTTTCCGTCCGCTGACATAGTCCTAATATGCAAAGTTCCCATGTGCCCTGTAGCGGCATCTTGGTGCACTTCGTTAATGTCTTCGTAACTGCATGCCAATATGGCTGAAGTGAGGTGCAGGACCACAGCATATGCAAAAGATCAGCATCAGTCAGTTGGCACAGTGGGCAGGGGTAGTGATATTGAAGTATTTATTCATTTTATCTGGGGAGAGGTACGCCATGTGTAGTATATATGTCTGTATGAGCTTAAATCTCCCATTCCTTATCTGTCCATGGTTGCCCCCTATCTTCAGCCCATCTCTCGCGGAGACTAGTTAGTGGTTTCAGTGTATGCGCAAGGAGAGCTTCCACCAACCAACGGACCACGTGCGAACCCTCACACATGACGTGTAAGTAAGTATTGTAAGAGCTGATGTGTTTGTGGCTCGGCTGTCATATCTCACCAGGCGGTTGTCAGAGTCCGCATTATAGCAGCGTGTAGAAGGAATTGACCTGTAGGGATATTATTTTCTATAACTAATGTTTCAAAAGTTAGAAGGGTGCCCTCTGCATATAGATCCTCCACTGTTTCTAGTCCTGCCTCGTGCCAAGTCATCAGTTCCACTTCAGACACTTTCTCTCTGCCTCTAGGAGTTCCTACGAGTGGTATTAATGGGGAGTAGGGGAGTGTGTCGCGAGTTAGCTGAAGGCTCCTTCAATAACACCTGTGAGCTAATTCAATATACATTTGAGGTGGGCAGGGGAGTCTAGTAATGGGATGGAATAGGTGATAGAGTTGAGATTGTGTCCACGGTGGTGATGTTGTAGCAGTGTCGTCCAGATTTTTGCCACTCATCCATTTTGATACCCACTGCAATTGGGATGCTAGGTAGTAGAGCTCCATGTTTGGAACTGCCAGCCCACCTTTGCTCGTTGGCACATACATTTTCCATAGTGCTATTCTAGGCCTTCCTTTATTCCAAATTAAGCCTAAAAAAATACTTTCCAAGTTCCTAAGTATCCTGACCGGGACATATACAGGGAGATTTAAAAAATAGTATAACAGTTTTGGCAATAATATCATCTTAGTTCGGGTAATGCGGCCCATTACGCTCAATGGAAGAGTTTTCCAGAAATGTACCTGCGTTTTGATGGCAGCGATGGTTCTCATTAGATTGTAGTTGAGTAAGTCAGTAGGGGGATCTGTATATGTAGATTCCCAGATATCTAAAAGTGGTTGGGTACCAGGTCAGGGTAGTCCCATTGATTATGATATCTAATTCAGTCATGTTATTGCTAAACGAGTATACTCCCGATTTTGTCCAGTTTACTCGAAGCCCGGACATTTTCTCAAATTTTCAGAAAGTGTCGGCTATTCTGGGGGGTATATTCTGTAAACGACTTATGTACAATAATAGATCGTCTGCATATAAGGAGACTGTATGTAATCCGTCACCTAGTGGTATGCCCCAGATTGCGCCACTGTCTCGAAGAATTACCGCTAGGGGTTCCATTGCGAGAGAGCAAAGCAATGGGGACAGTGGGCACCCCTGTCGTGTCCCCCGTTTTATGCGTAGTGCATCTGAGAGTAACTTACCCATCTTAACCCGGACCGTGGGGCGTTGGTAGAGCAGTCGCACCATCAGTATGTATCCTTCCCCCAAATCATATTTACACAGTACTGCCACAAGATAAGGCCATTCCAGGGAATCAAAGGCCTTCTCTAGATCGAGCACTAAACAACCGGATCGCAGCCAATTATCCTTAGCGTATTTTTGTATTTTGAATAATCGGCGTATATTTAGGGATGTGCTCCTAGTGGGGTCAAAACTGTTTTGATCGGGATGGACTAATGTTCTAACTATCGGGGCAATGCGCTTGGCTTGTATGGATGCAAATATTTTATAATCTGTGTTGAGAACCGCTAACGGGCGATAAGAGCCAAGAAGTTCTGGATCTCTACTTGGTTTAAGTAGGTAGACCAGCGTCGCTTCATTTTGTGTGGTTGTAAGGGCAGAGCGGCTTCATATAAATTTAACAATTGTGGTGTCAGGATGTCTGAGTATACCTTATAAAATTCTACAGGCAAGCCATCTGGGCCTGGTGACTTGCCATTGGACAATGAAAATATACTCTCTCTAATTTCCTCTTGTGAAATGGGTTCGCTAAGTTCCTCATTTTGTCCTGGAGTATGCTGCGGTAGCGTTAGCTCTGCGAGATAGGACTGGATATCTGTGGGTGTGGCTTGCAGTTGGGATTTATACAATGTTTTGTAATAGCATGTGAATGCCTCATGTATATCTGCCTGAGAGTGTAGTGAGGGCTGCGATTTAGGTACATACATTGCTATGTTGGCATAAGCACGTTAGCTGTTCGAAAGCCATCTTGCCACGTTTGCTGCCTTTGCACACGACACTGCAGATACATGTTATTATTTGAAAACTGCTTGCTCGCCTTTTTCATCACATGAGAACTGTCTGTTGTTCACATCCCTAGACGTGCGCTGCGACCTTGGTCTGAACATTGTGTAAAGAAACAGTCTGGGTCGCCAGACAATGCATGTTTTTGAGTTCAGGTTGATCGGCCCACTATTTAGCCATAACACGCACACAGCTGCAAATACCTGAAAGTCGAGTGCCTTTTAATATTGCAGGCTGCATGCTTTACACACACATTCTGAAGAAGAGCTTTCCCAGGAGCAGAGCACACCTGATCCTGTGATGTGATTCAACTAAGTTGATCTTTACGGTATGGGGTTCCCCATTCAAGCCTAGAGACCTTCTACTAGTCTAATAATATTAGTTTACTAGCGAAAGGAAGGTGGCTGTATTCCACTGTCATTTATACTATGATTTATCCTTTCATTTTCTATGGTATTGTAACAATGCCGATGGCTTTGATTTTAATAATTTGTCTGCTTATGTTAGCCAAAGTACTGCATCTTAGGACACGTAGTTTATAAAACAAACTTTTTCAACTTTACTGTGTCTCTGATTACTCTTGTTGTGGACTGATATGAGAATAATAACGAACAGGTATTTCTGATACTCACCATTCCTGAGAGTACTCTAGAGTCGCTTGTTCTGGTTTGTCTATACATTGGGACCTCCGAGATAATACGGATAACGAATGGGACACTGATGCTGGTCGGATAGGGGTTCTGGGTTCTGAGGTGAGTTTCTGGTACACCACAATCCACTGAGGTCCTGGTTTCCTGCGCATAGTTCTGTGCATGAGCAGAATCCCTGCAACATGGCGCACCTAACGTTTGGTCTTTTGATTTGAAACGCCTTAGTAGTGCTTATATTAGTCCACGACTCCCTCAATCTTGTTTCCGGATAATGGGAGTGACGGATTTTACCTACCTATTGGTTGCCTAATAGGTTCTTTCAAGCTTAATTAAAAAGGTTTCTTATATTTCTGAACCCTTGTGCTACTGTAAAATCCGTTGTTGCTATTGTCTGTGTCCTTATGGCGGTCAAAATTGCAGCACATAGCCGTGCACCTCTGCGACGTCATTTGACGCAGTATGGGGTGCCAGACGATGGGATGGCCGTTATTTTTGTGGTGAGTGCAGATGGCCCCCACCCTTATGAGTTGTTTTACTCTTGGGTGACGCTGCCAGCAGTGAATGCGGATGATAAACTGTGCCACTCGTTTACTCACACACGGGTCCCAGCAAATTATATGCCTTATAGGATGCTAGAGATTCCCCTTTCAGCCTGGCAGCATAGCATTTTGTTTAATGGCGCCCTTCCCCATGCGGTTGCACCGGCTAGACTCGGCCCTTTGTCATTTCCAGGGGCCACATGGCCGGTGCTGGCCGGATTTACGCCTCACCCCCGCTATTTGACTCTTGCGGTGGATGAGTTGCGTACGCTCCATACAACCCTCATTTTAGTATATAGGGCTTTGGTGCAATACGTCTCACGCAACGTGCAGGTGGGGGCACCTGCTGTTGCGGGACTACCAGCTGGTCATCCTGCAGTTGTTATTAGCCCTGTCATAGTTAATTCGGTGATGGGAAAGCGCCCCCAGAATAAGGATGATTTACCTTATTAGCTTGCCGAGAAATTTGACCAACTGGAGGCAGTTTTTCCACACTTTACCGCGGTGGAGAAACACAGGATCCTCACCATTAGTTTGCCGAAAGACTTAGTCCCAGAAGTGTCCGATTGTGACAACTGGGGTAAGGTCTTTGCCGCGGTCTACTCGAAGTGCTTTGGCACTCCGTCTATGGCCGTGCTTCCCTCCGTCATTAAACGTGTTCAAGATAACCACGGTCCGGAGGCGGCTGTAGAGTTGGGAATGCGGCTTGTCGGAGTGTTCGACGTATTTGCCTCTCTCGTCCTTGGTAATCTCAAGGGAGATGCGGTACAATTCGAAGTGGCTAATGGCTTAGCCCGCGTCGATGAACTCGATAAGCCCAAAGAGCTGCCTAAAATTATTGCGGAGGCTTATAGAACTATAGGCCGCAGTAGTTTAGGGGTTAAACCAACTATTATCATTCCTGACTTGATACAACAAACTAAGGTGAGCTCGTCTGTCAAAGACGATCGTCCAACTTTTCCAAAACAAAATTGGCGACAAAAGAAACAGGGAAAGCAGCAACAGAAACAGGGGTCTCGTCCTGCGTCTCCCACACAGCCGACTAGTGCGCGCACATACGATTTGCGCAATCACACTAGTATTAAGTCACCTGATAGATTTCAGGTTACTGAACGTTCTCCTCGTTCTTCACAGGATACATCGGCCTTGCAGTCCGGTGGAGGAGAACGTGGTAAAGGACGGGGTGCCCAACAAGGACGTGAGCAACCCCGTCAGGCTGACGGTAAAGGAAAGCAAGCGAGTTTGCACGTCAACGTCCCCCGTTTCAGAAGAAGAAGGTTGCTGCTCTAACAGCGAGGTATGCCACAGATAGTGCGGACGCAGCTTCGGAACCTGACATGGGCGTTTACACTGCTCGACAGCGCAGCGGAGGTTTCAGTAGTGCGGCAAGCACTATGTCCATATCTGGAGGCGACAGCAACTGACACGTTCATTACTGTAGAAACTGCTGACACTAGAGTGGCTCCCCCTGACAGGCTATATGATATAGTCCTCTTAATTGAAGGTGACATACAACGTACTATTCAAGGGATTTTTTTGGGATAATCTGACCTCTTCCTATGACATTCTTTTGGCGGAGGCAGACTGGCCCCTGGCTTTCATTTTAGATGCTCCTAGAGGGGAGGAGGTAATCCTCCCTTCCTTTGCGCGCACAGTGCCAAAGGAACACGCTAAAAAGTTTGCCGAGGAGTGGGCTCAGGTGCTTGCTCCAGCTTTGTATCGTACTCAAGTAGGCTGGGATAAATTGTCACCCAGCCATGAGATTCCATTACTGTCTATGCCCCAGCCACAGCCCCAATATCCCATGCGTCGTGAAGCTAGACCCCATGTCGCGGACATCCTTGAACAATTGGAATATCAAGGTGTTATTCAAACATGTGTGTCACCAATGAATAATCCTTTATTCACTGTGACGAAGCCTGATGGGTCGTACCGCCTAGTTTTAGATTACCGGCATCTAAACTCTCATTGCCGGACATGCGCGGTACAGAATACCCACAGTTCCGCTCTCGTCGATAGTCTCGTGAGAAAAAGGTTTAAAACCACACTTGACATTTCCAATGGCTTTTACAGCCATAACCTGTCCTCTATTAGTAGTCAATGGACAGCGTTTACTTCTGGCGGCAAACAAAAACAGTTTAAGAGACTAGCCATGGGCTATAAAAACAGCCCTGGCGTCTTTGCCGCACGTGTTGTCTCTCTGTTAGAGAGCATAGACCCTGATGCGTACTCGTATGTTGATGATATCTATCTCACGGACGACGAGTTGTGGCATTATTGTTATGTTTGCAGACTTCGGTTACAAATTCAACTTTGCGAAGTCTCACATTGCAGAGTATACAGTGTTGTTTTTGGGCTACGAGCTCAACAATGAAGGTTGAGGATTGGCTCCTCACTTTCTGGAAAAGTGCGCATGCTTGCGTGCTCCTACGACACTGAAAAAATTACAGTCTTTGCTGGGCTTTCTGAATTTCGGTCGTACGTACATTCCTGATTATGCCCAGCGTATCAAGCCGCTTTATGCCTTGATACAACCTACTTTTTCCAAATCGAGCTGGCTGCCAGAGCATTCAGCAGTTTTGCAATCTTTGCAAGCAGATCTTCTTGCTTCAAAATACTTACTGACACGTGATAACCGCACTAACCTGGTAATAAGAATTGTGCCAGGCGCAGTGGGTTTCACGTACTTGACGTTCAATGAGGGCGATACCGTCCCCATTGCATACAAATCACACCTGTACACTTCGGCTGAACTGCGCTTTTCCTCTGTCGAGAAAGTATTGACGGCAGTACAGATGGCGATTCTTAAAGAACGAGCGCTGTCGCAAGGAAAATGCATGTTGGTGGTCACACCGTATCCTGCCCTAGAGGCAGTGACGAAAGCAAGTGTACCGAATTCTAAAGCTTTGCATCCACGTTGGACACAATGGGCCACTTCTCTGACATCGCCAGATGTCACTTATATCTTTGATGCCTCATTACAGACTCAGGAGTATTTACAGTATGAATTCGTTCATCCGGCTCCTCCGTCTTTGTGCCCGCTCGAAGATTACTATTGTGTCATTTACACTGACGGTTCGGTGCGACCGGCGACTGGATCAAAGCACGCCTATTCAGCAGCCTGCGCAATTGTGGCAGGTACTTTCGTAAATGGTGAATTCCAATCTGATGTCGTGCATACGCAGTCATTGGGTGATTGTACCGCACAGTTGGCGGAGCTTCGTGCTCTAGTGCTTGCACTGGAGTTTGCTGATCCTCGGGTCACTACTCTTATAGTTAGTGACTCGTTTTACTATGTCCAGTCTTTCAACGACAATCTATTCTTTTGGTCTCAAAATGAATATCGTGATTCCAAAGGTAGCACAATTAAGCATAAAATGCTTTGGGTTCGAGTGGCAGAACTTAAAGAACATCTGCCTCTCGTGAATGTAATTCACACTCTTGGGCACCAGCGAGTTGGTGTCCACGCTGTCGGTAACAGCTTAGCTGACGAAGCAGCGAAAACAGCAGTGGCAACATATCTAGTAGCAGCAGTTACAAGATCCAAAAGTAAGATCGATGATGACATCTTGACAGCTATTGCTGCTACAGAGAAGGGAAGTAATTACCCGAGAGGTTTCCCTTCTCGTTACCATTATCACTTAAGTCCTGATAACGTCCCATTAGTGAGAATTAACGACGTTGGTGACAGATTGATTCCCAACGCGGACTGCAGACCATCCTTGATAACAGCAGCTCACGAGGGTATGGCCTCTGCCCACGCCGGCGTTGCAGCTACTGTTAATCTGTTACAACAATGTTACTGGTGGCACGGGTTATATAAACAGGCTCGCGCTTATGTTCTTGATTGTGACATTTGCCAGCAGATTAAACCTTCAACTGCTGCGCGTCCACCACAAACTCAGTTGTACATATCCAATAAACCACTTGGGTGTGTTTATTTGGATCACTGCGGTCCTTTCTCCTCTGATACTGCGTACAAGTATATCTTAGTTGCAGTGGATTCGTGCACACGTTTTCTGTGGGTATGGCCACAAAGGAGTGCTTATGCCCGTACTGTCATCAGGGATTTGCGTGTCTTTGTGGGAAGTTTTGCATGTGGTACCTTTCATTCTGATCAGGGCCCTGCATTCGCCTCTAAGGCGTACAAAGAAGCCATGAAAAATTTGGGGGTCCAAGTCAAATTTTCGTCTAACTACCGACCTGAGGGTAATAGTGTGGTGGAGCGAATGAACCGTGACTTAAAGCAATCCTTGACAGCTAGGGTTTTAGGCACTGGCCGGAATTGGTTAGCCCATTTGTATAACGTGCAACTTGCACTTAATAGTCTCCCTAAAAGGTCTCTGGGTGGGCGGACCCCATACATGATGCTCTTTGGCATAAAAATGTTTGTCCCGGACCTTGACGGTCTAGACATGGCGGCGCCCGCCGCACCCTTTGACGTAGATGATCACTGTGCTGTATTGCAGACTCTACAAGAAGCCAGAGACAGTCTCGCGAAGGAACATATGCCCCCACATCTGATGCTGCGCTTCAGATTCCGGTAGTTGGTTGGCTACCTCGAGTTGGTGACCTGGTCCGTGAGAAGGTGGAGAACAAGAAGGAGTTCGGCCCCTCTTATCGAGCCCCGGTTCCAGTGCTTGGCGTGCAGGGTACAAGAACAGTCATTTTACCTCCACTTCCTGGTCGCAAGGATAACAGGTACATCTCCATTGACAATGTCAAACTACAGCGAGTGGCCGATTCTTCTTAGTATGACTCCAGCGGTTTCTTGCCCTGCGATGCTGAGAAATTCTGTTTTGGCTCCGGCATCTACCACCATGTCTGATATTGCCATCGAGATGCATACGGTTACTGATCCTTTGTTACTACCACCGGCTGGTGGTCCACCTGAAGATACTGAGTATGCTTATCCTGCAGATGTATCATTGCCTGTTTTACAATCAACCGCAGTTACCGAGTCCCGTTTCTCCTTTGACACTAACTCCATGACTTCCAATGCCCCGTCAAAGATTTCCATTTTTGCTGTTTGGTTCAAACGAAATTTTTTTATTCCCCCTTAGACTTACATTTGGCTGATGCTCATATGTATTTTTCTGTTCATGTCCATTGGATTTGTAGTGGTATTTTTTCATCTTGTGTATGGACACTACCTTAAAGAAAGATCTACAATTAGACTAATTGATGGAACTTTGGCCCCCCACTCCTCATCACATATCATGAAGAGGGACCAGACTTTTGTGAATATTACTGCCTGGCCAGTGTTAGATGGGATTGCGTGGGATGCTGTTAAATTTCAGATTCATGGTCCAACTGAGGTTAACAATGTACCAAATGTATTTCATGTTTCTATGGGTGATGTGGTTAAACAAAACATCCGTTCTGATGATTGAGACGTTCAGGCCATAGAAGCACTGTTTTCTGATTTGAAATATTATGCCGCATTTGATGCTGAGGATTTGTATTTGGATACTGCTAAACATGGTGAGCAGTTTTGCTATCAACATTATGGCAATAATTTCCTACATAAAACCAATACGTTTCGAAATTTTGTAAATTATACCCAGTGGGAACATTGTCCAACGCCACTCCTAGGTAGCTCCACCACGTTGGTGGAGAAATTCACATATTTTTCAGATTTTAGTGTTTCAAATCCTGCCTCTTTTTATTTTAAAGTGGCGGCTGAGCCTGCCTCGAAAGTTAGGCTGACACACACTAAATTATTATATTCCAAGTCCTTTATGGATGATTTGTCAGTCAGCGGTTATGATCTGAGGAAGGCTACTATTGATCTTAAATCGTTTGGGGTTCCAAACCGTGGCAGGTACAAGGAACAGAAGCTTTGCATCGTGCCTGCCTCATACCAAATCACATGTTGTTTTTAAATTCAACAATCTTCCAGACCACCTGCTTTAGATTGGCTATTTCGAAAAAACTAAATTCTCCCTCTATCCCGGATCTGGGCGCTCATCCAAATTGGGATAATAATACAGATCTGTCCCTTGATGCGTTGCAGTCATACATTACTAATACATCCTTCAATATTTCCAAATTGCATTCTGAGGGATGGTTGACTTGGCAGACAAGTTCTGATTCTTGTCAACATCGTTTTCTGGGTTTGACACCTGGGTATACGCAGGTTCGCGTGGACCCTCGTTTTGAATCTTCTCATACTGTAACTACCTACTCTGTAGGGAAGTTATGCCAATCTTGGCTGCAAAATTCCACCTTGGTATCTGTTAAACTTCATTTATCTAAATTACATGACAAAATAGATTTGAATGATTTTGTTAAGGGCCCTATAGGTGGCCGGTCCAAAAGATGGGTGTATGCTATTTATAACGAAGTTTGGAAGTTATCACAGATTGAAGCTGCTTCCAGATTGCGGGCTATTGATCAAGCCAATATGGAAAAGGTACTAGCTGTTATAGATAATAGCATTAACACCCTTTCTTCCAGAATTTACACTTTAGACAATATTGTTTCTTCTGTTGTTGATATTGTGCAGGATGATATGTCTGTTTTGTATCATGGTCAAAATCAATTGCGTTCCATAATGCAATTTGCATGGACATTGCAAACGTTAAAGGCTGGGAAAGTCCCCTGGGATTATATGAATACATCATCTTTATTCCTTCCCTTTAATCTCACTGCAAAACAACAATTCATGTCCATGAAAGATGCAACATACTCATTGCTGCATATTGAAAAGTTAGAACCTTTGCCTTTCTCTGTGGCCGAATTGAGTTTGGTGCATAGCTCACCACCATCCTCAATGCCTCCATCACCACAGTCTCCTTTCCAGATGCCTGGAAACACTCGGAGGCCCGACCCCTCCTCAAGAAACCCTAAGCAGACCCCAGTGATCTCCAAAACTACCGCACCATCTTGCCGCTCCTGTTTCCAGTCCTGGAGAAAGCCATCAACCTCCAACTTACTGAACACTTGGAGAGAAACAACCTGCTAGACTCCTCCCAATCAGGATTCAGAGCCAACCACGGCACCGAGATGGCCCTGATCGCCACAAAAGACATCTGCACCCTACTTGACAGAGGAGAATCTGCCACCCTGTTCTTCCTCGACCTTTCGGCAGCCTTCAACGCCGTCTCCCACCACATGCTCCTCAAACGACTACACCAAATCAGAATCGAAGACGATGCCCTTTATAGATGGCATCTTTCCTCACGAGGTGCACCCAGAGAATCCATCCCTCAGTTCTACCCGCGTCAACATCTACATGACGCCGCTAGCAGTCACCACCAGATCCCACAACATCAACATAATTTCCTACGTTGACGACAGCCAGCTCATCCTCTCACTCTCAGCAAATCCCACCACCACGATGTCCACCTTCCATAACTGCATGAAAAACGTCTCAGCCTGAATGAAGGACAACTGCTTGAAGTTCAACATGGACAAAACCGAAGTGCTTATTTTTGGCAGCCACACCTCACCCTGGAACGACACCTGGTGGCCATTGGAACTCATACCCACCCCACATCAAACGATTATGCCCAGAACCTCAGCATCATTCTGGACAGCAAACTTTCCATGAAACGACAGGTCAATGCCTACGTCCACACTGCCCACATTATCTTCAAATGGCTCCCCATTAGCACCAGAAAAACAGTGATGCATGCCCTCATCACCTGCCATCTTGACTACGGCAGCACACTCTATGCAGGTACCACCAGCGAACTCATGAGAGGACTGCAGACAATACAGAATGCTGCAGCCAGACTGGTCCTCAACCTGCCCAAAAGGACCCACATCACTCACCACCCGAGAGACCTCCACTGCTTCCTCATCCAGAAGGAAGAGATGTTAGTTCAAGCTACTGACCCACACCTACAAAGCCCTCCAAGACCATGGACCTGCATACATGAACCACCACCCGAATTTCAACCAACCATCCAGAAATCTCCGCTCAGCCCACCTTGCCCTCACCCAGACTCCGCACATATGCTACTACCACTCTGGACTGCACTCCTTCTCTCACTCCGCAGCTACATCCTGGAACACCCTCCATGTCTGAACATCATTCTCACTGACGGACTTCAGGAAAAAACTCAAGACCTGGCTTTTCGACTGAATCCCGCAGCTCATCGCCTGGATAAACTCACAGATGATAAGCCGAGCTATACAAGTACCATTCAATACGATATAGCTATTTCTCAGAATTTATCCATATATAGCCAGTTACCAAGGGACAATATTCTCAGCAGTACTATGCCTTTTCCTAAGTATACATCCACAGTCTTATGTTGTGTTTTCCAGGATCCAGCAATGTGTTATTATTGGAACATGCCGTAAACATTAAAGCAAATCACATATCCCATCTCTGTGGAGAGATAACAATTAGAAAACACCTCGTCTGTCACCACACTTATGGATCAGGAGTAATCAGGAGGGATGGGACCAGCTTTAGGGGAGGGCGAGGGGGAGGCGGAACAATCAAAAACTTAACCTTTGCTTAGCATCAACTTATTTACTCCTTATTGCTCAATAAAAAATGTTGAGTTCCATATAAAGTACACTAACTCTTTCGGGTGCAGGTCGGCTATATGAGACAATGAAATTAATAAATAAAAAACTAGGATGTCTAAACACTGGAGCTCTACTTTTGTTTCCAACCCCATTAAGGTTCAATTAAAAGGGGGTTTCTATTGTTGTAGGGCAATGAATCTCACTGTAAGGGTCAAGACCAATTTAGAAGGAAGATGTTATAGAGTCAATAAAGTTAAGCAGTCTGCAGTAATGAATGTCTACGACCAAACAGCAGACAATGCTACCTATTAGAAAATCTTGGTTCAGGGCGTTATAACCCTAGGGAAAAATGAACCTACACATGGATAGGATTTTAACTTCTTAATCGTGATCTTCCTGAAAGAATGAATTTCCCTTTCAATCTCTTTATACATTTGCCTCATAGAGATTACCTTGTTTAGTCAGCCGAATAATTTTAGTATTGAAAATATTCTACTACAAACTATTATGGCTCTTCTCCCATGTCAACAAATAACTTTTATACTGATGATTAGAATGAGGACATCTGAAAAATGGAGTTTCCTCCGCCAATAACGATTCTATTTTGGTTGTATTCTAGTCCCTGAGAGGAGGCGCAATTCTATGACACGGGATATTGCGCCTTCTCGTCAATTGATTTGTGGTACTTGAGAAGATACAGCAGAAAGAGAACAGAAACTTAGCAGTTCTGCTCCCTCAGTGCACAGGGAGTCCGATTCCCCCCCCCCCCCTTTTTTTATTTTGGGGTGAAATGTTGGGCTACTCATGTATTCCATAGGTGTACTATTCTTCAACCTAAATAGGAATTTTAACCTTTTAGCTTACCAAACCTGGTGATAGGGAATAATTATGTACATTTGTGGCTCTTTCAAGCTATTCCACACCGTATGTGCTGGGGGTTTCGGGGGCTCCTTCACGCCCAGCCCTGAAAACCAGTTGATGTGCTCACACACTTGATGTGATTGCAACTCAGAACACTGGAATCTTTCAGTCACCCGCCCACATTTCACTTGCTGGGGCCAGTCCATGACACACTAAGAGTCTTGCATATCACATAAGGTCTAGGGAATCAATCTGAACAAAACGCTGTGGCATTCTTATTTATGGAGAGGAATTAACTCTTAGCTAACCACCAGGATAGTCAGGAGTAGATATCCATGTTTTCCCGGTTAAAGACTGAAGCATGTGAGAAGCCTGTCGGTCAATGAATGTCATCATGCTGATGGAAAAACCTTTGAAATACAGTAGAGTTCTCAACAAACACGTCTCACTGGAAAACGATTTTAAGAGCATAGTTCTCAAATCTCTATTCAGTTGAGGTTCTGCATAAGGTTGGTCTTACAGGAGTTTATTCTCAGGAGAAACCATGGGCATTAAATGCACACAAGCAGTGTTGAGTTCCACTTTGGAGATTGGACATTTCAGAGGAAAAAAGTAATTTAATGGCTTCTCTATAGATGGTGGATTTCCCCGATTGATTCCAGTAAAGTATCTATCCATAAAGTATTTTCTGTACACTGCCTGTTAAAGAATGCAAGACCTCGGAACTGTCCTAGTGCTGAGTGACACAACCTGCTGGTTAACCCCTTCATTGGAATGTTAAGAAGGGATTCTTGGCAGACACCCGTCTTACAGTATATCCAGCAACAAGTCCATATGTGCAGGTATTAGTGACTCATGGTTCGTTAGTTCAAACTGAGCGTTAGTAGAAAGATGTGGAAGATCCATTTACTATGAAGATTTAGTTTCATGGAGTCACCACTCTCCACAGTACAAATGTATCTCACTTATACATTTTGAAAGCTCTCGATGTTCATCGCCTTAGTGTAAATTCTCCCAACTAATTCAGTATGAATCATCACCTGAAAAAGTTCTAACCCGCCCAGGAGGTAAGGTACAGGCTTTTTGCATTCTGGCTCATCACACTAGCAGTGAGAACATCAACGTGCCTCAAGATTTTGATGGGTAGGATCCGATTCCTTGCCTAGCTGGTTTGTGGCTGCTGACCAGGCAATTCATGTTTATGGTACCACTGTTCTGATTGTGCTCGGCAATACAGCTACGTCTGACACACCCTAGCACGCCATCTTACTTGGTCATTTAAAGGTGCTAGGCCTGACGTCATTGACACGGATTCATTGCCATTTGACAGTGAAATCTTTGGGTGGTACCCTACCACCCTTCACAGGTTTAACCAGTAATGCACCGATTCTGAATCTCACCCCTCCTTTTGAAACCTCTGTCTGGTCTCTAGCGGTCCTCATCTCTTCCCATCATTGGCTGCACGTCCATATGTGAGTGAATGACATCCAGCTCTACTCAAACTAGGTCATCGCAAAGACGTTACAATACTTACTTACTGGATATTCAGCACTAAATGGGCAGGCCGTGGCGTAAACCCAAATCAGACATGGTAAGTACTGTAAAAAAGTTGTGCACTGCAGTCATTATATCTTGTTCCCTGTATTTTGGCATTCACAAATATGACTGCTCATCCATATCAAGTCAGAAAAAAAAGGATGCAGAACTGATGCAACTTATGTTTTGCTTCCCAGATCAAGACCTGTTTCAGTGGACATTGCAATCATTGGCTCACAACGTTATCAAGAAAACAAGCTATATCTGGGAACACCAAATCACTCAACTGGAGATGGTTCACAATTTGGCAGTCTGCCTCCAAGTAGGGGAATGTGACCTGTCATTGTAGGGATTTACAGGTGCTCCCAAATGAGCAGTGAGTATCATCCAAGGTGCTGTGCTTACGCAGTATGCCATTTACGACAGGTTCTGTGTAGTATGTAAAGGATATGGAAGTTAGATACTCCATTCAAGGAGATTGAATGAACCGCCATTGAGTCTGCTACTAGGGACGCTGGGGACTATGTAGGATGTGGCCAGATATGTTACTTTTAAATGGGCTCAGCTCCAAGCTGTAGAACCAGCTAATAAAGGGATACGGGGTGGAGTCTTCTTTCCCCATACAATACAGAGCTGGCAGGTCAGTGTGGAATACCTCTAGGTTTTTCCTTAGTATTAGTGGGATGTTGATCAGTGGCACAAAAGCAATCTTAAGTTTAACATAGTTTAAGATAATTGTTTTCAATTTGATTTTGCACCTTCAAGAATTTTTATTGCATTATTTGATGTTTTGGCCTGGACTGAAGATGAGCGGCCTTGCAATTGATGTTGAATGAAATGTGATGTTGGTTTTGTGCGTGGAGTGAGGGAGAACAGCGACAGGGGCATGGTTCAAAGGTGAAGCCAAAGGTCAAATGTACTGTGAGGCGTGTTAGATGTGAGTCAATTTGATTGTAGCCTATTTCTTCCTAGTGTAGATCCACATCACTTAATGGGATATCACTACAGTTTTTAACAATACATAGAGTTAATATGTCGGAGTAGAGCAGTAATGGGATCCAATTCACCATGTACAAGAACAATTCAACAAATCTGTTTGCTCATGAGCACTGGCGGGAGGGCGGTCACCTTCCCCTAGAGTGGGACGCCTACAGCAAAGCGCACTCAAGCAACGCGTCCAGCAAGGTCTTTGATAAACCGAATGTCAGTACAAGATGAAAAGAGACTGTAAACCCGTCCAATTTCTTGCTATCACTTTATAAAAGAGGCTGGCCTATTTGTATGAGCTCCCAGGTATTGTTACTTATGGGAACTAATGCCTGGTAGCTGTAACGATCAGTCTAAAGTCACACATTGGTTTCAAATGAGGAAGTCAGTTCTAGCTGGTTTCACAGTTTTTATTACATTATATTTAAGTACTTCTGGGGCATGGAAGTGGAATGTTGGTAAAGGCCCACTGTACAATTTTATGTAACTAAAACAGGTTGAAATCTAAATGGAGACTAGTCAGAACAATAGGGTGAAATAAAAATGTTTCAGATGTAAAAGAAGAACATAAAATCAATGTAAAACAAGAGTAACAGGAATACAGTAAAAAGAAAGTAGAACAAAAACTGACAATTCACGTATGATACCCAACAACTGAGTATGAACTAAAACATCAACTATATTTCTCAGGTTGTCCTAGAGACAAAAGCCATTGTGTAAAGTCACGTTTCTCACAGCAGAAAGCATTAGGGTTGACTGGAGCATACACAACATGAGATGATGAATTGTCAGATCTCCTGGAAGCAGCAGTCCTGGACAGACACAGGACTAGACTATCCTAGAAACGTCCTCTCCTTAAAAAACAGAAACTGCAATCCCACCCCCATCCCTGCCATCCAATCTCTTTGTTAAACAAGCATTTGCAATGCAGTGGGTCTCGCATATAAGCGAGTTTGAGCTATTGACATGGTAAATGACAATGCCTTTTATTTATGTTTAGGTTTTTAAAACATAAATAAAAAGCATTGGCATTTACAATGCCAATAGCTTAAACTCATGTAAATGCGAGACCTATTGCATTGCAAATGCCTGTTAATCTAGACATGTTACAGGGTGCAGTACCATATGTGGCCGAGATGGGTCCCAGGGGACATCTTTTGGCCACATATGGTACTGCACTGTACAGAAGATATGGAAAATCCAACCTACCCATAATGCATTACATGCAAGACGGTACAAGTACATTCAACTAGCTACGTCCATAGCTTGTGTTCTGCCTGTAATTTCTTTAAGAATGCAGTGGTCTGAGGCTGTAATTAAAACTTATGGAGTAACAACACATGTACTAGGAAGTGTCCTCATGGGAGGTTACAAGAAAAGACAAGGCAATACTAAGGAGGAACTACTAAATCTTTTGATCAATGAAAAGCCACAATTTACGAGGGACAGGAGCCAATTATAAAAATGGGGCAAAATGTTTAGTTTTGTTTTTATTTGCAGTGGAATTATTATATTTGATTTGCACTATTGCCAATGGTATGCAAAAGTAAAAAAACATTGTCATTTTCAACACCAACAGTTCCAACTTTAACAAATTAGAGACCTATTGCATTGTAAATGCAATTGGTCTTGCATTTGTTGGAGTTGAAGTTACTGCCATTATAAATGCCATTTTTGTATTTGTTTTTTTATCTAGACATGTTACAGGGTGCAGTACCATATGTGGCCAAAAGGGGTCCCGGGGGACCTCTTTAGGCCACATATGGTAAAGCACCCTGCAGAAGATATAGTAAATCCAGCTTACCCATAATGCATTGCATGCAAGACAGTACCACAAGTACATATATAACATTTGTAGCTTTGAAATGTGAAAAAAGAATTATATTAATTCCAGATTAGGTTTAACTCTGTGTGGAGCTGATGAAGGGAAATTAATAGAAGGTCTCATATAAATCTGAGATGTGCTATTGAGTAAAGTAACCACCGCCAGCTTTACAGGTGGTACTAAGGGGGAACTACTAAGCCTATTGATCAACGAAAAGCTGTTTTTTTACAAAGGTCAGAAACCAATTAAAAAGCTGGGGCATAAAGTTTAGTTTAGTTTTTATTTGCAGTGGAATTATATTTGCATAGCATTATTGGCAATGGTATAAAAAAGCATAAGTAAAAAACACTGTCATTTTCAATGCCAACAGCTCAAATGCGAGACCTATTGCATTGAAAATGCTATTGGTCTTGCATTGTTGGAGCTGGAGTTATTGGCATTATAAATGCCAATGTTTTTTTTTTTTTTAACCTAGCCAAGTTGCAGTACTATATGTGGCCAAAAGAGGTCCCATGTGCCCTCTTTTGGCCACATATAGTACTGCACCCTGCAAAGTTGGAGTTATTGGCATAATAAATGCCAATGTTTTTTACCTAGCCCTGTTATTGGGTGCAGTACCATATGTGGCCAAAAAAGGTCCCATAGGACCTCTTTTGGCCACTTATGGTACTGCAGCATGCAGAAGATATGATAAATCCACCCTACCCTTAATGCATTGCACGCAAGATAGTACCACGAGTACATTCAACTAGTTATGTCCATATATAAAAATTAGTAGCTTTGAGATGCGACAAAATAATTATTATATTAATTCCGGATTAGGTTCTACTCTGTGTGGAGCTGATGAAGGGAAATTAATAGGTCTCATATAAATGTGAGATGTGCTAGTGAGTAAAGTAACCGCCGCCAGCTTTACAGATGACCAAGCTAGTGCCCTGTCTGTAAACCCTTTAACCCCTTCGATGCTCATGACGGAGCAGTTCCGTCATGAGCATCGGTTGGGCTGTACTTATGACAGAACCGCTCCGTCATGAGCACAGCCCCTGGGGGAAGCGCTGGCGCTCCCCCCCTGGGGCATCGATCTTGCCCCCACAGAGGGGGATGGCAGCAGAAGAGTTTCCGCTGCCACCCCGAGCCCCCCCACGCTTCCCTATGACGTCAGCGTGCACAGCGCGCGCTGACGTCATCAGGAAGCGCTGGGACGCCTGGAAGCCATTTGCTTCCAGGCGTCCCAGCGAGCAGCAGGTGAGTTTTCTTGTCCGGTGGGGCCGCGGGGGCATGTTTGAAAGTATTGAGGCATCGGGGGAGAGGAAAGAGTATTTCCTCTCCCCTGATGTCTCAATGCTGGGCATTCCTGGTTCACGATCGCGCACACTAGACACCAGGGATGTCTGTTTTTAGACTTAAGGAAGCGGCCCCTTGGGCAAGGGTCACTTCCTGGGGGGCAAAATAAATATTAAGACACCAGGGATGTCTGTTTCTGCATTAGGAAGTGACCCCTTGGGCAAGGGTCGCTTCCTTGGGGGCCAAAATAATGTTAAGACTTTCCTGCCCCCCCCCCGGGGGCAGATCGGTCGTCTTTCTATCCATTTCTGCTCCCAGGGAGGGCAGAAAAGCCCACTAGACACCAGGGATGTCTGTTTTTAGACTTAAGGAAGCGGCCCCTTGGGCAAGGGTCACTTCCTGGGGGGCAAAATAAATATTAAGACACCAGGGATGTCTGTTTCTGCATTAGGAAGTGACCCCTTGGGCAAGGGTCGCTTCCTTGGGGGCCAAAATAATGTTAAGACTTTCCTGCCCCCCCGGGGGCAGATCGGTCGTCTTTGTATCCGTTTCTGCTCCCAGGGGGGAGCAGAAAAGCCCACTAGACACCAGGGATGTCTGTTTTAGCATTAAGGAAGCAACCCCTTGGGCAAGGGTCGCTTCCTGGGGGCCCAAATTTTTATTAGGACTTTTCTGCCCCCCTCCCTCCCCCGGGGGCAGATCAGTCTTTTGTGTAGCCGTTTCTGGTCCCGGGGGGGGGGGGGCAGAAAAGCCCACTAGACACCAGGGAATTAGTTTAAATAAAAATGGAAGTGACCCCTTGGGCAAGGGTCGCTTCCAGGGGGCAATTTTTTATAATATGTATTTTGCCCCCCCGCCCCGGGACAGATTAGCCTGGTTTTTTTTCCTGCTGTTTTCTTCCCCACCTGGCACACAATAGTAACATAGCATGTTATTATGTTTATTGTTATATTTTTTGTGAATTGCAATTGTAATTGTTTTTATTTTTACTTTTTTGTTCTAGGTGAAGGCTTTTGCTCTTTTCAGTTTGCGGTTTCGTTACTGGTGGTTCTGCTGTTTGTGTAGTTTGGTAAGAGACTTTTTTTGTACAATGTAAATGTGTTTGATTTCTCTGCATGAATTTTTTTTTGCAAATGGTGTAATAATAGCAGTATATTTGGTTTTGAGTGTCAAAAACTGTTTGCATTTGTGCTCGATGTGTATTTTGTTGTCTTGTGAGTAATTTGTTTTTTTTTTCTTCTTTCTAGTTGGATATCGTTGGGTTTTGCTGTGTCACTGCAGAGTAGGTTCTGGTGAGTGTAGCTGTCTCTTGTAATTGAATTCTATAGTTTTTGAGTACATTGATCTTTGTGATAAAGGTACACATTTCTTTACTTACTTGGTTTGCACATTGTTGGTTGTTGTTGACTTGTTTGTGCAGTCTTCTATCTTAGTAAGTATAATGGCTAGCCGCAGGATTACTGCTCAGCAGGTTGTTGGTTTGCTTTTTGAGTCTTCCTCTGACCATGGTTCAGAGACTGACTCTGCATCTGAGGGAGAGGAGGCAGGGGACGATTCTGGCAGTGAGTTTTCTCTCCATATGGAGTAATCGGATGATGAAGATACTCTTAGTGCGGATGAAGTGCCTGTGTTAGAGGAGGAGACTGATGTGCCGATAGTGCGGCAAGAGGCATCTGGACTGCAGCCTGGGGCTTCAAGGCTTCCCGTTGGTGTAGTGCGGCAAGAGGCTTCTGGGCTGCAGCCTGTGGCTGCAAGGCTTCCCGTTGGTGTAGTGCGGCAAGAGGCATCTGGGCTGCAGGCTGGGGCTGCAAGGTTTCCTTTTGAAAGTGATGACCTCTGGGTTGCCCCTGGCATGGTACAGCCGGCATTGCCAGACTTTACTGGCGTTCCAGGGTGTAGAGTGAATACTGAAAATTTTTTGCCGATACATTTTTTGCAGTTGTTTATGGACGATGTGTTTTTGGCAGAGATTGTTGAGCAGACTAACTTGTATGCCGAACAGTTTTTGAGGGTCAACTGTGCCAGTCTTAAGCCACACTCTAGAGCTACCCGGTGGACTCCCACAAATCTTGAAGAGATGAAGAAGTTCTTGGGTTTAACTTTATTGATGGGCTTGCTAAGGAAGCCATCAATGTCTTCATATTGGTCTACTAGTCCCTTGTTGGCAACTGCTATTTTTTCGGCAGTCATGAGTCGTGACAGGTATTTGCTTCTGCTTCGGATGATGCATTTTGTTGATAATGGTTTAGCGTTGCCACGTGATCACCCTGAGTGTGACCGTCTTTTTAAGATTAGGCCTGTCCTTGATCACTTTGTTGATCGATTTTCTGAGATCTATGCTCCTGGGAAAGAAATTGCAGTGGATGAGTCTTTGGTGTTGTTCAAGGGCCGATTGGTTTTAAGGCAATACATTCCTAGTAAGAGGGCTTGCTATGGAATTAAGCTGTATATGCTGTGTGACAGTAGGACTGGATATGTCTCTAATTTCAGGGTGTACACCGGTAAGGAATCCAGGATTAACCCCCCCTGGTTGTCCGTCCACTTTTGGAGCGACTGAGAAAATTGTTTGGGAACTTGGTAGAGGATTTTTTAACAAAGGCCACCATTTATATGTAGATAACTTCTACACTGGTGTGCGGTTGTTCAGGGAATTGGCCAAAGTGGACACTGTTGCTTGTGGCACAATCCGCTCTAACCGTAAAGGTTTCCCAAAAGAACTTGTTTGTCAAAAGCTTGTGCGGGGACAGTGCAGTGCGTTGCGTTGCGAGGAGCTTCTTGTTGTGAAGTTTTCAGACAGGAAAGATGTCTAAATGCGGACTACCATCCATGATGAAAGCACTGCACCTGTGACTGTTTGGGGTCAGGTCGCTGAAGTGCGCAAACCTGTGTGCATTTTAGACTATAATAGGCACATGGGTGGTGTTGACAGAGTAGATCAGAGGTTGGAACCTTACGCTGCTCTTCGTAAGGCTTACATTTGGTACAAGAAGTTGGCTATCCATCTTTTCCACTTGGCAATCTTTAATGCTTTTGTTGTGTTCCAGGATTCTTGCCCTGAGTCAAAGATGACTTTTGCTAAGTTTCAGGAGTCTGTAATAGGCAGCCTTGTTGTAGTGGAACAGGCAAGTGTTCCTAGAGTAGGAGTGGTGGAGGATGTTGCTAGATTGAGAGATCGCCACTTTCCTGATCACATTCCTCCCACACCCTCAAAAGATTTTCCCAGTAGGAGATGTAGAGTCTGTTGGCGAAGAGGTACGCGGAAGGAGATTCGTATGTACTGCCCCGACTGTCCTTCTAAACCTGGGCTGTGTGTCCCTGCTTGTTTTAGAGCGTACCACACGCATAAGAATTTTTGGGAGCATTCATGAGTGGTAAAGTGAACTGCCTGGTCTGTATTCTTTGGAAGATTTGATTCTGTTTCAAGGTTGGCGTTAGTGCAATGTATTTAGTTGCTGATTTTGTGTTTGTAGATTTGTATCTATTTGCGATTTGTTTGTGTTTTTATTTTTTTCTAAAAAAATCCTAAATGTGATGGCGGTGTGTGTAGGCTGGCGTTTGGCTGTTGGTGTGCGTGGACTGGCACTTGGTTGGTGGTGAGCATGGAATGGTGCTTGGCTGGCGGTGTGCGTGGACTGGCGGTGTGCGTGGACTGGTGCTTGGCTGGTGGTGTGCGTGGACTGGTGCTTGGCTGGTGGTGTGCGTGGACTGGAGCTTGGCTGGCGGTGTGCGTGGAATGGTGCTTGGCTGGCGGTGTGCGTGGACTGGTACTTGGCTGGCGGTGTGCATGGACTGGTGGTGTGTGCGGACTGGTGCTTGGCTGCCGGTGTGCCTGGACTGGTGCTTGGCTGCCGGTGTGCCTAGACTGGCGATTGGCTGGCGGTATGCCTGGACTGGCGCTTGGCTAGCGGTGTGCGTGGACTGGTTTTTGGCTAGCGGTGTGCGTGGACTGGCGCTCTGCTAGCGGTGTGTGTGGACTGGCGCTCGGCTGGCTGTGTGTGAGTAGTGACTTTCTGCTGGTCACTACACACACTGCTAGCTGAGTGCCACTCCACGCAATCCATCTGCCTGTGTAGTTGCTGTGTCAGGATTGTGGGCATGTGAAAGTGATGGGCCCTTGAATGGCGCTGTGTGCTGGTGTGAGTTTTGTTATGTGATGGGCCCGCGGCTGGCAGTGTGAATGGTTTTGTATGTCTCACACGTATGAAAGGTGTATGAATGGCCTGTAAAGAGGTTGGTGCCTTGTCGTGGCTTTACAGCTCACAAGCTGTGAGTCAATTGTTCAGTTTCTCGCCCTTTCAATTATTAACAGTGCTTTTCATTTTTGTGAAATCACTTGCTAATACAATTGTAGATACTGAACCAGCACTCACCCTCGTGCCAAATCTAACCAGTATGTGTGTGTGCTTGAGGATTTGATGGCTGTGCAGTAATATTTGTTTTTCTGAAGCAGGGTGTACCTTGTCCCTTTTTGTGAATTTTGTAATGTGTTGCTTTTGTGCCTGGTGGTGTGAATGGTCTTGTTTGCATCACGTATGAAAGGTGTGTGAATGGCCTGTAAAGTGGTTGGTGCCTTGACGTGGCTTTACAGCTCACGAGCTGCGAGTCATTGGTTTGGTTTTTTGTGCATTTAATTATTGACAGTGCATTTCATTTTTGTGAAATCTCTTGTTAATAATTTAATACACTGAACCATGACTTGCCCTCGTGCCAAATCCAACCAGTATGTGTGTGTGTTTGAGGAATAGATGGTTGTGCAGGAATCTTTGTCTTTAGTTTCTCTGCCAAGGTGTACTTTTCATGTAAGAATAACCCACCAACTGTAGATATTGTCGAAAACCCATGGGAGTTCATGGTGATGTCTCTCTTGTGAATTCAACATTTTTTTTTATCCCCAATGTCCTGCAAACCTCAAAAAGTCTGCCACATTTTCATTGCAATATTGTCCCAAAATTCTCACGCTGTAGGAACAAACCAATAATTATGTCTAAACAATCTGGTTTTGCAAAGGGGGTCACTTGGGTTTTTGGCCCGGTGCTAGGTGGCCATCTAGGGAAACCTACCAAACCCATACATTTCTGAAAACTAGACACCCGGCGGCTTCCAGGGAGGTATGGCTTGCGTGGATCCCCCAACGTTTTCTTACCTAGAATCCCCTGCAAACCTCAATTTTAGCTGAAAAAAATCACTTTTTACACACATTTTGGTGTGGGAAAGTTGTGGCATCACCGGGCTCACACAAATTTTCCACCACCCAGCGTTCCCCCAGGTCTCCCGGTAAAAATGGTGCCTCACTTGTGTGGGAGGCCCAAGTACCCGCGGCAGGCAAGGGCCCAAAACGTAGTGAGGCGACATCAAAATGGCTTATCGCAAAACCACCTGGTTTTGCAAGGGGGTCACTTGGGTTTTTGGCCCGGTGCTCGGCGGCCATCTAGGGAAACCTACCAAACCCATACATTTCTGAAAACTAGACACCCGGCGGCTTCCAGGGAGGTATGGCTTGCGTGGATCCCCCAACGTTTCCTTACCCAGAATCCCCTGCAAACCTCAATTTTAGCTGAAAACAAATCACTTTTTTCACACAATTTGGTGTGGGAAAGTTGTGGCATCACCGGGCTCACACAAATTTTCCACCACCCAGCGTTCCCCAAGGTCTCCCGGTAAAAATGGTGCCTCACTTGTGTGGGAGGCCCAAGTACCCGCGGCAGGCAAGGGCTCAAAACGTTGTGAGACGAAATGAACATTGCCTATCCAAAATATGTTTGGGCCCTTGCCTGCCGCGGGTACTTGGGCCTCCCACAATGCTAGTATGAGTATTCCCAATTTCGAAAATGTGCAAATATACACTGTTTCTAAACTCTGTAATTTGTTCCCATTTCAGAAATACATAGGTGTCTTTCATACCGATTTTTCCATGTATACATTTTCCCACAATAATTGCTATATACCCGGAACATAATAAAAAACCATTACAAAATGCTGCTCAGTTTTTTACTCTGGATTCGTTGGGCTCTTGGTGAACCTACAAGTCCTATATATCCCCACAACCAGGAAGGTCCAGCGGATGTAACGGTACATTGCTTTCAAAGAGATGTCATAATTAGAAGAAGTTACAGGTGAAAACGTTGACACAAAAGGCTGCTTTTTTCAACTAATTTTAAATTTTTCCTATATTTAACTGTTAGTTTCAATAAAGAAACCTTGATGGATCTACACAAATGACCCCTTGCTGAATTCAGAATTTTGTCTACTTTTCACAAATGTATAGCTTTCCAGGATCCATTATTGCTTTTGTACCCATTTCTACCATTAACTGGAAGGAGGTTGAAAGCACAAAAAAATAGCAAAAATAGGGTATGTCCCAGAAAAATGCCAAAACTGTGTAAAAAATGTTGGATTTCTGACAAAAATCTGTCATTCCCAAAAGCTGGAGAAAAGGTGATTTCAGCCCCACAAACCCTTTTTTGATACCATTTGCAGAAAAAAACCCAGATGCTTTCATTTGCAGCCAGTTTTTCCCATTTTTCACAAAAAAAACAAAATGTTGCTGTATTTCATATAATTTCTGGGAACCCTCTGGGAGAATCCACAAACCCTGGGTACCTTTAGAATCCCCATGATGTTGGAAGAAAAGGACGCTAATTTGACGTGGATACCTAATGTGGTCAAAAAGTTACAGGGGCCTAAGCGCGCACTACCCCAAATAGCCCGAAAAAGGCTTAGCACAGGAGGGGAAAAGGCCTAGCAGCGAAGGGGTTAAGAAAGCAGTGCTTTGAGGTTGTAAATAAAACTTAGGGAGTAACAACACATGTATCAGGAAGTGTTTTCATGGGAGGTTACAAGAAGAGATAAGGTGGTACTAAGGAGGAACTACTATGCCTATTGATCATTGAAAAGCCACTATTTACTAAGGGCAGGATCCAGTTAAAAAGATGGGGCATAAAGTTTAGTTTTGTTTTTATTTGCAGTGGAATTATTATATTTGCTTTGCACTATTGCCAATGGTATAAAAAAGCAAAAGTAAAAAGCACTGTCATGTTCAATACCAACAGATCCAACTTTAACAAATTCGAGATCTATTGCATTGGAAATGCAATTGGTCTTGCATTTGTTGGAGTTGGAGTTACTGGCATTATAAATGGCAATTTGTTTTTCATCTAGACATATTGCAGGATGCAGTACCATGTGTGGCTGGAAAGTGGGTGGAGCTTTATTCACATATCCTTAATACAGCATGTCTCGAAGAAACAAAGCAAGCGCTGACTAGACGAGACTTAAAAAGGGGCTCCTGAAACTCGAACCGCATCTCTTCCTCCTCACTTCAGTGTATAGGTCTGGGGACAGAAATGTAGGCAATACACTTCCACTGTCTGAGAAGCTACCTCCACCCCCTCCTGACCACCCTTCTTGTCCAGTACCTTGCTAAACCAGGTGCATCTCCTGGGATCACACTTTGCTTTTGGTAGCTTTGGATAATTAATACTGTGAGGCTAACTTTAAGGGTAAACATGAAGACATCCGGCTCCAGCATTTGCAGAATCTCCATTCAATATTTGCATTAAATATTTGCATTACTTACTGTGTATTTTCTGTCATATTGCTTCATCATTCTGTTACTACTTCATTAAAGCGCAGCCCAAAGCGCTCAATATTTCGCTATATATGCATTGGGCCATTACTTTACACTTTCAACTCATGAGCTGATCAGCTCTCCTATTGAAGCCTTTTTAGTGGGGCAGTCTGTTCGCCTGATTAAAGGGTCTGTCAAAAAAAAACCCAATATAGTATTATTTCACATGAAAATGATGTTTCCTTCTTCAGACTGCAGGCTATCTCAAACGTCTATGCTATGCTCCGAAAACCCTGACTGACTTAAAACGTCTGATGAGTACAAGCTACTTGAAGTCATGTGCATGCCTAACTCCTACTAATTGTCTTTCATATCAAATTGTATTGTCTTTTTCAAAACAGGGCCAAACAATGTCAATATTATCGTCAAAACAAGTCATTCTTACATGATCGATACATCTTATAGAAGCCAAGGCAACTCAGCACTGACCATAGTATGCCCACCATTTGCCCCATATTTTTGCATATTTCTGAGGCCATCCCCTTGTCTAGTATATAGGTTCCTTGCGTTTCATGCAGCAGTCCATTCCAGAACATCATTCAAATAAAGAGGGAGTACCTGCAGAGTTCCAGTGCTTGGCAATGTCTCTTTTAGAAATCACCGTTCCTATCCCCATGGGGATGTGGTCTCTGGGATCGTCCCCCATATTGTCGAGGAAACCTAAAACTGCAATTTGTGTCAATGGGTCTATCAATCTCCCACGGCCCATAGAAAGAGTGGTGAAAATTCTCTGCCAATAAACTGCTAAAACTGGGCATCCCCATACTACATGGAAAAAATCTCCATTGTAGTCTGGGCAACAAAAGCATTTAAGGTACAGGGAGCTTGCAGGCCCACCATAGCCGTCTGGGTAAAAAATAGTTAAAATGGAGGTATTTAATCTGAATGCCTCCGTCTTTACAGGACGACAACAGTATGCCGGGCCATACAAGCATGACTGACCTAAACCTTCGGAGTACAAACTACCCGAAGTAATGTGCATGCCTAACTCCTACTAATTGTTTTTTATATCAAGTTTTATTGTCTTTTTCAAATCAGGGCCAATCAATGTCAATATTACCATCAAAACAAAAACAAGTCATTCTTACATGTTCGATACATCTTATTGAGTTCACGGCAACTTAGCACTGACAATAGTATGCCCACCATTTGCCCCATATATTTGCAGGTTTCTGAGGACATCCCCTTGTCTAGTATATAGGTTCCTTGTGTTTCATGCAGCAGTCCATTCCAGAACATCATTCAAATAAAGAAGGAGGACCTGCAGAGTTCCAGTGCTTGACTGTCATCCAATGGGCACAACCACCCTTCCCAGCATTGCACATTAGCTCAGGTGAACTGATAACCAGTCTTTTATAGATCTGGGATATCCCCCCCATTTCCCAGTGGTCCCATAAGGATCTTGTCCGGAAGTTGGCTGTATTCAAGTATATTAGTGAGAGATTTCTGGTGGTATGTGAGAGCCTGACGTAACTAAGTAGCGGTAGAACTGAGATTTGCGCAAGTCAAACTGCCTGGAGGTCTAGAAAGGATTTAATCCGCACCCCTTCTCAGATGTATCCTGATAAGGTTAAACCCTCGAATATCCTCAAGGCAGTTGGAGAGTGCCAGCCAACGGCCATTCCAAAGGGGCGTCTCCAATGTTACCCTGCGATCTCAACCAATCCACTGCAGCGCCAACCTCCATGTGAGAACGACCACTCTGGTGACGTCTGGGAGAGTCTGGGGACAGGGTCGCCATAAAGGAGCACTAGAATGTTCTTGTGGATAATCAAGGCTACCTCCCCCCAGAGTGCATAGTTGTCCCAACCATTAATCAGTCAGTCATTAAAAGTCAGGGTTTGCACCGCCCAATCATGAGTCATTGCACCATCAAATGTTCATGGCACACATTTGCAGAAGGCTATTCGCGGGGAATTGTTTGAACATAGAGACGCATGTACCCTGGCCATCAACTCGCAGAACCAACTCTGAAGAGTAAATAATGAGACGTTTTAGAGCGCAGAGTAGGTGAGAGAACATCATCTTAAACAGGGCCACCCAGCCTAAACTATTAAGCTCAATTCAAAAAGGTAAACTTGCCAACAAGGGATTTTGTTTGGAATGAGAAAATTATTTGAGAATTTCAAAAAGCTTAATTTATAAATGTGTTGAAATGAATTAACACCACTATGAAATAAATCGACTGATCTAATCATCAGTTATTAACGACAACACACACGGGGATTTTTTCTGTGATTTAAACACAATGATCTTTATATATTCATCAGAGATAAAAAGGAGTACAGATGGAACAATGATTTGAGCAATATTTCATGAAAACAGGGAGCGATATTGGGTCCACATTTCATCAAAAGAACATCTATTCCAACTTAGTTTGAACAGAGACAAAACTCATTGTTGAGAAGATAGTCAACTGTCAATAACAAATATACTGGAAGTAGATGGTATAGTCGACGTTTCGGTCTTGGGTGGTGTCAATCCGTCAGACCATCTTCAGGACAATAATTGCATATACAAGACTTTTTAAATCTTTTGAGCGTTCTCACGGAACTTTGTTTAAAATCGTGTACTAGATATTTTCATTGGTGCAGGTAGTCTTTGCCAATTTTGACTGCCAGTTTGTTAAAAAATGGGAGTTAATCCTCCTGTAGTTTCGCAGATTTCTGACGTCTGTGTCAAAGTACGCAAAGGGGGTCCGTCCGAGTCCGGAAAGCCTGATTGCTCAAATCATTGTTCCATCTGTACTCCTTTTTATCTCTGATGAATATATAAAGATCATTGTGTTGAAAATCACAGAAAAAATCCCCGTGTGTGTTGTCGTTAATAACTGATGATTAGATCAGTCGATTTATTTCATAGTGGTGTTAATTCATTTCAACACATTTATAAATTAAGCTTTTTGAAATTCTCAAATAATTTTCTCATTCCAAACAAAATCCCTTGTTGGCAAGTTTACCTTTTTGAATTTATCTGCCCAAGCCCTCAAGGGTATATTGGGTCTGTCCCTTATTCATTTCCTAAACTATTAAGCGGCAATTCGGACCAACTGTCCAGATCAGTATGAATTTTGAGCACTAATGGTCTAAGATTCAGGCTACAGGTCAGGCACAGGTAAAGCGCAATATGAATTCCAAAGCATTGAAAACTGAAGCAACGTATTGGTTGGCCCGGTTGCCAGGTCTTGTCACCACGATCACCTCTCAAGGGAACCAGTAGGGATTTGGACCAGTGAATCTGGAGACTGGATGCCTCCCCATATGTGGGTCAGAAGAGGCCGCCTAATGGATGGATGGGAAAGAAACATGAGAATATCATCTGTGTAAGGAGCGATCCTGTCCTCTATTGCTATCTCCCAGTAGAAGCCCCACACCCGCGCATCACAGCGGACCCACATAGCCAGGGGTTCTATGGTCAGGGAGAACAAGAAGGGTGGAAGGGGGCACCCCTGCCTTGTAACACTATGGACTGGAAATGGTGGGGAGAGGACCCTACGGACCCGGACCTGGGCCTGCAGATGTGCATAAATGACCTGTACTTGGGCCCAAACCCCAGCTTTAACAGCATTCCTTCGAGGAAGGTTCAGTCTAAGGAGCTAAATGCTTTTTCGAAATTAATAAGCATCAAAGCACTAGGTATAAGTTTGCAAGGGTTATGTGAATTCTGTGCATGCAATGGCATGTGCTGTGATGTGGGACACATCGACACTGATCTGGGTGAATTAGGTGTGTCATTACCTGAAGAACCATTTCCGCCAGGGCTTTGGCATAAAGTTTGATCACTCTATTGACGACAGATATTAGGCGATAAAAGCCACATTGGTCTGGTGGTCGTTCCGATTTATGTAGTACACAGTGGTTGCAAAGACCCGCTCTGCTGGGTAGCAGTCCTACCAATCATGATACATCTCTAAGAGGGACGGGAGCAATGCTCGGAATTCAAAGTAGTACTCAACTGGGCTTCCATCAGGTCCAGAGGTCTTACCAGGATTCATATCCTTGAGGGCCTCTTCTATCTGCTCCAGTGAGAGAGGTTGTTCGAGGTCCACTATCTCATTGGGCATCAGCAAGGGCAGTGGAAGGTCCACAATGAGTGGAAATTCACACTCCCAACCGAGACGTGGTATGGCAGCATATAGAGAACAGTAATAAACTGCAAAGACAGAGGAAATCTCCACCACCGCAGAGACTTGTCTCTCTTTATCAGCTGTAAGGTGAGGAACCATATGGATTGCAATATTTTTCATTGCTAGCCATTACAAGAGTTTACAGATTTATCTCTCCATTCATACACCTGTCTGGGGGATGCCATCCAAAACTGGAGAGATGCCATCCAAAACTGGGGAGATGCCATCCAAAACTGGCGGGCCTCCTCTTGGCAGATTTGCCTCAGGGAGGCCCTGTTGACTTCTAGGCGACGCCTCACCTGCTCAGATTGGTGCTCCTAGTTTTCCAGCTCCAGGGCTAGAATGCTAGTTTCCTGTTCATTAATTTGGATATTTTTCTACTGCTCTTTAACCATCAGGTATGACTGAGCTATGACCCATATGGTGGCCGTCTCTGCTGCACACAGTGTCTCAGGAGAGTCCACTGTTTCCCGGTTAGCTTTGAAAAAAGTCAGAAGTTTCTGCAGTAGGAAGTGAGTGAGTTGTGCATATAATAGGCACCAGGCATTAAGGTGCCACATTTGCCTACATCCCTCTCAGTCAACCTCTAGACAGACTTACCGGGAAGTGGTCCAATATGCCCAGAGGTAGGATGTAGGAAGCTGTGATGTAGATGATTTTAGTAGCGGGAAGCTGCAACAGGTCGCTATGGGAAAGTGATTTATGAGCAGCCAAAATATTGGTGTATCCATTGGTCGGCGGGTTCCAAATTCCCCAAGCGTCACAAGAGCCCAGGCCATTCACCCCATCCGCTAAGCCCTGTTCCCCTTCTAACCCATCCTAAGGGCCCAGCGGAATCAAGGGCACTCATAATATCATTGGACCCCCCCACCTCCCCTTCCTCCGAGAACCAGGACTCCCTGTGGCAGTCCAAATAGCAACTGCAACTGCCTGGTAGGTAGACCAGGCGGGAAAAGTGGGAACATATACTCTCAGGAAGTTACAGTGGGTGCCTTCCAAGGATTCCTCGATAACCTCTTATCACCCAAGTAGGTCATGAGAGGTTAGGGAAACCACAAAGGGGAGAGACCTATGAAGTAGCATCTCCACCCCACTGGAGCATCCCGTATACCTTGGGTATACCCTGTCATACCCATAGCGAGAGATGAAGGGACATTTGGTTCCCATAAGGCGAGCCTCTTAGAGTAGCAGTACCGCCGGCACATGGTCTCACAAATTGGAGGATGGCTCCACTTTTAATCCCATCAATCCACCCATTAACATTCCAATTCCTAACGCGTGCAAAGGGGTTAATCTATGGAGGATACTCGTGGTGGTCGTGTAATTGCCATTTGCCCAAGTTGGGCTCCAGCAGGTCTGTCATCGGATCTATAAATGTAAGTAATAATGTGTTTGGAGGACCTCTGTCGATGTTAAAGTGGACAGTGTGTGCAAACCAAAGTTAACAAAAACTTGCAGTCAAAGCAAACCCCGACCCCCTATTCCACCGCTCCCCATACTTCCTCCCTATAAGCAACTGTCACCCACAAAAACTAGAAACATACATACTGGGCAGAAATCTTAACCCTTCCCCCTGGTTACAGCTCCTGCACATACAGTATGCAAAGGGGGTACTGCTCCGTCAGCTAATCTCACTCCGCCTCAAGGGAGTCATAAAAATGGGTCTTACAGTTGTAAACAATTCATAACTTCACTAAGTATAAAAGCATATATTGAAGCTTCATGGCACAAAGTTTCTGCTTGACCTGGTCACATGATTTCTGTTGCTGCTGTATCGCTTGTGTGTAATCCGGAAAGATCACGATATGGCTGGACGAGAATGAGAGCCGACCCAGGTTCTGCGCTGTCAAAATTGTGCCTCAGTGTCTGTAGTTTAACGGTTTAGCAAGCATAGGACGCATAGGTTTCTATGCAAGTGACCTGCGATAGTTGGTCAGCGCCCCTCCATACCTGGATACACTACTCAAGGAACCTCACTAGTGTTGAGCTCTCCAACCCCTCCCGAACACCAACAAAGTGAAGATTCCTTCTGCGGTCTCTGTTCTCTGCGTCCCCCACCCGATCTGACAGAGTCTTGGAAGCACCCAATGCCCCTTTCGAGGGGTGTAAACACAGAACCCATGCCAATAACGGGATAGAGTCCTGTCCAGATATTAGAGATCGGCGACAGGCTGCAGTAGGCTGCAGGGAAAGCTCTAGACCCAGGCAGTGGTAAGTTGGGCCCAATTATCAGGAAGAGGGTGAGAATGGCTCATGGAGGGGGGTCTCCAGCCATCTCCTTGCAGCGCCTGGGTTCTTCGGGGGCGGGGCAATAATCATCCGCCACTCACTGCACTTAGTCTGCTGGGCTCCTTCAGCACCATGTCCACTCAGTCAAATGTCGCCACAAATGCAGGCGGGCCAAATGGGCTAGAGTACTCACCCAGGCAGGGATCAGTTCACCAAACCAGAGTCTCCCAACTCCCTGCCTGGTCTGATCTCCACAGCTCGCACTTGGCCAGTTGTGCACCAAGAGCCTGCACAGTCCCGGGTCAACCACCAGAGCCACTGGTGCCGCACACACTGAAAGTCCAAGGGTCTGGTGACTTGGCCCACCCGGGAGAGAGCACCAGGCCCCGGGTGCCATCTTGCTTAAGTCGCACAGTGGCCTTGAATCCAAGTCTGTCCAGGCAGTGTTCATTTAGGGACAAAAATAGTATCCAGTGGCTCTGGGACCACAAGGCAGAAATAGTTGGTTGCCAGCAGGAAGGGTGAATGACTATTAAGCAGGGACGAACAGGAGCTTAGCTCCAAGCGTCAGTCATCTTGGCCAGCTTGGCCATGCCCTCCAACTTTTATTAGTTTAAACCATCCACCACAAAGAACACACTGGAGTAAATGCATGGAATAGTCTCCCTCAGAGTGCAAGACTAATAACAATCACCAACAGCAACCAATACCCACTGGATTAATCCCTAGCCTTGGGATCTGAAGCAGTTGTGCTGCCCGGAGTAAAGTGCTTCAATATTTTCCATCAGTCATCCTAGTGCAAGCAAAAGGAGCACCATGAAAGCTGAATTAGTAGGTATTTTACTAAAAGTGACAAGCTATCAACTTATATTGCAGGTGCTTACCACAATGAGGATGACAAAATAGGTGCAGGTCAATGTAGTAGAGCCAGTCACACACCTACACTACTGCTATAACCAGCTTGAATTTCTCCCAACAGGACAAATCGATTTAGTTAATGGAAGTCTACTATGGGGTTAGGCACGTAACCTTATTCTTTACTTAAAGTGAATCAATAAAAGACCCGCTCCTTTGATCCCGTGGACAATTATATTGCGCCTAGATCTAGTAATTACAACAAATATGTACAAAGCTGCACTTAACACACTAATGCACTGGAGAGACATGCAATCAAAGCTTTGTCTGTCATGGCACTGAAAACTATAGATCTATGGTCTTGGGTGACTGATGACCACCAGGATGCAGGGAGAGAATGATTATCTCACCCATCTCCTCGGTCCATGGTAATCTATGCTTCAAAAAAGATGTTTTCTACATGTGGGAAGTCATGAAAAATTCGTTGCTTTGGTAAAAAAAAGTGTAGGAATGAGTTTTGGGGCTTCCTCCGCAGAATTTCTTTTTGATTGGGCAACACGCCCAATACAAGCGAATGTGGCTAGCAGTTTGCTTGGGAGCAATATGTGGTCACACTTTGATTTTAGAATGTGTCAACTCAAAGGACACTTCTAGTCTGATGATCACAGTTTAGCTAGAACGTTGTTAATTTGCTATGACAAAAAAGTCTTCTTTTGTGGTACAATTCTGTCCGTGACCCTATAAGGTACCTTCCATTTGAGGCCAGACACTGGACCAAGGTCTGCCCACAACCTGGCACTAAGGGGCCCATTATGAAACAAATTCTCACTAATTCACCAACACACAGATTGAATATGCTACTTACCAGTATGCATCTGTTCTTGGCATGTAGGGCTGCGGACATTCATATCTGTGCATAGATCGCCGCCTAGTGTTGGGTCCGGATGTTTGCACGTTGTTGTCCTGGAAGAGTCTTCGAAGTATCCTGGGATAGGTGACTCCTCCCCTGGACTACAGTGCGCATGGGCATCCTCTCCATCCTCAGATTGTTTTTCGCCATTGTGGCAGTGATGGAGTAGATACAGAAAGTGATGACCATGCTTACAGTAATTCTGAGAGCTGCAGCTGCTACAGGCGCCGGGGAGGAGGGAGGGCAATATGAATGTCAGCAGCCCTACATGCCAAGAACAGATGCATACTGGTAAGTAGCATATTCAGTTCGAGGCATGTGGGCTGCTGAATTCATATCTGTGCATAGAATACATAGCAGTACCTCCTATTAGCGGCGGCTACCAGTGCCAGCTGCAGCGGTCTGAAAAAGAGTTTTGAGAACAGCCTGTCCTACAGCTGCCTGCTGTTTTGATTGCACATCTACACAATAGTGTTTGGTAAATGTGTGTGTAGTGGACCAGGTGGCTGCTCTACATATATCATGCAAAGGGATGTTTCCCAGGAAAGCCATGGAGGCCCCTAACTTGCGTGTTGAGTGGGCTTGTGGGGGAATCGTTAATGTGCGTTTAGCCTTTTGATAGCAAATTTGAATACATTTAACGATCCATCTGGCTATACCTGCTTTGGAGATAGCGTTACCTTTGTGGTGTGGGGCAAAGGCAACGAAAAGTGGTTTAGTCTTCCTAAAGATCTTAGTCCTGTCGATATAGTACATGAGGGCTCTCTTCACATCTAGTGTATGGAGTGCTCTTTCTGCGACAGTTTGTGGGTTTTGAAAGAAAACAGGCAGTTCAATAGTTTGATTCATGTGGAACTGCGATATCACCTTGGGCATGAATTTGGGGTTGGTACGTAGTACGACCCTGTTGGCGTGAACCTGTATAAATGGCTCTTGAACGGTTAGTGCCTGGAGTTCACTAACTCTTCTTAAAGAAGTGATCGCTACTAGGAAAGCTACTTTCCAGGTAAGGAATTGAATCTCGCATGAGTGTAGAGGTTCAAAGGGTGGACCCATCAGGCGTGTGAGGACCAAGTTGAGGTTCCACATCGGAGCCGGTGGGTGGCTTGGAGGAATTACTCGTTTGAGTCCTTCCAAGAATGCTTTGATGGCAGGCACTCTGAATAAAGAGAGGTGCTGCCTGTTCTGGAGATAGGCTGATATTGCGGTCAAATGGACACGTATCGAGGTGTACGCCAGATTGCATCGGTATAGGTGTAAGAGGTAACAAATTATGTTTTGGATGGATGCGTCTAGCGGGTTAATGTCATTATTATTGCAATAGATGACGAATCTTTTACATTTGGCTGCATAGCAAGCTCTGGTAGTGGGTCTTCTAGCTTCCTTAATGATGTCCATACAGTCAGGTGGCAGGTTTAGGTAGCCAAACTCTAGGACTTCAGGAGCCAGATTGCCAGGTTCAGCTGTTGCGGATCTGGGTGCTGAATCTCTCCATGGTTCTGCGTCAAATGCGCGGGTTTGATCCGCAGCCTTTGATGCGGCACCACGGAAAGTTCGAGAAAAGTGGTGTACCATGGCTGGCGTGCCCACGTTGGAGCAACCAGGACGAGTGTCAGTGAGTGTTGTCTGAGTTTGCGAGCCACCAGCGGTATCAACGGTGCTGGGGGAAAAGCGTACGCAAATCTGCCGGACCAGTTCATCCATATCGCATTGCCCTACGACTGTGGATGTGGGAACCTGGCGGCAAAGCTTTGGCATTTTGCGTTTTCGCTTGTGGCGAATAGGTCTATCTCTGGATGACCCCATTGCTGGAAGTACGGTTGGAGTACTGATGGGTGTAACTCCCACTCGTGCATCTGGTGGCTGTGTCTGCTGAGCAGATCCGCCATCTGGTTGTCCTTGCCGGGGAGGTGTTCCGCCATGAGGAACATGTTCCTCTGAATGGCCCACTTCCACATGCTCTGAGCCAGATGAGACAACTGTGGAGAGTGTGTTCCTCCCTGCTTCTGTATGTAGTACATGGCGGTCATGTTGTCCGTCCGGATCAACACGACTTTGTTGCACAAGTGTACTTTGAATGCTTTGATAGCCAGGAAGATTGCCATCAGTTCTAGAAGGTTGATGTGCATCTTCTTTTGTTGTGTTGTCCATAGTCCCTGCACTGTGTAGTTGAGTACATGAGCTCCCCATCCCTGGAGAGACGCGTCCGCTGTCAGTATTATCTGTGGAACAGGCTCTTGGAACGGTCGGCCCTTGCAAAGGTTTTGTGGATTCCACCAATGCAGAGAGTTGTATGCCCGACCGCTCACCAACACTAGGTCTTTTAGTTGTCTGTGAGCCTGATTCCATTGACGTGCTAAGCACTCCTGAAGCGGGCGCATATGTAGTCTCGCGTGTGGGACTATGAAAATGCAGGAGGCCATCATGCCTATCAACTGCATGAACACTCGCGCGGGAAGGGAGTGTTGTGGTTTGAACTTGAAAATCAGCATTTGCATGCTGTTGATTCTCACTAAATTTGGCTGAGCTGTGGCCGCCAGAGTGTCTATGGTCGCACCTAGGTACTGTTGTACGTGTGCGGGTTGGAGATGTGATTTTGGGTAATTTAGTGAGAACCCCAGACTGTGAAGGAGGTGAATGGTGCGGGACATGTGGCTGGCACATTGCTGGGCTGACTTTGCTTGAACAAGCCAGTCGTCCAGGTAAGGGTAGACGTGTATGTGCTGCCTCCGTAGATGTGCAGCCACAGTAGCTAGGCACTTCGTGAAAACTCTGGGTGCTGTTGTCATGCCGAAGGGAAGAACCTTGAATTGGTAGTGCTGCCCTTGAATAGTGAACCTGAGATATTTCCTGTGTGATGGGTGAATGGGTATGTGGAAATACGCATCTTTGAGGTCTAGTGTGGCCAGGAAGTCTCCCTGTTTGAGCAGTGGGAGGACTTGTTGCAGGGTGAGCATGTGGAAATGCTCCGAAAGAATATAGCGGTTGAGGGGTCTCAGGTCTAGTATAGGTCTGAGTGACCCGTCCTTTTTTGGTATTAAAAAGTACAGGGAGTACACCCCTGTACCTTGCTCGTGGACGGGTACGACCTCTATTGCGCCTTTTTGCATCATGCTTAGCACTTCCTGCTGTAATAGCGCTAAGTGCTCTGAGGACATAGGACGGTGTTTGGGGGGTATTGTGGGTGGAGTAGAGGTTAATTCTAGGCAGTAACCGTGTTTGATAATATCTTTGACCCACCTGTCCGTGGTGATGGAGTTCCACGTGGCCAGGAACTTTTGCAACCTTCCCCCGACAGGTGTTGTGTGGTCGGGAGGAAGGGAGAGGGCGTCACTGTTTGTTCTTGGGAGAGGATCTGGTATTGCCGTATCCGCGTCCTCTGCACTTTGTGCTTGAACCACGATATCCACCCCTGGTGTTTTTATCGTAGGTACTTTGGGTGTTGCCCTTGTTGTAGGTTTGCTGTGACCTCTGTCCTCTACCTGCTCCTCTATTGCCGGGGCGACGAAAGGAGCCACTCCGAAAGGTCTGCGTTTGGAGAGCCCCCATGGACTTTGCAGTGTCTGTGTCCTTTTTTATTTTTTCTAGTGTGGTGTCAACCTCTGGCCCGAATAAGTAGTCTGGGTTGACCGGCTGGTTGAGGATGTTATTTTGCACCTCAGGTTTGAATCCGGAGATTCGTAACCAGGCGTGTCGTCGTAACATGACGCTAGTGTTTATGGCTCTGGCAGCTGTATCTGCGGCATCCAGTGCACACTTGATGGATGCGTTTGTGAGGAGTTGTCCCTCTCTGATGAGGATCTCTGCTCCCTCTTTGTATTGGTCAGGGAGATGTTGTAGTAATGTTTCTAGTGTGTCATAATGCGCTCGGTCGTAGCGAGCCAGGAGCGCCTGAGTATTGGCAATACGCCATATGTTAGCTGCTTGGGCTGCAACCCGTTTGCCGGAGGTCTCTAACACCTTGGACTCTTTGTCTGGGGGAGGGGCATCCCCAGTCGTCTGTGAGTGCGCCCGTTTACGAGCATTCGCGACTACTATGGAATCCAGAGGCAACTGTCCTCTAATATAGGTAGGATCCCCAGGCGCTGACCTATATTTTTTGTCGATTCTGGGGTTTATTACTCTGGCCCTGGTGGGTTCTTTGAAAATGTCCTTTGCTGGTTTGAGGACACCTTTCAACATGGGTAGAGTTTTAACATGTTTTTCTGAGGATGCGAAAGTGTCCATGAGAAAATCGTCCTCGATGGTGTCAGAGTGGAGTTGAACACCATGATTGGCCGCAGCACGTTCAATGAGGGCGTTGAATGCGGCAGTGTCCTCTGTGGGAGACGTTTTTGCACCATATAGCTGCGTGTCCTGCGTATCCATAGGTGCGTTTGAGTCCACAGGGTCATCCCAAGCTTGGTCAGGGTCCTGTTGGCCTTCAGGGTCCATTTCTCCGGGGTAGGGGACGTGGTCACCTATGTAGTCCTCCAAAACGTCTGTTTCGGAGTGTGTCGGAGAGAAGGACTGTGGATCTTGGTAAGAGGTATGGAGAGGCTCGTAAAGAAGTGGTTCCGAATCCACTGGCAGCTTTTTCTTTAGTGGGATCCGGTAGGAGTCCAAAGCTGGCTCGGAAGTTATCTTCCTCTCGTGAAGCATCATTCTGCCTGTTGCGGCATCGATGATGTGTGATGGCGACGTCTCCGTAGGAGACTGTGCTGCAGGTGTGATCCTGGTGTGGGTGACACGTGTTCTGATTTCGAACAGTTTTGGCGCCGTGGATGGTGGCAGGCCAAAAGTGATGTTGGCCGGTGCCGGAGAAGCTTTTTGGGCCTTTTTCGGCTTGGAGCTTGATGTGTCTTGGAGGGCCACCTTATCTTTGATGCGTTGCAAGGATGCTGAAACTTGCCGCACCTGGAACGCCGACGGTTCTTTGGCGCCGACCGGTTCCGTTGAGGCAGGCGTGGACTTCTTCGGTGCCACGGGGTCATCGAGTCGAGGAGAGGTAGTAGCTGTCGACGGCGTCGATGATTGTGCCTTGGGTGCTGTTTTCGAAGTGGTGTCAGATCCAGCAGCCATTTTGACCTTTGTGGTTGGAGCCGATTGTTTCGGTGCCGGGAGCCGAGGCGGCTTGGCCGTACCGATGGTCTTTTTCCGTGCGTCGGCGCCGACGTCGGCTGCTGCAAGCTCGGCACCGAAGTCCCGTTTGGTGCGGTCGGTGCCGACGGGTTTGGCTGGCGTCGAAGGTGTGGTGGGCTTCGATTCGACCAGTGTGACTTTCAGTTTCGGTTTCTGCTGAACCGATACGGCTTTCGGTTTCGATGAAGGGAAACCAGCCGTTTTGGGTAGTAAAGGCTGCCGCTGAATGTCCGAGGCCGGGCCAGAGGGCGGGGCCGAATGGATGCGGGATAGGTCTTGGGTAAGGCCCGAAGGCGATCCCTCGACCGGAGCCACAGACTGACGCACTGGGATATCCACAGTCTGTTCGGGTAGGCCTTGCTCGTCACCGGAGCTACTCTCTTCGGCCCCTAAGGCCTCATTGTAGTCTCCTACCTCGGTGTCGGCTTCGTCTCTGTGAAAGAGTTGTTCTTCGACGTCTTCCGATCCGGAGTCGTGTTCGGAAGCGGGGCTGGAGGGTAGGTTCTCCACGTCTTGCACATCTTCGTCCTCGGCGTTGAAGATGTCAGTCGGGGCCGGTGCCACTTGCTGCGCTTCGAGCCTCGCTGCTCGACGATTCCGGAGAGTCTTCTTGGATCGGAATCGGGCACAGGCCATACATGTGGACTCGTCGTGATCCGGTGAAAGGCATTTGTTGCACACCGGGTGGACGTCGACATGGGGATATTTCGCATTGCATACAGGGCACCGCTTGAAGGGCGTCCTCGATTCCATCGTCGATGTCGGGTCGATGGTCGGGTATGATGCGAAAAAGTTGGTTTCTGGAAGTTAGTAAACTAACAAATAACTATCGATACCGATCGGGAACAGTACCGACGCGAACTAAAGGCCTTTTGGCCTGTAAAAAGTTTTTCCTAACTTGAGTCAAGATAAGCACATCCGAACCCAATGGCGGAAAAAAACAATCTGAGGATGGAGAGGATGCCCATGCGCACTGTAGTCCAGGGTAGGAGTCACCTATCCCAGGATACTTCGAAGACTCTTCCAGGACAACAACGTGCAAACATCTGGACCCAACACTAGGCGGCGATCTATGCACAAATATGAATTCAGCAGCCCACATGCCTCGAACACAAGTTTATTTTGTGCCCGTTTCTTGACAATGAATATTTTAATCCACTTGAGTAATGTACGCAACCACAAACTACAACTGAAACCATCAACGAATGTGAAAAATGGTTTGGGTGTGTCAAAGAACACCGATTCTATATAAACAAAGAGATGGACAAGAAAGACAATGTAAATGAACAAAACAATCCAAAAGAAAGCAAAGGCCAATGAATGGATTTATTTACATCAAATGGCACATAGACTTTCACTTGCATATTACAAACTGGAGCATAATATTAATTTTATTTTAGTATGTAGCATTGTTTACTTAATTCTGTTCTATGCACTCCTGCCTGTCATCAGGCCCTAAAGGTCATAAAAATTGCTTGGTCCTCAATAGTAAATATAAATATGCTACATTGAACAGGGACAAAATTAATTTGATCCATTGGAGAACGTTACTCATAGAGGGATGCTCTGATTGATGTGTAAGGAAATGTGCCACTGAGTAAGTTGCTAAAAAGAAAGAGGTCGTTAAATAGTTACCCATGGGCACCATGCCAATTATGAAGTTAGTTATTCAGTGATTTGGGGCTCAAATCGTGTTCAATACATTTCCCCTGTTTCCCATGGGCCAAATTGAAACAAACATGTATATTTTGCTCATTAATTACCACATGCACGTCACATTGTGCCAATTATAAGCATGAAAGTTGAGAACAATAACGTGTATCAGTAACAAATCTGCACCTAGCACGTTTTGCTCCAATCAACAAGGCCAAAGAAATTCTGTTCAGCTACTTGCCCGCACTTATTTAACATGGTCTATACTCCATACTGAAATTTTCAAGGGGCTCTAAAAGTAAAATGTCACGCCTATGTTGCCAGAGGCATCTTCTTAAGTTTGGACCACAACACTAAGGATTTTATCTGTAGAAGAGTAGGATGGACATGAAGGGGTAGCAGCAGTTAACATGAAAAAAATAGCTTCTTATGGAGCCCTGTCTTAATGCTCAGGTGATTTTGAAAGACATGTCGCCTAACAGCTTCTTCCACAAATCAAAAGCTGAATTCAAGCCAATGCTGCACTGGTATCTCTTCTCAAACAGCCAATTGTTCTAGCAGGGCCTTTGTCCTGCTCTTCTTCTGATGAGCAGAAGGTGTCCAGAAGAAGTCCCTTACTTGCGGGATAGGCAGATCATCACAGGACGGCTTACCTTTCAACAGTTTCCTTACATGGAAGAGGATGTTTCAAAAAGGGATGCAAGGATCTCTGAACACCAGGCTCTGAAGAACTTGGTAAAGCAGCAAATATCAGCTTCTTCACATCTTCCTATGAATTCTTTGGCAAACTATAACAATAATTGTCTTCTCTGGGACAGGGACTTTTCATATGAAGTAGAAGACTTGAGACATCTAAGCCATGGTACTGTATTTGCAAAAAGATCGAATGGCGGTCCACTGCTCAGGCATGTGTGGGCCAGGGTTTGCAAAGTGCTCCTTGCACAAAATGAATTGTTTAAAACTAAAGCATTACAGCCTAAGTCACCTAAACTTGTGCAAGATCAAAAGAGACCAAATGAGGAGACCTGCACACCGCGCTGCTTACACAACCATACAATGTAGTTTTTGAACCCTATCTTCAAGTGGAGGTCTTTCAGTGGATCGGAATTATTTCTAAAAGATTATTTACAACACCAAAATCAAAACTTATGTCTGGAGACTAGGAGACCAGAAAGTTGTTCAACTGACATGCAATGGAGCTAGTAAGAGGTAGGCTGGTGGGAAGTAGACGAGAATCTGTTCAACACTACGTCCATTAAATCTGCTTGGCTGAAGGTTTAGCGATCTGAGCAGCATTCACTGTTGGTCTGCGTATATTTTTAGAGCTGTGCTTTATCCTCACGCTCACAGACCAGTATATCTGTGGACATAAACTCGAATGGCTGCATTCACCAGATGCTCAGTTGGCTGTTGTATGGCTCTTCACATGGTTAAATAGCTACAGTAATGCGATGCTCTGAACAGACACACAATGTAGATTATTAAATAGTAATATTTTATTTTTTAAATTATCTATACAAAAATATCTGTTCACTTGCAAGACCAGTTACATTTACTTTAACAGTTCAAAAAGCAACAAAATAAATCACTAGAGTCTACATGCAGGTCTTAAAGAAGAAATGAGGAAATGGGCAAGTCATAAAGGAGTACAAATCAGAGGAACTTAAAGTAACATCAGTTATGTGACTTCCTGATTTCCCGGGAGGAATGGAAAAATCATCAGGCAGCAGAAGATTAGACTCCAAGCAAAAAAGGAAATTCACCACACTGCACCCGAGGTCCTTCTTAAGATCCCAAGAGGAACTAGAATTTAAACAGGTGTTTCCAAGGGAAACAGAAACTAGATCACACAGTAAAATTGTGAATAGGAAATGCATCACTCAGTAGGGTGCCCTGTCTTGATCATATGTGTAAAAAAATGCTTAACACATTCAAAGATTCAATGACTTCCAGAGGAACGTCCGCCTTGCTGTTTTCTCTACAAGAGACTAGAGGAAAGCCACATTTTAGACACATCTCATTTTAATCCCATTTCGGCAGGCAAGTGGATTTTCCATGAAAACAATGAGCAAGTGGGAGTCTCCACACACCCCTAGGTAGAAGAGGGAAGGAGAGGCAGAAGAATGTGCTTGACCTTGGGAGCACAAGAGAGAAGAGATGGGGAAGAGTATGTGTACTTCGGTCCACTTACAAATCACTTATCTTGCCTCATGATTTTGGCTGTAGAGACCCAATTAGATCATCAATGATAACTGGCACAACCCCCTCTTCAAATTTTCAGCCACCATCTCCTCCTCTACCAATCACTGACTGCCTACAGGCTTGCCTTGAATTCACTAGCAATCAGTCAGGTTGTGCCTGGTACCTAATAATGATCACTGATGAGTAACCATGGCATCCTCGATGGATCATGTCTCCACTGGATGCTTATCCAGGCTGTGGTATTAACCCCTTCCATGCTGCGCAGATTCCGCCGCTGTGCTGACGGAATCTTGCGCGGGCGTGGTCATGACGGAACGGTTCCGTCATGAGCACAGCTCAACCGTGGCTCATGACGGAACCGTTCCGTCATGAGCACCGAAGGGGTTAAGCACAGGACATAATTCTCAGAACTTCAGCCATCTGAACTGGTCCACAGAGCTGCATCAACAATCAAGTTCTCCCTCATTAACAAACTGGGCTTGCATGACATACCCACCAAACCATGACAAGTGCAAGACTGAAATAATGCAGGCTTGCAGGTGTGCCAATCCTATATGCCTGTACTATATGCTCCTATATAGTGGCATGGTCATTATACAGTGAGCCAAACACTTCTAGACTTCCCAACATGCAGGTTAAAGAGAAAAAATACTCTCTCTGCACTTTAGGACATATATTGGTACTAAGCGAAGAGCTGCTCTGTACATTGCATCACTGTTTAAAGTCACAAACGCCACTGTGTGGCAAAGGCCTCAAAGATGGGGGCTAGCTCTCCGAGGCTGTTTGGAAATGAGAGTTCATTTCTTTTCGTATTCTTTTCAAGGGCACAACGAGCGCCTCTTCCTTGTCAACTTCCATTACCTGTCAAAAAGAAAAAAATGTATAGTAAAAAATATATAGTAATTGACATGTGATATACTGTCTAGGCAACAGGAACACTAGTCAAAACGTTTTATTACAATGAGGACCCAGTCACTGCTCCATTGCCAGTGCCCTACAGGTACCACATTACACCAATCTTCTTTCCAGAAATGCGGTTTCCTTTGATTTTGCTAGCCATTTTTACTAAAGACAATTCACAGTTTTAGCCACACTCAAAACATCTGTACACATCCACTGTTAATCACAATTCTTCATTTAAAACATGCACAATACTGGTTAAATTAAATAAAAAAACAAATATTTGTTAGAAAACTATAGCTGATTCATGTCAGAACCAAACTGGATTCATATGCTCCACTGAAGTAGACGTTCGGTGTAAAATTAATTAATTTCTTTCACGACATAGTTATTATTTCGATGATTGTAATCAATGTACCCTGAATAGTTCTCCTTCGGTGAACAATATATAAGAGAATAACCTTTTTATTTATTTTTATCATACATACACCCCCAATAGTACCATATAACCTTTAAAATTATTAAGACGAATGGCTCTTAACTGTTCTACTGCTTCTTTTCCAAACTGAATAAGGAAAAAAAGTGGGCAGATGAGTAGCTTAGCTTTGAAGAAATAGATGCTCCACTGTGCCTTTAAACTCCCAAGCTGAACTGCTTGTTGACGAGGACACAGCTTTGGTACATAACTAACAGTTCATTCTGGAGCTCAAAAGCATTAGAATGTTACTTTCAAGTAACCTTTTCTTCTCTGCCGTTAGATCTTAACTGATATTCTACAACATTAAAGGGAAAGCAAGTCCACCCCTTGAAGCAGGAAGTGATCGAGCAGTAGGAAGGTGGACAATCATAAATACCAACAAGAGATTTTTCAGATAAACTGGGGCTACTTGGTCACCAGTTCAGGAGAGAATATGTGACTAACCCACTTGTAACAGCTAAGAGTGTGTCAAAGAAAAGCTCTAGTTTTCACTTTTGCATTTAAATTTTCAATGGAATTTTATTACATATGTATATAAACAAAATTACTGTTCACAATTAGGGAAAAAAGGAAAACACTGTATTTTCTCTAACATATATAAACTTTACCACTGTAAGAACCGTGGAAAGGGGAAAGGCGGAAAAGGCAGAAATGGCAAAGGGATATACACATACCTAGGCTTTAAACAGCCACCCATCTTTTGATACTGTCAAGAAATGCACCCGCTGCTGCTACATGCACCAAAGAACTATAACATTGTGCACCACCTCTCCCCTGGCCCTGGAAACCACCACCTCTACGGGGCTATGTTGAAAAGTAAAATGGGGAAGCTGCGCAGATCCACATCCCCTGACCCCCCCCCTCCCCCCCCTGGCCCTGGGGACCACTACCTCCCCAGGGCTAAATTGTTCATATGGGGAGGCTCACAGACCCCCTCCCTCTCCCCAGGCCCCAGAGACCACCACCATCCTGGGGTAGAAATTAAATTGTAAAATTGGGAGTGGAGCTGTGCGCCCCACTTGTCTGGGCCATGTACAGCCCCAGACACCACCACCCCTCCAGTGCCAGCCTGTACCCAGAAGGAGGGGCCCTAGCCGGCTCCTGCTATGTCCCGGGGTGCTCACTTACAGGACATAGTTGTTTGCCCTGACTTGGGGGGAGCTTGGACAGCTCCTGGGAAGTCAGACAAAACCTCTGCTTCCAGCAAGCGAGAACTACAAAAAATGCTCTTACTTGCTGGAAGTGGAGGTTCTGTCTGTTTCCCTGCCCGCTGTCAAGCAGGAAAAAGGTCGGGCCCTGGAGGATGGGGTCTCCGGGGCCATCCTCCCCTATTTAATGAATGCCTGTTCTGGGGAATGAGGTTACTCTGTCGAAAATAGACTTATGAAACTTCTATTAGTTAATGCATAGCAGAGGTCTGTGTCTGTAACCAGAAAGCCACGGAACTGAATCCTGGTTGGAGTAGTGGAGAACAGTTACTAGGGAATCACTAGCACCTGCAGCCCCTTTGGCGCAGGGTCCTTTGTTACGCCCCTTTAAAAACACAGACTTCACAGCTCAGCTGATAACCCACTCCGGCACTCACTCACACACCCACTCAGAGACTCATGCACCCAGTCACTAACGCACAGACTAAAAGACCCAGAGACTCACATCCACTCACATACCCACTCCGACTCCTGCATCCAATCACATACCAACTAAGAGTTAAGCACCCACTCACAGAGCAACTCAGACACTCACACACCCACTCAAAGACTCACGCAGCTACTCACAGACCCACTAACTCACATACCCACTCACAGACCCAGATTCATGCACCCACTCAGTCAGGCACTCAAAGACACACTCAGACTCAGCACCCATTTACAGATCCACTCAGACTCACACACCCACTCACTGACCCACTGAGAGACTCACGCACCCGCTCACACACCCAGTTAGACACTTAAACTGCCACACCCAGACCCACGAACATACCCATTGAGACATTCACACACTCACACACCCACTGAGACACTCTTGAACTCACTCAGTTTACACTTGGGAAATAACATTTAAAAAATCCTTACAAATTCACTTAAAAAACCAAAGGAAACAGGAATAGGAAATAGAGCTTTAAAAATGTAAGGATTCACTGAAAAAAACCAAGGTTAACTGGGACGTTATAGTTGGGCAACAGAATTAAAAAACCTTAGGAATTCACTGAAGAAACCAAAGATTATAGGGACGTTATAGGTAGGCTCAGATTTCACTCATACAAAACCAATGAAATTCAGCAGCTCTAGTTACCTGAGCTAACTATAACGAACGCTGATGAAATCTCCGTGTGTGTGTGTGTCCGTGTGTGTGTGTCCGTGTCCAATTCCCTAGCCGTTTGCTGACTTGCTCCAATGTCTTAGGGGTCTCATTCCCTCAATTAGTACATTTATCCGCAAAGCCACTTTTGTAATTAAAGAAGGCACTCGCACACTGCCATGGAAGATGAATGTAAGCTCTATAGGAAGAGCGTTTTTTGTTTTGATAACTTTGGTGCCATATGGTGAATTTTCACTTGACTTTCCAGACAAAGGTTCATCTACCTCAGGTCCTTCCTGGATAGTTTAAAGCAAGGGATCCCAAAACACATTTTCTCAATGGAATTTCCCATAGGAATTTTGGGAAGCATTTCAGAAAAAATAGCTCAACAGAATTAAACCAAATTTGGCAGAAAGCTACATCTTTACTCAGAAAGCGTGCTCTTTAAGGGGTTGGGCGCAGGGACTGGCCACAGACCAGGCCCTGTGGCCAACCTGACAGAGTACATGGCCTTAGGCCAGGGCAGTGTGGGTAAGCTGCACACAAGAGGTTTAGGGCAGGCCAAACCCTTTGGCCAACCCCCACACTGCACACCCCCTAAGTCTGTGCACCAAATGTGCTAGCTACCCGCGGGGGTTGGTTGCAGGGCCTGGACACAGGCCAGGCTCTGTGTCGAATGACCTGCACACAGTCAAAAGCTATGCTCAGTCACGGAGTTGGGTGAATATGATAATAAAAAAAAAAAATCAGAAATTCATTGGAAAAAAAACCCCCAAAGGTTAACATGACGCTATATATGTATGGTAATAATCTCTTATGTTAAAAAAACCCATAAAAATTCACTGCAAAAACAGCGGTTGAAGTGACATTATAGTTAGGTAGGATATTAATATCTTATTTTACTTTTTTTTTTTTTAAAAGCAATTAGAAATTCACTGGTAAAAAAAACAAAGGTTAAAGTGAGGTTATAGATAGGTCTTGCAATAATATCAAAACTAAAATTCATCAGTTATAGTTTACTGTGTTAACTATAACTTGTGCTCCCACCATGCACTGCTTATGACCTCATATATTACACCACTGAGAACATTTCAAATGACATCATTGATGACATCATCCACTGAATGCAACAGTTTGGTATATGCTGCTTATACTGGAAGCTATTCAGCAAGGTACAGCTATACTTTATTTTCTATTGCTTCTTTACTACTAAAGGGTGTAAGCTTTAGCAACATGGATTGATCTTTAAAAGTGGCACATGCAGAAAATGTATTTATCATGTCCCTACCATGGCGAGGCCTCAAAGTTATTTTCACTATTGCGGGTCTAACAATCATATGTAGTAAACCCGAGCACTGATTCAAATATAAATATTGGTAACTCAGGAAAGGGAACAGCTAGAAAAATAATTAAAACACATTTTTTCATAATTATTAAAAAATAGAATTAAAAGGGTGGAGTTGGATTTTTAATAATTATTAAGGAAAACTAATGTTTAGACAGTTACCCTCTACCTGCCTAAGATGTCTGAAGACTAAACACCATAAGCCTCTTCCAGCTCCCAGCCTTCGTTGAGCCTTGAACAGGTATGAAATACCTCCAAGGATCAAACAATGCACAGACTTGAATGAGCAGAGAGGACTTCTCCTAGCTCAACAGAATACGCATGGTGGGAGCTGTGGGCCTCCTTTTGATAGCATAGTGTCAGATCCTGCTTGACATGTCTGTTTGGCCGCATGCAATGGTTTGAAATGGAGAGAACATAATCAAAATACAATTCTTGTAGATCAACTGTCTGGTTGCTGAAGGACCCTGCTTTTGTCCTACTATACTTCTGTCTCTGGGTTTGACAGTACAGTGTCTCCTTCAAACTGGATTTTAGAGTGAGATGTGGGAGGTGCAATCCTCACACAAACACCCATCACTCAAAGCCCAAGTTTAGTGCCGCTGAAGAAACTCACCATCTTGAAAATTCCTTAACACAAGAATTTTGGGGCGGTTTGTAGGAAGGCAAACATGAACTACTGAAGAACTGGGTAAGGTTGGCCCTGGGAACTTTTACCCTGTTGGTTAAGGAGTGGCCAGGAATCACCCCACCGACTAGCTGGTGGGAGGCATCAATCAATCATACGGTACTTGTATAGCATGGTTTGTCACCCGTGAGAGTATCCAGGTGCAGGGCTGCGTGTATCAGACAAAAAGCCAGGTTTGAGCTTCTTCCTGAAGTCTGTCAGCGAGGGTGATGTTCGGAAGTCGAGGGCGTTTCAGGACTTGCTGGCAAAGTGGGAGAAGTAGCGTCTTCAGGTGCAGCAGTGGTGGATGCGTGGGGTTTGTGCGAGGACAAGGAGGGAGGAGCAGAGTTTTCTGGATGGTTTGTGTAGGTGCAGGCGGTGGTTCCTGTATGCAGGCCCTTGGTTGTGGGGAGCTTTGTAGGCGTGGGTCAGTAATTTGAAATGGCATCTTTTCTGGCTGGGGAGCCAGTGGAGGTCTCGCAGGTGCTGGGTGAAATGAGTCCTTCTGGGCAGGTTGAGGATCAGTCTGGCTGCTACATTCTGTATCAACTGGAGTATTCTCATGAGTTCGCTGGGGGTCCCTGTATAGAATGTGTTGCTGTAGTCCAGGCGGCTGGTGAGGAGTCAGAAGGTAACATCTTTGACCAGAATGAACCTAGTTGGTATACCCGGCCAGTGCTCCATAGCGGTCAGCTTCAAACTGCACGTAGGTTCCTGTCTACCATGACCACTGACGCTTTGTACTTACAATTTTAAACTTTGTCTCCGGTTCCCTCTAAAATACTTTACACACTGCCCGAGTTAAGCCTGTGTGCTCTGTTATGTGCCGGGGTTAGGCTCATGTAGCAAAGCTGCCAATTTCTTACATTGTCCTTTTTTTCACAAATAACATTTCTGGTGTGACCGTTTGCACATATTTGCGTGCACGACAATTTTGGATTCGTTTCTTTGAAACTTTGTTTACACATCTAGCTTTGCACAACATTATCACGATGCCTCAAACATCATGTACAATGCTCGTTTGCACTATGTACAAATGTTGTTCTATCTTCATCCAGAGGGTGACTGGGCATTTAACATATTCAGAACATCACTAATCTATTCCCACATCGCGAGGCTGCTTTCTGTTTTTAAATAAAGAGCATCCCAAAACATTAGCAGAGAAGGCACTTCAGCTGACACCCAGGGTCCCTGCATGCTGAGACTTCACAACGCAGCGGTCTGACATCTCCGTGAGGGGGTGTCCAGTTTGTGACCAAGATGGGCTCCTACATTCTCTCCCGCCAGGTAATGGGGTTGGATCGTCCTTTGGGGGAATTCTTGGCTTTACACACTCTAGGTGCACTTAAACTAGGGTTTGGCATAGTAGGAGTACACCTGATTGCTGCCTTGTTTATATGCCGGCATATGGAATATGCTACTTACCAGTATGCATCTGTTCTTGGCATGTAGAGCTGCAGAGTTGTACACTTAGCAGATTGTACACTTAGCATAGGTCGCCATCTGGTGTTGGGCCCGGATGTTTGCAGTTTGTTTTTCTTCTTGGACCGTGCTTGGAAGTCACGAGTTTGGTGACTCCTCCTTCGGTCCGTACTGCGCATGGGCTTCGGCTCCATCCTCAGATTGTTTTTCGCCAACAGGGAAATGATGGAGCGTAGTAATAACAGTGAGAAACCCATGTGTGTTGTATCTAAATAAGATGGACTGGAACGGATACAGGTAGCCGGGGAGGCGGGTGGGCGTGTACAATTCTGCAGCTCTACATGCCAAGAACAGATGCATACTGGTAAGTAGCATATTCCGTTCGAGGCATATGAGCTGCAGATTGTACACTTAGCATAGATTATATAGCAGTACCCAACCTTAGTGGCGACCACCGGTATCCGTTGCAGCTGTTTGAAAGAGTGTTTTTAGTACAGCCTGGCCCACCCTAGCTTGCTGCTGGGAATGCACATCTACACAGTAGTGTTTTGTGAATGTGTGCGGTGTAGACCATGTGGCTGCCTTGCATATGTCATCTAAGGGTATATTCCCTAGAAAAGCCATAGAAGCCCCTAACTTTCTTGTAGAGTGGGCTTTAGGGGGAACAGATAATGTTCTCTTTGCCTTCTGATAGCAAATTTGTATGCATTTTACAATCCACCTAGCTATCCCTGATTTTGAGATGGGGTTGCCTTTATGTGGTGGAGAAAAGGAAACGAACAACTGTTTGGTCTTCCTGAAGGGTTGCGTTCTTTGTATGTAATATAGCAACGCTCTTTTCACATCTAGTGTGTGTAAGGCCCTTTCCGCAACAGATTGGGGTTGCGAAAAGAAGACAGGTAATTCCACTGATTGATTGAAGTGGAAGGGGGTAATGACTTTGGGCAGGAACTTCGGATTAGTTCGAAGTATGACCTTGCTGTGATGCATTTGTATGTAAGGTTCCTGTATGGTGAACGCTTGTATTTCACCAACCCTTCTAAGGGAAGTGATAGCTACAAGGAAAGCTGTTTTCCAGGTGAGAAATTGTAGCTCACATTTGTGCATTGGTTCGAAGGGCGGACCCATTAGTCGTGTAAGGACCAAATTTAGATTCCATACAGGGGAGGGTGGTGCCCTGGGAGGAATTACTCGTTTAAGGCCTTCCATGAAGGCTTTAATAGCGGGCACTCTGAAGAGTGACAAATGCTGTCTGTTTTGTAGATAGGCAGCGATCGCTGCTAGGTGTAGGCGTATGGATGAATACGCCAGGTTACACCTGTGAAGATGGAGCAGATAGCATATGATGTGTTGTATGGATGCATCTAGAGGGTTGATTGTATTGTTACGGCAGTACATTACAAATCTTTTCCACTTTGCGGCATAGCATGCTCTAGTGGTAGGACGTCTGGCTTCCATGATGATGTTCATGCAATCAGGGGGAAGGTTAAGGTACCCGAATTCTAAGATTTCAGGAGCCAGATCGCCAGGTTGAGCTGAGCTGGGTCCGGGTGCCTGATTTCTCCATGGTTCTGGGTTAGGAGGCATGGGGAAAGGTGCAGTTTTTGATGTGGTACCACTGATAGTTGTAGTAGCGTGGTGTACCACGGCTGTCTGGCCCACGTCGGAGCTACCAGAATGAGTGTGAGGGAGTGCTGTTGTAGTTTCCTGACCACTAATGGAATTAGTGGGAGAGGTGGAAAGGCGTATGCAAATCTGCCTGACCAGTTCATCCATATCGCATTGCCCTTGGACAATGGGTGTGGGTATCTGGCGGCGAAGCTTGGGCATTTTTTGTTTTCGTGGGTGGCGAAGAGGTCTATTTGAGGATGCCCCCACTGTTGGAAGAATGGGTGAAGAACTTGTGGATGCAGTTCCCATTCGTGTAGTTGTTGAGTCTGTCTGCTGAGCAGATCTGCTATGGTGTTTTGTACGCCTGGAACATGTTGTGCCAGGAGAAAAATGTTTTGGGGAATTGCCCATCTCCATATGCTCTGGGCTAAGCGGGAGAGCTGGGGAGAGTGTGTCCCCCCCTGTTTCTGTATATAATACATCGCAGTCATGTTGTCTGTGCGAATGAGGACTGCTTTGCCTGAAATCTGCTTTTGGAAAGATTTTAGGGCTAGAAAGATCGCCAAAAGCTCCAGATGGTTGATGTGGAGCGTTTTTTGCTGTGGCGTCCATAGACCTTGCATTGTGAGGTGTAAGAGGTGCGCTCCCCAGCCGGAGAGCGATGCGTCCGCTGTTAGAGTCACTTGGGGAACCGGGTCCAGGAACGGCCGTCCCTTGGAAAGGTTTGTGGTGTTCCACCACTGCAGAGAGTGATGTGTGCGGCCGTCCACCAACACCAGATCCGTCAGCTGACCCTGGGCCTGGTTCCACTGTTGTGCTAGGCACTCCTGAAGTGGACGCATGTGGAGTCTTGCATGGGGCACTATGAAGATGCAAGACGCCATCATCCCTATGAGCTTCATAAACACTCTTGCTGGTAGAGAGTGTTGAGGAAGGAATATTTTGCGTAAGGCTAGAATGCTTGTGATTCTGGCTGAGTTTGGATAGGCAATACCTTTTGAGGTGTCTATGGTGGCCCCGAGATATTGCTTTGTGTGAGATGGTATGAGGTGGGACTTTTGGTAGTTCACCGTGAAGCCTAGCTGATGAAGCAGTTGGATGGTGCTGTTTGTATGTTGCACGCATTGGTGGTAGGACGCGGCTTTTATGAGCCAGTCGTCTAAGTAAGGGAAGACGTGAACATGTTGACGTCTGAGGTGTGCTGCTACTACTGCTAGGCATTTGGTAAACACCCGTGGTGCAGTGGTGACCCCGAAGGGGAGAACCTTGAATTGGTAATGTTGCCCGTCCACCACGAACCTGAGGTATTTTCTGTGAGAGGGGTGTATTGGAATGTGAAAGTACGCGTCTTTCAGATCCAGTGTTGTGAGAAAGTCTCCCTGGCAGAGGAGTGGGAGGACTTGTTGTAAGGTGACCATGTGAAAGTGGTCTGAATGTATGTAGGCATTTAGAGGCCGGAGATCCAGAATGGGTCTGAGGGTCTCGTCTTTCTTTGGGATTAAGAAATATAGGGAGTAGACCCCTAGATTTCGTTGATTGTCGGGTACCTGGTCTATAGCGTGTTTCTGGAGGAGCGAGAGTACCTCTTGTTTGAGCAGTGTGGAATGCTCTTGGGACATTGGACGGTGCCTTGGTGGGATATTGGGTGGGGTAGATGTTAGCTCGAGGCAGTACCCTGACCGAATGATTTGGGTCACCCATTTGTCCGATGTTATGGACTCCCATACGTGGATAAAATCTTGTAGTCTGCCCCCGACCGGAGTGGAATGGTCTGGGGGGAGCGAAGGGGAGTCATTGTGCGGGTGGGGTGGCAGAACGGGTATTGTTGGTTTTGCCCCTGCCCTTATTGTTGTTGCCTCTGTAACCACCTCTTTGGTTGCCCTTTGAAAAGGTATTTTGAGGAGGGGATTTGTAGGAGGTAGAGGCATTATCGGTGGAGGAGCCTCTACCTGTGCCACGAAAGGACGAGCGTCGAAAGGAACGCTTAGAGGCTTGGGTCTGGAGCGCTCCCATAGACTTTGCTGTGTCTGTATCTTTCTTCATTTTTTCGAGCGCTTCGTCTACCTTTGGGCCAAAGAGTGTTTGCTGGTCAAAGGTGTGATTAAGTATTGATGTCTGGACCTCAGGCTTGAACCCTGATATCCTGAGCCAGGCATGGCGGCGAAGCAGGACACTGGTGTTTATGGCTCTAGAAGCAGTGTCTGCTGCATCGAGGGCACACTTAATGGAGGTATTTGTGATTAGTTTGCCCTCCTGTATCAGGTCATGAGCTTGGCGTTTGTATTTCTCTGGAAGGTGCTGCATAAGAGCCTCTAATTCATCATAGTGTGCTCTATCATATCGCGCAAGCAGTGCTTGTGTATTTGCAATGCGCCACATGTTTGCAGCCTGGTAGGCGGTGCGTTTACCAGACGCGTCCAGAAGTTTAGATTCCTTGTCTGGTGGTGGGGCATCTCCTGAGGATTGGGAGTTAGCCCGCTTTCTAGCTGTGGAGACAACTAGGGAATCTAGAGGAGCAGGGCCCTTGATGTATGCAGGGTCTGTGGGTGCCGCCTTGTACTTCTTCTCTATTCTAGGGTTTAGTACTCTGGCTCTGACAGGGTCTTTGAATACCTCTGTAGCGTGCTTGGTGACACCCTTAAGCATGGGTAAAATAGCAGTGGAACGATCTTGTAAATCAAATGTATCCAGTAGGAAGTCTTCTTCCACTGGTTCCGTGTGCATGTCCACCCCATGGTAGTGTGCTGCTCTCTGCACTAAATGGTGAAACCCTAAAGAGTCCTCTGGAGGAGACGGCCTTGATGGGTATAGGTCGTCTTGAGGTACATTGGGTACATCAGGGTTATTATAATCCTCCCATGGATCTGGGGTCCCTGGTGGAGTGGGATCCATTGGGGCGTCCCCTGGGTCATTGTCCGGGTCCCCGTCATCCGGATCTGGGGATGGGGCCGGATCGTAGTGAGGTAAAGGTGGAGGGGGTGGTGGTGGGGGGGGGGGTGGCAGTGGGGAGGGTACTCTAAGGGGAGAAGTAGCTGAGTCCCTCTTTTTGGGTGGAGGAGGAGGAGCCGGAGCCTCAAGGCGACGCTTCTTAGTAATCACAGTCAAAAGGCCAGTCTTTGGATCTCTGGACAAAGTCTTTTGTAAAGGGTCTGGTGTAAACAGAGCCAATGGCGCCGAGTCGTCTGTCGGCACCGGCGATTTCGGAACCGGAGGTTTCGATGTTCTGTGTACGCCTTGCTTTTTGGAGGTCTCCGTGTGTTTCGGCGTCGAATGCTGTTTCGGCGCCGGAGCGTCGGTGCCGACCGATTTCTGTTTGTGTTTGGTCGGCGCCGAGTGTCCAGGCTTCGGCACCGGTGGTTTCGGAGTCGAGCTGGATTTTGCAGGCTTCGGTGCCGAGTGGTGTTTATCGGCACCGGGCGTCGGCTGGCTCGATCCCGAGCTGCCGTGAGACTTTGAGTGCTTCGACACCGGGCCCGAAGGTGGGGTGATCGAGGCTTTGGTTTTGGTTTTGCCCAGGCCGGCAGGCGAGGGAATAACCGGAGTCTCTTTGGTTTTTGGTGCGGGGCTGGGAGGGGGCATTGTACTCACGGCCCGCTGTCCTGGTGTTACGTCCTCCAGGTCGGAGTCGTCGGCCTCGGAAGCGCTGACGATGTCTTCTCCCAGTTCGGTGTGTGTTTGCCCCGAAGCTTCGGCGTCGTCTCCGAAGATGTCCGGTGGAACTGTCGAGGATGAGTGCGCCATGGTGCGTCGAGCCCTTCGATCTCGGATCGTTTTCTTCGATCGAAAAGACTTGCAGGCGGGGCAGTCTCGAGCCTCGTGTTCCGGAGAGAGGCAAAGGTTACACACCTGATGGAGGTCGGTGTGGGGAAATTTAGACCCACATTCTGGGCACTTTTTAAACGGAGTCCTTTCCATCGGCCGGGACCGGAGTCGCGGAGGGCCCGAAGGCCGGTGTCGATGTACGGGATGGAAAAAGTGCCGTTTCGAGAGATGAAGATGATGAAGGAACTCGAAGAATCGAGGATTTTCCGTCGAGGCTGGAACCGTAGAAGTTCGAAGCCGGAGCACGAAGTATCACATCCGAGCCCGATGGCGGAAAAAAACAATCTGAGGATGGAGCCGAAGCCCATGCGCAGTACGGACCGAAGGAGGAGTCACCAAACTCGTGACTTCCAAGCACGGTCCAAGAAGAAAAACAAACTGCAAACATCCGGGCCCAACACCAGATGGCGACCTATGCTAAGTGTACAATCTGCTAAGTGTACAATCTGCAGCTCATATGCCTCGAACATACACTATTTAGCACCATGGTAGAACTGTATCTACTATTTACGCTTTTGGTGCTTGTAATCACTCTCATCTGCTTCGGTCTACTGATTATCGCAGCACGTGTATTCTATACAAGAATAACGTTGGGTCAATAAATATACTGAAAACGTCCCACTGTGTATTCTCTGTATATTTCTCTGAGCACAAGAAAGTAAGAGTGATTGAGCGAAAGGTCCTCATTGGTTTCCATGATCGCTGAAGGGTCAGGGTTGTCATGTTCAGTGGTTGCCAGAAGCCATTTGCTCCATGGAAAGGGTTAGGGGAGTTTAAGGTGGCACCGTGAGCTAGCTGGTCTCTAGGCCATCATATCCTGAGGGGTGCCCGGAATCAGTCTAGGCACCTCACACATAGTTTATGTTGTCCACCAAATGTGCAGGTCTTGCGGATTGGTAGGAACTACACAACACTGTACCATGGCTATCGGGGGGCTGATCTAAGGTTAATTTGTGAATTTGAGGCTTAACCCTCACAAGGGTTGTGTTTATTGCTTGAGGTGGGTAGTGACCCAACCGAAACTATAATCCAATATATATGAATTAACTTGCAGTCTTTTAAAGAGGCACTTAAAGATTGATATTGACAACATTGGGTACATGGTGGACGAGAGGGATACTCGGTCAATCTCATGGTATATGGAAGGGATTTGGAGGCGGCCAAGGCCCGTTATGGATGGGGACTTCCTCTCAATTATGGCATTGTGAGGCTATGAGGGGCGCTGGGGAAGGGAGGAGGAGGGTAGTGACAGGGTAGAAAGTGGTGGACGATTCATTGTGACATGCTTGTTATGTTTTGGTGTTGGAAAAGCAAATTAAAATATATATATATTTTTTTAAACATTAGGTACATAGTATGTAGTGCATATTTAATTCAGCATTAACGATGTCAGTGGCCAGGCTTATCCCAGTTACCAAGAGTTGATTCAGTGTGACCAGTTGCAAAATAGGTGGACAGAAGAAATTTCATGCGTGATGGTATCACACAGAAGAAATAAATACTTCAAGGCAAAATAACACACATTTTAAAGATACAAGAAAAAAATGCATTTTGTGTTCCAAGTGTGAGTGAGGGCTTTACTCTGGGTCCTGAAGAAGCCAGTTGTTACTGGGCAAGATCAATGGTGGGTATTGTTTAACAATGATGTCCCAAGGAGCTCAAGTACTACTGCACTACAGGTGGATAAATGTAACTCGCTAATGATACCAGTTAAAACATCTCATTGATTTTATAAAGGAAACGTAGGTAAGTTAAAACAGTGCAGAGCAATACAAACCAGGATGGCCTTGCCCCTTCTGTGGCCGGAATACTCTTCAAACTGTTTTACATTGCTTCTCCGGTAAAGTACAGGTATACTACAGTAATATTTGGGCCTATGGACTATTTTATCATATGGTGAAGGTTTTGTGTTTTTGACTAGTGTCAGATTTGAATCTTTTCCTCCATTCTGTCATGCGTGCCCCCACTAAAAGTTCTTCTCCCCTTGAAATGCAGATTCCTGTGACCATGTGGCGCCTCCTCCCACTTTCTTTGTGGAGAAAGTCTTATGTTGTACCATGCTATGCTTGGCCAGAGTTAAAGAGTTTAAACATAGCACATTTACCATATTGATCAAGGCTTCCACCTGACCTGAATACGGACTGGTCCTTCAGGATTGTTTCCTTGCGTTTGTCTGAACTTGCATAGACATTTTGCAACCTCAGCATAGAAATATTAGTGACCAGCACACCCTGCGATACCGTTTCCCAAACTTCACTCTCAACCCACTCCTTCACTCTTCTCCCTCGCAAGGATGGAGCCACACAAAGCACATCATAGGAAATCTGCTGCTGTGACCTGTCAGGTAAACTGAAGTTGTAAGCTATGGAGAGGAACTGCTCAATCTAGAGCAAGACTGATTTGTCAGGAGCACCATGATGGACAACATGAGAAACGGCGCAGATGCCATTTGTCATTGGGATGTATCCAGTTGACTGAGACTGGAGGCTTGGACTGTAGCTCGTCTAAGCTGTCTAAGCCAGGCAAGAACATTTCCTGGGATATCCCAGTTTGCAGGTGTGATAGAACGCTGAATTCAAATTCTAGCTTTTAAGTTGCTTGTGGAATCCTCTTAATCAATCCTCCCCCCCGACCCCCAAGAGGGAAACGTTCGACTGGGCTCAGAAATTTAATCAATGCAGCCTCAAAAGATTTTGTACCCTACTGGAGCTACTTCAAGAGCTACCACATTCGCAGCTCTACTAGTCTGTATGTTTGAAAAATGTTTTTTGGCATTGTTCTGTAGCAGACAGTTGACTTTTGGGTCCTGTTGGAGTGTATCTGGTATCTCTTAAGCTCATTCTAGGAACCTCTGTTTAACAACCACAGATGGGAATAAGACTTTTTGATGGTGTGAATTTGAGTGTTTTAACCATCTGTCTTTTTAGGTCTAGCTGAGCCAGCCCATGCTCTGATCTGCGAGAAATTTAGAGTGTGGGTTTTCAAAGGGCTGCCACAGGTTTTTGGTGGCCAAATGCTTGCGTTCACGCGAGCAGCCGCCATTTGTCTTTGATCGCGATCACTTTCACTTTCGCGGGCCGCGCGCCCAATGCTTGTTAAGAGTAGAACTGAAATAAGGGCAAATAAAGAACACACACTGGGTGACATGCTGTGTGTGTTTCCTCTCAACTGATTGAGCAATGCCTCTTGCTGCTATTTCTGCTTTATGGACATTGTTGTGGACTTGTAACAAAATATGCGAAGATTTAATGCTAATCAACTCTTTGCTTTTGGTCACATGGTGCAACCCACTAGAAAGGTTTGGATGCAAATGTCCAGTTTTTTTTATAGTTTCTAATACTTTGCATTAACCCACATTTCAGCACTTCAGAAATGAAAAGCGTGGCACAGAGAAATGACAAATTATTTTAAGTACACCACATTTTTGGTACGGAAGTGAAGATTGGAATTGTGGTCTTCTGCTTCCAGAGCGGACGACAGAGCCGCCATTTCTCTTTTACTGTTGCCCAAGTGTGTGGCAGACGGTCCTCTGTGTCATGAAGTGACAGAATAATCTAGGAGGGAAAACAAACTTGGTCGGACATACCTTGCTCATGGAACACATTGTAATTTGTAATGAAATACTTTGCCCTTCTTGCGCCCTGTGTTTGTGATCTGACGCTGGCTTTCTCTGTGCCTTATCTGGAAGAGATGAACAACGCACACAGCGAGCATAGCAGAGTACCTGCATGTTTCTGAGAAGTGCCAGTACTCTCCAATTAAAAGTATTGCATTTCTCTTGAGAAGTGCCGGTACTCTCCCTCTTAAAATAAACAAGCATTGGCATAGCCAATAGGTCTCGCTTTTGGGACCTTACAAGTATTTAGTTATGCAGCACAATATCCTTGGTGCAACAATATCAATGGTTGCATGGCTAAACACTTATAAGGTCCCAAAGGCGAGACCTATTGGCTATGCCAATGCTTGTTTTAATTTTATTTTTTTGACACATTTTCTGTGGCCTGGGAGGAAACTCCCTGTGCCATCCCTCTATATACTGAGGACCACATACTTGATAAGGTTGCACCATTGGTCTGTGTCACACCTTTGATCTATTAACATGGGCTTTATACAATGCCCTGTTAGAAGGGCTCAGAACCAAATGTTTCTGACTGGTACAGAGCTCTTATCAGAGACAACTTCACCATATTATTATGCAGCAGTGCATTAAAACCTCAACAGGATAATGACTTAAAACAATAAATGCCATTCACATACCCGTAACCTTGCGCCCTTGAATCCCATCTCCTCCTTGATGAGAGTTGGAGGCTCTGCTCCGTGTTCCAATGCTGGTTGGACGGATTCTGAAAGAGTTAAAGGAAACAAAGCTACTCTTACAAAGTACAGGGAAAGGCACGCATAATATGTATATGTAAGCCTTCCTCTCTCCTACCACCTCTGCTCACATACAAAAGACAATCTCTGGCCCTGCCTCCGTCCCGCTCCTCCATCTACTTTCAGGATCACAATGAAAAGCATCACCTCTCTTCTGACAGTGACTCTAGATTAATTTATTCTAGATTTGTGGCATGAGGAGGCCTCACACGCATACCTTGAGAAATGTTGTACTACATGATTTTTAGGAGCTACTTGACTGCTATGTTGTCTGTCAGAGTATTGAATAGATTTCTCCATTTTAAAGGCTAATAAGGTAAGTGTAACCGCTCTGAAATCTAGTAAGATAATGTGCATTCAGCCACAGAGACCCTAGCTGGACAGGTCCCTAAAGCATTCATCACCACGGCTATCTCAGGAACCGGCTCCATGAAAGGACACACTTAACAGGTTTAATCTAGTAATACCATCCTGCAGAGGCAGCTGCGCAAGGAAAGGAGAATGATCTGATCATCCCAAACTTACAAAGCCACAATTTGTGGAGCATTCAGGCAGGATTGCAGAGGTCTCCTTCAGAGGTAAGTGTTTAGAATAGGAAAATAATGGAATTTATGTATACTATCTCTTTTAGCCCATCTTAATGCAAGACCAGACTGAGGTTGAGAGTTTCAGATGCCACCCGTAAGAGGCTGAATGCTAACTTTAGATGGGGATAGACAGGTCCTGCCAGTGTCACAAAGTTTCTGTACCCAGCATTTCAAGAAATGTAACTAGTAAAGAAATGCCTCTGAGGAAATTGTAATTTGTGAAGAAGCAGAATTGTCCTATTTGGTGATGGCATAGCAAACTCATTTTGAAAGACTGGGACCACAGTCATCTATGATCAGTCTTAAACGATTTCCTCCTCTGTGAACATAAAGGGGAAGGCAAATGCTACTTACCAGTATACATCTGTTCTTGGCATGTAGAGCTGCAGATCTACACACTGTGCATAGATCGCCATCTGGTGTTGAGCCCGGATGTTTGCAGTTGTTTTTCCTCTTGGAAAGTCTTTGGAAGTCACGAGGTATGCGACTCCTCCTTTGGATCGTATTGCTCATGGGCTTAGGCTCCATCCTCAGATTGTTTTTCGCCAGCAGGGAAATGATGGAGCGTAGTAATAAGCAGTGCAGATGCCCATGTGTGCTGTATCTAAATAAGATAAACTGGAACAGATAAAGGTAGCCGGGGAGGCGGATTGGCGTGTGTAGATCTGCAGCTCTACATGCCAAGAACAGATGCATACTGGTAAGTAGCATTTGCCGTTCGAGGCATATGAGCTGCAGATTACACACTGTGCATAGATTATATAGCAGTACTCACTCCTAGCGGCGACCACCAGTATCTGTTGCAGTGGTATGAAACAATGTTTTGAGTACAGCCTGGCCCACACTAGCTTGTTGCTTAGTTTGCACATCTACACAATAGTGTTTAGTGAAAGTGTGCGGTGTAGACCATGTAGCTGCTCTGCAGATGTCATCTAAGGAAATGTTTCCTAAAAATGCTATGAAAGCCCCTATCTTACGTGTAGAGTGGGCTTTAGGGGGAACAGGGAGCATACGTTTGGCTTTGTGGTAGCAAATCTGTATGCATTTGACAATCCACCTAGCTATCCCAGATTTGGAGATGGGGTTGCCTTTGTGTGGTGGTGAGAAAGATACGAACAGTTGTTTGGTCTTATGAAAGGGTTGTGTTCTCTCGATGTAGTACAGTAAGGCTCGTTTGACATCTAGTGTGTGGAGAGCTCTTTCTGCAATGGTCTGTGGCTGCAAGAAGATTACGGGCAGTTCCACAGATTGGTTTAGATGAAAGGGAGAAATGACTTTAGGGAGGAATTTTGGATTAGTGCGGAGAACAACTTTGTTATGATGCATTTGCAGAAAAGGTTCTTGAATGGCGAGTGCTTGTATCTCACTGATCCTTCTGAGGGAAGTAATGGCTACCAGAAAAGCAGTTTTCCATGTTAGGAATTGAAGTTCACATTTGTGTAGAGGTTCAAAGGGAGGCCCCATTAGTCTGGTGAGAACGATGTTTAGGTTCCACACAGGTGAGGGTGGCATTCTGGGGGGAATTATTCTTTTGAGGCCTTCCATGAAGTGATAGATGTCTGTTTTGTAGATAGGCTGCTATGGCCGCAAGGTACAGTCTAATATACGTGTAGGCTAGGTTGCATCTTTGTAGGTGTAGTAAATAGCCTATGATGTGTTGAATGGACACATCTAGGGGATTGAAGTTATTGTTGTGACAATAGACCACAAAACGTTTCCACTTGGCTGCTTAGCAAGCTCTAGTGTAGGTTGTCTAGCTTCTCGAATTACGTTCATATAGTCAGGGGGAAGATTTAGATAACCGAATTCTAGGATTTCAGGAGCCAGATCACAAGGTTGAGCTGAGCTGGGTCCGGGTGCCTGATCTCTCCATGGTTCTGGGTTAAGAGGCGTGGAGAGAGGTGCAACTTTTGGCGCGGTACTACAGACAGTTCCAGCAGTGTGGTGTACCTCAGTTGTCTGGCCCAAGTTGGAGCTACTAGGATGAGAGTGAGGGACTGTTGTTGTAGTTTGCGTACCACTAATGGAATGAGTGGGAGAGGCGGAAAGGCGTACACAAATCTGCCTGACCAGTTCATCCATATCGCATTGCCTTTGGACGATGGGTGTGGATAGCTGGCGGCGAAGCTTGGGCATTTGGCGTTTTCGTGGGTGGCGAAGAGGTCTATCTGTGGATGCCCCCAGATTTGAAAGTACGGGTGAAGAACTTGTGGATGGAGTTCCCACTCGTGGATCTGTTGTGTTTGTCTGCTCAGCAGATCGGCCATAGTGTTTTGGACTCCTGGAACATGTTGGGCTAGGAGAAAGATTTTTGGGGGCATGGCCCATCTCCATATGCTCTGTGCTAGCTGAGAGAGCTGCGGAGAGTGTGTGCCACCTTGTTTTTGTATATAGTACATGGCTGTCATGTTGTCCGTGCGGACTAAGACGGCCTTGCCTGAGACATGTGTTTGAAAGGCCTTTAGGGCTAAGAATATGGCTAGTAACTCCAGATGGTTGATGTGGAGTAACTTTTGTTGAGGCGTCCACCTGCCCTGCATGGTGTGATGTAGTAGGTGAGCTCCCCAGCCGGAGAGCGATGCGTCCGCTGTCAGTACTATCTGAGGAACCGGTTCCAGGAACGGTCGCCCTTTGGAAAGGTTTTTGGTGGTCCACCACTGCAGAGAGCGATGGGCACGACCGTCTACCAACACCAGATCTGTCAATTGACCCTGGGCCTGGTTCCATTGGCACGCTAAGCACTCTTGGAGAGGACGCATCTGGAGTCGTGCGTAAGGTACTATGAATATGCAAGAGGCCATCATTCCTATAAGTTGCCTGAACACTCGAGCTGGAAGAGAGTGTTCCGGTTGAAATTTGGCGCGTAGAGCCTGAATGCTTGCTAAACAGGCAGGACTGGGATAGGCTAGCGCTTTTGAGGTGTCTATGGTGGCACCGAGGTATTGTTTTACGTGGGACGGTTGCAGATGGGACTTTGTGTGGTTTACTGTGAAGACCAGTTTGTGAAGTAGTTGGATAGTGGCGTGAGTGTGTTGTACTCACTGTTGTATGAGTTGGCTTTTATGAGCCAGTCGTCTAGGTATGGGAAGATGTGGATGTGTTGTCTTCGCAGGTGTGCTGCCACAACTGCTAGGCACTTGGTAAACACCCGTGGTGCTGTGGTGACTCCGAATGGGAGCACTTTGAATTGATAGTGTCGACCGTCCACTACAAATCTGAGAAACTTTCTGTGAGCTTTGTGAACGGGATGTGGAAATAGGTGTCCTTGAGGTCTAGGGTGGCAAGGAAGTTGTTCTGGGAGAGTAGGGGAAGTACCTGCTGTAGTGTGACCATGTGGAAATGGTCTGAGTGTATGTAGTGGTTTAGGGGTCCGAGGTCCCTTTTTGGTATGAGAAAATATAGGGAGTAAACTCCTATATAGTGTTGGTGGGCAGGAACTGGTTCTATTGCACTCTTTTGTAGGAGGGAGATTACCTCCTGCTTTAGAAGTGACAAATGTTCCTGTTACATTGGGCGCTGTTTGGGTGGAATGTTTGGGGGGTAGATGTTAGTTCGAGGCAGTAGCCTGACTGAATTATTTGTGTTACCCATCTGTCTGAGGTGATGGTAGTCCAGACAGGCAGGAAATTGTTGAGTCTGTCCCCGACCGGAGTGGGATGGTCTGGGAGGGGGGGGGGAAGTAGAGGGAAGTCATTGGACAGGGGTGGAGGCAGAACAGGAGGTGTTAGCTTTGCCTCTGCCTTTATTGTTGTTACCCCTGTAGCCGCCTCTCTGGTAACCCCTAGTGAAGGTTGATTGGGTAGGGGCCCTATAGGAAGTGGAGGTGCTGTCGGAGGAGTAACCTCTGGAGTTGCTTCTAAAGGAAGAGCGGCAAAAGGAGCGCCTGGGAGGTTGCGACTGCAAGGCTCCCATAGATTTTGCCGTGTCGGTGTCCTTTTTCATTTTTTCAATGGCAGCGTCGACGTTGGGGCCAAACAGATGTTGCTCGTCAAAGGGGTGGTTAAGGATGGAACTCTGCATCTCGGGTTTGAACCCTAAAATTCGTAGCCAGGCATGCCTTCGAACGGAAGGATTTGCAAGCCGGACAGTCTCTTGCCTCGTGTTCTGGGAAGAGGTAGAGGTTGCACACCTCATGGAGATCGGTGTGGGGAAACTTCGACCCACAGAGGACACTTCTTAAATGGAGTCCTTTCCATCAGCCAGGACCGGAGCCCACGTAGGCCCGAAGGCCTTCGTCGACGACCGGAATTGAAGACTTCGAATGATGAGGGTCGCGTTGAGTGTGGAGATTGCGATCGAAACAATACCACGAAAAGGGAAGGATTGCGCGCCGATCAGAAGAACTGAAAATGGTTCGGAACCGGAGCACGAAGAACACATCCGAGCCCGATGGCAGAAAAAAACAATCTGAGGATGGAGCCGAAGCCCATGCGCAATACGATCCAAAGGAGGAGTCACATACCTCGTGTCTTCCAAAGACTTTCCAAGAGGAAAAACAACTGCAAACATCCGGGCCCAACACCAGATGGCGATCTAAGCACAGTGTGTAATCTGCAGCTCATATGCCTCTAATACTACATTTTCCACAAAGCCACAAAACCGTCAAGATGTTTGGGATTGGCGATGGCCATTTTGAAGATAACAAGTACAAGTTTCTGCATGTTCCATTACATCCTTGCTAGACAATCGGGATACTCTGTATCAACCTTGACGGCTGTGGGCCTGATTTAGATCCTGATGGACAGGTTCTCAGTCACAACGATGACGGATATCCCATCTGCGGAAATATAAACCCCATTATTTCCTAGTCTATGGGATGTATATTTCGGCAGACGGGATATCTGTCACCGTTGTGACGGAGTAACCCGTCCACCAAGAACTTAATCAGGGCCTTGTTGTTGAAGCAGAATACAGAGAAGCATTCTACAGGAATTAGGTCATATTATGTAAATAACTTAAAGTACTGCTTTCAGAGTTAAATGTGAGGGAGTATCAATATACATTTTTGTTGCACATTTGGATTCTAAGGTATGTGAGGAATGGATAGGATCGTTATCACTCACAAAGACTGTTTACATTTTCACTAAGCATTTATGTGTATATAAAGGTAGTGCATGTGTTTAAAAAGATTTAAAGGCATTATAATGAATGATATCATCCTTATGAATGTTTGTTTACGTTACAGTTTAAGAAACTACAGTGAATGTATATCAGAACCAGCGAATGTTAACTCCCAAAACAGAAGGAAATTGTGTTTATCCAAACCCAAGTACAATTAATCACTAGAGCCTGTTTATATGTCACATACAGGAATGGGAGACTTCTAACAATCTCCCAGAGAATCTGAGGCATAGAGTGAATATGGAGGTGTATCATGTGTTATAGCAAGTGTCTGATGATTCTATACAGAGATAAAAGGTATTAAAGATATCCCTCGACAACCCATAGACATAGATGCCAGTAGACTGATATGTCAGAGTGTTGTTACCCAGTTTCTCTGTTTTCTCTTTTACCCTATTCCTTTTCCCTGGGTGTAATTCTAACCATCATATTGCTATTGTTCACGGTTGGTCGTGGATACGGGAAGTGCTGCATATTTCATCACTCTTACTGGATTTAGATTTCAGGTAAGTGCATTCAGACAACACACAGCACCTGCCTGTGAATGGTAGGAAGGTACCAGCCCCCACTTTGAATTACTGCCAGTCTGCCACCTTTGAAACTGCCCCTCATTAGTTACAGCAGAACTATCCTTAGAGCAGTGGAGTACACAAATAAGATCAGTGTGGTACATTCTTTACTCATAATCCGATCTGCTATTTCAATCTGCACAGCAGCACACACACAAAAGGTGTGTCAGTCACTATGACAGAGTTTGCCCGATACGTAATCAAGCCTCAGGAGAGCAGTAAGAGAGCTGAAGAGGGTGAAACATGGGGCCCACCTATCTTTTCATGCAACAATAATTGAACCACTGAAAAGCTACCAAGTCATCAGGTGAATAGAATATAAAACTACCCTAATATTCTACTCTCTCCCCTAGGGGGGATAGTTCGATGACAGTGATTGTATGAGGTGCAAAATTACTAATATGAGTTAAAAACATCATGCAAATATCAAAGAATGTATACATTTTTCCTTAAAAGAACTCTGAACTGTGTTTGTCAGCAAAGGTCACATTGCTTCTGCTAGTACCTTAGCTGCTAATAAAGTCAATTCCTCGTAATTCCTTTTGACACTGTGAGCTCTGCAAAAGAAAGGCCTAGTTATTCGGTCCCTGAGTGCCTTTCTTTCTACACCAGATAATGAGATACACTTACCTTCCAGGGTCTCCTGTCCAAGTGTTGGTGGCTGTGAGTCATCTGTTCGGAAGTCAGACATGTGTGGAGGACTTGACGACTCACTGAGCTGGGGGCTGGGGCTAGAGTTAGTGCTGCTCTCCACTTTCACATGATACCCATCTGACAGGGAGCTGTGGTTACTGTTTTCATCTGTTAAGAGAAAAATATGAGGGTTCGGGATCTGCTGGCAGCAGTCTCTCCTGTAAGGACAGGGGGAGATCTAACATATTATAATGTACGGGTACAATGACCTCAATTACAGAAACCAGTGGTGGACATTAGCACCCCAGAGCGGATGACAACGATTTTAAGGCAGACAAAGGGATATAGCAACCCCACAAAGGATTAACTGGGAAAGACTTACCATGGAATTCCAGTAGAAGGGAAGAATTGTCAGCTGTTGCTTGGTCTGCTGTTAACCCATTACATTCACTCACTGGGTTGTTGCTCGACTTGGCTTTAACCTTCTACAAAAAAAAGAACAACAAAAAACTACAAAGGTTGCACTGGCGACAGTTCATAGAATCAACTTTGAATATGATGAACTTAGCATAATTAGAGTTGGAGGGGCTCAGAAGCTTAGTGCCATAGTAGCGGAGATGTGTAAAAGTAGTTGGTTGGAGTGGGTCAGTCCTGGGGTGAGGGCGGTAGTAGGCTGAGCAGCCAGTACATATATACAGTCCGAAACTTGGGCACACAGCAGGCAGTAGTGATAAGAGCCATGAAAGAAAGTTGTTATTAGAGCACTTAATTCAGGTACTATGACTTGCGATCGGCCAAACGATGGGCAATAATTGTGATCATCGGAGTCCAAACATGGGATGTGGTGATAATCACAGAACCTAACAGTAGAGACACAATGAAGATAAGAGGGGCCCGTAGTTGAATTACAACGATTATGAAAAGGAGCCCGCTAGTGAAGAGCCAAGGCAGCATTTATTGAAAATGTTGAATCTTTGATGAAAATCCTGGGAATAAGAGGACCTACACACTATGCCGGATAACTAGAATTAGTAATAGCAATACACAGAACGTAACACTTTAAAAAAAGAAAGGATTCTGGAAGTCAAGTTCGAATAAATAAACAAAATGTTAGAAAGTGCAAGTAGAAGAAGATGAATCCAAAGGCTCCATGAAGGCCAGGTTTTAAATTTGCAGATAAACTGTACTGTAAAGCATCGGTTCCCTTTATGTATAAATTGTATTTGTGGTTTGAGGCAAAAGTGGTACTATATTAGGATACGGTAAAAGCTGAAACTGTTCGATTACAACCAAAGACCCTCTTGATTTTTTTAAGAGATTAGTTTGCTGCATCAGAAATCAATATGCTTACAGTATGCTTAAATAGGAGCTGAATCAATGACGGCCTTTCACAGAGAACACCATTATTTCCAAAATTTAAGTAGTGGTCCAACGTAACATCTTTTAAATTTAAAATGACTATCAAATACTCAGAGTTACTCAATTTTAAGATGATTCCGGAAAGCTGTGTGACAGCATTCGAAACTGGTTTCAGATTAAGTGCCATGAAACAGAAGACAACAAAAATATTGCTAATTTTCTCCAGACAGGACCTGCATTATCTGCCCTATAAAAACAGTTCACTGTAACGGAAAATGAATCTAGTAAAGTAAGGTGGTTGTTGGACTTCAGAATATGCATGCTGTAGCAGGATACTGTGATTGGACACTTTGGTCAGAGGTGTCCACACTTGAAGTGCAGAGGTGGTCAGAGAAGCTCACGGTTTAGAAGCATGTGGTAAGCAGAACACAGAGTGTAGATCAAGTAAGGTCTCCATCTCCATTGCCTCTGAGCTGTGGTTTAATGGTGGTCAAAGGAGCAGAGGCATTATGATTAGAGGAGCCTTGATCTTGGATGTAATGATGTTTAGAGGTGCCTAGAGTAGTAGGTGCAATGGTGTCTCACCATTCCCTGCTCTTTAACATTGCACCTCAACTATTCAATTCAAGTACAATATGGGTAGACAGGCCTATAACTATAGTTTAATAGTGATCAGCGGAGGTCCAAATGTACGGTACTATGGTATTTAAAAGGACAAAAGTGTTAAGTCTTGAGATCATTTGCAATACATCTAGGGGAACACATAATAGGGATTTAATGGTGGTCCGAATAGGGAAGGGGGCAGACACAACAATTTCAGAGAAGCCCGGAGGTGGGGGTTCAAGGGTGGTCAAAAAAGACACAGACTGCAGTATAGTCAGATGAGCCTACGAACAGGGTGTAGTGGTGGTTAGTGGGTCTCGAGCCAGAGTTCAAAAGCAGCCACTGGAGCACTTAGTGGAGGTGGCTTGGTGAGATAAGCTATGAACTGGGGTGTGACGGCAGTCTGAGAGGACCAGAGGTATGTACCTTGACCAGAGGCAGCCAAAGCTAAAGTTTATCCCAGTCTCCTTATCCACTCACAAGCTTTTCTTTTATCCAGTAACTGCTAGGGAAATCCTTTAAGTGTTCAGTGCAAATGCACCACTCACCTCCTTCCGATCCACCACAGGAACCCACTTGAAAATCCGCAGAGAAGTGTCTCCAACTGTCACCCATTTCTTCTCCCTGTTCGTTAAAAAAACGGTCAGTCAGAAACAAGATGAAAGCTGTAGAAAAAAAACCTGTCTACATCACACTCCGACCAAAGATTCCCATTTGCACTTGAAGCCGTGCTACATAGTCTGATCGGATTTCAAAACTCATCTACTTAATTCTAATGTTCCTGACAGAATAATAGTATACATTTACTAGCACTTGAACTCTTGCACCTCTGTTCTTATGTAAGAACAACTCAGCTTCATGGACAGTAATATTGTTAAAAAAATTGAGCTAGAAACATCGATGAATGTGCTGCTCTCCGATGTGACTTGACCCCCTTCCTGTCTGTTCTCCAATTCATTCCTACAGTATCAATGACCAATAGAGTATCTATTCTGTATCACATTAGTGAAGACAGAGCAAGCAAGGGAGTGGTGTCATCATAAATAGTGGGAGCCAACATCTGGAATTACAACAGCTACTCATTCTTCACCCCTGAAATTCCCTTCTTTAACTTCGTCCACTCGGACACTGATACCCAAGCCAACCAAATCATTATCTTTCCAAGAAATATATTACTCTACAAAGTTATAGTCTAGTAATGTCCAGCTTTGCCAAACCGATCCCAGAAGTCAACTAACTGCATTCAGTAGAGTCCTGTCTTGACTATTAGATGCCAATGCTCAGATCCCTTCTATGTTCAAAATATCTACACCTCACACAAATGTAAAGGTAGCCAACGGAGGCCTTACTCCTCTCGTACCAACATCAACACCATCCTATCCACAAACATAATATTAAAAAGACTTCAACATTCCATTGTCACACCCTCCTAAAAAACTCTAATTAGGATCCTCACCATCTAAAGGCCTTTCAAGCATCACAAAAGCACTGAAATTAAATCCATCTCAAAATCCATGAAAATTTGAGTAACTTCAGTAGGCTTTAATTCCTGCTGTGGCACAGAATGAACCACCGTTCAAATCAGATAAGGAGGTACTCCATGCTAGAGACCATGGGCAACCATACTCATTAAGTGAAACTGAGCACTGTACTCAAAGACAAAATCTATCAAGTGTGAAGTCACCAAATCTCTGCTTTCTCAAAGATCTGTCTCCTCAATTTATATTTTGCCCCATTAGCATACATTTTGAAGCACATCATTGGGATCCCACACATACAGATGATAAACAGATATAACTCAAACTCAGGGAGTACCAAATATAACTAGCTCAAACGAGTGTAACAATGGACGATAAAATGGCTCTCCTTAAACAGTAAGATGTTTGAATTTATTGACTAACGGATCATTTACTGCTCCTATTTCTTTGGCCCTTATCCCTCTGTGCCAGTCCAGATATTTCACTACCTTTGGTTCACCTTACCAAAGAACATCGGTTTCACATTTGTGCGCTCAGTTTACGTTAATCTACTGATTTTAAAGTAGCATTTCTTCCTTTTCTAATGATAAGCATACTTTTGTCCAATTTTCTAAGCACCCCACGGATGTGGGTGTCATGTGCTCCTCTGAAATAGTATAGCAGAAACCCTGGAAATCATTCACAACCATATTATTTTCTAAAACGTAATGCTTAGTTCCCCAAATGATCGCTGAAGCATGTACAAGACCAAATAGCATCCATTTTTATTAGATCCAACATGGTGCAACAATTGATGTTAAATGGTAGGATGATGGTATGCTGAAGAAAGAACAAATGTGAAATGTCACTCTGCCTTTTTCAACATGGCCAATATTTCATTAACGTTCAGAACAATAAGCGAATCCACATAGATTTTACTCATAAAATCTATGCAACCCACACACATTTTTACAGCGCCATCAGATGCAACCAATCAGAGGTCTTTATCAGCTAAACTACCTCCTGCCTCACACAACCACTCAAACTCCATCTTAAATTGAGCCAGCACACTCACATGTATATTACCCACCCTACAACACATTCTGAGACAAAGTCACTTGAGCATTCCTAGAGTATCAGTAAATACCTTGGCTTTAATTATTCTAGTTTACAAAACACTGAGCCTTGTTTTACTACTACAACGTGTTTCTCTGCCCCCAATCGCAGCTGAATCTTCAATCTCATCTGATTTACCTCTCCCAGAAGTGGCTAATTTTTTGTCTTTCCTCGTATGCATCATGGCAAATTGCAGCTTAGTTTAAAATAATCCCATCTCAGGAATTGACACTCATTTTAACCATTAGGTTTCATAGTTGGCGGTTATAAGCTCCTTTTTTGACCACACTAATTAACTTTAAAATCTTTCTGGTTCTGACTCTATGGGGTATATGAACCAGAATTTACCTAGAGCCCCATCAGAAGTAACTTATTGGTGGCTTAGCTTCCCACCAACTACCCTGAATATACTAAAGACAACACACATCTATGCCACATTTCACACTCTAATTCCATGACATTCTAACATTCTTTTTTAAGATAATAGCTCAAGAAAAGACAGCTGGAGAAAGGAAACAACAGATAAGATCATGCAGACAGTACACATCTTTCCTCTTCACAAATAAAATACCAACAGGAAAAAATAGACATAAGGAAGTCATTATACACCCGCAAGTCTGTACACTCACACATGGTCGATCATGGTTATAACAGTGCATCAACTATAAAAGTCAACACAAACATGGTTAATAATAGTAACAGCAGAACAACTAATCCAAGCACATACCCACATGCAATAGAATCATCCATGATCACTGGAATTGAATCCTGGCAAAAAACAATGAACAATTTCAGGCACACACTGTTAAACGGTAAAAAATGTATTTTGTTAAGTTAGCCTCTACTTCTCTTCCATTTTGTCTACCAGCCCCCATATTGTGTTTCTGCAAGGACTTTTGCAAAGTCAGAAGTTACGTGTTCCCTTAAAGCTGGTTGTGCTGATAATACTTACGTGCCAGAGTAGAGGCCCTGCCTGCCGAAAGGCCCCGAGCACACAGAAGTTCCTATCTACAAGCCCACCAATGCCTGTACCCACCCCTGTCTTTCTATGAAAGTGATGTGGGAAGGGGTTTATCAGGATTCAACAGTTCAGCATGTAAGCATTATATAACAATGACAAAGGGGTTTTAGTACTTGTCTTACTGTACCACATTTGTATAAATACTAGGTTTGAAACCATGCTAGTCAGTTCCCTCTCAGACACTTGCAGTGTCTGTATGACGGAGCCCGCTCATGAATTGTAATAAACTTGTGTTTTGTTCCACTCCAGTGTCGATCCTCATTTTGTGAACTAAGGGTGTCCCTGCACCAGTGAGACAGATAAAAATCTCACTTCTACAAAACCCACAGAGTCGCAATGGTCCCTAAGGTACATTGGACATCACACACGCCATCAAGAAACAAGCATTAGTAAAGCTAATGGATTTGGCGAAGGCGGCCAGCCTTTCGGTTTTGTCAATGGCTGTTTTCTTTTGTCATGGTTTTGGTATAACCTTGTTGCTGGACGGAGCTGCCAGGCTCATGGAAATATAAAACATTAGCTATAGGCAAAAATAGGACATAATAGAGACTACAAGCAGCCTATGCTTTGAAGCTATCCATTAATGTATACCCACATGATATCTAGCCCACACGTCGAACCAGTTTCAAAAAACGAATATGTTACGCGCTCTGCAGTGTTTCAGGAAAAGTAGGCTTGTGTCTGAGTCCTACATTCCCTTTATGTTTGTGGCTGTGTGGCTACTTATTCTTTACCCTGTCACAATACACATACAAATAACAAGATAACAATTAAAACTGTTCTATAGAAAACTTGTAGCCAGGCCCATGAGCAGCATACTGAAGGGTTGCAGCTTTAAATACAAAGGTTAGCCTAACACCCCTAGGAAGCAAAAGCAAGGACAAGTCTACACAGTCACAGTTTAAGCAGGCCAGCAAACTGTTCTTACTACAGCCCAAACATTATATTACTAGGTACACAATTCTACCTCTTGATTAATTGTTATGGGATACAAGATTGCAGGATTTGTCATCCAATGGTCAAGCACATGCAAACCATTTCTAAATGAATACCTTGCAAATGACCATAACACAACAGTAATGGGAGAAGAGAATGACTGCCACCGTGTAAGAAAAACCATCTATGCCCAAATGGACTCCCAAAACCTGCAACATGGTATAGGTTGGGGTTCAATTACTCTTTGACTTCCAAGTTCCCCTGTAGAAAGTCTGAGCCTGAATACTTGACGAGGCCAGTCCTCTCGTGCAGGATCAAACAATTAGACACCAACGCAGCAGACGCTGGTAAACATTCTGCGTGTTTCAAAGAAGAGCAGATCACTGGAACTGCAGCATACAGTGGTATCTTGGTTTAAGTGCGAGGAAAAGACATAAGGAACCTACGGAACCCACTTGGATCATGTTATCATAGCTCAACTCCCTTCCAACTGTGGGTGATAACAATAAATGATCATCCTCAAATTTCAACACTGTTAAACATATCGCCCTTCTGAAGACACCGGACTACAGAATGGGGTTTGCAGGAAATGTGCTCAAATGTTTCTTCTCTTATCAAATAATCACACACAATCAAATTGGTGGGGCCTTTATCTAACCCACGGGTACTCATAGTACGGCCCGCGGGCCGTCAGCAGCCCGGCAAGCCTTCCTTGGCGGCCCGCGGACCTTGCAGACATAGTGCCTGTGCCCTGTGCTTGTCAGCGAACACCGCCGGTTACAGCAGCGCGGAGCTGTGAGGCCGGGCGATTCTTTTAAAGGCCATTTACTTGTTAATGAGGCTTTGTTGTATTTCACCTCTTCTTAGCGCCCCTGCGTCTCCCCTCTGAATGAGTGGAGATGCAGGGGCGCTAAGAAGAGGTGAAATACAACAAAGCCTCATTAACAAGTAAATGGCCTTTAAAAGACCTGTGAAGTACTTGGGTGCGGCGGCCGTGTGCGTTCCCTGTAAGCTGTCAGCGAGGGGTGAGGTGACAGAGGACAGCAGGGTGAGGTGATGGAGGGCAGCAGGGAGTGAGAGCAGGGGGTGAGGTGACAGTGGGAGGAAGACAGAGTGCGACAGAGGGAGGAAGAGGGAGGGAGAGAGAAGGAGAGGAGGAAGACAGGGAGAGGAGGAAGACAGGGAGAGGAGGAAGACAGGGAGAGGGGGGAAGACAGGGAGAGAGAGAGGGAGACAGAGGGGGAGGGAGGGAGAGGGAGGGAGACGGAGGGAGAACGGAGGAGGGAGGGAGGGAGACAGAGTGAGGGAGACAGAGGGAAAGAGAGCAATAGAGAGAGGGAGGGAGACGGAGAGAGGGAGGGAGAGGGAGAGAGAGGGAGGGAGGGGGGCAGAAAGAAAGGGAGACAAACAGTGAGTGAGACAGAGGGAGGGAGAGAGAGGGAGGGAGACGGAGAGGGAGGGAGACGGAGAGGAAGGGAGGGAGAGAGGGAGACCGAGAGAGGGAGGGAGACAGAGGCAGGGAGACAGAGAGAGGAAGGGAGGACAAAGGGAGGGAGGGAGACAGAGGGAGGGAGGGAGACAGAGGGAGGGAGGGAGACAGAGGGAGGGAGACGGAGACAGAGGGAGAGAGAGAGAGGGAGGGGACAGAGTGAAAGGGAGACAAACAGTGAGTGAGACAGAGGGAGCGAGAGGGAGACAAACAGTGAGTGAGACAAAGGGAGCGAGAGGGAGACAAACAGGGAGGGAGACAAAGGGAGCGAGAGGGAGACAAACAGGGAGGGAGACAGAGAGAAAGGGAGACAAACAGAGTGATGGACGGAGAGAGAGACAGAGAGAAAGGGAGACAAACAGAGTGATGGACGGAGAGAAAGACAGAGAGAAAGGGAGACAAACAGAGTGATGGACGGAGAGAGAGACAGAGAGAAAGGGAGACAAACAGAGTGATGGACGGAGAGAGAGACAGAGAGAAAGGGAGACAAACAGAGTGATGGACGGAGAGATAGATAGAGAGAAAGGGAGACCGAGTGAGAGATAGATAGATAGAGAGGGCGGGAGACAGAGTGAGAGATAGATAGATAGATAGATAGATAGATAGATAGATAGATAGGGCGGGAGACAGAGTGAGAGATAGAGAGATAGAGAGATAGAGAGATAGATAGATAGATAGATAGATAGATAGATAGATGTGCATACCGGGTCTGGTGGCTCAGTGGATGAAGGCGTCCGCTGCAGTGGCCTGTGTTCAACCTCATGGTCATAGTTTTTTTTTGCTCTAGCCCCGCCCCCTCCCCCACTGGCCCCGCCCCCACCGGTGCGGCCCTCAGCCAGAAACCACACTGTAAATTTGGCCCCCGAGAGAAAGTTTGTGAGTACCCATGATCTAACCCATCCCAGATGAGACTAGGAGTCCTCTAAGATTCCACTTTCTTACCCACATCTCACTAAACATTTAAATGGAGCTGCTGACTGAAATTCTCCATTACTTAAATCTGGCATACCAAATGTACACAGAAGACACGCAAAGATACTTGTCCTCAATAAATCAACTATAAATATCCTCCCTGGATGACATCATCCTTTTAAAGAATGTGCTGGCAAATGTCCAAGTATGGCTAGCTCAGATCTACCTCAAACTGAGCTACCTGAAGATTGTATTTGTCTACATCCCTACCCCAGTACAGGAATGTCATAACAGTTAAGATGCTCTAAATGGTATTCCAGTCATCACCGAATCAAGTAAATCCCTAAGGACTACCCTGAACAAAAACCTGGATATGCAAGTTCACATCGGCGCATTCACACGCAGTGCTTCATTCCAACTCAGTCTCCTTAAGATGGTCAAACCATTGATCTCTCTACCAGATTTCAAGAACGCGGTGCAACCTCTGGTCATTTCCAAACTAGACTATGGAAATTCAACTCTAATTGGAACACCAAAAGTTTATTGCGTCCCTCTCAAGGCAACCCTCCATGCCTCAGTCAGGCTAGTAATTGGGGCTACATGCTGTGATACCATTACTCCTCATCTACTAACTCTCAAGTGCCCTCCCACTGAAGCCAGAAGTACGTTTAGGATAGCTTGACTAACTCACAAAGCCTTACACTCTGGTATCTAAATACCTAGTGCACGGTCTTGCCATTTCCAGAAGCAGATACTCACTACAGAACTCCAACCACTTCTGACTGGAAAAGCCGAGATTCAAGAAAATGAGGCCCTACACCTGCACTTTCTCCGGTGCAGCTCCTAGAATCAGGAACTTCCTCACACCTGAGATTCAAATCAACCCATATGCTATCATATTCAAGAAGGAGACAAAAGTGGTCTTTATAAATAGATTCCTCTTACCCTGAACCTTCATCTCCCACGAGGACATATCGGTAATCAAGTGAAGCCGGTATGGCCTTATTCCCCACGAACCAGAAATGGGGCATGATTCTCTCATCAGCCTCCTTCCATTTGGAAGGCTCCACAAATCCCGTTCGCTTGGGTGCTCTACCCGATTCAAGGATCATGAGAGATGTACATTTGTGGATGGTCCACACATGCCTCAACACAGATATGGGAGGGTATACTTATGTTCTACCACTGTTACAATATACGTAGTGTATTGTGTGACAATTCATTTTCACTTTATCTCATTATTGTTTTATCTTGACCTTTGTTACAATGTGTAACCTGCTGTCTTGTACAGCAATCTGATACCATTGGGTCATAGCTGTGCATTAGAAAACTATTTAAATAAATACATATAGTACAAAGCATTCACACAAGCAACATTCCACAGTAACGTTTAATGGCATTAAAGTATTCTATGCCTCGGTGACAGTGTGGGACAAGACATATATAGGAAAGAAACAACACAGACGATTAGACATTGGAGCCTAGAAATTATGTTTAAACACACTTTAACATATGTAGGTTTTTCACAACTTACAGCTAATTGTTTTAATTTTTCACACTTCATAGGCTCTTCCTGACCTTGAAAACCTATACAGTAGCTTACTACTAGCACTATTGTATTATAAAATGGGGGCTCGAGTGTGCCATATACTCTGTTACTCATGGCTTTTTAACCAGCAGCATGTTGCATTCTGAAACAAGCATTTACAATGCAATGGTCTCGGCATTGGTAAAGTTAGAGCTATTGGCATTGCTCATGACATTATTTTTGTTTATGTTTTTGTTTTTAAAACATTTAAAGAAACGGCATTGTCATGAGCAATGCCAATAGCTCTAACTTTAACAATGCCGAGACCGTTGCATTGTAAATGCTTGTTAAATACAACTCAGAGATGGATTGGTAAAAAGAAAGTAGTGCAAATGTGCGATTGTGCATTTTTGTGTTGGAGAGGGTGGTGCCGTAAGGCTAACAATCTGTAAAGAGAAATTAAAAAAATATCAAAGGATAAGGATGAACACGAGATAACATACTAGAAACGGAAGTGGGGCGGATAGGTCGTGAAAACATGCATTAGACGGTTTAGGTTAAACCCGGGAATAAAGGCGATGATAATCGAGGCGTGCATCGGAAACGTGGTGAGGGGGCTCAAATAATACGTGTCTGAAGACAGATGGAAAATATGTGTCTTATTGAAAAGATGGAGGTATTGGTCTTATCCCTTAGAAATTTAAATAAATAAATAAATAAATTAAAAAAAGAGGCGCCGGGTATGGATGTTCTACGTATAAAAGAGGGGTAGGGGAGAGGTATGGGCTGGATAGCGAGGTGGGGTGCGATGCCCAACAATTAAGACAAGTCAGCCACAGCGGTTAGTAGGTGGGAAAGAAGCACTAGGCCCGGAGAAGTGCCTTTTTGGACGTCTGTGCTGCTCTACTGGGTGCCAGAGAATGGAACTGTCCTAGGATTGGGTGAAAAATGTACCTCTCAGACTCACCTCCACTATCTTCTCACACTGTGTGCCTTTACCGGCACCAGGCCCGCCGAGGACGAACACCACCAAAGGCTTCATGACAGAGCTTAGGATACAGCGAAGACTGGGAGGAATGCGGGACAGCGAGCAGAGGATACTGTACAACATGCGGCGCAGGACACACCCGAGGGAGGGGCGGTACACCCGGCCTCAGTGGAACCAGGAAACCAGAACAGAAACCGGCAGGCAGGAGGGCTACTAACATAGAAGAAAGACTACCACGGATATCCTGATTCTAGTCTGACAACAGGTCGGAACTATGCAAAGTTAAAATAGGAAGTCTGATGCGAATATGTTATATTTCCGCTACTTGTTACTATGTGTCAACTCAGACTTGTCAATACACAGTACATGCAAGTTAAATTCAAAATAAAAATCAATCACTTGAAGATGGCCGCCGCCTTTCAAATGTTTATTAAAGAACCTTTTACGGCCTCCTTCGAGTCAGCCATGTTGGGAAGTGACGATTTTTAAGCCACTCCCATAGAGCAACGTGTTTTAAGGGAATTCTGGCATGTCGTCATTGCAAAGAGAGCAATAATTTTACTTTAGAAATCGAACGAGGGTTTCCTAATCAATATCATAAATTCATGTGAGACTTCCAGCTGTTTTTAAAGTGAGCACGTGGTATAAAAAGCTCTTACACTGGAGCTAGAGCTCGATTTTACATCTTTAGTCAAATGATAATTGGAAAGGGAATCGTTCGCCAATGGAATTCGCTTTGATAAATATAAAACAAATCAAATATATTGCTTTCATCTTTGACACAGCCATAGCTCTGGCTCAGGCATCAGCCTGAGCCACGTGGAACAAGTCTAACACAGGGCCCAACAGTAAACAAGCCGAGGGCACCGGAAGACACCACCGCCTTTCTCCGAGGCAAAACAGAAATGCCTCGGAGAAAGGCAGCGGCGGTTTCGGATTCGGGGGCGTGTTCTCCTCTTGCCATTGGCTGGAGGAGATAATTAAGACTTCTTGAAAAAAACACGCCCCCGAATCCGAAAAGGACGGGGCCTGTTCGGAGTGACGGACCTCTTCTCCAATGGCTGGCCAGCATTCAAGAGGCCAGCCAATGGAGAACAGGGGAGAAGAGGGGAGGGTTCAAGCCCCTCTTCTCCAAGTCATTAAATCTCGGACCGAGACTGCGCAAGCGCAGCCTTCGAGCCGAGACCTAAAATCGAGTCTTTTATTCAACACTGTACATCCTGGCACAAATATTTCAACATGTAAAGACGACATGGTTAACAAGCATTTACAATGCAATGGTCTCGGCATTGGTAAAGTTAGAGCTATTGGCATTGCTCATGACATTATTTTTGTTTATGTTTTTGTTTTTAAAACATTTAAGGAAACGGCACTGTCATGAGCAATGCCAATAGCTCTAACTTTAACAATGCCGAGACCGTTGCATTGTAAATGCTTGTTCTTTCTGTCCACCACGAGGATTGTCTCTCCATCGTTTCCCTCAAGACTTACTCTCCCTGTTCCCCCCTTAAGACTAGTTATTTCCGTCCCCTTCCAGGAACGTATTTTCCCGTCCACCGATGAGAGGTCTCTTCCATTCCATTCGGCAGGCCTGTCACTTTCTATCACATGGCATTTGACAAAGAACTGCTATAGTACTCTGCTGTTAAAGACCCCCACATCTGCAAATTGGCTTCCTCTATTCAGGAATACTGCATTTATCTCACACGCCACAAAGCTCCCCAATTCTGTACAGAGATATCTACTGTCAGTCACTAGAGAGGTCGGTCTTGCCCCTCCTCTGCAATAACCAGTGCTTTAAATGAGCCGGTAATCACCGGTACGGAGTACCGGCACTTCTTACTTTTATCCCTTCAAGTACCGGCGCTTCTTCCCCTGCCAAGGTGAGTACCGGTACTCATGTCTGACATACTGTTTATTGCTAATTCTGCGGAGGAAGGGTGGAGCCTGCCTCCCAGATACTCTGACAGGTAAAGTGCCCCTGGAGCCCTGTGCTGAGCCGCTGCTGAACCGTTCAACAGCAGCTCAGTTGCATTAGGTCTTTTTGGACGCGTGGGTGTTGAAAATGTCACCTTCACGCTGTGCTTGACAAGAGCAGTGTCCATACCATTCAGACACTGCCCTGTCAATCACATTTACACAATGGCGTGCGTTTGTGCACACCCTGGAATCCAGGCGACCCACTGAGAGCAACAATGACGGAAGCCACGGGAGGGAAGGAGCTGAAAGTGTCCTTTGCCTGCCTGAGCTTTTTGTGGGAGTGTTTAACGACTAGCGTGCGCGTTTACGTGTAAAGGAAAGAGGGAGAGAGAGAATGTGGAACTCTACAAAGGTGTTTTAAAGAAAGTGTGCGGACTGCTTTGAATGTGCATGTGTGCTCCGGCCTGTGTGAGTGTGTTCGCACACGAGAATATGAGTAATGACTTGAGCCCAATGCAAATCAATGATAATAATCAGGGCCACTGTAATTATGCCGCAGGTTTGAAAAAATTATGCAGCAACAAAAAGCAAAGTATGCGGTGTAATGCAGAACATTTGCTGATTGTATTAATTATTTTGTTATTTTTATACTTGTAAATACTGTGAGGGCATAGGTTGCATTTCAGTTTAACACCCAAACATAGCAATAACACAGCAGATAGAAGTAGTGTAATTGTATCATGTCCAACCTCTAGCCCCGCCCACTAGCCACACCTCTAACTCAATTTGCTGAGCACCTGCACTTATTTTTTTCCATTTAAAGCACTGCCAATAACTTACCTCTACCCAACATAATTTCATGACAAGACCAGAGGCTAGCATAATGCATTCACTTGTACTGCCAGCTCCTTGCATAAACATAATAAGTTGTATCCCACATCCAGTAACCCCTGCCTCGCTTCTCCTCATCCCACATGTAACCTTGCCCGCTGTTTCCCACTTCTCTCACCTTTTCTCTCCATGGTTGCCGTCGGTCTCCGTGCAGCTCGATCCTGCGCACTCCCTCCCGCCGTCGTACACGCGCGTCTCAACGGACTTCCCAGCAACCCTCGCGCCTACCCACCTCATATATTAGGCTTGTACAGTAAGAGGACGTGTCTCACCGCAGCCATATTTATTTGGGACAGATCGGTTTTGTATTAAATAAGATTGCATTGTATACCCATTATAAGGACTAAATGTGATGGACGAAACGTCGATTCAAAAAAGTCAACGCGGTAGCCTATACGACCCTATTTGTTGCAGAATCACTTCCTTAGTAGCGTCCGGAATTACATGTCATGGACCTGCAGCTAAAATATTCCATTACAAAATGGCTAACGCTTTTCATTCACTTGTACTGCCAGCTCCTTGCATAAACATAATAAGTTGTATCCCACATCCAGTAACCCCTGCCTCGCTTCTCCTCATCCCACATGTAACCTTGCCCGCTGTTTCCCACTTCTCTCACCTTTTCTCTCCATGGTTGCCGTCGGTCTCCGTGCAGCTCGATCCTGCGCACTCCCTCCCGCCGTCGTACACGCGCGTCTCAACGGACTTCCCAGCAACCCTCGCGCCTACCCACCTCATATATTAGGCTTGTACAGTAAGAGGACGTGTCTCACCGCAGCCATATTTATTTGGGACAGATCGGTTTTGTATTAAATAAGATTGCATTGTATACCCATTATAAGGACTAAATGTGATGGACGAAACGTCGATTCAAAAAAGTCAACGCGGTAGCCTATACGACCCTATTTGTTGCAGAATCACTTCCTTAGTAGCGTCCGGAATTACATGTCATGGACCTGCAGCTAAAATATTCCATTACAAAATGGCTAACGCTTTTTCTTTTCTTCTGGAAACTCTATCGTAGCCCGGCATTTTTTCTTTACTGTTTTATATTGGCAGTTTACACAGTTCAGGCCCTTGTGCAACTTCTTGAATCAGCAAAAGCCTGACTCTAACATGGACGCTTTTGTGACGTCGCCACAATTCTACCTTGTGTGGTCTAGTGTTTGGAGATATATCATTCTCTCTGTGTCCACGTACCATGTAAAGATAGCTGCCGAGTGTTAGACCTGTCAGCCCTTTGGGTGGTCCCTCCTCATCATTATTTATTTTGTCCCACTTTTGCCTCAAACCCTGTTTGAATTTTTCCTTTTTGGGAACCACCAGACTTTTTAAGTGTTGCTGCAGATTCAGGGAGCCATTTTACCTACCCCTGAAACTTCTGTCTGAGGGCCTGAAGCACAAAATGGTGGCCTCCCATGACATCACCAGCATCCACTGGAACCTACCAGCACCTTCCAGAACCTTCCAGGAGATTCCAGAACTGTGTGACAGTTGGAAACCGTTTAGAATGTTGGGAGGATAAGAGAGGCAGTTGGCAGTTGGAGCTGGCAGTTGGCACCTGACTGGTGAAGAGGGAGGAGCACAACAGTGAAGGAGGAAGGAGTGAAGCAGCAGGGGTGGAAACTTGTGCCTGGAGTGGGGTCCATAAACCCACCCTTGATACTTGTCCCTACTGATGGATCCCAGCCTATAGCCCTGTGTGGGAAGAAGTCAGAAGAAAACCATCCTAAGGACCTGGACAGCAGGAACAGGCCTTAGAAGTAGAAAGCAGCAAGATTCTGACCTGAGAACTGGTTTCCCTGGAGCCTGGCGTCGAGTAGCCGAAGACCTGGAGCCCGAGGTGGAGAAGCGGCGCTGACTGAGGTAGCAGACGTCGTACCCGGAGCCGCCTGAGGTCGTGAGAGGGCGCCGACGGAGGTCGTGAGGAATACCAGAGGTCGAGGAGGAAGTGAACCGAGGTCGAGCGAGCGGCGTCATCGGAGGAGTGAAGTCCGCCCTCCGGAGTCGTCGGAGACCGAGGTAGAGGAGCACCGGAGGTCGGGAGTGAGGATCGCACTCCGGAGTCGCCCGGAACCTGTAAGGAGGAACACCGGAGGTCGGGGGTGAGGATCGCACCCCGGAGTCGCCGGAAGTCGACAGCGAGGCCAGGCCGGCCGACGTCATCGGAGCCGAGTGCGCCATCGGACCGGAGCCGCCCGAAGTCGACATCGTGAAGAGACTGCCCGACGCCGTCGAATCGGAGGTCGAGATCGAACCGAGGCCACCGACATCGGACCGGAACCGCCTACCGGCGTCGACAAAGAACTGACACTGTGCCGAGGCCGCCGAGACCGAACCGGAACCGCCTCACGGCGTCGACACGACTCCAGCGGCGTCGGAACATCAGAAAAGGGCAGTAAGTGGAGTAGAGGGCGCCTAAGGCCCTGTGGAGACCTGAGAGACTACTCTGAGGGGCTAGGGAGGTGCTGAAACCCACCTGACTGTGCCTGGGGTGAACTGGGACTGACCTAGAGAGGTTGTGTGGAGAGGGAAGCCAGGGCATTGGAATTCCCCCCTTTTGATCTACCTCAGTTTAGGCCTCAGCCTTTGCCTCAGCCAGGGAGTAGCCCCCCTCAAGCCTTCCACACCCTACAAGCTGTACCTGGGCCAAATCAGCCCTTAAGAGTTGAAGTGCCATCTGATTCACAAAGTGTATTGTATACTTCTAATTATTTATTGGGGAAACTGTATTTATTAGATTCTTATCTATTTAATGCTGCACTGTATTTATAGGTCCACAGGACTTGTTGGTGTACAGTATTTATTGGAACGGTATTTATTGGTACAGTATGTATTACCTCAAAGTATTTAATTGTCTGTAGATATTGCACTTGTATTTATGCCCTGCTATTTATAATCACCCCTATTTATTTCAGCAAACAGCATATATTTATTTGACCTGCTCTATTTAAAATGTATATATGGTGATTGTTATTTATTTTCCCAATCAGCAACTAAGAGAAAAAGATAAAGAAGAATATTTTCATAATTTTTACGGTGTAGAGTCGTTTTTGGAACGGATGCACGCATGGTTATTGTATGGGTATATTGTATGCTTAGCACTGCGCCTGTTTCCTGACCACTCGAGCCAAGCTACCCCATTGTGTCGGGAAGGCCCTCCACCACCCTGCGGAGTGGGAGTGGGGCTGTTACCAACATAAATTGGTGTTCAGTGGTGGGATGCGAGCTGTGCCTACATATACTCAACAATAACTGTGGGTAGTCCATAGGCCTACACCGGGAGTTTTCTCACAGCGGCCTTCCTAATTGTGGGTTTTTGTTTTTTTCCAAATTTACTCTGGTGGTGGGAGGAGGTATTATTAAAGGTACCCCCCTGCATTGTTACTGCACAAAACCTGTCCTCTAACCTGAGTGGGCAAGATGGAGTTTGTTCTTGAAAATCTAGACACGTACACTGTGGCCCAACTCAGGGAGTTTTGCCAGCGAGAGGGGGTGTACTGTCCCCCAGGAGCAAAGAAGGGTGCACTTCAAACCAGCTTAAGGGCTTGGGGGGAGGCACGCAGGGAAAGCAAGGCTGAGGAAGAAGACAGGGATGGAGAGCCTGACCCCGAGGGGGCTGAGATGTACCAACCTGAGGTGGGGAACCTGTCCGCAGGGCCCAGGACACTTTCTAGGGGGGGCAGCCGTGCCTCTAGCGGGGGCTTGTCTGAAGTGGAGTTAGCAGACCGGAGGGAGAAAAGACAGCTCACATGGGACTTAGCAAAGCTGGAGAAGGAAAAGGAGGAGCAGAGGATGGCCCATGAATTGCGCCTGAAAGAAATAGATCTTCAGATTTTGCGAATCGGGGCACAACCTGTTCCCAATGGTGGCAGCCAAAACCAAGAGTCCACCAGGGAATCCAAACCTTACCTGCCAAAGGACATTGTAGCGAGCTATGGGGCGGGTGACGACATCGCCAAGTGGCTAGCAGCCTATGAGGTCTCATTGAGGGCCCATGGGGTTCCAGCGAAGTATTGGGGAGGGGGATTGTATAAGTACATGCCTCCAGCTGGTAGGGATGCTTTATTGGCCCTCGAAGAGGAAGAGCAAACCCACTACCCCACCATGAAACTGGCGCTCATCAGGAAGTTTGGACTAACTCCGGAAAAGTACAGACAGAAGTTCAGGGGTAGTCACAAACTGGGCACACAGAATTGGGTGGACTTCCTGGACTATGCAAAGAAGGCACTGGAAGGTTGGATTCAGGGCAGTGAAGTAAGGAACTACGAGGAGCTGTTTGACCTGGTACTGAAGGAACACCTACTCGAGAAATGTTTCCCTGAACTGCGGCAACACCTGGTGGATAGCAAGCTGACCAGTCCCCGGAAGCTTGCTGAGGAGGCGGACATTTGGGCTAGTACCCGGGTGTCCACAAGGGGGACTGGAGGGGATACTCAAAAGGCCGGACAGGGCGCCCCCCAGAAGAAAGAAGGAGGGGAAAAGAAAAAGGAGTTCTCCAAAGGCCCCCAAAATAACTTCCAAGGGAAGGGAACAGGATTCACCTCTAAGGCTAACCCACCCAGAAACCCTAATCCTGGCCAGAGTCAGCAGCCAAGGGTTGTCCATTGCTATGAGTGCGGTGGCGTTGGACACTATAAAGGAGATCCGAAGTGTCAGAAACGATCACCCCCTCCCACTGGAGGAAAGCCCCCCGGAGTAGCTAGTGTAGTGCTCGGGGAGGAGATGCCCTTAACTAAGGGAAGGGAGTGGGCGGGTGTCACTTTAGTGTCCCTGGGAGAACGGGAGATGGTTCCTAAGATCCAGGTGCCCGCAAATACTGCAAAGTATGGGCAGTGGATCACCATCAATGGCCAAAGAGGGGAGGCTCTGAGAGACACAGGAGCCAGTATGACTATGGTGCGTAGCCAACTGGTGTCTCCAGAGCAGGTAATTCCCGATGTACTCCACCCAGCCGCGATGGCTGACGGCAGAACAGGTCACTATCCAGTGGCCGAGGTTCCCTTTGAATGGGGGGGGGTTGCAGGTTCACTTCGAGTTGCCGTAAGCCCTGCCGTGCCAGTCGATTGCCTGCTGGGCAATGACATGGAGCACAACGCTTGGAAGGAGGTGGAATACCGGACTCACACCGAGATGCTGGGTACACCTGACTGGGCCTGTGTTAGCACAAGGTCCGTGACTACCCGAAGAGGGAGTTCATTCCGGCTGGAGCCTGGAACAAAGGCCCAGCCAGCTGCCAGTCAAGGGAAGAACCGAGGACAGGAGGAGCCTGCCTCGGCGTCTTCACCCCGTAGGACGGATAGGCCACCGGAGGTGGTGGGCCAGGAGTCTGCGGAGGGGGACGTTACCAATCTGGAGGACTTACCCATCCCGGCCGAGTGGCACGTGGAGGGAGGCCCGTCCAGGGAGGAATTCTGCCAGGGCCAGAGGGAGTGCCCTACCCTTGAGGGGCTGAGGCGACAGGCCGAAGCCCAGGCAGCAGGGAACGTTGAAGGGAACTACAGTGTTTACTGGGAGGATGGCCTCCTCTACAGTGAACCCAAGGCACCTCTACATGGATCGTCACGAGCCTTGGTAGTTCCTCAACGTTATCGAGCCTTCCTTTTAGAGTTGGCTCACGAGATCCCCTTGGCAGGACACCTGGGACAAGACAAGACCTTCGCCCGTCTTGTCCCACACTTTTATTGGCCTCAGATGAAAGTGTCGTCCGATACCTACTGCCGGACATGTGTGTCTTGCCAAGCCAGTGGGAAAACAGGGGTGAAGCTGAAAGCTCCCCTGGAACCACTTCCTGTCGTTAGCACCCCCTTTGAAAGGGTGGGCATCGACATTGTGGGTCCGTTAGATCCGCCAACATCAGCTGGTCACAGGTTTATCCTGGTTCTGGTGGATCATGCCACACGGTACCCAGAGGCAATCCCTCTGAGGACCATAACAGCACCTGTTGTGGCTAGGGCCCTGATGGGAATCTTTACCCGAGTGGGTTTTCCCAAGGAAGTTGTGTCCGACAGGGGGACCAACTTCATGTCAGCGTATATGCGGGCAATGTGGAAGGAGTGTGGAGTGACATACCGGTTCACTACTCCTTACCACCCCCAGACCAATGGTCTGGTGGAGAGGTTTAATAAAACCTTGAAAGGCATGATCAGAAGTCTGCCTGAAAGCCTGCGGAGGAAATGGGACGTCCTCCTACCCTGTTTACTTTTTTCCTACAGGGAAGTGCCACAGAAGGGAGTGGGCTTCAGCCCCTTCGAGCTTCTGTATGGGCACCCTGTACGTGGACCTCTCAACCTGGTGAGAGACGGATGGGAAAGAACTCCCAGAAAGCTTCCCCAGGATGTGGTGAGCTACATGCTGGCCTTCCGGAGCCAAATGGCTAAGTTGTGGAAGCAAGCTTCTGACAACTTGGAAGCCAGCCAAGCAGTGATGAAGGCGTGGTATGACCACAACGCTCACCCGGTGGAGTTGGAGCCTGGCCAGAAGGTGTGGGTGATCGAACCGGGAGAGCTTAGTGCCCTCCAGGATCGCTGGTCAGGACCCTTTGAGGTATTGGAGAAGAAGGGTAAGGCTACCTACTTGGTGGACCTGAAGACCCCTCGTCAGCCCCTGCGGGTGCTGCATGCCAACCGCCTCAAACCCCACCACGAGAGGCCCGAAGTCATCTTGATGATGGTGACTGACGGAGGAGAGGACGTGGAAAGCGAGCCTCTCCCTGATCTGTTTGCGTCTCAAGAGAAGGATGGGTCGGTGGAGGGAGTGATTCTCTCCCCATCTCTAACTCCTGAACAGCAGGAGGACTGTCGCCAGGTCCTGGGGCAGTACTCTGCGTTGTTCTCCCTTGTCCCGGGTAGGACTCACCTGTGCGTCCATGACGTGGACACAGGAGACAGCCCACCTGTGAAGTCCAAGATCTACCGGATGTCAGACAAGGTGAAGGCCAGCATTCATAGTGAAGTCACTAAGATGCTGGAGCTAGGAGTGATTGAACCTTCTAGCAGCCCCTGGTCCAGTCCGGTGGTGTTAGTACCGAAAGCTGCACCACCGGGTGCCCAACCAGAACTGAGGTTCTGTGTGGACTACCGGGGACTGAATTCAGTGACAAAGACTGATGCTCATCCGATCCCTAGGGCGGATGAATTAATTGACCGGCTGGGAGCTGCCCAATATCTAAGTACCTTTGACCTTACTTCAGGGTACTGGCAGATCTCTTTGACTGATGGAGCAAGGGAAAGGTCAGCCTTCTCCACGCCCAATGGCCACTACCAGTTCTGTGTGATGCCCTTTGGGCTCAAGAACGCACCTGCCACGTTTCAGCGCCTGGTAAACCAGATCCTCACCGGAATGGAGAGTTTCTCTGCTGCTTATCTGGATGACATAGCCGTCTTCAGTAACAGCTGGGAGGATCACTTGCGTCACCTGCAAGCTGTTCTCCAGGCCCTGAGACAAGCTGGATTGACGATCAAGGCCAGCAAGTGCCAGATCGGGCAGGGGTCGGTAGTGTACCTTGGACACTTGGTGGGTAGGGGAACGGTGCAACCCCTCCAGGCGAAGATCGAGGCCATCATGGCCTGGGAACCCCCCAAGACACAGACTGAGGTCCGAGCATTTTTGGGCCTCACGGGATACTATCGCCGCTTCGTGAAGGGGTACGGTACCATCGTAGCCCCTCTCACGGAGCTCACGTCCAAAAAACAACCTCGACGGGTAGTCTGGACGGAGGCTTGTCAGCAAGCCTTTGAGAAATTGAAGAAAGCCATGTGCGAGGCCCCGGTCTTAAGGGCCCCAGACTTTTCCAAGAAGTTCATTGTCCAGACAGATGCATCAGAACATGGCATTGGGGCAGTGTTATCGCAACTCAACGAAGAGGGTCTGGATCAACCCGTGGTCTTCCTATCCCGGAGACTACTTCCCAGGGAACAGAAGTGGAGTGCAATAGAGCGCGAAGCCTTTGCAGTGGTATGGGCTCTGAAGAAGTTGCGGCCATACCTGTTTGGCTCGCACTTCCTGGTTCAGACCGACCACAGACCCCTTCGCTGGCTGATGCAGATGAAGGGGGAGAATCCCAAGTTGTTGAGGTGGTCTATTTCCCTACAGGGGATGGACTTTCAGGTGGAACATCGGCCTGGAGTGGACCACGCCAATGCAGACGGTCTCTCAAGGTATTTCCGCCTTAGTGATGAGAACTCCCAAGGGGTTGGGTAGCTCTCCCCACTTTCAGCTGGGGGGGACGCGTGTTAGACCTGTCAGCCCTTTGGGTGGTCCCTCCTCATCATTATTTATTTTGTCCCACTTTTGCCTCAAACCCTGTTTAAATTTTTCCTTTTTGGGAACCACCAGACTTTTTAGTGTTGCTGCAGATTCAGGGAGCCATTTTACCTACCCCTGAAACTTCTGTCTGAGGGCCTGAAGCACAAAATGGTGGCCTCCCATGACATCACCAGCATCCACTGGAACCTACCAGCACCTTCCAGAACCTTCCAGGAGATTCCAGAACTGTGTGACAGTTGGAAACCGTTTAGAATGTTGGGAGGATAAGAGAGGCAGTTGGCAGTTGGAGCTGGCAGTTGGCACCTGACTGGTGAAGAGGGAGGAGCACAACAGTGAAGGAGGAAGGAGTGAAGCAGCAGGGGTGGAAACTTGTGCCTGGAGTGGGGTCCATAAACCCACCCTTGATACTTGTCCCTACTGATGGATCCCAGCCTATAGCCCTGTGTGGGAAGAAGTCAGAAGAAAACCATCCTAAGGACCTGGACAGCAGGAACAGGCCTTAGAAGTAGAAAGCAGCAAGATTCTGACCTGAGAACTGGTTTCCCTGGAGCCTGGCGTCGAGTAGCCGAAGACCTGGAGCCCGAGGTGGAGAAGCGGCGCTGACTGAGGTAGCAGACGTCGTACCCGGAGCCGCCTGAGGTCGTGAGAGGGCGCCGACGGAGGTCGTGAGGAATACCAGAGGTCGAGGAGGAAGTGAACCGAGGTCGAGCGAGCGGCGTCATCGGAGGAGTGAAGTCCGCCCTCCGGAGTCGTCGGAGACCGAGGTAGAGGAGCACCGGAGGTCGGGAGTGAGGATCGCACTCCGGAGTCGCCCGGAACCTGTAAGGAGGAACACCGGAGGTCGGGGGTGAGGATCGCACCCCGGAGTCGCCGGAAGTCGACAGCGAGGCCAGGCCGGCCGACGTCATCGGAGCCGAGTGCGCCATCGGACCGGAGCCGCCCGAAGTCGACATCGTGAAGAGACTGCCCGACGCCGTCGAATCGGAGGTCGAGATCGAACCGAGGCCACCGACATCGGACCGGAACCGCCTACCGGCGTCGACAAAGAACTGACACTGTGCCGAGGCCGCCGAGACCGAACCGGAACCGCCTCACGGCGTCGACACGACTCCAGCGGCGTCGGAACATCAGAAAAGGGCAGTAAGTGGAGTAGAGGGCGCCTAAGGCCCTGTGGAGACCTGAGAGACTACTCTGAGGGGCTAGGGAGGTGCTGAAACCCACCTGACTGTGCCTGGGGTGAACTGGGACTGACCTAGAGAGGTTGTGTGGAGAGGGAAGCCAGGGCATTGGAATTCCCCCCTTTTGATCTACCTCAGTTTAGGCCTCAGCCTTTGCCTCAGCCAGGGAGTAGCCCCCCTCAAGCCTTCCACACCCTACAAGCTGTACCTGGGCCAAATCAGCCCTTAAGAGTTGAAGTGCCATCTGATTCACAAAGTGTATTGTATACTTCTAATTATTTATTGGGGAAACTGTATTTATTAGATTCTTATCTATTTAATGCTGCACTGTATTTATAGGTCCACAGGACTTGTTGGTGTACAGTATTTATTGGAACGGTATTTATTGGTACAGTATGTATTACCTCAAAGTATTTAATTGTCTGTAGATATTGCACTTGTATTTATGCCCTGCTATTTATAATCACCCCTATTTATTTCAGCAAACAGCATATATTTATTTGACCTGCTCTATTTAAAATGTATATATGGTGATTGTTATTTATTTTCCCAATCAGCAACTAAGAGAAAAAGATAAAGAAGAATATTTTCATAATTTTTACGGTGTAGAGTCGTTTTTGGAACGGATGCACGCATGGTTATTGTATGGGTATATTGTATGCTTAGCACTGCGCCTGTTTCCTGACCACTCGAGCCAAGCTACCCCATTGTGTCGGGAAGGCCCTCCACCACCCTGCGGAGTGGGAGTGGGGCTGTTTCCAACACCGAGGTTTCAACTTTGGTCCTCTAAGCTCATGTAGTTTACCTCCCCGTTACAAAGGCCGCACTATAAAATCCTTGCCCAGGAGATCAGGTGAGGGAGCAACGCCGGGACACCACCGCCTTTCTCCGAGGCACAGCAGAAAATGCCTCGGAGAAACGCCACGTCCTTTTCGGATTTGGGGGCGTGTTTTGCTGTTGTCTCCTCCCTGAGACTTCTCGCAAAAAACACGCCCCCCGATCCGAAAAGGACGGGGCTTCAACGGAGTGACTGGACCTCTTCTCCAGTGGCTGGCCAGCATTTAAGAGGCCAGCCAATGGAGAACAGGAGAGAAGAGGGGCGGGTGCAAGCCCCTCTTCTCAAAGTCACTCCAACTCATTAAATCTCGGAGCGAGACTGCGCAAGCGCAGCCTTTCGCAGCCGAGACCTAAAAAGCTGGTGTGGCTGATGTTTACAACAAAAAAGGGCAACATGAACTAAAAAAATAATAATAGCATGCTTAACAACGAAACTTGAACTAGCCAGCACTGTGCGCAGCCTACCCTCCGTTTAACTCCCCTGCATAGTGGAGAAGGGCGAGCCACGGAGGGTCCAGCCGGATGGCTGCCACTAGCTCAGCCCGAGGGCTTCTTGAGCCAAAAACAAGGCAACCATACCTGTAATTTCTGCCCAGCGCCAGTACTCTTACCTATTTTTTAAAGCTATACCTCCCTGAAGCAGCAGAGGTACTAGACAGTGCTGTGCCATTGTCTAATACATTTAGATTATCTCTGGAAGTGCCGGGGAGAGTGAAGGCACCAGAAAGCAACATTATGCTAGCGACTTATCAAAACGTCTTTTGTGGGGGAAACAATTCGACAAATCACTAGCATGACATCCCTCACCAAGCATTTTCACAGCACGCCACAATGTCTTCATGATTATTGCAAAAAAAAATAAAAAATGCAAAGCTTGGATGTCTCTTGTGTGCAGCCAGGCCACTTCCAAAACCCCTTTGTTTTGCTAAATCAGGGGAAGCCGGCAATAGAAACAAGCATTTGCAATGCAATAGGTCTCGCATTTGCGAGAGTTTAAGCTATTGGCACTGCAAAAGACAATGCCTTTAATTTATCTCTTTTGATAATTTAAACATAAATAAAAGGATTTGTCATTTACCATCCCAATAACTCAAACTCTTGTAAATGCGAGACATTTCACTTCAAAGAAGCGGCCGCTATTGCTCCAGCTGCTTGCAAAGTGAAAGCGGGCACGCTGAATGCTGCAGGTAAGCATGCAAAACTCTTTAATTTGGTCTAACTTAATCGAAAATCGTACACATGGTTGATTTATTGCAACTACGAATATTTTTTATTTGCATGTAGTTTGGACCTCTGTTACATCCTCTATTAGCCCAGAGAGCATGATATATATGAAAGAGAGATGATTAAGTCCTCAGAAATATGAACTAGAATAGACGTTGCCTTACACAAAAAGGTTGAAATATATCGAGCACCAACAACAAGTTCATTCAATAAATCTTGTATGAACCAAATGTAGCATGCAGGAGAAAAGCGAGACTATACACACCTTCCAACTGCATTATCTGCAGTAATATATAGCATGTGCTCTCTTCAGAGTTAAGCGACTCTATGAGCAGGGCCACTGGAATTATGCGGCAAGGAACCGGACAAATTATGCAGCAGCATTGAGTAAATTATGCGACAATAAAAGGCAATTTATGTGGCATGATTTGTGATTCTATTACTTCACTATTTTCAAATTTTTACACTGGTTAGAGGTATCTTGGCATTGATTACATCTCACTAGTACCAGTAGTTTAACATACAAATATAGCAATAAGCAACAGAAAGGCGGCCAGTCAACCTTTCCAAAGGGCAACATGTTTTGCTGTGTTTTTACTATCTTTTCAACAGTTTGAGTTAGGAAGAATTTTTTTTGTGTTAAAACCTGCAGATTATGAGGCAGTTGAGGGATTATGTGGCAAATGCGGCAAATCTCTAGTTATCGGAAAATCGCCACACAATCGCATAATTACAGTGGCCCTGTATTTAAACAAGATACACACCATATAACGCAAGATCTGCATGTATATCTGGCAATCACAACCATATGTCAGCTAGGCAAAGCCTAGTAACTTACGTTGACCATACCTTGGCCCGCTGCGCCAAACTGCTGATAAACTATTAAATAATTAACAATAAAGTTTCAATACAGAAATTATCAATTTATTAGCACAGTCGTAGGCCTGTCAGTGCAAGGAACACTTAATTTATCATTGTTTCTAATGATAGCTATAGCCATGAATTGACTACCACGGTAACATTGTAGTAAACACTGATTTTTCTACAGTAACACTCATACACGTCGTCAGATGGTTATATAAACAGGCACTAGTTTGAGGTGTGTTGTAAAGTCACTTCAAAGGCCCACGCTAAATAGTGATCCCACGCTTTTTGCAGTGCATTTAATGGCTTCCGTGCCAACCACCTGCTGCAATGTTAATTATAGTTGAAGCAAGAGAAAACTCGGGCGTTAACTTTGTCTAAAGCAATCCTTTAGATTACATGTGTTGACCGATTAAATAATTGGGTGGCTTTTGTAAAATGTGCTTAGGTCCACAAGTCATCGACATAACTGCGACAACCATTGAATAATGCCTAAATATGTGTCATTGCAAATGTCAACTAACGTTTAATGACAAGGCATACAAAGTACCATTGGGGTGTCTTTAGGGGAGTTTTTAATTCAAGATTGCATGTAGTCATTAAGGCACAAAAAGTGAGAGTTAGCAAGTAGGAGCATGGGATGGAGGAGGAGCACGGGATGGAGGACCAGCACAGGATGGAGGACCAGCACCGCAAAGGATGGAGGACCAGCACCGCAAGGGATGGAGGACCAGCACCGCAAGGGATGGAGGACCAACACAGCACGGGCTGGACGAGGTGTAAGGGATGGACGAGGTGCAAGGGATGGACGAGGTGCAAGGGATGGACGAGGTGCAAGGGATGGACGAGGTGCAAGGGATGGACGAGGAGCAAGGGATGGACGAGGAGCAAGGGATGGACGAGGAGCAAGGGATGGACGAGGAGCAAGGGATGGACGAGGAGCAAGAGATGGACGAGGAGCAAGGGATGGACGAGGAGCAAGGGATGGACGAGGAGCAAGGGATGGACGAGGAGCAAGGGATGGACGAGGAGCAAGGGATGGACGAGGAGCACGGGATGGAAGACCAGCACCGCAAGGGATGGAGGACCAGCACCGCAAGGGATGGAGGACCAGCCCCGCAAGGGATGGAGGACCAGCCCCGCAAGAGATGGAGGACCAGCCCCGCAAGGGATGGAGGACCAGCCCCGCAAGGGATGGAGGACCAACACAGCACGGGATGGAGGACCAACACAGCACGGGCTGGAGGACCACCACAGCACGGGCTGGAGGACCACCACAGCACGGGCTGGAGGAGGTGCACGGGATGGACGAGGAGCAAGGGATGGACGAGGAGCACGGGATGGACGAGGAGCACGGGATGGACGAGGAGCACGGGATGGACGAGGAGCACGGGATGGACGAGGAGCACGGGATGGACGAGGAGCACGGGATGGACGAGGAGCACGGGATGGACGAGGAGCACGGGATGGACGAGGAGCACGGGATGGACGAGGAGCAAGGGATGGACGAGGAGCAAGGGATGGACGAGGAGCAAGGGATGGACGAGGAGCAAGGGATGGACGAGGAGCAAGGGATGGACGAGGAGCAAGGGATGGACGAGGAGCACGGGATGGACGAGGAGCACGGGATGGACGAGGAGCACGGGATGGACGAGGAGCACGGGATGGACGAGGAGCACGGGATGGACGAGGAGCACGGGATGGACGAGGAGCACGGGATGGACGAGGAGCACGGGATGGACGAGGAGCACGGGATGGACGAGGAGCACGGGATGGACGAGGAGCACGGGATGGACGAGGAGCACGGGATGGACGAGGAGCACGGGATGGACGAGGAGCACGGGATGGACGAGGAGCACGGGATGGACGAGGAGCACGGGATGGACGAGGAGCAAGGGATGGAGGACCAGCCCCGCAAGGGATGGAGGACCAGCCCCGCAAGGGATGGAGGACCAGCACCGCAAGGGATGGAGGACCAGCACCGCAAGGGATGGAGGACCAACACAGCACGGGCTGGAGGACCAACACAGCACGGGCTGGAGGACCACCACAGCACGGGCTGGAGGAGGTGCACGGGATGGACGAGGAGCACGGGATGGACGAGGAGCACGGGATGGACGAGGAGCACGGGATGGACGAGGAGCAAGGGATGGACGAGGAGCAAGGGATGGACGAGGAGCAAGGGATGGACGAGGAGCAAGGGATGGAGGACCAGCCCCGCAAGGGATGGAGGACCAGCCCCGCAAGGGATGGAGGACCACCACAGCACGGGCTGGAGGAGGTGCACGGGATGGACGAGGAGCACGGGATGGACGAGGAGCACGGGATGGACGAGGAGCACGGGATGGACGAGGAGCACGGGATGGACGAGGAGCACGGGATGGACGAGGAGCACGGGATGGACGAGGAGCACGGGATGGACGAGGAGCACGGGATGGACGAGGAGCACGGGATGGACGAGGAGCAAGGGATGGACGAGGAGCACGGGATGGACGAGGAGCAAGGGATGGACGAGGAGCAAGGGATGGACGAGGAGCAAGGGATGGACGAGGAGCAAGGGATGGACGAGGAGCAAGGGATGGACGAGGAGCAAGGGATGGACGAGGAGCAAGGGATGGACGAGGAGCAAGGGATGGACGAGGAGCAAGGGATGGACGAGGAGCAAGGGATGGACGAGGAGCAAGGGATGGACGAGGAGCAAGGGATGGACGAGGAGCAAGGGATGGACGAGGAGCAAGGGATGGACGAGGAGCATGGGATGGAGGACCAGCACCGCAAGGGATGGAGGACCAGCACCGCAAGGGATGGAGGACCAGCACCGCAAGGGATGGAGGACCAGCACCGCAAGGGATGGAGGACCAGCACCGCAAGGGATGGAGGACCAGCACCGCAATTGATGGAGGACCAGCACCGCAAGGGATGGAGGACCAGCACCGCAAGGGATGGAGGACCAGCACCGCAAGGGATGGAGGACCAGCACCGCAAGGGATGGAGGACCAGCACCGCAAGGGATGGAGGACCAGCACCGCAAGGGATGGAAGACCAGCACCGCAAGGGATGGAAGACCAGCACCGCAAGGGATGGAAGACCAGCAGCGCAAGGGATGGAAGACCAGCAGCGCAAGGGATGGAGGACCAGCACCGCAAGGGATGGAGGACCAGCACCGCAAGGGATGGAGGACCAGCACCGCAAGGGATGGAGGACCAGCACCGCAAGGGATGGAGGACCAGCACCGCAAGGGATGGAGGACCAGCACCGCAAGGGATGGAGGACCAGCACCGCAAGGGATGGAGGACCAGCACCGCAAGGGCTGGAGGAGCAGCACGGGGCGGAGGAGCAGCACGGGGCGGAGGAGCAGCACGGGGCGGAGGAGCAGCACGGGGCGGAGGAGCAGCACGGGGCGGAGGAGCAGCACGGGGCGGAGGAGCAGCACGGGGCGGAGGAGCAGCACGGGGCGGAGGAGCAGCACGGGGCGGAGGAGCAGCACGGGGTGGAGGAGCAGCACGGGGTGGAGGAGCAGCACGGGGTGGAGGAGCAGCACGGGGTGGAGGAGCAGCACGGGGTGGAGGAGCAGCACGGGGTGGAGGAGCAGCACGGGGTGGAGGAGCAGCACGGGGTGGAGGAGGAGCACGGGATGGAGGAGGAGCACGGGATGGAGGAGGAGCACGGGATGGAGGAGGTGCATGGGATGGAGGAGGTGCATGGGATGGAGGAGGAGCATGGGATGGAGGAGGAGCATGGGATGGAGGAGGAGCACGGGATGGAGGAGGAGCACAGGATGGAGGAGGAGCACGGGATGGAGGAAGAGTATGGCACAAGTCCAATAAAAAGAAGTGGGGGGACTGACCAAGTAAGACCGTATGCAAATGCCATCATGACGTAGCGCTATAGAAGAAAGAAAATAGTGCTATTTGAATTATTTGTGTAAATACTGGGACAGACCAACCCATCTGACAGTCTTACAGTGTCGGCATTTATATACAGGGACATGCCTCTCTTAAGTACCTGTGAAGAGAAGGCAAGCTGTGTGCCTTTGTTTTCCTCTGTGGAATTTACATTTAAGCGCCAGGTTCCCGGCGGCCCCCAGTCAGCACATACAAACAAAAGGAGGCCGAATGCCCCGTTAACTTCGGCCCGGCTGGAGGTGAAAACAGGCTCCCTGGCTGCCTGCACGGTGCTGCTGGGAATAGAAAGCGACAACGTGCAGGCGCTGTTGAACTTGTCTCCATGTCTTACACCGGGACACGTTCAACATATTCCTGCGGGGCCTAACTTATTGGCAGGGGGGACGGCGTCCACCCTGTGAAAATAGTGGGTGAACGCCGTGTACCCCCAACTCGTGCCCAGAGGAAGAGCATGGGATGGAGGAGGAGCATGGGATGGAGGAGAAACAGGCAGAGAAAGGCAGACAAAGAGATAGAGAGACAGGGCAAGCGGGGCATCAGTCAAGAGAAACACTCTAGACCTAGTTCTTTGAGCACACTTTGTCAGACTGCATCACTCTGAAGACCAGCTAGGCTAACAGACTATAAGCCCCGCTGTTCCCTATAGCGCCTTTACATTCTGCGAGGAAAGTACTTTGAGCATTGTGAGTGTCTGATTACATCTTCACTGTGGCTTGCGCCCCACCTTACTTTGCTGCACTGCAAGATCAGTAGAAGTAAACTTCTGTCAGCGACCAGACAGCCATTTTCTAACGTAGCATGAAAAATAGCCGTATTTGTGATAACATGCGGCATGAACGGATACACTGAACAAAACTATTGAACGCCTTTGAAATTACAAACTACTCAATGAAGACAGTTTTAATGATGTGCTGTACATGATACACAATAAACAATACACACTATGTCATTGTATTAGTGAAATTGTTTGGTAGTACCCGGAGACGTGCCAGCGTGGAACAGACAGCGCAGTTTATAGTTGTATAAATGCGAAGGTTTAACTCTGCATTAACGCTGCAAACAACAGAACGTGCGCTGAACAGATCTGTGCATCAAAATATAACACAGGGTGTGTATGGGGCACTTTACACAGGCTAAAACAGGCGGCCATGGTCACAAACACGCTAAGACAACGAACACCAGAGAATACTACCAGAGAAGCACAATTAAAGGGAGGCTTATAGTAATGCCCCCACTCTGGCTTATCAGCGACGCAATTTGCGCACAGAGCGTGCGCCTTGAGGCATTGCACCAAGGTGCTGTGCGAATGACTCAAAACTGAAAAACTCTGCCCCTTGGTGGTGGTGCTGCTGGGAACCCGAGAATATTCACGAACCATTGTTCACCACATGAGCAACAAACACCACTCTCCCCCGAGAATATTCACGAACCATTGTTCACCACATGAGCAACAAACACCACTCTCCCCCGGCCCCCTCCCACACACACGCAGGCACGCACACACACTGCCTAGATCGGCCTTCGCTTGGACTGAAGAATCCAGCGCCGAGTCTGGCAATCAATTCCTCTTCCTTAAGTTGTTCTACCCTGATGCAAAAGTCGCGCAAGAATTCCATTTGAAGGGTTGGTGTCCGGTAAGACAGCCCTCAGAATCACCACAACCACCAAAACCAGACATTGTTCCCTCTGACACCAACCTTTGGGCACTAAAACGCAAAGGCCAGTGTTCGGTAGCATTGGCACACGACTGGGCAGTTAAGTGCCACTGCCGAGGGTCCTTTGTGAGGTTTAGACGGTGCTCATTTATATTTACGACACCCAGGAAGGGATAGGGCGGAGGAAGAGGGTACACAGTGTCTTTATGGAAGGTGAGAGCCAACGTACTTGGTATGATGAAAGCAGTGGGGGAGGGGAGGATGGTGGCAACACACCTCCTAGTCCTAGCAGCCCTCCAGGCTCAACATTTTATTTGCGTGGAAAACAGTTCCCATCAGTCCTCCATATTTTTCAGCAACACAGATTTTCAAATTAATTGTTTCCGTAGTGGTAGGCATTCTATTCTTCGGATTCTGGAAAGTATTTTATACAAGTACTTTGAGTTTGCAGACGATATCACTTTTGCATACCACATGTAAATCTAAAGTCCCTTGAGAGAGTCAATAAGTGGTGTAATTTCCTAATTTGGTGATCCTCACTGTAGGTCCCTAAGAAAGTTTGAAGGGGCATTCGGTCCATTGTAGCTTTGTACATGTCAGTCTGAAGGTTACACACATCTCTGGAGCACGTGCATTGACCATTGACAAATGAGCTCTCTCACTATAGAAAGAGGGACACTCAACTCCTATTGAAAAACAAGCCTTTGCAATACAATACATCTCGCATTTACGAGAGTTTAAGCTAGTGTCATTTACAATGCCAATAGCTCAAGCTCTTGTAAATGCGAGCCTTATTTCACTTCAAAGAAGCGGCCCCCGTTGTCCGGGGCGGTTTGGAAGTGAAAGCGGGCATTGTGGGTGTTTACAAATGCAGACAAGGCGGTACCAAGGAGGGACTAACAACCCTAACAACAACTCGCAAGCCAGCCTTTACGCAGGACAATGACACAAGCCAATGACAAATATGGGTGAGGGAGTGGGCAGAGCTTCTCTTCTATACTCCATCACAAGAAGTCTCTCAGAGCAGCGCATGCGCGCTGACTCAGGCTAGGCTCGACCTAAAACCAAGAGAGCTCTACATTCCTTGAAATGTGTACTTTTGTACTGTTCCTAGAAGGACTTCGTGTCAGTTTATTTTAATCTGTGATTCAATATATATTATTAGATGTAGCTTATTTTTTTTTATAACTGTTGTATTGTCATTTTGGTTAGTGTACATAACAAAACCTATCGAGCAGAGAAAACATGACGGCATGGAGGATATCATCTTGGACATCGGTATGCCGGAGTGGATGGGGGGAAAGGGTGGTGCAGGCGAGGGGCACATAGATATGGAGGGGCGCATCTCCAAATCAAGCTGTTAAGGGAGGAGCATTAGTGTCCAATCTCGAGCTCTGTGTTTATCTGCCCCCTGTCTGGAGCTGCCACATAGAACGCTGTGGAGTCTTCAGCCCCCAGTCCATAGAACGCCCTCCAGCTGCTCCATATCTTAGTTAAGGGTTTTGGTGGACAACATTCATACCCCTCCCAAACCAGCGCAATATCTCTCTATGCTACCACAAGACCCAAGAAGACAACATCAGCTTCCTTCTGGGTACATCTACATTGCCTGGGACCCCCAGGAGTATAAACTGAGGCAGAACTGGGATCTCCTCCTCCAATATGTTGCCCAGCTCCCTTGATTTTTCCTCCCAGTAAACAGAACTTTGCCAGTTTTGCATAGACATCGGTCTTATTTTCATCTAAATTTGTCTCCCCAATTTACACTTGTGAACTGGCTGCTGCACTGGACACTTTACACATTGTTTTTATCTACCCTAAGTTTGATAATTTACATCATAAGTACATACGCCTACTTCTCTTATTAATGATTTTTTAAGCTAGTGAGGCCTGCCTTAATGTATCTTCAATTTTATATAGTTATGATGTCTGTTTCTATGTATCGTGGTTTCTAGCAGGGGTATTTCATGCATCTGTATGAGATCTGATGTATTGCATTAAGGTGTTTTTTACTGAACTATTTGTTTTTATATACTTTTATGATTTATTGTGTTAAATTGAATAAAGTGCCTTTTGACTTGACTCTCATTGCACCCTCGGATTGTGTGAAAAAAAGGTCCCTTCAGAGGTTTCACAATCTCCGGTCTGGAGATTTTCCTTATTTTATGAAGTCTATCTCTAGATATAAAGACTCTATAGAGGAATTTTAACTGAATTGGGCAGAACCGCATCCTGATAGCCAACTCGCGGGGATGCTTCAATGCCGCTTCCCAATCCACATCCCCCATGTCAAACACATCCAGTTTCCATCATCTCTGGAGGTTTTCCAGGTTGTCTGGTATATTAATTCAAATTAACTTATAGATGGTAAAAAACGCTCCCTTACCAAGTGGACCACCTCGTAAATGAGTTTCCAGAGAGGCGGCATTTGGGAGGTCTATCCAGTCTACCATGTACGCCATCAAGGCATATTTAAGCTGTGCGTATTTATAATGCTACATACCTGCTAAGTCATATTCCTCCCGTAGTCGCCGAACGGGTAAAACTCTGTAGTTTCCCTACTTCGCGCAGCTCACCACTTTCCAAGATGGGCTTGGCCACCCTACCCTTCAATCACAGGTGCCGCCTGCGTCCACCGACTGACTGCACCCTATGCCACCAGTGCTGCTCGCATTGGGGCACCAAGTCCAGATCTGCCAGGTCCACCACAGAAGTAATTTCTCCATGATGGGTCTGCCATAGAGCATCTCTCTAAACCACAGGTCAACCAGTAGCTTGTGAGCTACTGTAGCTCTCCAGTTATCTCTGAGTACCTCACCTGTGTGCAGCCCAGCTTATTAAATTAGAAAGCATGTGCTTGGTTGAATTACTATACATATAACAACATAAAAATTATACAAAACTAATAATATTAGTAGCCCTCAATGGGTTTCATTGAAAATAAGTAACTCTCAGTACAGAAACGGTTAGAGACCTCTGCTCCAAACAGACTACGGGATCGTCCTCTGGTGCATTTGTCCAGTCATTAATACTTTGGATCTGGGAGGCCCAATAATACGCATGGAAGTGCAATTCCAACGTTAAGGACCAAGAGGCAGAGTGTCCCCAGTGCTATTCTGGGGATTCCTCCATCTCATAATAACTGCCAGATCTCCCTGTCCAGGTAATAAGATTCCTGTAGTGGGATGGGGGTATTCTGCATAATATAGAGGAGTTTTGGAAGGATTATCATCTTTAGGATACCTGCTCTTTGTAAACTCATCAGGGGGAGTTTCCTCCACCCCATGCAGGTACACTAGTGGCAGCTTCAAATTCCACCCCAGGAAGTCTTCAGGATCTATTGTGACCTGTATACCCTAGTACTATAAACCCTCTGTTGTTATTTTGATTGTGTCCGAAATAGCAATCGCCCAGTTCCAGTTCTCAATTTTGCAGAGTACTGTTTTACTCCACTTCACCCTGTATCCAGTATATTCTCCAAAGTCCTTTACCCTCTCGAGCAGAGGCATGGTCCGTGATGTACAGCAGGACGTTGTCCGCATAGAGGGATATCCGCTCCCTCTGCCACTACTCCGCCTCACCCCCACCACCCTGACCCAGTTGGCAAGGGGATCTATAGATAGGGTGAACAAGAGAGGGGAGAGCGGGCATCTGTCTGGTATCGCAGCCCAGTGAGAAAAAGGTTAAAGTGGCACAGATCATGTACACGGACGGAAAAAGGGTTCGGCATAAAGGAGGGACACCCAGCTACAGAAAGGAGGACCATGACCTAAAAGTATCAGTACTGCAAACATACAAGGCCAGTGTACCGGTCTAAACAGATGTGCAGTCGTAAAAATGTTGGTCTTGTTGATGAACCGTACATAAAGCTAGTCTGGCCCTTGAGCCTGCATGCCAATATGGCGGCCAGCATCTTGGTCTCCACGTCCAATAAAGAGGCCGGGCAATATGACCCACAATCATCGGTCAGTTTGCCCTCCTTGTAGATTACCGTGATCAGAGCTTGTTGGAGGACCAGGGGGAGAAGTCTCTGTTCCCATGACTCATTAAACATGGCCAAGAGATGGAATCCCACCAGATTGGCCAGTCGCTTAAATAATTCCAACAGAAGTCTGCTGGGGCCTGGTATTTTCCCACTTTGTATGGATGCTAATGCCCTCGATATCAATCCCAAAATAAGGTCACCCTCCAGAGACTCAGCTTCCTCCTTCTCTAGCATGGGGAGGCTAAAGGAGTATAGGAAGCATGTTATCTCCCTTTCAGTCCTTTGTGCATAGAGCACTCGGTGAGAACGGGCAAATTCTTCTGCAATTTCCGGTGCCTGGGTAATCTTTGCACCAGTGGCACAGGTGATCTTCCTCATCCTGCTTGCCCCCTCCACTCTTTGGCTCAGCCACGCCAGCAGGCAGCATTAGAGTTTTTGCTGCAACGAGCGGTAAAGTCATCTGGCCAATTCCTTCGCAGAATCCCAGGACTCGGCCCTCGTTTGGGCCATTGGGCGGGAGTTTCTTCTTAGTGCTATAGCCCCACCTGACGCTCTAGTTCACACACCCTGCACTCCAGGAACTGGATCTGCATTGTTTTAGCCCGCTTCTTAAGAGCGATCATGGATTGTAGTCTAACCGCATAAATGTCTTATAGGCCTCCCAGAATGCTTGTTTTCTTCAAAATAAACCATGGTGTCTTCCCCCATCTGAGTTACTATTTCAGGCTCTTGTCATTGACACCATGGTGGGGTCTGTCTTCCACCCCTCCCCCAAACGGGGTGACCAGTAGAGGGGTATGGTCGGAAATATCCCTTGCAAGATACTGTGCTCCTTCTATTGTCATAGCCATTTCCATGGTCGTGAATAGATAATCTATTCTAGAAAAGGACTTGTGGGCCCCTGAATAATAGGAATACCCCACTGCATTTGGGGGCTTCTGAATCCAGATACCTATGAGTCCTAACGCTCTGACAAAATGTACCAGTTGTGTGTCAAGGGTCGATCCCCTTACCCCATGGTCAACCTGTTCAGTGCCAGTGTAATAACATCATTCTAGTCATCCCTCACCAGCAAAATGGTGTCCTTTGCTTTTAACAATATCGGGCCCACCTTCTCCAGTGCCTCCTTCCCTGATCTCAGTGGGGCACAGACAGAGTGTGACGGCTCATGTACCTTTGGCTCCCTGGACACCCAGAACCATTCCCTCTGGATCCTGTCACATTTGTGTTACCATAAAGGAGGGGTTCCTCGTGGCCAGTATTGCTACTCACCTAAAGCCCCATGACAACCCAGTATGTTCCAATGTTTCATATCTGCTTCGTCCCAGGAATCTACATTTCGTGCTGAACAAAGGGGTCTCCTGTAGGAAGAGGAGATCCAGGGCTGTACATCGTATATACTGAGTAACTAGCCTTCTTTTAATCTTATTGCCCAACCCATTCACATTCCAGGATAAGACTTTGAGGAGATCTATCTTATTCCTTTTTTTTTTTTTTAACACACTTCATTGAGGACTTTGACATTCCGTACAATGCAATGAGTATCCTACAGAGGCAGTCTTTTGTAACTGTAATAGTTACAGCATATATGTTACATGCAAATTCTGTATATTTCACTCTATGCAATATATAAAAACGAAGGACAATGATCTCCAATGACATCGTTGGTACTAAAACATTGTAGTCCCAGCACAGAGATTGACAGTATAAAGCCTTTACATTTTCAATTAACAAGAAGAACCTGTTCAACCGTGTCCCCTCCCTCCCTAGCCCGCCCAACCCCGACTCCTGGTCAGTCTTACTTCAGCTTTTATATTAATCAAGATAGGATGCTAGTGGTGTATCACTCGACAGACTGTAGTGTCCTCAAGTTATAATGCATGGGTTTGGGTCTCGGAACCTACAGCTAAGGAGTCGAAGGGCGCCATTGTGTGTTATGGGGTTGGGGCATCCTGCGGGGGTAATAAGTCAAGTGATTCTAATTCAAGCAGCATAACCTCCCAGTCCATTGAGATGGGCTGCTTTCTCAGTCCTCTCTCTTCCTCTCTGCGAAGAGCGGCACCCTCTGCCTTCCCCCACTGAAGCATGTCAGCCTGCCACGTGGATACCGTGGGACATCTGGGGGACTTCCCCCTCATGGTGAGGGCTCTTACTGCTAATATGAGGGCCAAGTCTAAAAACTTTAATCGCACCTTCTGCGCCTTTGTGTGTCTACAGAGGCCTATGAGGCAGTTCAGAGCATCGTCCGGGACCGGGATTTGTGTGACTTCGCTCAGAGAGTGGCGGATTCCCACCCAGTAGTCTCGAAGGCAGGCACAGGACCATAGCATATGAAGGAAGTCCGCCTCATCTCCTTTACAGCGGGGGCAGCAATGGGAGGATTCTGGGAACATGCGATGAATCCTCTTAGGGGTAAGGTATGATCTATGAAGGATCATCGTCTGGATGAACTTCAGTTTCGCGTTACGCAACACTTTTTTGGGGTGTTCCAGCATGCATTTCCAGGCCTCGTCTGTAATTTCAATATTACAGTCCTCGGACAATTGGGCTCTAAGGGACGTGAGTGCGATTGTTGCATGTGTCCGGATACACATGTATAACCAACAGACCAGGTGCCCCCCATTTTCCATGTAGTATAAGAGATGTACCAGGTTATGTTGTGGGGGTTCACTCCGTTGTGGGGCCCAGGCATTCCTAATATAATGTGACACTGTAGCGTGTAGTAAGTATAAGCGTGGTGATGCGCCTGTAGCCTGCACAAAAGAGTCATGATCAAGTATGGTACCGTCCCCAAAGAACGCTCCAATGTCCTCCACCCCCGCATCTGTCCAGTCCTGTATCCTGGCCTTCGTGAGTCTGCCTTGTGGTGTAGGAATGCCCAGGAGAGGGATGTTCATTGCGTACGGGGTCGCTGGGGAGGTATACAATAATGCCTTCCTCCAGCATTGAAGGGCAGTCTTCAGTAAGGGGGGGGGGGGCTATCTACAGGAATCTTGGCTTTAGGCAATAGTAGTGAGTGCAACTCGCCCCGGTCTAACTTACGTGCTGTATACCCAATCTCCTGCAAATTTCTCCCCGCAGTCCAGTACGATAGCCACTGGAGCTGACTGGCATAATAGTAGGCCCTGAAGTCGTGAACTCCCAGGCTGCCACTTCCGGTCTCCAGTTGGAGCTTCTGCAAACTCAGTCGTCTGCGGCCTGTGCCCCAGATAAGGTTCAACAGTATAATATTCAGTGCGTTGAAAATGGACTGTGGAAGAACAACGGGAAAGTTTACGAAATAATATAATAGGCGAGGCAGCATCACCATCTTTGAGATGGCGACTCTCCCTATCACCGATAACGGCAGAGAGGACCAAAAGACCACACTGGCACGAAGGGCTGTTATAGCCCGCACTATGTTGCCCCCAATTTGGTCCGCCTGCGTTCTGTAGACTTGAATGCCTAAATATTTAAAGGTGGTGGGGGGCTACCGGTAGGGCGTAATCACCAAACTGCAGGTTATTTGGGTATGGTGTTTCCTGAAAAAAGTAGGCTGTAGATTTTCCCGGGTTTATAGCCAGACCCGAAAGACGTTCAAAATTGGCAAAAACGTCGGGAAGAGGGATATTGTCAGCTGTCAGATCCCGTAAATACAAGAGTATGTCATCTGCATAAATGGAAATTAGGTGGTCCACACCATCAATGGGGATGCTGAGCCGATCTGCCGATCCTCTAAGTGCTATAGCAAGGGGCTCCAGCGCAAGAACAAACAACAGGGGGGATAGCGGGCATCCCTGCCTTGTGCCCCTATGGATAGTGTATTGATCGGAGATGTAATGATCTGTGCGTGCTCTGGCTGTGGGGGATGTGTATAATCAGCAAACCCATTTGAGATGTGTGTCCGGGAACCCAAAACGTTTCAAAGTCGCAAACATAAAATCCCAGGAAAGGGAATCACAGGCCTGCCGAAGGTCTAGTGCTATGCATCCCGCAGACTGGTAAACATGTGGAGTGGCCTTCATGACGTAGTGTAACCATCTGGTATTAAGGGATGTGCTACGGTTCGGTAGGAACCCGCATTGGTCACTGTGTATGAGTGTATAAGGATATGGCTGTATACGATTAGCAAGGGCCTTCCTTAAAATTATTTTATAGTCAGTCGCTAGCAGGGAAAGGGGTCTATAATTAGACAGCTCTAAGCCATCACGTCCCGGTTTGGGTATCGATGTGACCAGTGCTTGCATGGTGGAATGTGGTAGATGACCAGTCTCAAAGGCAACTTTGTATACTGATTCCAGTGTGGGCACCATGGTCTCGGAGTATGCATGGTAGAACTATCTTATTCCTCTTTAGGTCCATAGACCAACAGCTGCATCCACCCCCCCAACACCCACAACTCACCCCATCCGTCCCATGTCCCTTCTAGTGTTCATGTGAATGTTCAATAAACCAAACAATATCCAATTTCCCTACTCCTCTTCCCACCTCACATTTCTTATTCACAAGTGATTGCATGCTTGTCCCCAACTCAGGAAAGGTCTGACACCCACCCCCCTTTCAAACAAGAAAAACCAGTTACCAAGTATGCCTTTCTAGTCCAGGACAAGCAGCTAGGCGGCAGTATAACTCCTTCTCCCTAGTCAAGGGGGAAAAGAGGACAAAGCAGGTATACCTACCAGCGGGTGCTCCCTTTGCACAGTGCCCCCTTCATCCCACGGATACCAAAGGAGGTTCAGCTCCTTCTTTATACACCCAAGCAAATGCACTTGGCAGGTATGCTTTTCAAGGTCTGGTGTGTTTACTGTAGATAAAAGACCTAAGAAATCTACTCTTCCACTCACTATGAAGTGTCAGATTTCTTCAGGGTGAGCTATTTTTAGGGGATACTCGTCCATTCTGGCGAGCTAACAAAAAACAGCTGTTCTGTTCATTCAAAAAGTGAATGGGTAATAAAGATGCCTTTAAAGCTTGTTTTTATCTCGTCACATTTGCTCTACATTCCGAGACAGGGGTCAAAGTCAGTTTTTCTACCTACATCTACTTTTCTTTCTCTGACTTTTAAGTTAGAGGATTTATTAAAGTGTGCTGCGAGACAATCCTGCTGTGCAGAGCGTGTGAAATAAAAGGCTGTAAGAGGTCAGGCTTTTTTCCCGACACAACATCGAAATAGCTAATAAGTGAACTGTACAAACATTTCAAAATATTATGAAGGCACATTTTTATTTCTTTGTGATTAAAAAGATTTTTATAGGATGAAAACAAACAGAACACTTTACTTGATGATGTGCAAATGATAAATATTTTTGCTGAAACCCATTTTCCATATATTGTTTGTACACTATACAGTTTTATCAGTAAAACTGCATCTTAGTGGGAAAGTTTGAGCCCATTTCAATGGAAAATGTGCTGTCTGTGAATGACAGTGCACTACCACATCATGCTTTAGTAATCTATTAAAAGTGAGTTTTAACCATGAACCGAGAAATATTCCTGCTCCCGTCCTGATGACAATGCCATTAGTGAACTAAGAGGCAGGTCAAGGGTCATGTGCACCCTATATGAGGGCTCAATTCATATTATACATGGAGAAAATGTCTATTCTATTAAATAAAAAATGTTTTTTTGAACAGCAGAAATCCTGAACCCTCATGTTTGAAGGTGCTCCTACATGTGGTAATGAAGAAAAAGATGGCTCCATAAAATAAAATATTTACCTAGGATCACACAATCGGAGACCACTTTACGGGTCAAATGCATTACACTTATGTAGAGTAGATTATTCAAGTTACTAGACCTGTAGGTCTAGTAAAAAATGTATAATTTTTCTAAGCCTGGATAATTGGCACATACTGATTATATCAGCCCGTCCCTAGTCACTGGGGTCACCAGAGGCCCCCCAATGGGCCCCCGGCCAATCAATCAATCAAGAAATTTGTAAAGCACACTACTTACCCATGAGGGTTTCAAGGCGATGAGGGGAGGGGTGGGGGGCCGCTACTGCTCAAAGAGCCAGGTCTTGAGGAGTCTTCTGAAGGTGAGCAGGTCCTGTGTCTGCCGTAGGTGGGTGGGGAGGATGTTCCATGTCTTGGCGGCGAGGTAGAAGAAAGATCTGCCGCCGGTGGTCTTTCGTTGGATGCGGGGGATAGCAGCGAGGTTTGCTGAGCGGATCTGGCGGGTGGGGTGTAGAAGTGGAGTCTGTCGTTCAGGTAGGCTGGTCCGGCGTTGTGGAGTGCTTTGTGTGCGTGGGTGAGGAGTTTGAAGGTGATCGTCTTGTTAACGGGGAGCCAGTGCAGGTCTTTCCTTTTAGGTGGGGGGTGATGTGGCTGCGGCGGGGTAGGTAGAGGATCAGTCGTGCGGAGGCGTTTTGGAAGCGCTGAAGTCGATGCAGGTGCTTGGCTGGGATTCCTGCGTAGAGTGCGTTGCCATAGTCCAGCCTGCTGCTAACGACGGCCTGTGCAACAGTTCTCCTGGTTTCGGATGGAATCCACTTGTAGATCCTGCGTAGCATGCGGAGGGTGTTGTAGCAGGAGGAGGAGACGGCGTTGATCTGCTTCGACATGGAGTCGAGGACGAATCCGAGGTTGCGTGCGTGGTCGGTGGGGGTGGGTGGCGGTCCCAACGTTGTCGGCTACCACGAGTTGTCCCAGGCCGAGGGGGTGGGTCCGAGGATGAGGACCTCCGTCTTGTCCGAATTCAGTTTCAGACGGCTGCTCTGCATCCAGTCGGCGACGGCCTTCATTCCCTCGTGGAGGTTCATTTTGGCGGTGTTTGGGTCCTTGGTGAGGGAGAGGATGCGCGGGGTGTCGTCGGCGTAGGAGATGATGTTGAGGTTGTGCAGACAGGCCACTTGTACGAGGGGGGTCATGTAGATGTTGAACAGCATCGGGCTTAGTGACGATCCCTGGGGGACGCCGCAGACAATGTCGGTGGCTTCGGATAGGAAGGGTGGGAGTCGAACTCTCTGGGTTCTGCCGGAAAGGAAAGATGTGGTCCAGCTGAGGGCTTTCCCGTGGATCCCGGCTTCTTGAAGGCGTGTTTTTAGGGTGCGATGGCAGACCGTGTCGAAGGCGGCCGAACGGTCCAGGAGGATGAGGGCTGAGGTTTCGCCGTTATCGAGTTGGCGCCTGATGTCATCTGTGGCGGCGATGAGGGCTGTTTCAGTGCTGTGGTTTCGTCTGAACCCGGACTGGGATGGGTCCAGGATGTTGTTGTCTTTGAGGTGGCGGGTTAGTTGTGCGCTGACGATTTTCTCGATGACCTTCGTCGGGAACGGGAGCAGGGAGATGGGTCGGAAGTTCTTGAGGTCGTTGGGGTCCGCCTTGGGCTTGTTGAGGAGGGCGTTGATTTTGGCGTGCTTCCAACTGTCCGGGAATGTGGCGTCTCGACGGAGGCGTCGATGACCTTCCGTAGTTGGGGTGCGATGGTTGCGTCGGCTTTTTTGAACACGTGGTGAGGGCATGGGTCTGATGGTGATCCAGAGTGGATGGAGTTTATGACCTTGCGTGTTTCTTCGTTGTTGACGTTGGTCCAGGAGGTCAGGTGGTTGGTCCAGGTGGTGTTAGCGGGGGTGGAGTCTGGCGCGATTGGGTCAATCGGGGGGTTGAAGCTGTTGTGGATGTCTGCGATCTTCTGGTGGAAGAAGGTTGCCAGAGCGTTGCACAGTTCTTGTGAGGGCGGGACGGCGTTGGCGTTGGGGTTGGAGAGTTCCTTCACGATGCTGAGGAGCTCTTTGCGGTTGTGTGCGTTGTTGTCCAGTTGGTTTTTGAAGGAGGATCTTTTGGCCATTCTGACGAGGTGGCTGTGTCTACGAGTGGGGTCCTTGTGGGCTGCGTGACTGTCTGGTGTGCGTTCGCGGAGCCATTTCTTCTCCAGTTTCCGGCAAGCGCGTTTGGAGGTCTGCAGCTCGTCTGTGAACCAGGTGGCTTTCTTGCTGGTGTGGTTGATGGGGGGTTTCCTGAGTGGAGCGAGGGTGTTGGCGCAGTCTTCAATCCACTGTTTGAGGTTGCGGGCTGCTGTGTTTGGGTTGGTGGAGGCCTCCGGTGGGTTCTGGGCGAGGATGGAGGTCAGTTGGTCTTCGGTGACTTTGCTCCAGCAGCGACGGGGGGAGTTGTTGGTTGCGGTGGTGCGTGGTTGGTTTCTTGAAGGTGAAGTGGATGCAGCGGTGGTCGGTCCAGTGGAGTTTGGTGGTGTGGTCGTAGGCGACGTAGGTGCATGTGGAGAAGATGAGGTCCAGCGTGTGGCCGGCGGCGTGGGTGGGTGCGGTGATGAGCTGTCTGAGGCCGAGGTGTGCGAGGTTGTCAATCAGGGCGGCAGAGTTGGCATCGCTGTTGTTCTCGAGGTGGAAGTTCAGGTCCCCCAGGAGGATGTAGTCCGTGGATGCGAGTGCGTGGGTGCTGGCGAGGTCGGCGATGGAGTCGCTGAACAGCACCCTGGGTCCCGGGGGTCTGTAGATGAGCGTTCCTCTGAGGGTGGTGTTGGGGTCGGTGTGGATTTGGAAGTGCAGGTGTTCGGCGGTCTTGAGGGTGTCGTCTGCGTGGGTGAAGACCTTGAGGGTGGACTTGTGGACAATGGCTATTCCTCCTCCGATACCGTTGGCGCGGTCTCTGCGGGTGATCTTGTAGCCGTCTGGGATGACTATGGTGATGTTGGGCGCCGAGGAGTCGTTCCACCAGGTCTCAGTCAGGAAGGCCACGTCAGGGGCGGTGGTGTCGAGCAGGTCCCAGAGCTCGACGGCATGTCTGCGAGCGGAGCGGGTGTTGAGGAGTATGCAGCGGAGGTGGTTGGGTCTGGTCGTTGGAGGTTTGGTGGCTCTGTCGCAGGTGAGGCTGCAGCCGCGGCAGGAGAACGGTCCGTGGGTGCGTTTCGGTGCGGCCTGGAAGCAGCTGTGTTTTCGGCCGGTGTTGAGAGCGTGGAGGGCCGTGGCGTCGTAGCGGAGTCTGGCGTAGTGGCGTTCGCGGGGTTCAGGGGTTCTGGCACTGGGCGCGGACAGGCGCCGAAGGGCTTGCCTCTGGCACGCCTCCGGTGCAACAGCGGTGCGGCAGCGCAGCGGAATGCATTATATGGGGGGGGACGAGGGAGGGAGGAGCAGCCGGGAGGGGGGAGCGCGAGGAATCAGGACACAGGGGGGGGGGGGCGAGGCCGCAGGGGAGACAGCTGCGGGAAACGCGGGCGGCAGGAGGGGAGGAAACAAGGAACCTGGAGCCGGGGGCACCCCGGCACCTGATAGAGCCCCACCACAGAGAAAATAGGTGAGGCGTTGCCATAGTAAATGTTTATAAGGAGCTATTGCTCAAGGAAAAGGTTGGCAGATTGACCCTCGATCCCCTCAGAAGTGCTGTTAACCAAAGAGCGGCCCTCAGTGTCTTCCGCCCTTTCTGGAAGTCTTTCCACCACTGCAGATAAGTCTGGGAGCCTGTGCTGCCATTCCCCCAGATCTGGGGTGAGCTGTGCCACTGTGCAGGGGCGTGTAACAGGCCCCCGCAGTCCCTGCGATGCGGGGGGGCCCTGACCAGCAGGGCCCCCCCTCAGCACCGTACTCAGGCCTGAGAGATCCATATTAAATACGGAGTGGGGGCCCCTTAATGCACCTTGAAGGGGGGCCCCCTCAAATTTCGTTACGCCAGTGCCACTGTGTTCCCCAGCTCAGTAAACTTTGTCTGCCAACTTCCGGTGGTCCACTCTCAGGAGTCCCAGGTCCAGCACCACGCCATCTATCTTTGTCTTCACAGAGATTTTTAGGTCTTCAATTACCCCCAAGATCTTCCCCAATGATCCATTTGATTCGCTAGGGCACCCCCCCTCCCCCCCATGGAATTCAGAGAGGATTTCTCCCAATCATTTTCTCTGTCCCAGGGGCGGTGCTGTGGCCCACCAGTCGCCGGAAATCTGTTGTGTTTTGGCTTGAGCATTGTACAGTTATTGGGGGAAGGGGGACTAACCTCCTCTGACCAGACCCGAGCAGCACCCAGTCCAGCAGCCCCAAGCAGCGTCCAGCAGAGTACAGATCAAACACCCCACTATTTGGCTCCCCCCAGCGTTAAGCCGCCCGCTTTTATCAGCGAACCCATGGCCCCTCAGTGTCACTGATCCTCTATCCCTTTATTATCTAGTCCCCTTACCCTTCTCAGTAGTCCGTGCAGGTCCTATCGTCACTTCTCCACTGCAAAGCCTGTGACGCAACAAACCAGCCAGTTATGGGAAGGGGAGAGAGTCCTAGGGTCCCTGTGTGATGCAGCACCCCTCCAGCCGGAGATGTGGATTTCCAGATGCCTCCCCGGTCTCCCAACCAAGTCCAAAAGTGCTCTTCAGCACTGGCACACAAGCATCCACCATGCAGAGCTGTACCAGTCATCCGTCTTAGCTTTCCCTTGGGGGCCTCATGTCTGTTGCGGAGCCCAGCACGCTCTAGGCCCGACTTGTGAGGAGCAGTGATATTCCTGGCAGCGTGTGGCAGGTATCAGGCTTTCTAGCAGGCCTCCGTCATCCCAAACAGAGCCTGGGGGGCCTCCACGTCTCCAGTCCCAATCTCACTACCGGGAGTGCTCCATTGAGACCCCCTCACAGGTATTTGAGGGGTTTAGACTCCCCAGGGCAGCACATGGTCCCCTGCAAGCCCAGTGGGATGATGCAGCCGGCAGCTCGGCCCACCCACTCCTTGCAGACGCTCCAGGCACAGCCTCGATCGCCTCCATCCACTCCCAGCCCGGGAGAGGGCTAAGAACTCCACTGCCCAGCACCAATGGAGGACCCTCCTCACCCCTGAGCCCTTTGGGGTGGTCCTCCATGACACAGGATCAGTTACTGGAGGGTCCTATGCCATCTTGAGCTTTAGCTTCTTTGAAGAATTAAACACAAAGTACTGTCCTTTGGTGTTAATGGGGAGAAAGAAGGAGATACCCATCCATTTTGCTGAATTGACAGCGTGCAATCCGGAATCTGAGTTCAATCTCAGCTTTTTTGATTGATCAAATGTGCGATTCTACGACATTACATCCTTTTCTTTGAGCCTTAGCAATAAGGATATGTTATACTGTAGGGATAAATTAATGAGTAAAACAAAACATTTACACCACAGTGAAACAATTAATTTTCTCTGGGAATAGTATTTAATCAAACCCATCTGGCTTAATCATAAATTGTATGAGCCCGTCTGTACATCCATCTACACTTCATAATCATAATTTATTGATCTCCGATACAAAAGTTGAAATAAAATGAACAAATACAAATATTCACAACACGTTACACAGCTTGTACGTGCCCTTTGTTCTCAAACTTCGCAAGTCGAGGAAGGACTCATCGTCCTTTTGTTTGTCTTTGCTTCCTTTTCATTAGAATTTGGTGGTTACATCATAAATCCAACTTTTGATCCACCTGGATATAACGACCAAGTCAAAGGAGTCCTAGGGCATTTACTCCCTTGTTTTTCCTTATGAATAAACGTATTAATTAACAATATATCTTCATACTTAAATGTCGCCGTGTTTCGGCCTGTAGACATTCAAGACCTCATCTGGATAAAGAAGGCAAAAAGAACTAAGGACTGAAAAGTGGTTGCATCAATTATTGTGCCTTTGACTAAAAAAAGAAATCCGAAACTATTACGGAAGGACCAAATCTGAATCGCAGGAGTCCAATAGACATGCAAGGCTCGAACATAGAGCTCCCGGCAGGGGAGACAATAGCGTTCACGATCTGCTAGACGTGCCACTCATCAAAACAGTTAAGGTGCCGTGAACACTTCATGCAGGTTCATCTCTGCGATGCATGTGTGACTTGAAAACAAGCCGAAAACCAATTCGGATTTGCTCCTTCCGGAATTGCTTTCAATTACTCCTTTTGATCACGGGCACAATATTTGACACAACCACTTTTTAGGCCTTGGTTCCAAGTACAGTATCCATATGTCATGAGAATACGATTATGGCCCTCATAAACCAATAACAATCCTGTCTACACAACATAAAGCATGTCCTCTCGTCTCTCATTGCTGTGAGGTTACTTAGGCCCCAGGCACCAACACTTCCGTTTTACATGCTCACGTTTAAAGTTAACATCTTTCTAAACAATGACTTTTAACACACATTTGCTTGGGCGCCCGTATGGGATAATGTTCTCAGAAAATGGTTTGCCTACATTTAATCTTCTTTATAAGCACATTATCAGGTCTTAGTACATTCTGTACAAGGACTAAGTTCACTGCGCAAAATGTTGTTTGTTGTTGGCTGTTCGGTAACAGCTCTGGGTGGGTACATTCAACAATGACTGCCAGACCAGAACTCTGCCATAGAGAGAATGGGTCAAGTTTATTATATAAACTGCACCAAGCCCTTGTTTAGAAAGGAGCATTTTGAGGTTGTTCCACTCCTGAATTCTAGCCCAGCTGAATCCCGTTACCATCCTGAAAAGGACGGCAGCCTGTTACACACCAAGACTGGCTTCCAGGTGACACAAGCTTTTAGGTAAATGGGTAGTTGGACCACTCTAAGGTGTTCTGGCATACTCGCACAACCTATGCTTACTAGGATAGGAAGCACCAGGTAGGAGCACCATTGTATGTATTCCTATAATCAACCCAATTGCACAATTGTTGAACTATTCATTCTTTTCACCATTCTTGTAACCCTGGTAACATTGGTTTGCTCCATTCTATCAATCATTGCAGCACACGTATTTTACGCAAGAATCCAATTGCTTCAATACATTTTTTAAATGCCAATTCTAGGATTTCTTGTGTCTCTTTTTTTGGTCATGCTTGAGTTACTAACGAAAGGGTAAGATCTGTTTCCACAATTTCCTTTGGGAGTCAGGGTTGTCATGTTCTGAGGTTGCATACACTATCCGGTACCTTGTCAGGTTAAAGGTCCAGATGGTGCACTGTGAGCTAGCCAGGACTTAGGTCAACATATCCTGATGGTATAAACGGACTCAGTCCCGGCATAGTTTTGACGTTTATGATGCCCAAACGCACAGTCTTACTGGTATAGTATAAAGCGTACAACATCATCCTTTCTGTTTGCTGCTCGCAGAGGCCCAGATAAGGAATACCCTTATTTCTCTCCTTGGTTATGGTAAATGTTAATTGGATTTAACATTCTGTTCTCACGCAGTCCCTCCGTATCTACTCTTCACAAGACAGGAAGTAAAGAATACACATGGCTTCCGTCTGGGTTGGCAAGGAGGAACCTCTAGGGAGCTGTCAGTTCTTCTCAGAGACCGTCACTCTTCCAGATGAAAGGGACACACCCCTCAGCACTGAAACAGTGCATCTGAGGTAGTACAAGGCTGACTTTGTATAGGAGTTACCAGCGCAAAGCACAACAGTTGCTCAGATAGTCCTCTTTCCATTTCTCCTCGCAATGTCTCCTTGACTGAGTGTCCATTTTCTGTCAGGCATGCATTCTTTAACAGACACAAGGGAGTGCCCCCTCCACTCCTGCAGTTTGCGAATTTCAGCAATTTATAAGTCATGTTTTAGCTTTTTCTATAGTGTCCCTAGCGGTAGTGCTGTTCTCCAGAAAATGATTGGGGCATATATTACAAGTATTTTTTTTTTTTTTTTTAATACCCCCTCCCTCTCCCTTTCGATGATTCAAGATAGGAGTAGGTAGATTACATAGGAAGCAACCGCTAAGGATACAGGTATTTTATGCAGGCAGACAGCGTAGAGGAGTCCTGAAGCATGGTTCCCGATTTTACAGCAATGGTGGACATGGTCGTCACCAGATCACTGGAAAAAGTCAAAATTAAAGCCCTAAATAAGATACAGGATGTCCCTGCTCTGACTCCTAATATGTTGCTCCTGCAAACACGTACCCTATGGCTGCAGATAAGTTCTCCACTGGAGAGCTTAGGGGCAAGAAGCCCAAGTGAAAAGGGGAACCTTGCTGAGTAAGCCTATGAGGCCAGAATTGACAAGGAGAGTGAAGAGGAGATGGCAGGCCCCAGCAGCATAAACTCCCCCTCAATGACAATGGAAAGAAAGAAGCCTTCGACCAGAACACACTAGACAAGGAAACAGCGGCATCGGACGAACCAGACTATGGTTCTAAAAGAGCAGAAATTGGAATTCCTTTGGGGGAAGGGGCAGAATAAAAAGCTGAAAGGAGTCAGCATACCTCTCATATGGACTCTTCGATCCCGAAGCGGTCAAGCTCGTCAGAGTGTGAACGTGCCACCCAAGCTAAAACAAACTTTAGAAAGGTAGATGGATACTCACTTGCAGGCAGAATGACAAGACCCTACATAAAGGTAAATGTGAAAGCCACTCCAGACTTGGATACTAATATGGTGACCTTCTTAGGAAAATTCATCAAGAACTTAAAAAAGGGGTATATATGGATCTTCTCTTGCATGCCAGTACAAACTGTTCGATTTATCCCGACCCCTGCTAAAGATTAGATCCAGTGAACTCCAAGATACTCTGAGGTTGCGGCTAGCAGACAATTTGCCCACTCTGCAATGCAAACTGTGCTATATCAACTGGGTGCAGGCATTCAATAATGCTGAGCAAAGGGGATCCTGTGCAGAAAATCCAGTCTCCAACTTGGCAAAGTTTGTATAACCTTTCACAGAACATGACAAAGTGCAGTGCTTCCCAAAGAAGCTTTTGTACACCAATGAGCCAGATGTAGTAATGGACACTCGTCCCACTGAGGCCAGTTATCCAGTCGCGCTGGGGGCCAGAACTTTACAAAAGGAGATTGACATGACTAGTGTAACAACAAGCTTTTCTTCCCACATTGCAGGAGGGAGTTTCTGTCTTCTTCGTTTTGTAATTGAATAGTTAACACCAGTGGTATTTATTTTAGGTAAAGGCGCCACAGAGAATATTCACATATATAGTTGTTCAGAACTAAGTAATCGACGGTGCTAAAAGGTGAGAAGAACCACCCAACTTCCCAGAATCATGGGCCTTGACCCTGCACAATATAATAGCAATCCTTAGCACACGTTATAATTTTCAATGTCAATACATATAGCGTGTCTCCACATAAGCTTCAAACAAATAAGCAAAAAAATGAATTTGTCTTTCTTCTTCTTGGTTGTTCTTTTATTAATTGCAAGTCTTCTCAGTTATTCAAAACAGCCACAAGCCAACACGTGTTTCGTCGCTTCTGGGGAGTGATGTCTAGCGACTTTTTCAAGGCTGTGTTCACATAAGAGAATAAAGACTGGTATATATATTGTGAAAATATATATGTTGAAAACAGTATTAATACCACAACACCCATGTGGTGGAACAGAAACCAATGCGGGGTGTAAACAAAGTTTACATCCAGTTGAATGCTTATATCTTAGGAAGAAGTTGCCATAGTAAACACATAGTGTACCTCTGTGAGTAAGAAACAGAAGGTCTATGATCCTAATCAAGATGGAGAGAGCTGCCAAGAGTGCACTAGGTGAAATTATCTGTTCATAATCGACTTCAATAAGTGCTGAAAGTTGACCTGTTGGTTTTAACGATATGATGTGAAGTGAAAAATTCTAGGTGTTCAAACAGTCCAAGAGAGTGAATTAGCGGTCCTTGACTAAGTAAAAACACTTGTGCTGTGCAATAGTGCAATTACTGTGATTCGAGCTTAATTCGGTTAAAACATAGCTACCTATTTCCTGCTTGATTGTAGCATCTGGAAAAAGAGTATGTGACATTAATTTTTCCAGAAGCTACAATCAAGCAGGAAATAGGTAGCTATGTAGAATTTTTCACTTCACATCATATCGTTAAAACCAACAGGTCAACTTTCAGCACTTATTGAAGTCGATTATGAACAGATAATTTCACCTAGTGCACTCTTTGCAGCTCTCTCCATCTTGATTAGGATCATAGACCTTCTGTTTCTTACTCACAGAGGTACACTATGTGTTTACTATGGCAACTTCTTCCTAAGATATAAGCATTCAACTGGATGTAAACTTTGTTTACACCCCGCATTGGTTTCTGTTCCACCACCTGGGTGTTGTGGTATTAATACTGTTTTCAACATATATATTTTCACAATATATATACCAGTCTTTATTCTTTGTTTTGTAAGGCTGGGGGCCAGAAGAGCAGTTGACGAGAGATACCTTCAAACACCTGGGCTCTCCACAACATACAGGGGTACAGAAAATAATTGTGGTGCACCCCAGTACAGACAGTAAGGCCTTGCCCCATTGATTTTTAAGGGACTTGGTGACACTAGTAGAGCAAGAGGTTTAGATGCCAAAGAGAAAAGCCAGCGTTCCTTCTTACGCATGAGGGTATTTCTCAGCAGCATCTTCCTAGTAAACAATAAAGGGAAGAAGGCAAGGGTGGCTCCTCAATTAGAGTGGAGGAGTGTCGCCCCACTGCTTTCTCGCAATGCGAGAAGCAGAAACATAAAATTGTATTTTAAATGCCTGGTTGGGGGCCGGTGGGAGGGTATGGCTGGTTGGTTCCGAGAGGAGTGGCTTGCCCGCTGTTTTGAGCTCTGACTGCTTGGTCTGCCATCTAGGGCCAACAAAACCAGTCATGCACACAATAGATTCTGCATGCAGCCTATATACAGTAAATGGCATTCCTACAGGAGTCAGGCGGGGCGCTGTCCGCACCAATCACAACGCTGCTATTGCAGCATTGTGATTAGCCGAGGGGAGGGAATATGCATGCTTCCTGTTACTGCTGCTGAATGCGGGACCCGGCCAGGAGTGAAGGCGGCGCGGGACCCAGTAAGGTAAGTTTAAAAAGAATACCACCCCCCCCCCCCCCGGACGAACACCTGCAAGACAGTTTCCCCCCTGCCTCTCCCTCCCCCCCACCTGCGAGTCATGCAAGCCGTGACTGGAAGGTCAGTCCAGTAAAAAAAATCTTAAGGAATTCAACAGCTATCTAGCTTACAGACATTTCAAGATGGAGGGGATCTATCTACTGTGATAAATGTACAGAGGAAATCAACAGGATAGTCGCTAGACTTGAAGGAATCTAACTTTCTGTACCCATGTTTGGTTACTGTAGTTCCTATGGAGAAAACTGGTACAGGAGTTCAGGGTACTCCCGATTGAATCATCTTATGCCCTCAGATGTTCCTCCAAACTGATCAAACCAACAGTTGCCTAGCAAGGGCCCACAGACTCAGATCAATTGTATATGTGGATGACATGATCTATATAGCCCAGAATAATAATAATAAGATTTGTAGAGCGCTTGGTTGCTCCAACTGGAGCGTCCCAGTGCAGGAGAATGTCTTGTATCGGCTCTGACATACATACCCGATAAGAAAGGAGCGACTTGAAATATAGTCTAAACCTCACATTTTCCAAAAAGTTGCTTCTGAAAACTCAGACCTGAGATGAACTGGTAATATGTTCCATCATCTTGAGGCTCAAAACCCAATGGAGCAGCCACCCATCTGGGTTCTTCTCACCACAGGGACCTCCACCAGCCTGGCACTGTTTGACCTGAGACTTCGGCAAGGATGGTATGGTTTCATCAGCAAGGACAGGTAGTGAGGGCTGTTGCCATTAAACATTTTGTGCCAGAGGCACAAAGCTTTAATGGCAATTCTTTTGCTCAAAGGGATCCAGTGAAACTTGCCCAAGGCCAGGGCTGTAGGGGCACATATGGGAAGATTTAATAATAGCCGTGCTGAGGCGTTTTGGACTCTATGCAGCTTTTGCAGTCTGCCTAGAGAGACAATAGATAATACATTGCAATAAACCAATTGGGATATTACCAGGGCCTGCATAATAGTTTTCCTGTCGGCTATAGGGAGGAGGTAAATGAGCTTCCTTAGAATTTGAAGTGTGTTGAAATATTTCCCCGCTACAAAAGCAGTCTAGCAATCAAATATCAAGCTAGAATCAAATCAGATCCCCAAGTTTTTAACTTTAGCCTTGGGGCGGGAACAGGACCCAAAGGATCCGGCTACCAAGCAGAGGACCAAACAGAGGAAATGTTCCCAATAAGGACCTCCGTTTTATTGACATTGAGTTTAAGGTAGCTCCTATCCATCCATTCTGCCAGTTCCAACAGGCAAGATCTGAATTGCTCTGCAGCACATTCCTCATCCTGCTAGAGGGTGACAACGAGCTGCGTGTCAATGGTGTAAGATACAATAGTATCATCATGTCACTCGATGACTTCTGCCAGGGGTCGCATGTAAAGATTGAATAGAGTAGTGCTCAGCGTGAAACAGGCACACCATTTTGTTCCAAGTACAGTGAGCACTTTGGCTGCTGGAGGATTTGGGATTTTTGATAAACCGGGAGAAGGTGGATCTGATTCTCAAGAAGAGAATGTTTTTCTTTTTAATGGTTTTTGATAAAACGTGCAGAAGGCATAAAGAAGGATCTCAGACAAGTCTTAATGGGCAACATGCTCTCCCCGAGATTGCTGGCCATAGTAGTAGATCTTTTGGATTATTCTTACCATTCCATCTGCCTTTGCCCACTTCATTATCGACCCTACAGCACCTGAAGTTAAGAGTCCTTCAGAAATGTTTGTTGTACTCATGGAGATTCTGCTGTCGAGGAGGCCAGGTATGAAATATCCTGGTGGCTGGACAATATGCAAATATTGACCTGCCAGAAGAGCTTCGGTCAGACTCCCAAAATCATTGTAGAATCAGACACCAGCAGGTGGGGCTGGGTGACACAATACAGATATGTGTCCACAGGGGATTAATGGTCATAAGATGAGTTAGGCCTCCACAACAACTGCCTGAAAGTTCTTGGAGGGTTACTCGCTGCTGTTTCCTGGGAAACAGAGTAAGATATTGTGTCCTTCTGAGAATGAACAAAATCCAAGAGACTCGCGGGTATAAAGGCTTCTGGAATTTTGCCTAGAGAAAGGGATATTCGTCAAGGCAGTCCACCTACCAGATCAAGACAACTCAGTGGCGGACTGGAACTCAAGGTTCTTGAAGCCTCCACCGACTGGCAACTACAAACTCAAATCTTTAGGTAACTCACATGCAGATATGGCCTACCACTGATGGATTTGTTCATTCAGGCTGAACACCCAGGTCTGACTGGTTTTCAGTTGGAGCCCAAAACCAGAGAGGACACAAGTGGATGTCTTCCTTCAGAACTGGAGCAAGGGTTTGAAATATGCCTTTCCACATTCATGATGATCGCTTGAGTTACAGCAGAAACTAGGAAACATTAACCAGATTGAACAATTACCACTCCAGTTTGGAGGTCATGAGTGTGGAACCTTTTCCTTCTGGAGATGTCCTGCAAATGTGAAGTCCTATTTCCCCTTTTCTAGGAACAACTTCTAGATCTGAGAGGACAGTCCAAACCCGCTATTCAAGGCAACCTTTCAACATTTTATAGCTCATGTAGTGGGGAATTTCGGGGAAAGAGGAGTTTTGATGGGAATTTTGCAAGGGGTTGCTTCTTTTATTGAGCAGTCCTTGTTACAGATCAAACTGAAACATCTGGTGTGTTTGGTGCAGTGCTTATTTTGAGCCGGTGGTGTCTGGTGCTCGGCACCGGCACTTAATTGCCAACACCGGTAATTATGATACACTGCCACATATGTATTCATTAAATAAACATTTAAAATTACTAATACCTGCTGTTCAAGCTATCATTGCTTTGGGGGCCTGGAATAGTTTGCACTGCCAATCTTGTAGGAGTGTGATGGTTAGTAGTTGTGTTAGCACTGTCAGTGGTGGGGCAATGGGTGGTGCAAGCTGGAGTGGTCTCTGGAGGAGAGCCCTGGCACTTCTTTTTATACAAATTAAGCACTGGTTTGGTGTCTGGCAGGAGACCTTTATGCCCTGGGGGCTGATATTGTTTGTGTCCTGAATTTACTCTCTGAATTAGATGAGTCAGGAAAAGATTATCAGACAGTGAATTCCTTCTGATCTGTTATTTCAGCAGAGCATGCAGACCTAGCATACAAACCAGTGGTAAGTCATCCTTTGGTCTCAAGTTAATGAAAGGAATTAGGCTTGTCAATCCTCTGAGGCCTGATACTCAAAACTTTGTGATGTCAACAAGGTTTTTTCGTAACTATCTGTATAATTATAGCCTTTCGGGGAAGAAATTGTTTGCAAAGCTGACAATGTTACTATGCCTCATTTCATGCAAGAGAATTTACAACATCCATTGTTGGGTGTGATTGGGCGTTCATTTACTCCAGATGGGGTAATGTTCACAATTGCCAGATGGACTAAACCCATCACTCAAATTGTTTCAACCCAGCATTCCAAGACAACCCTAAGTTGGGCGTGATTAGATGCCTGCAGTAATATGACAATGTTTCACAGGCTTTGAGATCTAGGAGGGTTAGTCAGTTGTTGTTACTGTTAAAGAAACCATTCAACGCCATTTCCTCCATTTGGCACAATGGGTTAGATACATTATGCAAGAAGCAGCCATTGATTTGTCCTATTCTGTAGCGCACTTGATCAGAGGCATGATACCTTTAAAAAAATGTTCCCTTAGGAACAAAACTAGAAGATATTTAAAAGGTGGCAGGCCAGTCTTCAGATTATACATTTAAAAAGTTACTTTAAAATGGTCTCAGATTTTGCAGCATTGGTGGGAAGCTTTGAAAGAGCATAACTGAAGAATCTATTCCTGACATAAAATGTAAAATTTCCTAGCTAATGTGAAGGGAAGTTTACATTCTATAAAAGGCACGGAGGCGAAGATTATTTATCCCACTTTTATACTGTATAGTATACCCTCCCTGCATGGTCAGTGATTTCGTATGACAAGTTAATTAGTTCTTATTATATATTTCCAGGGCTTTAAGTGGGGCGGGTCCCTCCAAAACTCAGAACAGGCAGCAATTACATACTGACACTGAAACAGGTTCCTTTATGGTCCCATATTTATGCCCTTAAATTCACATGCAAAACCCCTGATTAATTTCTGAACAAGAAGTAATCTATGTCAGCGATGTAGCTCCGGTTTACCATTCTTTATTTACTCTTACATTCCCTAGTTGTATTTGCTTTTTCCAGGATTTGGTTTTCGTAGGTTTTTTTGTGCATCATATTACTCTTGAATAAGGCGCACTCTGAGTTGAGTCCTCTCTAGGTGTCTCTTTAAGTTCACATTGTTGGTGTGAGTTTATAACGGGTCACTACTGAGAAATCTGGGCTTCTGGGTGAAGGAAGTGCAAATTTCTCGCAGTGTAAGTTTCTCATACTGCTGGTCAGTGGGTCATGTAGGAAGCTGGCTCGGTATATAATATACCAAAGTAAGGTTTAGTCCAGTGGATCCCCAGAGGTACAGCAGAGGATAAAGTAGATAATACCTTACTATCGAGTTAGTTGTAGCTGGGCTGATCAGTTAGGCTTATCAGATGGTTGTTTTAAGCATTGATTGTACACACTCAGGCAAGAAATGGAAGCACACACTCAAATACTGAATCCAGAACAATTGTTTGTATAAAAAGTTGTTACTTTGTTATTTATTCTAGAACCAAGAATCACTAGGTGCAGGTAAGTTTTACAGTTTGGTAGAAGTAGCAATATTTTTCAAGAATGCAATAACGTTTTGTAAATGCATTTATACACTGTATAGCATTAAAAATGTTTTCTGTCAATGTCAAGTACAGTTTTACTTCTTTTTTTTGGGGGGGGGGATAAGGTAAGACAGTTCAATGCGATGGATAGGACTTTCAATGCAATCCTGTGGAGGAAAACAATGTTATACGGTTTGCAGGTAAGTACTCTACTTACTTCCCCAGGCTTTGGGGGTTTGAGACAACACAAGGTAAGGTCCTAGACCAGGTAGGTACTGCAAAACTAGCGGCATGGGTGGGCCTGGTGCAGGGGTAACTGGGCCCAGTGTTATCCAATGGGTAACCTCAAAGAGGCACATTTTGCAGTTAGGTACCACGGTCTTAGGGCAAATGCCCTGGGGGTTGTAGTGAGCTCAAGGAGAGGGCGGAGGGCACAAAGCAGCACCAAAGCTACACCACCAGCGGCACAGGGGTGGCCGGGTGCAGGGTACAAGTCAGCGTTGTGCTCCCAATGCTTCTCAATAAAGGTCGTCGTTTTTGGAAAGAGGCTGCCGGCTTGAACTAGGAGGCTGGACGAAGGTGACCAATGGCTGGGCAGGCAAGTTGGATAGCCTGGGTACTGTCAGCTGAGCTCCCCAAAGTTGGGGGCGGAAGATGCAGAGGTGCCTTCTGGGGTCAGGTTTCCTTAGCTGGATCCGGTCGCGGGAACCCTTCAAACAGAGGCTGCAGGCATACGGGGGGGGGAGTTCCTGGAGAGGTCAGCCATCGATGCAGACAAGGGCAGGATCGCTGAGGAGACTTCAGAGGATAGGCGAGTCACTCGAGCCCGGGCGTCTGGTGCAGAGTGGTGCAGTGTCGCTGATCCACCTGGATCCAGAGACTGGTGGTGATTTCTTTGCTGGACAAATCCGGTGTCCACAGAAGACAGGTGTCTTTGTTGAAGACAGCACAGGTCCTCCGGTGTGCTTGAGGTTGCTGGCTGCGGGCCACGCCGGTTTCTGGCAGTCAGAGGACACAGGCTGGTAGGGATAGGGCCAAGTAAGTCGTCTTCTTCTCCACTGCTGCACGCTCTTCGGTCGTTCTTTTTAGGATGTCGAATCTGAGGAACAGGGTTCAGGGAAGCCCTTAAATACTAAATGTAAGGGTGTTACTGGGGTTGGAGGGCAGTAGCCAATAGCTACTGTCCCTTAGGGTGACTACACCCTTCAGGTGCCCCCTCCCTTTAGGGAGAGGGGCACAGCCTTATTACTATTGGGCCTAATTCTCCATTTCAAAATGGATAATTCCTAAGAGAGAGGTTCACCTCTGCTCCTGGCGACCCTAGGGGTGTGCCAGGCTGAAGTGGACCCTCCTACTCTGCTTACTAATTTTGCCGCCTCTCCTGCCTCCGAAAGAGAGGCTTGGACAGGGGCGGGCATCTCCACTAGTTGAAGCTGCCAAAATCAGCACATCACAAGGTGAGAGCCTTTGAGGCTCACCGCCATGTGGTACTGTTCCTGCCAGGGGGAGGTGTGAAGCACTACCACCCAGAGCAGGCTTTGTTTCTGACCTCCGAGAGCACAAAGGCTCTCACCCCATGGGGTCAGAAACCTGTCTGGTGGTGGCTGGCCAATGCCCTAAGAGTTGGTTGTTTTTCAGGGGGAAATCTCTAAGATGCCCTCTGACTGCATTTTATAATAATTGCAACAATAGCATCAGTGTGGGTTTATTATGCTGACGAGTGAGATACCAGACTCCTTAGCATTCAGTAAATATCCACCATGAAGCTGTGGAATTTGTAATGGCAAACTCCCAGCCCATATACTCAATATGGCTTCACCGCACTTACATCTGAACGGGCACAGACTAGGGTCATACTGCCCTGTGGCCTAGTGCACCCTACCTTAGGGCTGTGAGGCCTGCTAGAAGAGTGACTTACCTATGCCACAGGCAGTGGTGGCTAGGCATGGTGCACACAGGGATGTGTGCCATTTCGACTTTTTAGTTTTGCCTTCACAAAAACACACAGTCTGCAATGGCAGTGTGAGTGTTAGGTGAGGGGTCTCTGAGGGTAGCACAATTTATTCTGCAGCCCTCAGCGGCCTTCTCTGTCCATAAGGCCCTTGGTACCAGTGGTACCTTTTACAAGAGTCTTACTTATATATGGACCAGAGGTGCGCCAATTATGGAAACAATTGTATAGTTTAGGGAAAGAACACAGGTGCTGGGACCTGGTTAGCAGGATCCCAGCACACACTCAGTCAAAGTGCATCAGACATCAAGCAAAAAGTGAGGGTTTACTGCACCAGAAATCCACTTTCCTACAGTCATTCAAGTGTTTAGAAAACATGTTCATACAAACCTTCGCCTGTCTGCAGATTAGACAAAGCCATGGCCACACGTGTCAATTATAACTGGTTCTACCCAAAAGTGTGTGAAAGTACACCGCTTTAACAATATTAATGAGATAAAGTAAAAGAAAATGTAGTACTTAAAGTCGAGTGTGTGTTAAACGTCTGGGGGATAATAAAGTGAAGGAGATGCAAGGAAGTGCATGCAGGAGAGGTCTATCCTATGCAAGAGTTACTGGCTTTGCCAATGTATTTTAGACATGTTGTACACCAGTGTGGCTGCTGCTCAGTATGGCTAAGAATCTGTGGTGTAGAGGAGAGTGGCATGGAGTGTTATAGAGTGGAATGGTGAACAGTGGATTAGAGTGTCATAGAGATGAGTGGCATAGAGTGTCGTGTATTGGAGTAGCATATAATGGAGTTGCTTAGAGTGGTGTGCAGTGGAGTGGCGTGGAGTGGACAGGTGTGGAGTGCATTGGTGTAGAGTGTCGCCGAGTATAGTGGCGTAGAGTGCAGCGGCAAAGAATTAAGGGGCGTACAATGCAACGTTGTAGAATGCAGTTGGGTAGATTGCAGTGTTGCATAGTAGAGTGCACTGGCTTTGAGTGCAGTGGTTTAGAGTACAGTGGCATAGAGTGCAGTGGCATTGTGTAGAATGGAGTAGAGTGCAGTGGTGTAGAGTAGATTGTTTCAAAGTAGAGGGAAGTGTCATACAGTCAAGTGGTGAACGGTAGAGTTCAATGGTGTAGAGTCTAATGGCACAGAGTGGCCCAGACTGGAGTGGTGTAGAGTGCAGTAGCGAAGAGTGCAGTAGTATAAAGCAGACTGGCGTAGAGAGCATTAGCTCAGAGAAAAGTGGTACAGGGTAAAGAGGAGTAGAGTTAAGTGGCAGAGAGTGGAATGGTGCAGAGTAGAGTGCAGTGGCACAGAGTGCAATGGTGTGGAGTGGTGTAAAGCGGAGTGGTGCAGAGTAGAATGCAGTGATGTGGAGTGGTGCATAGTAAAGTGGAGTAGGGTATGCATGGTGTGGTAGCACAATGCCGTTACAGACAACATATTTTCAATTGAAATTACCATTACATTTGCACAGACATACAGTTTTACTAATAAAACTATACAGTACACAAATGATGTCCCCAAGATGTCTTCAGCGAACCAAACAGCTGTATTGTTTGGTAGGCCTTGACCTAAAAAGGGTTTCTAAAGAAGAATGGGAACAATCCAGTCCGAACTGCCAAACCAAGTTCTCCCTGAACTGGAACACAATCAACCTAGGACTGGTTTTGCCCTAGTTATGGGCCCACAAGCCAGCAATAGCTTGGTTCCAGTTACACAGTGTGCACTGGACCCATGTCTGAGCATATCTGTCCCACTTAGGGTTACACACTAAAGCACACAAAAAATGATTGATAGAAGGCTTAAATTGATCTCTGCTACTGGTTATTACTCGAGCCGCATCCAAATTCAACATTTTTTGGCACCACATACCACCTCAGTTTGGATCCAGTTATAGGCCTATCAGTCTTGGACCAGAATTGCATATGATTGGTCCAAACTGAGGTGCCATGGTGTGCAAAATAACAATGGCTTGAGATGCAGCCCTGAATTATTACTAGCGGCTGAGATTAATTAAAGCATTCCATCCATAACTTTTTACATACTACAATAAGGGTTCCAGCATCACCCATGTCATGCCGGGGGTGCGAAATCCATGTGACTTTGGCTCTCAGGCTGTGGTTCCAATTGTTCGAACTTGCCCATCTAGCTGCCCTGGCCACGAAAGAGTGACTGATAACCCAGGCCCTTGTACATGCATGCAAGGGAGATAGGAATATTTCAATTCTAAGCGCCTATGGTACCATAAACCCCCGGCTACGGATGTGAGTGCTCTATTGATAGATGTAAGGTTTTTTGAGCTGTGGCCGTCTTTGTTTTTTTTTTAATTTTAATTATTCCTTACACAGGGAATTTCTTCCTTGTGTAGGGGCACGGGGGGGGCATACTCCCTTTCATCATTTTCAACACACCATGTTCAAAACGTTTATTCATCACTTCACACAAATACTACATCTACAATGTAATTTATACACTTGTGCTAGCACATTTCCTAGGAGAACAGTGACTATTTGCGATTCCTGGGCCCTGAAGATAGTGAAGAAGGGTTATCTAATACAGTTTCTCTCTTTTCCACAAGTGACTGGGGCCCATTTGTGTATGCCAGATTTAATCAATAAGGAGAAAAGGGATACATTGAAGACATCTATTCAAGCTCTTATAGACAAGAGACCAAAAAAGGTGGTGTCAAGAAAGGAACAGGGTAGAGGCACCTACTCCAGAATTGTCCTAGTCCCAGAGATAACAGGATTCTGTCTAGTAAGAGGCCCAAGGAATATCAAAATTACTAAGGTTGTGCATTTTCAGGTTCCATTATCAGTTCCATTCGTTTCTATTTGGCATCACGTCTGTCTCAAGAGTCTTCACAAAAATGATGGCCCAGTTGGTTGACTCCCTTCATCATCAAGGTCTTCCAGTCCTCCCTTACTTGGAGGACTGAATTCTGATAGCAAAAGCAGAATATGAATCTTTGAAGGAAGAGAAAATAATAGCGGATTGGTTTAGAAGCCATGGCCTGATTTTGAACTATGCAACGTATCAACTAAATCCATCTCAGAATTTTCTTTACAGAAGCTCGTTTCAAGACAAACAAGTGTGGTGTTCTTCCCATAGGACAGAGCAACAGAAGGAAGCAACAGCAAGGCACTGGATGAGGATACATGGTCACATAGCCTGCCATATGTTTTTAGTTCCATGAGCAAGACGAATCCTCAGACCTCTCGCAATCCACCTTCTAAAGTACTGAAGATCTTCATCAATGGAATACAAGAATAAACTTCCCGAAAAAAAAACAGATTACCCTTCAACTTCTATGGTGGCTGCTAAAGACATCATCATTGTCCAGGGGATTCCCTCTTAGGAACAGTCCTCACTATGTTTTTACAACATATGTTAGCAATCTTATTGGCTTAACCTAGGTGTTGGACCAAGCCCTTTTTGAAGGGTTATCCCCAATTTGTTGCCTTTTTCCTCCTATTTTTTCTGACTTTTTTTTGTTTTAGGACTCTGGGTACTTTACCATTGCTAACCAGTGATGAAGTGCATATGCTCTCTGTCTAAATTGTAATGGTGATTGGTTTATCCGCGATTGGCATATTCGATTTACTAGTATGCCCCTAGTAAGGTGCACCAGGGGCCTGTAAATCAAATGCTACTACTGGGACTGCAGCACTGACTGTCCCAGCCACATGAATAGCCCTGCAACCATGTCTCAGACCTGCCACTGCAGTGTCTATGTGGGCAGATTCGACCTACCATGTAATCCTGCAACCACTTTCCAGGCCCAAACCTTCCTTTTTACTACATGTAAGGCTCCCCTAAGGTAGGCCCAAGGTAGTCCCATGTGCCGGGTGCACTGTATTTAAAAGAACATGGATCGGTGTGTTTTACATGTCCCAAAAGCGAAACGCTTCCAATTTTGTTTTTCACTATTGCAAGGACAACTCTTCCATAGGTTATCATTGGAGCTGCCTTCTAACCTCTTACAAGTGTAACTTCCAATTGGGAAGAGATGAAGATTTGGAGTCCCTGAACTCACAATTTAAAAACACAGTGAAACTGGTTTTTAAATAGCGTGTTTAAAGGATAACACTTTTCGAAAGTGGGCATTTTCTTTCTTTAACATTCAGTGCCTCAACGTGCATGTGGAATCCTCGTTTGAGGGAGGGTGACAGTTAGGCTGTTAGTGCAATGTACAAGCATACTCCTTGAGCAGGAACTTTCTAATATCAGAAGCTTTGCGTAATCCCCATCGTGCTCACGGAGACAAGCCACAGATTTGGGGAACCTTACGTGGACCTATTTGGATCACACAGAAACTTTCAAGCAGTGTAGTTCTAAGCACAGTTTCCAACTCAAAGAGCATGGAGAGAGAATGCTTGTTTTATATTTCTTCCTAATGTTCCTTCTCTGCATTGTAGGGAGACTGAAATTTTTCTTCCCTCTTTCTTGTTTAACTAAGTCTTCTTCTCAGGATGAAAGAGTGTTACATACATTGGATGTTAAGAGGACCATATTGGTTGGAGTGTACCAAGGATCTCAGGAACTCAGACTAATTGTCTGTTACCTTTGGATAAGTAAACCAGTAACCGTCTGGATCAGGCGGGAACATACAAATATCTGAGAGTAACATTAGATCGCCACCTCAACTATAAGCAATATTTAGAACTGCGGAAAGTAAAAGCAAAACAGCTACTATTTGCATTTAAAATCTTGCACAAAAAAAAAAAAAAAAAAAACTTAGTGACTGTTCGACGACTCACTTATTAAAGGTCATGGCAACAAAATTCTTGACATCAATCACGTATGGATCAGAACTCCTAAACACAAAGGACGCAATAATTCTAAATATCGCCCAAACCAGTCTCTTCAAAAATCTATTCACAATTCCACGCCGCAAGCCTGGATTAGATTGGAATTCGGGTAAAAAAAAAAAAAATCAGATCCCGTCAAGACAAGGAACTCTTGCAAAATTCTATTGGAGAATGAGAGCAGCGGATGAAGAGTCTCTGGCACATTACTGCTATGGTGGACTACGCCTTTATACCACCACTTGAGTGTGTGGGTTTACGCAGTGCTTTAAATGGGCTGGTACTGACCGGTACTAAGTACCGGTACTTTTATATTTTCTCCTTGGAAAAGGAGAGTACTGATACGCATAACGGCCCGGTTTTTATGTGGTTGGTGCTGCGGTCCTGAGCTCCATTTTGGGCAGCTCTTTCTGCACGGCCTGCAATGGTTTAAAGCGCCTTTCAAATAGAGCTGAAGCCTGGGCTGCGCTCGTTCAAAAGCGCCAGCACAGCAGCTCGTCTTCAGTAGAACACAGAACTGCGTGTGCCTCTCTGGAGTGAAAGGTGGAGTATCGCTGCAGGGTGTCTTTCAGAAGGGGTCGGAAGGTATCCATAAAACCGAATAGGCGCGAGTGTAGGCCACATGGTTCCGGGCATGCAGCTTGTTAGCATGCCCACTGTTTTAAACGCCCGCAAATCATCGCATAGCAACAATTTAGATGAAAGGGATTTGCATGAAACAAAATCCCTGCCCTCTAGATGAAATCAATTCATGCTTTTTTTTAAAAAAAAAAAAACAACTGTAGTACGGATTCGTCAGTGTGCCATTTATTGATAAACATTTTTTTATAACCATAAACTTAGGTAAGTACTATGTAAATGGTTAGACATTTTTACACTGCATGCATATTTTTTGCATTCAAAGCGCAGAACGGTAAAAAACATAGCCCCGCCCCAAACTTCATCCCCAATCCACTGCTTATTTTTGGTGAGTACCTGCACTTATTTTTTTCCATTTAAAGCACTGGGTTTACGGCATATCCATTACCACTTCCTGTATTTTTTAGATGTCATTAGGTGTGATCCACCTCATGTGTATTGACTGTGACAAGGAAGAGACGAGGATGAGGTGTAACGACCAGAGCCGCCAACTCTCTAACTGGGAATCCGGGTTCGAGCCTTAGTATCGGCTCAACATCATGTGCTTCTGGGCAAATCGCGTAATCTCCCAGAGCCTAAAAACCAAAATGAATGTGTCCTTGTGCAATGTAACTTGTGCTCATGTAAAGCTCCCAAATACCTTCGGGTCGAGTTCGTGCTGTATAAAGCTACCCTTCACAGACAACGTTAAAGAGAATACAAATTACCTGGGCGTTTGTTCTAATCGCCCGTCTAGTGTTGTGTCGTGTAAAATACGGACCATCTTCTCTCAACAGCCATAACCTTGTCAGGCAAAAACTAATATGACTTCAAAATTCTTCACACTATTCTTACTTCTAAGTTCAGAAGAATCAAGAGGCATTGACTGACTTTAAGATGGCCGCTGCTGTGAAGACTACGCCCACGGGGAGGATACGGTAAGGCAACGAAGCACACGTGCTTCGTCAGATACCACCGAAACTGCCATTGGCTACATGATCACTCCATCACAGATCTATAGTGCCATAACTGGCCACAGCTGCTCTCAGTCACGGGAAAAAGGCGGCCGCGCTGTCAAACGGCAAGCCTAGGCACTACCCACAGGCAGGGGAAAGCTGGCAGCCGCCGGCTCCTTCCCTCCCGTCTTACCATTTGCGCACCTTCCCGATGGCCGCCATCACTTTCTTAACGTCATCTTTGGCCCGGCTGCGCGTCTCGGCTCTGCCAGAGCGCCCGGACATGGTGGCGCTGGACCACAGCGACTCGTGACCCTCTACTTTTCCCGGGGCAGTCCCGTGGCCTTCTTCGCTCGTCACTCACTCTCAACGTAGAAACGGGCGGAGCATGAGGGATGGTGCGTGCTGACGTAAGCCTTAATCGTGCCACCCTGCAACCCTCCCCAAGCGGATCAACTCGTGTAGTAGTAGTGAGGGCTATCGGTGGCTGCGTGGCTAATCCTTGCCTCCTAGTTGCTAAAACGCTTTAACAAAGTTTGTGGAATATGTTCATTTATGTATGCGTGACCGCACACATACCACAGGAAATCACATTTTGCAATTCTGCTTTTCTCCTTGTAGGATACGTTATCATCTCTAAACACTAAAATTAATCTGGTTGGGGATGGAAACCCGAGTTCTTGTATTCAAATAGTCGAATAATCTGTTTCTCACCCTGGAGTCTGTCCTCGTTTTGAACCTTATGCATTCTGCCCGTCAATAGAGCGCTCCTCAACAGTGGTAGTAAGCGCTTTATAAATGTACAACACTCGACAACAAATAGCTTCTAGCAGTCCAGAAACTGAACCCAAGTCAGACAGAAAACGGATATTAAGAGCCTGTTGTAATGTTTTCCTTTTCCCCCAGTGATATACAGCAGCCAATGCAGGTTTTATCCTATGTTTTATTGGTTTTATACGTAGTACACCTAAGAGCGCCGGGCAGCCGCCTCTGAACGCTTCGTTTCACCCTCGCGTTGTTCGCGCTCACTCGCGCATGCGCAGACGTGCCAAATCGTCCGTCTCGCGCATTCGCGTGATGACGTAGTGCCCGGTCAACTAGACCGTGACACTACATATCTCCCCTTTTTACACCACACACAAAACTATTTACATAACTGAGACTGGGTTACCGTCCATAGTCTATTACTCCAGTTCATAGTCCTTAAGCCTGGCTGGTCTCACCACCGCTCTTCCCACTCGGGTGTATCTTACCGGGGTAGCGTGTCCTCGACTCTCTGCTGCGACAGGGCTTCCCCTTCATACTTCTGGGGTACCTTTCCCTTCTCTTCCTCCTTTCTCACCCTCTTCCCGGGTCCTTTCTTCCCTATGTAGTCTTTCTCGTTCATCCTCTTCGTTGATCTGATCTTCCTGCCTACTCTCTCCCTTTTCTCCATTAGATGTTCCTTCTTCGTTCCTCATGTTCTCTGGGGCTGTCACTCCTTCATTGTCCTCTCGGGGCCACTGTAAGATTTTGTTGCACTTGGCCATGCGGTCTTGGGACCATACATTCCCGTCACTGAGTAGCGCCGCTCTGTCATACACCTCTTCCACTCTCAGGGGTGGGGAGTATTTGCTGTCTCCCTTCCTCTTGAGGATTGCCAGCTTTACTCTGACCCACTCCCCTTTTTCCAAAGCTGTCTCCTTCACGTTCTTTCTGTTGTTGTAATGGTCAGTATATATCCTCCGCGCTTTCTCCAGGTTATGTTGCACCACTGCAGGGGACCACTTGCTTGTGATTGTCTTCTCCTGCCACGCGACATTGTCTTTCGTGAAGGGTTGCCTTCCGCGTAAAATTTGAAACGGGCTGTACCCTGTGCTAGTGGGGGTAATGCGGTATGCCCATAGAGTGCTTAGTACCTCCTTTTCCCAGTCCTTGCCTCCGGAGATAGCTGCCTGTTTAGAGCCCATTATCACCCTATTGAACCTTTCCACTTGGCCGTTGCTGGCAGGGTGATATACTGCCGTGTGTTTAAGTCGTATGCCATTTCTTTCTGCGAATCGGTTCCATTTGTCCGAGGTGAACTGGGGTCCGTTGTCGCTTATAATGGCTCTGGGGATGCCTTCCCTGAGGAATACCATTGTAAGGAATCGAATGATCGTGCCTGTGTCCATTTCTTCTTGGATGTGAACCTCTGGCCACTTTGAGTATTTGTCCACTATCACACATATGTACTTCGGAATGCCCATGTTGTCGAGGACCGGCCCCAAGATGTCCACCGCCACTTCTTCCCAGGGATTACAAGGGTTCGTGAACTTCCCTAGAGCTGGTCTCATGGGTTTCAGAATTTTGTCAGCTCCTTGGCACTGTACACAGTCTCTGACATGCCTCTCCACCTGGAGGTCCATGCCCGGCCACCAATATGTTAGTTTAGTTAGAGCTTTCGTTTTCACGATTCCCAGGTGTCCCTCATGTATTATTTTCAGAAGGTGTGGTATTATCTCTGCTGGTGGTACCACCCGGTTTCCTCTGTATACGAACACCCCATCATTTCCCACCGATAACTCGTCCCTGACTTCATAGAATTGCCGAATTTGGGGCTTCTGATGTCTCCTATCAGGCCACCCTCGCATTATGTATTTCTTAACTTCCTCCAGATCTCCATCTGCTCCGTAGGCGTCCTTCCATTCTCTCCTGCTTATCGCCCTTTCCGTATCCTCCATCAAGGCTACCATCTCCTCATCTTCTTCTGTGCCCGTTGTTGCACTCTCCTTTGCCGCCGCCCGGCTGAGATAATCCGCTATCTTGTTCCTCGATCCTGGTATATATTTCACGTCATAGCGATATTCCAATAGTTTCAGTGTCATCTTCGCTATTCGGGGAGTCGCGCCGGCATGACCACTGGACGTTAATACCTTCACCAGGGGTTTGTGGTCTGTCTTCAGCAGGAATCGCGTGCCCCACAAGAACTGGCAATATTTCCCCATGGCCCATACTGCTGCCAGCATCTCTTTCTCGATCACGCTGAACTTTTGTTCGGAATTCGTCAGTGATCTCGATGCAAAGCTGATCGTCTCCTTCTTGCCATCTTGCCTCTCTTGCATGAGCACTGCACCCAACCCCTTTTCACTGGCATCTGTCATCAGGATCGACTTCCCTAGGGGATCGTACCCTTGTAGCGGGATAGCTTGGCTTATTTTATTTCTCGTTTGACTATGTCGAACTCTTCTTGCTCTACTTCCGTCCATGCGAATGCTGTTTTCTCCCTCGTGAGCTGCCTCATGTGGTGCGTTTTCGTGGCAAAATGTTGGACGAACTTACTATAGTATTCCGCCATCCCTAGGAAGGATCGTACTTCCTCCTTGGTGGCGGGTGGAGGAGCATCGCATATGGCTGTCACGTTCCCCTTCTTTGGTGTTATCCCACTCTCTCCAATTTCGTGCCCTAGGTAGGTGACCGACGACATGCCGAAATGGCACTTCTCCCATTCTGCCGTTAGTCCGTTGTCCTCCAGGATAATGAGCACCACCTCCAGCTTTTCGTCGTGGTCGTCTTGTTCCTTCCCCATCACTAGGATATCATCCTGGAAGTATTGTACTCCCTCTATGTCCTTGAACAGTCGGGCCATTAGCTTTTGGAAGACCGCCGCTGCCGATGCCAGCCCAAAGGGCATGCCTCAGAACTGATAGCACCCGAAGGGAGTTATGAAGGACGTCAGTTTCTTACTCGTGTGGTGCAGGACTACCTGATGGTAAGCTGACTTTAGATCGATGGTAGAGAACCACTTCACTCGTGCCAGCATCTCCTCTATACGTGGTAGCGGGTACTTCTCCACCACTATACATTTGTTGAGTTCTCTGAGGTCCACACATAAGCGCACCTTGCCTGACGGTTTCATGGCCACCACTAATGGCGCCAACCATTCCGCGCTATCAATGGGTTCAATGATCCCTTCTTTTTCCAGTCGGTGTAACTCCTGTTGCACTGCCTCTCTCACGGCGATCGGTATGTTCCTCACTTTGTGTGTGACCGGTTGGACGTTCTCCTTTAGCACAATTTTGTGAGTAAACTTTTCCAATTTCCCTATCTTGTCCCCAAATATCTTTGGGTACGCGCTTCGCAGTCCCGCTGCCTTTGACCATCTTCCTTCCAACGCTACTAACACTTGTGTGTCTCCTCCCGGATGCAGTTGTATGCCCAATTCCCCTTGGTCCATCCACCCCAGGACCGAGGGTCCCTTCTCTGCAACGTACAATTTGCACTGGGCGCTGCGTTCTTTGAACTGGAAGAGCGGTTTCCTAAATCCCACCATTGGGATAGGCTCCCCCGTGTAGGTGACAGGCCGTATGTCCGGTGGTTCCAGATGTGGACCCACTGTCGGTTCGAATTTCGCTTCCCACACCGACCTTTGGACGATCGTATAGGGGGACCCTGAATCCGCTACAATGGGTATTTCCACTCCTCCGATGTGGATGTCACACTGGGGTTTTCGAGCTCTTCTGCCGTCAATACCTAGTACTTGGTCTTCCACGCACAGCACTTCGTCATCTTCTTCCTGGCCCTCTTCATCTTCTCCTCGGTCTTGTGCTACATACTTCACTGCGCGCTGTTTCCATTTCCTGCGACACACCTTCTCATAATGGCCGACCAGGCCGCAGAACGCGCACTTAGCTCTGAAGGCAGGACAACGCTTGTCGTGCGCCGCGTGGCTCGGGCTACCGCACCTGTAGCACTTCGACGTTCCTTCTTTGTCCTGTTTCCACGTCTGTCCCGGCTTTCCTTTCCCTTTGTACGTTCCCTTATTTTCTCCTGGCGTCGGTTTTCCTCTACCATATTGGTCGGCGTCTTCCACCTTGTTTACCGTTGGTCTCGGGGTCTGGTCTCTCTTCGCTGCGTCTGCGCAGCGCTTGGTCAGTTCTGCTCTTTTCACGATGGCTATCACGTCTTTTAACGTTGCGTCTCCGCTTGCCCACAATTTGTCCTGCACCGTTTTGCTTGTCGTGTGCATGACAATTTGGTCCTTTATAAAGTCGGCGTGTAGAGCTCCAAACTTACACGTTATCGCCAGCTTCCTTAGTGCTGCCACGTAGTCGTCTATCGTTTCCCCCGCTTCTTGCTTTCTCTGCTGGAAATTGTAGCGGTCGATAGATGTGCAGACTGCAGGGCGCTAATGGTTATCCAAGTCTTCAATAGCGTGTTTGAACACATCATTGTCCGCTGCTGGACGAGTGACCGGCGTTAGGTTTTGGAATACTCGTATGCCCTCTGGTCCCAGATTGTGCAAGAGTATCCTTTTCCTCCGGCTGCTGGAGAATGCCTCTTCATTCTCGTCTTCCAGTACTTCAAGGTAATTTTTGAAATATTCTCTCCAATCCTCCCATTTCATTTGAGGCTCCCCTGGTCTTGGTAGGAACGGGACCGGCGTCGTTAGCGCTGATGCCTGTGCGCACATCTTGGTTTCCGCCTGTTTCCTGGGACTACCTGGTGCCTCCGTCCCTTGTCCCTTTCTTTGGGTCGTCTGGGCCTCTTCGGTCCCTTCTGCGCCTTCCCTTCCTGATTCCGCCAGGGCCTCTTCTAATTTTCGCCCCTGTCTTGCTTACCACGCTTTCTTGCACTTGGCTGGCACTCCTGCGTGTTCTCTTGCCTCCCGCTGGCTTGCGTCTGCCACTGCCGCGCTCTCTCGGTGTCCTGGAGTCTTTCCTGTGACCCCCTGGTGTTCCTGCTCCTGTCGGGCGTCGTCTCCTCCGGTTCTCCTGCTGTTGGGGAGCTTCCTCTGTCCTGGATGACCTTCAGGGTCCTCTGTATCCCATCCTCGTTGCCACTATAATGTTTTCCTTTTCCCCCAGTGATATACAGCAGCCAATGCAGGTTTTATCCTATGTTTTATTGGTTTTATACGTAGTACACATAAGAGTGCCGGGCAGCCGCCTCCGAACGCTTCGTTTCACCCTCGCGTTGTTCGCGCTCACTCGCGCATGCGCAGACGTGTCAAATCGGCCGTCTCGCGCATTCGCGTGATGACGTAGTGCCCGGTCAACTAGACCGCGACACTACACCTGTCATCACGCTAACAATTTATGCAAAAGTTGACTTTACTTTATATATTTCATTTTGTTTCCTACTAGTGTTCGACCTCTTTGCTAACATGAAAGATCTCTGTTACCCTAAACAACGCTGCCCTAACTCATCTACTTTGGCTAAAAGCAATCTTATGTGAAATACCAAGCTAAAAAAGATAAAATAAGCAGCCCCTGTTTTTAGGTCTCGCCCAGGCAGCACTTGCGCTGTGTCTTTGAGACATACTGTATCAGGATATGGCTTGGAAAAAACGCCCATCTTTTTCATTGGTTCCTGTTGCAGTTCTTTAGAAATGCTGGCTTTTTATTGATAAATACACTTAGTAGTCCCTTCTTTTGGAATGTTGTATCCTCCCATGAAGATGACCCCTCTTGCATGTGTTCTTACTGTTCAAGTTATTTATACTTAGAGAGAACTCCTTTTTTTTGTATTTTTTTTTTAGGTCTCGCCTAGGCAGTGCTTGTTAGTTGGCCTGCCTCTTTGCTCCTTAACTGTTCTGTTTACTTGTGCAATGACACTTTTGTCACTTCATTTGCTAATGGTCGCTTTATCGCCCCTGCCTCCCCCTCATCTAGGGTGATCAGATCTTGAGAACCAAAAACTGGGACATTTGGAGAAAATAGAAGAAGGACTACAATTTTTCATCCACGGAATGGCGCAAAATGACAGCTGTCATCAACATAGGATCACAGAAGATGCATTAAGAAAGTAAATACAATATAATTTCTACAATCAAAATCATGCCTATTAATTAAATTGCTTACTTATAACAGTTGCTAACTAGCAAAGCTTTAGAACACCCCAAAAATTGCCTCTCACTTTTTTCAGTCAACCCCTTCTAAAAACCAGGACATGAGACAAAATTGCTGAAATCTGCCTGGACAGTTGGTGAAAAACTGGGACTGACCGGGCAAATCCGGGACTTCTGGTCACCCTACACTCATCCCTCCCACAACACTGCTCGCAGGCCCCCACCACCCCTCCAAAGCCACTGCTGTTTTGCTAATTTTTGTGGTTACTTTATGCATAATTTGCAAAGCAGTGCCCTCGTTTAATATCCCTTTGCCATTTACTCCCAGTCCCCTGCACGACCCCGCTTGCCCACCCCCAAGATCGCTACATTTAATTCTTATGTTATTTTACATTAAACACTTTTATTTATATAGCCCACCTATGGGCTCAGGGAAATTAAACAATTTGCTCATCATCACAGGATGTTCGAGCCAACAGCAGACTTGAACATGGATCCACAGCTCACCAGTCGACAGCTCACACTGCTGCGCCATATCCTTTGCCTAGCCATGTTGCAGTACCATATGTGACAAAAAGAGGTCCCAGAGGACACTTAGTGACAGCTTATAGTACCGCACTTGTTTTATTTTTGTCATCTTTTCCTCTTCGTCGCTGCTTGTTTATTATTTAGCAGCAACTTGGTCCTATGTGTATTGGCACACTTTACTTTGAGCACCAGTTATATTGCTCACAGTCAAATATTTTTTGTTTCACTAGGAGAGTGAGTTGTCAAGAATTACAGGATGTTTGAGCTGACGATGGGAATCAAACTCGGGTCCCCGATTCCAAAGTCAGCAGCTCTGGGATAACTGCAAATCCTCTGCACGTCCATCGCTCTCTGTATTCCACATTGCCTCCAAGTGTCTCTGACATCATTGCCTCCCTTCAGCCACACCCCTGTGTTGCTTTCCCATCCCACCTTCCCTTCCCCTGATACAAGGTGGATCTATTTCCATTGTATCTGCTATTGTGCAGCAGAAGTAAACATCTGAGGGGGAGGACGGCACTGCATTCCTGATTGTTTATTTCGACTCATCTTTCCGAGGTAGCCTGTTGCCCCAAGCTTCCTGCTGAGAGGCCTCCGTAAGGATGAGAAGCCGACGAGGAGCTGCTTTTAACCCTCAGGAGAGTAGTGTTGGGTGTGTGCTGGAGATCGGCAGCTGTTGGGAAGAATGACACGATATTTTAAATCGATTAAGCGTCCTGTTAGTTGTTCCTTCCCACACAGGCTATCACTGTCAAACATGGAAAATTCAGGAACTAGGCTATTGCTAGTGTAAGTGCCAAGGCTACGTGAAAATAGTGTACTATTCAACAAACGTTTACAAAATAAGTGAAACTCGCGGATTGGGGCCAGTAGATAGCAGAATGCAATAACACTACATCTATTCAGCAGCCTTTTGACGGGTAGTTAATGCTTCCGACATGTTGATGAAAGTGGCTGGGCCTCTTGGTTGGTATTTCTGAGGGGTTACCACCTGCTTTGTGGTGGAGCAATTGTTATACGTTATCAGTTGTGGAGCCACCATCAGCCTGTTGGATTTACCACATACAGCAACCTTCAAATCCGAGGAGGTGGTCATTTCATGTAACCAAGCTTTTACAGAACATTGCATACCGCCAAACTCTAAATGAGGACCCGATTGGAATTGTAGCGCTGCAGCACCATTGCTCTTAACATTAGGAGCGCTATGTCACAACAACAAGTGTTGCTAAAATCTCACCAAATGCCTTAAGCCTCTGGAGTGAAGTACAACAGTCCATATATCAAGGGAACCATTAACGTTCCGCTGTTCACCACCTTTAGCTCTTCTACTTTGCAAATAGCATGTGTGCGATGTCCCCGTTTATGTCAGATGCCTTTACTATTATCATTGATGATGTCAGAAGTCATTTGGGATGACATTACCTAACAAGGTAGGTAGATCAGTTGTGGCCCAACAGTCAGAGCTACTGACTTTGGAGCGATGGCAGCAGGTTTGAGTCCCAGTGTTAGTTCAGCATCCTATGATTCAGGGCAAATCACTTAATTTCCCCTGTGTCTGAAACAAAAAGAACCATGCCCTGCATAATGTGATCAGGTGCTCATGTAAAGTGATCTAATGACTTTGGGCCAAGTCATGTTATATAAAACTAGTTCTTGACTCCATGAAGAAATGTGGGGAAGCTGCTGCTTCTATTATTTACACTCCAACGTGGGGCCAACAGCCTTGATCCCGCCAATGTTAATAAAATGAGTACACTGTTGTGTTGCAATCCCACATAATTAACAACACTAAAAAGTTGGCTATTTCAGGAAAAATACATCTTTATCAACTATGAGAGTTGCACTACAGACCCGTCACCTTTCTCAAGTAACGTCTTTTATTTTTAATGGCTAAAGGACAACACATCCACCAAACCACGAGGCTGGTAACCCTAACAACCTCGCCACTGAAGATGTCTTATTGTCTTATCCACTGAAGATGCATTATTTTTTAGTGATTGAGCATCTGATTTTAGACTCCCAGAGGCTTCTCCTTCTTACACAAATGCCTTCTCTCTTTCTTCCAGCCATGGCACCAGGCAGACAGGGTCCCTCTCGCCATCATCGCAAACTGTGAAAATGAAGAGTTTCACTGCTAGGGTCTGGAGACAAAACCCACACCCATCACTGGGATCTAGCTAGCTACATGTCTGCACATCCACACATGCTGAGATCTGTTCAATGAAGGATCATTAAGAGACTTTTTGTTAATAAGACAGGCCAGATGTCACATACTTTGTCATCAGTGTGCTCGAGAAGACGTGGAGGGTGTTAGCCATTATAAAATCTCAATTTTCTTTCTGTTCTTTTAGTTTTAGTGCATGAAGTCTGCAGGCTTGGAAGCCCTGTTCTCTGACCTTCCTTCTCGGTGGAGTTCAAGAAAGTAGTGTAAAACAAGCACTGGCAAAGCCAACAGGTTTTGCCTATGCAAGATCTATTGGCTCTTTCAGCGTTTGGTGTAACCATATAGTAGAGCAGAGTGGCTGCTGTACAGCATAGGTGAAAGTAAAAAAAAAAGAAAGGCGATATGGCGCAGACAGTGTGGACCACGTCATAGAGCTTTGTTTTTCTTTACTCTCAGCTACACTGCACAGCTACTGTGCTGCTGTATAACCTGGATGAAACACTTTAACAAAGCCAATAGGTCATGCTTAAAAATAAAGTTAATATACAAGAGCTGTGCTATATTTTACTACTTAACAGGTAACTACAAGTGCAGTTGCCTTGCAGATAACAGGATCATGATTCGAATGGTTCAGCAGGTGCAGTGGCACAGGGCCCAAAAGTTGTCAGAACTCCTCTAAACACATTATATTGCTATATTCGACTACTAAACAGGCATTCGCAATTTCAGTGACCTTGCAGTTAAAAGGGGCTTGATTTGAATGGTGCAGCGGCACCGGTGCCAAAGTTCTGGAGACCCTACTGAACCCAGATTATTGATAACATTTAAAACTAAACAGGCAGTCACTAGTGCAGTTACCTTGCTGACAACAGTCATTGTTTCAATGGTGCCGCAGGTGCAGTGACACCAGGACCAAAAGCTCTAGGCACCCCACTAAACACCTACAACTGCTATATTTTACTACCAGGCAGTCACAAGTGCAGTTACCCTGCATACAATATAGTCATAATTTGAATGGTGCAACAGGTGCAGTGGCACCAGGCCAAAAAGTTGTCAGAACTCCTCTAAACACCTAATATTCCTATATTTTACTACTAAACAGGCAGTCACAAGTGTAATCATCTTGCAGGCAAGAGGGTCATGATTTGAATGGTGCAGCAGGTGCAGTGGCACCAGGTCCAAAAGTTGTCATAACTCCACTAAACACCAAATATTGCTATATTTTACTACTAAGCTGGCAGTCACAAGTACAGTTATCTTGCAGGCAACAGGGTTATTATTTGAATGGTGCAGCGGGTGCAGTGGCACCAGGCCCAGAAGTCCTTCTTGTGTGCCTGGAAGCAATATATCTGAGGCTTGGACACTGGCACCTGCGGTGATGCCAAGTTAGCATGAGCAAGAAATCATGGCAGACACCGGTTACAGTTTCTGTAACCAAGCAAACACATTTAAAGTATTCTAGATTTGTCTAGCTACTTTTTTAGATTCTGGTCTTTCCGGTTTGATTAGACTTATTTTTAACCTTCTGCGATCGATTCTCCTGCTAGGGATACCAATGGAATTTTGTCTCACTTGTCCAGCCTTAGATATAACGTAGATGTGTATCAAATACACGTTTAGAGCACGAGATGTCTCAATAAATTAAATGAATGGTTTGTTCTTCTGATCTTAATCAAGACTAGAATTGGTGGAATGACCACCTACTGGACTGGTGAGTTTTGGATATGAGCTAACCACTTTTTAAAGCTGAGTTGAAAGAAAGCATCATAAGAATCATATTGTTTACCCTAGATGCTGACACTACACTGGATATAGCCCAACGCTTGGACATCAGTGAAACTAGTTCAGAATTATTTTTTTTTTACTTGATTTGGTCAAAAATGTCATAAAAGAATCCAGAACCTTAGGAGTGGCAGGCCCAAATTGTTGACCAACGATCTTTTTAAAAAGAGAACCTGGTTCAGGTAGCCCCTAACCTGGCAGTTCGGACTGGATTGTGCGCTTTGGGGCAGGGTCAAGACTGATTTGCATATGGCTGGGGCCAAACTGAGGTCGCATGGTGTGCAAAATAATTATGTATTGGGATGTGGCCCCAGTAATTACCAGTGGTTTAGCTTAATTCAAGCATTCCCTCTATCAATGTTTTGTATACTGTAGTGTGTTGCCCTGGGTGGGACAGGTAAGAACACGTGCTTCCTGTGCAAACTTGTGTAGCTGGAACCAAGCAGTACCTGGCTGATGAGTCCTAATTAGGGCAAAACCAGTCCTGGGTTGCTAGTGTTCCGGTTCAGAGAGGACTGGGACAGACATTTCAGGCTGGACTGTTCCCATTAGAGCAGGGTCAATACTGGTGCATGATGTGCAAAATAACAATGAATTGGGATGCAGCCTGACTAGTTACCAGTGGCTGAGATTAATTTAAGCATTCTGTAAGGAAATGCCTCTTTTTGCATGATCACCCCCGTTGTTGACAGATGCTTCTGTTTTTTTGACTTTCAGAGTCCATTGAGGCCTTCTACCCAGACCTCAGTGCCTGTGTTCTAACTCCTTACAAAATGTATGTTGAATTGGCTACCCCATTTGGCATAAGCTGACTTACTTACAAGTCCCTAGTATATGGTACCAAGGGTACCCTGGATTAGAAAGACAGAGTGTCCCCCAGGGCTGCAGCACTGGTTGTGCCACCGTGTATGTGACAAAATACAAAATGGCTCCCAGCTTGCCACTGCAGCATGGAAGAGCAGTTTTAAACTGCAAGTTCAACTTTGCCATTTAAACCAATGGCAAAGTCCCCACTTCTCTTATAATATATGTAAGTTTCCCCTAAATAAGGCTTATGGAGCCCTGAGGCAGGGCGCTGTGTATTAGTAAGTAGGACATTTACTTTTTATATGTCTTGACAGAAAAACTTCCAAATTGTCATTTTTGCTGTGGAAAAGTTAAAAGCCCGGTGGCTAACACGGAGTTACCAGCTGACCACTCAGCCTAGCTAACTCTGAATGGGACTTCTAAAATGGGCCTTTCAAGGTATCAAATTAATTGTGGCATTAAACCCGACTTGATGCCAAAGTCAAATGTAATGTCACTTTTATGGAAAAGCAACTTTTAGAAAGTTGCCAGTCGGGGTAGTCTTGTTTGTCCAATGCCCTCACATGGTTGCTGGCCAGCAGACAGCCGTCTGCCCTCCTGGGGAGTAGTGTGGATGACTCCCATGCTCAGAAACAATAGTAGCTTGCTACAGAGGGAGGTGTTCCTTCCCCCTTGCAGGAAGCCATTAATGGTGTTGGCCTAAAAAGGGAGTGTCAAAGACGAAGTCGCTTTTGGTGAGCAAATGTCGATCATACTCCTGAAGTGTTTCCCCTTTGTGCAGCTAGACATAGTGGCAGGTAAAGAGAGGGGAGACCAGTGCCCTAACCGGTATTCCCATGGACGTGTAGCTCACAGGCAGCCACACCTCTAGGGTGGGCTTCTAAGCTCTTAATATCTAAGGAAGGGTTCAGACATCCTGGGAGTGGGCCGAATGGTGCACTCTGACAATATTAGATGTCACACATAGCCAGAAGTCGTCACAGGGAGGGAGGGATCCTGGTAGCCCCTTTTCCAGTGATCATCTATCCAGGGCACTTTATGGGCATAAATATGGCACCCCAAGCACCCTGAACCTTAGATCACTATGGAAGTGAAGAAAGGACCAAAGATGGACTGCCCAGCTGATCTCTGGACATGATGAAGGACAACCTTTGTGTCAGTCAGAACTGATGGAGTGGTTTGAGCAGAAGCTTTCCCTTACCAGTTACCAGGAGGGTTGGGAATTTCTGATCCTCAAGCCGATTTGTCTTTGAACTCTGGAACTTAAAATAAGAGGCCTCCCTCACTCTCTGCAGCTAGCTGCTCTGGACATAAAGCAAGCAAAGTGGAGGTGCGGTTGAATATGTCCCTGTGGAAATGTTGCTTTTCAGCTGTCCCTGGGATGTCATGTGCTACTGGGCTCAGAACGTTTTAACGAGAGCTGTTTTCCACTGGTGTCCAGGGGCTTAATCCTATTCTCGGACCCAAAACTGATCACCAAATACTCCCCTTTTGCACTTAACTCTCAGGGTAGCAGGGTCGAGCAGTCCAAGCCTTACTCAAGAAGACAGTGTTAGGTTAGAATTTCCAGACTCAGCAAGCAGCAAGTGCAGCTCTATAATGAAATGTCCAATCAGTGCTTTGTCTTTAAAAAACAAAAAGAAGTACTTACTATAAACCACACAAAATTCAAGACTACAACTAAAAGGTTTAAAAAACAACAAACAATAAATCGCAAGGGGTATTAGCAATACCCTGATAAGAAACAATTCACTTTCAGAGTGGTATTTACCATCTTTGGGGGGGTCTATTTTGTTAATTGTCTTTCACCACAGTCTCTGTGAATCCCCTGGGTCAAGCGAGGGGGTTTAGGAGACTGTTCTGTTATGGTTGGAATCATACCAAGTTCTCTGTTATCAACAGACTCGGGTTTCACACTGTACTCCCCGATTGGGGGTTCCCCTGTCGTTCATAGGGTCTTCGATTGTGTCTGTAATTCTGACACAGGCTATGCCCGTGCTTTGTGTTGAGTTCCGTGCTGCTTGCAGAGTGTGCACTGCTGCCCCTCATGCTAGTGGAGCAGCAGTTCCTTCCCCAGCCTGATTGATTGCATGGACATCAATTCACCAAAATGCCTGGGGTAGCGGAAGTGACTTCACATGCCCCTTGACCTTCACTTTCACTCACACATACATATGCTTATACATACACATGCATTCACACACTTTCTGCCTACACATGCACACAAGTTCACACACTTTCTCTTACATAAACACACTCGAAACTGCAAGCACGCACACAACATACATACATTTAAAAGCATTTTGTTTTACTTACCTCAGCTGTCAGGGAAAGTCATATTCCAGCTTTTTGTACTCTATTTTTTATTAATCTAATAGAGAATGATGTAATATTATTCACCATTAGTATAATAAAAAATTAACAAAAAACGAGGTGAGTGAGGCCACCACCGATGTCCATAAGGAAGAGCTGCTTCTGTTCCTGCCACTGATATTGCCACTGCTGATGCTAGGGGTCGCAAAGGCAGTGCCAGCGATCACAAGGGACATGTTGGGTGTCGCAGCAGCGACCCCTGACGACCCCTAAATGACTGCCATTACTGCCTGGTGTGCAGCAGCATCTGCATCACCACACAGGTCATGGGTGAGCAGAGGACGTATCAGCAGCACCAGTTGAGGAAGCGATGCAGTGGTTGCTGTGCTAACTTCTCATTGGACTGGAGATTGGAATGGGTATACCCATTGCAGCGTATCCTTTTTGCAAAGACACCGCATTTGTCTCTCCTTAGCATTTACTCAGCTCTCTTTAATATAGTTCAGTAAGCTCTTTCTAGCAGTGTAAAGCAGAGTTCTCCATGTTTCTGTTTCAAGGGAATCTGGAGGTGGATAGCTCAACCATGGAGTTCTGTGTCCAATTCTGGGCAGTTCTTCACTTTTGCCATTCCCACACAGTTTGCTCCAGCCATGGTGTTTGTCCACAATGTGAGCATGAAAGTGGGATTGAGCTGGGAGTCTCCTTTCAGGCGAAACTGAAAACAAGGGCAACAATGATATATATGCTGCGTCACTTGGCTACCTCTGAGCCTGTAGGGGCTAGCCCTTCCAGAGTACATAGCCCATGAAAGGGCAGGGGAAAACACCCTAGATTTATAGAGACCCACCATCTCCTCTCCTAATCACTCACTAGCCTGACCCTCTCTACATAGCTCCCTAGGATGTCTGAAAGGGCCCTCCAATTCACATAGGTTTTCTGGGCTTTCCCTCTAGTGTTCCAACTTAGGTAGGGCATGCATTCTGTTCATACAAAATAGAAGTCAGTGTGGACATGCTCCACACACACTCCATGCACTTCCACCCATGCAGATAAGTTCTTACATGTGCATCCATCCCACACATGGATGAGCAAAGAACCAAGATATAGGGGACTGGCAGACTGACATTTTAGACACACATGAGAGCCCAGTATGCCACTCTCCATAGCAAGCAACAGGTAAAGCAAGAACTACCCTGCAACTATAATCTGTTGCTGCCAACACATGTCAGGCTTGTACAGCCCAGTGAGATTACAGTAGTCACTCTCTTTAAGAGGAATGTACATATGGTGTGCTCTTCCACCACAGAGCCCTGCTCTGGATCTCATTTCCTATCACTGGAAGGTCTCAGCCCACACACATGACTTTTGTGTGTGCTAAGGTGGGGGGGGGGGTCATAAAGGCTACAGCGTGCTATGGGTAGCTCAGGCATGGCCACTTTTTCTCCAGAATCATGCTGAACTAGCAGTTTTTCTCCTCTTGCCTACGATCTTGCTTTGCTGTTTTTGCTACTACCCGACATTTGCTAAAGCCCGTGTCGCCTGCCATTATGTCTTTTTGTTTGTGTTGTATATTGCTATGCTTTTATGTCCCCCAACAGCTATTAACCTATGTATACCACAACCCCTATGTAAAGCGCTCTGATACCCTCTTGGGTCATGTTCGCGCTATATAAATCTTTTAAAATAAAATAAAATGAATAATAAAATGTAGGGGACATTTCTCCATTCATTCTGACGTCCTGGTGTCGGCAACTTGTACTGTGTTTCACTGTGACTGACCATGGCTGACCCAATCCTGAATCTGGTTTAATAATAAGTCAGATCTGGGATCTCGCTGTATCCCCCTGTTTTCCAGCGTTGTCCCTCACATACACCTGCTCACTGTAAACCTAGACTGTGAATAGCTGCCTTTGAGAGGGCAGCATTGATTCACATTGTAACAGGGAAGGCAGAGCTGCAAATCAGATGTCCTGCATAACACAGCTCTATAGCACCAGCAGTAGTCAACACTCCCCACCCCCCCACAATAGCATGCATGTTCTACGCATAAATAACACACACCACACACATTTTGTTTGGGTAAAAACTGCTGCAGGTTTATTACATACACCGTTATGTAATATGATGGGTTATCTTACGGGCGATCCAAGGGCAGGCAATCATCTGGGCCGCCTGCCCGCCTGATGAGCCAAGCAGCACTGGGGCGAACCCCATCTGTTCTGCCCCTTCGGTGATCCTCTTCCCGGATCACGGTCCCTTATTACTCACGCCCCTTTCAGGGCGGAGCAAAGCAAGGCAAGCCCCCGGTTGTTCAGGCCCACAATCGCCCGAAGGACTAGCGGGGCGCCAACACGGTTTTCCATGAACTTCACATGAGGCTCCTGGGCTCTGGCTCTGGTACCCCTTATGGTGCTGCGCAGAGGTACCCTTTGGTACCCATTTGCTTCCAGATCGCCCTGTAACTCCACCTGCAACGAAAAAGAACAACATTACAACATTCTTTGCCTCCCCCGCTGCTTCCACGCCGGGTAAGCGGTCGGGTGGGAGACGGCATGTACAGGGCACAAAAGAGGAAGGCCAGTGGGTGGGGGAGGCCTATATACCCCCCGTTCCTCGCGCCCCGGAAATGATGCACCCTGCGCGCCGCAGCCCCTGGCTGGCAGAGTAGGGGGACTCCTCCCCGAGGGGTCCCCATGCTGGAGCAGAGTTTTCTGTTGAAAATCTATTGGGTTTTAAAGCTCTGGTTTGTCTATATGTCGAAAATTAAAAAAATATTAATTTGTAACTATTAATTATTTGTTTTGTGTGAAATTCTGATTAATCAACACGAACTAACAAGAGAAAACTACACGTGGGGATGCATTCATGTTGCTTAATAATAATGTGCAGGTTTAATTAAATGAATGTTGCTGAGTGCTGTTTGTTTTAAAGCACAAAACGCTTTTGAAATAACGTGTACTAATGCTTTTCTGTGTTGCAAAGGCTAGATAATTACATACACATAAGGGTATTAGTGGGGTTAATACTGTTTAATCACTATGCTGTGGTAACGTTGTTTTTGTCTCTTTTAATTAAGATGGTACGTTTCGGCCTGTCATAAAATGGCCGCCGTTTAAAGCCTGCGCTCGAGTGATCGAATTTTGATGAGAGGGCCTTGCTGAACATGGTCGAGAGTCATCTGACCACAGTCATCGCCTGGTTTAAAAGTTTTCCGTGAGGACAGCAGCTCTGGGCGAGAGTCCAAGTGTCCTTGGAGGACAAGGGAGCCACAATGAACTTTGTGATTACAATGCTGGTTCCGAGGAAATGTGAACGTGAAAGAAACATTTGCAAAACTCGAGTTTCTTTCTTCCGTCTTTTTATTTTTGTGATTTTTCTGAGCGGAGATTTTCCAAATGTAGCGATGCTACATCCTTTCCTGCTCGCTCTGCTCAGCGGTTCAGCGGATATTTAGAACATTTTATGTTTCTTTAATTTGCAAGATTTACTATAAGTATTGTTAGCCTAGAGAGGGTCTAAAGCCACTTCTTCCAAAACCTGCGTTGGTGAGGATCGATGCTGTGAGGACGGCGACTCGGGAGACTTCTACTGAGAGACCTGTCCTGACCCATTCATGACATTTAGCTAGAATAGGTAATTATGAGAATAATGATTTACTTTGATTGATTTTCTTTGACTAATTTTAGATAAAGTACCATTATTTTAAATACAGTGTTGGTGGTTATTTCTTGTCAATTATTGAGTACTCTATTTTGATTATTGTTGTTTAGATTGTTTAGATCATGACTCTAGACAGTGTCAAACTGATCCTATTGGCCTCAGTGTAGATACAGGGTGTTTAGGAGTTTTCTCTCCACAGGTTCAGTGCTGATAGAGTAATATGTTAGTGAAATGGGCCCAAGTGTATGATGAGTGCATGTGCGTGTATCTGTGAAATTACTCTATCCGTGGAAGTAGGGAGAATTTGTATGCCCTAATCTGCACCAATTTCCTGGTAGCAGAATTTGATGGTTTTGATTATTGTCTTGATCTGATTAGATTGCTTGTACATTGGCTTTGATTTATTGATTATTGATTGATGTTGGTATATGTACTAATACTATATGTTGGAGTCGTCGTATTGAGTTATATGTAGTGCTTCTGGAACTTGGGAGCTAGTAGCAGTTCCGTAGTAGGGCAGATGGAAGTATATACTGCTCTCGGGAAAGACGGGATTGTTGGTCCTGTATGTATGCAGGAAAAACGTGTGACAATTGAAGTTGCGCGTCACATTGTCTGGGTTCGGAAACAGTGACATTGTCGTATGTTACTATTAGAAATATATTTCTGGTATAAAAGGAGTGCGTATGGTAGCGAAGGTTATCTGTGAAACTCTGGTCTTAAGTCCCAGGGATCCGTAAGGTTCACCGTTAAAGCTTATCGCGGGAGAAGTAATAGGTATTCTCTGAGCTTGTTTGAAGGACTGGGCAGAGGTAAGCTGCTTGGTTAACGTGTGTTATAATTCTGTAGCAGGACAGATTGTTCGCTGTTCTCGGGAAGGATTCTGTGTGTATGTACTACATTTTCTTGTATGAATGTGCGTGAATGTATGAGCATTTAGTTGATTGTAAGACTCTTTGGAGCAGTCCTAGAGGAAACAGTTAATGAATGCATGATAGAAGGGCAGAGTAGAGGGATGTGCTACTGTGTCAACGAGAGTATTAATTCCGTACTGGAGTAGAAGTGAGTGCTGTTTCAGGAAAGACGGGATTCTTGTGAAATAGATTTTCTTTATTATTCTGTGGTTAGCGAAGCAGACAATGGAGATGTTTATATGTTGTAACTAATAGATTTTGTAGAATTTGACTCGAAGTCTACTGAGAAGTTTTGTAAAGGAGGGGTAGATGAGTGACAGGAGACAGGAGTAGGAGCGACTGCAGCGACTGCTGACGTCAAACAGACCGCGCTCTGATTGGATATTGGATCAGAACAGCGTTCGTGCTGGGATTGGTGCGTTGGTGTGAGCCGCGCAAGGATTGGAAGGGGTACAGGGTGACGTAGACGCTCCAGGATTGGTGCGTTGGTGTGAGTCGCGCTGTTATTGGATGAAAATCGTACAGTACAGTTGTAATACGGAAGGGATTAGAAAGTTTTGGTAAACGTTAAAATGTATTACCAAGAAGAGAAAAAGAAAAAATCTTTGTTTGGAAAAATAAAGCGATGGTTTGACAAGGATAAAGATGTTAAAACAAGAGAAGGTGAATTGTTACCTCCAACGAAAACGCCTGCATCCTTCATGGCTGCGAGATATGGGTATCATACCTGTATATGGTTGGAGAATTGGGTTAGGTATACTAAGGAAGATGGTGTCCTAGCATTCCCAGAACATGGTTCATTTAATCTGGCCGTGTTGAGAAATTTACGGGAAAGATGTTGTGTCTTGACCCAAGACCAAGGCCGACACAGTTTGAGGCTTTAGTGGAATGGGAAGAGGAAGTACATGAGCGAGAAAAACAGAGGTCTGGAGGCAACTACAGATACATGTTTGGGAGGAAACATGATCGTGAAACTCATCATGATCGAATGAAGAGATGGCGAGATGCTAGTATGTCAGAGGGATTATATCCTATGAGAACAGTTGACGAGAGAGAAGAAAGGAAGGGTGCGGAAAGGGTTCCTGAGGCAGAAGTGAAAAGATATGGAGTTAATGAGTATGAGGATGAGGTCTTGAATGACATGATTTACAAAAGACCACCTCCATATAGACCAGAACCAGAAGAGAGCACACCAGTTGTTTCTCCGATAAGAGATACATTGCGTATCATTGAGACAGAAATTGTGACACCTGAGTTAAGTAGTGGAAATCCTTTCAGGGAAAAAGAAAGAGAGAATCGATGTGGTGTCGAGAATACGAGAGAATTAGCCAGAACTACATCAGAGCTGACTGAAAAGATTAGAGAGCTGACAAAGAATTTGGAAGCTGTTACGGTGCCTGTAACCATAGGTCCGGTTATGCCTATTTTTGATAAGCAGAGGACGAGTGAGAATGGTTTGGTGGTTCCATATGTTGGGAATAGGATAACAAGTTTGGCTGGTCCCTCAGGAGACTCAGGGAAAAGGACAGAAAGTAGTGATCTGAGACAATCCAGACATGACACATGTAGTGAAGGATTAGAGGTACAGTCTAATTCGAGATTGGATGCTAGTGAAGCTAGTTGTTCAGGGATGCCAATTTTAGAACCACAGAAGAAAGTGGTTCCAGTGAGAAAAACTACTGAAATAACAGCTGAAGATTTGAATGATTGGATGAGAGTCCTTCAAAAGAGGGATAAAGATTCACAGGCAATTGATGTGGCCAGGTTACGTGTAGAATTAGAGATGCTTGTTGCAGGGACAATTCCTACAGAAATTCTAAAAAACCATCATGATGGAGAACTGTTATTCATGTGCAAAAACATTACCTGGAGAGCAAGAAATACACATGACAGGTTAAGAGCAGTAGCAAATGAGCAGGGAGTTGACATTGATAAGGTGAAAGCCTTGCAGAAGTCTTACAGGATGGATTTCACGGACAAAGATATTGAAAATCTGAATGGTGCTGGTAGAACAGGACAGATTAAGGAAATGGTCGCATTGTTGTGAAGATGGGGTGATGTAGAGAAGTGGAAGGATAGGTGGTATAAGAAAAGGGAAGAATCAGTGGACAGGACTTATTCAGCATTTCCTGTGAGAGAAAAAGAGAAAACAGTGGATGCTTATCCTATGAGAGAAATACCTGGAGGAGGATATGTACATGTTCCATGGACCAGACAGGATATTTTATCATTTACGAATGATTTCCCTCGACTGAGAGAAAAGCCCGTTGAGTGGTATAGGCAGGTAGATAGGTTTGTGAAATTGTCAAAAGTGCTGTGGATTGACCTGAATAGTCTGTTTGATATAATTGTTCCAGCAGACTTGTGGGCTGAGTGTAAAATAGTTGTAAGTTGGCCTACTGAGGAATATCCAAGAGATCAGAGAACAGGAGCACCAGATCCAGAGGTAATGAGGAAGTATGATCAGGTGATTGTATACCTGAAAAGTAAAGTACCTCCAAAAGAGACAGACTGGGTTAAAATAGATCGAACACATCAGGAAGCAAAAGAATCAGTTCATGCTTTTTATGAGAGGCTGAAACTGGCTTTTAAACAATTCAGCGGGGATGAGCACCTGGGTGACAAAGATTTGAGTCATTTTGTATACAGATTTGTATATGGCCTGAGACCTGAGATTAGTGAGAGAATTCGTGAGCACACAGTGGATTGGCAGAGTAAGAAAATAGATGAGATTCTGAGACATGCAAAGTACTTCAGTGATGAAATTGAAGCAAAACAGAGAAAGCTGAAAGAAAAGGCAATGTGGGCACAAGTGAAGGTTGCGGAAAGACAAGAAGCACAGTTGGTGGAACAGGCAAATAATGCAGGGAATAGGCCCAGATATGCAGGGAAAGGAAAGGGGAATCTTGAGGAAGCAAAGAAAAAGTTCCCTTGTCACAACTGTGGCCAACTGGGACATTGGAGATCTGAATGTACCAATCCACCATTAGCGAATAATGAGGGTAAAACCTTAAATCAACAGGTGCAGAACGAGGGGTATAATCAACAGCAGCAACAACAGAAGGTTGTGAGACAGCAGAGTCAAGAGCCAAAACCGCCCTTGCCGCAGAATAGAGGGTCACAAAAGTACAATCAGGATTCAGGATTCTACAATGATGAGCAGGTAAACAAACAAAGGCGTTCTAACCAGGTACAACAGTATTTGTTAAAGAATGAAGGGAGTGAGTCTGAAGGTGACTATTGACGGTGCCGAGGAGAGGAGGAAGAGTGCATACTTGGTGCAACTCTAGAAATAGACCAGGCAGGACCATTTGTAGATGGGAAAATAAATGAAGAAAGTGTTACTTTTTTAGTAGACACAGGTGCGACAAGATCAACTGTCAGGTCAGCAGATATTAGAAATCTTCCTCTCTCGGATGAAGCAATCCAAGTAGTTGGTGTGGCAAATACACAAATCAAGACACGTCTTACTGAACCAGTAAGGGTACAAATAGGGAAATTTTCAGACATGCACAGATTCGTAGTCTGTGACACTAGTCCAGTGAACTTGTTAGGCAGGGACCTGCTATGCAAAATGAACTGTACAATTTTTTGTACGCCGGATGGAATAGCTTTTGAGACACCAGATGAGGATGTTTTGTACCGAATGACTCTAGGAAATAGAGAGAGTGAAATGGTTGGTGCATATGCTGTGTTTGATCCGGAGGATTTGCCTCAAGAGCTGAGAGACACAGTGAAAAGGACAGTTTGGGATTTTACTGGAGAGGATGTGGGATTGATGAATAATGTAGATCCTGTGAAAATTTCAGTGAAAGAGGGAATTACTTATCCTAACATTCCTCAGTACAAAATGACACCAGAAATAATTGAAGGAATAACTCCTATTATTGAGAAAATGATTCAGCAAGGAGTTTTGAGAGAACTACTGAGTAGTCCGTGTAACTCACCGATAATGGGGCTAAAGAAGCCTAATGGGAAGTTCAGGATTGTACAAGATTTGAGAAAAGTTAACAAAATTGTGGTGGCATGTTGTCCCATTGTGCCAAATCCGTCAGTAATTTTGTATCAGATTCCACATGATGCTGAGTGGTACACAGTGATTGATTTGTGTCATGCTTTCTTTTCAATTCCATTACATCATGACAGCCAGCCGATTTTTGCATTTAGGTTTGGCCAGCGTATTTTAGCATGGTGTCGTATCCCACAGGGGTATACAGAGAGTCCTTCGATATTCAATCAGTTATTGAAAGAATCATTGGAGAGTTTGATCATGCCTGAAAACTCAGTACTAGTGCAGTATATTGATGACCTACTTGTGGCATCAAAGACACGTGAAGCTTGTGAAGTAGATACCATAGCTTTACTGAATCATCTGGCAGATGGAGGGTTAAAAGTATCTCCAGCCAAATTGCAATTTTGCAAGAAAGAGGTGCATTATCTTGGACACAATATTGAAAAAGGTCTGAGAAAGGTGACTGATGACAGGATTAAAATCATCAGGGGAATGAAGGCCCCAACGGCCCAGAGGGAAGTGAGAATGTTCCTGGGGATGGTGGGTTATTGTCGTCAGTGGATTAGTAACTTCTCTCTGATAGCAAGACCACTGATTAAGCTGACAAAGAGTGAGGTAAAAGACCCATTGGAACTAGATGGAGAGCAAATGGCAGCATTTGAGGAGCTGAAGAGCAGAATGTGTGAAGCCCCTGCTTTGGGTATGCCAGACTATGAAAAAGAGTTTGAGTTGTACTGCAGTGAGAGAAATGGATGTGCACTTTCAGTGTTAATTCAGAAGCATGGACAGCTGAGGAGGCCTATTGCGTACTTCTCATCGACACTTGACCCTGTAGCTGTAGGTTTACCAGGTTGTTTGAAATCTGTAGCTGCAACATGCAGAAGCCTGGAACAGAGTGAGGGAATCATAATGGGATATCCTGTAAGGGTATTCGTACCTCATAATGTGGCAATTCTTTTGACAAGAAGCAGAGCTCAGTACATGTCACATAGTCGGCTGACTAAATATGAGAAAGTCATTCTGGGAGCATCAAATGTGACTCTTGAGAGATGTGTGAATGTGAATCCAGCGACATTATTGCCGGATATTGAAAATGTGGGTGTGAAGACAGAAGATGACCACAATTGTTTGGATGTGCTTGATTACTGTACAAAACCGAGACCAGACATAAGAGATCTTCCATTGCTTGAGAGTGATCATGTGCTGTTTGTGGATGGATCATGTCTGAGGAATGATGAGGGTGTGCTGAGTGCAGCATATGCAGTGTGCAAAGTTTCAGAAGTTATGGAAGCATCACCATTGAAAGGAGTGAAATCTGCACAAGTTGCTGAATTGGTGGCATTGACAAAAGCTTGCAAAATTGGAGAGAATCTGAGAGTGACTGTGATGACTGATAGTCAGTATGGATTTGGAGTTGTGCATGATTTTGGCCAGCTTTGGCTACAGAGAGGTTTCTTGACGTTGAGTGGGACTCCAATAAAGAATGCTGAAGTTATTGGAAAATTACTTGAGGCGATACAGCTGCCTAAAGAATTAGCAGTTGTGAAATGTGCTGCTCATGGACAAGGAGATGATTTTGTAACACTTGGAAACAGGTTTGCAAATGACATTGCACAGTATTGTGCGAAAAATAATCACTCGATTAATAGGGAACGAGAAGGGGAAATGTCTTTTTGTTCTGTGATGTTTACTAATGTCCTAGAGACGTGGGATGAGGTGAAACAGTTGCAGGAAGAGGCAGGAAAGGAAGAAAAGAAAGACTGGATCAAGGCAGGTTGTGCCCCAAGAGAAACAGACCATGTTTGGGTCTATAGAGATGGTAGACCAGTTATGCCTAACTCTATGTTGTCAACAATGGCAAGGATGTATCATGGCCAGGGACATTTGGGAAGGGATGCGATGATCAGGTCTTTTAAGCAGACTTGGTACAATGCAAAGTTCAGGACAATTGCAGAGAGCATCTGTCAAAGATGTTTGATTTGCCAGCAATTTAACACTGGGAAAAAGACAGTGGTGAGTCTGGGAACGATAGGCAGAGAAGGTGGTCCTTTCACGAGAATGCAGATTGATTTCATTGAAATGCCCCAAGTGAACAGATTGAGGTATGTTCTAGTGGTAGTCTGCTTGTTCTCAAGATGGGTGGAGGCCTATCCGACTAGGAGAAATGATGGAGTAACAGTGGCAAAGTTACTGTTAAGGGAGTTGATTCCTAGGTACGGGTTTCCAGTAACGATTGAGTCTGATAGAGGTGGACACTTCTATAATGAGCTCATGAGTTTGATTTGTGAAGCATTGAGCATACAGCAGAAGCTACATTGTGCATACAGGCCAGAGGCTTCTGGCGTGGTGGAGCAGATGAACGGCACGATCAAGAACAGGATTGGTAAGATGTGTTTAGCCACTGGAATGAAATGGCCTGATGTCTTGCCTCTAGTGCTAATGACTATTAGATCTACTCCAGATAGAACTACTGGTTTGAGTCCACATGAGATTTTGATGGGACGTGCAATGCGTCATGCATTTGTACCTGTCAATAAGTTGATGACAATACCTGATGACATGATTTTGGATTACTGTAAAGGCCTGGCTGACGCAGTTCATTCTGTGTTTCACCAGGTTGGAGAAGACGCTACCACACTTGAGAAGAAGCAAGCTCATGATCTGAGTCCAGGGGACTGGGTGAGGATTAAAGTACACAGAAGAAGAAATTGCTTGGTTCCAAGGTGGGGAAGGCCAAGACAAGTCATTCTGACTACGACAACTGCAGTGAAGTGTGCTGGTGTGAAAAACTGGGTACATGCAAGTCATACTCTGAGAGTTCCAAACCCAAAGGATGGGACTGGTAAGGAGTATTTTGAAGAGTCAGATTCCAGTGATGATGAAGACACAGAACCAGTGAGGAAAAATCGAAGTTCAGAAAGAGAATCAGGAGAGGCTTCAAGAGAACCATTGAGAGTCTCAGAAGGGAGATCAGATTCTGTAAGAGAGCCTGAAGTTCCAAAAAGCAGTGGAGGAAAAAGAAGAGAAAAGAGCAATTCCACAGAGACTACTCCTGAATCAGAAGAGGAGATTGAAGAACCACTTGAGATTATACCTGAAGAAGCAGGGTTAGAAGAAGATAGAGAGGGACAGATTGCGGAAGACCCCCGAGGAGGTGTTGGGAACATTCTTGATAATCTAGGTGAAGGGACAAGTAGACAGCAAGAAGATTGCGTGTCGGATTCCACAGAGACTACTCCTGAATCAGAAGAGGAGATTGAAGAACCACTTGAGATTATACCTGAAGAAGCAGGGTTAGAAGAAGATAGAGAGGGACAGATTGCGGAAGACCCCCGAGGAGGTGTAGGGAACATTCTTGATAAGCTAGGTGAAGGGACAAGTAGACAGCAAGAAGATTGCGTGTCGGAGACCCGAGGAGGGACAGAAATAGGGAAGTCTCAAACAGTGGTGGAAAAGACTGTGGAGCGAAAGAAAACTGCTGAAGAACAAGAGGCATTTGAAACAGAATCGGATGAAAGTGAGAATGAGAAATCAGAGGGTCGAGTTCTGAGAAAGAGAACTTGGATTGGAGAAAGAAATAATAAAGAAACAAGACCAAAAAAGGTTATAAGAGGAGATCTTTGGCCTAACAACAGAATAAAGAAGCTGAGATACAGACTGATACGAGCAAATACCTCGAAAGCTGAACAAGTGAATGAGGTGTCGAGTCAGAATCCAGTAAAAGGTGAAAAGCGAAAAGAGTCAAAAGAACCAGAGGAGATCAAAAGGATAAGAAAACCTAACCAGAAGTATAGGTCGCCGGAATGGACGTACGTGGCACTGTCTGAAGGTGAAGAGGCAGAAAGTCAAGGAAATCCAGAGGAGACCGTATGAGAAGTGGTTGAGGAAGATACAGGTGAAATCCTGAAAGTAATCTTGACTGACATTGGAGAAAAGTCGGATACTGAGGATGATGTTGGAGATTTAATACAATTTGATGTTGAAGAAAATGAAGTAAAGAGTGATGAGTATCCAAACTGAGTGAACAGAAGAAATCACTTGGAAGAAGAAAGCTTGAAAATTAATTGTTTGAAGTAATCCAGAGTTTTAGAGATTCAGTAGTGGAGTAGTAGAGGCTAAGTCAAAAGACACGGTCAAAGTAGTAAAATGGCTAACATAGAGAATAACCAAAGTAGATGTGCCTTTTTAAGAAGATGGTGTAAAATGTGCTGCTGCTGTACTGGATTATTAATGCTACTATGGGGTGTATTAGCTTTATTAGTTACTTTTAGAGTTACAATAGGTACATTTGAGATGCATACAGAGAATGTGACTAATGTGGGGAAGAGTTCACATCAAGTAGTTCCAACTAGAATTAGTAATACTTATATACATAAAGATAGGTCAATTAATGATTTTTCTAGTAATGTTTTTTCAAAATTGTTATATGAATATGTGAAGACAATGGAAGTTAGGGATTGCTACGTATGTATGCAGTTACCTGCATCCGTTTCAGAGGGTGTTACTTATCACCATTTACCAGCTACGTATGGAATTTCTTGTAGTGTGTTGAGTAGTGTTTTTTATTTGTTAGGGAAAATAGATTATGAGATGTCTAACAAAGATAACATTTTTGGGCAATTGCCAATGAACAAAAAGCTGAATCCAGCTAAAGAAGCTAATATTTTTGGTGAGATTTTTATTGAAAAAGAAGAATTAACATTAGATTACATTTTTAAGAACAATTTAACTTGCAGTCTGAAAGAAGAGGAGAAGGCTTTCCTAAACATGGTAGAGGAAAGGAGAATGAGCATGCATGAAAAGGCAGGGAAATATAAAATGAGTGAGACAATTTGGGACATTGAGATGGGAAAAGAATTGAGAAATGGGGCTAGTCCAACTTTAGCTCTAGATGCACCACAAAAGGGTAAGCTGTGCATTACAAGAAGGAAATCCCAATATGATACATATTTTGTTGGGACTAGTGAGTGTCATGATACATACTTCATTGCAACAGGATGGGGTTTCAAGGGAGGAGAAGATCCAATTTTCCCAGGAGTGTATTATGTTTGTGGGAACAAGGCTTATTACAGGTTGCCTGACCATTGGTATGGCACGTGTTATGTGGGCCTGGTCTTTCCAAAGATCTTTCATATAGATAGAATAGAAGATGTAGAACATATTAATTTACTAACACGTTTTAAGAGAGAAACTTGGTCTGAAATTGTAGGTGATATTTTTGGAGCTTTAATTCCAGCAGTGGGAATTTCTTTGAATGCTTATGGAATTCGTAAACTGTCAACAGTGGTGGATCGCTTATCGACAAATACCGCTGGAGGGTTTATTTTGGTGAATACGGAGATGATTGCCGTACGTGCCATGTCTATGCAAAATCGACTTGCCCTTGATATTCTATTGGCCAAAGAGGGTGGAGTCTGTGGAATGCTGAAAGTTCAACATTGTTGCACTTACATTCCAGACGAAAGCAAAGACCTGAAGCTCTATATCAAAAATATTACTGATTTGCATGAGGAATTAGTACCACTGGAAGCTGAGAGTATTTGGACTAAAATAGCTAATAAAATAGTTGCTGTTAAGAGTTTTATTGCAAAAATAGGTAGTACTATTATAGGTAAGATATTGTTTCCTTTGACCTGTATAATTGTTGCTTTATTGATACTAAGATTGGTGTGTTTGTGTTGTAAAAACAGGGGAGGGAAAAAGAAATTAATTAAAAGAAATATTGAAAAGAGAAATAAGAGGTCAAAAAGAGAACCACAAGAAATAGAATTAGAAGAATTGAGGGAGAGTGTTTACTTGGAAACAAAGAGGGATGATGAAAGGGAGTCTGGTGTGTAGTGTTGTGTAAGGAGAAAAAGACATTTCCAATTTCTCCTAAAATGGGACTAAATATTTTTGGGTTGTTTATTTGGTGATAATATCACCAAAGGGGGGATTGCTGGAGCAGAGTTTTCTGTTGAAAATCTATTGGGTTTTTAAGCTCTGGTTTGTCTATATGTCGAAAATTAAAAAAATATTAATTTGTAACTATTAATTATTTGTTTTGTGTGAAATTCTGATTAATCAACACGAACTAACAAGAGAAAACTACACGTGGGGATGCATTCATGTTGCTTAATAATAATGTGCAGGTTTAATTAAATGAATGTTGCTGAGTGCTGTTTGTTTTAAAGCACAAAACGCTTTTGAAATAACGTGTACTAATGCTTTTCTGTGTTGCAAAGGCTAGATAATTACATACACATAAGGGTATTAATGGGGTTAATACTGTTTAATCACTATGCTGTGGTAACGTTGTTTTTGTCTCTTTTAATTAAGATGGTACGTTTCGGCCTGTCATAAAATGGCCGCCGTTTAAAGCCTGCGCTCGAGTGATCGAATTTTGATGAGAGGGCCTTGCTGAACATGGTCGAGAGTCATCTGACCACAGTCATCGCCTGGTTTAAAAGTTTTCCGTGAGGACAGCAGCTCTGGGCGAGAGTCCAAGTGTCCTTGGAGGACAAGGGAGCCACAATGAACTTTGTGATTACAATGCTGGTTCCGAGGAAATGTGAACGTGAAAGAAACATTTGCAAAACTCGAGTTTCTTTCTTCCGTCTTTTTATTTTTGTGATTTTTCTGAGCGGAGATTTTCCAAATGTAGCGATGCTACATCCTTTCCTGCTCGCTCTGCTCAGCGGTTCAGCGGATATTTAGAACATTTTATGTTTCTTTAATTTGCAAGATTTACTATAAGTATTGTTAGCCTAGAGAGGGTCTAAGGCCACTTCTTCCAAAACCTGCGTTGGTGAGGATCGATGCTGTAAGGACGGCGACTCGGGAGACTTCTACTGAGAGACCTGTCCTGACCCATTCATGACATTTAGCTAGAATAGGTAATTATGAGAATAATGATTTACTTTGATTGATTTTCTTTGACTAATTTTAGATAAAGTACCATTATTTTAAATACAGTGTTGGTGGTTATTTCTTGTCAATTATTGAGTACTCTATTTTGATTATTGTTGTTTAGATTGTTTAGATCATGACTCAAGACAGTGTCAAACTGATCCTATTGGCCTCAGTGTAGATACAGGGTGTTTAGGAGTTTTCTCTCCACAGGTTCAGTGCTGATAGAGTAATCGAGTATATGTTAGTGAAATGGGCCCAAGTGTATGATGAGTGCATGTGCGTGTATCTGTGAAATTACTCTATCCGTGGAAGTAGGGAGAATTTGTATGCCCTAATCTGCACCACCCACACTTAGAAGAAGGGGGGTGGGCTGGTGCCTTGCTGGCACTAGAGGCCCGCCCTCCTTAGGGCACCCTACGGGCGCCTCGGGCAGCCGAATAGTACCAGCAGTAGACAACACTCCCCACCCCCCCACAATAGCATGCATGTTCTACGCATAAATAAAACACACCAAACAAATTTAGTTTGGGTAAAAACTGCTGCAGGTTTATTACATACACCGTTATGTAATATGGTGGGTTATCTTACGGGCGATCCAAGGGCAGGCAACCATCTGGGCCGGCTGTCCGCCTGATGACCCAAGCAGCACTGGGGCGAACCCCATCTGTGCTGCCCCTTCAGTGATCCTCTTCCCGGATCATGGTCCCTTATTACTCACGCCTCTTTCAGGGCGGAGCGTAGCAAGGCAAGCCCCCGGTTGTTCAGGCCGACAACCGCCCGAAGGACTAGTGGGGCGCCGACACGGTTTTTCAGGAACCTCCCATGAGGCTCCTGGGCTCTGGCACCCCTTATGGTGCTGCGCAGAGGTACCCTTCGGTACCCATTTGCTTCCAGATCGCCCTGTAACTCCGCCACAGCTCTGGAGGCGGCCACCGTCGCCGCCAGAGCCCCTCACTAAAACAGCTATAGTCTTGCCCGCTAACTCTCCTGTCTAGAGCCTCCTGCAAATCTAGATGAACGAGAACATCCCTACTGGTTATCGATGCCCCATCTATATCCCAATAGCCCTAGACGTTAGCTTGGATCAGCTAGTGTCTGATTTTTTTTTTTTTTTTTTTTTAAACCTTTATTAATCGCAGTTGCATCATTTTACAATGTACATTCACCATCCAAGGTGTCGGGTCAGTTAGACAATAAACACATGTTTCCAGATGGTAAGACACAGCCATTCAGCCGGCAGCCCGGAGGTCCGGCGGCGTTGTGCATGTGAACATTTGGTAGGCCTATGGTGCTTTTCTGTGTTTTGTTGTGGTGTTTCTGAAGCGCATTACCAGCAATAGAGGATGGCGCTGTGTTCCAGCCCACATTGCGGCTATTTCGGTTGCCACCCAGGCCCTTAGCGGGAGTCGTACAGGACACCGTGGTTACCCCCCAGTGTCAAGGCCTCCGGGCAGCTTAGCACTTGCGTCGTGTTCATAGTGTAGGCTGGAGCGCGACAAGGAGGGTTCGGTATAGCTCACAGTGACATATATGGCAGCGCGTATATCCGATGAGCCCAGTGTGCAGCTTCGCAGTTCAAGTCTATGCGTGTGTTACATGGCGCGCATCCGTCCCTCCAGCATTGTGCCCCTCAAGCCGCTAAGTGTCTGGGTACGCCTGGTATGCAACTCAGTGCGCTCCGGGTAAGATCGTTCCGTGCGTCCCGGGCGTATCCGTCCCTTGCACGGAGTGGGCACCATCACTGCCTCATCAGCAGTATTCAGGGCACGCTAGGTAGGGTAGCGCTTCGGGGGTGCCGGACAACGCATCCATCATTTGTTATCCGTGGTTAGGTAGGGATCCGATCAGGGAGCTTAACCAATAACCAAACTGTTCCCTGCGTATGTGCTGCGATAGGGGGGATCAAGATTAGGGTCGTAAACTCAGGCGGGGTCAAGGGTAAGGGGGGAAGAGGGAAGAGGAGATCATTCTGCGTTAGAGCGGGAGGGGGCATCAACTGTCGATTGGGGCAAGCGGGACCACGCGATGTACGTGGGAAGCAGCAGGCCGGAGGGGGGGGGGGAGAAGGGGGCTGTCAGAAAGGCCGGGAGCCCGTAGCGCCGGTGCTCGCACCCTTTTTCTCTATGTATAGGGCGCTCCTCTGTGCCTGGGAGGGAGCGGCTGGGTAGGGCGGAGTGATCATGTCTTCCCGTCCGGGCCCGTAACCAGGTATTGCGCGCGTTGCTTCAGGCTGCGGCAGCAGCAATCCCTGCGCGCACGCCATGGTTGTACAGCGAGTGATTCCCGGCAGCAGTCTCCTGTAGGGCGAAAGTTAGAGGCGCTAGGGGGCAAGCAGAGGGGGGCGGGAGCTGACTCCGTCACGGTCTTAGGGATATTGCTACCCAGCCAGCAAGGGAGCGGCGCTCTCCAGAGACTCAGGTTATCCCTCGGTCCTGACAGGCCACCTGAAATGCTGTGAGGAGGTCGTCCCAAAGCTGGGCGATGGGGAACTTCCGGAGCCCCGCAGTTTCCTCACGAAGAAGCACCGCACACTCCGCCTGTGCCCAATTAACGAAGGAGGCTTTCCAATGTCTGATGTGCGGGGGGATTGCTGCCTTCCAATGCTTGGTGAGCAAGCGTTTGGCTGTTATGAGACCCATGTCCCAAAAGCGTGCCTGCACTTTGTTATCTTTTGTGCGCTTATACAACCCTAGTATGCATGCGTCCCATGTGCGCGGTAGTCGTCCATCAGCACCGCGTGCAAGCAGTGACAATACGTTGTCCCAGTATGTCTGTATACCAGGACAGTGCCATAGCATGTGTAAGAGGTCCGCTCCCGGTAGCGAGCACCGCTGGCAAGCTGCATCTGTCCGCGAGAAGTATCTGTTAATCTTTTCAGGTGTAAGGTATGCGCGCTGCAGTATATAGTATTGTATAATTTTAAAGCGGGGGTTGCGTGGAATGTTGGTCGGGCTGGCCAGTATCAGCGCCCATTCTTTGTCTGTCCAGTCTCTTCCCCTGTCTGTCGCCCAGCGCTCCCTCAGTGTTAATGTGGATGGTTGCGAGTGCGCCTGCAGTGCCTGTGCTAGCCAGTGTATGATGTGCGCGCCATTGCCCATAACGTGCAGATATTGGATGAAGGTATGCGTCGGGGGTTCCACCGCCATGTCGCCCCAGGAAGTCGTGAGCGTACGCATGAGGGAGGCATGCAGGAGGAACTGTCCCGCCGGGAGAGCCGTGTCTTCAGCCAGGTTGGCGAACGCAAGTAAGTCACCATCTACATATAGATCGCTCAGCGTGTCCACTCCCGCTTGTTTCCATTCAGCCAAGTGGGTCTCCGTGATTGGCCCCGTCGGGCCAGGCATGCCCAAGAGTGGCAAACTCGGGGCGTATGGCGTAGTCGTGCGCGTGAGGCGGAGGCACTGCAGGAAACATCTGCGCGCTACCGCCAGGTAGACCTGGGACGGGCAGGGCGTGCGGGTAATCGGGTGGAACAGTGTATTTATTTGTGTTCGTGTCCAGGCAGCCACGTGCGAGGTAGTGTCCTCAAGCTGCTTGCCGCACAGCCATCCCGCCACCCATTGCATCTGTGCCGCGAGGTAGTACAGTTCCATATTAGGAACTGCCAAGCCCCCGGAATCCGTGGGCATGTATAATTTAGCCAGCGCCACCCGCGGTCTCCCCTTGTTCCAGATGAGGCTACGCAGCAGCACCTCCAGTTCGCGGAACAGCTTGGTGGGAACATACAGAGGCATATTTTCAAAATAATAGAGTAGGCGAGGCAGCACTATCATTTTGGTCAGTGCCACACGACTAGGCACGTTAAGGGGTAAGGTGTTCCAGAAGCCAACTTGTGCTCGGACAGAAGCGATTGCTCGAAGGAGGTTCCCCTCCAGGACGTCTGCTGGGGTTCTGTAGATCCTTATCCCCAAGTAGCGGAAGGTGGTGGGATGCCACCGCAGCCTGTCCCCTCCCAGCCGGATGTCGCATTCAGGCGTTGCTGGGCTAAAGGGATAGGCTCCCGACTTGGCCCAATTGACTCTCAGGCCCGACATCTCCTCAAAGGTGCGGAAGATGTCAGTGAGGGAGGCAGGGATGGCAGTCATGTCCCTGACGTACAGCAGCAGGTCGTCTGCATACAGAGACACCACATGCAGGCCATCCGCCAATGGAATTCCCCATTCCAGTCCGCGCGTCCTGAGAGTCGCGGCCAGGGGTTCCATGGCCAGTGAAAACAGCAATGGCGACAGCGGGCAGCCCTGGCGGGTGCCCCTGCGGACCCGGATGTCAGCGGAGAGGAGACGGCCCGTACGGACTCGGACTGTCGGTCTGCCATAAAGTAGGTCAATCATGGCACTGTATCCCCCCCCCAGCCGATATTTCTCTGCGACCGCCCTCAGATACGGCCACTCGACTGAGTCGAAGGCCTTCTCCAGGTCTAGTATCAGGCATCCCGCCCTTGGCCACTGCTGCGTGGCGTATTCCTGTACCCGAAAGAGGCGGCGGATGTTGTAGGAAGTGTGACGTGTGGGGACAAATCCATTTTGGTCTCGATGCACTAGAGCGGGTACATGAGGGGCCAGCCTCCTGGCTAACGCAGAAGCCAGGATTTTATAATCCGTGTTCAGTAGCGCCAGTGGGCGGTAAGAGCCCACCCGTGTGCTATCCTTGCCAGGTTTAACAATAGAGACCAGGATGGCCTCATTTAACGTTGGGGGTAAATCAGCATCTTCCGCTGCCGCTGTGTACATTCGCAGTAGTTCCGGGACGAGGATGTCCGAGCCAGCCTTGTAAAGCTCAGCCGGTAGCCCGTCCGGGCCCGGGGTTTTGCCATTGGACAGGTTAAAGATGGCTACTCGGAGCTCATCTGACTCCAGCGGGGCTCCCAGCTCGTCTTGCTGCGCAATAGTCAGTTGCGGCATTTGCAGGGGGGAGAGATAGTCGGCTATATCAGGATGAGGGACTGATAGGCGGGAGCGATACAATGCGTCATAGTGGGCAGTAAAGGCGTCATGTATGCCAAGTTGCGTGTACACTAGTTCCCCCCCTCCCTCTGTATGGCCGTCACCGGGGTCGAGCGGGCGTCCTGTGAGATCAGCCACGCTAAAAGTTTGCCTGGTCTGTCGCCCAGGTGATGTGTTCTCGCCGAATGCGCGGCATAGTTGACGTTTCGGAGTCGCTCCAAGAGGCGCGCATGTTCCGTGTGGGCCTCGTGTAGTGGGTCCCCGTCTCCATCCACAGCCCCCTCCTCTCGTGCAAGCAAGTCCGATTCCAGCCTAGTTAAGTCCCTCTCTAGTTGGTGCCTCACGTGCCTCACGTGCCCCTCGGAGCACCACCTTAAAGGCGTCCCACTCCACCTGTGGATTGGATGCCGTACCGGCATTATCCTCGAAGTATTGCGCAGCGCGCTCGAGCAAGGCATCACGGAAAGCCGCGTCCAGTAACAGCGCAGGTTGTAGGCGCCATGTGGGCACGGGGGGGGTGCGGGCGGACCCAGGCCATGGACATGAAGTGTGGGTTGTGATCTGAGTGCGTGCGGCCCATGTATTGTGTGTCTGTCACGTGGGGTAGGAGGTCAGTAGACGCCATGAACCGGTCCAGGCAGACATGCAGGTCGTGAGCGCCAGAGTAGTAGGAATATGTCCGCGTCCCCGGGTTGCGCTGCCGCCAAACATCATGTAGATCCCATTGCGCGGCCCATTCCAATAGTGCTTTCGTGGCTCCCCTTGTAGAGGCGTTAGCTGGGGGTGGGAAGGAGCGATCCAGTGTGATGTCTAAAGTGCAGTTATAGTCACCCCCTATTATCCACGAGGTTGCATGCCAAGTTGCCATGGTCGCTGAGAGCCGCGCCAGGAAGCCGCCCTGATCGACGTTGGGGGAATAGAGGGACACTAGTGTAATAAGCTGGCCATCTAGTCTGCCCTGCGCAGCTGTATACCTGCCCTCCCGATCCACCACAGTTTCTGTGGTTTCCCAAGGAGTCCCAGGGCGGACCCATATCAGTGTTCCGCAAGCGTATGAGGAATATTCCGTAGCATACAATTGCCCTCGCCATCTACGGTGTAGTGCCCGCACCTCAGCTCCGTTCAAATGGGTTTCTTTGAGCAGTCGCTTTAGGTATGAATAGATATGATAACGCCTAGCCGGTGTGTGCATTCCCCTGACGTTCCAGGTGCATATTTGGATATTAGCCATAGCAGTCACGTGCGTGCGCGCCTCCCTCATCCCCCCAGGGTGTGGCCCCCATCCCAAGGGTCCCCCAGGTCCAGCAGTCCGCTCCCACCGTGCAGTTAGGTTGAGTATCGTGTGCGCAGCGTCTCGATCTCCAGTAGGGTAGGGGGATAGGGAAGAAAGGGAACACATGAAGCCTTAACATGGCAACAAAGTCCAAAATACCAAAAGGTCGGCTGCACAACGGTTCGCCGTCCAAACACTCAAGTGAGCTCATGAACTATACAGTCCTAGGCGGATCTTGTGGTTTATATCTTATCAGTAACCAAAACAGTGCAGTCCTGGAAGTGCCCTGCATCTCTCCTGGGTGGGGTGTGCAAGCCACTGCTGGCCGGCGGATGTCTAGTGTCTGTTGCCCAATGCCGTGGCAGCTGTACGCCCAGTTACCAGTCTAGTGTGGGCGAGGGTGCCAGGGGGGTCATGTCCCCCTCCGAGTGGTTCCTGTGGCAACGGGCCGGCGGTAGAGCACTGTGGGGCACATTTGCGTATCTGCGAAGTGGGTGAATGATTCACGTGTTTATGATTAGAAAATGTACTCACAGTGTCCAGCTCCATGTTCGAGTCCCCCAGAGCAGCAACGGCGTGGGCGCAGGGAGGCCCTAGGCAGGTCTAGTGGTAGGCGGGGCAGCCAAGCAGGAACTAAGGTAGTCCTGCTTCATGCAGCAGGCAGCAGTCCACCACCGGGTCCCGTCAACCAAAGAGATCCGCTGTTTGCGGCGTGACCTCCGGGGGCCCCCCAGAGCTCTGCGTATCCGGGATTCCATAGATCTCCTCATCGTCCGTTGAGGACACCGCCGGACTAGCGCCCGGGCGGAGCGACGGCGCCGGGGAGTTGCTGATTTCCGCCACCTTGCGCAGGGCATCCCGCTGTTCCTGTTGAACGAGGTCCACCGGTGGGGAGCGGGTCATCGCTCCTCTGACCAGCGGCGGCGTGGGCGACCTGCGGCGGTGCCGTCGTCTTGTCCCTCTGACCCTCTCCGTCGTGGCAGCTCCCAGCGCCCTTCGCGGCGCGTCCGGCATTCCTCCATCCAGCCAGGCCTCCGCTTCCTCGGGGCTCGTGAAGAAATGTGTCTTGTCTCGCGCCACCACTCTCAGTTTGGCTGGGAAAAGTAGCGAGTACTTGAGGTCCGCTTCGCGCAGTCTTCGTTTCACCGCCAGGAAGGAATGCCTCTGTCTCTGCACTCGCGCTGTGTAGTCCGGGAAGAACATCACCGCGGCGTTGTCTATGGTGACTTCCCCTAAGTTCCTGGCTTCGCGCAGTATGGCATCTCGATCTCTGTAGTTGAGTACCCGAAGGAGAAACGGTCTAGGGTTAGAGCCCGGGGGGAGCGGTCTCGTGGGCACACGGTGGGCTCTCTCCACTACAAAGTATGGGGAAAGCGCACTGTCCGGTAGCAGGTCTCGTAGCCAGTCCTCGACCCTGCGGGCAGGATCCGCCCCTTCCCATTTCTCCGGAATGCCCACTAGGCGGATGTTATTTCTTCGTGCCCGGCCCTCCGCATCTTCAGCTCTACCCTCTAAGAGCTCCACTCTGTTCAGGAGGTCTTGTACCTTTGTTTCCGTCTGTTTCGCCGCTGGCTCGACATCTGCCATTGTGTCTTCCAGCGTTTTTGTGCGTGCTTGCAACTTTTTATGATCAGCTCGGAGGTGGGTCAAGTCTATTGCCACGCCATCGATTCGGGTCTCCAGGGAGGTGCGTGTCTGTTGCAGGGACTCTTCCATCCGCTCCATGGCTGCCAGGACGCTATCCAGCTTCGCCGCTATGTGTTCGGTATCCATCTTGGGTGCTGCTTTCTCGTGTTTTCCCCTCGCCGTTGCAGCTCCCGGTCCGGCGCGCGTTCGCATGGAGCTGGTGGCGCGTGTAAGGTATTCTTCCCTGTCGCAGAGGGGCGGAGGCCCGTCGTGCGCGGTGAAGCACCTCCGCGACATCGAGGCCGCCGTTGCGGGTCCTATACCACCTCAAGGGAGAGGGGTGGCTCACTCCTCCATTCCAGCGCAGCGCCGGGCTCCGCTGCTCCAATCCACCAGGCCGCGTGCGATGCGTCGCGGTCACCGCGGGCCCAGAGGTTCCAATCAGCGACGGGTCCAACGGCAGCTGGTCTGGCGTCTGATGGCTCCCTCCAAGGGGTTGGGTCGTGCCTGTGCCCCCTTTCCACTCCGTGTTCGCGGTCACCCCCCGCAGCGGCCAGAGGCGCAGGAGTTGCGCTGCGCGTGTCCAGTGGGTCCAGCCTGGCGCCCCGGCAGCGGCCTCGGTGCCCTCAGGCAGCGGCGATATGTACTGCTGTGTCCTGCAGTGGTGTAGCCCCTGTCCAGTGCAAGTTTACCCCCAGCGTCCAAAGACGTGCAGGTAACTAGGAGGGGAAAAGGCTGCCTCAGTTCAGCTGTAACCAGGCCAGAGCGTGGGGGGAAGGCAGAGCCTCTGCGTCCCTTCGTAGGCCTGGGGACCTCCGTTGCTGTTTCCCAAAGGCCATCTCAGCCCAATGGTATCTTGAGGGTAGTAGCCTACATGCGGCAGTGGCTAGGCACCGCGCCTCTCCGGTTCCACCCCGCCGCTCCCAGGGCCCCAGTCATACAACTCACTCGTAGGCCGGGTGCCGCAGGCTGCGTCTTCTTGTCCCCTCCGGGTTGTCCCCAGCTCGCCACCGCCTCCAATTAGCTCGTCGTGGGGGAGGGGGGGTCCCCAGGTGTCCCCAACCGCAGCGCCTGTCTCGCGGGGGCACCCCCGCAACGGTCGCGGGCTTCCTCTCGGTGCCGCGTTAGCTCCCCCGCAGGCCGCAGCACAAGGCCCAGGGAACCAGTTGAAGCCGCGGGCTCGCGCAGTCGCGGTCTCCAGACGCGCGCCCAGCAAGGCGGCCTCAGTCTCGTCGCCAGGGTCGGCACGGTGTCCCACCTCCGATGCACCCCAAAGTCGGCCTGGGCAGGCAGGAGGTCCCGGAGCAGGTCCGCCGGCAGTATCGGGCCATGTAGAGGAGTTTTTGACGGAGAAACGACCCGGGGCAGGAAGGCTCAAGCGGGAGCTCTACCCGGGCACGTCTGTTCTCATCGCGTGCTAAGCCACGCCCCCCATCAGCTAGTGTCTGATGAAACAAAAACGCCCTTTATACCTGTGAAGTTGTGCCAAGCACTATTCACCTCACGCCGCAAAGTCCACTGCATCACATGACTCAGCCCCGTCCCACTATGGGCGGGACAGTTTCAGACACCCTGGCTCACGATGCCCCACCTATTTGCTGATCACACTGGCAGCCACCCATTTAGCACCGTGTGTGACTGGACACATGTGTCTCCCATCTCTGGGACAGCAGCTCACATGTTAGAAGACCGTTCCTACCCCGCTTGCCAGCTTAGGCTATACGGGCGAGGGGGATTATGCTTAACCCTGGGACAGTCCCTTTACTTGCTAAATCCATGCGCACAGGAATGTCCATAACAGGCGTATGAGACCATGAGCATGGCTGCCCTCCAGCACTTACCCTTCATCCCTTATTCCTTATGGGAATTTCGGACGCTCAGCTCCCTCTGGTGAAACCCCCATAGGCATACCCGCTCAGAGAATCTGTCTGATTCGATACAGGGCGCACTGTCTGTAATCCAGTGCCTAACACTTGATGTGGGAGATGCCACACACTGCCTAGGTCATGGGAACCTTGAAGGAGCACACCATTTTCCCCCGGGCATACCACTAAATGGGACTAGCTCCGCCCAGCTGTAACGCTCCTACTGGGTAAATGCGGCCCAGGATGACCCTTAAACAATCTGCATGGTGTGCTGCCACAAACCGTATTGGTAACAAGAACCTTAAGAAGCACACAATTGCCACCTGGGCGTACCCCTCGATGAGACCGGCTCCACACAGCTGTAGGCCAGAGAGACACAATATTCAAGCTATGTACTGGATTCTGCCACTTGGTACCCTACTGGTTGTAGCTCTGTGTTTATGTGAAGCGCGCGTGCCCCCGGGGCATGAGGTCGCTGATAACCGGGTATGTTACCCACTCGCTGATGTATCGCTAACTGCCCTTATTTGGATAGAAGGAAAGCTGGATGATTCCTAATGACTGTGGACTTAATACTCCAACCCAGTTTGACCCCCGATCGAATAGCACTCTCCATAGACTGAGCTGAGCAGCCAATCAGAGCTGATGTTGCTGCGGAGCTGCGAGTCAACAGATCGCCGGACTGCCGGGCTGCTGCTGATGCCGGCGAGATTCCCCTGCTCCTACCGCTACTACCGCTGTCATTGCTATCGGCCCAGCGCCAGCTCCCGATTTTCTGCGTGAGGCGAGAGGAGCGACGTGAGGCAGCAGAGGAACGGCGGCGGTGGCGGTGCAGAGTGGAGGTCGCGGCTGTGCCCTGGACCCCGCCTGCACCCTCTGACAGCCTGAAAGCTCCTGTGAGTGTTCCAGTGGCGGGGGGTAGGTGGGGGGGGGGGGCTAGAGAGCCACAGAAAGTAGCCACAGAAGAACATAGAGCCTCCCTACATCAGGGGGCGCGGGAGCCACTGTGTGGAGTAGGCATATAGCAGGTCCTTACAACACCCCCCACAACAGAGGGAAACAGTGCTCGAGTGGCGTTGGGCTGCAGTGGCAAAGACGGTCAGCTAACAAGCTATCCTCGCAGCAGGAGGAGCCGGGAGCGCTGTGCACCGGTGCTGCGCAAGAGGCAGGGGGCCTGGCGCAGTGCCCCCTCGCAGCAGCAGCAGGAGCCGCGCGCCAAGAGGCAGGAGGCAGGAACTACGGCAGGGAGCGTATTAGTGCTCCCTTTAACGGCAGGAACCAGCGAGACCTGCATCGGCCATATCAGCCATAATGAAGATATACTGGAGCTGTGTCAGTGCCCATTTCAGTGACGGGAGCCACGTTAGTGTCCCTGCATTCGCAGAGAACTTCCCCAATGCAGTAGGTAGGTAGGTAAACAAAGGTAACAAGGCAACAAAGAGTACCCAGTTACTCTCAGTCATCCACTCTTTGCCATTCACACCTACAGCCATTTTCTAACCTCTGGTCCCTATACGGAGCACTCGGAGCACTCTGACACAGCCACGGCAATGAGGTCGGGCAAGAAAAGAGGTCAGCCTGCGACTAAGTCCAAGTCCACGCTCAAGGCTAAACAATATGAAAATAATAAATCAGCCAGTGGATGTCTGGACACATCTCAAGAAGGGACTGGGTCCAGCAGTGGCTCAGCAAACCAGGTTGGAGCTCACCACCCTCATCTCTGTCAACCAAAAATTACATCAAAATTTTATCTTTTAAAAGATCCACCTGCATCCATTTTTTCATCCAGCGATAAAACTTTGGGCCTCCAGGTCCCTCTACTTCCCCTACCCTGTAAGGAATCCACAGTACCAGCGTTACATGGACTGGTCCCCACTCATGCCACCAACATGCCTCTCTCCACGGCTCTCCTGCCAATCAATGGAATAAACGACAAAAAGGCATCCGACAAAAGGGGTACCAGTAATTTAGTTGCCCAGCAAAAGGAAGGCAAGGGAGGGCAGTCCCCCTCCGGTCCATCGTCTTCTCAAAAGTCCGCTACCATCTCAACTACTCCAAAAAATCAGAGGGGAAGGCAATCCCTGCTTAGTTACACGCTAAGCCCAGGCAAGGATTCTAACCAAGAGAATGTGGCGCTCAACAGCTCCAACTTAAAAGACCTCCCAAAGACCACCAATGTCTCCCTCCACCTTTCGGAGGCCACCAAGACCATTCAACAGCCTACTGAAGCACCTGTAATTGTATACGAAAAAGGCCACTATAAGCAGTCGAAGGAGGACACTGAAATTATACACGACTCAGGGTGTGACGGCCCAATCAATCTTTCTTACTTAGGTCCACAGGAATGGGGGGACATAACATCCCCGGAAATTCTGATCACTCCTGTCAAACAACCCCTGACCACGGCTAAAACCAAAGAAGATCAGCATTTCGATCAGGCTTTTTATCAGGAGGTAACTCCCTTAACCTCAATTTTAACAAACCAACAAAGCTCTCCAGCTCCCTTGGAATCCTCTGGCCTCCTAAGCTCATCAGGGTCTGAATTAGGGACCCAAACATCGAATGCACCCAAAACATGGGACATTCTATAAAAACACAGTGCAACGAACGGTTGACACCCTACATTATCAGTCCGACAAAATGGACCTACAACTGACCATACTTGACACCCTGGCCCTCTTTGTGGGGCGGATTGATGAGAAATTAGTCCAATTAAATCTTCTAATTAGCGGAGCTCAGCAGGAAGCAAAGTTGATCTGCAGTTGTGGCCCAATTATCGACAAATTATCGTCACTTCCGGATATAGTATCCACTCTGATAGAAGGTCCGCCAAAGGGACACTATAAAGAGGTACTGGACACCAACATCAGCATTACAACCAGTATTAAAACCAGCACCGAAAACCCGAAAAATGATCCCTCTGTAGCCAAAACTTCTGTTAAACCGGCAATGTCAACATCAAAATGCAATTCGCCCAAAGGCTCACCTCGACTCTCTGATCACCAAAGCCCAACTCAGAACGCCAAGCAGCGTCGACATCAAAGAAGGAAAGGCCGTAACAAAAAACTAATCTTAGCCTCTCCAGAGGTTTATCCTCTTTTTAAGACCGAATCTGGACCGCAGCAACCTGAGCCTGAACCTTTCACAGCACTTTCTACAAGTGCAGAACAAATCCCCACTGGACTTAGCGCACCTACAATATGGGGGTACCCGGTAACTCACAAAGAGGCTAAAATACTGGGGGTAGGCTGGGCGCAGCTCGGCAGCCACATTGGCACTCAAAGCATTACAGCTCCTTGTGGGACAAGCAACGGGGAAGCGGCCATTCCTCTTAGACAACAACCACTAATTATTCCAAAGGCGGTGCCACTCACATATGGCACCGATTGGGTACCGAAATCCACGTTTATTCCCCACCCGCCCCAATCATTAGGCAAGGAGCTCATAACATCAGGACCTTTGGGTCCCTGGGCTCAACTGCCTCCTCACTCAGATGGAGTTCCTAAAGCCCCCTCAGTCTTCAAACCTCAAGACCCTCCAATCTCTGATGCCAATTTGAGACCCCCATAACAATTTACACCAAATAAAAGAAGAATTTACCCGGGTGGAGACAACCTAATAGCTCAGCTAAGACATCAATCCATGAACTCCACTATTATTGTTTTTACTCCAGAATACGAATCAAAGGGTTCATTTGATATCCTGAACAGAGGGAACTTACTTGGACTCTTCAGCACTATGCCAACCCTAAACGACATATGTTCAGCCGACCTACTTTCAGTAGAATTTATAAAAGTCGACAAAACACAGAACTCGGAATCTACAAAAACAACTTGGAGGTCGTCCGAAATAGCAACTAAAATTCTGGAGGCGCAAACAATTCTTAAAGCATGGGGGATTCAATCTTCCCCACACTACAACACAGGATACCCGTTTCCCCTGCTCGAGAGACCCTGCGAAGGATCATTTCCTAAAATTATAAAGACCACGTCAGTATTAAGGGGTGCCCAGGCTCGTTCACCGTCAAAAAAGCAAGTGCTGAACCATCAAGAGAGCATAATGGCTCCCCACTTAGACACCTCAGAAAATCTCCGGATCTTTAAGACGATCAATGCCATGACCCACTGTAAGGCAATCCTACAAGGACAGATACTAACCTAGAAACCACTTTACTGATACTGTGTTCGTGGAATATAAATGGGCAAAACAACAAGGCTGTAGATGCTGAATTCCTCCAATATGTAAAAGCATTTGACATTATCCTATTACAGGAAATGTGGTTGGAAAACCCGGTGCAAATAGAGGGCTATACCTGCTTTCATTCTTCAGCAACAAGGAAAAGCAAATATGGTCGGTCAGCGGGCGGTTTAGCTTCTTACATCAAAATCACAAAAATCCACAGTGCCCTGGAACTGACTTCTCAATCCCCAGCTATAAATACCGTCAAGATCAAATTAAACCTCAAAGGGAAAAAAGAAGAGGTGCTGGTGATTAACACTTATATAAATCCGAAAAAGAAAAAACAGGAGTCGAAATCTCTACTGGATTATCAGCATCAATTAATGTCCACGCAAACTGCCTCTAAATTCATCCTGTCGGGGGATTTTAACCAATATATCCTAGGCTCATCCACAAATAATGACATTCAAGCTCAGTCTTTCTATTGGAATATTCCAACTCAATCCGTCAATGGTCAGGGAAAAATCACTATACTGGGAAAGCAGCTGTTAGAAGAGATGGAGCATTTAGGGCTGAGAGTCTTAAATGGAAGATTTGTAGGCGACTCACCACCTGCCGCCTCATTTCACTCAGGTAACGCGACCTCTACAATAGACTACACATTAGTATCTCTTCCATTTTTTCATTACATACTAAACTTCAGCCTAGGAGACAAAGGGTATAGCGACCATCGACCCCAGGAAGTCTCCATTCTCGCTTCTCCAGACCTAACCCTGCCCAACCCAATAGGATTCCAAGCTTGCCATACAACAAACCTTAAAAGAATTAAGTCCTCGGTTGCAAATACAAAGGAGGTACTCTCAGCAGCAAAATTGCAACTAAACAGTCTGAATTACCCCATAGGCAACCCAGTAGCCCTATGGAAAACCTTCACGGCCGTTTTTGCGAATCTCTATTCAACCACAGTCCGGCACTATTCGCCTTACGGCCCAATGGGTATGGGAAAGATCTCTAGTGCTCAGAAATCTGCTGTGAAACATCATAAAAACGCAATAAATAGACTGCTCAGGCTGCTGAGAACGAATCCGGGGGACACTGGCCATCTCCAACAGCTTCGCAGACAAAAGGCCAACTACAAAAAACTTAAATGGGAGATTAAAAAATCCAAAGAAGATGACTTTTGGGCCAAACTTCATTATGACATCAAAGTAAACAACAGCGCACGTTTCTGGTCCACCCTGAACAAATTTCTAAACGCGGAGGTATAACATCATATGTAACAGATAACTCCTGGGAACTCTTTTTAGTAACCCACTTTAACCAACAAGTGGAAGGAACAATTAGACGCCAGGACGCTCAGGAGGTCAACTTACAGCGAACAATAAAATCACATGAAGACGCATCACCACTCAAAATCTACGCTGTAACGATCAGGGAATTAATTTCAAAAGAGAGGAAAGACGGAGCGCCAGGGCCAAACGGAATTCCACCAGCTCTCTTCAAACATGACCTGGAATACTGGTCAGTATCTCTTACCCCACTGTTCATCTCGGCCAGTTTGTCCGGGGGCCTTCCAGCCTCAAGGAAGGGCTCTGTCATCTCACCAATATACAAAGCAGGCGACAGAACTCTTCCCAAAAACTATCGTCTGATCGCTCTATTGGATATTGAGGCGAAATATTTTGCAGGGCTCCTATTGATACAGCTGCGCGAATGGGCCACTAAGAACAACATAATTCCGCCCAGCCAAACAGGATTCTGCAGAGACACTGGAACCACTACAAACTTCTTAGCCATATCACTACTCATAGATAAAGCAAAACAGACCAAACAAAGTCTCCACTTTTGCTTTGTGGACTTCAAAGCGGCCTTCGATAACGTCAATCGAGCGAATCTTTGGAGGAAACTTGCCCTTTGGGGGATTCCTGCACCCCTTTTAAATCTCTTGATCGAATTGTATTCCAACACATGGGTCCAAGTGAAGCTCGGGAACGGCACCCACCTATCGAGATGCATAACAACAACAAAAGGCCTCAAGCAGGGGTGCGTTTTAGAACCAACTCTTTTTAACCTATATACAGCTGACTTGCCACCAGCTCTGGATGCCTGTAATGCACACGCCCCTCATCTGGGGGGTCGAACCCTGCCCAGCATTTCCTATGCAGATGACGTGGTTTTGATTAGTCATACTAAAGTAGGCCTGCAACACCTCATCAACACACTGTACGAATATGCTGAGGACAATCTGCTTGAAGTTAATATCTAAAAAACCAAAACACTGACAATAACGGGGGGAAAAAGGTCCTTCACGTGGGTTCTTGGGACAAGGGCAATTGCGAACTGCTCTGAATATAAGTACCTTGGCGTCATTGTCTATAGGGGTGGCCATTTCTCAAATCACCTTGAGGCCACCAAAAGGAAAGGTATGTTGATTGCAACAACACTCAGACAACTTAAATCCAAATTATCTTGGCCTACTCTCCTGCCACTATTGCGTGTTGCCCAAGCCAAAATTCAGTCATCAATCACCTATGGTAGTGAAGCATTAAGAGGTATAGATGCAAAACTGTTGGACACTACTATTTCAAAAGCTTACAGAGTCCTCCTAAATTTTCCATCATATACCTCCCAGGCTCAAATCCGGCTAGAATTCGGATTAACCAAGCAACTGCTCGCAAGGCGTGGATCATACATCAAATGCTGGTATAAAATAAAGAACTCACCTGAAAATACATTGAATCACCAGCTTTGGGAAAACCTGTGTGGCAGCTCCACTGAACTTGCAAAAAAATACCTAGAGGAGTCATTAGTAACTTCAGGCCTAAAAGATCTATGGGAAACCTCTCTTCCGAACGCACAATTCAAACGTGTCGTAAATAAGAACATAAAGCGACTATCCTTTATAGAGGATAAAGCTACTTTTGCCCACAGACGCCATTCATGGATGATACTGAGCACTTACAAATCGCCTGGGTTACAGGCCTATTTTGGACTGGGATACTTTAGGAAATCAAAAGAAGCTTTTCTAAAACATAGGTTTGGAATCCTACCATCCATACCCCATTTACAACCCTGGCTCAGAAAGAAGTGCGGCTCCATATGTAGGCTGTGTGGCTCAGGGAAAGAAGACATGGAACATCTGATATGCTCCTGCAAAAAGTTAAAAGAGGAAAGAGTAGTCCTCCTGAAAACCACCTTCAATCAACTTAACATAAGCAAACGGAGACAAGCAGTCATCGCATGCTTTGACCCAAGACTGTTACGCCTGAATGGATTGCTGGTTAAATTCCTGAAATTAGTTAAATGTAAACAATCCAAAATAGATGATGGTGTTTCCGAGAGATAAGGAATTACGAAAACTCGTTAAATTTTTATTCTAAAAATCTTATTTTATTGTTCTCAAATCTAGAAATTGTTGAAACGTGCATTTATTATGAATTTTTGTAATGGTTTTAATTAATCAGAAACAATAAATTTTACTTACTTACTTACAGTTTGACCCCCAAACTTGGGACAGGCCAAGAAGTAATCATGCCCTTCAAGTTACCTCTACTCCAGAAATGACTATCAACATATATGGGACACCGGTCGCAGATGATGCCCCCTCTAGTCTCAGGTTCAAGCCCATAGAAGGATAACCAGGGAGCGGACAAGTCTGTGGGAACCAGGGGGGGGACATACTGTGCAAAAACGTGCCCTTTCCTGAATATTGGGACGCCAAAAGATCTATGATACCCTGTCGCCCTTTGGCACTAACGCAGCATTAACCAAACTTTACTGCGCCACAGCACACTTGTTAGCTGACAACTACCATCACCCGCCTGCTACCCTGGTTAAAGCGCGGGTGAATATATCTTAACTGAAGCGACCTGATACCTGCCCTTGGCTACAGACGAATGCCCACCCCGTGAACATGGTACCCGATTCTATAAGGTGCCCGCAGGTGTTCCCCATGAAGGCCCTCGTAGTCAATTGCACAATGCAGTCATTATTTTGTAAGTGCCTCTCTCTGCATTGAAATTTCCTGAGTAAGTGTAAAATTATACTCTCCCACCATTGGGCAGGAAACCGGTGGCAAAGGCAGACTGTTAATTTGTGGCTTCTGACATGGCCGCTGTGTAACTACTACAAAACCACAGTACACCTACAACACGACAATGCCATTGGCTTTAACAATGCTTGTTAGTTGCATAAGATGACTGAAGTCACAATTCCGGCTTCGCTGCGTAGCATATTGAACATGCCTCCATTCAGAACTGGTGGCACTGACACCTTAACGTGTTGGACATAGCATGAATTGTCTCCCTACGATGAGTAGTGAGCTTAACCGCAATTGGGACCATTCCACTAATCAACTTCCGCAACAGCCAGACAGGTCACCTGCACGTAAGCCAGGTACCGAAAATGGGAGCCCTTTGGAAACAGAGTAGCGGCGCACAATCCCCGCGTTGCAGACAAAGTTGACCACGTTGTACTGCGAACGAGGCACATGTGGAGACAAAATAACTATTCTTTGCAAAACAGAGCCTGTCCGTATCTTTTGCCTATATAGGGACAAAAGATGAACGATGATATTATCACTGACCAAGTCTGGGATGTCCTCTTCGCTACCTCTGGCATATTTCTCATAATTCGCCATATATGACTGACACCGCACTCTGAGCCTGTGCTTTGTGTAATCTTGGCCCACTTTGGTGTGACCAGAGCCCCGTGAAGTATACTTGGGTTCTAGGTACCAGTGTTAGGGGAGGAAGATGGAACCATTCTTGCCGAGCCCCGGCCAGAACCGAAAACCATTTTACCATTTGTCATCAGTAGCACATTCATCAATAGGACATTGAGAAGGGCCACATGCATAACTCCTGGTGGCTAAAGGACCTTGCTGGCTAAGCGGTGAAATCTTCGTTCAATGCAATAATACAAAGCAGACTTCTCACAGCGCACGCCAGCCAGGCGCCAAACAGGACACTGAGGTTTACACCTAACATCCCAACTCCAAAGAAAAGGCACCACAAACCCAAACCCCTGCGCGAGTCACTCACCGAGGCACCGCTGAAGGATCCACCCCTGAACAACGCCTTCGATGAATATTATTTATTCAGAGAAATGTGTTTGTTTCATGCAACATCCATAAAAACGTTTTTTAATTTTTTTTTTAATCAAAACAAGCCCTCACATTTGAAAAATAGGAGGGTGTCAAAGAAATTATTTGCAGTAATATTGGTGTGCTGCTGGTGTTTCCAAATTGAAAACATACCTCACTATGCCTGGATATTAGCTGTAGACACATTAGGAATTTGGACAAGTGTGACTGTGCACTGTCAGTGTCCTGGCAGCAGGGGGCATGGATCATCCATTCAGAGCTGTTCCGAACACGGGCCCCCAAAATATGTTTGGCCCAGGGCCCCCAACATACTTAAGATGTCCTTGGACGCACCGCAACGCCAACTGAAGGCAGCATAACAAGTTCTGACCTAGAGCTGTTCCCGGTGACGCCTACATAGACGCCCAATATTGCACGAAACTAGAATCGGCATACGCCTGCGCTACCTTACCGCAAGGCAGTGCAACAGACAACCTGACACTAGTTCCACTACATGCCTTGACTCACGTCAGGCGGCCACTTCCTTTGCACCATACCTTGCTCCTGCCGTGCTGCCCATCCTATTATCACCACAACTACTAACCCTGCAAGCGTGACAAGTCCGCCTATTCCAAGGCCCTCAAAGCTATAAGAATGGCTTGGGCAGCAGGCAATAGTGATTTGAATGTAAATTGAATTAAACTATGCCTGTTGCAGTCATCTCTAAAATAGACAGACAGCGCCAACTCGTGGCAGGCTGTCACAGGCGCCGGTGTGACAGTTAAGTGAAGTGCACAGGTGCAAATTCCTTTTATTCTTCTCAGTGTGAGAGTAAAACTAACCAACGGTCGCACTACCGACCTACAGCGCTCCGCTTACCGACCCGGGTATGCCTACCTGCAAGCTTCACCCTGCGCCGCTAGGGCCATGTGTTCCACACTTACAACATCACTAAAATGTTTCTTTTAGATCGAGACAGAACCTCCTATCTGCTAAGTGGTGGAGTCACCTATTATTTCTAGTGATATTAGTGAGCTGTTGCTGTGTTACTGTGTTAAAATACGCCACCCTCCCCCAATATTGTATGCAAACACATGTAGAAATTGGAAGGGTATGTCCGTGCACCGTCAGTAACTTACCCCAAGATGGGCAAGAAAGGGCTGGACTGTTCACATTCAAAGCTGTTCCAAACGTGGGCCCCCGAATATGTTTCTACCAAGGGCAGCTGCTAATACTACCGCATGTGCTGTCGTGCACAAGTATGCCCTCCTGACCTCAAACCTTCCAAATGCCGTGTTAAATGCACCAAAGCCGCCCCACGCATCCTGAAGAAGACTGTGAATTGCCAACAGAGAAAAAGAATTAACGAATCAATGTGTGCTGAGGCAACCTCAAGCACGTCTTCTCTTCCCCGTCCGACCATCATTAATACTGAGTTTCAAGCGGAGAAGAGAGATCCCCAGACTGGCCTTACAATGACTAAATGTGACATCTTAACTGAGCAAGTGAGCACTGACAAGATTTATAGTTCGATCCGACAGCAGAGGGCTGGCCAGTCTTGACCTCCAACCTTCAGAATGCCTTGTTAAAAGCGCCAGGGCCCCCAACGCATTCTGACGAACGCTGTGCATTGCCAGGGAGGAGGTATTAATCAATCAATGTGCGCCCGGCAACATCAGGCGCGTCTTTGCTTCACCAGCCGACCATCAAGATATGCTGCGCTACGATAACTATACATCAAAAGCCCCTCGGTGGCAGTGATGCAACCCGCAACAGGGGGGAGAGATGAACTTCTACGTTGCCCACTCACCAAAACATAATGACACCCGGCGACCGCGTGTCCGGCGGGTAACACCAGGGACCCATAGTCTTAAAGGCAGTCGAGTGCGCCGCAAGCTTCGGTGGGGTGAGGGGGGGACCCGAAGCAAGCACCCTGCCCTCCAGGCTCCCGGCCTGGTGGCGTGTATGTCCGAAAGGACCCACGATGCTGACGATTGAACCCTAGGGCCCAACCCATGCAAAGGAAGTGCCCTACCACTGAGCTACATCCCCACGCACTTCATGAATTGCCGATGCCTAACTGCTGCTGTGACCATAGAGCCACCATGTGAACAACAAAAATTTGCCACAGTGAATCCCATGGAAAATACAAGCAATTAAAATCGTATTATTCTATATTACTATATTAATATATCTCCTTTCTGCCCCCCAACCCGCTACCAAGCCACCCCCGCTGCCTGACAGCAGCTGCCCCCACCAGTAGGGACCAGATGGCCCACGCGGGCCTCCCCCCGCAGTAGGAGGGGGGGGGCTAAGGGACAAAACCACACTCACCGGCCTCGAAGTGCTGGCGACAACGATCCCGAGCTACAAAGGTAGCGAGCCTGCGTGGACCAAGCTGTACCAGTTCCGGCTGCAACCCGGCATGCTGCAGGTGCCTCCAACCCGGCACAAGCATGTTGGGGAGGGGTGGTGGGGGCTGTGACAGGGCCATGCCGTCATTGCGCGTGGTGCGAAAGTCCCCCCACCCCTGTATAGCGGAACAGCACCAAAGCATATTCAGGGCCGTTCAAAGCACCTGAACATGTAACAGCAAGCACTTTAGTGGCGTCTACCCCGGAGATCGAACAGCCATTAAACCTTCATACAGATGCGTGAACTGTTTTCTGCCCGGTTAAGCCGCTCAACGCCCCGATCAGCCAAGCTCGCCACCCGAGCATATGGACATCACCTAGCAGGCTAAAGATATTGCCCCAGCGGTCCCCGGACTCGCCGCTTAAAACCCACGGCTGGCTACCTGAAGGGGTGCGATGCAGTGCCACAGGACAACGTGTTTGCACAGCAGTGCGGACCATTAAAATACCCCAACCCATCAGCCGCAGTGCATCTGTCCCACCCGCCAGGGAAAGCAACCACGGCAAGCTCCGCACCATCCGATCCTCGGCAGGCTGTCCGCAAACCCGTCAGTCCCCCGACTGACCCACCCCCTACTAAGGCAGGGGTGGGGCCAGACCCAACACTATTCAATTACTGGAAAAGGTCCCTAGCTCCCCAGAGCTTTTGAGGACTAGCGCGCTCTAACACTGTATTGCAGGTGCGCAGCGCTTATATTTTAATCTCCTATTCTTGTATTTGTATTTCGAGTTAGTTTATTATCCCCTGTTTTTAGTCTTGGGGTGCTTCCCTCTTACCTGCACTATAATCTGGTGAATCACCGCTGCTTTAGCGGGTCCGGTTCCGGGGGTACCGATAGGTTGAAATCGGCTGCCATTTTGGATTGGTCGTGGTGGCAGTTTGGGGCCGCCATTTTGTGCGGTCTAGTGGTGCTGGAGATGCGCGGGCAGTCTATTTAAAGCGGTCCCTCAAGGAGGTCTGCCTGGAAAAGGTCCCTAGCTCCCCAGAGCTTTTCAGGATTAGCGCGCTCTAACACTGTATTGCAGGTGCGCAGCGCTTATATTTTAATCTCCTATTCTTGTATTTGTGTTTTGAGTTAGTTTATTATCCCCTGTTTTTAGTCTTGGGGTGCTTCCCTCTTACCTGCACTATAATCTGGTGAATCACCGCTGCTTTAGCGGGTCCGGTTCCGGGGGTCCCGATAGGTTGAAATCGGCCGCCATTTTGGATTGGTCGTGGTGGCGGTTTGGGGCCGCCATTTTGTGCGGTCTAGTGGTGCTGGAGACGCGCGGGCAGTCTATTTCATCCAGTCCCTCAAGCGCGCAGCGGTAACGCGCAGCGGTCGCGCCGAGTCAAGCCAGAGTCCTGCCCGTCTGCGCCCGTCAGCGCTAAGGAGGCGCGAGGCTCGGGGCTACTCTGTTCGCGGGTGGGAATCCTTCGTGACTCGTGATGGTTCCGGTACGCAGGTACACTAGGAATGATTTATGGAATATTGGACAGTTGGTCCCTTTCTGTGCTTGTGAGCCAGTTAGCCCTCTCTGTGGCAAGTATACTTGTGCCTGCGGGATGTGGTCACTTGAGGTCTCCTCTTCTATTTCAGCCCTGATGGAGCCTCTGCCTGTTAAGTCTTCTCGTAACCGACCTTCGGTCGTACAAAACTTTTCCTTTTGGAATCATAACGTCAGGTCCCTTGTGAGACATCACCTTGAAATCTATGAGATCCTAAGGGATGAGACACCGGATGTGCTTTTCATGACGGAAACCTGGCTTCAGGAAGTGGACACGGCAGTTGTGAATCTTGCACTTCCCCCAGATTACTCCATTTTCACGCATAATCGGCCTTCTAGGGGTGGTGGTATTGCGATGGCTGTAAAGTCCTGCTACCCCTGTGAATGGAGGGTAGTCACTCTTCCAGGATGTGAGAGCGCGTTTTTTCGTATCTCTATTAGTCATCAGTTCTCTTTTTCTGGCCTTTTAATTTACCGGCCTCCCGGTTGTGACATTGCGTTTAGAAAGGCTCTCCCGGACTGTGTCAGTACTATGGCATTGGGATGTGCTAACTTTAACATTCTTGGAGATCTTAATCTCCATTTTGATTGCCATTATACCCCGGCCATTAGTGGCATTTTGGCCGATTTAGAGGCCCTTCAGCTCACTCAACTGGTGACCTCCTCCACTCATGTGGGGGGTCACATTCTTGATCCTGTATTTACTAATCTGACAGGGATCAAGGTGGCTATGCCATGTCCAGTTGCGTGGTCCGACCACTTTTTAGTTAAATCTTCCTGCTTGATTAACGGACACCCTTTTACACCCCTGGATAGAGTGCTGTCCAAACGCCACTGGAAGAAACTTAAATTGGAGGACTTTCACCATTTGCTGGAGGTTAATCCTTTAGGTTCCTTCTCTAATGTTGAGACCGGGTACGACCTCTTTTGTGACTGGGTTTCTCGGGCCTTGGATGTCCTGATTCCTGTAGTGTCAACGAAATGTCGCCCTAGAGTACCTAGTCCATGGTACGACAGCCCTTTGGTACTGCTAAAAAAAAGCCTGTAAACAGGCAGAAAGAGATTGGCGAAAATCTTACGAGGCTAGGAAGAAATCTCTGTACTTGGCTAAAGTTAAAATTTATCACAGAGCTGTGTGTAGAGCACGTGCGGCTTTTTACGCACAGGAATTCAGATCTAGCCTTAACCCGTCTAAATTCATTTTTAAGGTCCTAAGGGACCTGACGGCTAAAAGAGCCACTGCGGCGGAGATTTGTTCAGTGGCTCATTGTGAGGACTTGGCCTCTTTCTTTCTTGAAAAGGTTCAGGCTATCTATCGTGCCTTTCCTACAACAGGGTTAGCAGCCGAACCTTCTGGTCCTATATCGCCTGTTGGTGAGTCTTTAGCCTCATTCCCTAGTCTGTCGATGGAGACTCTTCTGAAGCTTGTCTGTAGGATAAAATCTGGTTCTCCAATGGACCCTTTGAAGCCAGCTCAGTTCAGAGATTCTGCTGCTATCTGTCTTCCTCCAGTGTGTCACCTTATAAATCTATCTCTCGTTTCAGGTGTTGTTCCAACTAAATGGAAACAAGCCGTTGTAACACCTATCTTGAAAAAGTCTACGCTGGATCCTTTAAAACTCGAGAGCTATCATCCGATTTCGCTCCTCCCCTGGGTCGCGAAAGTAGTTGAGTCCCATGTGAACGGAGTGTTGACTGAACATCTTGCCAAGGCCAGCATTCTGGATTCTTCCCAGAATGGTTTCCGTGCTGGTCACAGCACTGAGACAGCCTTGCTCTCAATGACGGAACACCTCCGCTCCGTTCTCGACTCCGGTCAGACTGCGGCACTGATATTACTTGATCTTAGTGCCACGTTTGATACGGTTTCGCATGGGATCCTTCTCCAGCGGCTAGGGGAGGCGGGTGTTACGGACATTGCCCTCGATTGGTTCCGTTCTTTCCTTACTGAGCGGTCGTTTAAGGTTTCGATCCCGCCGTTTGAGTCCAAGTCCTACCCGCTGGATCTGGGTGTTCCGCAGGGTTCGGCGTTGAGTCCCACACTATTTAATCTTTATGTGAGACCGCTAGCTGCTGTCGTCAAACAATGGGGTATAACTATGGTCTCCTATGCTGACGACACGCAGCTGGCGGTTGTACTGAATGGAGATGCCGACCTGGATGCCCCCAGATTCCGGGATGGTCTGTTGGAGGTAGCCAGCTGGATGAATGCCAACTGTCTCCAGTTAAATGCTAAAAAAACGGAGGTTATGATCGTCGGTAAGCAAACGGATCTTTGGGGTGACATGTGGTGGCCTCCTGAACTGGGTGTTACCCCTATCCCAGTTTCAGAGGTAAAAAACTTGGGGGTGTGGCTGGACCCAGCCTTAAGTTTTAGTACTCACACAAAAAAAGTGGCGGCTACTTGCTTTGGCATTTTACGCGGGTTGAAGCCCATCTTGCGGTTTTTTGATGCTCCGACTAGACAGCTGGTTATACAGGCTTCCATTTTATCTCAGCTTGATTATGCCAGCTCGCTCCTGTTGGGGGCCAATCAGGCTGAAATTGTTTGGATGCAACGTATTCAGAACGCCGCAGCCAGAGCACTGGTAGGCTTACCGAGGTTCTGTTCTGCGGAAAGTACCATCCGCTCTCTGCACTGGCTGCCTATAGCACAGAGGATTTCTTTTAAGACTCTGTGTCTTTCCTTCAAGATTCTCAAGTGGGCTTCACCCCAGATTCTTGCTAACCTTTTGGTACCTTATGTGCCTGTGCGCTCCTTAAGATCTTCAGGTCAAAACCTTGTAGTGGTCCCACGGTTTAGGCTTTCTAGAGCTGGAGGCCGGTCTTTCCGGGTCCTAGCTGCTAAACTTTGGAACGCACCCCCGCCTAACATTTGCGAAATTGATGAACTTTTTAAGTTTAGGAGGGCAATTAAAACACATCTGTTTCCTCTCGCAGCTTAGCTTTTCGACTGCGTCCCCCTGGCTGTATATAGTGTTGTGGTGCTGGGATCTTTTTAAGCGCCGGGACGCCCCTTGGCTGGGGCATCTGTGCGCTATAGAAGTGACTGTAACATAACATAACATAACATAACATAACATAACAATTACAGGGGGATGGGGTGCCACAGACCTTTATTGGCATGCCCGCACGCAACACGGTAGCAGTATTAACCATACCGCAACCAGGTGACCGGCCTGGCTCGATGTCATTACCACATCTTCTCCCCTCCATGCCGCTCAAATTCTCCACCTTATCACAAAACACAGCCCGTATGCCGGAGCGATAAGCCCTTAACAAGGGAGGGGGGCGGGGGCATGATATAATGCCCAAACTACCTCTGGACCCAGGGACACGAGCGAACGAAAAGCCCTACAAGAGAATCCAACTCAGTACCTCAGATAATGCAACTCTCTCTGCCCACTGTACTAGGGCGCTGCATGTACAGCATGTCCCGCGGGAAACTGGCTGAGGCAATTTGCCGCACAACGCGGTACTACATTACGGGCCCCAGCTGCTGTGCTCTTATGCCCCCCACCAGCACGCGCCCGCCACATCAAGCTACCAGCTACACATGATCCTGAGCCTAAAACAACAAGTGAGCTTGGATGTTTCTCCTACCCAGTGGGCCGGTATTGTGCACAGCACTATGCAGGAGAAACAGCAGGGGAGAAGCCTAGCGTCCCGCTACCCTCCCCCCCTACCACGCAACTTCCGGCCCACGTGGGCCGAGGCCACGGAGAGGGAGCCCTGCAAAGCTCGCCGCCCACTCCCCCACAGCACAGCAACAAGTCCTCGAGGCCGGCCGATGGTCAGGAATGAGCTTGCCAGTAGCAGGTAGGAAATGCCCTGCACTCGGTAGGAGCGCTCGCCTCTCAACTCCTTCCCATCAAATCCGCAACCTCGGTGCATGCAACACCGAAAACCCCACCGATCCAGTAAACCAAGCCTGCGCTACACCGGTGACAGCATTAGGACCGAGCTGCAGCCCCCACCTGCTGCCACCTAACGACCCAACTCGCAGATCGTGTTTGCGTCTCATCAGGGATCAGGGGGAACCGGAGGGAACTTTAATTAACAGGAGCCTGAAACTGAACACGCCCGTATAACCCGCTCTTAGCTACCATGCCGCTTTGCGGCGCGTCCCAAAAGCTGCACATCTCTGTCAGGGGACAATCTACTGCCCCGCACGGGCACAAAGCGGAGGAAGGAGTGGATAGGGCGACTCACGCTCACAGATTCTCCCGCCGCGACTCCCACAAGGGTCGGGGGGGAGGCTGCAACCAAAACCGACACCAAAGCAGGGACCGCAGGAGAAGAGCTCCCGGACCCAATACGGCGTTACATCCCTGACAACAATGGCCAAAAGGTCTTCCCTGCCCCCAAACTCACAGCGCACGACGACGACGACGACCCCCTGATCCTGGGTACATGAAGGCCCAGGCGCGCTGCAGACACAGCTTGTCCAGCAGGGGAGGGAAGAAGCCGCAACAACGCCGGCCTACGCGAGACAACCAGTCAAGACGGTGTGTCCAGGGCGCAAAAGAGGAAGGCCAGTGGGTGGGGGAGGCCTATATACCCCCCGTTCCTTGCGCCCCGGAAATGACGCACCCTGTGTGCCACAGCCCCTGGCTGCCAGAGTAGGGGGACTCCTCCCCGTGGGGTCCCCACTCTTAGAAGAAGGGGGATGGGCTGGTGCCTTGCTGGCACTAGAGGCCCGCCCTCCTTAGGGCACCCTGCGGGAGCCTCGGGCAGCTGCAGAAATCAGACTTTGCCTTTAGAGATAATAATTAGGAGGATTGTAAACACCCATGGTGAAGCTATTCTGAATCAGCCGAAACATTAGGCTGAGTTGCTACGACTTAATATTCATTATTTCAGTTTGGTGATAAAAGAGTGTTTAATTTTTTATTAGCTGTTAGGAGAAGATGGTGGTGCTCATGCATTAATACATTTTCTTCTAAAAGGATCCCTTTGTGCCAGTGATTACTTAACAAGGTTGGCGATGAGTTGGAGCACCACCACACCGATACTACACGTAATTCTTCCAGGGGTTGTCGAAAGTGAAACTAGTATGGTTTGAAAAAAGCGGCAGTTTCTGTGACTGATTGGAGGCAAGTGAATTTGCGCCTGTTTGCGGTTTTAGTGGCAAGGTTTGATTTCCATTTTGGGCTTTCCCTGCTCCTTGTTTGGTGGTAATCGTTAAGCAGGGAAGCGTGTGGTTCGAATGTATGACTTTACAACGCATTCCGTTGTAACGCATGCCTTTACCACGCATGCGTTACAACACGAATGCCATCACCACGAATATCCTTTACCACGAAAATGCCTTTAACATGCATACTTTTACAACGATTTTTGTTGTTAAATTTTGCATGTTAATGGCATTTTCTTGTTAAAGGATATCGCACTTATTACATTTTTCCCTTGCGCGACACCACCCCCTTATTCCCCCTTACCTCTCCTCTCCTCGATCTTCCTTGGTGACGTTCCACGTCGTTAAGAGGAAGCAGAAGTGTCCTTCCGTTTCCTCTAACGACGTGGATTGCCTCCATATCTCTCTTTAATTGACGGATTCAGGTACGGTTTTTTTATATTTTATTTTTGGGGGTGCCCCCCCAAGCCCTCTTTTTTAATCCCACGTTTTTTTTGGGGGGGGGAGACCCCCCTTTTTTTTCCTTTTAACTTTAGCACACATGCCTTTACTACGAATTTCGTAGTAAAGGTATGCGCGGTAAAGGCTTTTTGTTGTAACTGCGCATGCGTTGTAATGCATGCGTGGTTATGGTTATGCGTGGAAACGGTCGCGTTGTAGTGGCCGTTTCCCGTGTAGTTCACCACTGCGTAAGAGCCTTACCTTGCTGGTTCCTCGTGCGTTGTGTCACCACCACAGCATGGAGGTGTGCAGCGCGGGAGGTGCGCTTAGTTCGTCATGACGCAGCTTTACATGTTACGTGACATTATATTGGAATGCATGTAGCCTGTGTTCTTCTGCGGTGTGGTCTACTCTTTGGGAGCAAGTGACGCGGTACATTGCGTGCTGCCATTTTGGATTTATCGAAAGAGGAAAAGTTGTCGGCTGACACTCTAGTCATCACGGCAGGTTCACTGGAGTTGCAGTGGTCCAGTGTTACAGATTTTACAGTGTTTCTTGAGGAAAATGTTCTTTCTTTTCTCTCTCATTTTAAAATGCACACCTATACATAAAGGAAATTTGTTTTGTTGAAACAGACTGTCAGTGCCTCGGCGCAGTCAAGGATGTAGAATAGACACTGTGTGGTCTATTCAGTGAACTAGTCCCTTATAACTGTACCTTATGGATTTATGTAGGTTGATGAAAGGTCATTGATTTAAGGGTGTTCTGTGACAGTGAACTAGTCCCTATTTATTTTTGGCTGTAATTATTATTAGTTGGCTATAAATATGTGTGTGCAAAACTTTTTCTTAGCTCCTCCACAATCTTTTTGGCCTGCTGGGGGTATGCCTTGTATGAAGTGGGCAGAATGGAGAGCATATTATTTAAATGATATTGCAACAGTGAATGAACAAGGGAAGATGTCGGCTGAACAGATATTTTTTTTTCTTGAATTCTGTGGGTCCAGTAGATCTAAAAGCATTTGAACAAAGGAGGATGGAGGGGAGGCGTATAGAAATGTATTTGATTGTGCCATTGCGGATTTTGACTGGTATTCTTCTCCTAAGATATGAATGGGTATAGTAAGGTATACGTTTTTCCCGAGGAAACAGGACGCCGATGAATCTTTTGACAGTTATGCAGCGGCCCTTAGAACTTTGTCGTTAGATTGTAAAATTGGAGCTCTACAGCAAGACGTAATTAGAAACCAGGTAGTAATGCATGTAAAAGACCCATCTATTCAATGAAGATTGTGGGTTAATGAGGAAAGTGTAAGTAAAATCACTAGTAAATCCATACCCAGAAAGGGAGAGGCTCAAAGATCTGATAAAAACATTTTGAGGCGAATAAGGAGACGCAATATGAAGCGAACAGAGATAATGTAAGGTGTTTTCATTGTGATAGCAAGTTTTATCTTGCTCATAGTAAAACATGTCCTGCTCTCAAACAGAAGTGTTCTAATTGTGAGGTGATGGGACGACATTTTTTTAAGGTTTGCAGGAGGAAGAGAAAACAAAGAGTTAAATGTGTAGATGAAGGTGAGGAAAGTGAGGACGAAAGTTCATCAGATGAAGTACAAAAGGAAAACAAGTTTGTGTTGAATATAAAGGAAGGGGAAAGTAAAATACTCATTATTGACAATGTAGTGGTTAAGAAAAAAACGTGTTTATTACTATGGGCGGTAAAAAAATATTCGGAGTCACCTTATTCTCTTAGCAATGAAAGTATGTGGAAATCCAAATTTACAGAAAAACTGGGCGATACATTGGAAGAACCTGACATCAATCCTGAAGGGTATTCAGGGGAAAAAATTGAAATGTTGGGGTATCGTACTTTAGTATTTAGGTTTAAAAACAGAGAAAGTTTTGGTAAACTTTCTGTGGCAAAAAAGGACCCTAGGTTTGGGTTGGTATGACCAAGGAGAACTGGGCATGATGCTTGACCCTACCAGTCCAGAGCCATTAATGATGGTGGATGAAGGAGACGGTACGGGTAGTGCTGTGTTACTGAAATTTCCCAATGTGTTTAAAGAGAAAATTGGCAAGTTATGCAATTTTGAGCATGAAATTATGGCCCAAAATACATAAGGCTAGCAATATTTCTATCATGGTCAGAGAAGAGTTTGGAAAAGCACTTAATACGCTTGTTGAGGATGATATAATAGAGAAAATAGAGTCGTCTGAGTAGGTTTCTCCCATTGTTGTGGCCAGACGGGCAAATAACAATATCTGATTATGCATTAATTTACCCCATATTAATATGTTGTTTGACCAATTCCCTTTGCCTAGAATATCTGTTGACCCCAGTAAAAAAGCTATATTTTTTTCCACTATTGACTTTTCTGCAGCTTACCACCAGATTGCTTTGCAAGAAAATTGTAAAAGTTATACTGTCTTTATAAAATCCATGGGATGTTACCAATACAAAAGGATGCCATTTGGGCTTGCTTCGTCTTATGCATGTATTATTTGGGAAGGTTCCTAATGTCCATTGTTTCCAGGAGGATATTCTTATTTATGGGAAAGACAAAGAAGAACAAGACTGTACATTAGAGAAGGTACTAGGAATTTTGAATGCAAGAGGTCTGACTGTGAAACATTCAAAATGCAAGTTTGCAGTAAAATCAGTGACATATTTGGGTCATGTTTTAACCCCTTGGGTGCTCATGACGAGCTGGACTCGTCATGGCACACAGTGGGCGTGTGCACATGATGAGTCCAGCTCGTCATGAGAATCTCCCCTTTACAATGGTACCCCTCCCTAGTGGATCCCTGCTTGGGGCTTGCCCCAGGAGGGCGATCCCCAAGCAGGGATGCCCCCACTAGGCACCAGGGAGAGGAGAGCGGCCCATTGGGCAAGGGCCTTTGCCCCCCCAATTTTTTTGGGGCATAAGTAGCCCCCAATCTGCCCCCCAGGGGGGTAGAAAGCCCACTAGACAACAGGGATTTTTTATGGGATATTTATTGGGGGCGGGTGCTGTCAAAAACAGGCATGCCGATGCCCCCACCCCCTCCGGCCACAAAGTTACAGTCTTTCTGCCCCCCCTTGGGGGCAGATGGGGCAGTAGCCCACAATCTGCCCCCCCGGGGAAGGGGTAGAAAGCCCACTAGACACCAGGGATTTTTTATGGGATATTTATTAGGGGTGGGGGCTGCCCAAAACAGGCATGCCGATGCCCCCCCCCCCGGCCACAAAATAGCAGTCTTTCTGCCCCCCGTAGCCCCCAATCTGCCCCCCTGGGGGGGGCAGAAAGCCCACTTGATGCCAGGGATTTTTTTCCACACAATTCTTTTTAGGGTGGGGCTGCCCGAAACAGGCACTCCAATGCCCCCACCCCGCCACCATTACAGCCCTTTCAGCCCCCAGGAGCCCTCAATCCGCCCCCCCGGGGGGGCAAAAAGCCCACTAGACGCCAGGGATATTTTGGGGCGAATCTGAATTAGAGTGGGGGCTGCCCAAAATGGCCATGCCCATGCCCCTGCCCCCTCCCCCGCAAAAATCACAGTCTTTCCAATGGTACCCCTCCCTAGTGGATCCCTCCTTGGGGATTGCCCCAGGAGGGCGATCCCCAAGCAGGGATCCACCCACTGGGCACCAGGGAGGGGGGAGTGGCCCATTGGGCAAGGGCCTTTGCCCCTCCCCAAAACTTTTTTGGCATGATTAGTCTTAGCAATAGCCCCCAATCTGACTCCCAGGTGGGTAGAAAGCCCACTAGACAACAGGGATTTTTATGGGATATTTATTAGGGGTGGGTGCTGTCAAAAACAGGCATGCCGATGCCCCCACCCCCCGGCCACAAAGTTAGTCTTTCTGCCCCCCCCGGTGGGGGGGTAGAAAGCCCACTAGACACCAGGGATTTTTTATGGGATATTTATTAGGGGTGGGGGCTGCCCAAAACGGGCATGCCGATGCCCCCACCCCCCGGCTACAAAATTACAGTCTTTCTGCCCCCCTGCAGCCTCTAATCTACCCCCCTGGGGGGGCAGAAAGCCCACTTGATGCCAGGGATTTTTTTTCGCACAATTCTTTATAGGGTAGGGCTGCCTGAAATGGGCACTCCAATGCCCCCACCCCCCGCCACCATTACAGCCTTTCAGCCCCCAGGAGCCCCCAATCTGCCCCCCCGGGGGGGCAAAAATCCCACTAGACGCCAGGGATATTTTGGGGCGAATCTGAATTAGAGTGGGGGCTGCCCAAAATGGGCATGCCCATGCCCCTGCCTCCTCCCCCGCAAAACTCACAGCCTTTCTGCCCCCCCCTGGGGGGCAGATGGGGCAGTAGCCCCCAATCTGCCCCCCGGGGGGGCAAAAGGCCCACTAGACGCCAGGATTGTTTTTTGGGGCAAATTTTTATTAGGGTGGGGGCATTGGCATGCCCGTTTTTGGCAACCCCCACCCTAATTAAAATTTGCTCAAAATAATCCCTGGCCTCTAGTAGGCTTTCTGCCCCCCCTGGGGGGCAGATGGGGATATTAGCCCCCAATTTCCCCCCCCGGGGGGGCAAAAAGCCCACTGGTCGCCAGTGATTTTTTTTTAGGCAAATTAGAATTAGGGTTGGGCTGCCCAAAACAGGCATGCCCATGCCCCAACCCCCTCCCCCACAAAAATTACAGCCTTCCTATCCCCCTGGGGGGCAGATGGGGCAGTAGCCCCCAATATGCCCCCCCGGGGACAAAAAGCTCACTAGACGCCAGGGATTTTTTTGGGAACATTTCTAATTAGGGTGGGGGCTGCCCAAAACGGGCATGCCAATGCCCCCACCGCATCCGCAACAATTACAGCCTTTCTGCCCCCCTGGAGGGAAGATGGGGGCATTAGCCCCCAATCTGCCCCCCCGGGGAACAAAAAACTCACTAGACCTCAACGATTACGCTGGCTTTTTTATGTTTTGGGGTGGGGGCTGCCCAGAATGGGCATATCAATGCCCCCACCCCCCAAACAAATAGCCACAGTGTGTCTGCCCCCCCTTGGGGGCATATCTGGGCAACCCCACACCCCGATATCCCCCCCAGGGCGGCAGAAAGCAGACTAGGCACAGATTTGTTTTTAGCAATATGCCTACCTGTCGATTTTGGGCCCTAGCGCAGCTGGCACATAGGGAAACCTAGCAAACCTGTCAATTTTTACAAACTAGACACCCAGGAGAATCCAGGATGGGGTAGATTGACTGGCTCTCACCAGGTTCTGTTACCCAGAATCCCTTGCAAACCTAAACAATTGTCCAAAAAAACACATTTTGCCCACATTTCTGTGGTGGAAAGTTCTGGAATCTGCGTGGATCCACAAAATTCCACCCACCCCGCGTTCTCCAAATTCTTCCAAGAACAATGGTACCTCACTTGCGTGGGTAGGCCTAGTGCCCGCGACAGGAAACGGCCCAAAACGCAACGTGGACACACCACATTTTCACAGTGAAAACTGACCCTTTTTTTGCAATGTGCCTAGCTGTAGATTTTGAATCCTAGCTCTGCCGGCACATAGGGAAACCTAGCACACCTATACATTTTTTAAAACTAGACACCCGGGGGAACGCTGGGTGGTAGGAAATTTGTGTCAGCCCGGTGATGCCACAACTTTCCCACACAAAAATGTGTGAAAAAAGGGATTGCTTCAGCTATAATTGAGGTTTGCAGGGGATTCTGGGTAAGGAAACATTGGGGGATCCACGCAAGCCATACCTCCCGGGAATCCCCCAGGTGTCTAGTTTTCAGAAATGTGTGGGTTTGGTAGCTTTGCCTAAATGGCCGCCGAGCGCCGGGCCAAAAACCCAGGTGACCCCCCCCCCTTGCAAAACCAGGATGTTTGGTGATAGGCAATTTTGATGTCGCCTCAATACGTTTTGGGCCCCTGCCTGTCGCGGGTACTTGGGCCTCCCACACGAGTGAGGCACCGTTATTGTCGGGAGACCCGGGGAACGCTGGGTGGTAGGAAATTTGTGTCAGCCCAGTGATGCCACAGCTTCCCCACACAAAAATGTGTGAAAAAAATGTTTTCAGCTAAAATTGAGGTTTGTAGGGGTTTCTGGGTAAGGAAACGTTGGGGGATCCACGCAAGCCATACCTCCCTGGAATCCCCCGGGTGTCTAGTTTTCAGTGTGGGTTTGGTAGGTTTCCCTAGATGGCCGCCGAGCACGGGGCCAAAAACCCAGGTGACCCCCCTTGCAAAACCAGGTTGTTTGGTGATAGGCAATTTTGATGTCGCCTCACTACGTTTTGGGCCCTTGCCTGTCGCGGGTACTTGGGCCTCCCACACGAGTGAGGCACCGTTTTTATCTGGAGACCCGGGGGAACGCTGGGTGGTAGGAAAATTGTGTCAGCCCGGTGATGCCACAACTTTCCCACTCAAAAATGTGTGAAAAAAGTGATTTTATTCAGCTAAAATTATGGTTTGCAGGGGATTCTGGGCAAAGAAACGTTGGGGGATACACGCAAGCCAAACCTCCCTGGAATCCCCCGGGTGTCTAGTTTTCAGAAATGTGTGGGTTTGGTAGGTTTCCTAGGTGGCCGCCGAGTACCGGGCCAAAAACCCAGGGTACCCCCCTTGCAAAACCAGGTCGTTTTGAGAAAGTCAATTTTGATGTCGCCTCACTACGTTTTGGGCCCTTGCCTGTCACGGGTACTTGGGCCTCCCACACGAGTGAGGCACCGTTTTTATCGAGAGACCTGGGGGAACGCTGGGTGGTAGGAAATTTGTGTCAGCCCGGTGATGCCACAACTTTCCCACACAAAAATGTGTGAAAAAAGTGATTTTATTCAGCTAAAATTATGGTTTTCAGGGGATTCTGGGTAAAGAAACGTTGGGGGATACACGCAAGCCATACCTCTCTGGAATCCCCGGGGTGTCTAGTTTTCAGAAATGTGTGGGTTTGGTAGGTTTCCTAGGTGGCCGCCGAGTACCGGGCCAAAAACCCAGGGTACCCCCCTTGCAAAACCAGGTCGTTTTGAGAAAGTCAATTTTGATGTCGCCTCACTATGTTTTGTGCCCTTGCCTGTCATGGGTACTTCGGCCTCCCACACGACCCAGGGGAATGCTGGGTGGTAGGAAATTTGTGTCAGCCCGGTAATGCCACAACCTTCCCACACAAAAATGTGTGAAAAAAATGATTTTGTCAGCTAAAATTGAGGTTTTTAGGGGATTCTGGGTAAGGAAACGTTGGGGGATCCACGCAAGCCATACCTCCCTAGAATTCACCGGGTGTCTGGTTTTCAGAAATGTGTGGGTTTGGTAGGTTTCCCTAGATGGCCACCGAGCACGGGGCCAAAAACCCAGGTGACCCCCGTTGCAAAACCAGGTTGTTTGGTGATAGGCAATTTTGATGTCGCCTCACTACGTTTTGAGCCCTTGCCTGTCGCGGGTACTTGGGCCTCCTACACGAGTGAGGCACCGTTTTTATCGGGAGACCCGGGGAACGCTGGGTGGTAGGAAATTTGTGTCAGCCCAGTGATGCCACAGCTTCCCCACACAAAAATGTGTGAAAAAAATGTTTTCAGCTAAAATTGAGGTTTGTAGGGGTTTCTGGGTAAGGAAACGTTGGGGGATCCACGCAAGCCATACCTCCCTGGAATCCCCCGGGTGTCTAGTTTTCAGTGTGGGTTTGGTAGGTTTCCCTAGATGGCCGCCGATCACGGGGCCAAAAACCCAGGTGACCCCCCTTGCAAAACCAGGTTGTTAGGTGATAGGCAATTTTGATGTCGCCTCACTACATTTTGGGCCCTTGCCTGTCGCGGGTACTTGGGCCTCCCACACGAGTGAGGCACCGTTTTTATCGGGAGACCCGGGGGAACGCTGGGTGGTAGGAAAATTGTGTCAGCCCGGTGATGCCACAACTTTCCCACACAAAAATGTGTGAAAAAAGTGATTTTATTCAGCTAAAATTATAGTTTGCAGGGGATTCTGGGTAAAGAAACGTTGGGGGATACACGCAAGTCAAACTCCCTGGAATCCCCCGGGTGTCTAGTTTTCAGAAATGTCTGGGTTTGGTAGGTTTCCTAGGTGGCCGCCGAGTACCGGGCCAAAAACCCAGGGTACCCCCCTTGCAAAACCAGGTCGTTTTGAGAAAGTCAATTTTGGCGGGTGCTGTCAAAAACAGGCATGCCGATGCCCCCACCATCTCCGGCCACAAAGTTACAGTCTTTCTGCCCCCCTTGGGGGCAGATGGGGCAGTAGCCCCCAATCTGCCCCCCCGGGGAGGGGGTAGAAAGCCCACTAGACACCAGGGATTTTTTATGGGATATTTATTAGGGGTGGGGGCTGCCCATAACAGGCATGCCGATGCCCCCCCCCCGGCCACAAAATTGCAGTCTTTCTGCCCCCGTAGCCCCCAATCTGCCCCCCTGGGGGGGCAGAAAGCCCACCTGATGCCAGGGATTTTTTTCCACACAATTCTTTTTAGGGTGGGGCTGCCCGAAACAGGCACTCCAATGCCCCCACCCTGCCACCATTACAGCCCTTTCAGCCCCCAGGAGCCCTCAATCTGCCCCCCCCGGGGGGGGGCAAAAAGCCCACTAGACGCCAGGGATATTTTGGGGCGAATCTGAATTAGAGTGGGGGCTGCCCAAAATGGCCATGCCCATGCCCCTGCCCCCTCCCCCGCAAAAATCACAGTCTTTCCAATGGTACCCCTCCCTAGTGGATCCCTCCTTGGGGATTGCCCCAGGAGGGCGATCCCCAAGCAGGGATCCACCCACTGGGCACCAGGGAGGGGGGAGTGGCCCGTTGGGCAAGGGCCTTTGCCCCTCCCCAAAACTTTTTTGGCATGATTAGTCTTAGCAATAGCCCCCAATCTGACCCCCAGGGGGGTAGAAAGCCCACTAGACAACAGGGATTTTTATGGGATATTTATTAGGGGTGGGTGCTGTCAAAAACAGGCATGCCGATGCCCCCACCCCCCGGCCACAAAGTTACAGTCTTTCTGCCCCCCCCCGGTGGGGGGGGGGTAGAAAGCCCACTAGACACCAGGGATTTTTTATGGGATATTTATTAGGGGTGGGGGCTGCCCAAAACGGGCATGCCAATGCCCCCACCCCCCGGCTACAAAATTACAGTCTTTCTGCCCCCCTGCAGCCTCTAATCTACCCCCCTGGGGGGGCAGAAAGCCCACTTGATGCCAGGGATTTTTTTTCGCACAATTCTTTATAGGGTGGGGCTGCCTGAAACGGGCACTCCAATGCCCCCACCCCCCGCCACCATTACAGCCTTTCAGCCCCCAGGAGCCCCCAATCTGCCCCCCCGGGGGGGCAAAAATCCCACTAGACGCCAGGGATATTTTGGGGCGAATCTGAATTAGAGTGGGGGCTGCCCAAAATGGGCATGCCCATGCCTCCTCCCCCGCAAAAATCACAGCCTTTCTGCCCCCCCCCTGGGGGGCAGATGGGGCAGTAGCCCCCAATCTGCCCCCCGGGGGGGCAAAAGGCCCACTAGACGTCAGGATTGTTTTTTGGGGCAAATTTTTATTAGGGTGGGGGCATTGGCATGCCCGTTTTTGGCAACCCCCACCCTAATTAAAATTTGCTCAAAATAATCCCTGGCCTCTAGTAGGCTTTCTGGGGGGCAGATGGGGACATTAGCCCCCAATTTCCCCCCCCGGGGGGGCAAAAAGCCCACTGGTCGCCAGGGATTTTTTTTTAGGCAAATTAAAATTAGGGTTGGGCTGCCCAAAACAGGCATGCCCATGCCCCAACCCCCTCCCCCACAAAAAATTACAGCCTTCCTATCCACCTGGGGGGCAGATGGGGCAGTAGCCCCCAATATGCCCCCCCGGGGACAAAAAGCTCACTAGACGCCAGGGATTTTTTTGGGAACATTTCTAATTAGGGTGGGGGCTGCCCAATACGGGCATGCCAATGCCCCCACCCCATCCGCAACAATTACAGCCTTTCTGCCCCCCCTGGAGGGAAGATGGGGGCAGTAGCCCCCAATCTGCCCCCCGGGGAACAAAAAACTCACTAGACCTCAACGATTACGCTGGCTTTTTTATGTTTCGGGGTGGGGGCTGCCCAGAATGGGCATATCAATGCCCCCACCCCCCAAACAAATAGCCACAGTGTGTCTGCCCCCCCTTGGGGGCATATCTGGGCAACCCCACACCCCGATATCCCCCCCAGGGCGGCAGAAAGCAGACTAGGCACAGATTTGTTTTTAGCAATATGCCTACCTGTCGATTTTGGGCCCTAGCGCAGCTGGCACATAGGGAAACCTAGCAAACCTGTCCATTTTTACAAACTAGACACCCAGGAGAATCCAGGATGGGGTAGATTGACTGGCTCTCACCAGGTTCTGTTACCCAGAATCCCTTGCAAACCTAAACAATTGTCCAAAAAAACACATTTTGCCCACATTTCTGTGGTGGAAAGTTCTGGAATCTGCGTGGATCCACAAAATGCCACCCACCCCGCGTTCTCCAAATTCTTCCAAGAACAATGGTACCTCACTTGCGTGGGTAGGCCTAGTGCCCGCGACAGGAAACGGCCCAAAACGCAACGTGGACACACCACATTTTCACAGTGAAAACTGACCCTTTTTTTGCAATGTGCCTAGCTGTAGATTTTGAATCCTAGCTCTGCCGGCACCTAGGGAAACCTAGCACACCTATACATTTTTTAAAACTAGACACCCGGGGGAACGCTGGGTGGTAGGAAATTTGTGTCAGCCCGGTGATGCCACAACTTTCCCACACAAAAATGTGTGAAAAAAGGGATTGCTTCAGCTATAATTGAGGTTTGCAGGGGATTCTGGGTAAGGAAACATTGGGGGATCCACGCAAGCCATACCTCCCGGGAATCCCCCGGGTGTCTAGTTTTCAGAAATGTGTGGGTTTGGTAGCTTTGCCTAAATGGCCGCCGAGCGCCGGGCCAAAAACCCAGGTGACCCCCCCACCCTTGCAAAACCAGGATGTTTGGTGATAGGCAATTTTGATGTCGCCTCAATACGTTTTGGGCCCCTGCCTGTCGCGGGTACTTGGGCCTCCCACACGAGTGAGGCAACGTTATTGTCGGGAGACCCGGGGAACGCTGGGTGGTAGGAACTTTGTGTCAGCCCAGTGATGCCACAGCTTCCCCACACAAAAATGTGTGAAAAAAATGTTTTCAGCTAAAATTGAGGTTTGTAGGGGTTTCTGGGTAAGGAAACGTTGGGGGATCCACGCAAGCCATACCTCCCTGGAATCCCCCGGGTGTCTAGTTTTCAGTGTGGGTTTGGTAGGTTTCCCTAGATGGCCGCCGAGCACGGGGCCAAAAACCCAGGTGACCCCCCTTGCAAAACCAGGTTGTTTGGTGATAGGCAATTTTGATGTCGCCTCACTACGTTTTGGGCCCTTGCCTGTCGCGGGTACTTGGGCCTCCCACACGAGTGAGGCACCGTTTTTATCGGGAGACCCGGGGGAACGCTGGGTGGTAGGAAAATTGTGTCAGCCCGGTGATGCCACAACTTTCCCACACAAAAATGTGTGAAAAAAGTGATTTTATTCAGCTAAAATTATGGTTTGCAGGGGATTCTGGGCAAAGAAACGTTGGGGGATACACGCAAGCCAAACCTCCCTGGAATCCCCCGGGTGTCTAGTTTTCAGAAATGTGTGGGTTTGGTAGGTTTCCTAGGTGGCCGCCGAGTACCGGGCCAAAAACCCAGGGTACCCCCCTTGCAAAACCAGGTCGTTTTGAGAAAGTCAATTTTGATGTCGCCTCACTACGTTTTGGGCCCTTGCCTGTCACGGGTACTTGGGCCTCCCACACGAGTGAGGCACCGTTTTTATCGGGAGACCTGGGGGAACGCTGGGTGGTAGGAAATTTGTGTCAGCCCGGTGATGCCACAACTTTCCCACACAAAAATGTGTGAAAAAAGTGATTTTATTCAGCTAAAATTATGGTTTTCAGGGGATTCTGGGTAAAGAAACGTTGGGGGATACACGCAAGCCATACCTCCCTAGAATTCACCGGGTGTCTAGTTTTCAGAAATGTGTGGGTTTGGTAGGTTTCCTAGGTGGCCGCCGAGTACCGGGCCAAAAACCCAGGGTACCCCCCTTGCAAAATCAGGTCGTTTTGAGAAAGTCAATTTTGATGTCGCCTCACTATGTTTTGTGCCCTTGCCTGTCACGGGTACTTCGGCCTCCCACACGACCCGGGGGAATGCTGGGTGGTAGGAAATTTGTGTCAGCCCGGTAATGCCACAACCTTCCCACACAAAAATGTGTGAAAAAAATGATTTTGTCAGCTAAAATTGAGGTTTGTAGGGGATTCTGGGTAAGGAAACGTTGGGGGATCCACGCAAGCCATACCTCCCTAGAATTCACCGGGTGTCTAGTTTTCAGAAATGTGTGGGTTTGGTAGGTTTCCCTAGATGGCCACCGAGCACGGGGCCAAAAACCCAGGTGACCCCCGTTGCAAAACCAAGTTGTTTGGTGATAGGCAATTTTGATGTCGCCTCACTACGTTTTGAGCCCTTGCCTGTCGCGGGTACTTGGGCCTCCTACACGAGTGAGGCACCGTTTTTATCGGGAGACCTGGGGGAACGCTGGGTGGTAGGAAATTTGTGTCAGCCCGGTGATGCCACAACTTTCCCACACAAAAATGTGTGAAAAAAGTGATTTTATTCAGCTAAAATTATGGTTTTCAGGGGATTCTGGGTAAAGAAACGTTGGGGGATACACGCAAGCCATACCTCTCTGGAATCCCCGGGGTGTCTAGTTTTCAGAAATGTGTGGGTTTGGTAGGTTTCCTAGGTGGCCGCCGAGTACCGGGCCAAAAACCCAGGGTACCCCCCTTGCAAAACCAGGTCGTTTTGAGAAAGTCAATTTTGATGTCGCCTCACTATGTTTTGTGCCCTTGCCTGTCATGGGTACTTCGGCCTCCCACACGACCCGGGGGAATGCTGGGTGGTAGGAAATTTGTGTCAGCCCGGTAATGCCACAACCTTCCCACACAAAAATGTGTGAAAAAAATGATTTTGTCAGCTAAAATTGAGGTTTGTAGGGGATTCTGGGTAAGGAAACGTTGGGGGATCCACGCAAGCCATACCTCCCTAGAATTCACCGGGTGTCTAGTTTTCAGAAATGTGTGGGTTTGGTAGGTTTCCCTAGATGGCCACCGAGCACGGGGCCAAAAACCCAGGTGACCCCCGTTGCAAAACCAGGTTGTTTGGTGATAGGCAATTTTGATGTCGCCTCACTACGTTTTGAGCCCTTGCCTGTCGTGGGTACTTGGGCCTCCTACACGAGTGAGGCACCGTTTTTATCGGGAGACCCGGGGAACGCTGGGTGGTAGGAAATTTGTGTCAGCCCAGTGATGCCACAGCTTCCCCACACAAAAATGTGTGAAAAAAATGTTTTCAGCTAAAATTGAGGTTTGTAGGGGTTTCTGGGTAAGGAAACGTTGGAGGATCCACGCAAGCCATACCTCCCTGGAATCCCCCGGGTGTCTAGTTTTCAGTGTGGGTTTGGTAGGTTTCCCTAGATGGCCGCCGAGCACGGGGCCAAAAACCCAGGTGACCCCCCTTGCAAAACCAGGTTGTTAGGTGATAGGCGATTTTGATGTCGCCTCACTACGTTTTGGGCCCTTGCCTGTCGCGGGTACTTGGGCCTCCCACACGAGTGAGGCACCGTTTTTATCGGGAGACCCGGGGGAACGCTGGGTGGTAGGAAAATTGTGTCAGCCCGGTGATGCCACAACTTTCCCACACAAAAATGTGTGAAAAAAGTGATTTTATTCAGCTAAAATTATAGTTTGCAGGGGATTCTGGGTAAAGAAACGTTGGGGGATACACGCAAGCCAAACCTCCCTGGAATCCCCCGGGTGTCTAGTTTTCAGAAATGTGTGGGTTTGGTAGGTTTCCTAGGTGGCCGCCGAGTACCGGGCCAAAAACCCAGGGTACCCCCCTTGCAAAACCAGGTCGTTTTGAGAAAGTCAATTTTGATGTCGCCTCACTACGTTTTGGGCCCTTGCCTGTCACGGGTACTTTGGCCTCCCACACAACCCGGGGGAATGCTGGGTGGTAGGAAATTTGTGTCAGCCCGGTAATGCCACAACTTTCCCACACAAAAATGTGTGAAAAAAATGATTTTGTCAGCTAAAATTGAGGTTTGTAGGGGTTTCTGGGTAAGCAAACGTTGGGGGATCCACGCACGCCATACCTCCCTAGAATTCACCGGGTGTCTAGTTTTCAGAAATGTGTGGGTTTCATAGGTTTCCCTAGATGGCCACCGAGCGCGGGGCCAAAAACCCAGGTGACCCCCGTTGCAAAACCAGGTTGTTTGGTGATAGGCAATTTTGATGTCGCCTCACTACGTTTTGGGCCCTTGCCTGTCGCGGGTACTTGGGCCTCCCACACGAGTGAGGCACCGTTTTTATCGGGAGACCTGGGGGAACGCTGTGTGGTAGGAAATTTGTGTCAGCCCGGTGATGCCACAACTTTCCCACACAAAAATGTGTGAAAAAAGTGATTTTATTCAGCTAAAATTATAGTTTGCAGGGGATTCTGGGTAAAGAAACGTTGGGGGATACACGCAAGCCAAACCTCCCTGGAATCCCCCGGGTGTCTAGTTTTCAGAAATGTGTGGGTTTGGTAGGTTTCCTAGGTGGCCCCTGAGTACCGGGCCAAAAACCCAGGGTACCCCCCTTGCAAAACCAGGTCGTTTTGAGAAAGTCAATTTTGATGTCGCCTCACTACGTTTTGGGCCCTTGCCTGTCACGGGTACTTTGGCCTCCCACACAACCCGGGGGAATGCTGGGTGGTAGGAAATTTGTGTCAGCCCGGTAATGCCACAACTTTCCCACACAAAAATGTGTGAAAAAAATGATTTTGTCAGCTACAATTGAGGTTTGTAGGGGATTCTGGGTAAGCAAACGTTGGGGGATCCACGCACGCCATACCTCCCTAGAATTCACCGGGTGTCTAGTTTTCAGAAATGTGTGGGTTTGGTAGGTTTCCCTAGATGGCCACCGAGCACGGGGCCAAAAACCCAGGTGACCCCCGTTGCAAAACCAGGTTGTTTGGTGATAGGCAATTTTGATGTCGCCTCACTACGTTTTGGGCCCTTGCCTGTCGCGGGTACTTGGGCCTCCCACACGAGTGAGGCACCGTTTTTATCGGGAGACCTGGGGGAACGCTGTGTGGTAGGAAATTTGTGTCAGCCCAGTGATGCCACAACTTTCCCACACAAAAATGTGTGAAAAAAGTGATTTTATTCAGCTAAAATTATGGTTTTCAGGGGATTCTGGGTAAAGAAACGTTGGGGGATACACGCAAGCCATACCTCTCTAGAATCCCCGGGGTGTCTAGTTTTCAGAAATGTGTGGGTTTGGTAGGTTTCCTAGGTGGCCGCCGAGTAACGGGCCAAAAACCCAGGGTACCCCCCTTGCAAAACCAGGTCGTTTTGAGAAAGTCCATTTTGATGTCGCCTCACTATGTTTTGTGACCTTGCCTGTCACGGGTACTTCGGCCTCCCACACGACCCGGGGGAATGCTGGGTGGTAGGAAATTTGTGTCAGCCCGGTAATGCCACAACCTTCCCACACAAAAATGTGTGAAAAAAATGATTTTGTCAGCTAAAATTGAGGTTTGTAGGGGATTCTGGGTAAGGAAACGTTGGGGGATCCACGCAAGCCATACCTCCCTAGAATTCACCGGGTGTCTAGTTTTCAGAAATGTGTGGGTTTCCCTAGAGGGCCACCGAGCACGGGGCCAAAAACCCAGGTGACCCCCGTTGCAAAACCAGGTTGTTTGGTGATAGGCAATTTTGATGTCGCCTCACTACGTTTTGAGCCCTTGCCTGTCGCGGGTACTTGGGCCTCCTACACGAGTGAGGCACCGTTTTTATCGGGAGACTCGGGGAACGCTGGGTGGTAGGAAATTTGTGTCAGCCCAGTGATGCCATAGCTTCCCCACACAAAAATGTGTGAAAAAAATGTTTTCAGCTAAAATTGAGGTTTGTAGGGGTTTCTGGGTAAGGAAACGTTGGGGGATCCACGCAAGCCATACCTCCCTGGAATCCCCTGGGTGTCTAGTTTTCAAGGTGGGTTTGGTAGGTTTCCCTAGATGGCCGCCGAGCACGGGGCCAAAAACCCAGGTGACCCCCCTTGCAAAACCAGGTTGTTTGGTGATAGGCAATTTTGATGTCGCCTCACTACGTTTTGGGCCCTTGCCTGTCGCGGGTACTTGGGCCTCCCACACGAGTGAGGCACCGTTTTTATCGGGAGACCCGGGGGAACACTGGGTGGTAGGAAATTTGTGTCAGCCACAACTTTCCCACACAAAAATGTGTGAAAAAAGTGATTTTATTCAGCTAAAATTGTGGTTTGCAGGGGATTCTGGGTAAAGAAACGTTGGGGGATACACGCAAGCCATACCTCCCTGGAATCCCCAGGGTGTCTAGTTTTTAGAAATGTGTGGGTTCGGTAGGTTTCCCTAGGTGGCCGCCGAGTACTGGGCCAAAAACCCAGGGTACCCCCCTTGCAAAACCAGGTCGTTTTGAGAAAGGCAATTTTGATGTCGCCTCACTACGTTTTGGGCCCTTGCATGTCGCGGGTACTTGGGCCTCCCACACGAGTGAGGCACTGTTTTTGTCGAGAGACCCAGGGGAACGCTGGGTGGTAGGAAATTTGTGTCAGTCCGGTGATGCCACAACTTTCCCACACAAAAATGTGTGAAAAAAGAGCATTTTCCAGCTAAAATTGAGGTTTGCAGGGGAGTCTGGGTAAGGAAACGTTGGGGGATCCACGCAAGCCATACCTCCCTGGAATCCCCTGGGTGTCTAGTTTTCAGAAATATGTGGGTTTGGTAGGTTTCCCTAGGTGCCGGCAGAGCTAGGGTTAAAAAACTACAGCTAGGCACTTTGCCAAAAAAGGGTAATTTTTCACTGCGAAATTGAGGTGTGTCCACGTTGCGTTTTGCGCCGTTTCCTGTTGCGGGCACTAGGCCGAACCACACAAGTGAGGTACCATTTTTCTCGGAAGACTTTGGGGAACGCGGGGTGGGTGGAAATTTGTTGATCCACGCAGATTCCAGAACTTTCCACCACAGAAATGTGGGGAAAATGTGTGTTTTGGGACAATTTGTTAGGTTTGCAAGGGATTTTGGGTAACAGAACCTGGTGGGAGGCAGTCAAGTCACCCCATCCTGGATTCCCCTGGGTGTCTAGTTTTCAAAAATGTATTGGGTTGCTATGTTTACCTAGGGCTCAAAAACGACAGCTAGGCACTTTGCAAACAAAGGGTAATTTTTCATTGTGAAAATGTGGTGTGTTCACGTTGGGTTTTGAGCCATTTCCTGTCGTGGGCACTATGCCTACTCACACAAGTGAGGTACCATTTTTATCGGGAGACTTAGGGTAATTCAGATTTGTAAAGCAACTGTTATTACCTATTGACTTTCGATGCATTGCTGCCTTCCAAATGAAAGACATTGTGTAAAAAAGAAGTCATTTTGAAAAATGACATTATTCTCAAGCTAGTATGAGTATTCACAATCTCGAAAATGTGCAAATATCTACTGTTTCTAAACTCTATAATTTGTTCCCATTTGAGAAATACACAGGTGTCTTTCATACCGGTTTTTCCATGTATACATTTTCCTACAATAATTGCTATATACTTGGAACATAATAAAAAGCCATTGCAAATTGCTGCTCAGTTTTTGACTCTGGGTTCGTCGGGTTCTTGGTGAACCTACAAGTCCTATATATCCCACAACCAGAAAGGTCCAGCGGATGTAACGGTGTATTGCTTTCAAAGAGCTGTCAGAATTAGAAGAAGTTACAGGTGAAAACGTTGACACAAAAGGCTGTTTTTTTCAACTAATTTTCAATTTTTCCTATATTTAACTGTTAGTTTCTATAAAGAAACCTTGAAAGATCTACACAAACGACCCCTTGCTGAATTCAGAATTTTGTCTACTTTTCGAAAATGTATAGCTTTCCAGGATCCATTATTGCTTTCATACCCATTTCTACCATTAACTGGAAGGAGGTTGAAAGCACAAAAAATAGCAGAAATAGGCTATGTCCCAGAAAAATGCCAAAACTGTGTAAAAAAATGTTGGTTTTCTGACAAAAGTCTGTCATTCCCTAAAAGCTGGGAAAATGGTGATTTCAGCTCCACAAACCCTTTTTTGATACCATGTGCAGGGAAAAAGATGCTTTCATTTGCAGCCCTTTTTTCCCATTTTTCCCCCAAAAAACAAAATGTAGCTTTATTTTGGCTAATTTCTGGGACCCCTCCAAGGGAATCCACAAACCCTGGGTACCTTTAGAATCCCCATGATGTTGGAAGAAAAGGACGTAATTTTGGCGTAGAAACCTTATGTGGTCAAAAAGTTACAGGGGCCTAAGCGCGCACTACCCCAAATAGCCAAAAAAAAGGCTTAGCACAGGGGGGGGGAAAAGGCCTAGCAGCGAAGGGGTTAAGTGAAGAGGGTGTGAGACTAAAACCACAATTGGTATATGCTAAAAAGTTAGCTCCATCCCCATTAAGTAAAGATGATGTGAGATCTTTTTTTAGGTCTCACAGAATTCTATGTGTAATATATAAAAACAATTCGTGCAAGACATTTCATATCAAGGAAGTTGTTAAAGAACAAAAGTAGATTTGTTTGGTGTAAAGAATGTGAAAAGTAATTCTGTGATGTTAAAGTTGGATCATGAATGCTACTGCTTTGTGTGCTTTCGATCCCAATCTCACCAGTGTAATTACTACGGATGCCAGTTTGTAAGAAAGTGGCTCTGTAGATACTGCACCAAAGTAAGGTTCAGTGTGCACAGAGTCCACAGTCCCCAGAGGTTTGGCAGAGGTTAAAGTTAGATATAACCTTACTCTCTAAAGTGGTTGCTTGATCGAGCAGTAAGGCAGTATCAGAGGACAGTGTAAATCATTTGTTGAACACACTCAGTCAGCAAATGGTCTCACACACTCAAGAACTGAACGCTAGGCCAATTGTTTTGTATATAAAAATATATAGTTGTTTTATTTTAGAACCACAAGTAGGTATCAAAATATTTTCTCAGAATGAGATGCTTTAGTTAAATACTTTCAATAAGCAATAGACTTTTAAATGCAATAGTTACAGTTGTTGCAAAAGGCAACACAATTTAAACACAATTAAAACATTGAGCTCAATGGGAATTTTAAAGTAAACACAATATCAATTACTTTGCATAGGTTTTTCTTACTCAGGGCTGGATCCTGGATTCAGCCCTGGCGCATCTCCTGTAAACAGTTGAAAGAAATCGTTTGTGTTACACAGGCGATTTTTAAGGAATATTTGTATGTTTCAATAATCGACACTTAGAAGAATTTCTGGCAAAAACTAGGCAATGTTATTCTATGGAGGAAAGTTTGGTTATTGGAAAATCACAGTTGTAATTGCTTTGTAGGGTCAGTGCTGGGCACAAAGTTTCAGCACTGGGATCTCTCCTGATAACAGGTGAGTAATTTTGTTTTCGTTGATCGGGTGATTTTTTGTGAATATTTCAAAGTTTCAAAACTCGACACTTAGAAGAAATTCCAAATGAAAACCAGTCAATTTTACCCTATGGAGAAAATGTAGGTTATCGGCTTTCAGGTAAGTACCTGACTGGCAGAGTTATGGTTCTGGGGATAGACTCAGGGGTCTCCCAGGGTCAGGTAGGTACAGTTGTTACACCCTCAGCGGCACAGGGGCAGCCGGGTGCAGAGAGAGTAGACCCAATGTTAGCCTATGGTGGGTAGGGGGCCTTTGGTTGATGGCTGCTTGCAGGCAGGCCACGCAGCTGTGGGAGCTGAGATCCTGGTCACTTACAAGTAGGGAAGTAGGGAAGTAAAATAGAACAGATGCTGCACTTCCAGGGGCACTCGGGCGGCTGGTTGCAGGGTGCTTTTGAGCCGTCGGGCGCTCAATGTATTTCAATGGCAAAGCTGCAAGACGAACAAAGGCTGCAAGCTCGGTGACGGAGATTCTTCAGGTGCGACCACCACTTTGAGAGGTAAGTTGGGAAGCTGTAGGTTAGGTAGGCACCCAGGAGCTGAGCACAGGGGGTCACAGGGCGCCGGGTGCAGGGGTGTCTGTTGGCGTCGGGAAATCTTACCCTCTGCTGCTCGCGGTTGAGGGGGTCCCCGGAGTTGAGGCTGCAGGCGTCGTCAGGAGCATCGAGGAGGGTCCTTGGGTGCTGGATTCTTGGTCACAGTCGCCGGGGGGACGTCTTCGTAATCTTTGTTCACTCAGGCACAGGCACAGGCCGGGCTTGGCGGGTGCAGAGTGTGCAGGATTTGCGGTTCCTGGCTTGGCACCAGGGGTTGTTGCTTGTTTGAGCAGAACCACTGCTCGTGGGAGTCCCAGTCTTTTAGAGGAGCAAGGCAGTCAGGCCCTCCGGGGTTTTTGAGGCTGCTGACCACTGGAGACGCCGGGGTTTAGCAGGAGCAGGTTCAAGGGTCAACAGGCATGTAGGGCAGGGGCCAAGTCAGTTGGTGTCGTCCTCTTGTTAGCAGCTGCACGCCAGGTCTTCTTTCTTCTTGTTTCAGAATCGGGATCTGAGGAAGGAAGGTTCAGGTGCCCCTAAATACTAAATCTAGGGGCGTTACAGGTGGGTAGAGGTCAGGGACCAATGGGTCCCTTCCCTGGGGTGGGTACACCCCCTATCCTGCTACTCTCCAGTGGGAGGGGGCAGGAGCTTAGTCCAGATTGGGTAGGGCTCCCCATCCTCAAGATGGCGAGAGCCTGGAGTTGTGCTTCACCTCGCCTCCCCCACCTGAGGGGTTTGGTTGCCAGAGGCTGGCACACCCCCTTTCCTCACTTGAGTTTTCCCGCCGATCTTCCCGCCAGAGTGGGGGTCAGAACCAGTGGGGGCCAGTTGCTGAGTACAGCAAGTGGCCTGGAGAAGCTCACAAAAGCGGCATGCCTTTGAAGCTTCCCCTGCCCATCCTTGGGGAGGAGGCCTAGCACTTCGCCCAGGATGTGCATTGTTGCAGACCCACGAGAGCGGATGGCTCTCTACCCAGGGGTCCTGCAACATGTCTGCTGGGCGGCAGCCTATGCAGCCTCTCTGTCAGGACACGGGTTGTTGGTTAGTTTCAGGGGCAACTCTAAGTTGCCCTCTGTCGTGCATTTTACATTGAATCCCACACTGGCATAGGTGTGGGTTTAATGTACTGAGAAGTTTGATACCAAACTTCTCAGTCTTCAGTGTAGCCATCATGGTGCTGTGGAGCTCGTGATGATGATTTCCCAGCACCATATACTCTTAATGGCAGCACTGCACTTACAGTGCCCAGGAATGGACCTGGGAACTGTAGGGGTACAGGGCTCATGCACCTGTACCCACACCACTGGCATAGGGCACCCAGCTAGAGGGGTGACTGAGGTATTCCAGGGCAGTGTGTTTGTGGGCATGAAACACAGGGATGTACAATAAGTGCTGCAGCCCTTAGGGGCCTTCTCTGGTCACAGGGCCCTGGGTACCTAGGGTACCATTTACCAGGGGCTGACATGTGGCCAGAGATGCCAATTGGGTTTAGGCTTCAATACAGTTTTAGGGAAGGAACACAGGCCCTGGGCACCTGATTGGCAGGAGCCCAGGGCACACTCAGTCAAAGTACATCAGCAATTCAGCAAAAAAGTGGGGGCATACCATGCAAGAAAGATGGTACCTTCTCACACAGTTCTAAAGCATTGGATGCGATTTTGTCCCAAAAGGTATTAGAAGGTGGGGAGTCCATCAGAGTATATGCATCTAGAGTTCTTACTCCTGCCAAAGAAAAGTACTCCGTTATTGAGAAAGAAGCATTGGCTTGCATTTGAGCCTTATAACATTTTAGACCTTTTGTTTGGGGCAAACAATGTGAAATAAAGAGTGATCACAAACCTTTAGTCTGGTTGCTCACTACTGAAGGGATGATTAAAGCATCTGAACAGATTGCTAGAATGTCAGTGATGCTCCAGAATTTTGTATATAAGATATTTTATGTTCCGGGTACTGAAAATGTCACTGCAGATTTTTTGTCAAGAACCCTGCTGCAAGTTAGAGGATATGGGAGAGTTGGATGAATATCATATAGCATTAGTTTCATGGTGATGGTATTCCCCTGAAGAAAAAGATGTATGGGTGAGAGAATATGCCATAGTGGAGTTGCTGCAAGAGGCTTTGAAATTCATGAAATGAAAAATGGTTGGCCCACTAAAGGTGCACAGATATCTGAGTTAAGAAGGTTTTGGGAGATTAGAAATAAACTGACTTGTGTCAATGGCATGATATAGATAGGTGATAGAGTAGATCCACCTAACAAACTTAGACAGGTGATTATTATGCAATGTCATTTAGGACATACTGGCATTGCAAGAACCAAGCAGTCTGTCAAGAGAGGGTTTTAGTGGCCAGGACTTGACATTTTTGTTGAAAGGTTGGTCAGGAATTGTTTAATGCGGCTAAATCACTGAAAACTTTGAGACCTTATATGAGTGAACATTGTGTTCCAAAGAATCTGTGGGAGACTGTTGCAGTGGACATTATGGGTCCTATAGGGACCAAATCTAAGTGTGTTACTGCTGCTATTGATGTTTTTTCAAGGTGGCTTGCAGTCAGGAGAGTGGACAGGGTGGACACGGACACTTGCTATATTTCCTGGATGATATATTCCCTGAAGAAGTGTTACCTGTCTAACTTATCATAGACAATGGGGTTCAGTTTCAATCAGGCAAGGCAAAAGATTACTTCAGTAGAGTTGGCATTAAATATCGTACTACATCTCATTATAATCCAAGCAGGAATAGCAGGATTGAAAGGTTTAATAGAGTTCTTAAAGGTGTGATACAGATGGCAGGAATTTAAAATGATGAGTGGGAATAGCAAGTCCTCAAAACAGTGTGAATGTACAGAAGTACTAGTAATGACATGACTGCTCGCTCACGCTTTGAAATTCTGAAGGGTAGCTTACCTAAAATGAAGAGTAACCCTTCATGGCTGGTAGAATCAATGTGGATATGAATTAGATAAGGCAGACGATTGAGAACACCCACAGTAATTACAGATCTAAGTATGAGTGTAGAAAGGGTTCAGTAAATGGTTCTAGCATTATTGTAGGAATGTGGGTTAAGGGTAAGAAACCTTCGAAAGTAAGAAAAGGTGAGAGCCAATTTATGGGACCTTTTGAAGTTACTAAGGTTTTAAAAAATGCTTTGAAATGAAGCGATAGCTAAGTGTGGAACCTGAAAAGAATAGCTATTCTTAAAGGGGAGACAGACATGTATAAAAAAAAGATCTAACAGGTGCAGTGGTTATGAAACTGACAGGGATTTTCAAAATGAGGAAGGAGTTCAGGGAAGTGAAATTAGAGAACTTCTAGAAGGTGAAGGTGATTCTGCAGAAGAGAATGTACAGGTTGATAGGGAGAAGAAGAATCCATAAAAGGAATGTTTACGGAGGAAATGTGCATAGATTTCCACATATGTTTGCGAAGGGGAAGGTAGCGCTTTGCTTTGTGTTGCAATGCTGTATTTCCTTCCTTGTTACTTACTATGTAATGAGATACCTCTGTGTGTATGTCTTGTACTTTTAGGTCTCTCCTGGCGTAGGCTGTGCGCATGCGCAGTCTCGCTGGCGAGATTTAATGATATGGGGTATTTTCTGTAAGGGGCATTAAGCCCCTCCCCTCTTTTCCATTGGCTGGCGTCACCGTTCATGCTAAACGGTGGCCAGCCATTGGAAAAGAGCTCCTTGTGACGTATTCGCTCGGCTTTTTCGGCCGTCCCATTTCGCCGGCCTCGCCTGCTTTGCGTTCGTCGCAAAAGGTTTCTTATCTTTATGGGGCCAAACACATGGCCCCATAAAGACAAGAAACCTTTTAACAGGAGAGAAAGCCGAGCAAATACGTCATGGCAAGCGCTTGTTGGAGAGGCGCCTGGGACCAGAGCGGTTTCAGCTGTCAGGGGTCTAATTAGAGCTCGCCTCGTTCCAGAAAGGTTACTAACGAATGATAGGCCCGACAGCAGGGGTGGGGCACGTAAAAACGGTAGGTTGTCCAGATAATAGTGAGGGTATCCTCGGTCACTTGCTCCCTGGCCAAGATTTTTTCAGTCATTTCTCACTTTTCACGCCTCACTTCTTTCTGCCAGTAACCCCTATCTTTTCCATCCTCGCCCCACTATATCTCTTCCCAGAACCACCATCTCTGCTCGAGTCTCACCATGTCTCTCCTCGAAAGTTACCCCCCCTCGCCCCCTGTCTTCGTCACATCTGGCTCTTCCTCCTCTACCCGCTATGTTTCTAGCCTTACCTCTGTGTCGGTCATTCCTCATCCTAAAACACCCCCACTTGTAGTGTAACATAATATGAGCTCCCCCCCCCAGCCACAGAGTGGTAGATGGGGGCCACGAGTAGCCCATATCTCACAGTTATTCTTATTCATTGACATTAAGTTGAATGGGCCCCAGGAAGGTTTGGTGGCCCCGGACGATCGGGGCCCCATTGCGCCACAGGGGCCTGCATTACCTCTCTGCCCTTCACTCGTCTCTCTCTCGTGCCACAACGCCTTATCATGCTGTCCCCGACCCTAATGTATGTCCCTACCGCATTTTGGCAACTATTCCTTTAATTCAGTTGCCTCTTTGTCAGTGCCCTCTTTCCGCATTGAGTTTCAGTCCTCGCTCTCCCTCTCTGCTCATTGTGTCTACTTTCTCTGTGTGTTTTTCTCGGCGCCACTCTCTTTCGGTCTCACTCCCTCGGACTTTCCTACCCAGCTGTCCCTTTGGGGTTCACTGCCATTAGACAGCGAGGCCCTGCTGTCAGTGCTCCATTCGACAGAGCGCCCGCTGCTATCAGTGCCACCCTTGGTCGAAGCGCCCGCTACTATCAGTGTCACCCTTGGACAGAGCGCCCGCTGCTATTAGTGCCACCCTTGGACAGAGTGCTCGCTGATATCAGTGACACCCTTGGACAGAGCAACTGCTATGCTCCAGTGTCCCCACATACAGTGCACCCCCAGCTTTCTTCATCCTGCATACTGTGGCCCTGCTGCTTGTCCTCGCTGTACCAGGCAGACGACCCCCACTGCTCCCAGAGTCCACCAACCCAGATCACATCCCGAACACCCCCCCCGTCCCCCAGTGCTTCCGGCAGCACCTTTTGTAGACAGCACCCCTGCTCTTTGTACACTCCCATCTCTTTCTTGCACGTGCTCCCTGCCTGCTCTGTGGTACAGCACCGCACCTCATTACGCTCTCCCCCAGGCCCTCGAGGCACATGCCCACCCCTCGCTCATCCATGGCATTATTCTAGTCACAGGAAGCTCCCGCTCTCCAGAAGCACCGTCGCCCCTGATTGGCTCCGGATTCGCCGCAGACCCTGAATGCTGGCTACAAGAAAATCAATTATTAATAGGATGGCATTAAATATACCTCCGAGGAGGGGCCTCCAAGAGGATAGAACAGTGCGGCGGAGCTCGGCGGGGGCAAGGGAGGCTGTCTCCCCCATTGAAAAAGGAATTGGGAGCCCACGTACATCGGGGTCTAGCAGCGGCTGTCGCTCCTACCACCCAAGAGGTCTGTGGCTACTTACTTCATTTAAGAAGTGACATAAGGCAGGCCACTGCGGCTGAAGATGGCTCCAAACCTTTAGTGGCCTCACTCAACCCAAGGACAACGAACAGTGCTTTAAATGGGGAAAAACAAGTGCAGGTACTCATCAGATCGAGCTGGGGGCGTGGCAAGCAGGCGGGGCTAGAGGCGGGACTAAGGGTGGGTCTAATGAAAAACATTTGAAGGGCTCAAGAATTTTTGAATGATGACAAATTGCTTCCCTCGGCAATTTATTGTTGATGCCCTTGCATGTATTAAGTTGTACTAGTTGACAGACTATTGAAAAGTAACTATCACGTTTTCCTTTTTGACAGAGGCACCTGTATATTAAACAAAACATTAAAAGGTGCAGAGACTTGTTTTACTGAAAATTAATTAAAGGGAAAAAAAAAACTACATCCTAAAATGCAACTCTGACTCGCATCGGGTGAAAGGAAGCCATCAGTTGTCATGCTAGTGATCCTGGGAGAAGAAAGTTATCTGGGTTACAGAGCAATAATATTTCACCTTTCATTCACTTTCAGATACTGTGCCACCCAGCAAAATCTAGTCCAAAATTCTGAGGGGCTAGTAAAGGGATGGAGGCACATATAACCATGTACATATGACCACAGTGTCACTGATGATGGTGGTCAGCAGGCCCGCTGTAGCCACGGTTTCTGATATGGGAGGCACCCTGTACCCACATGTGTTTGATGCTCAAAGCTTCCCTTAGGCCTGCTCCTTCACCTCAAGTCCAAGGCTTGGCTTCCTCACTTGGGTGCTTTGGGTTCCCTGGTGCTCCCACTCCTACTACGTGGCTCACTTTTTTTCATGAATACCAGATACAGCCAGCTGTTGTGTCAACTGGTGATGACCAGTCCGGTGCACCTCATAGTGCAGTAGAACCCTACAGATTTCTAAGCTGCTGTAGTGGAAATTGGGAGGGGCATTGGGAGGGGCAGACATTTGGCACTTCTCGATCATATCTCTGTACTGCTCACAGCCGCACACTTATGGATGCCTCCACAGCATTGCAGCAGGAAACACATGCCTGCGATTCCCCGGCTAACCATGATCCTTCCTTCTTTTGACTTCTTTGCCTGATCCCTCCGTCTAGTGCGGGGATATGTGTCCTGGCATGTAGTAGTGTGGGTGGTTCTTAAGCTCCATGCCTGGCCTGAGGGGTCTAGCCCTCTGGCCACATCTGAAATGACAACTACATTCTTGGGACAATATTTACAGTAGTCTGTGTACGACTTTGCCAATTCACTAATTTTACATGGATGGAAATCCATTTTCATATTATACTTTTGTCACAACACACTAGTGGCACTCTCTGGGTGCAGAACTCCCAAGCGGGAGTGCTGGGTGTGCATCCAGAAGAAGGCAGCAAATGAAAGATAAACCACACCTAAAATAGATGGTTTTACTTTATTTAGCTGAAAACTGCAGTTATTTTCCCCAGAAAGTTATGTGAATTTGCATCAGTTTGCTATAAAAGGAGGTGAAGGGCTGGCTGTAAGTGTCCCTCCCCGAAGGCAGAGAGTCTTTGACATGCAGAAATAAAACAGAATTTCCCTGTTTGTGATTATTGTAGGATGTCAGTAACATTCACTGTTTGGGGAATCTAGTAATTTCTACATCTGTGGCAGGTAACTGGATATGGGCCTGTCCCAGTATGGTAAGAGCTCTGCCTCCAGACATCCTTCCTTCCAGATGTCGGTGTCAGTCGAAGCCCTGGTCCTCACCCAATTGAATGGAGGCAACTCTCTGCCCATTAGCCTCCTTAACAATATTCAGAAACCCATGAAAACACCTTAACCACTGTAACACTTCCCATCAAGGCTTGTAGAAGTTGGCCAAATCCACCCACACTGAAGGTATTGTATTGTATTGTAATTGCATTTATATAGCGCTTACTACCCCTGACGAGGCGTCGAAGCGCTTTTTCGGCGAGTAGCGCACTACTCCGGAACCCAAGAAGGATTAGTGTTGAATTAGTATAGTGAAAATCTGAAAGTAATTTGAGTGGTGGATAGGTTAGTCAGTTATTTGGATTCAGAAGGATAGCAGAGAGATAAAAGAGGGAAAAAGGTTTGCATTTATATAGCGCTTGTTACCCCTGATGGGGGTGTTGAAGCGCTTTTGTTTGGAGAGTAGCACTTATCGGGTTTAAACAACAAAGAAATACCAAAAAGTGTGACTGAGCACGTGTATGACAGCAAAAAAGCGTACTTGACAATCTGGAATAGGCCTCGTTTCTGAGAAATGCTTGATATCAGACACAAGCATTCTGGAAGCAATTCAAAGTGTGATCTTACATCATAGAAATGAATGAGAAACATTCACCAAGCCATGGGATGTCATGTCTTAGTCATGTTCGAATGCTTATATTGTTAGCTACATTCAGTGTTTTCTGGTAAATGCGCATTTTTAACTCCGTGCACATTATTCTTCCCCTTCCAGTGTGCCCTAGTAAGGTCTATACTGTGTTTAAGTATTTTGATAAATCCATTCTTCCTCCAAGTACGCGATCTGAATTCTTATGATTGTTTGTTGAGCCTTTCATTGTTTAACTTTGTTACAAAAAAATGAGTTACATTATGGTGAACTTTATATTAGCTGCTAAAAAAAATAAATAAAAAAAACGACTTAAAAATACCACTGTCCCCTCAAAGTTATTTTTCTATTCAACTGCCGCCCCCGCTTTAGATAACACTCTTTTGGATGACGAGATACTCTCCTACCTCTACCCTCTGATGTCCCTAGCCCTTACTTACTTAGCCCCATGTCCCCTCCGATGCCCCATTTGTCTCTTTACATTTTCTCTTCTTTCAGGTGGTCACGCCACCTTTCATCTTAAATGTCCCCTTGTTCATCTCATCAAATTCCTTCTCTTGCTTTTCTGGGATACCCCTCCCCCATTTAAAATACCAGTCTCTGCCACTGTAGCTGTCGCTCTGTCCTCACACAACAGGCCCCTTCCACCGACCTGTGTCATTCTCGAAAGCCTTGGCTTTCTTGGGACACCTACCCACCCCCGACTCTCATCAGATGATCCCCATCTCATCCATCAGGTGCTTTATTTTAAACCCACTGCCCAGGGCTGGCTTTAGTGCTGGTGGCGCCCTGTGCAACAATGTTTGTTGTCCCCCCCTCCTCCCCCCCCAATGACCACCTCCACCACGGATTCTCTCACTAGCACCCTTTCAGATGTATTGAATTAGTTATATAGCGCCACTCATACCAGTGTAGGGTGTCCGAGCACTTTGCATCACACACACATTACAGAGAGACAATCAATCATACGAGTGTAAATCAGTGTATAGGAAATGTTACTTAAGCCAAAGGACTGAAAGTGTAGGAGTCACATGTCACCCATACTGGTATGCAGTAAAGTTTAAGAGTGCTTGGTGTGGAGAAGCACAAACGCAGAGTTGAAATAGAAACAGCATAGTTGGGAGTTTTCTTTAATAATAAGAATCGATTTCTAGCCAAATTAACCCTTTTTGCAACATTAATCAATGTTCTAATAATGTATACTTTGCAGTGTGTATGCAGTTCTGGGATGAAAGTTAATAGCTCACTGTTGTATATTAGGACTTTAAGTTGTAAATTGCAAGTAACAAAAGGATGTCTCTTTTGAAAGCAGTAATCTGCTGACCTGTTTACATCATATGTAATCTACTTGATACAAGTTCTTTGCAGCAGGCATATTAACCCTCTGCACTAACTTCACCTAAGTCAAAACCTCAACTATACAAAACGCTGATCTCTCTCCAGGAAGATAATTAATCACAGGAGTTTTCTTGACATTTATGTGAGGCCTGGTAAGTGCAGGAGGAAAGAAACGCTGCAGCAGGTGCTTCAAAAGCTTAATAAACTTTCAAACACGGCGCCCCCAGGAAGCCAGCACCTGGTGCGGTGGCACCGGTCGCATCGCCCTAAAGCCGGCCCTGCCACTGCCCCATGCCCGCAGTGTATTCTCAAATATCTTTGCTTGCCCCTTTCTTCTTTTTCAGATAACCCCTCGATTTATTTAGCTGACTGTGCTTATACCCCTTCATTTCTGAAAGCTCTCCTCAGTTGTCCCCTTTTCACCCGCCAGCTGCTATGCTATCCTCTCCGTCTTTTTCGCACAGAAGAAAGGGAAAGCCAGAGCAAATTGGGATTTTTAAAGAGCTTCCCTTTCTTCCCGCCACATAGCTTCCTGGGGGGAGGGGGGAGGTCACACCTGTGGCACAACTAGAGTCAAATTTTGTGTGGGGTGGGTGGTCTGAGTCCAATGGGCGTTGCGCGCCTGGGTCACACGTTGCTCTGCTTTGGCGCCATGGCGTCACTGCTCTCCTTGTGAAATCACCAATATGTGAGCATGCGCCGCAGTGTAGAAATGCGATGCATGCTCACATGACTTTGTGTGACAGTGAGTACCGGTACTCTATTTAATAACAGAGAAGTGCCGGTACTCTTGGAGGGGGAAAAAATAAGTGCCGGTACTCAGTACCGGTGAGTACCGGCCCATTTAAAGCACTGACAACTAATATTTTTGAGATAAAGGAGACAGGGTCCCTCATCATATTCTGCTGTGGTGCCTTATCATGTGGCCTTACGACCCTGAGTTGGGGGCTTTTGGAAGTAACATCTGAACGCGCATTTTTAAAATTGTGCGTCCCAGTGGGGTCCCTGATTCCATCTCCACTCAGTTGCAATCTCAGTTTTAGAGTCACAGGAAGAGATGGTGGGCCCGAGAACACTTAAGACACATGAAACATCTCTGAGAACTATGATATGGCACCACAGTAAATATTTCTTATTATTAATACATAATAACTGTAATATTTGTGAATTGCTTACACGCTTATATAATAGGTATTACTCAATAGCACCGTTTTTACGATCCAAAGGATAATCATGACTATTGGCATCCTACACTACATTTTGTTTCTAAGGGCTGTAGGGCACATTATTCGAGCCCTCCCCCTGCACCCCCCTGCCTGGTACTCTGAGTGCATGGATGCGGCAGAGACGGGGTTGCCTGGTGAAATGGGTTGTGTCCACCCAAAAAACAAATTGACGCACCCGCACAATGTGATTATCTGCCCCTGACTATAGTGAAGAGTTTTGACAAACTGCACACCTACTGTTTAACTAATGCTGAAAAGTTCTTATAGTAATCTTAAAGTAATCACGGGTGCAGCCTTTGAATGCCTGTGCAACCCCTACACAGGCCCTGAAAAGTAACAAAAGTCATTCAAACAGAAGTTTGAAAAAGGCGCACTGTCCACCTGCCCTATAAGGTGCAATGTGTTAAATGTAATAAGTATGTATCGTACAACAATTACTAGAAATAGATAAATTCTGAGCATATGTATTCTGAAGTGTGAAAAGCAACCTATTTAAGTTGAATCATAAACATCGTCCTCAACATGAAGGAAACAAGTTACGTATTCCAAAACATTTCTTTGTTGCCCAATGTTTCAATATGCTACAGACTACGTATCAAAAAATAACTGCAAGTCCAAACATAAATCTGTGAATCATCATAAATTCTGTGATTCTTCTTTATTTTCTTAGTATTTTCAGAAGAACGTCAAGGTGTCCCAATGCATTTCGGTGTAAAACACCTTCTTCAGGGGAATACTGAAAAAATATATATGTACGTATATATGTCAATTCAAATGAAAACTATACAAATGTCCAATCAAACATATATATATGTCAATGTATGACATTTTTAACATTGTGCTGCCCTTAACATCCATTGTTATCCAGCCAATATTTCAGCTTGCAATGCGGAAATGAGAAACAGAAAGAATTAATTAATGAATGAGTGGGGTGCTTAGAGAACCCAACGAAAATGAAAAACCAGATACAGATAAGAAACGCCAGTGAATTTGAAATGTGAAAGCAAGTGAGCAAACTTGATGTGAAAAGTACCCGTCAAAAAAAATAATGATAAAGAAACGCGCTTAAAAATGGATTTTAATAATGTGTGCTCGAGTGAGACAAGTGCCTTATAGCCAACGTGATCAGACAAGGTCTGCAAACGGAGGACTCACCTCCCAACGTTCGAGTACGAATTAACACAAGCTAGATGTCCGTATCGCAACTCGCAAGGATCTAAATGCTACAAATAAAAATAAACACTCTCGTGATTCCAAAGGGAATAAACCAGTGGTGGAAAAAGGTTCAGCGTGAAGTGCCACTTACTTTGCCTACTCCATGATGCTAAAGCATCAAGAACCATTCCGTAGAGACAATGTGGTAAAGATCACATTAACAACGTCTACGAGAAAAATGAAGAGATAATGCCGTAAGCATAATGCGTGACAATGTCTCAGCGCTCAAGATTGTCAAAAGCAATTGCGTCCTGCCGCCAGTAAAGTTACCTGCATTTGTAGCGTGTTGTTCGACCTCGGAGGGGTTCTGACTTCGAACGGCAATGACTCGATGAGTACAAGTCGTGCAAGTGTGTTAGTAGTTAAGCCATCGCGGATCACGTGACCAGTAAAAGATCCATAGACAGAAAAAGTGGACTATCGAAAGCGCCATATTGAGACGGGTGCAGTCTAACCAAGAACCCAGTGAAGAACAGAAAAGACATGGAGATACAACATTAACAATTAATGTTTCGTGAATGGCAGAGATGCCTGTTAACCAAATACAATTAAGTTCGTGTGCAAAATACATGTATAAAATCATGTGAAACATACATAAAGCAATGCAAAGTTCACTCATTATTAATAACTCAGCAGTAAAATTTCATCACGATGTAAAATGAAATGCAACCACATATTTATCACAGGAAATGAATAAGTTCAATTTTGTCCAGGGGGTTTGAATGACAAAATTGAACTTATTCATTTCCTGTGATAAATATGTGGTTGCATTTCATTTTACATCGTGATGAAATTTTACTGCTGAGTTATTAATAATGAGTGAACTTTGCATTGCTTTATGTATGTTTCACATGATTTTATACATGTATTTTGCACACGAACTTAATTGTATTTGGTTAACAGGCATCTCTGCCATTCACGAAACATTAATTGTTAATGTTGTATCTCCATGTCTTTTCTGTTCTTCACTGGGTTCTTGGTTAGACTGCACCCGTCTCAATATGGCGCTTTCGATAGTCCACTTTTTCTGTCTATGGATCTTTTACTGGTCACGTGATCCGCGATGGCTTAACTACTAACACACTTGCACGACTTGTACTCATCGAGTCATTGCCGTTCGAAGTCAGAACCCCTCCGAGGTCGAACAACACGCTACAAATGCAGGTAACTTTACTGGCGGCAGGACGCAATTGCTTTTGACAATCTTGAGCGCTGAGACATTGTCACGCATTATGCTTACGGCATTATCTCTTCATTTTTCTCGTAGACGTTGTTAATGTGATCTTTACCACATTGTCTCTACGGAATGGTTCTTGATGCTTTAGCATCATGGAGTAGGCAAAGTAAGTGGCACTTCACGCTGAACCTTTTTCCACCACTGGTTTATTCCCTTTGGAATCACGAGAGTGTTTATTTTTATTTGTAGCATTTAGATACTTGCGAGTTGCGATACGGACATCTAGCTTGTGTTAATTCGTACTCGAACGTTGGGAGGTGAGTCCTCCGTTTGCAGACCTTGTCTGATCACGTTGGCTATAAGGCACTTGTCTCACTCGAGCACACATTATTAAAATCCATTTTTAAGCGCGTTTCTTTATCATTATTTTTTTTGACGGGTACTTTTCACATCAAGTTTGCTCACTTGCTTTCACATTTCAAATTCACTGGCGTTTCTTATCTGTATCTGGTTTTTCATTTTCGTTGGGTTCTCTAAGCACCCCACTCATTCATTAATTAATTCTTTCTGTTTCTCATTTCCGCATTGCAAGCTGAAATATTGGCTGGATAACAATGGATGTTAAGGGCAGCACAATGTTAAAAATGTCATACATTGACATATATATATGTTTGATTGGACATTTGTATAGTTTTCATTTGAATTGACATATATACGTACATATATATTTTTTCAGTATTCCCCTGAAGAAGGTGTTTTACACCGAAATGCATTGGGACACCTTGACGTTCTTCTGAAAATACTAAGAAAATAAAGAAGAATCACAGAATTTATGATGATTCACAGATTTATGTTTGGACTTGCAGTTATTTTTTGATACGTAGTCTGTAGCATATTGAAACATTGGGCAACAAAGAAATGTTTTGGAATACGTAACTTGTTTCCTTCATGTTGAGGACGATGTTTATGATTCAACTTAAATAGGTTGCTTTCCACACTTCAGAATACATATGCTCAGAATTTATCTATTTCTAGTAATTGTTGTACGATACATACTTATTACATTTAACACATTGCACCTTATAGGGCAGGTGGACAGTGCGCCTTTTTCAAACTTCTGTTTGAATGACTTTTATTATCTGCCCCTGAGTCACGTATATGTCAGAGATAGATATTCATTGCCCTTCAGCAAACAGGGGCCCCTTTGAAGGGTTTAGGGCATCTTGGAGGTTTGGGAGCCACCCTACGCCACAGGGGTGCTGGGGCCTGCGTTACGTCCCTGATAGGGAGAGTATTGCAGAATGTGCTTCCAGGCATTTGGCCACGCAGAAGGGCCACGCAGATGCTTGTGCAGTCACTGCTATAATATGAATCACACAGATGTGTTTAAACTTATATTGCATTTGTATAGTTATATAGTGCTTACTACCTCTAACGAGGGGTGCGCATTTGACTTGATACAATTACAATAGGGTAATCTTCCTTTTTAAGGGGGCGTTGCCTCTGGCAAATGAGGGAACACTTTGCCTTTGCACCAATGCTGTATTACAGATGTGATTAAACAAACAGAATGACTAGGTAGGCTGCTGCTCGTGTTCTAATTAAATTACTGTTTTCCAACCTCCACTCCCCTGTTATTTATGTCCCGCTCACCCATATCATAAAAAACTATAACAAACAAGCATGAGAACAGGCAAGTTGCCAGCAGTGTAAGTACAAAAAAACTAGAAGACATTTTTTATGTTAAAATCTTTTTTAATCAGGTTTTCCAGTTGTATATAATGTTGTCTTCGTTTGTATAAAGGTAACAAAAATGCTTAACACTTTTTATAATAACTTTTCAAAATAATGCACAGCAGCCACAATGCTCTACAACATAGTCAAAAGTTCTGGCTAAACACATAAGGTCCCAAAGGCGAGATTTATTGGCAATGCCAATCCTTGTTTAGTATAAGGTGCATGCTTCAGAGCGTTTTATGTATTTGTATTCTCTTTATTTTGTTTATTATTGTTTGGTTTTGTGTTTTTTTGTTCATTCATTTTTAAAGAAGGATGATGTGTAGTGTTTACTTTTGTATTAGCCCGCGCGCTCACTGTGCCAGCTCTGTGTTCCAGTTTGGAATAGTGAGTGAGCACCGTGGGAGTTGCAGGCACTAGCTGTTGAGAGACACGCCTCCTGGTGGTGCTCTTCCATAAATAAACTTCTTCTAAAAGTAGTCCCTTTGTGCCGGTAAATTCATAACAATTAGGCAGAGTTGGTATGCCTTAATATTCACTATGTCAGTTTGTTGAGAAAAGATCTTGTACAAATGAAGGCAGCTGCTCATCAGCTCGCATCCTATACCTATCCTAGATTGTAGTTTGTCTTAACCCTGATATCCAGTGTCCCCAGTATGTTTAGGCATGACACATAAGCACAGGCCTCTTTCCAGCACAGCTCTATGCACAAAGTAGAAACAAGCATTTTCGAAGCCAATTGGTCTCCTCTTGTAGACCTATTGGCTATGCATTCCACCCATTGCTTACCATTGGCTTTGTGGTTTGTAACTCACATTTCCTTGCTTTCTATTCGCTGACTTATTTATTTTGGGCTGTTCAGCTTGAGTTCGCCCCTTCCCTTGTCCAAACCCTATTTACTGTATTCTTCCACCAATACTACATTTCTGTGCATTCAAAGATAGAAGTCACATGTCAGGGTCTGTCTTCCAGTGAGCTTGGTGTTTACTTTTCTTTCTGTGACTTCAAAGCAAGATGATTTCTGTGATATTCATGCTGGCTACCCCAGGTACGATTTGTTTTTTTTTCTAGCACAAAACAAAATGTAAATGTCTGTAAATAAACTGTGCAGATATTTCAGAATATGGAAAGCACAAATGTAGCACATTTTTTGCCAATTCTGAAGAGTGGTGGAAACAAATATTTTAATACAATCAAAACAAATCAATACACTAGGTGATGACATTTCAACACATTGTTTGTGTGCTGTATAATTTTATCAATAAAACTGTATGTCTGTGTAAATGTAATTGTCATTGTAATCGAAGATGGGTTCTATGTAATGGGAGTGCGCTACCATACTTTGCATACTCCACCCCACTCTTCTCTGCACCACTCCACGACACTGCACTCTACTCTGCACCACTCCACACTATGCCACTCAACTCCACACTAATCCACACTGTGTCACTACACTGCACAACTCCACGACGAATCACTGCACTCCACTCTTCACCACTCTACTCTATGCCACTTCACTCGACGCCTCTACCAGCCGCTGACAGTCTAGGTAAGAACAATGGGGCCAGGTTGGGAGGGATTTGACAGACGACCACAAGGGGAAATTAAATAAATAATAAATTTTCCCTCGTCGTTGTCTGTCGAAATCCCCCCACCCGGCCACACCGCTACACCGCCCTTACCTGCACGGGCCGTGGCTGCTCTCTACCCCACAACACACCACTCTACACAGTGCTAATGCACTGTACCCCACTCTACTATACTATGCACTACTGCATTTTTCACTGCAGCACTCTATGCCAAACCACTCCAAGCAACTCCAATCTACTCTGCAACACTACAATCTCTGACACTTTACTCCACTGCAGTCTATGCCACCTCACTCTACTCTGAAACAATGTACTCTATGCCAGTCTATACCACTATCTGCCATTCCACTCTATGCCACTCAACTCTATGGCACTGCAGTCTACCCTGCACCACTCCACTCTACCCCACTGCACTCTACATCACTTTACACCATTGCAGTCTACACCAATACACTCTACACCACTTTACTTAAAACCAACACACTCTACGCCAATCTACTTTGCACCACTGCAATATATGCCACTATACTCTAATCTGGACCACTCCACTGTGCGTCACTCTACTCTACTCTACTCTGCAACACTCTACTCTGTGCCACTGCACTATACGCACTCTACTCTATACCATTGCCGTCTACACCACTTTACTCTGCACCACTCTATGCAACTGCATTCTACACCAATGCACTCTATGCCACTCTACTCTACACCATTGCACTCTACAACACTCTACTCTGCAATACTGCACTCTATGCCACTGAACACTATACCACTCTACTCTGCGTCACTGCACTCTTCTCTACTGAACTCCACTCTACTGCACTCTACAGCAATGCACTTTATGTCACTATACTCTACGCCACTACACTCTATGGCAATCCACTCTATGCCACTCACATCTACTGTGCACCACTGCACTCTACACCACTTCACTCTGCGCCTCTCTACTCTGCACCACTCTACCCCACTCAACTATGCACCACTGCACTCTTCACCACCGCATCACTCTACTCAACGTCATTGCACTCTATGCCACTGCACTCTTCGGCACTCTACTCTGCAAAACTGCACTCTCCGCCACTCTACTCTATGCCATTGCACTCTACTTTGCACCACCTAACTCTACGCCGCTATACTGAAATCTGCACCAATGCACTCTGCACCAATGCTCTCTATGCCACTACACTCTACACCACTCTACTCTGCATCAATCCACTCTACCTCACTCTAATCTATTCTGTACCACTGCACTCCATGCCACTGCACTCTGCTCACTGTACTTTACACCTCTGCACTCTACCCTTCACCACTCCACTTCAATCTACTATGACACAATCTACTCTGTCATTGCACTCTACTCCACTCTGCACCACTCCATTCAACGCCGTTGCACTCTACACCACAGTTATCTACTCTGCACCACTCTACTCTACATCACTACAATCTAAGTCCGTGGTCTCTATACCACTTACTCAAAGCCAATGCACTCTACGCCAATCTTCTGTGCACCACAGTACTTTACGCCACTTCACTATAGTCTACTCTATGACACTCCACTCTACAACACTCCCCTCCGCAATACTCCACTCTATGATGCTCTACTCCATTAAACTCAACTCCACCCTCGCTCTCAACTCCACCATATGCCACTTCACTCTACAACACTCTACTCAACTCTACAACTCTGTTTGAGTCTATGTCTCTCTAGGCACCTCCTCTATGCCACTATACTCCACTCTATTCTACAGCACACTACTCCACTCTATGCCACTCCACTTTGACACTCTATGCTACTCCACTCTACTCTAGATCACTTTACTCTGCAACACTCTACTTTATGCCAGTCCACTCTCCTACACAACTCCATTGTGTGCCACTCCACTCTACAACAATCTACTTCGCTCTACATCACTATACTCTACAACACTCTACTCTACGCAACGCCCTCTACACCACTCTGCTCCACACCACTCCACTCCACTGTACAACACTCTACTCCACTTTGACACTCTACTCCAGGCCACTCAACTCTACACCTTTCCACTCTATAACACTCTACTCCCTCCACAACACTCTATATTACTCTACGTTACTCCACTCCATGCCACTCCATGACACTCCACTCAACTCTACACCCTACAGCCTTATCCCTGCAAGATTCTCTGGCAGCTTTAAAACCGCTCAAATCGGGCACTCCTAAGGATCCATGCCCAACTAAGCTGCTTGTAGATGCAGCGTAGATTATCAACCCGGCAGTCAATACGCTACTTAATATGCAGGCGGCAGGGCTGCCCTGGTTCTGTTGGACCTATCAGCGGCATTCGATACGGTCCCACACACCCTGCTATTGACCCGTCTTCGGGCTCTTGGAGTGGGTAGTCCAGCCTGGAAATGGTTTAAATCATACCTGGCGGACAGATCCCAACAAATTTGGATCCCGCCTTTTCCAGCTTCTCCCCAGGCACTGGATACTGGGGTCCCTCAGGGCTCAATACTGAGCCCTCTTTTGTTCAACATCTATATGTCTCCCCTTATTCAGTTAGCCGAAGATCTTTGGGCCAAAGTAATCTCATATGCAGATGACACACAGCTGCTCTTTTCCTGATACAAAGATAGCGAGGCTAATATTTTCACAAATATTCATGACCTTAAAACCCGCGTGCCCTTCCCTCTTCCTTGGACAGACCATTTCCTGATCCCCATTGACTGGCACCTTGATACTTCCCCACCCCAACTGCCTAAAATCAGAACCCTCATCAGGCGTTGGCACAAACTTGTACCAGAAGAATGGGCATCCAAACTCAGGGAATCTACCCCTTCCCCCACTCATAACCCCATAACTGCCGATATTGAATTTAATGCCTGGCTCACCCAATCATTGGACTGCCTCCTACCTCGATCTAGCACCCTTAAACGAGCCAAGAGAGTCAACCCTTCCCCCTGGTACACCCCTGAACTGAATGTTCTACGGAAGGAATGCAAGAGGACGGAACACGCAGGGAGGAAAGATAAGTCAGCAGATAAGAAAGACGCGTTCCGGTCTTCCTTAAGAACCTACAAACTTGCACTTCATAAAACCAAGAGCTCATTTTACGAGGAAAGAATTAAAAACTCATCGTGCTCCGCTCAGGAAACTTTTACCATTCTAAAAGAACTTCTCCATGTCCCAGATCCCCCTGTGAAACCCCTGGACCCTAAATCCGCGGAAAATAAATGTATTAAATTGGCAACATTCTTCGATGAGAAAATCCCAAAAATTCTCGCTTCCCTACCATCTATCGATATCGGTTGCACAGGCGGTGACAGCCACAGCCCTCCCCCATGCCGCAGTTTGTCCCCTGACACCCCTGCACCCTATCTTGACACCTTCGGTCCAGTAACCACAGAAGAGGTAGCCGCGATGTTTTCCACAATCAAAAGTGGCTCTCCCAGCGACCCGGTCCCCTTGCGCTTCCTCAAGAAAGTGGCTCCCACTGTTATCCCTTCGCTCACGGCCCTCATCAACGCTTCTCTACTGCAGGGAGAAGTCCCTCCTAGCTGGAAAGCAGCTGTTGTCAAAGGTCTTCTAAAAAAACCCTCATTGGACCCTCAGGACTTAGCCAATTATAGGCCAATCTCCCTCCTCCCAGGAAATAGCAAAATCACGGAGAAATTAGTGAACAAAAAGCTATCACTATTCCTAGAAACTAACAACTTGCTTAGGAGCTCTCAGACAGGCTTCCGTCCAGGCCAGGGCACTGACACCGGCCTCCTGGCGGCAGTGGAGAAGGCCAGAAGCATTTTAGATACAGGAGGATCAGTGGCAGTGATCCTCCTGGACCTCAGTGCGGCCTTCGACACTGTCAATGACCAGGTTTTAATCCAGCGTCTGAGAGACATTTGAGTGAAGGGCACGGCCCTGAAGTGGCTCGCGTCATTCCTCAATTGCCGTTCCTTCCAAGTTTGGGAGAATGACAGCCACTCCCCTGCGGTCCCCCTCCGCTGTGGAGTACCGCAGGGTTCTTCACTAAGCCCGACGTTATTCAACGTTTACATGTCCCCGCTGGAGGAGTTGGTCACCCCGTTTGGAGTGACGATTATCAATTACGCCGACGACACCCAGCTGGTGGTGACCCTCTCCCACCCCAACCAAGAACCCTCCAATCTCCACAGCTGCCTTACTGAAATCCATGGTTGGATGAACACCTCAGCACTGAAACTTAACGGGTCCAAGACCGAAATCTTGCTGCTTGGTCAAAAAGGGCCCTCCCTGCCGCCCAACATCTGGCCCGCCTGTTTAGGTGATCCCCCTGTTCCCAAAGACGAGGTTAAGAGCCTGGGTGTATGGCTTGAGAAAGATCTGACCTTCAGAACCCAGGCAAAAAAAACGGCGGGAGTCTGTTTTGGACTTCTTAGGGCATGCAGGAAGGTGCTTCCCCTGCTCCCCCCCATTTCCCGGAAACTGCTGATCCAGGGCCTTATTTTGTCTAGGCTGGATTACAGCAATGCAATCTACCTGGGAGCCCTGGAAGCCACATTCAACACCTTACAGAGAATCCAGAACGTTGCTGCCCGACTTCTTACGAACACCCCGGCCAGATCATCAGCAAAGCCAGCCTTGAAGCAACTTCACTGGCTTCCAGTCAGAGAGAGGGTGGTTTTCAAGGCCCTCTGCCTGGCACATAAACTTCTTCACAACAAAGGTCCCCCCATTCTTAAAAACTTCATCATTCCTTACAAAGCTACCAGGTCACTCCGGTCAAACCACAAGAACTTCATCACCGTTCATAGAGTAAAAAAAGCCCGGTCTGGAGGCCGTCGCTTTTCTGTAAACACAGCAAAGCACTGGAATGGTCTTCCCCGGAAACTGAGAACAGAACCAAACCTCCACCATTTTAGAAAAGCTCTGAAAACTCTCCTCTTCCCCTGATCTTCCCGTCTTTTCCGCTACTGCTCCCTCCTGACTTTCTAGGTTCTAGCGCTGGGATGCTCACGGGTTACTACGCGCTCTACAAAAACCTTAAATAAACTGTACTCATGCTAAGGTTTGCCTATCTGCAATTTTCCATTGGCTGGCAGAGGCACAGCTAAAATGTAACTCGGACAAGATAGAGATTCTTCTTTTCAGGAACTGTTCCTCTCAGCTCTGGCATTCTTTCTGGCCAGATGAGTTCCCCATGCCTTCTCCCCATGGTGGTCCAGTAAAAAACCTGGGGATATGGTTTGATGAAAAACTCTGTTTTGGATCTCAGATCAAAAGGCTATCGGGCTTATGTTTCGGTATCCTGAAATTTCTTCCGCTGCTCCCCGTTAATGCCAGAAAAACTGTCATACAAGCGTTGATTACCTCCTGCATAGAATATGCCAACGCTCTATAAATCAGTCTGCCCGCCTACCTGCTTAATAAGCTTTAAGTGATCCAGAATGCTGCGGCCAGACTATTACCTAACCTCCCCAAGAGGGTGAATGTCAGGTCACATCTCCATGATTTGCACTGGTTACCAGTGGATGTGAGAGTGAAGTTTAAGGCCCTTATGAATGTACATTCTGCGTTATATGGCCATGGCCCGGCATACCTTCAATCCAGATTTGGTTTCTACTGTTCTGCCCGACAGCTTCGTTCTTCTAAGAAGCTACTGGCGAATGTTCCAAGGGCCCTCAAACAGAGGTCTGGTAGTAGCTCCCTGTCTTGTCTGGTGGCTATGGCCTGGAATCAACTTCTGGTGGAGCTTCGAGCTGTCTGTGCTCCGAGTGTATTTAGGAAGAAGCTGAAGACATTCCTCTTTAGATAAGTTCTCCTGAGCTGGTCAGTCTACCTCCTAGGCACACGCTGAGACAATCCTTGGAGTAGCTGTGCGCATTATAATTGCCAATAGCATTACATACACCAATTTACGCCACTCCACTCTACTTAACTTTACGACACTCCACTCTCCTTTGCCCCACTCACTTTCAGCCATGCTGAAGAGCAGCCACGCTTGTGTACAAAATGGCCAGAACATATTTGCAAAGCCAATTGCTCTTGCAAAGGTGAAACCTATTGCCTTTGCCAATGTTTGCTTACCATAGCGTGATTTGCGCTTAGGCTAATTCCTGAAAGAATAGTTTGCCCTATCAGCAGACTCATTAGAGACGCAAGGAATCCAAGACTATGGACCAGGAAGCAGGACAAAACGTTGCACAAAATACTGCTGTACCTGTCCTCTGTGTGATGGAAATCTACCCTGCTTCAGCCCATGATGTACCTTTTCATGTGTAGGAACTTTCACCTATGTCTGTCAGAGCTGTACAATACAAACACCACAAGCAGCAGTAGGTGAAAAGCATTAACACAATGAGCTAACATAAAGTACCTAAATATGACCTGCTCATCACTTTCGGTGCTCTGGAGTCTCGGAAGGTCTATGTTATTCTGGGAGTGGAGCATTTGTCATCACTGCTCCCACTACTCACGGGCGCACTTCATGTTGCATGTCCCTTAAGTGATATAACACGCAGGTTAAGGACCTTTAAATAAAGAGGGACAGCTGGGTGTCAAGCTTAGGATATGGCGAGCTCGCAGCACGTTCCCACACCTATGTCCTTCTGTCTCACTTCACCTGTCCCCCCATTTTGGGCTTGACATCTCACTAATGTGCAGACTGTAAACAGTGCCATGCTGTCCTGTTTTATTTCAGCCGTGGATGAACTACAGACTACGTGCATAGTAGACAGGTATATCTCCCTGTTAAGAGCAATATTTAAAGGGCTTTGAATGGAATCCCAGAGGCCATCAAGCCAGAGGTAGCCAAGACCCTGGACATAAGAGTGATGGAGTTGTCCTATAGCCAGCAGTAATGGTCAAAGGACCAACTCTTCAACAGGGACTGCTGGGGCCTCAGCACTGTCACCAAGACAAATGCCATCCAAGTCCTTGAGTGGCTAAGCGTGTTAATAAGTTGTGCATGGCCAAGTATCTTAGTACTTTTGGTTTGACCAGTGCTGTTGGCAAATAACTGTCACCTGAAAGCCAAAGGTGAGACTACATTTTACACAACTTAGAGCCTGACCACTTTAAAGTAATGATCTCAGAACCCCTTTCAGAGAGCCACGGGACATATAGGGGTGACTGGGCCCAAATGTGGGGGTTGAGGCTTTTTACTCCTCATGTCCAGGTGCCCGACCTATTATAGATCCTAAGCAACTGGGCCAAGTACCACTTCTGCACTTGACTTTCAGTGGTAGCTATGGTTGAGCAGCCCAAGGCTCCTTCTTGGGGGAAGTGCAGGGGTTGAGTGTGAATACAGGTTAGTGAACTCATAACTCAAAGAACTCACAGCACTGTCAATAAATCAATACCCAGTCAAATACTTATTTTTATTATAAAAATAAGTCTTTTATTTCTAACTCCGTGCATTCAAAACATATATAAACAATAAGATATTTGCCCTTGAGGTTGGGGCTGTAGTGTTCTGCTGCCAAATCCCTGTCCAACCCGCATTTTGTAATGTAGTACGTGTTATCTTCCATTCACTGGAGCCACATCAAGGAAATGGTCATTAGAAGGCCTTAACTTAAGAGTCCACTTTCACTCATAGCAAAAGTGTCTTGGCGTTGCAGTGCCCTTGGCAGGGAGTCAGCTGGGGACCATCAAGCCCGTAACTACTCTTTTCCCACTCTAATAACGAGGAAGCTTCCAGTGTCTCAACTGGTGCCCGGGCTGCAGCCACTGGCACTGCTCCGGTCCTGTCTGACAAGTTCACTGCACTCGGATGTGCACAGCAGCCACCTGCACATGGGCTCTCTCCTGAGCTTACATGGCCAGCAGCAGTTGGGGGTACTCCGGTGCTTCTCCTGCGCAGTAAGTCTTGCACTCCCCAACATGTGGGGAAGAAATTGGCTTCAGATGTTCCCAGCGGTGGTCCAGGTGATGTGGAGATGCACTCACCGCGTCCTCCTTAGTTCACAGGTGAAACTCAGGCACAACCCTTGATGCTTGGATATGATCCGCAGATTATGTGGTTCACAGTTCTCGGGCAATGGCCTGATCCCCAGCAACTTTGGCATCAGCAACCCCTCCTGGCAAACGGAGTTGCCATAACATTACCGGCCAAGGTGCCAACCCTCACCACACGATAGTCTGTACTACGGCGGCCTCTACCTGGTACACGGGGTCGCCACTAGGCTTTGCACAACTTAGGCACTTTTAATCTGGCAATAACTTTCATTGTGGCCCCTACTGGCATATGGGGATCTCTGCAACTGGTGCCACACAGGCTTCACTCGCCCTGCACAGCATTCTGCTTACAGTTATCTTCAATCCCTCATAGTTTCCCGTCTGGATTATGGCAACTCACTTTATGTGGGCACACCCAAATACGTAATAAAGAGACTTCAGACTGTGCAAAATGCGGCAGCAAGGCTCCTTCTAAAGTTTCTTAGCTATGTCTTCGCAAGAGAACCCCTCAAACAGCTGCATTGGCTCCCAATTGAGGCAAGTATTACGTTTAAATCCCTCTGTATTGCTCATAGGGCCATAAATAACAAGGGCCCAGTAAAGTTCAGAAAGTTGGTAACCATTTATGTTCCAACTAGACACCTGAGATCCTTGCATCTACATTTCCTCAGTACAACCAGGGCAAAAAGGATGAGATGGGGAGGGAGATCGTTTGCATACGTAGTACCGAATATGTGGAATGATCTTCCACCCAGTCTCAGAGCACTGGAAAATGAACTTTCCTTCAGAGAGAAACTTAAGACATGGCTGTTTCCCAGTTGATGTACCAGAGGCCCTACTCTCAGCACAGTACTCACCAGCGCGGGGAGCGATGTGCTTTACAAAACATAAACATAAACATGGCAGCCCTCTCTTGGCACACAGGCAATGACCCAATTGGTTGGGCTCCCAACTGGACCTCGCTTCCTCCAATGCTCTCCTCTTCCTCACAGGGCACACTGCTCCAGGCAAGCAGGCAGGCGCTGGTTCTCCAGGCTCCAGAGCAGGTGGGTTTGGTTTCTCTGGGTGATGTCACCTCACCCAGTGGGGAGGCTAGCAGACCTTGGCCCCCAGTCCTGGTCACATGCAGAATGTCCCCACCTCACACAGTCAATCTTGCTGCTTGGCACATGACAGATTTTTGGGATCCAAACCTCCCTCTCTTATAGTCCATTTTCAGACACCAATTGTGATCTTTGAAGTTTTTAGTTGGGGTTCTGCTTCATTTGAAGTACACATTTCTCTTCTCCTTCTTCCTCTTGAAAGCCAGTCTACCACAGCCAGAGAGACTATGAAGTCAATAGTCCCACAACTAAGGTCATGGGAGTGACTAGAGTTAACACATGGATGCCAGCAACAGTGATATGTGCATCAAAAGGTTAATCTTGGTCTCCCACCCTACTCTTAAGAATTCCCTTATCAGCCCCAATTCCTTCCTGAGATGTGTACAGCCCCCTTCCTTGTAATCTATTTTAGAGTCAAAGAGCACTCTTTAAAGTGTACAGGGGGAGTCTCTTTCTCCCTTCTCCAGAGTGTCACACCCTCACAGGAATGCAACAATGCACACATTTTTCTGGGGTTCTCTATTCCTTATGTCTTCACCAGGCAGGTCTAGGTTTCTCAAAATAGAACTCAGTGTCCTGCATGAAATGTACCATTACAGGTACACTTGCACTCAGTGTATATACACAGCACATACACTGCCCAGTACCGTTACCTGCATGCATTGTGCCACCCCAGGCACACATACATTCAGCACACAAATTCCTCTGCACGCACTGCTCAGTACTGTAGCTTTTCTGTATTGTCATGGTGTGCCCCTTGCAAGCACACACTCTGCTAGCACACACATTAACCATGCCCACACTGCACAACACTTCACTCTTTATATATTGTAGTTCTCACAAATACACATGCGCCCAGTACATGCAATTCATTGTGCGTGCACTGCACAGCACTACATTTCTCATGTAATTTAATCCTCACAGGTATACATACAGTCTTTACTCACCATGCACACACTTCACACCATGGTTCCGTCCCTGTACTGTACCCTTCCCAGATCACATACAACCAGTGCAGTGACCAATCCTGCACTGCGCAGCAATTTACATTAACTAATTTAGGCCAAGGGGGAGTTAAGCGCACAGCATCTGAACTTTTAAATAGGTGAGTGAGCTCGTAGGCTTCACTCTAGTGACACAGGATAACAAACATTTGCAATGCAATAGGTCTCGCATTTGCAAGTGTTTGAGCTATTGGCATTGTAAATGAGTGGGTTATGTGTTGGTTTTTAAAACAGATAAATAAAAGGCATTGTCATTTTCAATGCAAATAGCTTAAACTCTCGCAAATGCGAGACCTATTGCATTGGAAATGCTGATTTGAAACAGTGTTCCATGCCGCGCTTTAATTTTAATGGTGGCTGCGCCCCTTTCTTTAGACCTGCCATTTGGAACCAAGCGGCTTCCTCATGAATAGTTATGAACAAAAATAGTTAGTAAATCAATAGGCACTAGGTTTATGCACCCATTATCTAAATAGCATGGGTTCTGTCCTTTGGCTCCAGTGGAGTTAGGCCAGAATACTAATGAGCAACTGGAAATACGACGATACTTTGAAGATGGAATCTGCATTAGCCCTCGCGTCAATCTGAAGTAACTGTCACCAAGGCCTTGTGCAGGTGGTAAATCAAACCCTGAAAGATTATTTATAGGGCCCTCTTTCAAATGGAAAAATACACATTTCGGCTTGTAAACATGTTACCCAATGCATGGTGTTTTATCAAAAAGCCAAAATAAGGAAATGAATAAAGAACAAACCTCAACTAAGAATTTAAAAAGCAAGGCAAACGAGTTTTAATAGGAAAGTTCAGGAGGGGGTTTCCCGTAATTCACAAAAGCCTTGCACCTGAACAGACGTGGCACGTGTCTCGGTAAAGACACTAGTTTTCACTCGCCTGGTTGCTGTGGCACACACAGCCTTTAAAAATAACCAACAGAGAACGGAGATGTGGGTGGGAGGGCAGCAACGTTGAGAAGTTTTGGGAAGTGAATGAAGGACCAACAGCAGTGCGTGTGGTAGGACTTTGAAGTGCAACAGAAAAAAAAGTATTAGGTCAAAACTGCCAAACATCTATACTGGCATTTTTACTCACTAATGGAGTGACCATGGGTGCAGCTTTTATCCCCCAACTTAGGTTACGCAATTGAGAAAATGCTGGAGATTTAATAGAACCCTGGTCTTACCCAGGAACATAACTTTGGGGTGCGTTTCAGCTAAGAGGGGCTTGTTCTACTGCAAACGTAGTTGCAAATGCACACGTGGGATGTTTTGGGATGCTGGGTTCCCTGTTTGAAGTACAGATGTACCCCAGTTACCAGCTTCAAATGGAGGGTAATTGAGCAGGTTAGTGAAAAAGATTCGCTTCTAAACAATTATTTAAGAGCACAATGAAATGTGTCTCCCATTTCAAATTATTTTTCTTCACAGGACACAACTTTAAAAACAACAACAAAAAACGCTCGCACTCTCTACTGCAGGCCGCTTCCAGGATGCTGTGTACTCACTAACAGTCAATACTGGGGTAATATCAGGTTGAAAGCCAACAACATTTTGGATTCATTTGGGAGTAAATCAATAGGTGATACCCCTGCCACATCACAGCAAAATGAGAGCTGCATCCAAAGGCTGTCGCAGCCTATTATTATGAAAAGGGGCAAGATTATTTCCAAGACCTTCAACAAGCTGCAAATATCGACAGTAGGCACCAGAAAGCAAGTTTGCCAACTTTAATAACGCTGTGTGCAACAGACGATGAAAATGAAGAGCTGAACTTTCCAATGGATTGCACTAAGCCCAAACTAACATTTGGTTTTAGGCTTGCAAAGGTCAGGCTGTGAGCAAAAAAAAACAAGCATCGCGGCACCGATGCTTTACTTTTAATGTTAAAAGAAAAGCGTGGGTGCCGCGTTTATATCAAAAGTAAAGAAATAGATGTTTTTTCTATTTCTTTACTTTTGGTATAATCGCGGCACCCGTGCTTTACTTATAACATTAAAAGTAAAGCATGGGTGCCGCGATTATACCAAAAGTAAAGAAATAGAAAAAAACATCTATTTCTTTACTTTTGCTATAATCGTGGCACCCGCGCTTTACTTTTAATGTTAAATGTAAAGCGTAGGTTCCGCGATTATACCAAAAGTTAAGAAATAGAAAAAAACATCTATTTCTTTACTTTTACTATAATCGCAGCACCCGCGCTTTACATTTAACATTAAAAGTAAAGCGCGGGTGCTGCGATTATACCCAAAGCAAAGAAAACACGCTAAAATCGCGGCACCGGAGCTTTACTTTTAATGTTAAAAGTAAAGACGCTTTACTTTTAATGTTAAAAGTAAAGCACCAGTGCCGCGATTAGCAAGCTAAAAATGCTACTGCCGGACACAGCTTGCAGTGCATGTGCGCGAGTGATGCGCGCGCAGCAGTAATCATGCCAAATGGCGCCTCTGCTGAAGCGCGCGCCCCAGCGCACATGCACTGCAAGCTGTAGCCGGCTGTAGCATTTTTTAAAGCCCTTACTAAAGTCTCTCCGTGCAGCGCATGCGCGCTGACTCAGCGAGACCTAAAAAGGACCTGTTCACTCCTACATAACACTACACATTACGGTGCCACCACCGAGCTCATGCTGCTCAACTCCTGGTGAACCGATAAGTAAAGGAAACCGTGATTGATGATTGCTTGAATTAATCTCAGCCACTGGTAATCACTCGGTCCGCATCCCAAGTCAGCCGGGGATAGCTTAGTTCAAGTGACACAGTTTCTCCATCCCACTTAGGGTAACACAATAAGTATACAAAACAGTGATGGATAGAATGCTTGAATTAATCACATCCACTGGTAATCACATGGGCGGCATCCCAACACCGTCCGCTCTCTCGCAGTCACTGAATCTGTGCAGGTATTGAGCTGGTTTCAACTCAAACTGCCTAATCAGAGCTTCCTACATTCACTCATAGATCATCTGGTCTGCCACAGGCATTCTCCCAATTACTTATATCCCTACTAATGGCAGGCGGCCCATTAAGGCAGCTGCCTTAGACACCTCATTTAAGGCTTGCACCTTACAAGCAACTTCAAAGTTCACAAACCATTCCAAAATATCCTGACCTTCCACATACACATGCACAAGATCTCTTAAAACCATCACCTCAACCTGGCCTGAACTGGATGAAGAGTCACTTATCCCCGATGAAGTTCTCATTGCTGCCATCTCAAGTTCTCTCTTTCAAGTGGCATCTTTTCCCTTTCCACCGCTCTTTCCTTTTCCTTCTGTTTCTCCTCCCAAACTCCCTGTTTCTCCTCCACCTCCAGCAATGACTCTTCCTGGGCCCATTCCTCCTGTCTCTCCCGTTTCCTCTCCTCTTGTTCCTGGTGAGCTAGTCTCAGCTTCTCCCTCTCTAACTCTCTGGCTTCCTTATCTTCCTCAGCCTCAGCTTTCTGAAGTGGCAACTGAAAGCTCAGGGTCTCTGCTAGACTCAACCCTCCCAAGGGATTTATGCCTGGAATTGGTGACAGTGTTACCCTAGAAATTTGAGGTGGTCTACACACCTGAGGTATTCTAGAAACTAAAGGTGGTGAATATCTTGGTGAAACTCTGGAAAATGCATAGGGGGACACACTCGGCGTGTGTCTCGGATAGATGTGTGCTAAGGCAATCTTACACCCTGAGCCCATAGCACTCTCCTCCTAGGTTCTTAGCAAGGATCCCTCCCCAAAGTCTTCCGCGTCATCCCTTTTACCCAGTGCCTTCAACTGGTCCCTAATGAAATTAACAAGGACCTCTCTGTCCCTATTCTTGGGACTCCTCCACTCTCTGTCACTACATAAATCCTTCATCTGATCTATGTGCATGGTGCTGAGGTCAATTCTCAACATTGTGATTTCCATTGTCTGTGTGTTGCCTTTCTTTATAGAAGTAAATAAGAAACCAGGCTTATTAAACTTCTGGCTCAAATTGGAAATGGCCAAAGCCACTTCTGTATTCAGGCTCTTAAATGTTAGACACCCACTGCTTTCTACCAATCATGAGAACCCCTTCTAGAGGACCATGGGTTGCACAGAAGTTACTGGGCCCAACCGTAAGGGTTGAGGCTTTTTACTCCTGATGTCCCAGGGCCCGTCCTACTATGGATCCTGAGCAACTGGGCCAAGTACCTCTTCTGCATTTGACTCTCAGTGTAGCTATGGTCGAGCATTCCAAGGCTCTCTCAAGGGGAAAGTGTGAGTACTGGTTAGGGAACACGACTTATAACTCAAAGAGCGCACAGCACTGTCAATTAACACATTTCCAGTCAAATACATATTTTTATAAAAATGTGTATTTTGATTCTAGCTCCACTCATTCAAAGCAATGTTACAACTTGTATAAAGAATAACACATGTCCTCAAATTCCGCTGGCATATCCCTGTCCCACTCTTTGTAATGTGGTAGGGGCTATTCCTCATTCACTGGTGGCCACATCCAGGGAATAATCACTAGTAGGTCTCAATTCAAGAGTCCAAACCGACTCTTAGCAAAGTAGTCAAAAGTTATTGGCGCCACAGCGCCCTTAGCAGCGACTCCCTCAGGGCTCAACAGGCCTGTAACTAGTCTTACCCGCTTCAGCAGCAGGGAAGCTTGCAGTGTCTCAGCGGGTGCCGGACGACAGGTACTCACATTGCTCCAGTCCTGTCCGACGAGTCGGCTGCACACGAGGGGCATAACAGCACTCTGCAAGCATACTCTCTCCTCAGCTTACGGGGCCGGCTCCAGCAGCGGATGGGGGTGCTCCGGTGCTCCTCCAGCACTGTAAGTCTTGTGCTCCCCAACGAGGTGGGGGTATTGGATTCTGATGCTCCCTGAGGTGGTCCAGGTGATGCAGCAATGCGTCTACCTAAGTTAACAGGGCCACTCAAGCACAATCCTTGATGCTTGCCAGTGACCAAACAAATGCCTTTTCTATTAAACAATGCTGCACCTGCGTTGCAGAGGCTTTTGAACAATGTGCCTAATGGTCTATACATGCATATGGTAATACCTGGAAGGAACATTTGGAATACCTTCAAATTATATTGGCTTTATTGCAGGAATGGAAACTGACTCTCAAGGCAACCGTGTGCCAATTTGGTCAGTCTACTGTAGTCCACACGGGACACCAGGTGGGAATCAAATGTCAAAACTACGGCTGTGCTGAACTGAGATCCCCATTATCTACACATGAGAGAGTCTTCTAGGGGATTACTGGGTCTTTCAGAAATAGTAAGACCATCTGTGAGACCATGGTTGACCCCTTCACAGCCCTGACGTTTATGAAGCAACCAAAGAAATGTATTTGAACTGAGAGGTGTCGGAATGGCCTGAAGGAAGCACTATGCAACGTCCCTGTACAGAAGGCTCTGGACATGCTGGGTCACCACATTAAAACCATACCTATTGGCTTTGCCAATGCCTGCTTCATTGATTGATAGCACACACTGACTGTTTCACATAAAGACGCACATCATCGTTTCTCTTATTCACAAACACAGGCACAAAACACTGACCAGCACACAATGCTCTTATAATGCCCCTATACACACAAATACAGGAGAACATGGTGGTGATAGTGGTGCCACAAGTGGTAATATTGCTGGTAGTGGTTATGATGATGCGGAGATGCTGGTAACGAAGGCGGAGCTGATAACGGTGGCAGAAGTAATATTGGTGGAGGTAATGAATGTAGAAAGGGAAATGATTTTAGTGGTAGCAGTGGTTTTAATGGCGGTGGTTATAATGGTGTTAGCGATAATGGTGGCAGTAGTGGTAAGAGTAGTAGTCTTGGTAACGGTGGTGCTGGCAACACTGGTAATGGAATTTGAAATGATAATGTTGTGGAAATTGTGAGGCTATTGTGGTGGTGGCAAAAGTTGTGTTGGTGGCAGTAATGGTGGTGGAAAGGTCACGGCAATAATGAAAGTGATTTTAGTGGTAGTAGTAATTGAGGTGTCGATGCTGTGCAGAAGGATGAGCGTCTCACCGTGTGTCCAGACAAATAAAACAGGTGCACAACTTGCCCCAAGTAGAAAGGTGCACTTCAGTGCTGTACTCATTCCCCCCTGTATTGGCTTCCAGACCACAGGCTTCGATCAGGTACCACTCGCTCACGTGGTACCAATCAGATGATTCAGACACTGAGAAGCGACAACTTAGAAGAGACACAGATTGCTGAGGACACATTAGTAAACACATGCCACTTCCTTCGACGTGGTTGGAAAACTGAAAGCGTCTGGAGCTCCAGAAGGATCAAGAAAAACTGAGCCCCGCCTGCTCAAACCCCCGACTTTCAGGCAAGAACGCTGCATGGGGCAAGCAATCTCTGGTAATAGAATCCCCTCCCACCAGCCCTTTGCACAACCTCTCGTCTCTTTTCATTGAAGAGGGAACTCAAAGTCCTCATACTTGAGACACACCTGGGTTAAAATGGCGATGCTACCTTGACCAGTCTCTCCTGCTATGAAAGGTGGTCTGTTCTTTCTGCCCGGGCCGGTTGGTGAATAGCTGCTGCTTTCCTGTCATGTTAGCTCACAGCTTCTTACCCTTTAACGGCCCTGCTGGTACAAACGATGTGTTCCTTGTTTGCTTGGTGCTAATAGGTTGCATAATGATGTTTGTTTATCACAAGTTGTTTCCTCCTCTCTTGTAAAGCGCTCTGCTTTTGGTGCAAGTCAACGCAATATAAAAAACGCAAAAAATAAATGACAGTATGAACTTTGGAACGGTTGATTGACCCAGAAGGCATCCGTCAGGCAGAGATGGAGAGGGGTTTTCTATTTACTGTGGAACTAACAATATGTTTGCAACACTCTGTATTTTGCTGTACCTTTTCCAACACTTTATTGTTCTTAAAGCATCATCAACATGCACAAAAATGGTTAACATTTGACAAACAAGCTTACCTCTTTCATCAAATGAATCGAAAATTAATTAGTCCTAAAACGCCAGTATCTCAAAATATAACAAGCCACAGTTTAAACCAGCGTGGCATTTCTTCTGTGCTGCTTTAGATTTATCATCTGTGTGTGTGTTCTGTGGTAAAGCTATTACTTCATTTTTAAGCGAAGAAACACTGTTAGCCCAAGGGGACGGCGTGAGAGCCTATTATTTGTGTAAAGAGACCTGCATCAAAAATGTAGCGCATGCTGCACATGGAACACAACATACCGGCATATTTAACGAATAACCACGCTTCGCAGCAAGTCACGTGGCTACACTGTGCTGCGTGATATGGAAAGGGCAGGAATGCGCCGTACGTAACAATGCACAACAACAATCCCCTGAGGCATTGTCATCTTTCTATGTGTGCTGCAGCATGCAGAACACATAGAAAGAGGAAGTAAAGAGAAATAAAGATATTTCTCCTAGTTACGCCTCACCTGGGAAGGCGTAGAATTTTGACGCATTCCCAGGTGTAACAGGAATGGGTAATCTGGGAATGCACCAAAATCCATGGGTGGATGCATAGGCACTCCCATCCTCCGCCTATTGAACGCCTCCCGGGGCAGAGTAACGAGATGCAGTGATTTGCACTGCGTTGCATTACTCTAGATTTAGCAAGCCACACAAGGTGGCATAGCGTGCCTTGATAAATCAAACTTAAGAGTTGCGTCACTCTTGCGCCCCGTTGCGTCGCGCAAGGGCGACGCAACTCTTAAATATGCCCCTTGGCTTCTACCTGAACGGAATTGGAAGAAAGCACCTCTGAAGCAGTGTTTTCAGCTGCAGTCAGCTTCGATATCCCTCTGACCTGCATACACCAGAGAGCCCAAGCCTGCTGGGAAGGACTGTAAGCAAGCCTGTGGTGGGATAGGCACTGTTTTCCCCAGCGACAGTGGCAGAGGGGCTGGCTCAATAGCTTTTTCGAGCTGAGGCCTGTATATTGAAAGGGGTGGTGGTTCAGAGTTCAGTGATTTTCAATGACACAGAATTGTATGTTTAAAAGGACAAAAGGTTGTCCTCTGAGCTCATGTAGAGTCAGCAGATGGCTTCATAGGAAGAAAAGGCAACAGCAATTACATAGTGCAGGGCAGCAACAGGCAGAACGAGGGGGGCTGGGAATCTGAGAAGGGGAGCAGCACATAGGAGGGAGTATGCACTCCCACAGAGTGCTGATACAAAAAGAAACAAGCATTGGAAAAGTCAATAGGTATCTTCACCTATGTGAAAGCTAATCACGTTGTCACTGTTGAGCAGTGTGGCTGATAGTAAAGAAAAAAAAGCTCCATGACTGAGGTAATGTGTGTGGCTGAACTCTCGGTTTGTAAGGCACCGGACTGGTGTTTGTGAAAGTGAAGTGATGTGAGTATGTGACAAAGTTATGTGTATGAGACACTAATGTGGTGTTTGTGAGACACAGTGACGAGTGAGACGCTCAAGGCATGTGTGGCTAACACTTAAGCGACACATATGAAACTCAGGCGCAATATGCGTGACCCCTACATTGTATAAGGTGTATTATACTGGTACATATTGGACACTGAAGTGATTTGTGTAGAACGGACGTGAGGTGTTTGCATAGCACTGAAGAGACGTATTAATGTGGAGTGAAGTGATGTTTGAGTGTGTGTTTAATGAAGGTGTTACCCATGAGTGACACTGAAGTGGTGGGATCTCACTGTATGTAACTGGCCTGTGATTGTGTGTGTGGGTGCGTGTGTTTGGCACTGGAGCGATGTGTGTTTGATACCAAAGTGATTTTGTTGTGTAGTACCAATGTCCTCTGTGTGACATGGGGGTGATGTGTGCACGTGTTATTGAACTGATGTTTGCTCAGCAGGGAAGCAATGTGCGCCTAGTACTCGAGTGACGTGTGTTTGGCACTGAATTTGAATGTGTGTGGTACTGAGGTGAAGTGCGTGGGACACTGCAGTGATACGTACACGTGACATGAGAGAGAGATAGTGTTTCTGTCTGTCTGTCTGTCTGATTGGGACAGGCGTTTGACACTTCCATGATGTAGATGTTTGAGACTCTGAAGTAGTGTATAAATCCCAGCAGCGGAGTGTAGGCTCCAGGGGCGGCTCCTCCGTGATGGTGAATGAGCGTCGCCCCACCTCTCAGAGACCGCAGATAAATAAAATGATAGTAATACAATGTTATTATCATTTTACTTAACACTGTACTCTGAGCCGCAAAGCCGATGAGTTTAGGGTGGGATGGGGCAGGGCCATGGAAGAGAGGAGGAGTGGTGGGGACTGTGTAAGTGCGCATATCTGTTTGGCCTGCCGTCTTAGGCCGGCCAAACAGACATGCACACTTCGGTTTCTCCAAACCAGCGGTATGCTACAGCCGGATGGAGAAACGGCACAGACTCCCTGTGCCTGGCCTGAGCAAGCGTCAGACCAGCCCACTCAGGCCATTCCCAGTGCTTCTCTCATGGTATGTAAAGTATGAGAGCAGCATCTGGATTGGGTGGGGAGGCTGTGCTTCAAGAGGAGCAACTAGGCAGCTGGCAGCGGGAGCGGCAGGTAAGTCACTTAATTTTATTTTTATTCCCCCCAATTTAGACTGGTGGCAGCTGCCACTGGTAGGCACGTGCAGGGCCATATACCAGAATAAATGGCCATACATTTGACGCTGGATGCAATTTCAATATCAATTTTATCTGATTTTTAGGTCTTTATTGTCTAAAGCAGGGGTTGTTTTCTGCCTCCCCTTCCTCTCCCAATGGCAGTGAAGTGTTCCGAGTTCTTGATCACAATTATTTTTCAAAAGAAGATGTTTTTTTCACAGTGTATGTAGCACAAACTCGACTTGCAGGTATTCAAGTGCTTTGCATAAGCATTTGGGGTCATATTTATGAGGCAAGTTGCGCAGCACTTGCACCATGCAACGTGGTGCATGCGTGATGCAACTCAGAAATGAGATTTATGAAGCCACACAAAGCATCTTTGCATGGCCCTGAGTGGCTTCATGAATCTGGAGTAGTGCAACACAGCTCAAATTGCTGCATGGTGTTACTCTGCCCTGGGAAGGTGTCCCATTGGCTTTGTGTGGGTGTTTCATGCAAATGAAACAAACAGGCTGAGTCTCAATCGGAGGCTCAATGGAGGGCTGCAGTATTAGTCCCTTTAATGAACACGAGCAACTAACCCACCGGAGGGGCAAAAAATGCATGAATGAAACTTCAGGTCTCAGCAGGCATTGCGTAAGTGAATAAATTAAATGGCACACCTGAGGCCAACTTTATTGTATTAGTGTGCAGAGGACAGTGCAGGCGCACGCAATGAATGCTGCTCGTTTTGGCCTCTGAAGAAAGGAAATGATTCCCTGAAACGCATCAGGCCAAGGGACAAAATTACGGATTGAGAAGCAGCCTGTTTTTGAAATAAAGGGTTGTTACCTACCTGACCACGGAGTGCGGCTTCATCTCTGGGAAACTTCTTGGATATATATATATGTATATATATATATATATATATATATATATATATATATTTCCACATTTTATACTCTTTTTTTATGACATCACCTGTTCATAGACATCATCAATAGACTATACGTGTGTCGTTTTTTTCTTTTTTTCCCTCATTTTTTTGCACGCTATTTTATTTTTAATGTCCTCATTTAGCAACATACTTTTATATTTCATGCACACGTTTTTTTCATTTTATTTTTTCACTTTTTTCTTTTTTCCTTCATCTACTAGCGTCAGAATGGCTGTTGACAATTTTTTGCATACAATTCAACTAACTTTATTGTGCCATATTTTACTTGTCATGTATCGGGGATAGATCTCTTTCTATTTCGCAAAGACATTTGGCTTATATGCTGACCGTGTAGTCACCTGCTGCCACCAGGGTCTCACTTAATGGAATGATGGTTCTCATAGTGCATTCATTACTATGTTTGGTAGTTTTCTGTATAGAAATATCAGCCATTGTATGGATAAAAAGACACAAATTCCCAAGTCTTTTCGTTTTATGATAATTCCATCCACCTACAACGATAGGATTACATTATTGGTTGGTATATAAAGTGCATTGTGCAAATCTATTTGAGAATAAAGTGCAAGTGCACTGAATCACAACTTCTCAAGATAGCAGCATGTTGCAATTTTCTTCACTCCTACAGAATCTCAATATACTATTTAGTGCACAGACCTAGACATAATTGCTATTTTTACTTCTGCTAATATAAAACATTCACTCAAAAGTATATCTGTGCAAAACTACGCAAAGACAATAAAGTGCCAGTGCACCTGAGTATCATAGCAGCATGGTCTAATTTCACAAAAATGTGCAAATCGTGCAAAATTCTGCAAATTTTATAAATAAAAGTGCATGTACTTTTAAGTATACCATTGTTCCCTCTCGGGATGACATTTCTAGAACAGGATAGGCACTGTACCTGGTTATCATTCAGACTTCCTGGGCTGGGGCCTTAGCATTTTCATTTGGTTTTTGTTTTGCTGTTAGAATCTGATTACGCTACTTAGTCTCTACTTTTGCCAATGCCTGAGGTGACGCCAACGCAGCCAGTTAAGTGCCTTTCCCTTGCTACTCTGTAATACTGTAGTGTATGGGTTTTGCCTTAGGTTTAAATTTAATGCGCTTTATTAATGCCTATTAATTTAATGTATTATTCCTGACCAACGTCAACTAACCTAGTCTTCAATATCCGAGTTTACTCCTCTCTCTTCACATTCAAGGATAGTTGGTGACCGGACTGTGTTAACCACCTTATCTTCCATGCTGTATTTTTTTTTTATCCCTGGTTTTGCTTCCTTACTGCCTGCCTACTATGTAATGCAATTTCCGTCTGTTTTTCTTTACAGTATGTATGTAAAGCGCTCAGATACCTACGGGTCAAGCTAGCGCTATATAAAACTTTTAAAATAAATAAATGAGTTCCCTTCACTGAAATTTCTTTTCATGCGTAATTGTCCCGCATATTATATATATGCTGTACTAATACTGTTATAGTTATTATTATGCAAAAACAACAATTGATGGACAGAGAACAGAACAATGTCACACATTCACCCCAGTACAGAGATCTGGGCCTAAATCCATCGTTTTTTTGCTCACCATGCCATTCCAGTTTGAACCCAGCCATATGCATATCAGTCTTGACCCTGTGCCTCATGGGAACAGTCCAGCCCGAACTGCCAAGTCAGGTCCTCCCTGGACTGGAAACAAGCATCCTAGGACCGGTTTCGGGGTTTCACCCCTCTTCAGCCAGGATAGCTTGATTCCAGTGGCATGGAGAGCACGGGACTCACGTCTGAGCATACCCGTCCCACTCGGGGTGACAAATGCAAAAACAACAATTGATGGACAGAATGCAGAACAATGTCATACATTCACCCCAGTACAGAGACCTGGGCCTAAATCCATCGTTTTTTTGCTCACCATGCCATTCCAGTTTGAACCCAGCCATATGCAAATCAGTCTTGACCCTGTGCCTCATGGGAACAGTCCAGCCCGAACTGCCAAGCCAGGTACTCCCTGGACTGGAAACAAGCATCCTAGGACCGGTTTTGGGGTTTCACCCCTCTTCAGCCAGGATAGCTTGATTCCAGTGGCATGGAGAGCACGGGACTCACGTCTGAGCATACCCGTCCCACTCGGGGTGACAAATGCAAAAACAACAATTGATGGACAGAATGCAGAACAATGTCATACATTCACCCCAGTACAGAGATCTGGGCCTAAATCCATCGTTTTTTGCTCACCATGCCATTCCAGTTCGAACCCAGCCATCTGCAAATCAGTCTTGACCCTGTGCCTCATGGGAACAGTCCAGCCCGAACTGCCAAGCCAGGTCCTCCCTGGACTGGAAACAAGCATCCTAGGACCGGTTTCGGGGATTCACCCCTCTTCAGCCAGGATAGCTTGATTCCAGTGGCATGGAGAGCACGGGACTCACGTCTGAGCATACCCGTCCCACTCGGGGTGACAAATGCAAAAACAACAATTGATGGACAGAATGCAGAACAATGTCATACATTCACCCCAGTACAGAGATCTGGGCCTAAATCCATCGTTTGTTTGCTCACCATGCCATTCCAGTTTGAACCCAGCCATATGCAAATCAGTCTTGACCCTGTGCCTCATGGGAACAGTCCAGCCCGAACTGCCAAGCCAGGTCCTCCCTGGACTGGAAACAAGCATCCTAGGACCGGTTTCGGGGTTTCACCCCTCTTCAGCCAGGATAGCTTGATTCCAGTGGCATGGAGAGCACAGGACTCACGTCTTAGCATACCTGTCCCACTCGGGGTGACAAATGCAAAAACAACAATTGATGGACAGAATGCAGAACAATGTCATACATTCACCCCAGTACAGAGATCTGGGCCTAAAATCCATCGTTTTTTTGCTCACCATGCCATTCCAGTTTGAACCCAGCCATATGCAAATCAGTCTTGACCCTGTGCCTCATGGGAACAGTCCAGCCCGAACTGCCAAGCCAGGTCCTCCCTGGACTGGAAACAAGCATCCTAGGACCGGTTTCGGGGTTTCACCCCTCTTCAGCCAGGATAGCTTGATTCCAGTGGCATGGAGAGCACGGGACTCACGTCTGAGCATACCCGTCCCACTCGGGGTGACAAATGCAAAACAACCATTGATGGACAGAATGCAGAACAATGTCATACATTCACCCCAGTACAGAGATCTGGGCCTAAATCCATCGTTTTTTTGCTCACCATGCCATTCCAGTTTTAATCCAGCCATCTGCAAATCAGTCTTGACCCTGTGCCTCATGGGAACAGTCCAGCCCGAACTGCCAAGCCAGGTCCTCCCTGGACTGGAAACAAGCATCCTAGGACTGGTTTCGGGGATTCACCCCTTTTCAGCCAGGATAGCTTGATTCCAGTGGCATGGAGAGCACGGGACTCACGTCTGAGCATACCCGTCCCACTCGGGGTGACAAATGCAAAAACAACAATTGATGGACAGAATGCAGAACAATGTCATACATTCACCCCAGTACAGAGATCTGGGCCTAAATCCATCGTTTTTTTGCTCACCATGCCATTCCAGTTTGAACCCAGCCATATGCAAATCAGTCTTGACCCTGTGCCTCATGGGAACAGTCCAGCCCGCACTGCCAAGCCAGGTCCTCCCTGGACTGGAAACAAGCATCCTAGGACCGGTTTGCACGGGACTCACGTCTGAGCATACCCGTCCCACTCGGGGTGACAAATGCAAAAACAATTGATGGACAGAATGCAGAACAATGTCATACATTCACCCCAGTACAGAGATCTGGGCCTAAATCCATCGTTTTTTTGCTCACCATGCCATTCCAGTTTTAACCCAGCCATATGCAAATCAGTCTTGACCCTGTGCCTCATGGGAACAGTCCAGCCCGAACTGCCAAGCCAGGTCCTCCCTGGACTGAAAACAAGCATCCTAGGACCGGTTTCGGGGTTTCACCCCTCTTCAGCCAGGATAGCTTGATTCCAGTGGCATGGAGAGCACGGGACTCACTTCTGAGCATACCCGTCCCACTCGGGGTGACAAATGCAAACACAACAATTGATGGACAGAATGCAGAACAATGTCATACATTCACCCCAGTACAGAGATCTGGGCCTAAATCCATCGTTTTTTTGCTCACCATGCCATTCCAGTTTGAACCCAGCCATGTGCAAATCAGTCTTGACCCTGTGCCTCATGGGAACAGTCCAGCCCGAACTGCCAAGCCAGGTCCTCCCTGGATTGGAAACAAGCATCTTAGGACCGGTTTCGGGGTTTCACCCCTCTTCAGCCAGGATAGCTTGATTCCAGTGGCATGGAGAGCACGGCACTCAGGTCTGAGCATACCCGTCCCACTCGGGGTGACAAATGCAAAAACAACAATTAATGGACAGAATGCAGAACAATGTCATACATTCACCCCAGTACAGAGATCTGGGCCTAAATCCATCGTGTTTTTTGCTCACCATGCCATTCCAGTTTGAACCCAGCCATATTCAAATCAGTCTTGACCCTGTGCCTCATGGGAACAGTCCAGCCCGAACTGCCAAGCCAGGTCCTCCCTGGACTGGAAACAAGCATCCTAGGACCGGTTTCGGGGTTTCACCCCTCTTCAGCCAGGATAGTTTGATTCCAGTGGCATGGAGAGCACGGGACTCACGTCTGAGCATACCCGTCCCTCTCGGGGTGACAAATGCAAAAACAACAATTGATGGACAGAATGCAGAACAATGTCATACATTCACCCCAGTACAGAGATCTGGGCCTAAATCCATCGTTTTTTAGCTCACCATGCCATTCCAGTTTGAACCCAGCCATATGCAAATAAGTCTTGACCCTGTGCCTCATGGGAACAGTCCAGCCCGAACTGCCAAGCCAGGTCCTTCCTGGACTGGATAATAGTTATTATTATGCATCTTAATCTGCAAAATGCATTTATTTATTACAGCTGTTTTGTGTAGCGCCACCTCCAAATGGTCACTTCTATGAGGTAGACAGAAAGTTGCCCTATCACCTAATTTGCTTGAAGGCTCCCTGTAATGTTATTTTTTTATATTATTTTATTTTATTTTTCTTTCTTTCTTTCTTTATTTTATAGTTTTATAGAGCGCAAACTTGACATGTAAGGGTATCAGAGCGCTTTACAGGGGAACATAGCAGTGTACAATAGGCAAGGAATCACATTAGGGTAGCGGACACGTATGTACAGTTTACATATAAGTAACTCCAGATAAGGCGCCAGATTTCTTGAAGAGGTAGCTCGGTATTCTGAAGGGAGGCGCTAGTCGGTTTTTGGTCAAGGTCTGTGTATTGGTAGGAGGCAGCATTTAGGAGAGGAATTTACCCATAAGGAAGGTTTTGGCCTCCTTTTTGAAACGTGCCAGAGAAGGGATTCTTCTGATGGCGGGCGGGAGAGAGTTCCATATTCTTGGAGCGGATCCAGAGAAAGCCCGGTTAAAAAAGTTGTTTTTTTCCGGAACCGTGCAGGTTGGAGTAAGAGGTCTCTGGCAGAACGGGAGTTTCTGCTTCCGCCAGATACCACAAGTTTCTGCGCGAGATAAGCAGTAGAGTTTGAGTATAAAGCCTTGTGTGTGATCCAAGCCAGTTTGAGTTGTATTCTGGCCTCGAAGGGAAGCCAGTTCAAAGCTTTCAGCTGTGGAGCGATATGGTCAAATTTTTTTGAGCTTGTAAGAAGTCTGGCGGCAGCATTAAGGCAGGCTTTTAGGGGTGCCAGGGAGATCTTGGGTAAACCTGAGAGAGTGGAACAGCCATATTCCAGTCTGGAGATTACTAGCGCTTGGACTGCGCTTTTTAGATCGGTAGCGTCAAGGAAGGGTTTCAGTTTCCAGAGGTAGTTCTAGTGGAATCTGGCTGATTTGGCTATTGAGTTGATGTGGTCTTGCATGTTCAAATTGCAGTCAAGGGTTATTCCCCGAGATTTTGCTGAGTCCACTATGGTCGGTGAGCAATCTAAGGCTGTGATAGCCTTGATCCATATCTGCATCTCGGGATTGGTTTTTGGAGGGGCAATTAGGAGAAATTCTGTTTTCTTAGCGTTGAGTTTAAGTTGATTGGAGGTGAGCCAACGGACGGTTGATTTCAGGGCCTCATTCAGGGAGAGAATATCCTCGAGAGAAGAGGCTTTGATGTAGAGCTGAGTGTCGTCAGCATACATATGGTAGGAGATATTCGCTGTGCGTAGTACTTCGGCAAGTGGTTCGAGGTAAAGGTTGAAGAGGGTAGGGGACAGGGTTGATCCTTGAGGGACTCCGACCTTGACCGGAGTGGGAGCAGAAAAGTTGCCGTTAATTAGGAATCCCTGCGATCGGTTTTGGAGGCAGGATCTAAACCATTCTAGAACAGAGCCAGCCAAACCCATCATGAGTTTGAGGCGCTCGATTAGTTTTTCGTGGTTGACAGTGTCGAAGGCCGAGGATAGATCTAAGAGGATTAGAAGGCACGTTTACCCTTGGTCCAGGGCTTGGAGGGCATCGTCAACGATGTGGAACATGGTCGTTTCAGTACTATGCCCAGGTCTGAATTCAGATTGGAAGTCATTGTGAAGGTGGAAGTTGTGGATGTGCTGATCTAGTTGCTGCTGTACACACTTCTCCTACACTTTGACTAAGAGGGGGATGTTGGAGATAGGTCTGAAATTGTCGGGGATGGCTGGATCCAGCGACGTTTTTTTCAAAATGGGGAGGACTTGGCCGGCTTTCAGAGAGTCAGGAATGGAACTCTGCTGGAGCGAGGCATTTATTATTGCAGTCCAGCTAGGAATAATGGATTGGACGATGGCCGCTAGGCAGTTGGAGGGGAGCGGGTCGTTGAAATGGTTATTCGGGTTTAGGGACGTTAGGATTTTAGATACAGAGTCTTCGTCATAGAGGATGAAGTCAGTCCAAAGTGCTTGATTTTTTGGTGAAGTCTGTGGGGGCATCGCAGGAGGATGGGGCAGGCCAGAAAGGGATAGAGAGTATGTGGTGGCACTAAGTTCATTTTCTAAGGTTGCGACTTTGTCCGCGAAAAAGGAGGAGAATTTCTCAGATGATATTAAAGACTTGGGGGTTTCTTTCGAGGTTTTAACCAGTTTATTGGATTGGTGTTTGACCAGTTCGAAAAGCTTGTGAGGTCTGTTCTTGGGGTTCTCAAGTTCGTATCTGAAAAAATCTTTTTTAGAGTTAAGGATGTTCTTGTTGTAGGCATTTCTGGCCTGGCTGAGAAGTTGTAGATGTGCGGCGGAGGGGTCCTGTCTCCAGATTCTTTCGGATTGCCGGAGGCATCTCCTCTCATTGTTGAGGGGTCCAGTGAACCAGGGGTTCCTGTCTTTGGTTTGGGTTCTTTTTAGCTTTAGTGGCGCTAGGTCATTCATAATGTTTGAGATAGTTGCAGAGTAGTGATTATTGAGGTCATTGACCATTGAGAAATGAGAGGGGGGGGAGGTCAGACTTGCAGCGAGCCTTCAGTTCATTGTGGTCCAGGTTTCTAGTGTCTCTAATCCAGCGTTTGGGAATCACTGATTGAGGTGCCTTTATCTTGTAGGTGCCAGGTAGCAGGAATGTGATGGCGTGGTGGTCAGACCAGTCGCACGTCAGACCAGCTTGACTGTTGATTCCTTAGAGATGATCCAGTCAAGGATGGCCCCTTTCGAGTGTGTTGGGAGTGAACAGGCTTGGGTCGGGGCTTGATCGGACAGTAGGTCTTTGATGGCGTTGACATGAGGGTCCTTGGGGTTATTCCAGTGCAGGTTGAAATCACCCAGGAAGATATCTTTGGAATAGAAGGAGAACTTAGCAGTAATAAGTTCCATGAGGTGGTCAGTGAAGGAGTCGTTCGTGCCCAGGGGATGATAAATGATGTGTAAATTACACAATAGGGTGGAGTTGCTACAAATGGAGAGTGCGAGGTATTCGCAAGAGTCGGTGGAATCTGCCAGACGTTCTGTGACACTGAGGTTAGAGCGGTAGATGCAGGCGATGCCTCCTCCTTTCTTGCTAGATTGCCTGTCCAGCCTGGCAATGTTATAGCCTGGAGGGACTAAGAGGCCCAGGCAAGGAGATGAAGAATCGTTGAGCGATGATTCTGTTAGATTTGCTAAGTCAAAGTTTTTGTTCAGGATGAGTGCAGCAATGTCAACGGCGTGCTTAAACGCCGATCGGTAGTTGATTAAAAGGCCAGACAGAGAGGAATCAGCAGGAGTGTCGGGAGTCAGGGTGGACAAGTGTACAGGCGCTAGGTTGCTCTTGACCACACTTCTGTTGCGAGGGTAGCCGATCTGTTGGTGTTGATAGAGACTGTGCGGATGGCATGTTCGGCTCTCATGTGTAGCGGGCAAAGGGTAGTTGGGGCAGAGTTGTAGTCGCTGAGGCAAGGATTTCCTCTTCAGTGAGGTCTAGCGGACTAGGGGTGGCATGTGTAGAGTTGTAGGAGAGGGCGAGAGTTAGGGTTTCTTCCTCTGAGAGGTGGCATGGTTGCTTGCGGGGGCGAAGATGTCTCAAGGGTAGTGGGTAGTGGTAGAGGGTGCTTGGGGAACTCTGTGGTGTGGGGGGTGGAGTTCCACTGGGTTTTGAGGTTGTCGAAGGAGAGTTCAGCGAGGTGAAGGAGGTTCATTAGATCTAGTATGGAGATATGGATACTCTGAGTTAGTTTGGCAGCTCTGGAGTGCAGGGTTTCGAAATCCCTATAGGAGGGAGACGTTAGCGGGCAGGGGGGCAGTAGCTCTGGGACAGTACTATCGGACTCCCTGTAAGGGGGAGGCATTAGAGGGCAGGAAGGCATTAGATCTGGAGCCCTAGTATCGGCATACATTTTATGTATTGCACTAGTCACTAAAGTATTTAGTGTCTGGCGGCGTGGGTAATCACAAGGTTACTAATTCCCAGGTCAATATCCCACATTCTCTCAACTTCCAACGGATGAAGATTCAAGCTACCCCTGTTTATGATTCGAATCCTGCGTTACATAAGGTCTGGTACTGCACTGGAATAGGGAACACATTAGCACAATTTAGTCGCTAGTAGTGTATCTGGATTACTGAAACCTTTCTATTTGCCCAGCACAAATTTGTATCTGGTAATCGACGAGGGACAGCATTTCCAAGCAATGTTTGCTCAGTGCGAGCGGACGTCTGCAGGGATGGCCAGTACCTCCCACTGTTGCGGTACTATTAGAATGCAGGAGGGGTAGGAAGGGACTGACTGGGTGCAGTAAACACAAACAGAATGCAGGAGGGTTGGGAGGGAAATACGCAACATTAGCCTTTGCAGTGGCACCTTCAGGTAAGGCACCTAAATTACCTAGTTTATGGCGTGCGCGCTCTATACACATACATACATACGGCAGAAGCAAAAATAAATAATTGAACACACGAAATAAGTGGAGTCCGTTCCGTTCTTGTTTGAGAAAAACAACAGAAGGAGTATCGACATACATACATACATAGATATATATTATATATATATATATATATATATATATATATATATATATATGTATGTGTATCTCAAGTATCAATCCCGAAACGGTTTCTCCAGTAAACCCGGCAGAGACTACAAGGTATTCTAGTGCAAAGGTGTTTATTAGTTGTCTTCACTCCTGTCCATGACGCGTTTCAGCCACAGAGGGTGGCCTTGCTCAAATACGCGCTGCGTCACTATTACCAGCATTTTGAAATTTCATCACGTGATTGACACATAGAAACAATGGCAACTTAAAACAGACTGCTAATGTTTCAAGTCCTCATTACTGATCATAATAACAAGAGCAGTAAAAAATATTCAGAACGACTGTTAATACATAATACAATTGTTGAATGACTATATATTATTATTTTTCAATATGTAAAAAATCTATTCCATTTTACATCAAAGGCATATCAAACAGTGTTAGAATAAGATCTTGAACGATCACTCATATGTTGTGCAATATCCTCAAAGACTGATGATTCTGATTAAAAGAAGGGATCACAAATATGTTCACTATGTTCCTGTGTTTGTAAAAACATCTGATGTCTCATAAAACACCATGTCCTATTGGAATTATAATTATTTTGCTTTATGCAATTTGATTGAGCCCAAAGTGATCTTACTATGCATACTACATTGCAATCTCAAACTATTTAAAACCTCAATAAGGACATCTGTTGTATCGTACCTCTTATCAAAAATTCGATAATGCACAATGGTCAATATTTACCCCAATATAAAACTCAGCCTGTAAGGGAATTCATTGTTTCATTAACCCAAGCCTGTAAATTGAACATATGTATCTGCCGCAGTCTGTACACTAATGATTATAAAGTCACAACCTTGTTGTCAAGGAATAAAGTGCTAACACCCTTATGCATCAAGCCAAAATCCAGTCGGTAAAATACCGATTCCTTATTAGCTCCCGGTATTAAGTAAAAAATACCCAATCCCAATGCATCAACCCAAAAGCAGAAATCGGTATTTAAGGAATCCTTAAATAGCGTTTCTTTAAATAGGGATTCCTTAAATACCGATTCCTTAAATAGCGATTGCATTTAAGGAATCCCAAAGTGAGATTCCTTAAATGCAATGCATCAAAGTTAAAATATTAGCGATTTCGCTAATAAGGGGAGCAAATTACCATGAAGATGAACTGCATGGTAATTTGCAAAAACTTTGAAAAATGCACTTTTGTGCATTTTTCAAAGTTTCATGTTGCGCACACACATGCCCTTAGAGCATGTGTGTGTGCAACATATGTGCACATATCATTTTCAGGGGTGCAACAGGGTGTCCTTTTGACACCCTGGCACCCTTGAAAGTGCTCCCGCTATTAGCGATTCGGTAATACCGAATCGCTAATACAGAATGGCTTTACATTCATTCCTATGGGCCTCCAAGCCCATAGGAATGAATGGGTTGGTATTCCTTATTACCGATTCGGTATTACCGATTCGGTAATAAGGAATGTTAAGGAATCGCTATTTGAATAGCGATTCCTACATGCATAGCCTTTTGCTATTCCTTATTAGCGATTCCTTATTTTTCGCTAATAAGGAATCGCAAATGCTAATGTTGATGCATATGCCCCTAAGTGTTTAAAGTGCTCAGTGTTGTAAAGTGCTTATGTGTAAAAGTGCAAATTTAGAGAAGTTATCCAGCAGCTCTGCATGTGTGTTAACACTGTAATTAGTTACTACCAAGATCATATTGCTATTAAGAATCTTAACAGTCTTAAAAAAATCTTACCACTCTTAACAGTCTCAACAGTTTTAAAAATCTTAATAAGTCCAGTGGTATTCTATGTTCTATATCCTATATTACTCAGCCCCAGTTATGTAATATGTAACGAGATTTATGAGAATTCATAAGAAATTATGGAGATCCTCACTGGCATTAAGACCTTTAGGTGCTTCAGAATCTAATTATAGAATGAAGCGGGTCTCTAATCTGCATATCAGTTTCTCACGGTTACCTCCTCTTCTCAATACTGGAATTGCGCCTATAACTTAATACTTCAAACACTTGAGGTTGTTGTCATGTACTTGTTTAAAGTGGTGCGCCACCGAATGTGTGGGGTGCTAAGTGTTTAAAGTGCTCAGTGTTGTAAAGTGCTTATGTGTAAAAGTGCAAATTGAGAGAAGTTATCCAGCAGCTCTGCATGTGTGTTAACACTGTAATTAGTTACTACCAAGATCATATTGCTATTAAGAATCTTAACAGTCTTAAAAAAATCTTACCAATCTTAACAGTCTCAACAGTTTTAAAAATCTTAATAAGTCCAGTGGTATTCTATGTTCTATATCCTATATTACTCAGCCCCAGTTATATAATATGTAACGAGATTTATGAGAATTCATAAGAAATTATGGAGATCCTCACTGGCATTAAGACCTTTAGGTGCTTCAGAATCTAATTCTAGAATGAAGCGGGTCTCTAATCTGCATATCAGTTTCTCACGGTTACCTCCTCTTCTCAATACTGGAATTGCGCCTATAACTTAATACTTCAAACACTTGAGGTTGTTGTCATGTACTTGTTTAAAGTGACGCGCCACCGAATGTGTGGGGTCCGAACTAACTATTGCCCTAAGATGGTGTAGAATCCTCACATGCACTTGTAGCTTTGTACTTCCCATATACCAAAGCTGATAAGTGCTTTCTAGGACATACACATTAAAATCTGTTCTACAAGTATCGAGACCTTTTAACGTAACTGGCTTTGGGATGAACGCTGTGATATAATTAGAGGTATAGACCCCAAACCCGCATGCCCTGCAGGAGCTACACTTAAAGAAACTAGAAGTAAGCCAGTTGGTGTTCTCAACTGATTCGGAGCTGTTCTTGACTAATGCATTTTTCATTGAAAAAGTCTGACGAAATGTTACATTGGGTTTACTGGGGAGAATCGGGCCTATAGTAGGATCAGTTAATACTATTGGCTATTGACTGTTAAGAATTGATCTGATTGATTTCTCTTGTTTATTGTAGGTGATAATTATTCGATGCTTATTTCATCGCTTTGGTTCGTTAAACTAAGATCTTGCATTTGGATGGTATTTGTTTTTGCTCCAAAAAAAAAGGATTCCCTAGACTTATCATTTGCTTTTTTCTTTGCGTTTTCAGTGGTGCTTCTAGCATATCCTCGTTCAATAAATCTTTCATAGGCCTCAGATAGACATTGGGCTAGATCACTCTCTGAGCTACAGATCTTTTTTACACACACACACACACACACACACGCACACACACACAACCCCCGCCCCCCAGTAATACTTTATAATTGTGCATCATAAACTTCAAATATTTCAACTTTTTTGTATAGTGCTACACCTCCAAATGGCCAATTTTATGAGCTAGATGGAAAGTTCCTCTATCACCTAATTTGCATGAATAATCCGTGTTATATTAATGATTTTAGGTCTCACCTACACAACACATGCACTGTGTTGCAAGATGTATTGTTTACAGTTCAGTGGGCTTACAACACATCAACAGCATACCATTAGCTGATTTTGTTTTCACTCTTATTTGAGATCTTCTGAATGCTTAGTTGAGGGTGGCCAGATTTTGAGAAGTGAAAAATGGGACAGGTCTGACATAAAAGTAGGACTAAAGCCTTTAGTCGCACTTCTATAGCTGATCTGTCCTGTTTTTTCCATAGCCTTGTCAAAATAGTGAGAGAGAGTGTGTGTGTTTTATTTTTTCTGTCTCTCCCAAGGCTATGTTTACATAACCTTAATAATGGCAGCACGTCCACCCTGCACGCCCCCCCCCCCACTCCTACCCAAACTGTTTCTCTGCTGGTAGCAGGCAGCGGTCATCCTCCTGGGCTGCCTGGCAGAAACAGATGCATGATTTAGATTATTTCAGACTTCAGAGGAGAGCATACCTTTTAATGCTGCTTTACAGGATGACCTGGCCAAAAACAGGGACATATATTTAAAATTAACAAAAATATCGGGACACTGAGACAGTCCTCTGAAAACCAGGACTGTCTTGGGAAATCCAGGATGTCTGTTCACCTTCGCTTAGCTCCCATAGGCTTCCATTCCTTTCTTCTGTTAATTCCTCCCAAGAGCATGCACCAAGTACATGTGTTCTTCCTCGTCATTTTGCAGAGCACTATTTGTTTTATATAAGAATTTCTGTATTATTCCTGGATGTTCAACATGCTTTCCTACTTTTAACACTGGCATATGGCTTCTTATTTATAGCTATAGTCACCCACAACTGTTCTACTCCATGTCACTCTACTCTGCACCACTGCACTATATTCTACTCCACTGTATGCCCTTCTACTGTAAGCCACTCCACGCCACGCCACACCATGCCACTTTATTGCACTCTACTCCAAGCCACTGTACTCTACTCCCCGCCACTCTATTCTGTGTCACTCCATGCCACTCTATTCTACTCCATTCCATTCAGCACAATGCTACTCAATGCCACTTCACTGTATACCAGTCTACTCTGTGTCACTTTATGCCACTCCATGTTACTCTACTCTATGCCACTCCATTCAATTCATTTCCACTCCACTCTACGCCATGCCACACTGCTCGTCAACATGGCTAAAAGACATTGACTTTGCCAATACTTGTTTATTGTATGTATTGCACTGGTCATTATAGTGTTTGGCATTTTGCAGCACGGCTAACCAGAGGGTTACGAATTCCCAGGTTAATAGCCAACTTTCTCTTGGCCTCCAACAGATGAAGATTCGAGCTGCCCTGCTGTGACTCGAATCTGGTGTTACATAACGTCTGCTACTGCACTAAAACTGAATACTTTAGCAGAAAGGAGTCACTAGTGGTGTATCGGGATTATTGAAACCTTTCTATTTGCACAGCATAAATGTGTACATTATCGGTAATCAATGAAGGACAGCGTCCCCAGGCAATATTTTACTAGTAAAGCTTCACTATGAGCAGATGTCTGCAGGGATGGGCAGCACCTCCTACCATAGCAGTATCCATTGGAATGTAGGAGGGATGGGTGCAAGCAACCCTAATGGAATGCAGAAAGGGTGGAGGGATGAGGGTACAGAAACCTTCCTATTTGCCCAGCACATATGTGTCCATGGTAATCGACAAGGAGCAACAACCCCAAGAAATATTAACCCAATAAAGCTTCACTGTAAGCAGATGTCTGCAGGGGCAGGCAACGCCTTCCACTGTAGCTGTATCTTTTGGAATGCGGGAATGGGTCGGAGGGAAAGGCCAGGTGCAAGCAACCCTATCACGATGAAGGGAGTTGTGGGTGGAAGTAAAACAAAGAATTAAAGCGGGGTGGGAGGGGCTGGTAGAGACAGCCTGCACAACATTTCACTTTTATAGATTGCTACACTAGAAAAGAAAAAAAAAGTACCACTGCAAACAGGTGAGCAGTTTAAGGCCATTGGTCGCAGACAGGCAGCTGTATTTGGTTCATGCTCCTCAGAACCCGACATACACAGGAAGAGACTAGGAAAGCAGGAGGCACTGACCATTCAGAAGCAAGGGAATGAGAGTGACATCTTCAAACAACCATTGGTAAGTAATGGGTGGGCTCTAAACCCTTTTTACATTGTGCGGTCGAGCCTCCAACAGCGCATGCACTGTTGCTTGAGAGATGTATTGTGACTTTCAAAGGTTTGGAGTCCGCCCATTGCTTACCATTTGTTGAGTCCATTGTCACACTACTTTGCTGCCTCCTAATTGGTCAACACATACCAAGAGTCAATTCCTTTCCTTTTCTGCGGAGCATAGACCAAGCACAAATTGATTCCTCTTAATTAGTGCCCTTCCACTGCTCGCAGAGTGATGAGGTACTAGTTTGTCTTCCTCTGTGACCCTTGAGCCAGGTGCTTCTTCCCCCTCCCACCCTTCTCTGTGTTGCTACCCTGTATTGCTGCAACCTGCCCCCTTGGGTTGCTCTAACCCCCTCCTTTTGTTGCTGCTCTAACCATCCTCCCCTGAGCCTCCCTTGTTTTGCTTCCCCCACTCCTGCTGTCTGTCGTTGCTGCTTCCTCCTTCCTCCACTGCACCTTCCTTGTGTGTCTTGCCCCTTTGCACTTTTTCTATCATATTGTACAGCAGCACGGATGCTGTGCAACATGGCTTTAAAAAAAAGGTCCTGCGACCTGGTCAACACTGCCCGCATCATAGCACTTTTTTTCCCCCTAGACTTTAAGCCATGTTGCACAGCCACATGTGGCTGTGCGACATGTCTAAAAACACATTACTGAAGCCAATAGATCTCGCTTAGGTGAGACCATTGGCTCTGACAATGCAAATGCTTTTATTTACGAGACACATGCGCTGCCTCAGGTGAGACCTAAAAAGTAGTTCCAGGATGACAGCCCTAGCAGGATACAAGTCATCCAATTAAAAGACTGGTAAAAAAAATCTACACCCCCAGAGCAAGGTCAAACCTAAGTAGAGAATGAAAAAGCTATCAAACAAGAGGCAAGCGCATACAATTGCAAGAAAACCAACCAACGGTAAGCACAGGCGGGCTGTAAGCCCACAGTAAGTTCACAATAGTGTAGATATACGGCATACCATTGTGCAAGGGCCGTTCACCGTACGGATAAAGCACACAAAACACCACTTGTCTCTCTGCCAGTAGGTGTGGCCACGAGCGGTCCACAGCCCCTTAATTTTTTAGGTTGAGCCTGGGCAGCATATGTGCTGCGAGGCATGCTGTATTGAGGTATGGGTGTGAAGCTTCGGCCAGTTTTTTCATTGGCTTGTGTCATTGTCCATCGTAAACTATGGCTTTTCATTGGTCAATAGGCTTAGTAGTCCCTCCTTAGTACTGCCTTTTCCCATTTTGTAACCACCCATGAGGACATCCCCTGTTCAGTAGACCTTTAATTACAGCCTCCAAGCACTATTTTCTCAAAGAGCTATGGGGCATATTAGCAAGACCGGCGATACATTTATCGCCGTTTTTGCGGCAGGAAACTGCTGCTAAAACGGCAATAATGGGCTTGCTAATATGCGTTATAGAATTCCAATAGAACCCAGGTTAGATGTCCTGCACATCTAACCTGGGCTTCTATTGGAATTCTACAACGCATATTAGCAAGCCCATTATCGCAGTTTTAGCGGCAGTTTCCTGACGCTAAAACGGAGATAATTTTATCGCTGGTCTTGCTAATATGCCCCTTTGTCCTGCCTGCTCTTGCCGGCAGGAAAAGGCAGGACGCGCTCTATCCAAAGTCCAAAGTCCAGTAAGCTGTGATCTCAGGGGAAGTGGTATAATTTCCCCATCTCTGTTGCGAGAGGTTCCCTTTACGCAGTGGACTCTCTCAGAGGGGTCTCTGAGACTCCAAGGCCTACATACTGGATCCTTCCCCAAAAAGGGGAGAGGGAGTGCTTTGGCAAGGGGTGCCATACCATACCTCAATTGGGAGTGTCTCCCTTGGCACTGTGGACTCTCTCAGCGGGTTCGCTGAGACTTTAGAGTTTAAATAGTGGATCTTCCCCCAACAAGGGGAGAAGGAGTGCTTAGTCAAAGGGCACGAAGGACAGGGGGCTGGGCGGTGAAGCAGGCAAGGGGAGGGATTCAGGGGAGAGGGGATAGGAGCAAAGGAAGTAGACGAAGAAAAGAGTACTAAATGAGAACAAACAACATCAGCTGCCAATTACAAGAAGGAATGCTGATCCTGGTTTGCGAGGGCGCTAGGACGCTTAAGTGTTCAAGTTGGTCTATGGACGGATAGTGTGCGAGTGCAGTGTGGCCTATGTGGGATGTGTTTTCGTGTCATGCATGCATGAGAGATTGCTCATTCTTGTTGCGGACAGGTACACGTGTTTTGGAAAATGTGAGAATAGATGCTCTCATACAAGGATGCAGATATCTACCATCTTTAAAGAGATCTCTATAGTACAGTGTAACCCACTTTGAGTACAAAGCTCAGGAGAGCCCAGAGCTGAAAGACGATGCTCTTGGTTTTCATTGATCTATTGACCATATTATAAGCTCTGTGGAGTTCAGCCAGGAACGGCCGAAAAACAACCCTAACACAACCAGTCCTAGTCTATGATCTGAAGTCTATCGCGGAGCAGCTGAAGAGAAGCCCAATTGTATGAAAGCCGGCTCTTTGTATGATATACCCCGATGAGGTCTATCATGCAAAGAGTCCGGGAATTCACCTATGAGTGGACAGGGCTTCTCTTGTAATCCCAAGGTGCTCTTCTAGTGGGTAGTGTGGTCGAGTAGCCTTAGGCTTATCAGAACCGTAAAAAAAACATAAATTCGGTATTTGTAAAGCACAAACTACTCACCCCTATGGGTCTCAAGGTGATGGGGGCCGTCGTGGAAATTAAGTGAGCTATTGCCCAGAGTTACATGGGGCTGAACTGAGATGAGCTTGTTTGTTTGTTACCGAAAGCTGCTTTTAATTATCTTGTGCAACTTGATCTTTTTTAAAAAAACCTTTATTCATACCTTGCATTGTGCTCCCCTGGGCATCTCTTCACACCCTCTGACCCCCGCGCAGCCGAGGTAAACGCTGCCGCGGGCGAGCGAAATTTGCATCTGCCGCCATTACCCAGCCTGACCTCAGGCCACGCCATTCGCACTAGGCCACGCCCCCTTCGCCTACTTAAACGGACTGAATACGAGCCCGACAGTAGATCGCGACACTCCTGAGGCACAGCCGGGAGCTTGTTTGTTTGTTACCGAAAGCTGCTTTTAATTATGTTGTGCAACTTGATCTTTTTAAAAAAACCTTTATTCTTACCTTGCATTGTGCTCCTCTGGGCATCTCTTCACACCCTCTGAACCCCGCGCAGCCGAGGTAAACGCTGCCGCGGGCGAGCGAAATTTGCATCTGCCGCCATTACCCAGCCTGACCTCAGGCCACGCCCATTCGCACTAGGCCACGCCCCCTTTGCCTACTTAAACGGACTGAATACGAGCCCGCCAGTAGATCGCGACACTCCTGAGGCACAGCCGGGAGCTTGTTTGTTTGTTACCGAAAGCTGCTTTTAATTATCTTGTGCAACTTGATCTTTTTAAAAAAAAACTTTATTCTTACCTTGCATTGTGCTCCCCTGGGCATCTCTTCACACCCTCTGACCCCCGCGCAGCCGAGGTAAACGCTGCCGCGGGCGAGCGAAATTTGCATCTGCCGCCATTACCCAGCCTGACCTCAGGCCACGCCCATTCACACTAGGCCATGCCCCTAACACCGCCCATAAGTAATGTGCTTTCCACGTACGCGCAGCGGACGAGCGCAGCCGGCGCGCCGTCTGCGCGCCGAAGGCGTGCCTAAGGCAAGCCCGTCTGGGCCTGTCTGGGCCCAGCCGGCCCTAGGTCCGGTCACTATGCCCAATTCTCCCTCAGGCCGACGTATCTACACCAGAGACAGGCTCCTTGCACTAAACCCCTCGAAAAACATTAAGTGTAACTACACCTATTCAGGAGAAAAACCCTTTACTAATTGTGACCTCTGCAATCCGGCCCTTACCACCGTAGAATGCCACGGCCTACAGCTCGGTCTTCTTAACTATAGGTCCCTTCCTAAACATTCCCACGAGATCAACCTCCTTGTCCATGATCATGCCATCGACATTCTGTTCCTCACAGAAACTTGGCTCACCCCCTGCTCTGATTCTGACATTGTCAATGCTCTTCCACCTGGCTACCAAATCCATTCTCAGAACAGACCCCTCGGCAGAGGAGGTGGCCTGGCAATAATTTACAGAGAGCACCTCTCCTGCAGAACCAACGACAGTAATATCGACGACTGCGAAAGTTGCCACTTTGCTTTACAGATATCTCCCGTAACTTCCCTTTCTGGTCTACTGATATACCGCCCGCCGGGAGCCCCAGCCAAATTCTCAAGCGCCCTTGTTGATACAGTCACCCAGATGGCAACCACTACTCCCAATTTTCTAATCCTGGGAGACTTGAACCGCCATCTACTAGATCCCAAGGACATAACTGCATCCGAACTTCTCCTTGACCTCACGTCCTTCTGCATCCGATTAGTGAACTCAGAGCCCACCCATGAGAAAGGACATCTTCTGGACCCCATTTTCACCAATATCTCCGACCTCAAAACCCACACTCCTTTCCCCCTGCCATGGACAGACCACTTCTTGATCCCCATTTACTGGCATCTTTCTGTCCCATCTACCCAACCGTCTAAAACCCGGGTAACTTACCGACGCTGGCACAAACTCTTGCCGGAAGAATGGGCCGCCACACTCAGGATCACTCTTCCCCCCCCCGGCCTCCGACCCAGTCACTGCGGACATCCAGTTCAACTCCTGGCTCACCCACTCATTGGAGGATCTCCTCCCTAAAACCACCACCTTGAAACGAGTCAAAAGAGTGAACCCGGCTCCCTGGTACACTCCTGAGCTTAACCTCTTACGTAAGGAGTGTAAAAGAACAGAGCGCTCATGGAGGAAGGATAAAACCATAGCCAAAAAAGTCGCATTCCGCACCTCCTTAAAAAATTATAAACTCGCCCTACGCAATACCAAAAGCATATTCTTTGATGAAAGAATAAAAAACTCCTCCTGCTCCGCCAGGGAAACCTTCATCATCTTAAAAGAATTACTCAAAGTCCCAGATCCGCGGCCAGAGAAACTTCCAGACTCCAATACCTCTGAAGAGAAATGCCACAAATTGGCTAAATTCTTTGAAGAGAAAATTCATAAAATTCTCGCCTCCCTACCTTCAGTCGACCCCAGTCTCAATGATGAGGGCTGCACTAAATCGGACCCAATCACCACCCACCTAAACTCTCTCGGCCCGGTAACTACCGAAGAGGTTTTAACTACGCTAGCCACAATCGAAAGCGGCTCCCCTAGCGACCCGGTGCCCATACGCATTCTAAAAAAAGTGGCTCCCACGATCGCCCCTCCTCTAACTGACCTCATCAATTCATCATTGCTCCAGGGAAAAGTCCCCCCCAGCTGGAAAGCGGCCGTTGTCAAGGCGCTCTTAAAAAAAACCTTCACTTGACCCCCTGGACCTGGCCAATTACAGGCCAATCTCCCTCCTCCCCGGAATCAGAAAAATTACTGAAAAGTTAGTCAATAAAAAGCTCTCGCAGTTTCTGGAGTCTAACAACCTGCTCAGAAGCTCGCAAACCGGATTCCGCCCAGGTCAGGGCACGGACATCGCCCTGCTTGCAGCAGTGGAGGAGACCAGAGGCATTTTGGACGCAGGAGGATCAGTGGCATTGATCCTCCTGGACCTCAGTGCGGCCTTCGACACCGTTAACCACCGAGTCCTAATCCAGCGACTCAGAGACATCGGTGTGGAGGGCACTGCCTTGGCCTGGTTTGCATCATTTCTAGACCACCGCTCCTTCCAGGTCTGGGAGAATGACAACCGCTCCCCTGCTACCCCCCTCCAATGTGGAGTGCCCCAGGGCTCCTCATTAAGCCCGACATTATTTAATGTCTACATGTCCCCATTGGAGGAGGTGGTTATCCCGTTCGGAGTGAAAATCATCAGCTACGCCGATGACACTCAGTTAGTGGTGTCTCTATCTCATCCCAACCACGAACCATCTAACCTTCATAGCTGCCTCTCCGAAATTCAGGGATGGATGAATAGTTCGTCGCTGAAACTCAACGGATCCAAGACAGATATCCTACTCCTGGGTCAAAAGGGGCTCTCTCTTCCCCCTAACATCTGGCCCTCTTGTCTGGGTGAACCCCCGGTCCCCAAGACAGAGATCAAGAGCCTGGGAATCTGGCTAGAAAAAGACCTGTACTTCAAGACCCAAGCCAAAAAAATCGCTGGGACTTGCTTCGGGCTCCTTAAATCTATCAGGAAAATTCTGCCCCTGCTCCCTCTCGTCTCCCAGAAATTGCTCATCCAAGGCCTCATCCTTTCGAGGCTGGACTATAGCAACGCCATCTATCTGGGTGCCCCCGAAGCAACCTTCAACAAACTGCAAAGGATACAGAACGCCGCAGCCCGGCTTCTCACTAACACTCCGGCTAGATCCTCGGCCAAACCAGCTCTGAAGCACCTTCACTGGCTCCCAGTGAGAGAGCGAGTCAAATTTAAGGCTCTCTGTCTGTCCCATAAACTCCTGCAGGACAAAGGCCCCCCCATTCTCAAAAAATTCATCAGGCCCTTCAAAGCCACAAGATCCCTTCGCTCTGACCATGAACACCTTATCACTATTCTCAGAGTGAAGAAGGCACGCACTGGCGGACGGTGTTTTTCTGTGAACGCAGCCCGATTGTGGAACGCCCTCCCCTGTAATCTTAGGATGGAACCAGACTACCTCCGGTTCAGAAAACTTCTGAAAACACACCTATTCCCCTGATCCCCGTTTTTTTTTTTCTCTTCTCTCCCTCACACTTCATCCTCTCGACTGTCCTGGTCTTAGCGCTGGGATACTTACGGGTTACTGTGCGCTCTACAAAACCCTATTAATAATAATTAATAATAATTAATAACTGAGCTGCCGTAGGGGATCGAACCGAACCGTGAGCCCTGTGCTCCAAAGTCAGCTGCCCTGGCCGCTGCGCCACACCTCTCCACTATCAGAGGAGTGTTAGACATCGGGACATATGCACAACAGTCAATAATTCAGGTACACAACTCAATAATGTAGATCCACACCAATTTATGAAAATAACAAGTATCTTTATATATGTTTAGGCACCAGAATCAGTACAATCAGGTAAGTACGTTTTGTATGAGAAATACTTTTGCATTTAAACAGTCGATGCTTGTTGCACTTTTCAGAAGCTGCAATGTTATCCCAAAGAAGGAACTCAAGAATGGCATTCAGGTACAGTACAGCAACTTACGCAATAAATCTCCGGGACTTAAGGTGAGTATGGGGCAAGGTCCGAGGAAGCACCAGCAGGTCACCTCCAGCGGCACGACGGCAGCCGGGTGCAGTGGTGCAAAACAGTGCTGGCTGCCCAATGCTAGAGAACTGACATCGGTCTGCAGGAAAACAGGCTGCAGGTTTGGTCTGGGAGGCCAGTCGGGATGAACGAACCAGTAGGGTCGAGTCTTGCGATGTTATGGGACACCGATGGTCTTCTTCTCCCTGGGCTGGGGTGGCTGGGTGCAGAGGGTCTTTGAGGTGTCGGGTTTCTTCATCCAGGAGTACTCGCGGTTGAGGGAGCCTGTACCCAGAGGCTGCAGGTGGCTTTGGAGAGTTCATGAGGGGTGAAACTAAAGTAGTCTCTGTCTTGAGAGCCTGGGGACCACGTTTACAACATTGGCCCACTTCGACTCTGGGGGCTCGGGTGCAGTGGTGCTTGGCAGCGTCGAACTTTTGTGGGTCTGAAGTCAGTTCTTTTTGGGGTGCCTGCGGGATGCATGGGAAGAGCTCTGCTACTCCACGGGAGCTCTTTAAGTCTTTATTGAAGGCAGGCCATCCTCCCAGGTTTTGAAGTTATGACAGCTAGCACGACGAGTCGACTTTGGCACAATTCAAGACAAGTCAGTTGCTCTTCATCAGTCTTTGATTTTGCGGCTCTTCAGTGTCCTTCTTCGTAAGTCAGCAGGACCCACTTTCCTGGTGCCAGGGCTTCCCCCTGAATACTGAATTTAGGGGTATTAAGGGAGTGTAGGGTAGTAGCCAATGGACTACCTACACTTGGGGTCAGTACTCCCCCCTATATGACCACTTACTGGTGTAGGTGTTCATAACCCTATCCAAAATTCCTGATTTGCCATCATCAAGCTGGCTATCTTTGAAAAGTTGCCTCCAATTCAGGTAGCCCAATTTAGGGGTGGCACTCGCCTAAGGGAGGACACACCCATCTGACTAGCTAATTTACCCGCCTGTCCAGCTGCGAAAGGGCTCTGGACAAAAGGGGTTGTTTTCCTTTCTTGTGAGAGAAGCCATGTAGGAAGGTAGGATGCTTCTGCATGGTTACCCCCACTTTTTGCATGGTGCTAAGCTGTTTTTGACTAGTCTGACTGGGATCCTGATAATCAGGACCCCTGTCTCTCTGCTTTCTCCCTTAAATTGTTATGTTCAGTCCATAGGTACATCCCAGATTGGATACTGGGATACCATTATCAGTCCCTAGTATATAGTACTCGGGTACCCAGGACATAGATACCCCAGAGGTCCCCCATGGGCTGAAGCATGTATTATGCCACCCATGGGAGACCATTCAAACTGTAACTACAGGCCTGCCATTGCAGCCTGTGTAAGCTGGTGCTTGCACCACTTATGACAGATATAGGTTTCCTGTGTCCAGGGTCACTGCACTTAAAACCTATAAGTCACCCCTATAGCAGACCTTATCAATCCTGAAGGAAGGGTGCTTGGTTCTAAATGTGACGGTGCCCCTGCATGAGCAGGACACCCTTACAGCCTACAGAGTCCATACTCCCGGGTTGTAAGTGTTGCAGCCATATACCATATAGAGGGGCACCGCGTAACTACGCGATGACCATCTCGAAATCGGCTGCAACTAATCCTATCACGTTTGGTATCAAACATGTTGGAATCATACCTCCCACACAGTAAACGGTGTGGGAGGTATGATTCCAAGCACTGAAAGCGTCCTCCATGAGGCTTTCAGTGCTCCCGGTACCAGTCTTCTAGACCCAGAGAGCACAACATGGCTGCTGCCGACCAGAGACACGATTCTGCCCTCCTGCTGCTGAGCCATGCTCGAGCAGGGGAAGGCAGAACAATAGGTAACCCATCACAGGGAGGTGTGACCATCTCCCAGACAGGATTTGATGTATTGGGACCGGGTGGGGGTACTTGCCAGCACCACTCAGTCTGCATGAGGGGCACATTTGGTGCCTCCTTGCATAGTCCAGATCAAACCAGCTCTGGGAGCCGTTGGCTCCTGCTTTGGTGCAAAAATGGACAAAGGACAAGGGAGTAACCTCCCCTGTCCAAACCCTCCCCTGGAAGGGTCCACTCATACATCCCAACCCTTTCCTTAGGGTACTTAAGGGCTTACCTGTGGGTGGGTCCCTAGATTCATTGTGGGGCACGATTCAATTCAGACACCACTTCAACTTCTACCGTCTGGGCACTTTGTACTTTGCTGGACGTCATTTGGGCTCGACTTCGTCCCCCTTTCAGTCTGCTGTATCGTCTGTGCCTGTGCACCATACAGGAACCTTCCAAGGCCTGTGGGCATCCAAGATACTTGAAGGAATCTCCCTTGAAGTGAAAGAGTCACTTGCCTGCATCTGCAGGCACCGCAACATGCTGACTAGCCTGCTGTTCCTGAGCTCCTACGGACTCCGAAGGTTCAACAATACAGCAGTGGTTCACCACAGCTCTCGAGGTCTGCCCTGCCCTCTCACCAAGTTTGAGGCCAGTATCCCTTGTGGGAGCCGTCGGAAACGAACACCTGTGCACCACGTTGACTTGCTGTTGCAAAGGCTTGTTGGCTTCCTTGCACCAAGATCTTCAGGCTCCAAGTAGCCTCAACCTCAAGCCTCTCCAGTGACCAGGATCTTTATCCACACTGCATTGCTTACACCGGGGTCTGCGTCTTTTGGTGAGCTGCTCGAGGTCCTCTTGCGACTCCTATGCCTCTGGCCTGTGGGTCCGGTTGAGGGTTACCTTTGTTTCTTTTGAGCTCCCTGGATTGCTTGGGGCCTGACCTGACTCCCTCGCTTGTGGCGAGTGCCCTGGACCTTACTAGTACAGACATTGCACCTTCTTCAACTTCCACGTTGTTTGCAGCTGCCATGACTTGGTGGTGCTTCTGACGGACACCAACCCCTCAGCACGCGACATCCGACGTGGGACAGCTCGTACATGGCTCCTGGTCTTCCTCAGCGTCGCCTGGTCCTCACAGCTGCAGAGTCAAGGTCACCGTCAACTCTCCTGCAATACCAGACATTGGTGGGCACTCGTCTTCCAGGTCTCCGGGTCACTCCTGAGTGACATAGACTCTGTCCCCTCTGCTTGCAGATACTTTTCATCCTGAATCCACCTTCGGATTCCACCGAACACTTTCTCCTTCTCCAGCAGCTGCACTTTCCTGAAGTCCTCCATTGGGTTCGAAGATGGTTTCTGACACGATTTCACACCTATGCACCCGGCTTCTCTGGTGTAGCCAACGTGGGTACAAGGGTATCCACGGGTGGGGTGGCTCTCCAACCTTCTGTCTTTCAGGAGGTTTCTTCAGGGTCCACTGGGAAGGGTCCTTAATTTTTAGAATTGCAACCGCGACTTACACGTTAATTTGTATGGAGAATGCAGTGGTGTTCCCAAACTGCCCCGGTCTCCGTGGGGCTCCTAGTCTCTCACCTTGGGTGGTTCCCTTGGGTCCCCAGCACTTCTACGTCCTCTGGACATTGTCTTGACATGAGTCCTGGTTCTTATACCATTTTCTTAGTATATGGTTTGGTCCCCGCCTGGGGTCCACTGTGTAGTCTGTGCTATTTACATGATTTCTATGCAAAGTATTGTGTGCATTGTGTTTATCTCTGGGTAGGAGCTAGCTAAACGCGTTAGAGAGTATTATATAAAAAATAATTTTTTATAAATACCTTGTGTGTTTTATTTCCATGTAATCTATACATATAATATTGTATTCTGGTCAAAACAAGCTGCTTTACACTGCTTCTGGACTAAACCTGAAGGCTGCTCTCCACAGCTACCACTTAGAGAACTTTCTATCGTTGTCTAAGACCTCTTAAATCACCATAAGAGTTGTCTGGACTGGTGCAGGGTGCCCACTTACATTAATGGACATCATATACCAGGCCAGCCTCTCACAGGCCAGATTGACATATCACAGGTGGTGGGCTCTTTGAAGCTCCCCTGCCAAGGAATTCTAATCTGCAGGTCATCCTGTGGGCGGGGAGGCAAAAGCACCCTCTCCCGAGCAGGCTTGGTTTATGGTGCCCTGAGAGCAAAGCCCCTTGCAGGTCAGTAATAGTGGCAGGCTGGTGAAAAACAGTCAGTCACCACACCAGTAACTGGTAGGTGCACCTCTTAGGTGTCCTCTGTGTGAATGTATTAAATCTACAGCTGACATTACTGTGAGCTTATTAATACGAGATGTTTGATACCAAACATCCCTATTTTCAGTGAAGCCATCATGTAGCTGGGCAACTCGTTTTCACCAGTGTCCAACACAAGCTTTTAAATGGTACGATCTTAGTGAGGGGTCTTTTAGGGTGGCACAATTCGTGCTGCCACCCTTTTGGACCCTCTTTAGTACCTCCGGCCCTGGATGTCTTCTGGTAGTGACTTGCAGTGGGTGCTAAAGGTATTGCCAATTGTGGTACAATTGTGTAGTAACGAGGTCCACGCAGGAAGGATGAAATTCAGGAAGCTTTCTTGAAGATAGTTACATGTAGATAGTTCCAGTACAGCAGGTAGTTAGGTTCTGTAGAGCAGCCCCACCAGGAGCAGCCTGCATGCTGCTCAGCCCATTCTCAACTGTCACTTCCAACCTCTCAGGCACCCAACATTCCAATCGCATCATCACTCCAACATTCTGTGCAACACACACACAAACACACTGGCTGAGCAGGGGATATAAAGGCATAACAAGAACATGAGTAGGATACTACAAATTGCCAATTGCGGCACCATTGCACAGTTTTTGGGAAAGAGATCTGGCACTGGGAACCTGGTTGGCTGTAATCCAGTGCACTTCCAGTCGAAATCACGCAATATACCAGGCAAAAGGGGGTGTGGGGTGACCATGTTGAAAAGTGCACTTTCCTACACTAATGAAATAGACAGTATCTAACTAAACATTCTATGTGCTCTTGGGAAGCAGTAATAGAGCAACCCATAGGAATGGGTGGTTACCACTGAATACACTCTGCAATCCATCGAAGAACGACATAGGTACACCACAGGGTAATGGGTGCTGTGCAACCTGCCACTAAATATGCTCATGGTGGTCTACCCAGAACGATAGCAGAGCAACACATGGGAATCCTCATCATAAATGTTAATATGTACCCCACCTTGAAATTCGAACACCTCAGGACTTGGAAGAGACCGGAGAGGAAGTTTCTGGTCTCTACCTTGGAGAGGACTGACGCATTTTGGGGCATATTTACCAATTGTTGTGCAGGGCAGTGGAGCAAATTACCTTTCTGCACTGCCCTGTGTCATGGGAAAAGGGCAGGAATGCACAGTTTGTGTCCAATATGGTGCATTCCTGTCATTTCCCCATGCATTGGTGCCATTTTGGCAGCCTAGTGCTAACACGGGCACCCTCGCAACATGGTGCAATAGTGCCGGTGTTGCAAGCAGGATTGTTTTTGCGCAGGAAGGAAAACATCCCATAGAGGCGTTTTCCTCATTATGTGTGTGCTGTATAATGCAGCACACATAGAAGGAGGAAAAAACAAGGAGAAATAAAGATATTTGTCCTCGTTTTGCCTCACCTTTGGAGGTGTTTCGTTTTGACGCATTCCCAGGTTTGGTAAATCTGTGAAGGTGTCAAAAACCATGGGATTTGCATGAGAACACCCACCACAACACCCATGGAAGGCCTCCCTTGTAAGGCCTCCCTTTGCGCATTACTCCATATTTCTGAAACCATTCAAAGCCATACAGAGTGGGGCTTTGCGTCGTGCATGTACCATGTTATGTGTTGCAATCATGATAAAAGGCCCTCATATATGCCCCTTTGTTTCCTGCTCTCACTCATACCAAAGCACTGGAAGTGAGTCTCAAGAGTCAGACGAGTTGGCATCCGAAGTCCATAAGGAAATTCTAGATAAGTGGAGACCTTAGAAGGAAGAGTTAACAAGCTCAGGGGGATTGGATTCTTGGCAATCACCTTAAAGAAGCAGAGGTAGAGATGTCAGTCTTTCCCCTAGATCTGTGGCTTGGATCGCCCCGGAAAACACTCTGAACTTTTGGGAGCTGTAAGAGTGGCCAGAAAAAAGATATTCTGCATCCTGTAAAAGTTGGCACTGGAATTGTTGTCATTGCTCACAAACAGAGGCCAAGAAACGGTTTCCCGAATTAAAAAGCTGCAGCACAGAAGACCTCCTGAAAAGTATGGAGTGTTTGATGCATCATTGTGAAATACAACTAACTCGGCCTATGCTCATGTGTGAGGCTGCACAGCCTGCAGGTAATTATGTTGGTTCATTTTTGATGAATGACCTATAGTGCCCACTTTTGGTAATACCCATAGACTAACATTGACTTTGGGTCCATCTATGGCATCTATACACATTTGGCCTTAAAACCAATAACTTCTGAGCCCCTTTACACATCTTAGTCATTTTAATTTTTAAATTATATTGATTTTTGTTTTACTGTTTAATTTCTTGACTTTTATTGTATTTTTCTGAGGTAGGCCTGTCACGTTAAGACCCCGCTACTAGGGGTAAATTCAGGATTTCTCATCGAAACCTGTTTTTGCTTAACGAGGCACTGGCTTACTAGCTCTTTCCAATTAGTAATCCAGAACCTACTGAATATTTGTACTTTAACATTCCTCATATAAAAGTTTTGACCACAGATCTTTTTGTAATCAGTACAGGTTTCCGTTCATTTTTTCATCAATAGTCTTGCACAGATAGTGGCCATCATCAACTGCTTCAAGCCTGGTTCTTTTAGCATCTTCATGCAAACTTTCAATTGCATCTATGAAACCTCGTTACCTAATCTTTCAAGCAGTTTACCAAAAAAGAAGTTAAGATTATACCATTCTTCAAGCCCTTTTATTAGTCACTGAAACTCCACAGGAGTGTAACTTATGATCAGCATATATTCCACAAAATATAGGCCCGGAATCTGAGAGCGGACAATATCAGGAGAAAGAACACCAGAGCAGCATCATTACAATCTGAGATTAACATATGGAATAAAAGAGGGGCCAAGAAGCAGCACTGTGTACTCCTCTGACTGTAAGACCATTGCAAGTGTAGCTCCCTGCTCCCTCAGCACACTGCAACTTTGTCAAAGGCACTTTCGAGGTCAATATAAACAAAATACAACAAAGGATTAGATTTTGTCAATAAAAATATTATCATGCTCGTGAAAAACAAAACAACCTAACATAATGGACTGCTGCGCACAGGAACTTTTTCGGGCAACACAAAGTACACGATTATCAATCAGTCAGCTCTGTAGAGCGAGGAGCAAACGGTTAAAAAAAAAAATATATATATATACTTTTATTTGATCTGTTAAAACCATAAAAAGAGTGGAACATACCACCATGATGAAAGCATCATAATTCAGATACAGAATAAAAATTACATTAAAACATTTTTAGTTGTCGTAACCCTCGTGTGGGATGAAACCAAAGAGCAGCGTATTATTATAACACCAATGTAAACATGTCCATGCTTTTTGTTGTAATTAAAGTGCTAATGCCAACGAAAAGTGAGAAGGGAGCAAAGTTCTAGACTGCTATGCATTATTTTCTATCCAGTTTCTTAAGTCACTATGGTTTCATATCCTAGAACATTTACTTGTATGATCATATTTGTGCCTGGGGCTTATCATAGAAAGGGACTTTGGAGAAAAGGGAGTACAGGGACAGGTCTAAAAAGGACTTAGGCTGGCTACTTTATACCCTTCTGCCAAGTTCTTATTTTGGTGTTTCATTCTTTCCAAGATTTTATGCTGTTTCTTTCTTTTCTAGTTCTTCTGCTGCTAGTGACAAGAATTTGACGGTGTTGCAAGACAGTTGAACTGAAGAACCTCTGAGGCATTTTATGACAGCCGCTCTGCATGTCCGAATTTGAGTTTCTCTTAGGATTGGCCTTAAAAGTGACGTCCTTAGGTTACGTAGTGCCGGACAGATGCACAATAGATGTAGTAGTGACTCTGCTCGGTTACCACAGAGGAGGCAGTCCAGGGATGGCCAGGTCTATAGCCATTTTGAGGTGAGATCTTTATTTGAAAAAGAACCCAATCTCAATAAGGTCAATTTCCACTTGTAGTGGTCTCTGAGGGATTCTTGCAGATAGGGTTGTGGTTTCATATGATTATAGGATGGACTCACCGACCATGCATGACTTGTACCGGCAAATATGGTTTTATCGGTTTAAAATGATAATATTTTAATTGATTTATTTGTAAAAATTTTTAAAACAGGGTATGACATTGGTGTTTCCCAGGCTTCCTCCAGATTTAGCGTTAGAAGCGCTTGTTTTAAAATTTGGCATATCGAATTTTTGTTCCTTGATTGTATTTCTACCTCCTCCCAGCAGTGGTGGGCAAGCGTGTTGTCTTCCGCAGCCCTCATACGCCAGTAATATTTGGCCAGGGCACCTTGTCTAGCCTGCGTCTGGTTTGTTAATCCATATTCCAGGCGTATCTGCGCCTGAGAGATGTGTCGCGGGATTAAAAACAGTTTTTAAACAGTCTGGACTGGGCTAGATTTAGCATTTGGGAATCCTTAGTGTTCAGCATTTCCGAGCCATATGTTATCACTGGCAAACATTTTACTGCTACTACCTTTAGGTTGTTGAGCTGCCACTTAAGCTTTTCTGTAAAGTTTTGAAAGCAAAACATAATTGTTTGGTTTTTGTGTTGGCATGTTCTAGGTGTTGTTTAAAACTTAATTGGCAATCTAAAAGAACCCCCAGATATTTATATACTTCTACCTGCGATAAAATACTAGAGTTTATCCTCCAGATGAATTTGGTGCGTTTTTTATGAGTGCTGGAAAAACATAAAACATTAGATTTTTTTAGATTGATTATCAGATGTTCTTTTGAAATGTATTTTGCTAGTTGGGACATCAGGCGCTGTAGACCAAGCGGAGCTTATGAGAGTAACACAATGTCGTCTGCATACTGCAGGCTTGCTATTGGTGTCTTTTCCAATTTGGGTGGGTCTCCATGAATGAGACTGAGGTTGCTTTCTAAATCCGTCGTGTAGAGATTGAAAAGACACGGCGCCAGAATGCATCCTTGCTTTAGCCCATTTTTTGTTGGAAATTTCTTGGTTAGACTCCGGCCATCCCCTTTTTTTTATCTGAACCCAGGTTTGTGAATATATGTTGATGATTGCTTCTAATAATTTGGAGGGGATTCCCCAAGCTTTCATTTTAGCCCATAGCTTGGACCTAGGCACTTTATCAAAGGCTGCTTTAAGATCTATGAAACATGAGTAAAGGATGTTTGAATTAGCAATCGCTTTCTTTGCTAAGAGGGTGAGTGCTGAAATGTTTGTTAATGTCCCCATGCCGGCTCTGAACCCGGTCTGTGTTTTCGGGATTAGACTTTTGCAGGTTACCCATGTCTCCAAGTCTGCCAGTAGGTTTGTTGCGTAGATCTTAGCCTCTACGTCAATAAGGGCTATTAGTCTGTAATTGCTGGGGTCTGAGCATGTTCCTGACTTATAAATGGGTTGAAGGATACTGCACCTCCAAGTGTCAGGAATATTTCCAGTCTCTAAGCTATTGGAGAACAGAGGGGTTAGATAGCAGGACCAAAACTCGGGGTCATACCTGAACAGTGCATTTAGTAGACCATTGGGGCCAGGTGCCCCATCCGATCTCAAGTGTTTTATTGTATGCAGAGTCTGCTTTTGCGTTATCTGTACGGGTTCTACTTTTTGCACATGCCTGATAAAAATACTGCTGTCTTTCTGTATTTCTCTGATTTCGGTATGGAGTTTGGCGTTAGACAGAGTCTTCAAATCGTTGACTGATGCGTCCGCCGATGTCCATTTTTCCTTACTCTGACTCCTAGCCTCTGATATTTTCTCCAGACTGAAACACCTTTTGGACTCGTTTGTATTGTCCCCAGTGCTGTCTGTTGTCTGTTCAGGTCTGAAATTCTATGTCTCTTCAATATGAATGCACCAGGATTGTTCTGTTATGTCGGAGGAAAATTGGCGATGTTTGCCATTTAGCACGAAATTGATTTTTGCCCAAAACTGTTTCGAGTTTCTCTGCTTACTTGCATGGAGCAAGTTGGCTTCAAAATTTTCCTTGTATGTTCGTTTGGCCACCTTTATTTCATGTTTTAGTTCCCTTTTCGTCTTTTCTATGATTATGAGAGTCTGTTGTGAGGGTTGCGGACCGTTGGTTCGAATTAACCTTAGTTGTTTGTTCAGTCTCGTTTTTATTGCCCGTATCTTTGGCGTATACCATGGCCCTCCTCCGGTTCTGGGTCTTTTATGATCTCTGTGGGTAGGTTGACATTTTTTATTGATGTTGTTTGTAAAATACTCCCAGAGCCCCGTAATATCTCCAGGGTGGTCTGCGTCTGTAGGTGTTAACAACGACCGGCATGTCTCCATTATTTTGTCGATGTTTTTTTCGTCCCAAATTAGCCGTTTTAGGTTATAAAGTTGTGTCGTTAATGTAAGAGAATTTGCCTGCTCTGACCCAGTTGGAGTGATGTTTAATGTAAAAGTTTGAGGGTAATGGTCACTTTCGACTTGATCCTGAATTCGAAAATCTGTTATGAATGGAAATAGATCAGGGTTGGCAAGCGTAAAATCGATTGTTGATCCTGTTTTAGATGTAACCCTCATGAATGCGGCTGGACTGTCCAAGGGGCCTCTACCATTTAATGTGAGCAGGAAAAGTTTATCTAATTTTGCAGAACATTTCTTGCCTGTAAGGTCTTGTCTACTTTTGTATGAAACTTGGTAGGTTGCACTCTTGGCCTTGGATTAAATTCATATTAAAATCCCCTGTTATTATTATGTCGGCACTTGGGTAGGTGTTTTTCTGTGTTTTAATTGCCGCTATTAATTGCTTGATTCTTTGGTCCTTCTCACTTTCTTACTGCTGGCAGAACAAAGCATAGCCAAAAGGAACTAGTTACCTTTGATTACGCTCTTTCTGTGGGGCACTATCCAAATCAAGAGTTCTCACCTTTTGAATATTCTCAAGCACTAGAATGGATCTGGATTTTTTAAAGCAGCTGTTCCCCCCCCATAGGAGCAGTTGTCACCATTGCACTCTACAGTGATCTCACACCACATCCAGAGGTGATTAAGTGGAATTGATATTTATGCCACCCCTGCGTGATGACATTAGTTTATCTTGTTGCCCTTCTGCGTAGACAACCGTGCACCAAATCTAACGTGAGACCTTATTGCAACCCTAGGAGTCTACTTCATAGAAGGGGGAGGAGGGAGGACAGTGAGGATTCTGCATTTAGATACATTGTCCACCAGAAAGAGTGTTATGGAAGTCTAGTGACATTCTTTAGTTGGATACTTCTACCTGTGGATTCCTAACCTTTGGAATAGATACCAAAGCAGTACCTTCCAAATGTTGGATGGTCTGAGGAGTGGACTCACACCTGGCAGGTCCTTCTGGGCCAAGCAAACAAAACAGCCCTCCCTGCAAACATGATTGTTAAGGCAGTAATGCCTGGAGAAAGAGAATGCATAAACAGCCTGGAAAATGTCAAGTACCAGAGCACCCCTCACCAATGCAGTCATAGTAGCCTAAGCTCTCGTAGAATAAGCCGGCAGGCCTTTTATGGGCTCCTTATACGTGAGCATAGCATGTTTTTATGCACAGGATGATTCATCAGGACATGATTCGCTTCTACACTGCCTGCCCTTTCTTATCACTGGCAAAGCCAACAAAAATGGTGGACAGCTTGCTCTCTTGAGGTCCAATCAAATCTTTAGAACATAAGCATAGATTTCGAATTGCATTATATGTACCAAATATCAAATGTTGGTGACCCTCCGATCACACAGACGTAATGCTCAAAGTCTCTGCTACAATCTCCCGAAACTGTTCAACACACAGCAATGATCAAATTATCAGATGGAATAACTTCTCGAAAAATCAAAGAAACTCAAGGTAAACCATGGAAATATTCATCAGCTCAACGTAGACCCAACACCACGGACAATCAGCCCAGTGAACCACCCCCCTTGAGCGGATGAGGGTCTTTATACCCTTTTCCCGCTTACTTCAGATCAATATGCAACAATTTTAGGGGTAGAAACTGTTCGGATTGGTCAGTCCAATTCAATTTGCAAATTCTTAAATTTTTCACATGTCCCACGGTATTCCACAAGACTTAGCATAGCAAAGCGTACAAATGTGTCCTGTATCCTTCGGTTCACAGGCGAAAGTTCCGAAGTAATAACAAGCCATTGTCTCCTTGGTAGTTCACACCGTTCATCACTTGGCAACCCTCCATGCTTCTATCCTTGACAAGGGACATGCCGGTACAGGAGCTGAGGTCACTTGGAGATCTCCAGAGCCATCCGATTCTGCGCAGTAGTCATCGTGCTCACATGACGCGGCACCACAGGAGCTCCATCTTAAGTACTGAGGCCTAGCAGGCCCGAATGCCAACTTAAGCAAAACAGACATTTTTTTTTTATGAAACATTTTTTTTATTGGTTTCATAACAACAATCAATCAATCAATCAATCAGTGACACTTATAAAGCGCGCTACATACCCGTAGGGTCTCAAGGCGCTGGGGAGGGGGGGTGCCGCTACTGCTCGAACAGCCAGGTCTTCAGCTTCTTCCTGAAGGAGAGGTGGTCTTGGGTCAGGCGCAGGTCGGACGGGAGGGAGTTCCAGGTCTTGGCGGCCAGGTAGGAGAAGGACCTTCCTCCTGTAGTCGCTCTTCGGATGCGGGGGACGGCGGCGAGGGCGTGGTTGGCTGATCGGAGGTGGCGTTTGGGAGCGTAGAAGTTGACTCGGCTGTTGAGGTAGCTCGGGCCTTGGTCGTGTAGGGCTTTGTGTGCGTGGGTGAGGAGGCGGAAGGTGATTCTCTTGTTGATGGGGAGCCAGTGAAGGTCTCTCAGATGACCGGAGATGTGGCTGGATCGTGGGATGTCGAGGATGAGTCTGGCTGAGGCGTTTTGGATCCGCTGGAGTCTCTTCTGGAGCTTGGCGGTGGTCCCGGCGTAGAGGGCGTTGCCGTAGTCCAGTCGGCTGGTGACGAGGGCCTGGGTGACGGTCTTCCTGGTCTCTGAGGGGATCCACCAAAAGATCTTTCGTAGCATGCGTAGGATGTTGAAGCACGCCGAGGAGACGCTGTTGACTTGCCTGGTCATGGAGAGGGAGGAGTCCAGGATGAAGCCCAGGTTTCGTGCATGGTCTGTCGGTTTGGGCGCGGTGCCCAGGGCGGGAGGCCACCAGGAGTCGTCCCAGGCGGAGGGTGAAGAGCCCAGGATGAGGACCTCCGTCTTGTCCGAGTTCAGTTTCAGGCGGCTGGTCGTCATCCACTCGGCTACCTCTTTCATCCCTTCGTGCAGGTTGGCTCTGGCGGCGGCGGGGTTGTTGGTCAGGGAGAGGATCAGCTGGGTGTCGTCGGCGTAGGAGATGATGCTGAGGTGGTGTTTGCGTACGATGGCCGCGAGGGGGCTCATGTAGACGTTGAAGAGGGTGGGGCTCAGTGATGATCCTTGGGGGACGCCGCAGATGACTTCGGAGGCCTCTGACTTGTACGGTGGTAGGCGGACTCGCTGTGTTCTTCCGTCGAGGAAGGAGATGATCCATTCCAGCGCCTTGTCCTGGATACCGATGTTGCTGAGGCGCCGTGTTAGGGTGCGGTGGCAGACCGTGTCGAATGCCGCGGAGAGGTCTAGGAGGATGAGGGCCGCTGTTTCTCCCTTGTCCATCAGGGCTCGGATGTCATCGGTGGCGGCGATGAGGGCGGTCTCGGTGCTGTGTTTGGCTCGGAAGCCGGACTGTGAGGGGTCGAGGGATCCGTTCGTCTCGAGGAAGGCGGCCATCTGCTTGTTGACGGTCTTCTCGATGACTTTGGCTGGAAACGGTAGAAGCGAGATGGGGCGGTAATTCTTGAGGTCGGTGGGGTCCGCTGTTGGTTTCTTGAGTAGAGCGCTGAGTTCGGCGTGTTTCCAGCTTTCGGGGAAGATGGCGGTGTCGAAGGATGTGTTGATGATGTCTCGCAGGTGGGGTGCGATGACAGCGTCGGCCTTGTTGAAGACGTGGTGAGGGCAGGGGTCGGTTGGTGATCCGGAGTGGATGGAGTTCATCGTGCGGATGGTGTCTTCTGTGCTGATCGGGGTCCAGGCGTGGAGGGTGGTGGTGGGGGGGGGTGGCAGGTCGGTCGTGGTGTGCGTTGGTTGGTTGTTGAAACTGCTGTGTATGTCCGTGATCTTGTTGTGGAAGTATGAGGCGAGGGAGTTGCAGAGGTCTTGCGATGGGGTGATGTCGTTGTTTCCTGCGCTGGGGTTGGAAAGCTCTTTCACGATGTTGAAGAGTTCCTTGCTGTTGTGTGCGTTGTTGTCCAACCGGTCCTTGAATGCTGTTCTCTTGGCGGCGCGGATCAGCTGGTGGTGTTTCTGGGTGGCCAGTTTGTAGGAGGTCCTGTTGTCCGGTGTCGGGTCCTTTTTCCAGACTTTCTCGAGGGCTCGGCAGTTCTTCTTGGAGCTCTTGAGTTCGTCGGTGAACCATGGGGCCTTCTTGCTGGCGGGTCTGCTGGGCGGGGTCCTCAGCGGGGCGAGCTCGTCCGCGCAGGTGGTGATCCACTTCGTGAGGTTGTCGGCGGCCTGGCTGGGGTTCGCTGAGCTGGCAGGAGGGTGTTGGCTCAGGGAGGTGGCGAGCTGGTCTGCTGTGATCTTGTTCCAGCTTCTGCGGGCGGTGTGTTGCTGGTGTTGGTGGGTCGTCGTTCTCTTGAAGGTGAAGTGGACGCAGCTGTGGTCCGTCCATTGAAGCTCTGTGGCGTGGCTGAAGTTGATGTCTGTGCTGGATGAGAAGACGGCGTCGAGTGTGTGTCCGGCGAGGTGGGTGGGGGTGGACACCAGTTGCTTGAGTCCCAGGTTGGCGAGGTTGTCGAGCAGGGTGCTGGTGTTGTGGTCGTTGTTGTTCTCCAGGTGGAAGTTCAGGTCCCCCAGGAGGATGTAGTCGGCGGAGGGGAGGGCATGCGGGCTGACGAAGTCGGCGATGTCCTCGCTGAATTGCGTGCGTGGTCCAGGGGGTCGGTAGATCAGGGTGCCTCTGAGGGTGGTGTTCGGGTTGGTGTGGATCTGGAAGTGCAGGTGTTCGGCGCTGGTCAGGGTGTTGTCGGTGCTGGTCGTGAGACGGATGGTGTTCCTGTGGATGATGGCGATGCCTCCTCCCATCTGGTTGGCGTTGCGGTCCCTCCGGATGATCTTGTAGCCCTCTGGGATGGCGATGGCGATGTCGGGAGCTGAAGAGGCGTTCATCCAGGTCTCCGTGAGGAAGGCAACGTCAGGGGCTGTGGCGTCTAGGAGGTTCCAGAGTTCGATGGCGTGTCTGTGGACGGAGCGGGTGTTGAGCAGGATGCACTTGAGGTGGGCGCTGCTGGAGTTCGACTTGTCGGGTGCTGGTGCGGGGCTGGTCCGGATGCAGGTGAACTTGCAGGCGTGGCAGCTGAAAGGTCCGTGGGTGCGTCGTGGTGTGGCTTGATGGCATTCTGGGAGTCGGCCGGTGTTGAGTGCGATGAGGGTGGCGGCGGAGTACGTCAGGCGGGTCGGTCGGGCTCTACGGGGGCCAGGGGTCCTGGCGCTGGTCGCGATCCGGTCGCGGACGGGCGCAGACGGGCTTACCTTTGGCGCGCCTTCGGCGCACAATCGGCGCGCCCGCTGCGCGTGACCGCTGCGCGTTCGCACGGTCGCCATTTAAGGCGAAGTGCGCGGGTGGGCGGGGCAGCTGGGAGGCGGGAGCGGGGAGGGTTACAGAAGAAAAAGGGGCGGGGACAAGCGGCGGTGGCGGGAAGGGAGGGCGGGGGGTGGCGCGGTAGGCGGGCAACAAGGAAGGAGAGCGCACACTTTAAAATACAAACAGGCAAAAATAAACGACAAAAAACGGGCAAAACAGAGAAAAACACAGATCGGCAAGACAAGCACAAATGCTTGACAAAACCTGGAAAAGCGGCAAAAGCACTCGCAGCGGCGGCAGCCGGCAAACGAGGCTCAACGAGGCAGCAGGGCAGGCAAGGGGCACACGCAGCAGCTGGTGGCCGTGCGGCGCGGGGGTGTCCCACAAGTGGGTCACACTCACCTGCGTCGCACGGTCGCCATTTAAGGCCAAGTGCGCGGGTGGGCGGGGCAGCTGGGAGGCGGGAGCGGGGAGGGTTACAGAAGAAAAAGGGGCGGGGACAAGCGGCGGTGGCGGGAAGGGAGGGCGGGGGGTGGCGCGGTAGGCGGGCAACAAGGAAGGAGAGCGCACACTTTAAAATACAAACAGGCAAAAATAAACGACAAAAAACGGGCAAAACAGAGAAAAACACAGATCGGCAAGACAAGCACAAATGCTTGACAAAACCTGGAAAAGCGGCAAAAGCACTCGCAGCGGCGGCAGCCGGCAAACGAGGCTCAACGAGGCAGCAGGGCAGGCAAGGGGCACACGCAGCAGCTGGTGGCCGTGCGGCGCGGGGGTGTCCCACAAGTGGGTCACACTCACCTGCGTCGCACGGTCGCCATTTAAGGCCAAGTGCGCGGGTGGGCGGGGCAGCTGGGAGGCGGGAGCGGGGAGGGTTACAGAAGAAAAAGGGGCGGGGACAAGCGGCGGTGGCGGGAAGGGAGGGCGGGGGGTGGCGCGGTAGGCGGGCAACAAGGAAGGAGAGCGCACACTTTAAAATACAAACAGGCAAAAATAAACGACAAAAAACGGGCAAAACAGAGAAAAACACAGATCGGCAAGACAAGCACAAATGCTTGACAAAACCTGGAAAAGCGGCAAAAGCACTCGCAGCGGCGGCAGCCGGCAAACGAGGCTCAACGAGGCAGCAGGGCAGGCAAGGGGCACACGCAGCAGCTGGTGGCCGTGCGGCGCGGGGGTGTCCCACAAGTGGGTCACACTCACCTGCGTCGCACGGTCGCCATTTAAGGCCAAGTGCGCGGGTGGGCGGGGCAGCTGGGAGGCGGGAGCGGGGAGGGTTACAGAAGAAAAAGGGGCGGGGACAAGCGGCGGTGGCGGGAAGGGAGGGCGGGGGGTGGCGCGGTAGGCGGGCAACAAGGAAGGAGAGCGCACACTTTAAAATACAAACAGGCAAAAATAAACGACAAAAAACGGGCAAAACAGAGAAAAACACAGATCGGCAAGACAAGCACAAATGCTTGACAAAACCTGGAAAAGCGGCAAAAGCACTCGCAGCGGCGGCAGCCGGCAAACGAGGCTCAACGAGGCAGCAGGGCAGGCAAGGGGCACACGCAGCAGCTGGTGGCCGTGCGGCGCGGGGGTGTCCCACAAGTGGGTCACACTCACCTGCGTCGCACGGTCGCCATTTAAGGCCAAGTGCGCGGGTGGGCGGGGCAGCTGGGAGGCGGGAGCGGGGAGGGTTACAGAAGAAAAAGGGGCGGGGACAAGCGGCGGTGGCGGGAAGGGAGGGCGGGGGGTGGCGCGGTAGGCGGGCAACAAGGAAGGAGAGCGCACACTTTAAAATACAAACAGGCAAAAATAAACGACAAAAAACGGGCAAAACAGAGAAAAACACAGATCGGCAAGACAAGCACAAATGCTTGACAAAACCTGGAAAAGCGGCAAAAGCACTCGCAGCGGCGGCAGCCGGCAAACGAGGCTCAACGAGGCAGCAGGGCAGGCAAGGGGCACACGCAGCAGCTGGTGGCCGTGCGGCGCGGGGGTGTCCCACAAGTGGGTCACACTCACCTGCGTCGCACGGTCGCCATTTAAGGCCAAGTGCGCGGGTGGGCGGGGCAGCTGGGAGGCGGGAGCGGGGAGGGTTACAGAAGAAAAAGGGGCGGGGACAAGCGGCGGTGGCGGGAAGGGAGGGCGGGGGGTGGCGCGGTAGGCGGGCAACAAGGAAGGAGAGCGCACACTTTAAAATACAAACAGGCAAAAATAAACGACAAAAAACGGGCAAAACAGAGAAAAACACAGATCGGCAAGACAAGCACAAATGCTTGACAAAACCTGGAAAAGCGGCAAAAGCACTCGCAGCGGCGGCAGCCGGCAAACGAGGCTCAACGAGGCAGCAGGGCAGGCAAGGGGCACACGCAGCAGCTGGTGGCCGTGCGGCGCGGGGGTGTCCCACAACAACTCAGTACAAGCCACGTTACCTCCACCATCGAAAGGAGAACTTTACAGTTATCGTTGCTACCAAGTATCCAGGAGCATAATCATCCTTCCCAGGCGGACCCTCCCCTCCTCCCTCTCCCACCCCATGTCAGTGTGCCCCCCTCTGCCTTCCCCTCTCCTTATGTGCCCCTCCCCTACAATGAATCATGTATGGGTGCTCAACCGTCCCTAGGAAACCAAGGCTTTCCCACCTGCCTAACTACTTTTAGTGCGTCCAGTGCTCGCCACTGCTCCTCTCCTACTCCCCACTCATCGCGTCCTCCTGCCTATCAGATGTGCTCCCTGCTCCCCCCGCGTCAGACATCAGCCCCTGAAGTTCCACCACCAGCGCCTCCCACGCTCGGGCCGTCGCTAGTGCCTTCTCGTCATCCCTCCGAAGGGCTAATTGCAACCGGAGCGTACCCTCTGCGCCTGCCCTTCTCGCAAACGCCGCCCTCCACCGCCGGAAGCTAGGCCCCGCCCGGGATTTCCAGTGCATAGTCAGTTCCCTCTTGGCCATAATTAACCCTAAATCGTAGAACTTGCTGGTAACCTTCGTCCGGCGGGTGTGGGGAAACCAAAGCAACAAGCAGGCCCCCATTTCCGGAGCAATAGAGCGGTCTGTCACCTGGTTCAGGCAATCCATAACATCTGCCCAATAGTCACCCAACTGTGCGCAGGACCAAAACATGTGACGAAAACCAACCCCCTCTCCCCCACACCGTGGGCACTGAGAGCGAGCACAACTTAAGCAAAACAGACATAACAGTAATTAGAATATAGAAATGAGGATTCTAATGTTCAATCCCATACTAATCCCAATGTATATTAGTATTTTCCTAGTTTATAGCAACATTTGAAAGCAATAATACTCACCATTCTGCATTGCTGAAAGCACAAACCATCATAAAAGCAACATGAATCATGCAATTCTCTATTTCGCCACAATCTAAAGTTCGTTTGTGTACCACAGTTAATTAATTTAGTTGTTCTGCCATGCAATTAGCATTTTAGTCCCACGTGTATCTTGTGTTGATCAAGGTGTAAGGGTTGGTTAGTTGTCTCACTTCAAACTAATTAGTACGAGTTAATGCTTAGAATGATTACGTAATTAATTTCATGCAAATAGAGGAGGTATACAAAATTTAGTTTTACCTGCTCCATCACATGTGCTCACTTCTGAAGCCGTAAATGGCTCAGAGTGATAGACTGATTGCCATGAGTTTCAGGTAGCAGATGTGTTAATGGTTGTGGTGTCTAGGTACCCTGCATAGTTATGTGATTGAGATGTGCTTCTCATGAGTGAGGCATCTGCAATACTAGTCACCTGCGGAAGTGGCTCTAGAAAAGGCCTGCCCAGCAAACAAATGACGTTGTTCCACCATTGGGGTATATGTCGAGTCCTGGGCTGTACCAACAATAGGTCTTCCCAGTGACCCTCTGCTTGTGACCATTGCCTCACATGACACTCATGCAAGGGTCGCATTTACAAACTTGTGTGCATTTATACTATAGGAAGCCATCCTTCTCTTGGTTGTGATAGGCTTTTTCAAAGACATATTTTATAACAGAACCTAGAAATGGCAAAATCTGCTGTGGCTGGAAGTGGGACCTTTTAGCATGCATGGGGAAATTTAACCAGTGTAACAAAGACACTGCCGTCTGAGTGTGTGCAAATCGTCTAGGTAAGGCTAGATTTGAATAGCGTTTCTGAGCAGGTGTGAAGCTACCACCGCTAGACATTTGGTAAACACTTTTGGGGCAATAGTAAAACTTTGAATAAGTAGTGTTGACCACTTAACCACAAAGCACATGTAGTGGTGATGCACCTGATGTATGGGATGTGGAACAATGAGTCCTTGAAATTAATGGCTGCCATGAAGTACCCTATATGGATCAGCAGGGTGACATCTTACTCCAACAGGTTATACAGGTTCAGGGGCAAGAGATATAGAATAGGCCACAGAATGCTGGCCTTTTTGGGGATCAGGGAGACGACTCCTGGACCACGCTGGTGACAGGGCACTAGCTCAATGGCTCCTTTCCCGAGGAGAGCCTGTACTTCTTTGTGGTGTGGAACTCTAAGCAGTACTCCTGCTGAACCACAGAGCCCCCGTCTATCAGAAGTTATTTCCCGTCACTCTGGAAGGAAGTATCTCAACCACCCCCTCCACTGGTGTAGTGTGATCAGGGAGAATGACAGATCAGTCACTGCTTAAGAGGCACCCTTGCTGTGGCCACCACTACGTTTCCCTCATCCGTTGCCACAGTTTACACCCCTGGCAGTAGACTTTGATCCCTGTATGACCTGAAAGGACTGCTGCTAGTGATACTCTTGCCTCGGAGTGGCAGCCCCATTTTGCCTGCTGTTCCAGAGAGCAGACTTTGGTATCTAGGTCCACAGTGCACCCCTTGACACCTTGGCCCCTTGGCAGTCTCAAGGTCCTTTTTAGGTCTCGCCTGAGCCAGCGCGCATGCGCTGCCCTGCGAGGCTTCTAGTAAGCACTTCTAACTCTGACCACACGCTTGTGCGGTTTTTTTTTGTTGCTCACACGCTATTGGCCTTTACGTGCGTCTTTCTAAGAAAGACAGCACGCAATTGGCCAAAGGTGGGTGCTTGTCCCGCCTTCTCTCTCCCCTGACCTAGGGAGCTCGGGAGTGAGCAGCGGCCCCGCATTCCTTAAATTCTTTGTAGTGCGCGCACACCACTCGCATCAGTCCGGCTCTGCTGTGTGCCTCCAGCCACTTTCAGCTCAGGAACAATTGTGTCAGTGCGGGGCCATGTGCGGGGGGATGGCTTCAGCGCACACAGCCGCTCGCTGCAAGCTTTCTGTGCCAAGCCAGAGCTCACCCTTGCTGCTGCCTCCAAACGAAAAGGTGCTAATAGTTTGCTGTTTACGTCTCAAGTAGGGTTACTTGCTGTGGTGCCCATTCGACCACTCCAGACGCTTGCTGCATCGACACTGGGCATGTTTTTAATTTATTAAGAACTTCAATGGAAAAGGTCAGTTTGATCCCTTCCGGACAGACAAAGGTACAGCCTGCAATGCACGGCTGGAACATTGGTCACTTAAACAGTAGATGCCTCAGGGTCGTCGCTCGGGATTATCACAGTCGCCCTGGAGCCTGCGAGCTAGACGGTGTGTTGTTAGTCTTTGTTAGCCACGTCTGTTTGCAGGTTTTACGACTGTATCTGACAGGGATGTGACACTGGTTGTCCAACCTACATGTATTTTATTGTTAACCGCGCAAGTTACAGTCGTTGTTGCAAATTAGAATTTGGCTGCAAACTGTCTGCTTTCTGCCCTCAAACTCCTTTTTAACTCACAGTGTGGTCTGTCATTGGTTATTTCACCCAAAGGCACAATGGTGTTTCTCTGTATCTGCCAAGGCGAGGGCCGCTGTTTAAACCACACACGACTATCAGATGGCAGCCACATTCTCTTGTACTTTCTTCCACACACGTGCAGGGTAATATTCTTTTCATTGCTTTTACAACAAAGAAAGTGCTCTTGTGAGTAAGTAATCCAGTAGCCGAAGGTGTAGTTAAGTAGGTTTATTCATTATAAGAAGAATGGTAAAGAAGGCCCCACTGGGAGCAGCGTCCTGTTGCTCAGCCCCACTCACTCAAACTGCCCACTCATTCAAACCATGCATTCACGAATATTCTGATTACATCACGCACACAGGCTGAGCAGCTGGGAGAAAGGAGATACAGAGTAGTACAGAATACAACACATCTCCCTCCTTCAAAACAAAAGAAACAAAAGAAAGTATGAGGGAAGAAATACAGTATGCCAAACGATGACAAAGAAAGAATTTCCAAATAAGCAGATCATCAGGAAATAGGATAAGATGATTACAAATCTAAACTGCAAGCTGAATAAACAAAGGAGAGCTATCAGAACAGCTTTGACACAATGCAGAATAAAATGATGGAAATTGTACGGTGGCAATACAGTGCTAAAATTAAATGTCGGACAATGAAGATAAATGCAGAATGATCATGAAAACATCACGCCATACTGATAAAAGAAACGACAACACACCACAACTCGCACTCAATATAAGAGAAATGTCAGACGTCACAGAGACAAGAAACGTAAACAACACACCACAACTCGCACTAAATATAAGAAAAATGTCAGACGTCACAGAGACAAGAAACGTCAACATCACACCACAACTCGCACTAAATATAAGAAAAATGTCAGATGTCACAGAGACCTGAAACGTCAACATCACACCACAACTCGCACTAAATATAAGAAAAATGTAGACGTCACAGAGACATCACCTGACAATGTACCACACATAAACCACCATCCTTCATCACAAACCAAACCCCGAATGTCACAGATCATGTCAGTTGGCCAGACTGGCACGAAAAGAAACTGAGAACCAAAACTTAAAAATTACACCCCAAGAAACAACAAACGCAGAAGCGCAGCAAAACAACACACCCACACAACACAGAACGGGGTATTTGACTCCCTAGATCGCACATCAAAGCAAAACACAAGCACATGGTACATGACTCCCGAAAACACGCGGGATACATGACTCTTCAAATACACACCAAGGCAAAACACACTGCAAAGGGAACGTGACACCCAGCGCACGGGGTACATGACTCCCTGAAACGCACGCCAAGGTAAAACATACAGCACAGGGTACATGACTCCCCAGCACAACGAAGAAAGTGCTCTTGTGGGTAAGTAATCCAGTAGCCGAAGGTGTAGTTAAGTAGGTTTATTCATTATAAGAAGAATGGTAAAGAAGGCCCCACCGGGAGCCCCACTCACTCAAACTGACCACTCATTCAAACCATGCATTCACGAACATTCTGATTACATCACACACACAGGCTGAGCAGCAGGGAGTAAGGAGACACAGAGTAGTACAGAATACATCAATTGCCACTGTTAGTTGTGTGCTGGGCCAGTAACAAGGGGGGTGGGGGCTGGTCAGTATGACCCCTGCTCACCTGTGGTAGACAGCATATCTGTGTACATTCTTTGTGCCCTGCTATCTTTTTAATTTGTCTAAATTACAATCAAAAGGTATTCTACCAGAATCTTAACACAAGGCCACGTGAAGGTGGGACTGTTTCCTTTCTCATGGAAAACTTTGCTTGCGTATGCTGTGGTGATAACATGGAATTGGACTTTTACACAGTGGTATAATGTGTGAATCTGTTTATTAGCATCTTATACTGTGCCACTTTTCTCTTCGCTACATAGGCGTGCGAACACTTGTATTCATGCACCTGTTACTATGGTGAAAATATACAATATGTTATTCTTCCCATGGTACAACTTTGCTGACAGTAGGAAACCTGGCCTGCTGTCTCACAGAATGTGCATTTATCACCAGTATTGGTGGGGGGGGGCTATCATTATTCACGGGATACTGCAGCTCTCCTCTTGTATTCGTAGCCACTTACCATACCCAACAATGGCAATACATAGCATTGAATGTCCACTCTGTCCATCTGTACTATATCTGTATGTGGGAAGTGTTTACAGTATGGCGTCCGAGCGTGATTTCCTGCAGCCGTGCTCTACCATGGTCACAGGGTTCACTTTTAGCTTTACACTGTACAAAGAAATGTGGATTTATGAGTAAAGATCACTGCACATAGCAAAACAACTGGGCCTATCCTCAGAAGGCCCAAAGAGTTCAAGGACATAGCCCCTTCTCACTGAATACCCTGGTTTCGGAATGATGGGCCGTAAAGAAACAGCATGGCTTTAACCATGTATGTAGTCTTTGTCGACGCAGTTTACTACTATTTTCAGGCAGGGGCCATCGCGGCTGGCTCAAGCAGCTACAAATATGCCACATTATTCTATATGTACAGCTGTCATTTAAAATGAAGCAGTGTATATTGGTGTGAATAAGAATATATGCCATAAACTCATACAATTGTGGCAAAGATGCGTAATTAACGTGACCATAGTATGACAATCTGGCACATGCAGTGTTTGCATTGGTATTAAGTGTAAGCCCATACATGTGGTTATTGGGGTAAAAGGCTGTCGCACCATAACTGAGGTGTGCCGTATTTGATGCGTTTGTGTGCCAACAGATCGTGTAATGCAGATGTGTGTCTAGTTTGGTAAAGGCAATCAGCACTCAGTAACTAATAGCCAAATAATTACACTCTACTCAATGCAATATAAATACACTACACATAATACCACTCAGTGCCACATAATTACACTCCACATAATTACACTCTACTCAATGCAACATAAATACACTCCACATAATACCACTCAGTACCACATAATTACACCACATAATTACACTCTACTCAATGCAAAATAAATACACTCCACATAATACCACTCAGTACCACATAATTACACGTCACATAATTACACTCTATTCAATGTAACATAAATACACTCCACATAATACCACTGTGGCCCATAATTAGACGCCACATAATTACTCTCTACTCAATGCAACATAAATACACTCCACATAATACCACTCAGTGCCAAATAATTACACGGCACATAATTGCACTCTACTCAATGCAACATAAATAAACTCCACATAAATGCACTCTATACCACATACCACCAATCAACATAAATGCACTCCACACCATGACAAAATTTCACTAAGCATAATTTCACTCAACACCACAGTTCCAGGCCACACAATTCAACTCCACACATTTCCAATACACACCGCATAATTACACACCGAACAACATATTTCAACTCCACAATACACAACGTACCACCAATCCACACCATATAGTGTCACCACCTGAGCACCTAACATCAGTCACCACCACCATTTTGCCTCAGCGCACCACCTAAGCATCACGTCAGTCTGCCCTTTGAATCTGTTGATTCTCCCCCAGTGTCCTTCCGCTGCTAGTGTTCTAATTAAATTACTATTTTCCAACCTCCACTCCCCCGTTATTTATGTCCCACTCCCCCATAACAAAAAAAAATTATAACAAACAAACATGAGAACAGGCAGGAAGAGGTTGCCAGCAGTACAAGTACAGAAAAACTAGAAGACATTTTTTATGTTAAAATCTTTTTTTAATCAGGTTTTTCAGTTTTATATAATGTTGTCTTCGTTTGTATAAAGGTAACAAAAATGCGTAACACTTTTTATTATAACTTTTCAACATAATGCACACAATGCTCTACAACATAGCCAAAAGTTCTGGCTAAACACATAAGGTCCCAAAGGCGAGACCTATTGGCTATGCTTGTAAATCTTTTCTAGCATTGTAGCCACCCAACGACTAAACATATGCTCCCATCAAATGGGACACTGATCAGATGTTGCTGCTCCTCTAGTGTTTATCCCTCCTGAGGCGGTATCAGCAGACCGGATGTTAGCATTCAATTTTACCTTCCCTTCCGCAACCAGCTGTTGTATCCTCTTGCAACAGGCTTCAAGGAGGTGCTTAGCGCCTTCCATTGGTAGTGATCGTAGCTGGAAAGAAGTCTGACCAAATCCTCAATCGTTCAGATCTACAACATAGGCCCCTGCTTCTCAGCCGCACCAATCTTGCTCTTTCTTGTCTGGAGGAGGAGTATCCCACGTTACCTGAGCAGAGGTGAGGCACTTTTTTGCAGTGTAGACAATTTGTGAGTCGGGCAGGACTTGTCCCCGATATATACTCACTGGAAGCTGCCATATATTTGTTTCTTAACTTAAGGGTGACTGCGCTAATTAGAATTTGTAAAGTGTTCTGCATTGTGCTTCTGAAAAGTCCTAGCAAGGGATATATATATCACAGGAACCTCCTCCAAAGAAAGAGAAGAGGCCGCAATAGGGGAAATCATGGAGGCATCTTTATTCATTGTGGTACAGCAACGGCGAATTCATTGCGGCTAGGTAAGCCTTCCTCAGCGCCAGCAGTATTCAGGAGGTGTGCAGGCGCCAGTAGGTAGTTATAGATGGGACCTATTATCCATAGGAAATCTGCAACATTCTATTTGGAATAACTTTGGCGCCGGTTGACGAATCTTCGCAAAATTTTCAAAACTGGTGGGGTGCTCCGGTCCGCTCCTATCCTGAAAGTCTCGGGGTGATTTGTCAAGCGGGGGCCGAGAAAAACGTGTTTTCTCCATGTAATTTTCCATAGGAACCTTTAATCGCAGCTACAGCCTGAACTGCTGAACGGAATAACACCAAATTTGGCAAAGAGGTAGCCCTTGGTTCACACTCGTGCCTTTTGGTTAAATGGTGTAAATCCGTTCAGTAGTTCCTGAGAAATTGAAAAGTAAAAACATAGATACATCTAGGGCCGAGGATCCTGCCGAGCACGAGCTTTATGCTAATTGGCTGTCAACACTTCAAACCAGGAAGTGTTGGCAGCCATCTTGTGCCTCGGTCAGCCCCCCCCCCCCCCCGAGCCCCGAGGACCGCCACCCCCGGGGCTTTAATATACATGGGTGGGGGGGCTCCCATTGGTAGTTTGCAATGACAGGGCGGGAACCTCGCGGCTCCCGCCCTGTCATTGCAAACTGCTTTGGTTCATTGAAGCGAGAGCAGGGAAACCTGCTCTCGCTTCAAGGAAGCAAAGCAGATTGCTTTTCCACATGGGGAGCAGCAGGTTAGCTGCTCCCCATGTGGAAAAGCAATGCCGGCTCCCGCAGGAGGCGGGGAGCCGGTTGGGACCGTGGGGGGATTGGGGACCCCCCCACGGTCCCCAACGGAGAGGGCCAGCCCCGGGGGATGGGGTCCCCAGGGCTATTAGTGGCCTGGGAGGGGAGCCCTCTTCTCAGAAATAAAAATTTTGTAAACGAGGCAGGCCGGCCCCGGGGCATGGGGTCCCTGGGGCCATAATAGGCCTGAGGAGGGGGGCCACGTGGCCCCCCTCCAATTTTTTTTTTTAAATAAACAATGGCAGGCCCCGGAGAATGGGGTCCCCGGGGCCAGAAGTGGCCCGGGAGGGGGGCCACGCGGCCCCCCTCCCAAATTATACATTAATATATTTATTTTTTTAAAAGAGAAAGGCCGGCCCCGGGGGATGGGGTCCCCGGGGCAATTATGGCCTAGGGAGGGGGGCACACAGCCTCCTTCCCAAATGTTATATTATTAAAAAAAAAAGGGGCCAGGCCCTGGAGGATGGGGTCCCCAGGGCCGGTAAAAAAGGAAAGGAAGGGGGGGCCACACAGCCCCTCTTCTTAAAAATAATTAAAAAACAAAAAAGACCGGCATTGTGCCGGAGGCCATGGCCCCTCCTTGCACCACTCTGCAAACGCGCCCCCTGGCGCCTTTGCAAATGGGGAAGAAATTCCTCTTGAATACTGGGGGTCCCTGGGGGCCAATTAGCCCACCAGGAACCTCCAGTATGCGCCAGGGGGTTGCATTGCAGAGAGGTGTTCTGAGGCCACGCCCCTTTTTACACCTCTCTGCAACGCAGCTCTGTGGCGCTTAATGAAGGTAGTTGGTGGCCTAGTTGCGCCCCAGGGACCCTCAGGATTCAAGGGGTGTTAATCCCCCAACTTAAAACGCGCCACGGGGCTCTTTTGCACAGTGGTGAAGGGAGGGGGCGGGGCCTGAGTTGGCCCCCAGGGACCCTCAGGATTCAGGAGGAATTAATTCTCCAACTTAAAACATGCCACAGGGCGTGTTTGCACGCATGTCACCTCAAGCCACGCCCACTTCCTTCAGCATTGTGCAAACACGCCCCGTGGCGAGTTGTAAGTTGGGGAATTAATTCTCTTTCAATACTGAGGGCCCCAGGGGGCCAACTAGCCCACCAGGTGCTTCCAGCAAGCGCCACTGCGCTGTGTTTCAGAAAGGTGGCCCAGGCAGTGCCCCTTTTTACACCTCTCTGCAACGCAGCTCTGTGGCGCTTACTGGAGGTACCTAGTGGGCTAGTTTGCTAGTTGGACCCAAGGAACACTCAGGATTCAAGGCGACTTTATCTCCCAACTGAAAACGGACACAGGGCACGTTTACACAGTGAAGGGAGGGGATGGGGCCCGAGATGACGTGTGAAAACACGTCCTGTGGCGCGTTTTAAGTTGGGGAAGTAATTCCCCTTCAATCCTGAGGGCCCCTGGGGGCTAACTAGCCAACCAGGTGCTTCCAGTAAGCGCCACTGCGCTGTGTTTCAGAGAGGTGGCCCAGGCCGTGCCCCTTTTTACACCTCTCAGCAACGCAGCTCTGTGGTGCTTACTGTAGGTACCTTGTGGGCTACTTGGACCCTAGGGACACTCAGGATTCAAGGAGACTTAATCTCCCAAATTAAAACAGACACAGGGCGCGTTTACACAGTGGTGAAGGGAGGGGATGTTGTAGGAAAGGGGTTCTATATATACTGGACCAAAGTAAGGTACAGTGTCCCAGTTCCCAGAGGTTTGGCGGAGGTTAAAGTTAGATATAACCTTACTCTCTAAAGTGGTAGCTTGGTCGAGCAGTAAGGCAGTATCAGAGGACAGTGTAAAGCATTTGTTGTACACACTCAGTCAGCAAATGGTCTCACACACTCAAGTACTGAACTCTAGGCCAATTGATTTGTATAAAAAGATATAGTTGTTTTATTTTAGAACCAACAAGGTATCAAAATATACTTTCTCAGGATGAGTTACTTTAGTTAAATACTTTTCAAATAGGTAATAGACTTTTTGAATGCAATAGTTACAGTTTGTTGCAATAGGCAACACAATGCAACATTGAGCTCAATGGGAATTTCTGGTTAAATGCAATTAGTTACTTTGTAGATTACTTTTCTAACCACAGGACTAGATCCTAGATTCAGTCCCGGGACATGAGCTGTAAACAGTTAAGTAAAAGCGTTTTGGTTACAGTAATGATTTTTAAGGGACATTATTGTATTTTAAAAGTTAACACTTAGAAACCTTTTCAGTTGGAATCACCAATGTTATTCTATGGAAGGAAATTCAATTTGCAGGTAAAGTATGTTCACGTTACTTTTGTAATCCAGTGCTGGACTCCTAGGTTCAGCACTGGGACCTCTATCTAAAACAGGCATGTAATTACGTTTTTATCGTTGGCACGATTTTTAGAGAATATTTGTAAGTTTCAAAAATCGACACTTGGAAACTTTTTCAGCAAAAAGCAGGCAATGATATCCTATGGAAGGAAATTCAAGTTACTGGTAAGTACGGTAAGAATTACTTTTCAGTATCAGTACTGGGCTCAAAGATGCAGCACTGAGGTCTCTCCTGATAACAGGTGAGTAAATCGGAATTCGTAGTTCGGCTGATTTTAGAGGAATATTTGTAAGTTTCAAAAATCGACACTTAGCAGAATTTCCAAGTGAAACCAGTCAATGTTAGCCTATGGAAGAAAAGTGAGTTATCGACTTTTACGTAACTACTCGACTGCCAGAGTTAAGGCTCTGGGCATAGACTCAGGGGTCTTCCAGGGTCAGGTAGGTACAGTTGGTACACCCTCAGTGTCACAGGGGCAGCCGGGTGCAGAGGTAGTTAGGCCCAATGTTATCCAATAGGAGGCAGGGGGCCTTCGGTTGGTGGCTGTTGGCTAGCAGGCCACGCAGCTGTGGGAGCTGGGCTCCCGGTCACTTGCTCAGGGCAAATGGGGAAGTAGGATAGGACAAAGGTTGCACTGCCAGGGACACTAGGGCGGCTGGGTGCAGGGTGCTTTTGAGCCGTTGAGCGCTCAATGTTATTTTAATGGAGATCTTTAAAAGGGAACAAAGGCTGCAGGCTCGGGGACGGTGGTTCTTCTGGAGCGACGAACACTTCGAGGAGTAAGTTGGGATCTTGGAGGGTAGGTAGGCACCCTGGAGTTGGGCACAGGAGGCCAGGGGCGCCGGGTGCTGGGGAGTCTTTGGACGTCGGCAAATCTTACCCTCTGCTGGTCACGGTTGGAAGGGGTCCCTGGTTCTGAGTCTGCAGGCGTCGTTTGTGTCATCGAGGAGGGTCCTTGGGCACTGGATTCCAGGTCAGAATTGCTGGGGGGACGTCCTCAGGGTCTTTGTGCACTCTGGCACAGGTCGGGCACAGGCCGGGTGCAGAGTGGGCTGGATTCGCGGTTCCTGGCTGGCACCAGGGGTGTTGCTGTTTGAGCAGAGCCACTGCTCGTGGGAGTCCCAGTCTCTAAGAGGGTCAAGGCAGGCAGGTCCTCCGGTGTTCTTGAGGTTGCTGTCCGCAGGAGACGCCGGGATTTAGCAGGAGCAGGTTCAAGGATCAACAGGCCTGTAGGGCTGGGGCCAAGTCAGTTGGTGTTGTCCTCTTGTTAGCAGCTGTACGGCAGGTCTTCATCTTCCTGGTCTTCTTTCTTGTTTCAAAATCAGGATCTGAGGAAGGAAGGTTCAGGGTGCCCCTAAATACTAAATTTACAGGCGTTACAGGTAGGGAAAGGGCAGGGACCAATAGGTCCCTGTCCTGGGGTGAGTACACCCCCTATCCTGCTCCTCTCCTGTGGGAGGGGGGCGGGAGCCTATCTCAGATTGGGCAGGGCTCCCCATCCTCAAAATGGCCGGGGCCTGGAGTTATGCTTCACCTCTGCTCTCCCACCTGAGGGGTGGAGTTGGCACATGCTGGCACACCTCCTTTCCTCACATAGGGTTTCCCGCCAGAGTGGGGGTCAGAACCGGTAGGGGCCAGTTGATAAGTACAGCAAGTGGTCTGGAGAAGCTCACAAAGGCGGTATGCCTTTGAAGCTTCCCCCGCCCATCCTGGGGGAGGAGACCTAGCACCTCGCCCAGGATGTGCATTGTTGCAGGCCTAGGAGAGCGGGGGGGGGGCTCTCCACCCAGGGGTCCAGCAACATGTCTAGGCAGCCTCTCAGACAAGACGTGGATTGTAGGTTAGGTTTCAGGGGGCATCTCTAAGATGCCCTCTGCAGTGCATTTTACATTAAATCCCACACTGGCATCAGTGTGGGTTTAATGTGCTGAGAAGTTTGATATCAAACTTGTCAGTATTCAGTGTAGCCATTATGGTGCTGTGGAGTTCGTAATGACAACCTCCCAGCACCATATACTCCTAATGGCATCACAGCACTTACAGTGCCCCGGAATAGCCCTGGGTACTGTAGGGGCACAGGGATCATGCACCTGTGCTCACACCATTGGCATAGGGCACCCAGCTAGAGGGGTGACTGATGAATGCCAGGGCAGTGGGTTTGTGGGCATGGCACACAGGGATGTGTGCCATGTCGACTCTTTATTTAGTTCTGCACCAGGACACTCAGTCTGCAAAGGCAGTGTGTGGGTGTCAGGGTGCAGGGCACCTAAGGGTGGCACAATAAGTGCTGCAGCCCTTAGGGGTCTTCTCTGGTCACAATGCCCTGGGTACCTAGGGTACCATTTACCAGGGGCTGACATGTGGCCAGAGATGCCAATTGGGTTTCAGCTTCAATACAGTTTTAGGGATGGAACACAGGCACTGGGCACCTGATTGGGAGGAGCACAGGGCACACTCAGTCAAAGCACATCAGCAATTCAGCAAAAAGTGGGGGCATACCATGCAAGAAAGATGGCACTTTCTCACAGATGGGGCCTGAGGCGACGTGTGCAAACACGCCCTGTGGCGGGTTTTAAGATGGGGAAATAATTCCCCTTCAATCCTGAGGGACCCTGGGGGCCAACTAGTCCACCAGGTGCTTCCAGTAAGCGCCACAACGCAGTGTTTCAGAGAGGTGGCCCAGACCGTGCCCCTTTTTACACCTCTCTGCAACGCAGCTCTGTGGCGCTTACTGGAGGTACATAGTGGGCTACTTGGACCCTAGGGACCCTCAGGATTCAAGGGGACTTAATCTCGCAAACTAAAACGGCCACAGGGCGCGTTTACACAGTGGTGAAGGGAGGGGATGGGACCTGAGGTGACGTGTGCAAACATGCCCTGTGGCGCGTTTTAAGATGGGGAAATAATTCGCCTTCAAGCCTGAGGGCCCTTGGAGGTCCAACTAGTCCACCAGGTGCTTCCAGTAAGCGCCACTGTGCTGCGTTACAGAGAGGTGGTCCAAGCCGTGCCACTTTTTACACCTCTCAGCAACGCAGCTCTGTGGCACTAACTGGAGATACCTGGTGAGCTAGTTGGACCCAAGGTACACTCAGGATTCAAGGGGACTTTATCCCCCAAATTAAAACGGCCACAGGGCGTGTTTGCATATGTCAGCTCAGCCACCCCCCCTTCACCAGTGTGCAAACGCGCCCTGTGGCGCGATTTAAGAGGTAGTTTTAATCCCCCTGCCCTATTATGTACTAGGGACTTACAGAGGAGGTCATTCTAATCATAGGGGTACCCCAAAGCATAGTGTTCCGTAGTGTATGTAGGTGTTTTAACTGTATTCTAAGTGTCTTTTAGCATAGCACTGGCTCTAGGACTGGTTAGTCAGTTACCACCAGTACCCATCTGAATAAATTGTAAAAACTACACCAAAACCCAAACACTTATAAATTCACCCATGTACTCTCCTTGCAGTACTCTAATCATTCAGTCAGTGCCCAAGTACTCATGCAGTGATCCAGACCTTAGCACATGGACTGCTTCAAACGCCTATCCACTATGCATGCAGTCCTCTAACCACCTACACACTTGTCTTTCACACCTTCAATTCCCCAGTCAGTATTCATACACTTCCAGCAAACACCCTGTCACTCCCCTTGCACTCCTCTAATGACCCATTCAGCACCATGTACTAATCCATTCACTGCGCCAAAACCCAAACACTTATAAATTCACCGAGACACTCTCCTTGCTGTACTCAAATCATTCATTCAGTACCCAAGTACTCATGCACTGAGCCAGGCCTTAGCACATGGACTGCTTCAAACGCCTATCCATTATGCATGCAGTCCCCTAACTAACCAACACACTTATAGTTCTGCACTTATACATTCAACAAAAAAAAACAATATTTCAGTTTCAATATTTTAAAAACATTTTTATTTCCAGTTAAAAAAATACATATAACTATTATTACATTTAAAAATTATCATTTAAAAAACCTTCAAGATTTACTGAAAAAAACATAGGTTTCAGACATGTTATAGTTATGAATTAGCATTTAAAAAACCTTAGAAATTCACTGAAAAAACCATAGGTTTCAGGGCTGATATAGTTAGCTGGACATTTCACTCGTACAAAACCATTGAAATTCCTCCGTTGTAGTTAGTTCTGCTAACTATAACTCGCATGCCCGCAATCCACTGCTGATGATGTCACATATTGCATCATTCATGACATGGTCAGTGACATCACTGATGACATTCAAATGACATCACTGATGACATCATCCACGTGACAATCAGATACACCTCATCATACACTAGAATAACCTTTTTAGTAGAGAGGTGTGGCTCACTGGTTAGAGGCGGCTGACCCGTAAGCAGAGATTCGGCCAGGGACCAGGGTTCAATTCCCGACGCGGCAGGGTTGTGGACCAGGGTCAAAAAACGGACTCGTTAATTCTCGCCTCGGTACCTACTCTAACCAGGAACACACTCGGCAACTCTGGGCATTAAGCTTGCCTCATCTCTACAACGGCCCCCCACAGACGCCGGGGATGCCTGGTTTCACCTTGGAGACACCCAGAAAGGGACCATCTCACAGGGAAAGCCAGGACGGGTTCCCCAGCGGTCTTCAGCGCCGGGACACCTCCTTGTGAGGTAGCTGTTCGCGCTCTACAAAATGCTGTATTATTATTATTATTATTTCATCACTCACTGTAAAATACAGAGTACCATATTTGAATCCATTGACACACCAATACAAGTTTCTAAGAACCCACTCAGTGATTCCTAGATCTACACACACATATCTAATCACTTACCTATAGATTCACTCATACAATCACTGAGTCTTATGTATACTTATTTATATACAACAACTGTCACATACACTGCCTTTTATTTTTCTAGTTTGTTGGACATGTACCATTGAGAGATATATTTGCTCATCACCACACCCATAAATATATTCACTCACCCAAACAACTGTTTTAACACGTCGTCTTAACCTCATATACCTACTGAATCAACTATTCACACATCTTTGGGCAGTCACACACCCCCCCCACCAAACCACACACACATTCACTCTCCCATGCAAATACTCAGTTAACTAATCAATAACTAATGTAGACTTTCACGTAGCGAGGAACCAACTGGTGCAGTAGTTTACACAACAACTGACAAAGTGCTACAGATATTCACACAGTTTAGTCACTATCCAATATATTTAGTGAGACACTATAAATTAGTCAAGTAAACAGTCAGTGACACTGCTACTAAATCCTCCATCCAGATATTTATATTTATATATCCACTCATTCTTCAATGCAGATTGATATAGAATACACATTTAAATAATGAACCAAACCACATTCACTGGATGATGTCATCAGTGATGTAATCAGTAATGTTATTAGTGATGTCATCAGTGATGTCACTGACCAGGTCATGAATGATGTAATATGTGACATCATCAGCAGTGGATTGCGGGCGCGCGAGTTATAGTTAGCAGAACTAACTATAACGGAGGAATTTCAATGGTTTTGTACGAGTGAAATGTCCAGATAACTATAACAGCCCTGAAACCTATGGGTTTTTCAGTGAATTTCTAAGGTTTTTTTAAATGCCAATTCCTAACTATAAAACGTCTGAAACCTATGGTTTTTTCAGTGAATATATAATACATTGTAATGCTAGCCAGTGACTCAACACTTACTTTGCAAATTATAGTCCCTCCAGTAAATGGCTATATTAAGACAAATAATTAAGCCCATGTGGCAGTCGGTCAAGATGTGAAACAACATTCTTAACGTATTCATGCTCAGGTGTCTATTCACCATCAGTTCAATACAATTCAGCCCCAGTGGGCAAATCCTAACTTCCTGTGCTCTACATGCACCATGGAAACCATTGAAACGTGAATACAACCTGGTTGTAGTGAGTCACTAAAAAAAGGGGGACTATAATTTGCATATTGTAATATAAGATACATTTACCACATTCGTGAATATTGAAAAACTTTATTTGCACACCGAATGGCGACCAGCTGAAGTAGGTCTTTTATGTTCATTATAATGCACACAAATTAGCACTTGTTTCTTTAAAAGAAAGAAAGGAAGCACTAAGCCTTGCCCATGAGAAAGGAGTGACGCAACTCCGAAACACGTGTTTTTCTTATTTCAACAGAGTATTTCACTGGACATTCATGGATAATTTGAGGGGTGGCTACCCTGCCTTGTTGCCCGCCGTGGAAGAGGCTTGGGCGGTAGCTGAATTTTATTGTGGTTTGAGATATATATATATATATATAGATAGATAGATAGATAGATAGATAGATAGATAGATAGATAGATAGATAGATAGACAGACAGACAGATAGATAATCGTCCTCTACCACATGGATCTTCATTTTATGGTGCGGTGCTGTTCTCATTATGACTGCTTGATAGGTAGTGGTATCATCTGACTGAGGCCTTCATAGTGCAGGAAATGTAGTCAGAATCATCTTCAACCCTATAATACTCCCAAGGGTCATCTCCTTTCCCGCATGAGACATAGGGGTCTTGGGATCATAGTGATTGTCTTGGTCCAATTCATTGTGATCTGAGGGAGTTGATGGTTCTGGTGACTGAACAGGTGAAGAGACGAGAGGCAGAGAAGGGGGTGGTGGTGTGCAAGACTTAGGCATAGCGGGTTATGGTGATGGGCTCGTCCCTAATTTTATTAGGGATAGGAAATGCTCGTTGCTCCTCAGAGATATGCTCGTCAGAGGTGAGTTTTCTCTTCTTTTGGATGTGAAGGATGAGTTTGGTCCTGATGACCGGATGTTGCCAGGAACTTCTCCTCTGCCTACCATCTGGCCCCTCAGGTATCAGAATTCTGATCAAAGCCTCCCATGAGCCGGACTTCAAAAATCAAGACTAGTTTTAAAACCAATCTCAGAGTCCGCTTCAAAGTGGAATTCGACTCGAAGGCTTGCTTATTAGGGCCTCTGGGTCAAGGTGGCGTGAATAGGTGGCGCTAATCAACAGACCTAGTTGGAAGGTTGCTCAGGTCTGAGGGGTATCTGCATTTGGAGTCGTACCCAAAGGCCGGTGTCTCTTCAGTCTGACCTCAGAGATTGATGCCAAACTCCCTCGGCCTCGACTGGAGATTATTTTGTAGGTCGTACACAAGGGGTTGATTCTAGAACACGAGGTGGAACAGAGGCCCTGGGGATAGTCGTCGCCCTGTGGCCTGTGCTTTGGCGAGGTGAAAGCACCTCTTGCTCGGACGTCAAGGCATTGGAGGACAGCACCTCAGGGCTCTGTTCTCCTTGCACTGGCTGTACGCTAGAAGGGCCAGGCTCTTCTCTCTCAACACTGAAATTTCCTTAGGTCTGGTGTTTCAGGCAAACCCAATCCTGGCATTTTGTAGTGTACCCAACATCATTTTCGTGCTGGATGGTTTTCTTGCACCTGAACTCTTTACATGATAAGCAGGTTGACTCATTGTGGGATGAGACAAGCAAAGGTCGCAGACTACATGTTGATCAGACCAAAGGAATTTTAGGGTTGGGTCTTTTCGGTCACTGTCTGGTGAAGTTCTTATGTTTCAGTAATTAAAATCTCAAAGGCAGGCCCTGAATGCACTGTATGTCTCATAAATTTCCCCCGTCGTTGGGGTCGAAATATGGCACCGAAGTACCCAGTGGAAAATCACGCAGGTCCTGGAGCTTGCAAAGGAATGTCCGAACCTGATGACGTGAAGAAAAATCTAAGGTACAACCTTTGTCCTGGTACATTGTGAGCTAATGATGGAGTCACAAGGAATCTTGTGACTCAAAAGTTAATCAAAGAAAAATAACTTGCTAACATCTGCACCCAATACTAGATGACAGCAGTAGGCAAAAAATGTGTATCTACAGTTACACAAAATATAAGTCCCATCAAACGTGTTATTGTAAAAAAAAAAAAACCAACAACAAAAACAGAACACTAGAAAATCACTTCTATCAAAAGTAGCTTCCATCCATTAAATATAATGACATGAAATACAGATCTGCAATTGGATAATAACTTCTGTACTGTGCCCTGGTACAGTGCTTCTTAGAAAATGTTGCCAAGGCATAAAAGATTACAGCAATTTCTGACCAAACCAGAATTCTGTGGACTAGCCCATTTCACACGCTCAACCTACGGTTGCCACAGTGCTCCATGTTGCCAGGGCACCAATGCTTTCTTTCTACAAACTTTTTGTCAGATGAGTTAGTCTAGCTGGTTTCCCTGAAATCAATCAATCAATCACGCGTTTGTTAAGCGCTACTACTCACCCATGAGGGTCTTAAGGCGCTGGGGGAGGGGGGTTTCGCAGGTTTCAATCCATCAAGGAGGGGGTCTGTCGAAGAGCCAGGTTTTGCGGTTTCTTGTGAAGATGGGGAGAGATGTCTGTCTGAGGTGGAAAGGGAGGGCATTTCAGGCTCTGGCTGCGAGGAAGGAGAAGGACCTGCCTCCTGATCTGGTCTTTCTGGTGCAGGGGACCACGGCGTAGGAGAGCTGGGCTGATCGTAGGGTCCTTTAGGGTGCGTGGAATTTGAGTCGGCTGTTCAACTATGCTGGTCCGGTGTCGTGGAGGGACTTGTGAGCTTGAGTGAGCATCTTGAAGGTGACTCTAGCTTCGATGGGGAGCCAGTGGAGTGTGCGCAGGTGTTGGGAGATGTGGCAGCGTCTTAGCAGGTTGAGGACCAGTCTTGCGGCAGCGTTCTGGATGTTCTGTAGCTTGCGTGTGAGGTTTTTGTTTATTCCGGTGAAGAGTGCGTTGCCATAGTCAAGTCTGCTGGTGACCAGGACGTGAGTGACAGTCTTTCTGTGTTCAAGGGGGATCAATTTGAAGGTCTTGCGTAGGAGGCGGAAGGTGTGGAAGCAGGAGGACGAGACGGCGTTGATCTGGCGGTCCATTTTGAGTTCAGCGTCCAGGATGATTCCCAGGTTGCGTGCGTGGTCCGTGGGGGTGGGCGGACTTCTGAGGGCGGGGGGCTACCAGGTGTCATTCCAGGTGTCAGGGTGTGAGCCCATGATGAGTACTTCTGTTTTGTCGGTGTTTAGTTGAAGGCAGCTGTTTTTCCATTCATTTTGCGACAGCTTCCATGATTTCTCGAAAATTGTGTCTGGCGGTGTTGGGTTCGTTGGATAGGGAGAGGATGAGTTGGGTGTCGTCTGCGTATGACACAATGTTGAGTCCGTAGGTTTGGACGATGGGGGCGAGCGGAGCCATGTAGACGTTGAAGAGCGTAGGGCTGAGGGATGACCCCTGGGGGACTCCGCAGGTGGTTGATGTAGGGTCCGAGAGGAAAGGGGGGGGGGGGGTCTGACCCGCTGCGTTCTGCCGTAGAGGAAGGAGCAGATCCAGTTGAGGTCCTTGTCTTGAATCCCTGCGTCGTGGAGTCTGCGTATTAGGGTGTGGTGAGAGACTGTCGAAGGCTGCTGAGAGATCGAGGAGGATGATGAGGGCTGCTGTTTCTCCTTTGTCCAGTAGGGTGCGTAAGTAGTCTGTTGCGGCGAGGAAGGCGGTTTCCATGCTGTGGTTTTTTCTGAAGCTGGATTGGGAGGAGTCGAGGATGTTGTGCTCTTCAATGTATGTGGAGAGTTGGCTGTTGATGGCTTTCTCATTGACTTTCGCTGGGAAGGGGAGCAGGGAGATGGGTCTGTAGTTTTTGAGGTTGGTGGGGTCCGCCAAGGGTTTCTTGAGGAGGGAGTTGATCTCAGCGTGCTTCCAGTCGTCGGGGAACGATGCGGTTGCCAGGGAGCGGTTGATGGTGTGGTGGAGCATGGATGTGATGGTGTTGGCGGCTCGGTTGAAAATGTGGTAGGGGAGGGGTCAGTGGGGCCCCAGAGTGGATGGAGTTTATAGTCTTCAGTGTGTCTTCGGTGGCGAGGGCTGTCCAGTTGTTGATCGTTGGCTTCATGGTGTCGGGGGTGGTTGGTGAGGGTGCAGTGTGTTGGTCGTCTTCATCGAAGTTGTCATAGATGCTCTTGATTTTGTGGTGGAAAAAGGTGCGGAGTTTGTCACAGAGGTCTTGTAAGGTTGGGATGTCGGTGGATTCGCTGGTAGGTTGGGCGAATTCCTTGATGATGTTGAAGAGTTCTTTGCTGTTGTGTGCGTGGGTGGAGATTCTGTCTTCGATCGCTTTTTTCTGATGAGTTGGTGGTGGACTTTGGTGGCGGCTCGGACGTTGTTGTTGGCTTCTGTGGATTTGGTGTTCCTCCAGTCCTTTTCGAGGTGGCGGCAAGTGAGTCTGGACTCTTGAAGTTCAGTAGTAAACCATCTAGCTTTCTTGGCGTGGGTGTTGTTTTTCTTGAGAGGGGCTAAGGTGTTGGCGCTGTCCGTGATCCATCTGTGCAGGGTTCGGGCTGCGGCGTGGAGGTTGTTGTTTTCCGCGACGGTCGGGGTGGAGTTGCTGAGTGAAGAGGTTAGCTGGTCGTCGGTGACTATGGTCCAATTTCTTCGTGGGAGCAGGTGCTGGTGTCTGTGGATGGTGGGTGTTCTAAAGGTGAAGTGGACGCATCGATGGTTGGTCCATGGGAGTTCGGTGATGTGGCAGAAGGTGATGGAGTTTCCTGTTGTGAAGAGGGGGTCGAGGGTGTGTCCTGCTGAGTACGTGGCTTTGGTCACGATCTGGCAGAGTCCAATGTTGTGGAGGTTGTCCAGGAGGGATGTGGTGCTGGTGTCCCGTTGGTTGTCGAGGTGGAAGTTGAGGTCTCCAAGCAGGGTCTAGTTGGTGGGTGCGATGGCCTGCGGGGAGGTGATGTCCGTGATGGATTCGGCAAAAGGTCTGCAGGGTCCAGGGGGTCGGTAGATCAGGGTTCCTCAGAGGGTGGTGGAGGGGCTGGCCAATATATTGAAGTGAAGGTGTTCCATCAGATCTGTGGGCTCGTCAGGGAGTGTGCTCAGGCGGAGAGTGGATTTGTGGACAATGGAGATTACTCCTCCCGGGTGGTTGGGGGCGGTCCTTCCTGGAGATCTTGTATCCTTGGTGGATGACGATGGCCATGTCCGGTCCCGAGGAGGTGTTGGTCCATGTTTTGGTGAGGAACGCTACACGTCCTGGGGGGTGCTGTTGAGGAGGGGACCAGATTTCGGTGGCGTGTTTGTGGAGGGATCGGACGTTGAGGAGGATGCATTGCAGGGTCTCCGGTTCGGGTGTGTCCTTGCGGGTGGGTTGCGCTGGGTCTTTGGTCTTGGCGGTGCTGCAGGTGTGCCGGCAGCGGGGACAGCTGAATGGTCCGTGGGTGTCGGCCGGTGACGCTAGCTTGCAGCTGTTATTGCGGCCTGGATTGAGGGCGTAGAGTGCCGCTAGGTCGTAGCGCTGGCGGTGCAGTGATCCAGGGTTCCTGATGCTGGTCGGGTCACGGACAGGCGCTGACGGGCTGGCCTCTGGCGCGCCCACTGTGCACTTCCGCTGCGCGGCCACCATTAAATAGGGGTCGGGGAGGGCTGGACAGCTGGGAGGCAGGGAGGGGAGCAGGATTTGTCGCGCTGGTCGTGCTGGGGGAAGGGCCGTAGGGGCAGCAGCGGCGGGCAAAAAACGGGTGGGAAAGGAGGAATAAGAGGGGGAAAAGGAGAAAAAGAGTGAAATAAGGCAGGAAGCAGGGAAAGCACAGAAAGTAGAAAAATGCAGAAACTATTTGAAAAAGGGTGAAAAACGAGTGAAAAACGGACCGGACAGCGGAGCTAGACAAAGGAGAACAGAGGTCCACTGGACCACCAGGGAGGCTAAGGGAAATAAGGTAATTAGTTGAAAAATGGGAGAAAGAAGAGAAAGTGCATAACAGAAAAAGACAGAGGGAGAAGCAAAAACGAGTGAAGAAAAAAAAAAAGGAGAGCAGAGCGTGGAAAAGGAGAACAGGGTCCACTGGACCACCAGGGATGAGGCGCTGGTGATCCTGCGGGTGGATGAGGGCCTCAAACACCAGCACACAAGAGAGTGCAAGTGCAGGGGGAGGCCTCACTTAATAGTGGTGCTGCGAGGGAGGGGGAGCAATTTCACTGACAATGAATCAGTGGTCTTGCTGAAAGAAAAAGAAAATGAAGAATGCACTAAATAACCCGGTATTTGTAAAGCGCGAACTAACCACCCCTAGGGGTCTCAAGGTGCTGGGGGCCGTCGGGGAGATTAAGGGAGCTACTGCCCAGGGTCACATGCGCCAGGAATCGAACCCTGACCTGAGCTCCGGAGTCAGCCGCCCGGGCCGCTGCACCACACCTCTCCCTGACTGACTTGTTAAACGAGGACATGAAGTAATCTTGACAACCCTGTTCCTAATACTGCCCAACATGGATAGAGCATTTACAGCACAGCCTATGGCAGACATAAGAATTGCTTAACTACCCCGCTTCACACTAACCAAGGATGGTCGATGCAAATGTCAGGGTCCATATATAGCATGGTGCAGACTTGTGCAGTGGTAAAAAGAGCTAAATTCAGTCTACCACTTATCAACTCACTGTGTTAAAATATATTAATTGGTTCATTTTCGAATATATATATATATATATATATATATAGAGATATAGAGCTAGGGTACTCACAAACATTTCCCAGGGACCAAAACGTATGGTCTGTGGTGTGCCCAAGGGCTGCACTGATGTCAGCAGGTGGTAGCAGGTCTTTTCTGTGAGGTATGTGTGTGGGGGAGAGGTAAGGACGACGTTGGGGAAGCAAAGCACGTATATGGTGTATTCAGTGAGTCATGTATCTATTTTGAGGGTGTCATTCCATTGTGCCCTCTAAATTATGCCCCTAGTCTCTAAAAGAGTCATAGATTTGATAATACTGTTATGCTAAATCACCATTCCTCTACTTTACCCTAGGGTAAGCCTTCTCTACTTATTAACACTACCTTGGGAGAGCCAAGAGTAAAAAAAAAAACAAAAAACAATAAGTAAATTTATTAATTAATTTGAATGAAATAGAATTGCACAATGTAATCCCAGCTTCCCCGCTTGACCAAATTTTGTGATCCTTGGTAATTTTTTTATTTCACTTTCCCTCCTTATTATTCATTTTCATATACTAGAGTACTTAATAAACCATGATGTTTACCATGTATAACACCAACCCAGGCCACCCAAAGGGTTTGACGCGACAACTGACTAGCCTCTTCGATCACTAATGGCATTGTTGTCAATGTGGGAGGTGGCATGAATGTTTCTACGTTCATTTTTTAAAACTATCATTTAAACAACATACTTTTAAATTATACTCATAATCTGATGTACTAAGGTGAAACATCTGCATGTTAATGAAATACATTTTGAATTTTGAAGATAATTTGTCATTTTTAAACATTTGTTGCAAGAAATCTTAAAAGATTAATGTGGTTTTAAAGTTATGTGGAGCAGGATACCTTATTTGCTCCTTTTCTTTTACTTCAGTTAGCTTGTAAATAAACGCTTGCCTGTTTAGTCAACCTATTTTTAAATGTTAATGCCTTTTGAAGTAAAATGCAGCCCAGTGCAGTCGATCAGCCACGTGAAGGTCAGGAGACCATGTGAAGGTCAGGAGGGCCTCACTTGGAGTATCACTGGGGAAGAGCATCACAAATAACACATTTGGAGCACTGCTAAATCAGTAGATGAAACCCAAAAGCAGAAATAAAATGTTACGTACTCTGTACGTATCAGTTTGTAGGTTTTAGTACAGTAGATTCACATGCTTGGCATACTCCTGCCACCTAGTGTTGGGCTTGGACAGTTGCAAATTGGTTTTCTTCAAAGAAGTCTCTCGAGTCACAAGATGTGGGGAGACTCCTCTCCTCTTGTTGAAGACTTGGCATGGGCAGCGACTCCATGTTATATCGTTTTCACACAGCAGGTAAGTGTGAACATATGTAAGGCATTTGAAAAAAAAAACAATAAATCAGATTTGCAAAACACCACAGGCTTCTGGGGAGGTAGGGTGTATGCAAATTTATGGCACTACATACTATGAACAGATGCTTACAGGATAAGTAGCATTTTTCTTTTTTACTATATGTGACTGTAGATACACATGCTTAGCATAAACTGTATAGCAGTGCCATTCAGACGCAGCGGCTGGTGAGTGGATGATGCAGGTTTCTGGAACAAGGTCCTTAACAACATCTGGCCTACCATGATCTGTTGACAGGCTATAATGTCACACAGTAGGGCTTGCTAAAGATACGTGGATTTGAGCAACTGACTACCTTACAAACATCCACTAATGAGATGTTACATAAGATGGTCATGGTCACTCCCTTCTCAAGAATGGAGCCGGGAGGCCCCTCTTTCGTTTGTGGTAGCAGGCTTGGATACATTTGACTAGCCACCTTGCTATGACTGCCTTGAAGAGTAAGCAAACGGAGGTGTAGACGAGACCCATTTTTTCACACATGCAAGAGGTAACTAATAATTTTCTGGTCAGTTGGATTTAGAGGGTCCAGATTTTTTAAAAGACAGTGGTTAACAAACCTTTTCCATTCTGCAGCCTAACAGGTTTGTGTTTGGGGCCATCGGGCTTCCTTTAAAATAGCCATACTAAACTCATGAGGAAGGTTGTGGTACCCGAAATCTATGACCCCAGGTGCCAAATCGCAAGGTGGAGTTGACTGGCATCTGGACACCTGACTTGGCATTGCCTCTGGATGAGAAGGAACAGACTGAGCGGGAGCTGCTCAAGAGGGCTCACTAACCATTCCAAGAGAGCCGAGTACCAGCCCTGGATTGCCCAGGTTGGAGCAACTAGAATATCAGTGATGTTTGCCTCAAATGTGTCATTACCTGGGGAAGCAGCAGGAAGGGCTAAAGAGTGTAGGCAAACTTCCCTGCCAAATTCATTCGTAGTGCATTGCCCATGGACTGTGCGTATGGGTACCTGTAGGCAACGTTTTTTAATTCATTTTGTATTCTAAGGTGGCAAATAGGTCTATGTGTGGGGTGCTCCACAGTTGAAAATGACTGTGTAGGACTGGGGATATAGCGCTCACATGTGGAATAGTTCATGTATTCTGCTAAGCAGTTCTGCAAAGTTGCTGTCCACTCCCAGATGTTCTGCCATGAGTTGAATGCTGTGGCAGAGTGCCTATCCCCAGATCTCCTACGATATCCAAGACAACCGTGGCCTGGTGAGGGAGTGGGGGGGTTTGAAGAGTGGAGTGTGTGCCACCCCGTTTCTGTAGGTAGTACATGGAAGTCATGTGGTCTGACTTGAGGACGACTATTTTATCCCAAATGACTTCTAGGAAGGATTTCAGAGCTAAGTGTATGGGCAGGCGATCCTGTTAGAAGGGCCATGTTCCCTGTACAGTCATGTTGTGCAGAGGTGTGCTGCGTCCTGTGATAGGCATCTATGGTAATGGACACCTGAGGTACAGGGTCTGCTCTGCAACAAGTTGTGGCTGTTCTACCAATGCAGACAGTGACGAGCCCTCGCCTGAACCAACATTAGATCATATCCTTCCAGTGATCCGTCACCCGGGACCATTGAGCAGTGAGGCCCTCTTGCAGGGAGCACATATGATGCCTTGAGCGGCAGGACAGTGACAATACACAAGACCATCATTCCTAGAAGGTAAATTATTGTTCTTACTGTGAGCTGACCATCAGGCTGAAAAAGAAGCAGCCCCTGAAAATTGTCCATGCTCTGCTGACTGGGGGTAAGCTTTCCCTACAACTGCATACAACACAACCTAGGAAGAGCTGGATCTGCAGAGGCTGTAGGTAGGACTTAGTGGAGTTTATGGTGAGCTCCAGACTGGATCAGCCAATTGTCGAGGCACGGAAACATGCGTAAGCCCTCCCTTCGCAAAAGCACAACTACCACTGCTAGGCACTTTGTAACATTCTGAGCTGTAGTGACCTGAATTGAATTACAGTACTGTCCACTTACCACAAAGTGAAAGTACCGACGATAAGCAGGGCTGATGAGTATGTGAAAATAAGCGTCCTTGAGATAATGACCCTGTTGAAGGAGAGTGATGACATCCTGCAGAGCTATCCTGTGAAAAGGTTCTGCTAGGATGTAGCAGTTGAGAGACCTCAGGTTGAGAATGGGCCTTAGAGAGCGGTCGTTTTTGGATATAAGGAATTCAGAGAGGCAACACCTTTGCTTTGATGTTGAGGGGGCACCCTCTTGTAGGAGAACATGCACTTCTTTCTGGAGTAGGGAGAGATGTTCTTTGCTGAGAGCATGTGTACAGGGTGGGATGCTGAGCCTACACACCTTCGGGTATTAGCGCGTTATAAATCCTAATTTAATTTCATGTTGGGAGGGGTCATACATAGTTCGAGACCACAGTCATGTTGGGCCATCGCTAGCACCCACTTCCTCCCAACAAGTGAGTATATTGTGTAAACGCCTCCTCCTCCTGACAGGTGATGTGCAAAATGGGAAGGGGTGGGTGTGTGGGGGAGTTGGGAGCTGAGGGAATTTACTGTTTTAAGTAGCGCCTCTCCTGCTGAAGCCACCTTTTCCCATACCCCTGTTGGCGCCCCTATTGCACCCAGTCCCAGCTTGTGCTGAAAGGACTGTCACTGCCTCTGGTAACAGGGCAGTTGTTCTGTGGAGGTGGTCTTAGATCCACCCCTGGGCTGCTGCTTACAAAAGGAGCTCCTGCAAGTAGTAGTTTGGTGCACCCCATGGACTTTGGTATCTCCAATTATGTTTTAATTTTTGTGCAGCATCTCATTAACCTGTGGCCCAAAAAGGTGCTCTTCGAACAGGAGCGAGAGGAGAGGTTGCTAGACTTCAAGTTTGAACCCAGAGATATGAACTCAAGCCTGGCACCTCACGATAATACTAGTATTGATGTCTGTGAGAAAGTGCCTCTTTTAACATGGTTAGCCCCCACTTTTTTCCTGGTATTTGATGGGGTTTGGATTGTAATGCACAGGCTCCCTGCCAACCAGGTCCCCTGTGCCTGTTCTTCGTCCCTAAAACATATCCACAATTGGTACATCTGCCCCCTGCAAGTCCCAAGTAAGTGGTAGCCTGGGTACCTAGGGCCTGGAAGCTGAAAGGGGCCATCCCTCCCCCCCACCCCCAGGGCTATGCCACTGACCTTGCAGCTTGCATGCCCTTGTGAGGGGGAAAACGACAAAGTCTGCACTGCCTGTAGTTATAGGTAAGTCACCCCTAAGGCAGGGTGCACTATACAACAGGTGAAGGCATATGTCCATGAGTAGATCTGCCCCTACACTACTTAAATCAATTCTTGAATATTGTAAGTGCCTGGGAAGCCATGAGGAGTACATGGGCTGGAAACTCGACAACTCTAATTCCACAGCACCATGATGGCTTCACTGAACACAGGAGTGTTTGGTATCAAACTATTCCTCACAATAAACTCACACTGATGCCAGGGTGTGATCTACTGTAACATGTACTGAGCGGGCAACTCAGGGGTGCACCAGAAAATCTACCACCCCTGGTGCGGGCACTGACTGGCATTAATAAGCCTGCCATACACAGACATGTTTCTGGACCCTTGGGTGGAGAGCCTCTGCTCTCCGGGACCAGAAACAAAGCACATCCTGAGCAGAGGTGTCATACTCCTCTCCCAGGATGGGCTAGTGCTCAAAGGGAAAGCTTCAAAGGCCTGTGCCTTTGTAATGCGACCCCCAGCCTCTGCTGCTAGCAGCAGATGGCAGCCCCCGGTTTACACCCCCACTTTGCATGGGAGAATTCAGAAAGGCTAGGAAGTGTGCCCACCTTTGCCAACCCCACCCCTCAGGTGGAGGAGGCGAAATTACGCACACTTTTCAGTCCCCTCCAATCAGGGCTAGGTCCCTCCCACAGGAGGGTAGCATCACAGTGGGTGTAGTCACCCCAAGTAAGGTGCCCATTGGCCCTACCTACTACTCCCATAAAACGCCCCCAAAATGTAGTATTTAGATGGCTCCCCCAGACCTAGAAATTAGATTCCTGCAATCTAGGACAAAGAAGACGCTGTGCACCAAAGTCTGAAGAGGACTACTGATTTGGCCCCAGCCCTACTGGCCTGTCTCCAGCTTTAAAGACCCCTGCAAAGAAGATGATGCCCGTCCTGTGGCAAGCGCCTTCCAGAATCCCGAGGAAGCCTGCTTGCTCTTCACCAAAGGCCAGATCTCCTGAGGACAGCAGCCCTGTCCAGAAGACTCGAACTCTAAGGGCTCTGGTTCCAGCTGGAACTGCGACTCCTGCCCACTCTGCACCAGACGCCCATGGCCAGAGTCTGAGTGGCTCACATGTCCAGTGAAGTCTCCCCAGCAATCCTAACCTTGAATCCAGCACTGGCTGGCCTCTCCTGAACTTCACAACGCCTGCAGCCTGAACCCCCTTGACCGCAACCGGCCTCGGTAAGAAGACTCAGATGTCAAAAAACACCCCTGCACCGAAGCCCCTGCGCCTTGGTGAGCTGAATCCACGGTGCCCTACGACCATCTACATCTCAAATTAACTCTGCTGTCATTGGTCTTCCTACCGGAAAGTCCGGTGTGACGCCTGCAGGCCATTTGTCAAAAGCAGAATCACCATTGAAAAGCATTGGGCGCCCGACACTGAAATAGGACCCTGTACCTGTGCCCCCCGTGCTGGTCCTAACCCCCAAAGCTTGGCCCCTGGAACTATTTTACTTACCTGCAAGCAGTGTAGCTTTGAGCACCCCAGTCTCCATCGAAACGCATTGGGCCGAACTTCGATTTTGACCTCAGCACCCAGCTGCCCCTGTGTGGGTAGTGGTGCAGTTTTGGTACTCACATGACCCTTGTTGACCTTTGGTCCGGATGACTGGATCTGTAAGTCTGATACTTACCCGTTTAACCACATTATTGTTTTCCTCTATAGGATAACAGTGAACTGTTCAGAAATTGTTCTGTCGACTTTTGAAAGTGAAAAGTATTTATATTTAAAAACATACTTGCCTTATTGCAAAGATCTTTGGCTTAAAATAAAGTACAAACAAAGCTTATTTTTCTAAAATTAGTGCTGATCTCCTTCTTGAGTTGTGTGTACATTATTGGTCAATGTTGTACAATATATGGCTTACACTCCTCTGCGTTAGTCTGCTCGTCCACACTATCACTAATAAGGCACTTTGGGTTTTACATTGAGCCATGTACACTTTTGAGGAACCCCTGAACTCTGTGCACGGTATACCATATACAGAGCCAGCTTCCTATAATGCCCATACAGGCTGTCTGCAGCATTTATGGCACAGCGAATGCTAGTATTAGAGATGACTTTCCTTTAGACACTATCTCCTCCCCTCATTTTCTGTACTTCTCTGGGAGTTGCTTAAGGATTTCTTGCATATCCTCCCACTGTACCCTATTGCATCGGAACAGGTGGGCCTCAGATTTGCTTATATGCCAATGTGTTGCTACCCAACTGCTAACCTCTTTTCCAAGGCATCAATCTTCTTGCTCTGCTGGTCTGTAAGAGGAGCATAACCGGAGGCCTGGGCAGAGACATGTTTGCGGTCAGTGTGGGCATCAGAGAGTCGGAAGGAACTTGGACCTGAATGCATATTACTGGGCACTAAGAGAACGTCTGTCTTTCTTTTCGATTGAAAGGGTCACTACCCTTGCATTGGCAGGCTTCCTAAAGATATCCGAAGCAGATTTTAACATGTCCTTCAGCATAGGTAAAAACTGGAGTGTGCGCTCGGACTTGGGAAGAGTCTCCACAAGGAGGTTGTTCTTCACTTGGGAGACAGGCATGTCCACTTTGTGAAAAGATCCAGTCTTTTGAATTACTTCATGATAGACCGTGCCATCATCAGGGGGTGATCTCTTTACTGGGTAGTGTTTGAGATCAGGATCCTCTGGGAGCCTACATTATAGTCATGCCTAGTGGTCATCATTAGGGCCTAGCCCTGAATGCTGAACTTAAGCGTCAAAGGGCCCATAAGGACATCCTGTGTCTGAATACAAGAGGGATCCCCTTTGGTGACTCTGGAGGAAGCAGCAGGGGTGATTTATATGGGTGTGGTGATAGTGAGGGAGGTGAGGATCATTGTGGAGCTAGAAGTGGGCTTTGTGACAGAGGAAAAGGACTGGTGGTTCTCTGGTGCCGTATGATTTGGTGCTTGCTAAAGGGAGGGAGACTTGAAGAGGGTTCCCTCTGTGTGAAGGCAAACCTCTTTCGAGGCAGGTGCTCTTGAGGGACCAGTTAAGAAGTCTTTGCAACAATTATGCCTGTAACAGGGTGGATGAACTGGTGCTTCTGCCTGGCATCGTGTTCTTAATGAAGTTTATTGAGGACCAGAGCCTCTATGTCCTTTGTTCGGAGCACGGAGAGAGCCCTCAAAGCCAGCTTCCCTTTTGACTTCCAGGAGGGCTTTGGCATAGAGTGCGTCTTATGGCCAGGTGCAGATGGAGACTTCGATGCTGACTTTGGGTGTAAGCACTGGTGCTCGGTGCCCTTGAGCTGGCCCAGGCTCGAAAAGGGATGGGATTGATGGCTGATGTGGGGGAAAGGGGGCTGGGGTCAACAGTGGGAAAAAATACATAATCTAACAAGGAGTTGGTGCTCATGCACAATCTACACCAAGAAGTAGAGTCACACCACATCTCATGGCTCAAGAGACTTTTTTTTTTTAAGAGACTTTTTTGAAGACTAACAATTTGCAAATGTCCGAGCCCAACACTAGATGGCAGGAGTATACTAAGACAAAATTAAGGGTCAATAAGACCCGTCCTTTGCGCACTGTAACAATGGTTACTAATACCTTTTCAATAAATTGTCATCAACAATATTGTTGTATAACTCATTTCTTTCAGGAACACAAAAATCCTCTAGGAATTCCACAAGAAATTCAATCGTTAATGTAAAGTATTTAACATGTATACATTCAATTTTATTCAAACAATGTCCATGAGGTACATCTTTTCATTCCAACTTCAAAAATGAATAAAGTTTGAGAATTATCTTGCTGCCCAATACATTTCGAGCCTTATTTGGCTCTTCTTCAGGGGCCAATTCTAAGACATAAACAAAAAAATATTTACTATACAAGTATAATGCTAGCATCATTGGTCTCAAAACAGCAAATACATACAGCTTATTTTAGAAAAATGGATCGTAGATGTCTGTGGTACACGACATTTAAATTAAATTCACAGGAAGCCCTCCACCAGAGATGTGACGCTTGTCCAGGTGTGTGATCTTGATTCAACTATGAAAGACTGCTAATCTGCGTTAAAGACGGAGAACTAAAAAGGTTTCTGGAAGATATCAACTTTAGATTAGACAAATATATCAAAGAATTAGAAGAAGGAAAATTACGGAAATACAAGAGAGACACTTTGGATTACAAACTGAACGAAGTGTATACGTGGGCAGAAGTCTATGCACAACGGCGGTCATATTTCAAAAGACCTACAGCCACTACTTCATCAGAAGAAAGTGTAGCAACAGAGACTGATACAACTATAACCAGACCACCAGCGAAAAGTCAAATGAAGACTGTAGAAATCCCTAAGGATAATGCTGAAAGTGCAACTACCTCTACTCATTTTTTATCCAAGGACCCAAGACTCCAGCCAACCACCAGGCACGACAAAAATCGTAAAACCAGGAGAAGTCACCGGAAAGTCAGGACGAACACGGAGTCAGAAACAAACTTAGTGGTTAACATTTCATCCAAAGAGTTTACTTCATCACAGATTCAAATTCTCAAAGGACTAGGCTTTGTTCCCACATATGACACCAACATTCTTGAATGTGAGATAGCACTCTTTAAGTTTCTGAGAATTTTGCGTCTCAGACATTATTTTACGAATGTGTTACCACCGAAGAAAGAAGGAGAAACTACAGAATTTCTAGAGTTTCGTCCAAAATCTAAATTCCAAGCTCCCATTTCCCACAAAATACGAGCTGAGCACTGACGAGAGGTACCGACGGATAGAGCGGGGCCTCCTTATACCTGAGCAATAGCCAGGTGAGGTGAGGCGCACACCCATCACGCATTGGGTCAGTGAATGTAAACTACCTCCTACGGAGCTTCTTGGCCCTCCATTAGGGTCCAGGTTGTATACATCACTTCACTAGTAACTTGAATAGTATTTTCGCAGTAGCTTTTTGGGTCCTGACGAAAGCTTGGATGACTCATCCTACAGCAGAAACATGTAGACCGTTTTCCAACACAGTTATTATATTTTGAAACTGTTAAAGCACTGTTTTTAGACTTTGTCAACAAGGTAGCTACTCAATAAAGTGTTCTCAGTGCCTTGCTAGACAAATTTTATACAGCACTTACACACTATCACCTTTCACTAGCACTGCGACCATCACACCCTACCATCATCTAACATAATTACTATACCAGTTACCAGTTTGGGACATAAAAGAGACCAAGATCTACGATTTGCCAAGTAGAAGATGGTTCTCTAAATTAGTCCCCAATTCCCAGATGATGAAGCAAACCACTTCGGGTGGATGATGGGAATTTTACACTCATGCGTACACACATACATGTACACATGAACTCACAACTTCACTTTCTCTAGCATTCCCTTGCGATTGTGTCAAGGTTTTCAATTACGTGAGACTCATAGCTGTTTATGTTTATCAAATTTGAAGCCGACCACATATACAATGACGATGACTGGGTAATGAATTCCCTGCTTTATTGCAGGTTTATTGAGGATATCTTTATTCTATGGACGAATACCCAAGAACTACTGGAAAGTAAAATTCAACACCTAAATTCAGTGGATGATCATATTCAATTTACTTACAATATTAGTGACACTACCATTTCATATCTGGACGTTACCCTTGCCATTCACGGGAGGATTATTCAGACTGAAGTACATAGAAAATCGACAGATGTAAACAGTGCTTTACACTTTCAGAGTTTCCACCCGATCAGTCTCAAACATAATTTACCATTTTCACAACTTTTGATCCGCAAAAAAATTTGTTCTGAACACAGTGATATGGAAAAACATACCTCACAACAATATCAAATGTATCTTCAGAGAGGATACCCCCATGAAGTGATTGAACAAGCCAAACAACGCACATCTAAACACACAAGAAAGAGTCTGTTACAATTCCAAACAAAAAGACACACGTCCAGACAAGTTTTCGTCTCCAAATATTCAACAAGCTCAATAAAGCTTAAAAGGATTATCAATAAAAGGTGGGAAATGCTACAGAACGAACCAGATTTCAATGATGTCTTTAAAGATCCGCCTATGTGCGATCCAAAAATTTGAAAGGACTTATCAACACCCCAAGAAAGTCACCTAATGTTCAATTCAAAGGTATGAACAAATGCCAAAATTGTGTTCAATGTAATAATGTCATTGTTGGGAATGAGTTGCACCACCCCACCACTGGAGAAACGATTAAACTTCATCATAATTCAGACTGTAACTCAAATAAACTCATCTATTACATTAAATGCCCGTGTGGAAAGCTCTATGTGGGAAAGACGGAACGCAAAACCAAAGTGCGAATATCCGAACACAAAAGCACCATCAGAACACAGAACAAGAGCAGTAGTTTAGCAACCCACTGGCTTGATGAGAGACACAGCATAGCCCAACTAAAATTTTCAGTACTAGAAAGGGTTACACATCATGCAGATATGGATCTCACTAGAGGTTTATTACAAAGAGAAACATTCTGGATAAAACGACTTGACACCCTGATAGATAAGGGAGTTAATGACCGAATAGATTATTCATGTTATTTATGAATATGATACCAATATACTGTCTTGGGTTTATTCTGCATGAAAAAAAATTGTGCTGGATATAGATGTACTTTAAATTTACGACACTTCACTGGGTGTTTTTTCATTTTTTTCATTCTTTTCATTTCTTCACCTTAATTCACTGACAGTGCTTAGCAGTACCAATATCTTGAATTCTTAGTATAACATTCGGTAAACATAGTGCTAAGATGGCGGCCGATTAAACTTTCACTACACTCGTAGACTAGTATCCCTGAGTACGTTTTCAGTTTCCATGAACACTTCACTTAGCTTTGATGAGTGCGTCTTTTATTTTTAACCCGATCACATAACATCGCGCAAAGAAAGTTTGTCTTTCAACTAAAGCAGACATGCGGTAAAAGACGTTCGAGCCAGCAATATTGACACGGAGGGTTTTGACTTATGAAACTTGAATCTTTTTACACGGTATTATTAGTTGCCTCACTTGATATGAGGCCACTTTCGAGTAGTCTTAAAGTGCTGTCAACATTAAGAGTCGTGAATTTCACTGATCCGTTATTTTTTAGGTATTTGTCTATTATTACTTGGTCATCTACGCATACACGCATGAAGGAAAAGGTAATCTTTATTCATGCTTACAACTAATCACAGTGGTGCATTTCACTTGGGCTATTTAAAATTTTAGTCGTGTTCCTCGATTTTTTTTCAACGCATATTAGCAGTCTTTCCTAGTTGAATCAAGATCACACACCTAGACAAGCGTCACATCTCTGGTGGAGGGCTTCCTGTGAATTTAATTTAAATGTCGTGTACCAAAGACATCTACGATCCATTTTTCTAAAATAAGCTGTATGTATTTGCTGTTTTGAGACAAATGATGCTAGCATTATACTTGTATAGTAAATATTTTTTTGTTTATGTCTTAGAATTGGCCCCTGAAGAAGAGCCAAATAAGGCTCGAAATGCATTGGGCAGCAAGATAATTCTCGAAAACTTTATTCATTTTTGAAGTTGGAATGAAAAGATGTACCTCATGGACATTCTTTGAATAAAATTGAATGTATACATGTTAAATACTTTACACTAACGATTGAATTTCTTGTGGAATTCCCAGAGGATTTTTGTGTTCCTGAAAGAAATGAGTTATACAACAATATTGTTGATGACAATTTATTGAAAAGGTATTAGTAACCATTGTTACAGTGCGCAAAGGACAGGTCTTATTGACCCTTAATTTTGTTGTGTATAATAGGCATCTTTGACTGTTTTATGCCTTCCCTGCAGCACGCTTTATCATAAAAGTGGTTTACACTGAGAAAATCATTTGTTGACTAAGTTAAGTTAGTGAGTGCCTCTCCAAAAAATATTGTTAGAAGTATACTAAGCACATGTATCTACAGCCAAACAAACGATTCCTGCTGAGTGTTATTTCCCAATTTACATTTTGGGGGATGTGCGTTAATACTGGTACTGTGAGCTTTTGCAAATTTTCAATCCCACATTAATAGGAAACAGTTGTAAAGGATGGCTTTTCCTTGACGGAATTCAGTTTTACCATGTCAACTCTCGTGTGAATATACATTGTACAAATGGTTACTGTCAATTCCTTCTGTGCCAGCCCTACTGAGTGCGGATAATGGGTATACGTGTATATTGTGCTTTGATCTAAATAACCAACAATATTAATAATGGAAGAAAAACAGCACTATATGCCAATAATACATTGGACCATTCAGATCAAAAATATATAGCAATCGTTTGTTTTGCAACGGTTTAAATTTCGCAGGAAAATAGGACATAATAAAGAGAAATAATATATCAAGGCAGTTTTTATCTTGTCTGCATCAAAGTAAATTGGTTAACACAAAATAAATATCATACATCTACACCCACAGGTCTAGTCCCTCGACTGAGTTCAGATTTACAACTTGGCTTTTGAGATTTTCTTTCTATGGAACTACAATTTACCAGTTTCCCTAAAGTGTGAGTGAAAAAGCCCATATTGTTAATGTACTCGAGGTTTTAAAAAATGTATTGCATCCATTCACGGAAAAAAAGTAACTTGAAACAATATTCACCCACATGAATAGAAGCATTGCTTTCACATTCCTGCTGTTCCACCAATTTGTTTTTGCCTTTCCAAAGTTTGTGGAGTAAAGGAATTCTCAACACTGAGATTTCGACCAGCATTCTAGGTGGGACTTTTAACCTTCACCACTGTAAGAGTATTGTAGTCTTTGGAACCTTTTTTATTTTAATCATATTTTATTTATATTTCCTGGCTATTTCAAGTGTTCTCTCCCCTGCAAGGGAAATTGGATTATCTCGAAGAAAGCATCACAAATTATGTAGTATGCATATTCAGATTATCTGGAATATATGCGCCGATGGAAATTACTCATAATGCGATGATCTCCTGATACAGGTGGTTTGTATAGAGACATTCTCCACCCCTTGTATTACAACTCACGAGCCTCTAGTAGTTTCCAAGGCAGCTGTCATCTGTGGCAGGTAATACTACAACACATCCAGAATCTATTTAGGTAATGGGAAACACAGAAATTAAGACGCTGCGAAAGCCATCATTCTGACCCGCTCCATAAAATGGCGTACATTAATAAAATCACTAATTTGTGCAGATTAATCAAATGAGGCTTCATCACCACCGGGCATAGTGCAGAAGAATGACCCAGATGGGAGATTCTCTACTGGACATATGTTGAATAGCTGCTCCATTCTGTAAAGAACTTTATGTAGGGTATTAAGTTAATGTCATCTGAGGCACAAATTTGTAATGACGGTAGCCATTCAGCACAACCCCATTTTCTAGATATCCCCTCTCCCATGCTACATATTCCCCAACAAGTCCATACTGGCATCTATAAACCACTCAAGTAGTCAGCAGTCCAACCTTCAGATCCATTTCTTTATTAGAAACCTTCTTACGTCAATAAAATCATGGTGGTTGTTCATAGGCAGGCGGGCTAAGAGTTTATGTCAGGCGTTAATCTTTCTTCGCATACACACTGTCTAGGGAGCTCTGTGAATCTGCTATTTGCTGCCGCAGCCTCTCTTTCATGCCCTCGTTGGTGGCACGTTTCAATCTAACCTTCATCTCTTCAATCACTGCCTGGTAGCCAACAGTGTTGTGGAAAACTCGGATGGCTCGGTCTCCAGTGGAAACCAGAAAGCGACAGTTCACATCAAAAGCCAGGTCGGTGATTGCTTCACTGTGGACGTTGCAAAACTCTTCTTCCTTTTCGCCCTTGCTGGCATTGTACACCGTGATGTTGGAACCACTGGAGATGGCCACTACTCGAGCGTCAGGGGAAAGCGCAATCCGGCAAGGCTCCATCACTTCAAACTTGCCAGTCAACAGAAGATATGGGTCCTGCTGCTTCTTGTATTCTACGTCAGTGTCCCACAGCTTCCAGGTTCCATCCTTGGAAACTGTCGCCATCCTAGAGAGACAAACGCAAAGCTGTTAAGTGGGCTGAAATGTAAGGTAGAACACAAAATCAAGACGCCCTACTGATAATTCATCTAACTACTATTTGCAATGTGCACCACCTTAGGTCAGGAATGATAAAAAAATGTTTTGGATAGAAAATAGAATGGCCCTAGAACGCATGACTGCTATAGAAATCGACGCTTTTTTTCAGCATTAGACTTCTTCCCACTATGAACATCAACTAAATGCAGGAATCAGGTCTCTTATCAAACAGGAGCTCTTTTAAAAAAAAAAACTTTATTTAGCGTTTCGTCAGGAAGTATCCAGCAACATTATGAAATACACAGTCATTGCACAAATACGATGAAATAATCTTACACTCGCAGTTAGGCATAGTACGTATAAAACAATTCAAGGAGAACAGCCATATGCAATGGAACATTCAACATGGGGAGGGCAGCCCACCTAGCAACACACCATGGCCCAGACCCCAGAGAAAACACCGCACCCAAACATCTGGTGCCTGACTGTAGGAACAATAAAGAAAAATAGAAGTCACAGAAAACGGAACATACAACGCTTCTCGTGTGAAATGTATCCTAATTAGCCCACTCCTGTGGGGACAATGCCCTGTTCCAGCTGAGCGGGAAGGTCGCGTTGCAAGGATGTCAAATATATTCTAAAAGGGCCCCATATGTCTCTGGGCCGCGAGGTAGACGGTACTGTGGTAGCGTACACCTCACTCCTCTTGTTGCAAGAGGCAAGGCTGCTCATCCACCCCTGGATGGAAGGAGCGGTCCGGCTGCTCCAGTGGATAGCCACCTCTCTCTTAGCCAGTAGGAGACAGATAGCCGCAAATTGTCGAACCTTTCGGGGGGGAAATTAACTACATAGCCTAGGAAGGCAAAACAGGAGCTCTTTTAGAATACTAAAGACAATGTTTAACTATTCCAGAAGGTTCTAAATGCAGCTTAACATGTATTTGTAAAGCACACGTTCACCCAGAAGGGTATCTTGGAGCTGAATAACAGATGTTTATTGTTACTCAACTCATTGGTACTTATTTTATCGACCTGCCGGGATATGAATCTGTGACCAGGAGGTCAAATAGAGGCCCCTTAAGTGGATGGATTAGTCCACTAAGTTACCAGACCCAGCTAACTAGCAATGATGTGTATATGCTGTATAGCAGAGTGGCTGCTGTGCAGCAGTGGCTAAAAACAATAAAAAAGGGCTATGATAAATTCCAGCGCTACTGCACTTACAAAAAGAACAAAAAGAAAAAAAGCCATTAGCACTGGCTGCGTCATAGCGCTTTTCAAAAACAGTTTTAGCCACGCTGCAGAGCATCTGTGCTGCTGTACAGCATAGCTACAAAACATTGCCAAAGCCAACAGCTCTCGTGGGCGAGACCTATTGGCTTTGCCAATACTCGTTTGTGAGAGGAATATGCCCAAGCATAGAGGGTAATGTATGCATAGTTTTAGCAGAACATTATGCCCAAGCATAGAGGGTAATGTACGCATAGTTGTAGCAGAACAATCAAAATGTACTTTACAATCCACCTCACTGTACCCGACTCTGAGTTGGGGTTGCCTAAGTGGGGCTGTGGAAAGGCAATGAGTAGCGGTTTGGTCTTTAGATTTGGTACTATCCTCACAGTACAGAAGAGCGCTCCTACCATCACATGCAAGTAATGGCTTTTTCGCAACAGTGTGCTGGTGTGGCAAAAAGGCAGGAAAACCAACTGACTGGTTGACATGAAATAGAGGCAACATTTGGCAAGAATCGATGAGGAGTCCGAGGGACTACCTAGACCTTGAACACCTTATTAACTGGTTCGGACACTGAAACCTTTTAGTTCACTTAATCTGTGAAAGGAAGCAATGCAAACAAGGAAAGACACTTCCCAGGACAGCAACTACAGTGGACATAAAGGGACAGAATCAAAAGGGGCCGCCATAAGTCTAAAGGGTCAATGACCTTGTCAGGCCCTTCGATGAAGGCTTTAATGACAAGTCTCCAAAAATGGACTGACATTTAGAACAAAATCAGTGACTAAAGGTAAGTGCACCCTGATACAAGAGTAGTACAGCCCTGGCTTTTGTAGGTTTAATAAGTAATAAATAATGTGGCACTGAAAGGCTTATGTTCATACGATTACAGTAATGGACAAAGTGCTTCAATTTGGCAGCATAACATGTTGAGTAGCAAGTTTTCAAGCTTCCCTTAAGATTTGCATGCACCTGACCTGCTAACTGCCAAATTCTAGGATTCTGTTGCCAAATTTCAAGATTTAGCGACTTGGATCTGGATACAGCAAATGCTCTTCCAGTTGCATGAGCAGGTCAGGCGTAGTCTCCAGTTCTTGTGAGGATGAATGGACATACTTGCCGTACGGTTTCCGCTTTTCAGTAGAAACGGTTTGTTTGTTGGACAACAAACATTGGGATGGTGCCAGACTGAGCCTATACACCCCCTCAGGATATGCTGGCCTATAGAACCAGCTAGCTCACAGTGCCCTTAAACCTAGTAAGGTAACAAATGGTTTGGGCAACCACAGAACATGACAACCCTGATTCCCCAGGAATCGTGGTAACAGATCTAGCACCTTTTCGCTTAGCCACTCGTGCTCTCTCAGAGGGATATACAAGAACTACACAAAGGGGTGTTTTCAATATTTATTGAACCATTGGGATTCTTGTATAGATTAAAGTGAGTAGCGATATAAGGGCAGTGAACAGAATGAACAATTCCACCATCGTGCTGAAACAGTATATATATTTATATATAGGGAGGGAGGGAGAGAGAGGGAGAGGAGGAAGAGAGGGGGGAGGATGAGGGATGAGAGAGGGAGAGAGGAAGAGAGGAAGAGAGGAAGAGAGGGGGGGAGGATGAGGGATGAGGGATGAGAGAGGAAGAGAGGAAGAGAGGAAGAGAGGAAGAGAGGAAGAGAGGAAGAGAGGAAGAGAGACATTTTGCCCGAGTGCTCCCCTTAGTAGCCAGTCGCCCAAGTACAAAACACATGGATGAAACCGCACCGGAGATACTCTGGCAGAACCTCCAGACACTTGGTGAACACGTTGGAGCTGTTGTGACTCCAAAAGTTAGGAAATTAAATTGGCAATAAACTCCATTTACAACAGACCTTAAGATACTAGTAGTGAGCAGGATGAATGGGGGAAGTAGAATTACGCGTCTCAGACGGAAGGGTGTCATGTAGTCCCTTTGTTGGAGAAGAGGGGAGTTGACAAGAAAGTATTGAAATGGCTGCATGTGTTACTCTGTGTGATGTAGTGGTTGAGTGCTTGGATGTTAAGGATGGGCTGCAGAGACCAGTCTTTCTTTAGAAAGAGAAAGTACAATAGGCTTGATTGCCCCCTTTGTAAGGATGTCTTACTTCCTCCAACAGATGCCTGCAATCCTCTGGAGTCGCGTTGAATTGGCATGGTGGTACACGGGTGGGGAGGTATGGAATTCAAGGTGCACCTATGTTCTAAAATTACTCTGCAATTGTGGCAGGTAGAACCTCACTTGTGTGCCGATAGGTGCTGGATAGGGGAAGGGAGTGGTGGATAGGGGTAGGGTCAGAGGGATAGGCGATACGATGGTTAGTTTGCTAGAGGCGCCCAGGGCAGAGATGTCTCTAGCCTGGGCACTGCTGGCCTTGCTGTGTACGTTGCCATGGAATCTAGCTCACTGGTGTCTCTTGATTGCTGACTCTTCTGAAAGGACTGCTGCTGTGGCTGATACTTGCTTCAAAGCAGTAGATGCTGCTGTGTATCCCATGTGTAACTCACATTGTTGTCGAAACCCAGTTTTGGGCTACTGGGGCTGTAGCACACCCATAGCTTTTGTTGTGTCAGTATCCTTCTTTATTCTTTCATACTGTTCATCCCCCCGAGGGCTGAAGAGACCCTAGCCATCAAACAGCAAACAAATGAGGTTCTGGTGTACTTTCATGCAAAAACAAGGAACCCTCAGACAGGTATAGAGAACAGGAAATTGGTGTTTATTTGCTGTGAGGTTGTATCCTGTATCTAATGTACAAGAAATAACCATGCCTTCCTCAGCAACTTCTGCACCATTTTCTGTTATTTGTCAGGGAGGTGTTTTAGTATCTCCTCCATTTCAGCCCACTGATCCCAGATATATCTCACCAGTAATGTCATGGAGCTGGCAAAACACCGCTGTGGGACAGCTCCTAAAGCAACTTGTTTCTCTAGCCCTTCAATCTTTTTACTCCTTTGTCTACAAGAGTATCACCTGTGCCTGCATAAGAGCTTTACTGCACACCGTAGGCAGTAAGTGCCACAGAGTCTGGTGGGACATGCTCATGAATAAAGAAAGGGCCCTGCTGTGCTGGTTTAGATTTCTTCTCTACTGAAGTGGCGACCATCCTGGTTTTACCTAGATGCTTAAAATTGTCCTCAGAGCACTTTAGAATTGATGTATGCATAGGAAGAAAATGAGTAGTCTGTTAAGTTAGTGAAAGGGTTTCGAATAGGAAATTTTTCTCTTGCACGTGAATAGGTACCTCATGGCGCACTGCTGCTCTTGCAATGACAGAGTGATATGCAAAGGTGTCTCTGGCATCAAAGCTTTGACAGGATATGGTTCTACGAATGTACTGTCCCAGAGGATTTGCTCTTTAATCATGCCAGGCATTCTACTGTTCACCAGTGGCCCTTGGTTCCTGCTAAGGTGGTAATGGATCAGATGGAGGGTCCGGATAAGAATCTAAATGTGAATCATTTGGGGATGCAAGTGCTGGGGGTGGTGGCAAGACTTTGGCGGAGTTATTCTTTCTGAGGAAGGAGTTGAGCCCTTAGTAGCCTCCTCAAACGTCAGCTTCTTTTTTTATGTTGAACATAGAGAAGGAAGGGGGCCACGCAAGGACAGGATCCACTGTTGAAGGCAATATAGATGGTTCACTGCCTACTGTCGGACTGTCCACCCTTTTCCCTTAGGAGCTGTTGTAATGATTGGTATCAAGGATGAGCTCCACTTCGAAGCTTATTTTGGCACGGAAGGTAGCATGGTAATCTCTCTGGCTCAAGCCTCTAGGTTTTTGCCACAAAAAGGTATTACAGAGCTATAAAAAGTCTGTCAGAACCCACTGATCTCAACATTAGCGGGCAGTGCCAACTGTTTTCAGAGGGCAGTTCCTCAGTCATGATATGGTACTGTCAATACTGTTCTTTGGTATGGAGCAGAGGCTTGCTTCGAGGTTGATACCCGGTGCAAGAATCCTCTGTTGACAGGAGTACAGTTTACCAGAAGCTATGGGTATTGCGCCAGACTCTTGTTGGCACTCAAAACGGGAGGTGTAGGATTTGTGAGGGTCCTTGAGATTCTTCTCTGAAGATGAAGTCATGAGAAGAAACCTTCATTCTGGGCTTCCAGATGAGCCTACCCAGTCATGCCACTTACGCCTTTATCAACTGCAGTGGACGGTGACTTGGCAATGTCTCAGTGCTGCAATGTGGAGTAATGGGCTCACTACCTTTTGCGTTTGTGCCAAATGGTCCATCTAGTGTTGGGTCCGGATGTTTGCAAGTTGTTTTTCTTCAAAGAAGTCTTTCCAGTCACAAGGTAGGTGACTCATCCTTTCAGTGATAGTGCGCATGGGCATCGACTCCATTTTTAGATTGTTTTCCCGCAGAGGGTGAGAATGGAGTTAGTGGTAAAGAATAGAGATGTTCATGCATATGTATGTATAATAAAAGAGAACTGCAGCAGCTACGCCTACCCGGAGAGGCGGGTGGGCGAATGTGAATCTATAGCTTCTACATGCCAAGAACAGAAGTTTACTGGGTAAGTAACATTATCCGTTCGAGCTGTAGATCACATGCTTTGCATAGCTTATACAGCAGTATTCTCCCAAAGAGGTGGCTAACCTGTAGCTGTTGGAGTTGTCTGAAACAGTGTTCTAAGTACTGCCTGGCCCATATTAGCTTGTTGTCTCGCTAACACATCTACACAATAATGCTTGGTGTATGTGTGCAGTGTAGACAATGTTGCAGCTTTACAAATGTCAACTATGGGGATGTTTCCCAAGAAAGCCATTGTAGCTCCGATTTTGCGAGTGGAATGCGCTCTAGGGGGTACAGTTAAAGTTCTTTTTGCATAACACGTTTGAATACATTTAACAGTCCACCTTGCAATACCCGACCTGGAGATAGGATTGCCCTTGTGTGGTGGTGCAAAAGCAACAAAAAGTGGTTTGGTTTGGCGAAATGCTTTAGTTTTTTCAATATAACATAAAAGGGCTCTTCTGACATCTAAGGTGTGTAGAGCTCGTTCTGCCACAGAATCAGGTTGAGGAAAGAATACTGGTAATTCAACCGACTGATTGATGTGAAAGGCAGATACTACCTTAGGTAGAAATTTGGGGTTAGTACGAAGAACCACTTTGTCTCTGTGTAGTTGGAAAAAAAGGTTCTTCTATGGTTTGTGCCTGTAGTTCAGTGAAGTGATTGCAATGAAGAAAGCAGTTTTCCAAGAGAGAAACTGTGGCTCACATTTGTACATGGGTTCAAAAGGAGGGCCCATTAACCTTGTTAGGACTATGTTTAGATTCAGGTCTGGGGCAGGTGGAAGTCTTGGTGGTATGACTCTTAAGTCCTTCCATGAAAGCTTTGATTACGGGCACTCTGAAAACCAATAAATGCTGCCTATTCTGTAGATACGAAGCTATTGCAGCGAGATGTCGTCGGATAAAAGTGTAAGCCAATCCGGACTGCTGCAAGTGTAATAAGTAACAAATTATGTTTTGTATTGAAGCATCAAGAGGATTTGTTATAGCAATAGATAACAACACATTTCTTTTTAGCTACATAACAGGCACTTGTAGTAGGCCTTTTGGCCTCTCTGACGTCCATACAGTCTGGTGGAAGATTTAGATATCAAAGTAACACAAGAAGGGAGTGAAGCGGTAATGCTCCAAAGAACAGAAGGTGGATACGTCCGCCTCAAGTTATATTGTCAAAAACCAAAGGGATCCACCCTTATGGGAAAGTATAGAAGTGTTCCTCCAGACTACGTGCGTCTGCTACAATGGTGGAAAGCACACAGCTTTGTTTAAATACCCCTCACCCACCAAAAGGACCCTTCGTGGCATGCTTCATCATCAGGTTCTTCTCGTCCCGCTGCGGGACGGGGCGTGCTACGAACTAAGACTACGTGGGAGCACTAGTTATGAAAAACAATACTATATGTGGAGTAGGAGTGTGAGTGGAAGGGTCAGAAGTGAGTGAATGGTGAAAAACTAAAAAATACCTGGCTCAGTGGAAAAAATAAATGTTAATGTTCCTTTGAGCTGGTATTGTTAAAAGTGAGGAATTAGATGGAGATACTATGCTTTAATGAGCAGTGTCTCCTGTGTCAACATGTTTCGCTAGGAGATAGAGGTTGTGGTGAATGGCCCACCTCCTAATGTCTTGGGCCAAGTGTGACAGTTGGAGAGAGTGTCCCCTCCCCACCCCCGTTTTTGTATGTAATACATAGCTGTCATGTTGTTGTTACGAACTAGGACAGTTTTGCCAATTAGGTGAGATTGAAATGCTTTGAGCGCTAGAAAGACTGCTAGCAGTTCTCGATGGTTGATGTGGAGCGATTTTTGATGTTGGCTCCAGAGGCCTTAAACTGTGTGGGGCTGAAGATGAGCCCCGCCAGCCAGTGAGGAACACGTCCGCTATTAGCATTGTCAGTGGAACTGGGTCTATGAAGAGCCATCCTTTTGATACATTTTGTGTGTTCCACCACTGCAGAGAGCGAGGAGTATGGCCGCTTACCAACACTAGATCGGTTAAAAGACCCTGTGATTGGTTCCACTGACTCGCTAAGCATTCATGTAGGGGACGCATGTGAAGCCTGGCATGGGGAACCATTATGAAGCAAGATGCCATCATTCCGAGTAGTTGCAGTTTAGCTGGAAGTGAGTGATTGGATTGAAACTGGAGAACTAGAGCCTGAATGTTGCGAATTCTGGCTGTGTTGGGAAAGGCCAAAGCCTTGTGAGTATTTAAAGTAGCACCTAGGTAGTTTTGAGTATTGGAAGGTTGGAGATGTCATTTTAGCACATAGACTGTGAACCTCAATTGATGTAGTAACTGTAGTGTTCTGGGAGTGTGTTGGAGACATGTTGCAGAAGTGGTAGTACTTGTCGAAGTGTTATGTGAAAATGGTCTGACTGTATGTAAAGATTTGGTTCTCTGAGGTCCAGAATTGGTTTGAGAGACCCGTCCTTTTTTGGGTTTGAGAAAGTAAAAGGAGTATACACCCGACCCACGATATTGTAGTGGTACAGGCTCTATAGCCCCTATTAGAAGGAGAGACTGAACCTCTTGTTTGAGAAGGTGTAAGTGATCCGGTGAGAGTTTGTGTGACCGTGGAGGAATGTTTGGAGGATTGTTGGTGAACTCCAGGCAATAACCAGAACGGATAAGGATTAGTTACTTGCCTGTAATCCTAGTTCTCATCCAGGGGTATACTCATCAAAGTCATAATCTATGAATAATCCCCGCCCATGTGCGGGATCCCGGAGCATATAGAAAATACATATATATACATATATATATATATATATATATACACATATGTGAAAACATATAAATGCAGCCTAATAATGTTCAAAACATGTCAATGCTGTAAATTACATATATTTTTGCATAGTAGTGCCCCCGTAACCCGTAAGGAAAAAAGGAAGCATCAGGCAAATTATAACACAGCACTGCTTTATTGCCATAAAGCAACATGTAATTGTAGGCATTCGCCAGTAGGCTGCAGCAGAGTATCAAGAAACCAAGAAAACGGACACCCTGCCTTTAAGGCATTAGAGTAGGGGGATCGTGCCTTTAAGGCCTGCCTGTGACCCCCTGCTCCCATGATGCACTACAGGTGGCAGTTGGGCCAGTTCTTTTTGGCGGTGCCTCCGCAAGTGAGTAGATCTGCCTTCCATACATCACTTATTTAAAGAGAAAACATTGCTCGTCCGGGGAGGTGGGTGGGTCGCTTATGACTTTGATGAGTATACCCCTGGATGAGAACTAGGATTACAGGTAAGTAACTAATCCTTCTCATCCAGGGGATACTCATCAATAGTCATAATCTATGAATAGAGTAGCAAGCCCATACCCAAAGTCTCGCGGACGAGCAAAAAACAGTTAAAAAACAAACAGCAAAACACATTTTGCATTACAGTTATGCAAACAGGTTCCTCAGAGAAGCCTGCCCCACCTGGGCGTCGGCCTGCGCGTCTGAATCTAGGCAGTAATGGCGCGTAAAAGTATGGACTGAGCGCCATGTAGCCGCTTTACAGATCTCAGACATGGGAACGTTGCGAAGGAGTGCTACCGTAGAAGCCTTCCCTCGAGTGGAGTGTGCTCTAGGTTTACCCTGCAGAACTTTGTGGGATAGTTGGTAAGCCAAAGCTATACAAGAGACAATCCATCTTGAAATAGATGTCTTGGATGCAGCCAGCCCGGTATTCGTGGGCCCATAGTTCACAAAGAGCCTGTCTGACTTTCTAAGAGGAAGGGTCTTAGCCAGATAGAATTTCAGAACCCTCCGGAGGTCAAGAGAGTGTAGGGCTCTCTCCGGGGGAGTGGTCGGTTGAGGAAAGAAGGTGGGCTACGTGATCACCTGGTTAATGTGGAAGTCCGAGACCACCTTGGGTAGGAAGCTCGGATGGGTACGGAGCACCACCCTATTAGCATGAAACACAGTGTAAGGTTCCTTGCAGCAGAGGGCCTGAATTTCACTAACCCTACGGGCCGAAGTGATGGCTACTAAGAAGGCAGCCTTCCAGGTCAGATGTTGCAAGGAGGCCTTATGAATCGGTTCAAAAGGGGCTCCCATCAGCTTAGAGAGAACGATGTTCAGTTCCCAGGAAGGGGAAGGAGACCTCACAGGTGGGTAAACTTTCTTAAGCCCTTCTAAGAAATCCTTTACCACTGGCATCTGAAAGAATGAGGTCTGGGTAGGAGACTTCCTATAGGCTGTAATAGCAGCTAAGTGCACTCTGATGGAAGAGTACTTTAACCCAGACTTCGCCAAGTACAGTAAGTAGGGGAGAATAACCTGTCCTTGAGCCCGGATCGGATCAAGGGTGTTATCTCTACACCAGAAGCAGAATCTTTTCCATTTAAAGCCATACGACTTCCTCGTGGAGGGCCTCTTTGCCTCCCGAAGAATGCTCATACAGTCCGGTGGAAGATCTAGATGTCCGTACTGGATGAATTCAGGAGCCATGCCGTCAAGCGGAGGGAGGGGAGATTGGGGTGGAACACTCTCCCCTTGTCCTTGGTCAGCAAGTTCGGCAGGCATGGCAACCTCCTCTGTGGTACCTCCGACAGCTGGAGTAGATCTGGGTACCACCACTGCCGGGGCCACTCCGGTGCTATTAGGATCATCCGAGTTCTGGCCCTGTAGAACTTCTGAATCACAGCCGGGATGAGAGGGAGAGGAGGAAAAGCGTAAAGCAATGTCCTCGACCAGCTGATCAAAAGCGCGTTCCCCTGCGACCCCCGTTGAGGGAACCTGGAGGCGAAGACGGGGCATTTCTTGTTGTCCGCGTCTGCGAACAGATCGATGTCTGGTATGCCCCACAAGCGGAAGATGTCTTGAGCTACGTCTTCGTTAAGCACCCAGTCGTGCGCTTCGACGAAGTCTCTGCTGAGGCCGTCCACCTGCACGTTCAGGGTCCCTGGCAGGTGAACAGCGACTATCGTCAGGTTTCTCGCCAGAAGCCATTTCCAGATTGACTGGGCCTCCAGAGACAGGACCCGTGATCGGGTCCCTCCTTGCTTGTTCAGATAGAACATAGTTGTGGTGTTGTCCGTCTGAACCTGAACATAGTCGGTCTGCAGGGATGGGTACAGGGACTTGAGAGCGAGATGGACTGCTCGTAGCTCCAAGAAGTTGATGTGATAGCTCTGTTCGGTAGCGGACCAGAGACCTTGTACTTGAAGCCGGCCCATATGAGCCCCCCAGCCCTGCATGGAGGCGTCTGTGACCACTGTCTGTGTCGGAGGCGCCTGATGGAAAGGGACGCCGTGAAGCAGATGGGAGCGCTTCATCCACCACCGGATGGAATCTTTGGCGGCTTGATGAAGGGTAATGTGATCCTCCCAGCGGCCGGACCTCTGCGACCACTGATCCTCTAGGTCTTGTTGCAGAGGACGCATGTGCAGACGTGCATTGGGCACGATGTAGATGCACGAGGCCATGGATCCCAGGAGAGATGACACTTGTCTGGCTGTGGGATATTCCGTGCTGAGAAGCGTGCGGCTTTTTTGCAGCATGGAGGATAACCTCTCCTCCGAAGGACACACGCTTGCGCTTGAGGAGTCTAGAGAGGCGCCCAGGTAGTGGATCCGCTGAGTTGGATTGAGGATCGACTTCCTGTAGTTGACCTGCAGGCCCAACGAGTGTAGAAGGTTTAGGCAGAACGAGAGATGACTCTGCAGTCGAGCCGGAGTGGAACTTTTTAAGAGCCAGTCGTCTAGATAGGGGTAGACGAATATCTTCCGTTTGCGGAGAAATGCAGCCACCACCGCCATGCACTTTGAGAATGTTCGTGGCGCGGACTTGAGGCCGAATGGCAGGACCTTGTATTGATAATGTTGGCGAAAGATGTGAAATCTGAGAAACTTCCGATGTTTCGCTGAGACAGGAATGTGGAAGTATGCATCCTGTAAGTCGATGGCACACATCCAGTCCCCCTGGTGTAGATGTGGGAAGATCTGGTGCAGTGCTAGCATCCTGAATTTTTCTCTTCTGAGAAATCTGTTGAGTAGGCGGAGATCGAGGATTGGTCTGTAGTCTCCGATCGCTCCTCTTTTCTGAACAAGAAAGTACCGGGAATACACTCTTTGATTTCTCTGCCTGTTTGGAACTTCCTCTACGGCGTTTTTGGAGAGGAGAGTGGCAACTTCGTCCTTTAAAAGCTTGTTTTGGCTGGGAGGGAGTGGCTGTTTCCGTGGGGGTACCTGCGGAGGGGGAGATTTGAACCTCAGCAAGTAGCCACGCTCTACAATACTCAGCACCCATCTGTCGTTTGTAATTGCATTCCACTCTGCCAGGTGAACGGTGATACTTCCTCCTACCGGAGTGGCGAACGAGCGCGGAGGAAGTAAGTTTTCACTGTTTGGGAGGTTGCTTAGAGGACTGCTGCTGTTTAGCATTTCCTCTTCCTCTGCCCCGGCCCCTTTGCTGAAACTGGGACCTCTGTTGGTTTTGAGAGGACCATTGGGGCGTTTGAACGCGCTGGTGAAAGGCACGTTTGTCGCCCTGGCGAAAGCGCTTGCGGAACTCTTTGCGCTTTTCCAGTCCCACAGCCTTTACGGTGTCCAATTCAGTTTTCATCTTGCTCATTTGGTCGTCCGCATGAGCTCCAAATAGCGATGATCCATTAAACGGCAAATTAAGAATTCTTTTCTGCGCATCTGGTTTGAGGCCCGTTAATCTGAGCCAGGCCGAACGGCGGGAGCAGATGCCATGGGAGTAGCCATGCGCGGCTAGGTCTGATGCATCCGCCGCTGCGCTTATTACTTGGTTGGCCACCAGTCTGCCTTCATGGAGGATCTCCGTGAAGTCCTGCCTGTCCTCCCTAGGCAATTTCTCCACGAATCTGGCCAGGGAATCCCATAGGGAGCGATCATACCTCCCCAGCAGGGCTGAAGCGCTAGCGACCTTCATGTTCGAGGCAGAGGTATTGCACATTCTCCTGCCGTAGGAGTCCATCAGCTTGCTGTCCTTCTCAGGGGGGACAGAAGCAGATACTGAGGCTGAGTGAGACTTCATGGCCGCCGCCACGATCACCGAATCCGCTGGCGGGTCCGCCCTCAAGAATAAAGGGTCCTCGGTCGGAGCCTTGTACTGCTTTGCTATTCTCGAGGGAACCGAGCCCGCTGTAGCCGGTGTAAGGAACGTGGCCATCGCTGGTTCTAACAATCCTGGCACCAACGGGAGCAGAGGTCTGGGAGCTGACCGATGGTGTAAAGTGTCAAAGATCACAGAAGTAGGTGCCTGAGGGACGTGCAGTGCGATGTTCAACTTCTGCGCCCCTCTACCCAGGACGTCCGAGAAAGTTATAATGTCATCCACCGGGGACACTCGCGATGGAGGCGTGGATGAAAAAGTAGGAGAGTAGTCCCGGACTGAGGATCTTGTGGATGAAGTCCCAGTGGACGACCTGGTGCGTCGCCTCTTGTGGGAGCGTTCGCTATGGTGAGCCCTTGATCCTGATCTGCGCTTGGACGGAGATCTTGGACGTTTTGGCGCAGTGCGACGGTCCCTGGAACGAGACCGGCGTGGTGAAATTGTCCTTGGATCCCTCGGAGGCGATTTACTCCTGCGCGGTGGGGAATACCTGCGGGAGTAGTCCGATCCCGGACTCCGACATGCGCCAGCGCCCACATCTCGTAACCAGCGCGGTGACAGTCCGAACCGCTCTGGAGCCTCGGGTGATCTTTCCGGAGATATTTGCACGATGTGCAGTCCCGGAGATGATGACTGTTCTCCTGGGGACCTCTCCGCGGGCGGTCCAGTTTTCGCCCTCGACGTCGACGACGTCTGCGTCACCATCGGCAAGTGTGAGGTATGCCGTTCTGGTCTCGATGGCGGTCTCGACGCCGATCGCGGAGACCTCGACGTCGATCTCCTCTTCTCTGGCACCTGACGTCGGCTAGATGACCTCGACGTCGGCCGTGTCATCGACGTCGACCTCTCTCGACGTCGACTGGGCGACTTTGACGTCGACCTCTCCTGCCGTCGACCGAGCGACTTTGACGTCGACCTCTCTCGACGTCGACTGGGCGATTTCGCCGTCGACCTCTCTCGACGTCGACTGGGCGACTTCGACGTTGACCTCTCTCGACGTCGACTGGGCGACTTCGACGTTGACCTCTCTCGACGTCGACTGGGCGACTTAGACGTTGACCTCTCTCGACGTCGACGTGGTGATCTTGACGTCGATCTTCCTCTCGACGTCGACCTTCTATGCCGCCGAGTGGGGGTAACCATCGACGGCGACCGGCCCACTCGCGGCGGAATGTACGTCGCCGCATCTCTCGACGTCGACCCCCTCGAGGGTGGCGGAGAGTGTCTCGACGTTGACGGAAGCCTCGACGTCGACGGAGACAGTCCAGATGTCACCGGACTAGCAGCCTTCGAGCCCGAAGGGCCGCCTCTCGACGCCGACTTACTTTTGCGCGGTGGAGACTCTCGATGGTGGGATGAATCCCTCGACGCCGAAGTTCTCTGCCTTTTCGCCGGCATCCTCGACGTCGACGGCGAACCTCTTGGACTCCTGGTCTTTTTGGAGCCCGGGGAGCTGGTATGTCGCCGTTTCTGTACTTGCGTAGCTGAAGAAGGTGGTCTTGATGAGGAATGCTCGCCTTCACGACGGCTTCGTTCCTTCTCCAGTCTTGCATGCAGTTTAATGCGCTCTCTGTCCCTCAGAGTGCGCTTTGAGAACTTCTGGCAGTGGGGACACTGGTCAGGATCGTGTTTTGATGGTAAACACACAATACACACCGAGTGTGGATCCGCCAGTGCCATTTTATTACCACAAGAAGGGCATTTCCTAAATAAAGTAGACATTCTGACTGGAAAAAATTGGAAAATTCACTGGAAACCAGCAGAATTAGCCCTTAAAAGCCAGAAAACGTCGAAAAAAGCTTGAAAAAGCGGTAATTCTAAATTTCAGTCAAAAAACTGAAGAGCTCAAGCTCCAGGATCCTCACAGAAGGAGCCGGAAAAAAGAACTGGCCCAACTGCCACCTGTAGTGCATCATGGGAGCAGGGGGTCACAGACAGGCCTTAAAGGCACGGTCCCCCTACTCTAATGCCTTAAAGGCAGGGTGTCAGTTTTCTTGGTTTCTTGATACTCTGCTGCAGCCTACTGGCGAATGCCTACAATTACATGTTGCTTTATGGAAATAAAGCAGTGCTGTGTTATAATTTGCCTGATGCTTCCTTTTTTCCTTACGGGTTACGGGGGCACTACTATGCAAAAATATGTAATTTACAGCATTGCCATGTTTTGAACATTATTAGGCTGCATTTATATGTTTTCACATATGTATATATATATGTATATATATGTATTTTCTATATGCTCCGGGATCCCGCACATGGGCGGGGATTATTCATAGATTAGGACTATTGATGAGTATCCCCTGGATGAGAATTTCCAGTACCCATTTGTCTGTAGTAGCAGACGGGTAGGAAATGTGAAAGACTCCCCCACCCCCCCACTAAACCCCCCCCCCCCCCCAACGGATGTTAAATGGTCAGGGGGAAGTGTAAGGAAGTCACTGGTGTGGGAGGGGGAGGCAAGTGTATTTGAGCATCTACCTCTACCATTGTTGCCTCTCTAACCCCCTCTAACCCCTCTTTAGTAACCCTTAGAGGCAGTGGGTTGATTGTTGCCTTTATATGTGGTGATGGTAGTATCTGAGGAGGTATTCTTAGATCCTCCGTGGTGGAAGGAGCGCCTAAAGCAACCACGTCCTGGTGTTAATTGAAGGGCTCCCATGGATTTGGCCACTTATGTCTTTCTTCATTTGTTCCAGTGAGGAGTCTACCACAGGGCAAAAGAGGTGTTCCTTATCGAATGGTGTGTTCTGTTCAGGATAGAAGTCTGAACCTTTGGTTTGAATCCGGAAATACGAAGCCAGGCATGCCTACATGAAAGGATGCTGGAGTTGACAGCTCTGGCAGCAGTGTCTGCAGCGTCTAGGGCGCACCGGATGGAATTATTAGAAATGAGCTGTCCCTCCCACACTAGGTCTTGCGCTTTGGACTTGTGCTAATCAGGTTGAAATTGGAGCAACTGCTCAATTTCATCCCAATGCGCCCTGTCGTACCTAGCGAACAGAGCTTGTGTATTGGAGATGCGCCAAAAGTTTGCAGCCTGTGAGGCTACCCTACCCTATTCCCCGAAGTGTCTATCAGCTTAGATTCTTTATCTGGGGGTGGAGCATCTCCTGTTTGCGAATTGGCCCTTTTGCAAGCGTTGGAAACCACCAAGTAATCCAATGGTAACTGCCCCTTTATGTATGCTGGATCAGAGGGTGCAGGCTTATACTTCTTATCTACCCTAGGGGTGAGGATACGTGCCACGACAAGGTCATTAAAAATATTGTCCAGATGCCTGATCATACCCTTAAGCATGGGAAGTGTGTCTTGAGGACCCTTGTGTGATGCTAAGACTCGAAAAGGAAATCCTCTTCTAGGGATTCCTTATGTAGCTGAACCCCATGATAGTTAGCAGCTCTACCCAGCAGTTCTATGTAACCTACACAGTCATCTGGTGGAGAAGGCTTGGTAGGGTACAGGTCAGGATCATTCCCTGTGGGGGGATTGGTGTAATAATCTGTCCAGGGTTCTGGCTCATTGTCCCCAGCCCCATCCCTATGCCCATCATCCTGATCTCCAGGCGTATTTAGTGGTGAGTGCTGAGGTGAAATTAGTGAAGGTTTAAACTGAGGAGAAGGAGGTGATGGAAAGGGAGGAGGACAAGGATTAGTACCAAAATGTTCCCTCTTTAAAGGAATGTGGTAGGTCTCTTCTGTCTCAGGTTTCCGTTTTATTGTCACTTTTGTGGTGATCTGTCCAGTAGTTTGGTGGATATATAGCTCCCTTTGTTTTGGATCCGTTTTGGAAGATAGAGCATCGAAATGTTGTTCTTTAGATGTAATCAGCAGAGTTTGTTTCTATGCCAAAGTTTGCGGTGCCGGTGTTTTGGATACCGAGGATTTCGGATCGAAAGCCGTTTTTGACATCGAAGGGGGAGGGGCAGAGCCTGTCTTTGACTTCGATCCTGAACCTTTCAGCTCGGTGCCAATCTTCGAACGGCTCTGTTCGGAGCCGGAAGCCTTTTGGATGTGTTTCGGTGCCGAGCCCAGGGGCGGGGCATCGGAAACATGTTCTCAGTGCCGACCGTGGCCCAGAGGTGGGGGTTGGACCAAAGCCTTCTTCTTGGACTGAGGTGGACTTTGGGGCCAGGGAGGATCTGTACTCATGGTGCGCTGCCCTTGCGGGATGTCTTCGTCCCCCTCGGAACCGTAGTCTGAGATGGAGATAGGGTCTATTGCATCAACGGCCTCTTGTTCCGAATCTTCTCCAAAGAGGTCTGGAATGGAACTTGTGTGTTGGCTCTGCATGTCGCTACGTCAAGCCCGACGGTCGCGAAACGTCTTTCTTGATCGGAAGGCTTTACACGCGTCGCAGTCCTGTTCTCTGTGCTCCGGCGACAAGCACAGGTTGCACACTTCATGGGAGTCGGTGCGCGGATATTTCGCGTGGCATCTAGGGAAGAATTTAAAGGGAGTCCATTCCATCACCTGCGAAGCAGACTGACACGGGTAGACCAGACAGCCTTTCACAAGCAACCCGATTGAAAGAGGTTTTTTAAAGTAAATACGATACACTGAGAATGGGATTACACGATCGAAAACAATACTGTCGAGGGTTGCTTGCGCACCGAGGGAAACCGGAGAAACGGTGTCGAACCAGAGCGTAGCAATTCACGTCCGGACTCGATGGTGGAAAAAAACTATCTAACAATGGAGTCTATGCCCATGCACATTATCACCGAAAGGAGGAGTCACCTACTTCGTTACTGGAAAGCCTTCAAGAAAAACAACTTGAAAACATCCGGACCCAACACTGGATGGCAGGAGTATGCAAAGCATGCAATCTACAGCTCACATGCCTCGAACATTACAGACCTGTTATTAATACATGCTTAGACTGACACAGGGTAAGTGTCTGAGAATCTGCCCATCAGTCAATCCTCGAAAGAGGCCATTCAAGGCTACACTCTTTCAGGCTTGGAGTGCCACATAAATTATGCAAAACCCGAAGCAGGGTACTCTGGGCAGTCCCAAAGTATGGGTGGAGAGCAGCTCCTTTCTACGGAGAAGCTCCTTTATACGGAGCACCCTACAACACCACCACCAACACTCTGAATCTGCTCACTTCAAATGTGTGTCTCAGTTCGGCGTGGATGGAACTTGCAAATCCTATGCTTAAATACTTTGGTGTAAACATGGTAAAAGGCTTTGTCACTCTCTAGCTCGGCATAGATGGCATTTTGCTAATCCTATGCTTAAAACCTCTGCTACAGAAGGAAACATTTAATGTGAACAGATTCAAAGTGTCGGTGGTGTTGTAGGGTACTTCATATAAAGGAGTTGCTTGCCACCTAAAAACTTGGGAACTACCCAGAGTTCCCTGCCTCCTTTTTTGCAAGGCTCCACCAAGTATGGCGTCTAATACATAAAATGTCTGCCCAGCATGCCTTTAGTCACAATTTTACTATGAAGGTTCAAAATAGTAAGTGTCATCCAAGACAAGTTTTCCTAGCTATGGTAAAAGACTGGTAAACTGTTAAAAACTCAACAGGGAAAAATGGCAACAGTAATCTCACTAGTCCCAAAACAAAACAATGTAAATATTCGAAATACCGCTCTATTAGATTAGTCTATTCTCTACCATATAACTACATGTATGTCATCATCCAGGTAGATAATATATTGGCTGTATGGTGATAAGAATACCCCATTTATATGCAAAGCCATGCAAGTAATCCCACAAACCATCAGCTATGCAGTCTGGTATTACTGCAGCATTGTCCCAACCATATCATCACCCCAGGTTCCTAGTGGTCCTAGAGTAACCCTTGTTTTTCCAGTAAAGACCACTAAAATCATCTGTACTCTTTCTACCTTCTCCACCAATAATTATCTATGGGGAGGGGTGTAACTCCTGTGCAGCTTGGTGTATCATCTTGCTCGAACACTAGCAGAGCCTCTTGCTACAGAAGCATATGGAAGACAGGTAAATTATGCAATTTACTTCCAAGCCTGATTTGTATGAGGTTGGACAGCCTTGCAGCTCCAATCATTGCATGTATTCCTGCAGCTTTCAGAGAATGGAAAATGTTGGTTCTCTGAATCGTTAGCATGACTAATATCACCTTGTAACTCTGAAGATAATGTTTGCAAAAAATATGCCAAACTTGTACACACACTGCTAGCAGTAACATATAAAATATTAGTTTTCAAGGCCCCCGAGCCGGACGCACACATGCTCTAAAGAGTTAGAGCTCACATGCTGGCATGCAATCAGGCACAACTTGTATGTAACAAGTATGTACTACGAGGAAAGCACCACCACTCACAAGGTGTAGCTCAGGCGAATAAGATTAATGTACCATACTTGAAAATGTTAAATTCCCAGTTCAGCTACATTGCCTATAACAACACTGCACACTTCCTGACATGCTAGTAAAAATAATGTTCTTACATACAACAAAATAGCAATGCTTCCAAACACTGGAATCCCCATCCCTGTTGCAAGTTATACAATGCACCAACACATAATCATATGCAGACATCTTTAGCCCTACAAATCTTACGAAAACAAGAAATAATTCTTCTTATCCTCAAAATGATAAACTCACTAGTAGAAGCCATTGTTCCAAAATCACTGAAATCTGTATGGATCACTCCCCTTCTATGACACCTGCGAGCTTGGGATCCTCCAAAACCTACGTCCAATACCGAAACTACAATCCTGAGGGAAAGATATTCAGAAACTACTACTTGCTGGGATTGACCGATTACTGATACGCAGCCACACAACGTTTTTAACTCTTTAAGCACAACAAACTTAAAACCTAGTCCTTGAAAAGGAAATCTGGATACGTTCATACATCTTACAACTGAAGCCAACCATCATACAGTGCCTACTGCAGTAGAACAAGCATTGGCAAAGCCAACAGAGCTTGCCCTTGAGACCCTTTGGCATTGTCAATGGTTTTTAGTCACATTGTACTTACTTTCCAGTGCTGTGCAGCATGGTTAAATAAGAATAAAAGTAGTTTAACACATTGCTGCTGTGTTATTTTTTAGACGTGGTGAAAAAGTGACACTGGTGTTTTTTTTTTTTTTTTAGCTTGCCAAACTGAGTTAAATCTGCAAATAGAAAGAAAAAAACTTCTCAAAAGGATTTTTGAAGCACAGGCGGGGGAGCAAAACTCATTAGCTTTGCCAAGGTTTGTTTATAAAGCACCAGATTGGAAATGCAGGCTTGGCCACAGGCAGTCAGTGAAGCACCTTTAAATGATCTGAGATGAAGCATCGAGCAGGTAGCCCGACAGCGATGCTTTAGTGCACAGCATGTGTTCTGTAATACCCCATGCTGCAAGCTGTTGGCTTCTCGGTATGAGCCCATCCAGGAGACTAAGATCAAACCGCTACCACAGTCATTACAGAAATAATGATGGCATAAATAACAGTTTTACGACAATCCAGTATTAAAAGCAAATTAACTTTCCAGTGCATCCCGATATAAAAACAGCAGGATGAAATTAAACTGTTAACCTGCTCAGCGAGTGCAGAGCATTGAAGAGCACTGAAAATGGATAGAGGTAGAGGGGACAGGAGTAGTACCTAACTCTGCTGGTCACAGTCCAGAGAAGAAGCCATCCCAAGCAGAAGGCTATCTGTTTTGTCTCAGTTTAATTTACAGCCTTAGCATTCATTCAAGTCGCACCACCCAGAAGGCGTAGGACATGCAAAAGAACCAAAGCTGTGAAGGAGAGATGCTCACAGCGAGAGAGAAACTTTGCAAAGTGGGAGACTCGGACGATCCTAGTGGTACATCTGCACATCAGGGTTTTTATAAGAGGAGCGGGGCAGAGGAATGAAAAACGGCGTGGGTACAGTCTTCCAGGAAGGAAAGCAGACACAAATGCAAATGTTTGAAATGATGGGACGAGAAACTGTTCCAAAGTGGTACTTCAATACAAGAGGATAAGAGCCAAACTACCTCCACGATAGAAAATCCTCCCGAGGTTGCCAACAGATGGAAGAGCTAGCTTAGTGCCACAAAGTGAACGGAAGCCTGCTTCAAAGGCATCTAAGAGACTGTTTTCCTCTATAAAGATTTAGAACTGGTAACTGACTTCCTTTTTCAAAAAAGGAAGAGAATAGATTGGCCTCAGGGATCATCCAGTAACGCATATTTAATGTAAAATCCGTGGTACAGCTATTGGCACTACCTCTCTCCTAAATATATTGTCCCTTCAGTTGAAGTAGGCCTGTGGCTGTCAACGAGCATTTTTAGTGATTTTCTTTTTATTTATTTTTGCTTTGAGCTTTTTTTTTTAAAGTTTTGAAAACGTTAGTAAAGCAAATTAAGTGGTTTGCAGACTGCAACTTTATTGCAATCACTGCTTTTGGTTAGTGCACTGTCTGAGCTCACTATGTGATCAGTTGCCCCTGAGTGCAAAAGGCTTCGATGGCTCCTTGTTGATAAAAGGTGGGTCCTGGTTGATGAACCGCACAATGGAGGCTGGAACGAAGAAGCTCTCCTCTTCTTCTGATCAAACGAAGCTCAGTGTGCAAACCACCAAAGTGTTTTCCTGTCAAGCAATGTAAACTTTTTCCTGAACAAAAGCGCGCCAACCGGCCTACAGCCTCAACAACACAGATGGATTTTGTTAATTACCCTGCAAGCATCTGTTCCTGGCATGTAGTGCTGTAGATTCACATGCTTTGCATACTCCTGCAATCTAGTATTGGGTCCGGATGTGTGCAAGTTGTTTTTCTTCGAAGAAGTGTTTCGAGTCATGAGGTAATGGGACTTCTCCTCTTGGTAATAGTGCGCAGGGGCATCAGTTCACAATTGTTTTCCCGCAAGAGGGTGAGAATGGTGTATAGGTAAGTATTAATCAGTAAAGAGATGCCCATGCATATGAAAGTATAGATAACTGCAACGACCAAAGGTGTCCGGGGAGGAGGGTGGGCGCATGTGAATCTACAGCACTACATGCCAAGAACAGATGCTTACAGTGTAAGTAACATAATCCATTTGAGGCATGTGTGGCTGTAGATACACATGCTTTGCATAGACTGTATAGCAGTGTCCTCCGAAAGCGGCGGCTAACCAGTGGACATTACAGTTGTTTAAAAAAGTGTACAAAGCACTGCCTGTCCTACATTAGCTTGTTGGCGTGCTAGAACATCCACACATTAGTGCTAAATGAAAGGGTGTGGTGTAGACCATGTAGCTGCTTTACATACAAATGTCAGCTATGGGGACGTTGCCTTAGAAAGTCATAGGTGCCCCAATTTTATGAGTAGGATGTGCTCTTGGGGTAGACAACATTCGTTGATGTAGCATTTTTTAATACATTTTACAATCCTTCTGGAAATTCCTGATTTTGAAATTTGCTTCCGTTTATGATGGGGTGCAAAAGCAACGAAGTTGTGTCTTTCGTCCATCATCATAATACATTAATGCTCTTATGACATCTAGTGTATGCAGAGCTTTTTGCCACAGAATGTGGTTGAGGGAAGGAAACAAGTAGTTCAACCGATTAGTTAACGTGGAAAGGGACACTACCTTTGGAAGGCATTTTGGGTTGGTACGAAGAACCACCCTATCCCAATGTATTTGGAAAAATGTTTTCTAAAGTTAGTGCCTGAAGCGCACTGTCATGCCTTAGTGAAATGATGGCAACTAAGAAAGCAACCTTCCAAGAAAGACATTGGAGGGGGCAATTGTGTAATGGTTCAAAGGGTGGACCCATAAGTCTTGTGAGAACATTATTAAGATTCCATGTAGGTGCAGGTGGGACGCTGGGTGATAGGACTCTCTTAGGACCTTCCATGAAAGCCTTTATAACTGGCACTTTGAAAACGGAGAAGTGTCTCCTGTTTTGTAGATAGGCAGCTACTTGCACAAGATGTGGCAGTATGGAACTCTAAGCAAGGCCAGAGCGCTGTAAATGCAAGAGGTAACAAATAATGCTTTGTACAGATGCATTGAGTGGATATATTCTTTGGTTACAACACTAAAAGTAAAATACAAATATTTTCCATTTGGTTGCATAACAACCTCTAGTGGTAGCTTTATGTGCTTCCCTAAGCATGGTCATGCATTCTGGTGGCAAATTTAGATACCCAAATCCTATGATTTGAGGTGCCAAATCACAAGGTTTAGCTCCCTTGGGTTTGGATGTCCGAGTTCACCACAGTTGTGAGTGAGAAGATCTGGGTTGAGGCATAGCTTCTCGTGTGGAACTACTGAAAGTTCAAGTAGTGTGGTGAATCGGAGTTGACGAGCCCATGTAGAAGCTATCAGAATGAAGTTGAGAGACATTTGCCTAAGCCTCAGAACCAGAAATGGAAGAAGAAGAAGAGGCGGAAAGGAGTAGGCAAATATCCCTGACCAATTCATCCATAGCGCATTGCCTTTGGATAGAGGGTGTGGGAACCGGGAGGCGAAGTTTGGGCATTTAACATTCTCTGAGGTCACGAAGAGGACTATTTGTGGAAAACCCCAGTTGTGGAAGTATGAGATGAGGACTTGGGGGTGGAGTTCCCACTCGTGGACTTGTTGCCACATCCTGCTAAGGAGATCGGCAAAATCGCCTGTGCCCGGAATACGTTACGCTAACAGACCATTGATGAATGAGAGGCTTCTGAATTTCAACATGCATGGGAAAAAAACGTGTTTGAAAACTATACAGAGGGTAGAGTGGATTACACACCGAAAGGATGCCAAAAATGGTCTTAAACCAGAGCGCCGTAATACATGCCCGAACCAGATGGCGAAAAGAAAATATTGGAGCCGATGCCCATGAGAACTATTACCAAGAGGAGGAGTCACCCTACCTCGTATCTTGAAAAACTTCTTCGAAGAAAAACAACTTGCACACATCTGGACCCAACACCAGATGGCAGGAGTATACAAAGCATTTGTATCTACAGCCACACATGCCTCAAACGTATATTTGGATCTTTTTAAGGTTAAAATGTTGAGGAGGTAGATACTGGAGAGGTTTTTGTTTTGTAAAAATTGGTTCAGTAATTTGGGATGTATATTTTGAAGAAGGAGAAAAGCAATGTTTGAAGGATTTTTAATTTGTTATATTTGAACAGTCTGGTCCTCAAATAAACTATGGGCTGAGATCGCTGGATTCTATAAAAGTACTATTTAAGTTCTTTTGTTACCATGGTGCACTGCCAGTGAGTGGGCTCACAAACTATTGGGTGAACTGGAAAAAACGCAGGAAGACAAGCAATGCAAAGAGTATGTCCTAAAGACCTTCAGAACCATCTTAAATTATTTCGACCAGGAACACAAAATAGATGCAACAACAGTTCGGAAAAGCAAAGGATGGGCGGACAAGAAAAAGAGGAACTGAGTAAATGGCCACTACGGTCTAGATTAGAGACACAAAATACACAAATGCCGCTGCAATAACATGAATGAACTGCAAAATCTTTTTAACTGTTCCAGGGATCTGGCCAACCACAAAGTAAAAACTCAATAAGTTCAACACTTTGCCCAAAAAAAATGTGAAGACAAAAATACATCAGATAAATATGAAAAATACATGCTTAAGTTTTGCTAAAATGTGCTTACCGCCTTGAGTCATTTGAAAAGGAAAATGAAGATACACCAGCCGTATGACCTTTCAGATCGAAAGCCCTTGCCACTTCTTGGAAGTCACCAGATTTACTGAAGCATACCTCCCACACCTTCACATCAGGGGTAAACCCACAGGATGCTACAAACCTAATGAGGAATATTATAGTATTTAGGTAGAGCAAAGTCTGCTGTCCAGAGAAACACAAAATTATCACTCTTCGTCCTTAAGAAGAATCATCCCTCAGTATTGCATCTGATTGTACAGTTTGATGAAACATCTCACAAAGGCTACAATACAGAATTCAGAAGTCTCAAGCAGAGAACACTAATAAGTATAGGACTCACCTTCCGCAGGGTGATACTGCTGCATACGCGTTAGTCATTTGATTGGTATTGATGTTTGCCAACACTTCGCCTTTGAGGTCCCACACAAAGATGTTGGTGTCACTTGAAGCTGTCATGATAAACTTCCCTGGCAAAAAACAAATATAGAATATAATGTGAAAAATGCATAAGAAAAGATTGCATACTTTCATCTGTTAACTAAACTAATTGCAAACAATCCCTCAGGTATCAGAGCATTACCTGTTTGAGAACAAATACAGCAGCAAGAGCCATAAGCTTTTAGATTGAGGATAAGTGCAGAGCTCCAGGATCAAAACCCACAATCTAGGCATCACTATTAATCTTTGCCAACTGCGAAGCATCTAATAGACAAAGCATAGAACCCGGAACTCCCATTTAGCATGCAAATACTTTTCCATGAGACTTCTACAGTCAGTTGACAAGTAACCAAAAAACCCTTTTAGAAGTAGGTGAACTGAGTCCTCTCACCACCCTGCCTTAGACCACCTGCTAAGATTTTTGACAATTGCACCAGTTACAAAACATTAAAACTATTCTTTACAATTTTACTGTGAAGGTTATTGATATGGTACAGATTTAAGAACAGGTACAAATATGTGCCACACTTCAGCACGGTATGTAGGAGGAGGTAGAATCCTCTACTAACCAATGTTTTGATTTGTGTTTTCATCATTATTTCATCTAAATCACTATTCAACATTTTGCTTCTAAGCGAACAACAGTTCTTTGCCTAAAGAGTGAGATCTGCAACGTAAGAGCTTGATAAGCTAGAGACTTCTAAGAACACAATTCAGGCCGGAACACCATCATTTACAAGCAAGATGTCCACTGTAGGCGCAGTCCCACCGCTTGCTAACAAACCTGGTAACAAACGCTAGACTCAAATACTTCTCAATCAGAGTTCAAGTCACATTAAAGACTACCATGCCATTCTCCAGGGTACTAAACACTTTTGCATGGCCGTTTGTGCACTTTCTGCAAGAGTAGCAAAACCACAATCCTGGCTCTCACCACCGATCTTTTCTTGTTTAAGTACAAGAACCAACAGTTCTACATTAAAAAAACCTGCCTTAAGGTATTTAAGGAAATGTTCATTTTGAAGGTGTTAATTGGTTTCCATGTCAATCAACTTGTTGTTTAGGGATAATTAATCATTTCTGGCAGAGAAGACCCAACCGTTCCTTGATCATCAAAATAGGATTCAAGTTTCAGGTTGATATTATCGCTGAAAGTCATGGATCTAACACAGGCCAGGCAATTTGGATAGGTTACACCCTTTTGCAGCCCTCTGCCATAACAAGACATTTCTGCGTATTGCAAGCAGATGGATAGTGGATAAAGATGCACTCCATGTTTGAGAGCCCCTTCTGGCTAGCTTGAAAAGAGCAACATGGCAGACATGTCACAGGTTCATAAAGCAATATTGCTTGCTAAGGAGAAATATAGGTTGGAAAAGTGATGCTTAGGGAAATTATTCAGTAAGCTGAGCCTTAATCCACTCTTGCCTTTTTACTATTGAATTGCTGTACATCTATGAAAGACCTATTGCGGGACAATCAAAGTTCACTTGTATGAAACGACAGTCCTCCAGCATTGGTACCTTTCACACACAGTTTGACACAAGAACCTCCCTCCCTCCCTCCCTCCCTGTGTTCTCTAGGACACTTTTTTCTGCTCACTTGTGCCATGAAGAAGTGAGAGTTGGTGCCACCAAAGGGAGTGGTATACATAGCCTATCCATACCATTTGTTCAAGTACAAACACAAACAATGAAGTGGATTAGATACGGTTGTGGATTAAATGTGTTTTAATACTGGTCTGTAAAACATATCTGTGGAGATTCCCAGTGAAGAATGAATAAATAAACCCATAGAAATCAATGCAGGATCCAGTGCTGCAGACACCATTTTCAGCAGTCAGCTTTGATCAAGGAGGAGACACTTTTCAGGTGAAGCATCAATTCAGATGTGAAAACCATAAACCAGTGCATTCAGGCAGGAAGCATTTCAGGGGGCAGAACTGCTAGGAAGGAGTGGTGTGAGCTGCAAAGGAGCCGGTGATCAGACTGTAAATTCTATAGGAGTAGAGTGAACAGATGGACGCCTCGGTCACCATTCCAGTTCTGCATTTTCCTTTTACCAACCCATGTTCCATAGGTTTGCTTCATTCGTTCAAAAGAACTGAACAAACGCCTAAACTTCCATACTCGGTTAGATTAAAGCTCAGGACTATTGTGAGGAGTGGGTTGCTAGTCTTAGTGTGTGGTGACCTGAAAGTCCGGGTAGGACCTATTGTGCTTTAAATAGTGTGATACATCTGGTCAATGTAGGGGTGCTGAAGCCCGCCCGGGAGCGTGTGTGGGGGGTGTAGATATCCACAAGACATCTAATCAGCATTTTAGTTCGGAATCAGTCTGTGCCTATAATTGCTGCAATGTTAGTTTATATTAGTGTTTGCGTATTATCCGAGGAAAATCACATTCACCAACCAAGGCCTTTATGTGCAACACAAAAACCTGAATCGCCTGTGTGGGGTTCTCAGATAACTGGAAATGATAAATGGAAGGGGGATACGATAGTTATGCGAGACTTGGTCTGTGAACACTTTAGCGTATAAACAGACAGTAGGCCAGCACGGCAAATATGGAACAAAGCGTGTCCAACTGATTTCTCATTGTGAGAAAGTGTCCCTTTTTACGTGGTCACCCCCATTTATTTTAGACTGATGCTCTGTTTGTTTTTGACTCTGTGCACTGCGACACTCCTGTCCAGACTCCATTGCATGTGCTTTGACCCTTAAAACATGGTTAAATTGGCTAACTCCCAAGTGCCTTATTTAGCTTTCCTATAAGGCCACAGTGTATGGTATAGACTGCAGATCTATGGAATATAAAGTTAAATGTCACCTATGGCCTGCTGCACTTATTGTGCCATCCACTAATGTGACAATTAAAACATGGCTTGAGGCCTATCATGTGTAGCCTGACAGTAGCAGCTGCCCACAAGGTAAATGGCATAATATTTAAGAGTGGACCATGTTTAATATTAGAAATGGCATGTCTTGCCAGTGACTACGCCAAAATCACAGTTACTGGTCTGGCTGTAACTGGCACACAAGAAAAGGCAAAGTATAAATTATACACTTTAACCTACTACTTAACTACAAAATTAACTTGGCCTCTTGTCTTCTACGGAAACCCCACTGGCTTACTGTGGAGGACAGAATTCACTTTAAAGCCTTATGCTATGTGCACAGAGCAAGATCATGGGCTGGCCCACAATATCTGCATGAATTTGTTAGAGCTTACAAACCTTCCCGTTCCCTCCACTTCTGTGAACTTTCCTTGGGTGTTGTACCCATAGTCAAACGCGCATGTATGGGAGGCCGGTCTTTTGCATTTCAGGGCACCAATCTGTGGAACGCCCTCCCAGAGCCTCAAAGAAGTTATCCCTCGCTGACTATCTTTCGAAGACAGCTGAAGACCTGGATGTTCTGAGCTAGCGAAACCTGGATAGACCCAATGGGGTTGCTGTGCGCTATATAAAACTTCTTAATAATAAAGGACTTAACATGTACCAGCTACAGACCTACTTTAAATTTTATACTTATAAAAAAAAATCCAATCTAATGGTGAAGTCGGATTTTTATTAAATACATTGAAAATGTAACAGTTAGAAAGTTACCTTTACCCTGCCTGAAGATGCTGGAGGCTCATTTTCATTAGCGTGAAAGAGGAGTGAAAACTGTTCTCAAAGTAGACAATACCCGACGGTGAGGAGGTGTTTTCTTCCCTTTGCAGGCCAGTAAAGGAGGACCCAGGAACGCCATTAACTTCAAAGCCTTTTCCCCCATAGTCAGGTTGGCACCAAACCCAATGGGAGAAAAACTGTCCCCAGAACTGGGTTTGAGTTACCAGGGAGGAAGGTACTGCTCATTACCCATGCCACACTTCTGGGTGGCACAAAGGCTGTGCACAAGGGATAAACAGTTTTCCCATCTTAAATTTTGAGTGTAAGGGGGACTGTGCGATTCTGAAGACTATGAACACAGGGAAAGAGGACTTTCCTGTGTCGTAGGGGCTTGAGAGGATTTTACACGCAGGAGTACGTCCTCCCATGTAATCACTAAACCACAATAAATACTCCTAACAGTGTGAACGGAGTCCAAGTAACCAGGACTCAGAGCAACGGAGAAGTCACCTGATGAAGAGATGAACCTATACCCACTAGGGAGTGGGGAAGGAAAGCAGTTCCTTTTGTTTTAGTTATCCTCACACACCCTAGCGGTGTCATGCTTCATCATCGGGTCACCCTGACGCCTACAAGTCAGGGTGGGCTCGACCGTTTTCCAGGGAGCTCTTGGTGATATTTCGGCCACGGGGAGTATAAGAGATAAAAACCAGAGACAGATCCCGGTATCCCTTTATTGGTGGATCTGTCAAGGATGTTAAAAAACAAGTAAAATAGAGTCAATGGGAGTATTATGGTCCTATGACCCTAATGCCAACATGTTTCTGTCCAGATAAGGCCGTAAAGGTCCCAGACTTTCATCAGGGCATGAGAAACAATCCTCCCAGGAAGGATACAGAGGATGGTGGTCCCTATCCTACTGTTTTTTATATATAAGGGCAGGTAGCTGCTCCTTATGACAGAGTATACAGATAATTTATCTGATGTTAAAGCAATGTCTCCATCTGAAAAGGACAAAAAGACACAACATACAAATTCATAGTGTATCATATATATACAAGATAATGCTTCCCAATGTGTAGTGACCGCTAATGAACCAGTGAAAACTGTGGTATGCTGCAGTCAAATTCTCAAAATGGTATGTGAAACTATCATCACATAACGTTACCACTCAGGCTAAATCGTGAGACTGGTGTGGTGGCAAAATAATTCGCATGCTGTCTCTATACACGAGTTTTGTGTGTGCTCAGTCTCTGGACTGTGGGATTGTTTGCATTAGCGTAAATAAAAACTACTGAAAAAGTGGGTAGAGTTGCCCCAAGGAATTTTACGCCATTGGTTAGGGAATGTCCAGGCGTCATCTAAATCTAACCATGCATAAATATGGCCGCTCCTGAGAACACTTTCTTGACCTGCAGAAGATCAGAAGAGGACTGGACATGCTGTCTGTGACATGGGAGGAGCCCTGAAGGACTGGACCTGCTCCCTCTTGTACAAAGGACAAAGAAGTGGACTCAAAGGGTCAGTTGACTGACCTCTTGTGTGGCTACAGGGACACACCAAGCTGCAAGAGACCTTTTCCTTGAAGTGCCTAGCAACTGGGTCTAAACTGGATTTTGCTATTGGCCTCTAGCTGGCATCCTGAGAGTCCAAGTGCCGGTCCTGATGTCCTGGGATCTCAAAGGCGTACTGTGGTTGTTGGGCACAAGCAGAGCCACAGCATCAGACTGAATTTCAGCTGCGTCCCGGTCAAGGCTTACAGCACCTCCCAAAAAAACAGAGTCCAATTCTGCATTGTGACTTGGAAGATTTTCAGCGCGATATCTCCAAAGCTACAGAAGGACCAATCTGCTTCAAGTATCCGGCCTTCGGTTCCACTGTGACAGCCACTGTTTCAGTGGCAGCATGCCTAGAGAGGATTTTTCTTGTGAATTGGGACTTAGAAACTTTTTTGACCTCCAGACTTTTCACCAAGACCAATCGCTTTGATGCATTCAACTGGGGCTCTATCACGGTCGGCCTCAAGTGTCACCTACGTCGCGGTCTACTGCTTTCATAGGCTATCATTGGCACTTTTGCGGTTCCACATATTGGATTGTTGTCGTTTTAGAGTCATTTTTCTTATTACAGTTTTCTGGTTTTATATATAGAAGGTTTTTTTATTTTGTGTTGTGTATTTTACTTTTTTAGTACTTCTAAATGCTTTACACACTTTCTCTAAGTTATGCCTGTCTGCTCTGTGCCATTGCTACCTTTGGTTCAGCTTAGGTTTATATTACTAAAACTATTAACCTGACCTAGCAAATGTGTGAATGTATTACCTGTGATGAACTCCCATTCACCCCAACTAATAATCCACTTTCTTATACCCAATCACTCAATGCCAAAAAGTTTATTTATGCCCTCAAATGGCAAAAAGAAAAATATAAAGGATGGAGTCCAGCAAGAAAGATTAGAAGATGTGAATGGAGGGGATTGAACGGAGCTGTGCAGAAATCACAGTCAGAATGAAAGATAAATGGGAACATTTTACAAAGCAAAGGAGTAAGAAATACATTGATTTCCTACTAAGGCCCTGCTGACACAAAAAGAGGTACATTTCAGGCCGGAGTTGTGTAATTATAAGACCACTCTATTTTCCCCTATCAGTTTTTAGCAGTAAAAAACAGGCCTGCTAAAAGGTAAAATATTTGCTATTCAATGTGTTACATGCAGATGCGCACGTTATGCTTCTTTTCTAATGGAAAAACATGGAATAGGAGGAATTTACAGGGTGCAGTTAATACCTCACTACGATGTGGCCCACTTGTAAAACCATGATCTCTTGACTTGGTAAGAGTATTCTGCATCATTCAGAAACTCTGTCCATCACCACCCCCTTTTTCCCAAATCGATTTTATCCACACTCAGTGTGGGAGGGTATGCTCAGACGTGAGTCCCTTGCTCATTGCACCATCAGGATTCAGGCAAGCCGGGCCGACGAAGGCTGTGATGCCAGAAACCGGTCCCCGGAAGCTTGTTTCCTTCCCAGTATAAGAATTGGCTTGGTAGTTTGGTTTGCCCTGTTCCCATCATGCACTGGGACAGGTACAGACTAATTTGCATGTAGCCAGGTTCTGAGCTGGGATGGTGCAGTGAGCTAAAAAACGGTGATGGATTAAAACCATGATCTCTTGACTTGGTAAGAGTATTCTGCATCATTCAGAAACTCTGTCCATCACCACCCCCCTTTTCCCAAATCGATTTTATCCACACTCAGTGTGGGAGGGTATGCTCAGACGTGAGTCCCTTGCTCATTGCACCATCAGGATTCAGGCAAGCCGGGCCGACGAAGGCTGTGATGCCAGAAACCGGTCCCCGGAAGCTTGTTTCCTTCCCAGTATAAGAATTGGCTTGGTAGTTTGGTTTGCCCTGTTCCCATCATGCACTGGGACAGGTACAGACTAATTTGCATGTAGCCAGGTTCTGAGCTGGGATGGTGCAGTGAGCTAAAAAACGGTGATGGATTAAAACCATGATCTCTTGACTTGGTAAGAGTATTCTGCATCATTCAGAAACTCTGTCCATCACCACCCCCCTTTTCCCAAATCGATTTTATCCACACTCAGTGTGGGAGGGTATGCTCAGACGTGAGTCCCTTGCTCATTGCACCATCAGGATTCAGGCAAGCCGGGCCGACGAAGGCTGTGATGCCAGAAACCGGTCCCCGGAAGCTTGTTTCCTTCCCAGTATAAGAATTGGCTTGGTAGTTTGGTTTGCCCTGTTCCCATCATGCACTGGGACAGGTACAGACTAATTTGCATGTAGCCAGGTTCTGAGCTGGGATGGTGCAGTGAGCTAAAAAACGGTGATGGATTAAAACCATGATCTCTTGACTTGGTAAGAGTATTCTGCATCATTCAGAAACTCTGTCCATCACCACCCCCTTTTTCCCAAATCGATTTTATCCACACTCAGTGTGGGAGGGTATGCTCAGACGTGAGTCCCTTGCTCATTGCACCATCAGGATTCAGGCAAGCCGGGCCGACGAAGGCTGTGATGCCAGAAACCGGTCCCCGGAAGCTTGTTTCCTTCCCAGTATAAGAATTGGCTTGGTAGTTTGGTTTGCCCTGTTCCCATCATGCACTGGGACAGGTACAGACTAATTTGCATGTAGCCAGGTTCTGAGCTGGGATGGTGCAGTGAGCTAAAAAACGGTGATGGATTAAAACCATGATCTCTTGACTTGGTAAGAGTATTCTGCATCATTCAGAAACTCTGTCCATCACCACCCCCTTTTTCCCAAATCGATTTTATCCACACTCAGTGTGGGAGGGTATGCTCAGACGTGAGTCCCTTGCTCATTGCACCATCAGGATTCAGGCAAGCCGGGCCGACGAAGGCTGTGATGCCAGAAACCGGTCCCCGGAAGCTTGTTTCCTTCCCAGTATAAGAATTGGCTTGGTAGTTTGGTTTGCCCTGTTCCCATCATGCACTGGGACAGGTACAGACTAATTTGCATGTAGCCAGGTTCTGAGCTGGGATGGTGCAGTGAGCTAAAAAACGGTGATGGATTAAAACCATGATCTCTTGACTTGGTAAGAGTATTCTGCATCATTCAGAAACTCTGTCCATCACCACCCCCTTTTTCCCAAATCGATTTTATCCACACTCAGTGTGGGAGGGTATGCTCAGACGTGAGTCCCTTGCTCATTGCACCATCAGGATTCAGGCAAGCCGGGCCGACGAAGGCTGTGATGCCAGAAACCGGTCCCCGGAAGCTTGTTTCCTTCCCAGTATAAGAATTGGCTTGGTAGCTTGGTTTGCCCTGTTCCCATCATGCACTGGGACAGGTACAGACTAATTTGCATGTAGCCAGGTTCTGAGCTGGGATGGTGCAGTGAGCTAAAAAACGGTGATGGATTAAAACCATGATCTCTTGACTTGGTAAGAGTATTCTGCATCATTCAGAAACTCTGTCCATCACCACCCCCTTTTTCCCAAATCGATTTTATCCACACTCAGTGTGGGAGGGTATGCTCAGACGTGAGTCCCTTGCTCATTGCACCATCAGGATTCAGGCAAGCCGGGCCGACGAAGGCTGTGATGCCAGAAACCGGTCCCCGGAAGCTTGTTTCCTTCCCAGTATAAGAATTGGCTTGGTAGTTTGGTTTGCCCTGTTCCCATCATGCACTGGGACAGGTACAGACTAATTTGCATGTAGCCAGGTTCTGAGCTGGGATGGTGCAGTGAGCTAAAAAACGGTGATGGATTAAAACCATGATCTCTTGACTTGGTAAGAGTATTCTGCATCATTCAGAAACTCTGTCCATCACCACCCCCTTTTTCCCAAATCGATTTTATCCACACTCAGTGTGGGAGGGTATGCTCAGACGTGAGTCCCTTGCTCATTGCACCATCAGGATTCAGGCAAGCCGGGCCGACGAAGGCTGTGATGCCAGAAACCGGTCCCCGGAAGCTTGTTTCCTTCCCAGTATAAGAATTGGCTTGGTAGTTTGGTTTGCCCTGTTCCCATCATGCACTGGGACAGGTACAGACTAATTTGCATGTAGCCAGGTTCTGAGCTGGGATGGTGCAGGGAGCTAAAAAACGGTGATGGATTAAAACCATGATCTCTTGACTTGGTAAGAGTATTCTGCATCATTCAGAAACTCTGTCCATCACCACCCCCTTTTTCCCAAATCGATTTTATCCACACTCAGTGTGGGAGGGTATGCTCAGACGTGAGTCCCTTGCTCATTGCACCATCAGGATTCAGGCAAGCTGGGCCGACGAAGGCTGTGATGCCAGAAACCGGTCCCCGGAAGCTTGTTTCCTTCCCAGTATAAGAATTGGCTTGGTAGTTTGGTTTGCCCTGTTCCCATCATGCACTGGGACAGGTACAGACTAATTTGCATGTAGCCAGGTTCTGAGCTGGGATGGTGCAGTGAGCTAAAAAACGGTGATAGATTAAAACCATGATCTCTTGACTTGGTAAGAGTATTCTGCATCATTCAGAAACTCTGTCCATCACCACCCCCTTTTTCCCAAATCCACTTGTAACTGGGGCGCTTACATATGAACATATTTAATGGGTATTACTCATATTCTAAAATTCTTTTTGAGAAAATCATAACCTTTTCTTGTCTTTTTTGGCAGCTCTTTTGCGAAAAAGAATTTTCTACAAGACTGTATGTGAATGACATAAAATGTTGGCGGACAGGAAATCCATGTGTATATGACACTCAAGTTAGCCACTCCATATCTCCGGAAATGGCAGAATTAGAGATAGACATTCTGAATTCAAAGTAGCATTGCTTATTACATCAACAGAAAGGTTTGTTCCTTTTTTTTCTTTGCATAATTTTTTTTTATTTTTTTTATTGACATTTCCAGGTTATCCAATACTCAAACCATAACAAACACCCCCCAGACTGTAGTATAGCAACACTCAGCCCACAGTGTCTGAAAAAAGTGTCAGAGTGACCAGTATTTACGCCTATAGACCAGAAGGCACATCCAGTCATTAATCCACAGTGTCCTCCCGCAGGTAGTCCGTGAGGTATGACCAGTAGTCTCTAGGCTTGGCACTGGACGGCAGCTCCTCGACGTACGTTTGCAACATGTCCCTACTGTACGCAAGGTCGATGAGCCACTGCTTGGTCGTTGGACGGTTCTTACTATCCCAACACATGGAAACTCTGCGTTTTGCCACCAGTAATGCGACAGTACAAAATTTTCGCCTACCAGCCTGCATATTCAGCTCAATACCCAGCAAACACGTGCGAACTGTACAGTTGATAATTCCGCCCACCATTTTACCTAGCACTGTAGTAACAGCAATCCAATATTCCTGCACCGCCACACAGCCCCATGCCAGATGCAGGAAGTCAGCACCCTCCGCTCCGCAACGGTGACATTTCGCCTCCGCCCTTAGACCATAAGCACACAACCTAGCCGGTGTATAGTATGTTTGGTGGAGGTATTTAAAGTGTAACATTTTTAGATTCCCATTAGCTGCAATCACGCCCGTGAGGGCACATGCTGCATTCCAGTCTTCCTCTGTAAGAGGGACCTCCAGAGCCTCACTCCATTTTTCCATTGCCTTAGTTGTCTTGCCACCTATATCCTCCTGCAGTTTACTGTACAGGATAGATACCATGTGCTGATTATTAGGTGTGGTAAGTATCCACTGCAGTGTTGACAACTGAGGCGGCTCTTCCGGGTACGAAGGGTTTAGCAACTTAATCGCATTTTGTAGCCTATAGTATGTGAAGCGAAATAACGGTGTTTGGTTACTAATATAAGTGAGATCAGTAAGAGTGTTGAACACACCGTCACTATAAAGATCTCCCAGTTTGTCAATCCCCGCCTGTTGCAGCTGTTTCAGGCCCACCTGCTCTTGAGTGACCGTTAACTCAGGATGATGTAACAGTGGCAGCGCTTGTGCATATAACGGATACTTGCCCGCTAATTTCCCCATTTTGCGCCATGCGGCAAGCGTTACATCAATTGTGTTGATGTCTCTATTATGTAGCGGAGGTCTTTAGTGCGTGATAATGGCTTTCAGTGAAATAGGGAGCGCATCTCCCTCCTCTATTGCCACACACGTAAGGTATGGGACCCTGTGATACCAGTAGTGCGCAAACTGGGCCTGCGCACACAGATAATACAATAAAAAGTCCGGCACTGTGAACCCCCCGCGTACATAAGGCAGTGTTAATGTATGCAAGCTGATGCGGGCAGGTTTGCCAGCCCACACCAATTTGGTCACCATCGCAGCGATGAGTTTAAAAACCTGCGCGGGAGGCGTGATCGAGATGTTGTTAAACAGATATAGCAGTTTCGGTAACACAACCATTTTTACAATGGCTAAACGATCGGCTAAAGTCAGAGGCAGCTGTATCCACCGTCCAACTTTATCTTCCAAGGCATCCAGAGCCCTGCCGTAGTTGTATCGAATCACCACCTCCGGATCCCTATGGAACCAGACCCCTAGATATTTGACCGGCTCGGTCTGCCACTCCAACGGGAACTCAGTAGCGTGCTGGAGCGTGGAATCGGTCAATGGTAATACTAGAGATTTAGACCAATTAATGCTCAATCCCGACTGTTGCCCAAATCTAATGTATTCCCTCAGCAGAGGGGCTAAAGTCGCCTCAGGGTCTCGCACATACAACATCATATCATCCGCATAGAGGGATATGTGTAACGGCCTTTGCGGAAACTGCAGCGCCGAGTAGTGAAGCCCCTGCCGTATTTTACAGGCCAGAGGCTCAAGGGCTAGAGCGAATAATAAAGGAGATAACGGACACCCCTGCCGTGTCCCTCTATAAATTTGAAAGGCATCCGAGATGTAACCATTCACCCTGATTCGCGCTGTGGGGTTAGCATAGAGTGTCTGTGCCAATCGCAAAAACCGTAGCGGAAATCCCAGTCGACCCAGCACTGCATTCAAATACGGCCATTCTATGGAGTCAAAGGCTTTCGCCGCATCCAGTAACACAGCCACTGCTCTAGTTTCAGGAATTAGGTAATGAGATAATGCGAACAGCGTCTGCGTGTTATGTGAAGTTGATCTGGTTGGGATGAACCCAGACTGATCTGGGAGTACCAGCCGCGTCATCAAGGGTTGTAGTCTGGTAGCTAGCAATTTGGCTAATATTTTAGTGTCGACATTGATTAGTGAGAGCGGCCGGTATGAGTCACAGCTCTCCGGGTCTTTACCAGGCTTTAGCAGCGCAACCAGCTGTGCCTCCCTCAACGTGGGTGGCAGTGAAGTCTGATCATGTGCGTTTCCGTACATGGCGACCAAATGGGGCGCCAATTGAGTCGCAAAGGCTTTGTAGAATTCACCCGTGTAACCATCGGGCCCAGGAGCCTTTCCGTTGGGGAGGGATTTTATTACCGCCAGAACCTCCTCCACCGTAATAGGCAAGGATAATTGGCCACGCTGCGTATCCTACAGCCACGCGAGCGTGATGTCATCTAAATACTCCAATATTTCAGCCTCCCCCGCCGTGTGTCTGGTGGCATACAACTCGCCATACGTTCTTGTAAACTCTCTCAGGATCCCCTGTGCGTCCCGGTGGATACCTCCTTGCGGATCTTTAATGGCCAGTACCGTGTGCTGCGGCCTGCCTGTCTGTATTCTGTCTGCCAGAGCCTTACCCGGCCTGCCACCCTCTCCATAGTTACGCGCCACTCTTTGTGAGGTATTTCAATTAATCCTCCGCATATGACTGATATTCGGATAAAGTGGACCTAATATCTCCTAGTATTTTAACATCTTGTGTCCTCTCATAGTCACGTTCTAGCGCTTTCAGTATGTTTTCTCGTTTACGTATCTGTTCCCGGATATCTTTCAGTATTCCTGCACTGGTACTGAGGCACACACCCCGAATTGTTACCTTGAAAGCTTCCCAAAGTAAACTAGCGTCGTCGGTGCTAGGTTCGTTAGGTTTGTTCCTTTTTTTAAATCATATTTCACTTAAAATGTATATTCTAGAAAGCGTCACCAAATTTAAAAGAGTATTAGTAGACTACCAGGCGCTCATAAGCAATCCTAAGAGGATGTATGATCAGTAGCAGCCTATTTAGGTGAAATGTTTAAAAATAACTGCTATTTAAACGTTCCAAATAAAAGACCCAGAAATAGGAAGATAGAGATGCAAGAATAAAATGTAAGTGTTTTTTTTTTTTAAACAATTTTTATTGAAAGTACACCGCATGTCAATACAAGCAATACTCTTACAGTTTTTTTAAACAGAACATATCCGACAATACCATTAAACTTATTGTTATCCATTCAAGTCTTACATTCCAACATATAAAATGTAAATATTAATAATTCCCACACACATACACCTTAAACTATACATTTCAGGCATACAACTGAAAATTGAGCTGAGCCACGAACCATCATAGGTGCTTTGAACTTTCATTCTGCGCTCCATCACCTTGTCATATTTTCATGGGGTTATCAAAGGCAGAATTAATCCTTTTACTATTAAAAAGTTACTTGGTTATGCTAGACTTTCATACTTAAAAAATGAGTCGTTTTCTTTTTCTTTTTTAAATTAGTAGTGCAGGTGCAAGCCACCTTTTTTCAGGAGTAGTGGGATTTTGTTACATCCCATAAAAGTAGTGCCATCAGTGGGGTCCAATCAGTTTCTTATAAAGGAACACAATTGTCAATTAAGGGAATCTAGACAACTCCACCACCATCTGGCAAATCCATTAAGACACCTTGAGCCAGTTGACACCCTAACGCACGTTGGACAGTTTGAAACAGAAATCGAATACAGTCCAATTACTATTTCTTGTTGTTCTAAACACAAATTAAGGGCAAACTTCCACAGAGAATCCCTAATTTATACTGTTTTGTACTTAACGTAGTCTAAATAGAACTCTAATCCTCTCTTTCACTGAATTTTACACTTGGCCGAGCTCTTGAGATTATCTGCTTCTGAGTCTAGGATCGCCGGGTCCTTACATCAGGTGTTGATAAAGTCTCACTGACACCTTTATATACGAACACACCAGGTTGTATTGCCATTATTTAAACCAGCAACTTGAAATAAGAATATTCACAAAGCTCAGGTTAAAGGGTACTCATGGCATGCTCTTCTAATTTACACCACCTCCTTGATTTCTGTTTGGTTTCAGAATGTAAACAAAAATGGGATTCCCAGTGTGAATGAGGAAAAAAGTGGGTTAAGTTTCCCTTCACGAAACAGCCCCTTACACACACAAAGAAGGCAAGTAAGGGGAAGGGACTCTGCATCATAGGTCACTTACATTTACTGCTGACACTACAATTATGGATGAGAAAGGCAGAACAGTCAGAATTCATGCATAGATAAACCTGCTAAGAAATAGCCACACATCTGTTGTATGCTTCAAATACTATTTAAGAGGAATACTTTATAGCACAGTGCAAACTCCTGCTCACTCCTGGAGACAATTTGCAGTTGTTCAAGGAGAATGGACTTTGCCTAGACTGTCTCTTAGGCAAAGAGCTAGACTTTGGGAAAGAGTAAAAAAACAGTCTGTGTGATGAACAGAATTAAGATGACGACTAGCACTTTCAGTTATCACACATAGTGTACAGCATTATGGCTTGCCTAGACCATTTGTTTGCAAAGTCTGGTTCAGTCTGGAAACTGATCACAACATGGCATCTCATGCCAACACCCAAAAGGCCCATGCCACTTCCTCAAAGATCAAGGGTATAAGTCAAATGGGAAATAAACATTTCCTAGAAATACATAATGTATCAATACAATTACTTGTTCTTACTTCTTCAGAGGATTAAACATCTAAACATTAAACATCTTATCGCTCGAGGAAAATCCTGCATTGCTGAACAGGCTCTCTTCCTTTTTACGGTTAGACTGGAGAAACCACAACTTCCTCAAACCCTCATTAGAGGATTTTAAAGGGGCAGTCGAGGTTACTACTAAATTGATAGCAACACTGGAATGTTCAACTACAGAACAGGAGACACCAGGACAATGCATAGGTGTCAGTCGCAAGCCAGGAAAAAGCTTAATGTGGCATGCTTAACAGTCAGACCAATGCATTTTGTAGCTTGTTACTAGTGGGGTAAAATAGTGATATTTCTGATAACTAGCATAGATTGAATCTACCAGCTGAAAATGTTAAGGTAAAACACCCCAAAACCACGCTCATTAACATCAAGTTCTCCCTGCTAATCTTCATGTTTTTGGAGTTTTGGCTAGCAACTCAAAATTAGCTTTCCAAAAAGTTACATACTTTTATCCTTTGGATTCTTTGTTTTGTAACAGTCTTGCTAAGCACAGTAAAAAAACTTTTTCATAGTACTTTAACATACCTTGTATGCACTAGGGAAATAAAAATAAAACTTCAATACAAGATATTGTTGGCTTTGGGTACTTAAATTAGGGGCAGATTTATGGCAAAATCTATTAAAAGAGGTGAAGTGGTCAACAGACGCAGGAATAGCTAGAGGTGAATGTTAAGGAATGATGCAAACAATATAGTACAAGCTTCAAACACTGCCTTTCTCTTATTCTGAATGAAGCAAGAAGAAGAATGTGGAGAAGGGAAGGCACTCTCAATTTGGTCTAGCCCATGGACAGAGGTAGGGGATAGGCACCTATATGCAGTAGGAACAGGGTGATTCTTATCACAACTGTGGCTGAGGCCAGTCCCCAATTTTTGGCATTCTACCTCCAACTCCCAATCTTCTCAGGTTTTGTATAATGTTAAGTGCAGATACATGATTTGGAGATGGCTATGACAATTGGGGCTTTACGCTGGTTTTGGAGGCATGACAAGGTAATGCTGATATCCATAAAGTAAGAACACACTATTGTGTGATCATCTTCGTAATCAAACATGCCTTGACACAGCATCCTTTTACGATTTAACATGGCATCTGCCACCTCCGTATTGGTTAGGCAAAATGGGGAGCATAAACTACAGGAAGCGGACTCTGTATATACTATACCAAAGTGAGGTATGGTGTGCACAGATCCAGTGGAACCCCAAAAGTAGGCAGAGGTAAAGTTAGATAGCACCTTACTCTCTATTTGTGGTAGTGTGTTCGAGCAGTAAGCCTTTATCAGAGGACAGTGTTAAGCATTTGTTGTACACACTCAGTCAGCAAATTAATTCACACACTCAAAGACAGAACTTCAGACCAATTGTTTTTGTATAAAAAAAAAGTCTTTTAGTTATTTTATTTCCGAGAACCAAGCAAGCCTGCCACAGGTAAGTGATAAATACTTTACAGTAAATATACAGTTGGAATACAGTTTGGATTGTAATTGTATATGCAGTTTGTTTTCACTTACAGTATTGTTACTGAGAAATGCAATGCTTTGAAAATACAGTACATATACTTTGAATAGGATTTTTAGTAAAATTACAGGCAAGTTACTTTTGAGATTTTCTTACTACACTGGGACATTTCCTGTAAACAGGTAAGTAAAATCGTTTTTGTTAGTTAGTACAATTTTAAAGAATTTCTTTAGGTTTTCCAACTCCACACTTAAAAATCTTTCATAGAAAAACAGTCAATGTTATCCTAACGAGGAAAATAGTGTTATCGGTTTTAAGGTAAGGACTTTGTTGTGGGAGTTGGTGTTCTGGAGTTAGGCTCAGGGGTCCCCCAGGGTCAAGGATGCACTCTTGTTACACTCAGAGGCACTAGGGCGGCAGGGTGCAGAGTGCTGAGGCCCAATGTTATCCAAAGGGGGATAGGGGGCCTTCGTTTGGTGGCTGCTGACGAGCAGGCCATTGGGTTGTGGGAGCAAAGCTCCTGGACTTAAGCTCAGGGCAAATGTTGGTTTAGGCCATCACAAAAGTTGCACCCTCAGCAGCACTGGGGCGGCCAGGTGCAGAGTGCTGTTTCGGCGTCGAGGCCCTGTAGCGTTCAGTGGGGAGTCTCCCGTTTGCAAAAGCACTGCAGGCTCGGAGCCGAAGGTCTTCTGGGTGTGACCACCACTTTGAGAGGTAAGTTAGGATGTTGGGGGTTGGCTAGGCACTGTGGGTTGGGCCACCCAAGGCCGTGGGGCATCGGGTGCAGGGGTGCCAATTAGGGTCGGATCTTCTCACCAGCTCCTGGTTGCAGTTGGGGAGACCTTCCGGTTTGAGGCTGCAGGCGTCGGCTGAAGGCTTATAGCAGGTAAGGGGTCGCCGGATCTCAGGTCAGGATCGCCGGGGAGATCTCCTCGTGGTGTTTGCCCACTCAAGTTCGAGCCATGGACGGCGGGTGCAGAGTGGCACGGATTTGCAGTTTCCGGCCAGGGTCTGAGGTGGTTGTTGAACAAATCCGGTGTTCACGGGAGACACAGTCTTTGTGGTTGAGAGCAGGCAGGTCCTCTGGGGTTTTAAAGGTTGCTGGCTGCAGGACACACCGGGATTTCGCAGGAGCAGGTTCGAGGTGGAGACAGGCAGGTAGGGTTGTGGCCAAGTCAGTGGGCTTCTTCCTCTTGGTAGCTTCGGTCCTTCTTTTCTAGTAGTTGCTTCTCGTCTGAGGAAGCAAGGTTCAGGGGTGCCCCTAAATACTAGATTTAGGGGCGTTACAGGTAGGTAAAAGGTTGGGACCAATGGGTCCCTTCCCTGGGGTGGGTACACCCCCTATTATGCCACCCTCCAGTGGGAGGAGGTATAAGCCTTTCCTTGGTTGGCTGAGACCCCCATCTGCAAGATGGCAGGGACTGAGGGTTGTGCTCCACCTCGCCTTCCCCACCTGAGGGGTGGAGTTGGCAAAGGTGGGCACACCTCTCTTCCTCACTTGTTTTTCCCGCCGGTTCTCCTGCCCAAAGTGGGACTCAGAACCAGTGGGGACCAGTTGCTGAAAGCAGCAAGTGGCCTGGTGAAGCTAACAAAGGCGGCAATCCATTGAAGCTTCCCCTTCGTGGACCCTGCCCATCCAGGGAGAAGGGGCTTGGCACCTCGTCCCAGGATGTGCATTGTTTCAGGCCCCCAAGAGCAGCATGCTCTCGACCCAGGGGTCCAGAAACATGTCTGGTGGTGGCAGCTGAAAGCAACCACTCAGCATGGACACTAGTGGTAGGTTAGTTTTCAGGGGGCATCTCTAAGATGCCCGCTGTGTGCATTATTCATTAAATCCCACACTGGCATCAGTGTGGGTTTATTGTGCTGAGAAGTTCGATACCAAACTTCTCAGTTTTCAGTGTAGCCATTATGGTGCTGTGGAGTTTGTAATGATAAACTCCCAGTACCATGTACTCTTAATGGCAGCACTACACTTACAATGTCTAAGAATGGACTTAGACACTGTAGGTGTACAGGGCTCATGCACCTGTACCCTCACCACTGGTCCTGCACCCAGCTAGAGGGATGACTGATCTATGCCACGGCAGTGGGTTGTAGGCATGGCACACACAAAATTTATGTTGAACTGAATATAATCATCATGTTCCTATGTTCATTTGTTGGTTCTTGTATATAATGATTTAGATGATTTTTTACAAAACAAGTGCATAGCAAGCCAAATAAAGGCTAACTAGATGAATGCAAGAATTCAAAGTTTGTAAGTGTTTAAATTTCATTGTGACAAATTGTTTATTCCAGGTTGTCTATTAGAATTAAGTGATTTAAAGTATTCACACGCTGTGCATCAAGCACTCAAGTGAACCTTCACTTGTTTATCGTGTTCTTAGAGAGGCAGGCATCCTCTAGCTGGCTGGCACGCATACGAGCATACTGTTTGGAGTACCTTTTTTATCATTGTCTAGATTAGGTGTGAGCTAACTTCAATTACTTTAAGACAGGGATGTGTGCCATGTCGACTCTTCACTTTGTTCTGCACCAAAACACGCAGCCTGCAAAGGCAGTGTGTGAGTGTGAAGGTACAGGACCTCTAAGGGTAACACAAGTGGAGAAGTGTGGCTCAATGGTTAGAGCGGCAGACCCTGATGCAGAGGTCTGGCTCGGGACCAGGGTTCAATTCCCGCCTCGGCGGGTCTTGGGCTCATAATTCCTCGGACCTGATTTCTCGCCTCGGTGCCTATTCTAATCATGGGTCCCACGCTGCAACTCTGGGCAATAGCTTGCTTAATCTCCACAACGGCCCCAACAGCGCTGGGATGCCTCGCTTCACCCTGGGGATGCCCAGGAGTGGACATTTCACAGAGAAAAACCAGGAAGGGTTCCCTAGTGGTATGAGTACAGCGCCGGGAAACCCCGAAATGGGGTAGCTGTGCGCTATACAAGTACAAACACATTTACTTAAGTGCTGAAGCCCTTCGAGGCCTTCTCTGGTCACGGTGCCCTGGGTACCTATGCTACCATTTACCAGGGGCTGACCTGTGGCCAGAGATGCCAATTGGGTTTAGACTTCCATGCAGTTTTAGGGAAAGAACATAGGCCCTGGGTACCTGGTTAGCAGGAGCCCAGGGCACACTCAGTCAAAGCACATCAGCAATTCAGCAACAAGTGGGGGCAACCATGCAGAAAGAGGGTACTTTCTCACAGAACACTTTTATGCTAGTTGTTCCATAAACCCTAAATTGTTAAATTCTGAAGATGGGCACCCCAACCTGTGAGAGATGCATCTGCTGTTAGCATGGCTTGTCTGTTAATTGACCCTGTGATTGATTCCACTGACGTGCTATGCATTCCTGTAGAGGAAGCATGTATAATCTTGCAAGAGGCACTATTGCAATACATGAGGCCATCATTCCTTACAGTTGAATGAAAGTTTTTACAATTAGGTATTGATTGGTTTGAAACTGTAGTAATAATGTTTAAAAGTTTAGAATACTGGCTGTACTGGAAGAGGCTAGAGCTCTGTGAGTGTTGATCATTGTTCCCAGATATGGTTGCAGTTGAGAGGGTTGAAGGTGGGATTTTTACGCATTGACTGTAAATCCCAACTGATGAAGGAAGTTTATGGTAGCTTGAGTGTGCTGTAGACACCTTTGCAGTAAGTTGGCTTTGATGAGCCAATTGTCCAGCTATGGAAAGACATGAATTTGTGGTCTTCTTAAATAAGCTGCTACTATTGCCAGACATTTTGTAAATACTCTGGGTGCAGTAGTTACTCAGCAGGAAATCACTATAGATTCAAAGTATTTCCTTTCTATCACAAATCTGAGATATTTGCGATGTGCTGGGTGTACAGGAATGTAGAAGTATTTGTCCTTTAAGTCTAGTGTGGACATAAAGTCACCTAGCTGTAGAAGTGGAAGCACTTGTTGAAGGGTGTAAGGAAGTGGGTTTCTGTTGCAGTAACCCCCCCACTTTTTGCTTGATACCTGATGCACTTTTCCTTGGTGTGCCCTGGGTCCCTGCCAATCAGGTACCCAGGGCCTGTGTTCCTTCCCTAAAAACTGTACTTAAGCCTAAACCCAATTGGCATCTCTGGCCACATGTCAGCCCCTGGCAAATGGTACCCTAGGTACCCAGGGCATTGTGACCAGAGAAGACCCCTAAAGGCTGCAGCACTTATTGTGCCACCATTAGGGGCCCTGTACCCTGACACACACACACACACACACACTGCCTTTGCAGGCTGAGTGTCCTGGTGCAGAACTAAACACAGAGTCGACATGGCACACATCCCAGTGTGCCATGCCCAAAAACCCACTGCCCTGGCATACATCAGCCACCCCTTTAGCTGGGTGCCCTATGTCAGTGGTGAGAACAGGTGCATGAGCCCTGTGCCCCTACAGTACCCAGGGCCATTCCTGGGCACTGTAAATGCAGTGATGCCATTAAGAGTATATGGTGCTGGGAGGTTGGCATTACGAACTCCACAGCACCATAATGGCTACACTGAAGACTGACAAGTTTGCTATCAAACTTCTCAGCACATTAAGCCCACACCGATGCCAGTGTGGGATTTAATGTAAAATGCACTACAGAGGGCATCTTCAAGATGCCCCCTGAAACCTAACCTACAATCCACGTCTTGTCTGAGAGGCTGCCTAGGCTGCCACACAGCAGACATGTTGCTGGACCCCTGGGTGGAGAGCCCCCGCTCTCCTGGGCCTGCAACAATGCACATCTTGGGCGAGGTGCTAGGCCTCCTCCCCCAGGATGGGCAGGGGGAAGCTTCAAAGGCATGCCGCCTTTGTGAGCTTCTCCAGGCCACTTGCTGTACTCAGCAATTGGCCCCCACCGGTTCTGACCCCCACTCTGGCGGGAAGACTGGCGGGAAACCCTATGTGAGGAAAGGGGGTGTGCCAGCCTGTGCCAACTCCACCCCTCAGGTGGGAGAGGCGAGGTGAAGCACAACTCCGGGTTCCGGCCATCTAGAGGATGGGGAGCTCTGCCCAATCACAGCTAGGCTCCTGCCCCCCTCCCACCGGAAAGGAGCAGGATAGGGGGTGTACTCACCCCAGGACAGGGAGCCATTGGTCCCTGCCCTCACACTACCTGTAACGCCCCACCCTGAACCTTCCATCCTGAGATCCCGATTCGAAAACAAGCAAGAAGATCAAGAAACCAGAAGACCCGCCGCACAGCTCCTAAAAGAAGACGACACCAACGGACTTGGCCCCAGCCCTACTGGCCTGTTGATCTTTGAACCTGCGGAACTCCGGCGCCTTCAGTGGTCAGCAACCTCAAAAGCCCCGGAGGACCTGACCACCTTGAGACTCTACCAAGACTGGGACTCCCACGAGCAGTGGTTCTGCTCAAACAGAAATACCCCTGGTGCCAGTCAGGAACCGCGAATCCAGCACACTCTGCACCCGCAAAGCCTGGCCTGTGCCCGAGTGGACAAAGACCCTGAGGACGTCCCCCGGCGATTCTGACCTGGAATCCAGTGCCCAAGGACCATCCTCGAGGAACCAGACGACGCCTGCAGCCTCAGAACCAGGGACCCCTCCAACTGCGACCAGCAGGGGGTAAGATTTTCCGACGTCAAAAAACCACCCCTGCACCCGGCGCCCCACGGCCTTCTGTGCCCAACTCCTGGGTGCCTACCTATCCTCCAAGATCCCAACTAACCCCTCGAAGTGTTGGTCGCTCCTGAAGATCCCCCGTCCCCGAGCCTGCAGCCTTTGTTCACTTTCCAAGATCTCCATTGAATAACATTGAGCGCCCGACGGCTCAAAAGCACCCTGCACCCACCCTTCTTTTTTGGGGATTATGAAGTAAAGTGAGTACACTCCTGATCCTTGATGCTGTGATGGAACTGGTTCTATAGCTCCTTTTGTCAGAAGAGCTTGCACCTCTTGCTTGAGGAGCTGTTGTGGCAAGTTTGTGTATGCATGGTGGAATATTTGGAGGATTGCTGGTAAGCTCCAGGCAATAACCATGTTGGATAATATCTAAAACCCTTTGGTCGGTTATTGACTGCGAAATGTGAGAAAATTGTTGTAATCTTCCCCCGACAGGTGATGAATGGTCGGGGAGGAGTACTAGCAAGTCACTGCTGGTTAGTGGACTGAGAGGTGCGGGTTAGTGTACCTCTACCTCGTCCCTTAAAATTGTTCCCTCTATAACCACCCTTGTAGAATCCTCTAGAGGGGTATGATTGGGTTTGTGTCTTTTATGAAGACACAGAAGCATCTGTGGTATGAGTTCTGGAACCTCCTCTGTAAAAGGAGATTTAAGTGCTCCCACAAATTTTGCTCCTTCGGTATGCTCCTTCATCTTTTCAAGGGATTGGTTTATTTGAGGTGTTCCTAATGAAAGGGTGCATTAAGAATGGTTTGCTGAACTTCAGGTGTGAAGCCTGAAATTCGGAGCCATGCAGGTCTTCTTAGCAGAATGCTTGTATTGACTCCTCTAGCTGCAGTATCCGCAGCATCTAATGCACACCCAATAGATTAATTAGGAATAAGTTTACCTTCCTGTACTATTTCCTGCCCCCTCTTTTTGTGTTTTTTCTGGGAGATATTGCAATAATTGTTCCATTACATCCCAGTGAGCTGTATCTGGACAACAGAGCATGAGTACTAGCTATACGTCAATGGTTTGCTGAGTAAGCCGCGACTTTCTTCGCCGACGCATCTCTTAGCTTGGATACTTTATCTGGAGGTGGTGCCCCTCCTGATGTTTGTGAGTTTGCCATCTTACGGACATAAGAGACCACCAAAAGAATCCAAAGGCAACTGACCCCTAATAAAAACTGGGTCAGATGGTGGGGGTATATATTTTGTATCCAACCTAGTGTTTTATGCATGATGTAACTGGGTCTCTAAAAATATCATTCGTATGCCTCATCATCCCTTTTAACATAAGCAACATTTGTGTTGTTTTGTGTCTGTTTCCTAAGATTTTGAATAAGAAATCCTCTTCTAGGGCTTCTTTGTGTAAGGGTACTCCATGATAATTGGCTGTCTTAGCAATCAACTCCTGATATGCCGTATTATCATCAGGAGGGGAAGGTTTTGCTGGATATAGATAAGGGTCTATATCTTTAGGTGAATCTATATTATAGTCATCCCATAGATCAGTTGGTGGCTGATTAGAATGATCGTCATCCTCTCCCAAATCAGGATTTGTGTTTGGAGAACCTGAAGGTGTAATGCGTAGAGGATCTATATCTTGTATAATGGAAATTGGTGACGAAGGTGGAGGGGTTTTAGGAATGTTAATGGGGCTGGTAGCGATGTCTTTTTTCTTCTTCAGAGGGATTTTGTATTCAGTGTCTGCCTTCCTTTTTGAAGGTATTACTGGTTTAGCTGTTATGTGTCCAGTATCCTGGATTGATATGAATCTTCTTTTGTTTGGGATCCAGATTCTCCTTAATTTTTTCCAAAATCGGCTCTGGTGGTTTTAATGGAGCGTCTTTGTTTCGGTGCCGAGCTGCATTTGCCTTTTTTCTCTTTCGGTCCAGGGTGTTTCAGAACCGAAGGGGTATCATCTCGGCTTGGGCCCGAGCCGGAAGGCTTGATTGTCTGTTTCTGTGCCGAGCCCGAGGGCAGGGGGTTGGAAGCAGTCTCTCTGTGCCGACCATGGCCTACAGGCAGTGGTGGCCCAGAAGACTTTGGTTTGGTGGAAGGAGGTCTGGGAGACAAAGAGGCTTTATTACTAGGTCTATGTAGGGGTATGTATAAAGCACAGCTGCTACTCCAAGGAGTGTCCTGGCGCTGGATGCCGAAAAGTAGCTATGGGAGCAAGAAGGGGATTATGGGCTGGAGAAAAGCCGTGTTTCCAGCTACTTCCGGAACACAGGCGTTGACTTAATGCTTCTAAGGGTCAGAGGCAGTTTGTTCCAAAGGGACAGTCCCAGAAAGGAAAGGGACTTTCACCCTAACCCAGCCTTTTTGATACGTGGGGTACTGGCTAGGAAAAGATTCGAGGAGCGGAGATTTCTCTGTGGGGCATAGAACGAGATCCTGTATTTAAGGTAGCCAGGGCCCATTCTGTATAAGGCTTTTTCCGAGTCACAATAACATCTTTAAGATAATTCTTTTCCTTGCTGGAAGCCAGTGAAGAATTCTCAAAAGGTCTGACACATAAGCATCATGGGGGAGCTTGAAGATAGTCCGGACCACTGCATTCTGGACCAGCTGAAGTCTGTCCGTCAGATACTTAGGCATGCCTGAGTAAAGGCAGTTCCCATAATCAAGACGAGATATGATCAGGGTTTAAATCACTTGTTGTCTGGCTGACAAAGACAAAAGGAACAGAAACTTCAGAAGAAGTCGCAGGAGGGCAAAGTAAGTGCCCACTACCGAGTTTACTTGGATATGGAATAGTAGCTGATTATCGTTTTTAAAGCCCAAGTTTTTCACCACCTGGTTTTTGCTAAGGGGGTGGGAGCATTTGGTGGCCAGAAGGACTGAAATGGTGTTTCTGCATCTGAACCAAAGAAAACCAGCTCCGTCTTTCCCGCATTACATTTCAGCTGGTTCACGGACAGCCACCCAAATACTGCTGAAAGGCAAGTACTAATTATCTTGCATGGGCAGGGCTCGTTGCTCTTCCACATGAACAGCAGCTAGGTGTCATCTGCATAAGACACAAGTTTTGCCCTTAAGGATTCTACCGAAGTAGCCAAAGGTGTGAGGTAGATATTAAACAAGATCAGGCTCCTACCTTCAGTTTGTGGGACAAGGCCGAGTAGGAATGGCACCATACCTCCTGTGCCCTCCCCTTGAGGATAGATGCCAGCCATTTCCAGGCCAACCCCCCAATGCTGCTCGAGTGTAGAAGGGTCAGGAGATCTTATCGAAAGCGGCCGATAGGTCTAACAGGACCAACAGCGTCCTGTCCCCCACTTCAAGACAAAGTCGGATGGAGTCAACTACCCCCAGCAGTGCTGTTTCGGTACTTTAATTAGAGGGAAAGCCCGGCAGGCTGGGATGTACTAGGCCGTTCATTTCAAGGTATAATATAGCTGCTGGTTCACATGTTTCTCTAGAAGTTTAGAGAAGGCGGGAACGAGGAAAATCGGCCTGTAGTTGATGGGTCAGAAGGGTCTGGCAGGGTTGTTTTGAACAGCGGGATAAACTTCGCTTGTTTCCTTTTGGATGGTACTGTAGCTGACGAAAGGGAGGTATTCAGTATCTGATTCAGCAGAGGGTTAATAGCCTCTGCCCCCAAGGCATTAATAAAGAAGGGGGCCGGGTCCAGCGGGGAACCCGATTTTAGACGTTTTAAGGCACGCAAGGAATCACCCAAGGGAATTGGAGAGAGAGTTCAGAGAGCACACTTTCACATTGATGATTGGGTCATGGCACGGCTCTTCCTGATTCCCTACTGCCCCTAGAGCGAAATTTCCGATTCAAGTCCAATTCTTGGATAGAGAATGCCTCCTCCTCTTCCGCTGCTGACGCCTCCATTTTATCCTGCTGGGTATCTTCTCCAAAGACATACGTGGTGTGTTCGATGCTCTACCGCTGCATGTCCTTTCGTCGAGCAAGACAGCTCGACAAGTTTTTCTTTCGACCGGCAAGCGTGACATTCTTCTTCCTTATGCTCTGGTGAGAGACACAAGTTGCAGAATTTATGCAGGTCGGTGCGCGGATACTCGGAGTGGCACCGAGGACAGAATTTAAACGCAGTCCGTTCCATCGTCAGAATACTGGATAATAGGGAATGGAGTGCAAGTCGACTGACGCAGCTAGGCCCGAAGGCTGCCGACAATGTCTTCTATACTGATGACAGAGTTTTCCAATCTTTTGGACACGCAGAGAATTATGAGACGCGTACAAAACAATACCGATGAGGGTACAGTGGGTTGCACACCAAGGGGATCCCGAATAACGGTTTCGGAGCGCCGCAAACCATGTCCAAACCCGAAGGCGATAAGAAAACAATCTAACAATGGAGTCGATGCCCATGCGCACTATCACCGAATGGAAGAGTCACCTTACCTTGTAACTGGAAAAGACTTCTTCGAAGAAAAACAACTTGTAAACTTCCAGACCCAACACTAGATGGCAGGAGTATGCACAGCATATATATCTACAGCACACGTGCCTCGAATAGGAATTTTCGTTCACAATCTGTCCTGGTCAGAGTTCTTTTCCAAATCTAAAGCTCTATCACCATTCTGGAGTCAAGGCAAAACATACTAGAGTTGGATCTGGTTGCAAAGTATGTTTCCATTAGAGAACTCACCTGTCTCAGCAATTCCGATGTTGATAATGGGGGCTTTGTGCTTTTTAGGAAAGTCTTCAGGTGCTGCAGAGAAGGTAAAGCTGCCGTCTTCTTTCTTGACCATCTTGAAGACACGTATAGTCTCTCCATTAGCCAAACAGGTGATGAAAGCTCTGAGTGAGGGAATAGGTACAAGTTATGTTTAGTTGCTGAAAAAATGAATAAGAATTAAATGAACCATTGATTTCTAAACCAATTCGAAAAACAGAAAGAATGAAAACCGTTTGAAGTCCATAAAAAAGAAACTATACTTGTGCAGTCAAGGAAGGAGTCCCACACGGTTTCATAACATTAGCATGCATGCACTTACAACGCAAGCCTTTACCACGCATCCATTGCAACACAATGCCTTTACCATGCAAGTTAAGTGAAACCCATCTATCTGTATTAGGGTGAATCCACAAACCCCCTCGCATTTTTTACAAATTATTATAAAAATAAATATTTGATTTCTTGGGGAGTGGGAACCCCACAAACGATCCACTTTTTTTTAACCTTATTACTCAATTCCCTGACCCACCCCATAACCCTAAAAGCACCCAATTCCCTTACCAACCCCTAAAGCCTAAAAGTACCCTTACCAAGCTATTCCCTTATCCACACCTATACCCTATAAAATACCCATACCACCCAATACTCTTACTCACCCCTAAACCCTAAAAATCACCTTTACCATTTTGAGAGATTGCAGGAGGGACTTACCGGTGTGTCGCCGTGGGAGGACTATCCCCTTAGAACGCGAGCTCCTCTCAACGCTCAGGAAGCACAGGACTGCCGGGGACTACAACAACCACGCCCCTATCCTGTCTCTCCACAGCAAGATGTCAAGAGGAACCCAGAAGTGGGCGGGGATAACCCCGGAAGCTCTGTCGGAAGCCCAATGAAAGGAGGAGGAATCAAAAGGGAGGCGTCTCAGACCGGTGGCGCGAAGGCAGCAGGAACCCTGTCAGGGAAACGGAAGGAAGACGACGGACCCTGTATGCGGACGACTGAAGGAGAGACCAGGAACGAGGACGCCCGGGAAGGAGAATACACGGAACCAAACGAGCGGTGGTGCAAGGAGTGGTGGTGTCCGTCGGAGGATGCTGGGGAGCGGCCGCAACTCAAGAGAGTTGCGGCAGAGCCGGTGAATGAAAGCGTCTCAAGGGACCAGGGGGTGGCTGTAAGGGAAGCGGGTGGCGAACACGGGGAGGGTTACCGGTAAGGAACTGGGAGTCTGGCACTGAAACTACCCATATATCATCAGCCCTCATAATTTGATTCTCTGATTAAGTGTCACTCGATTTACCTAGCGTAACCGCTATATGCCTCAGTTTTTCACATAACAGTTCTTGTTCCGGGCACTACGTTTACACGGGCACTAATAAATCCCATAGGCACCACGTTTTGACCAGGCATTGATAGGTCCCACCAGCACTTTAGAAATACTGTTTTTTGTGTGTTCCCCCCCCCCCCCTTCACAACCAGTCCAGAAGAAACCCTGCGATCACTTCATGGTGTGGTGACGGGTGTATTACTAAATAGCTCTTCAAACCCATAACTGACAGTTCACTCTTTTTCCTCTCCTATGAGCCTCCGGGGAGACCACCTTAACAACGAAGAGGAGGAGCCGGGAACATCAACCTCAACATCCCCATCGAGCTCTGCCAAGGCTACATCGGGAGAGAAACCAGAAGGAAAACATCCAGAACAATATACCTCTTCTACTATTGACAATAAAAATCGTCCTTTTGGCAAATATATACAGCCTCCTCGCCTGTTTATCAAACCCGCCCTCCCACAATTGGTGTCAGAAGTGGGATTGAAAGGCATCATGGAGGCTGCCTTAGCAAAAATGGCAGAAAACCAAGAACATCTGGGAAAAGTGATGGAGCGCTTCTTGACAGTGGTCGAAGAAGACCGGGGCAAGTTGCAACAAGTACTCACAGGACAGAGCCAAACTCCCGGGGTAGCTATGGACAATCTTACCAAGGCTCTTGGACACCAGAGAGGTCCCACAACCCTTCCCTCTGTAGTCTTGCAGCGATACGTGACTGGGGAAGCTTCGGACTATTTTTTCGATAATTTCGAAAGGATGGCGACTGCAGCTTCCTGGCTGATAAATGGGGCCAATATTTGGGTCCTCTCTTATCGGGGGACTTACAGGCCGCCTATCAGGCCGCAACGATACAAGGGGTGGTTCCCTATGCGGAAATAAAGCTCTGCATTATGGAGAGGTTGGGTGTAGACGACGAAACGTATCGGCTAAAACTATGACAAATGAAGGAAGGTCTCCAAGTAACACCCAGAGCCTTATATTTTAGGGTAAAGGACATGGCCGATCGGTGGTTAAAACCAGCTACCACAGATAAAGATGGGATTATGGCCAAAATATATTTGGAGCAATACCTATCCTCTCTTCAGCCCCCTATTCAAAGGTGAGTACGTCAACAGGCCAACCTCACCCTTGAAACGGCAGTGGAAATCGCCAGTGCCTATAATAGGGCCCAAGAGATTCAGAAGGGGCGAGAGGATCCTACAGGGAAAACAGGGGGTCCCAGAACACATGGCCCTCCACGTCCACCGTTAGTTAAGAAGCCAGAACCCTTAACCATTGTACCCGGAGTCCCAGCTATTCGACCCCCACCTAGGGGTCCTCAGGAAGAGCAGAAAACAAAGGAGAGCCGAAAAAGCAAAGAACCCGTTGGTGTTACCCGTCCTACTAGATGAGAACCCCTGGGAAACCAATAGAAGTTTCCACGCAGCACAGTGAGAGGATCCAGTACTACAAGAAGCTTGGAACCGGGCCCTAGAAGATGAAGATCCCCACCACGTAGGTCCTTACTTCTTTAAGAAAAATGGGTTGTTATATAGGAAAGGGTCCCCCACACAAAAAGCTCAGTTGTTGATTCCAGGCCCCTTCAGGAAAAAAGTGTTGTACCTTACCCACAGTCACTTACTAGGGGGTCATTTTGGGGCGGATAAAACAGAGAAACTGATTATGGAGCGGTTCTATTGGCCAGGGATATACCAACAAGTCAAGAGATACTGTAGGGAATGCCCGGTATGCCAAAGAAACAGTAGATACCATCCTCCCAGAGCACCTTTACAGCCACTTCCAATAATAGGCAAGCCATTCCACTGTATAGGTATGGATATAATAGGTACTTTATTGTGTTCTCGCAGTGGGTGTCGATATGTCCTTGTCATAGTGGACTACGCCACTCGTTTTCCGAAGGTCATACCCTTACGACGACCAGATGCCTCCAACATATCTAAAGCTATGATAACTGTTTTTTCAAGGGTAGGATTTCCAAAGGAAATCCTGACCGACCAGGGAACCCCTTTCGTGTCCCGATTGATGAAACAGGTCTGTGCCCAGTTAGGGGTCAAACAGATTAGAACAGCGGCTTACCATCCGCAAACATATGGATTACTTGAAAGGTACAATGTCACCATTAAGACCACCCTTAAAAAACTGTTAGCCCTTGAATCAAGAAAATGGGAAGATATGCTGCCCCTGGCCTTATTCGCTATCCGGTGCAAGGAACAAAAAAGCACTGGATACTCGCCCTTTGAATTAATATATGGTCATAAACCACGTACCTTGTTGGAGATGGCTCAGGAAGGATGGGAAAGGGAACCGAATAACTCCAAACCCCTCACAGAATATGTGTCCAACTTGCGTACCCACCTAAGTCAGATCAGGGCTATCGTTCGGAACAACTTAGAGGACGCTCGAAAGGCACAGAAAGGGCAATATGACAGAGGGAACAAAGAGAGGACATTCCAAGTGGGGGATTCAGTGCTGCTTATGATGGCTTCATCGGATCAGAAGTTATTGGGGCAATGGCAGGGTACCTACACTATAGTGGAACAGGTAACCCCTGTGACCTACCGTGTTGAAACAGATCCATCTAGACATACCTCCCAGATATATCACGTTAATGTGCCTAAAAAATGGGAGGGACCTTTGCCGGTGTCCGTAAGGATGGCGGAAGTACAAGCTCCCTTGTTCGACCAGTGTATGGATCCCAATCTAGCTCCTGACTTACGAGGTAGCCCATCACAGGTATTACAACCCCTGGAGGACACCTTTTCTACCGCTCCGGGCAGAACCACGCTTATTGAACACGCCATAAAAACCCCACCGGGGAAACTGGTCCGCCTGAGACCGCACCATATTCCTGAAGCCAGTCAGACCATAAGAGAAGAGATACAAAAGATGCTACACATGGACATCATTGAACCTCCTGTGAGTGAATGGAACTCACCCGTTGTTCTCGTACTAAAGCCAGATGGGTCGTGCGATTTTGCATCGACTTCAGAGAAGTCAATAAAATTTCAGAATTTGACACCTACCCCCTTCCTAGAGTGGATGAAATGAGAATAGGTAGGGCTAAATATATCAGTAACTTGGATTTATGCAAAGGATAATGGCAGGTGCCCCTCAGAAAGCAGGATAGAGAAAAAACTGCATTTTCCACCCCGGATGGATTATATCAATTTAAGGTGCTACCCTTCGGGTTACATGGGGCACCAGCAACGTTTCAAAGAGCTATGAATGTACTGTTGCAACCCCAAGAGAAATACGCAGGCGCGTATATCGATGATATAATCATCTATAGCGACACCTGGGAACAGCCCCTATTGCATCTATCCCAAGTAATACAGACCTTAGGACAACATGGTCTTAAGATAAATCCCACCAAAAGCCACCTTGCAGCCCAGACCGTTCGCTACCTTGGGTATTTATTAGGTGAGGGAGTTATAAGACCACAAACTTCTAAACTAGCTGCAAACTCCCAAATACCCATACCCAGATCCAAGAAGGATCTTCGAGCCTTCCTTGGGTTGCTCGGCTATTACCACCGGTTTATCCCTCGGTTCTCCCAATTGGCAGCTCCTTTGACTAACCTACTCCAAAAAATGTCAAAACCGAAGAGATACTAAAACATCCTCCCTCGGATGTAGCACAGGCCTCTGAGTCTTTGAAAACAGCACTGACCTCAGACACTGGTTTGATTAGTCCAGATTATTCCCTTCCCGTTGTCCTTCAAATAGACGCCTCAGGGGCTAGGGGCTGTTCTATCCCAGGAGACACCCAAAAGAGAGAAACCAATCCTATACATCAGCCGCAAACTCTTCCCAAGAGAAAGAAATTATGCCACTATAGAAAAGGAAGCATTGGCCATTAAATGGGCCATAGACACCTTACGCTATTATCTTGAAGGTCGGGAGTTCACCTTATATACCGATCACGCCCCCCCTAGAATGGCTAGCCAGGAACAAAGGCCACAACGAAAGTCCTCAGATGGTTTCTTTCCCTACAACCATACCGGTTCCAAACCAAACACAGGCAAGGGAGCGAACAAGGGAATGTGGACTACCTGTCTAGGTTTCCCCAAGAACAGAACCCTAGTAGAAGGACAGCAAGGGAAAGGGTATGTGAGAGATTGCAGGAGGGACTTATCGGTGTGTCGCCGTGGGAGGACTCTCCCCTTAGAACGCAAGCTCCTCTCAACGCTCGGGAAGCGCAGGACTGCCGGGAACTACAACAACCATGCCCCTATCCTGTCTCTCCACAGCAGGACGTCGAGAGGAACCCGGAAGTGGGCGGGGATAACCCCGGAAGCTCTGTCGGAAGCCCAATGAAAGGAGGAGGAATCAAAACGGAGGCGTCTCAGACCAGTGGCGCGAAGGCAGCAGGAACCCTGTCGGGAAAACGGAAGGAAGAAGACGGACCCTGTATGTGGACGACTAAAGGAGAGACCAGGAACGAGGACGCCCGGGAAGGAGAAGACGCGGAACCGGACGAGCGGTGGTGCGAGGAGTGGTGGTGTCCGCTGGAGGATGCTGGGGAGCGGCCGCAACTCAGGAGAGTTGCAGCAGAACCGGTGAGTGAAAGAGTCTCAAGGGACCAGGGGGTGGCTGTAAGGCAAGTGGGTGGCGAACACGGGGAGGGTTACGGGAAAGGAACTGGGAGTCTGGCATTGAAACTACCTGTATACCATCAGCCCTCATATTTTGATTCTCTGATTAAGTGCCACTCGATTTGCCTAGCGTAACCACTATATGCCTCAGTTTTTCATATGACAGTTCTTGTTCCGGGCACTACGTTTACTTGGGCACTGATAAATCCCATAGGCACCACGTTTTGACTGAGCATTGATAGGTCCCACCAGCACTTTAGAAATACTGTTTGTTTTTGCCCCCCCCTTCACAACCAGTCCAGTAGAAACCCTTCGAGCACTTCATGGTACAGAGTATTTACACAAAAATGTAAAATTAGCTGATTTAAGGTGAACTATGCATACCCCAAAATTAGCAGAAGTATTCACCATCAAACAACACAACAGATGAGATAACAGCCAGCCTTATAAAAGACACCACAAACTAACATGTCCAAACAGAAAGAGAAGCTGGAAACTTCCTCCCACCCAGGAAAGATTACTGCTTCTTTATGCCAGGAAGCAGAAGAGCATGTAAAAGACAGAACTTAGCAAACTGGATCAGGCAAGCGTTACACACTAGACTGTGCTCAATGAGTAAGCATAGAATGCATACTATCTGTATCATCTCGATATACATAAAATATAATCTACCTTGGTTCCCTAGCAAGCCACCTAACTAAATATAAAATAATATGGACTGCCCTATGGTCACTATTGAAGCTACTCATAGCTCTCTATATTTGAGTCATAGTTTAATTCTTAAACACTATAGCAATAATTCGAGGACGGTCACAACCACTCCTTTACTCAAATTCTGTAACAGAAGATAGTTGAAAGTCTCAAAGTCCAAACACCAGCTTTGTGGAACTGTCTTAACCAGCCCACATGCAGTTCAGAAAACATCGTAAAACGGAGCTCTTGAAAGTAGGCCCCAGAAGCCAATTACTTGCCATTTAAAGCCACCAAGGCCCGTACTTGTTCAAAATCAACAAAAACTCCCAGTTAACCCTTGCGGACAGGGTTCATGGTCTGCAGGCTTGATGCCCCATGTCTTCTATATCAGATTACAAATACCATGGTACTGCTTTACAGGCACTTAGAAGACCGCCATCACTGAAGGCCTCGATTGAACACCCTTCCCATATATGGCCAGAGCATTTGTCAGCAATGTGCATCTTCCACTGTCATCTCTCTCCCTTGAGAAAAACAAAGGGGGGGAGTGGAGAAGTACTACTTATATCAAGTAGTGGAGGTGGATACTTCCTCCTTCTGTAGTCTATAAACCATAAAGATCCACCCTCAGAACAGTTTCAAAATGCATGTCCTCCCAGGTAAGGTATGTTTCCTACAATGGTGGGAAAAACACAGTGTTTTTAAATACCCCTCACACACCAAAAGGACCCTTGGTGTCATGCTTCATCATAGGGGTCTTCCCGCACCTCTACGGGACGGGGCGTGCTACAACCTACGAATACGCGGGAGCACCTTTTTGTTGTGAAAACGACTATGTGTCAAGTAGGAGAGTGAGTGGGAGGGAGGGTCAGGAGTGGATGGGAAAGTGAGGTTAAAAAACACCTGGCTCGTCTGTTTAGAAAATAATTTTTAATACACCTGTGAGCTGGTATTATTAAAAGGTGGGGACGGAGGTATGTATGCCTCAATGAGCTATGCCTCCTAGGTTAGTCAACATGTTTCAAAGCCCCCCAGGCTTCTTCTTCAGGACTTAGAAGATCCCTAACTACACTCACGAAATTATGTGATGTGTAAATTTACACTAATAGTCACAAGATAGGTGTAATCTTGAGGAAATACATATAAAGTAATACAGTGCACGTCGATTCCCAATGCACGTATACGATACTTTATTAGGTATCATGAATCAATTTATTTGGATTCAAAGGGAAAAATGCCCATTGAGCCTGTAACGGGTGGGAGGGGTGCCTAGAATTGCAACTGCTCCTGGGACACTGCCCCGCCGTGTCTGGCCTCCCCGCGGCTCCGTTGGACTGTAAAATCTGGCACTGTTCAAATGTCAATTCTATTGCAAGACTAGAGGCTCCATTATAACTAGGGCCGCTGGCAAAAAAAATAATTCAAAAGGTGCTGCTATGACTAATGTCAGTACCAAATTCAAATCCGAAAAAAGTATCACAAATAAGAGAGGAGTAACACCATTATAATTTGGTTAATAATTAGAATCTGAAACCTGTGGCTGCCCACTGGGCCTACGAGGACTGGAAGATAGTGTCCCCAATGGTGCTGGAGGAGGGAGTCGGATCATTGCCAGCATTCAGGGATGTGGAATTCCAATAGCCCGACGCCCAGGACATATTGTTTGGGGTCAAGGGCAACAAGTTTTCATGTGTATTTTGTTCTTGGGACAAGTAGGCACAACCCCCTGCAGCACAACCCCTTTGGCTGCCAGTGTACAGTACCACAGTAGGGATCAGGGAAGGGCACTGTCTGCATTTAAGACAATATTTTTGCCTATATGTTAATGCTGTTCAAACTTGTACTTATGGTCCATTAATTGAAAGTCTTTATTTTTAGAATGTTGTAAGTACTGACAGTGGTTCCAGTATAAAAATGTGTAACCAAGTTTTTAAAGTTTAGCAATATGAGGCTATGTATAATTCTCCCACAATGCTCTCGGATTTGATGCAAATATTTGCAGAAGCTTAAAAGCAAGTTGAGGATTCTTTGCTTTCAAAATAAAACATTCATTAAAAAAATGCAAAAAGGAAAAAAAACATTTAGCTAAACTACTGTAAAATTTCAGGTACCATTTCTTTGCAACATCATTTAGTAATGTGTTGATGCATGCAAGTATTTCCCAAAAATATTCATAATCAGTGTAACAAGTTTCAATAAGATGGAGGGAAAACAAAAATAAACAAGCATTGGCAAAGCCTGTAGGTCTGAAATTGTTGATCAGCTTTTTAGTTTTGTCAATGTGTGACTTGTTTTGGCATGGTTTTTGTAAAACCTTATTGGTGTGGGAGCTGCCGGGCCCTCACTATTATAACAAACATCGGTGGCGTGGCAAACCACCCGCAAAGTAGGGAAGCTCCGTGACCGGACGCGATAATCTAGCCCATCCTGGCGACCCTGGGGGTCACCTGAGGCCCGTACTCCTCCCCAGTGCCTGCACAGACCACAGTGGACACAGTCCTGCCAGCTTATTCCCTGTTCATCGCTTAGCAGGGATGGGCTGACAGCGATGCAGCGAGCAAGCATGGCGGGACTACCCAAGGCCTGTAGAGCGGCCTGCTACCCACTGTGAGCCGCTGCGATATTCTGGTCCCGCCTGCGGTGTCCGACGTGGGAGCCGTATACTCATGCTGTTGGGGCATCTGGGGGCTGACTGCAGCCTGTGGGCGAAGTGCTGCTCCGGCTGATGACACGGGGCCCTGGATGAACTCTGCCTGCTGCTCTACGTTTCGTGGAACAATGTCTGCACGAACATGTGGCCCCAGAGAGTCTATAGGACTTTTTCTGTGTGGAGAGAGCCCAACGGATCCCTAACAGGAAACCAATAGCGGACGCGCCTCCACGAATAATCGCCTGCATACTTAATTATGGGGAGCGCGACACCCTCCTCTGTCTGGCCAGAGAGAAGTCCAACATCCAATACGAAAATCAATGGATTTCATTATACCCAGACTTCACGGTCCTGGGACAGCGACAAAGGGCTTCCTTCCAAATCGGTCAAACAAAAACTCAGAGCCTTGAATGTGCAATACGCCTTATTATTCCCAGCCCGACTAAATGTTGTGCTTGACCAGATGTCACACTTTTTCGACAGCCCAGAGGCTGTTGGAGACTGGATAAATGTTATGTTCCCCTCGCACGCATCAGGGAAATTATGAACACGGTCCGGAGCCCGCGACAGACTACAGGAAGAAGCGCAAGCCACGCCAGGCTGTCACCAAAACTTGGATCAAAGAGTCCATCTCCGGAACAGGCCAGGCGAAGCAGAGAGGCGGCGCTTGCCGCGATGGCGGCCTTCAGGGAATGTGATCCCCCTATTCCTCGCCGGAATCGTCTGAAGATACCACCATGGATTCAGACTCCGAGAACAGCCATGCATTGTTTTTTTTTTGTTTTTTCCTCCCCAAAGTTTTGTATAGCGCTAACTTGACCCAAAATCAGGAATCAGAGCGCTTTACATGAGCACCAGTTGTGTTACATGAGGACACATTAATTTTTAGGTCTCGCCTGACCCAGCGCATGCGCTGGTCTGGCGAGACTTTTAGTGTGTGGATTTTCAAAGTGCTGCCACAGGCTTTTGGTGGCCTAGCGCTTGCGTTCAGGCGAGCGTGCACGCGTGCAACCACCATCTGTCTTTTCTCCGTCACGGGTAATTAAGTGCATCGCGATCACTTTAACTTTCGGCGCCCGCACGGCCAATGCTTTTCGCGCGCGCTTGTTTATTTTAGAATTCGGTTACAGTCCTAGACCGGTTTTTATTTTACAGTTTTCTCCCTTCTCGGCCAATGCTTTTCGCGCGCACTTGTTTATTTTAGAATTCGGTTACAGTCCTAGACCGGTTTTTATTTTACAGTTTTCTCCCTTCTCGGCCAATGCTTTTCGCGCGCACTTGTTTTTTTGTTTAGTTTATCACTGCCAGTTGAAACGTGTCCAACTGATCATTTGTGCCGGTGAACACGTGGTTCCCAATGTCTTTTACAGATAAACGTCTTGCTGACGATTTCCCCCTGTGGCAGCAATTTGTTCTCTTACCAGTGATATACACATATTGCCTCTGCTCTGCCACGAAGCCTAAAGCGCCAGACAACAGCAATGGTGTCCGTCACCATTTAACAAATACTGGACATTTACCATTTGCCACGTTTTACAAAGTCACGCACACTTCAAATAATCCCTGTTCCTTCAGATTGATGGTTTATCTAAAAGCGGGCAGAAGATTAAGCGCTTCATCCATTGGCTTGCCAAATGTGCGTTCATAAACATGTGAAAGAATATTCTCCCTGCAACCCCCGTTGCCACCCATCGACTCTGTTTTAGTGACTCATCCCTGTGCCCCACCCCCATCCGCTCAGCCAAACCAACCCCTCCTTCCATTTTACACTACAGTCTGGGTTACGTACCTGCCTCCCCTTGCTGCGTTTTACTTTTCCACCTGTGTGCTAGCTGTCCTCGGAAGACCATAACATACATTTTAAAACAACTTTTCCCATACAGTGTTTTAGCTTTATAACGGCCCAAGGATTGCCCAAATTCTCAGCTACCAGTCTGTGCTCTTATTGAAATGGATGGATACACTTCTGTGCCTGGGGTCCTGTAGAAGCAGCGGGCTATCTTTTTTGTTTTTGTTTATCATGCAACCAAAAAACAGAAAAAGAAGCCAGTGAAACTTGGCTGGCTGTTTAGTACCATGCCCCTTGTGTACCCCAATCGAAAATATATGGCTGATCAATCACATACGATTGCTACGTCCATGCACAAGGGCTGCAGATGCCGATTCCATCTTCTGGAATTTACTTCACATTGAGGCCTGATGCTTTCCTTAACTGTACACAGTGCTAAAGCCTTCCCACAACCTCTTTTGAGACACTATACGCTAGAGGTGTATCGACAAATCCTCCAATAGTAACAGACATTCATTTTTGCAGACAACAGATACCATATTCTGAAAATCGTATTTAATCAAGTATTTCTGCTTAACTGCTGGCAGACGAACTGTAAAATCTGGCACTGTTCAAATGTCAATTCTATTGCAAGACTAGAGGCTCCATTATAACTAGAGCTGCTGGCAAAAAAACAATTCCGAAGTCGCGATTGTCCCCCATAAATATGGATTTGTAAATAAATGGCCTCTAACTGATTTTTTTTTTTATAGAATAATTATGATGCAGCTGTGCAACAAATTATAAACATGGGTTGTCTAAACATCACTATTGGTATGAAAGTAAAAAGCAGGAAATTGAACACCACACACAGGACCCATCTTCAATAACGTCATTGTGGCTCAACATTTGTAGGAGACGTTGTTCGCAAGTTTATTATTCACAGATATTTGTAACGCGGCAGAGTCTAAAAGTTAAACATTTCGCCAATACCTTGCAGACAATGGCCAGTAGATGGAGCTCAAGTACAGTACAAGAACATCTCGCTGAATAGTTTGAGCAGGATTATGAAAATGCTAAACATTGAACAGTACAATGAATAACTGTTTCATGTCATGGTAGTTTGGGAAACTTTGTGGCTGAAATATACTTTTAATACTGTAAAGTGAAAGGAACCTGCTCCACGTATAGTAGCATAGTCAAAGCAGTAGATAATCTTGCATTGGCAAGGGCTGTTACAAAGAGCGAAATCATGACATTGCTGTTCAGTGACAATGTTAAGAGCCCATTGTGGAAATGAGAGAAGCTGTGGGCTAACTCCCTCACTACCTCTTCTGAGACTGCAAACAGACAACAAGCGCGGCCACGCTAATTACCAACAGATGGCCCCTGCGGTCCACTATAATTCAGTCTTTCACCATTCCGTCCTTCTGCCCATCCATATTCACACCTATGCATCCATCTCCAAACCTATCCATCCATCTATCCAGCCGTCCATCATTTCAATCATTCTTCTCTTCATCCATCCTTTCACTCATCCATCCTTTGTCATCCATCCTTGTACTCAATCTAGCCATTTTTCTTTTCATTCTTTCATCACCCATTCTTTCACACAGCCATCCATTCATCCATCCTTTTGCTCTTCCTTCCACCCAATCACTCAACCATCCATCCACCCTTTCACTCATCCATCCACCCTTTCACTCATCCATCCTTTTTCATTCATCTATCGACCCTTTCATTCATCCATTAATCCATACAGCCTACCTTTCACTCACCAACCAATTTCTCATCCATCCGTTCTTCCAATTATCCTTTCACTCATCCATTCTTTCCCTCATCCAGCCTTCCACCCACACTTTCAATCCATCTGTCCATCCTCCCTTTCACTCACTCAATAAGGGTAAAATGTTCTAAATTAAACAAGCATTGGCATAGCCAATAGATCTCGCCTTTGGGACCTTATAAGTGTTTAGCCATGCAACAGTTGATGTTGCACCAAGGATATTGTACTGCATAACTAAATACTTATAAGGTTCCAAAAGGCGAGACCTATTGGCTCTGCCAATGCTTGTTTTTGTTAGGCACGGGGAGATCAAGTGATTTGGCCAGAATCACAAGATGTTGGGCGTCGTTGCCGAGACTCCAACCCGGTTCCCCAGATTTGACGTCAACCGCCCTAACCGTTAGGCTACATCCTCTCCCCAAAGTTCCCAACTGTCACATTGCACACCGCAAACAATCTTTAGAGCCTGTGCCCTCAAAGCGCAAACACTTTGCCAAAACATTAGCAAACCGTGCAATATGTGGTCTGCAGTCTCTCACTGCTCCTTACCTAACCCCCCGGGACCGCCTGTTTCCTCCTGTATGCCCACAGCTCAGTCTTCTACATCGCTGCCCGCAACAGTATTAACCAAGGCGCAGTAGCAGCCTTCCCCCCATGGCAATTGTAAAACTAACTCTTCGAACTGTTTCAAATGCTATGTTTGGTCCAACATGGTTTGAAGGTTGGACCCTGTATTGGGTGCCGATATGGTTTCTGGGTATTCTGGCTCACCCCTGAATGTGCAAGATGTCACCCCCCGCGGCCCCGGGCTGGTTTTAGTTCTGACCATACACACAAATGGCTGAAAATGGTAAATATGCCATAGTCACCTGGAAGGTCAGGGGAATGGGGAAAGTACATAAGTGCCATTGAATACATGCTCAACTAAATAGGCGTAAAGCCCAGTTCGCCCTTATGCAAGAGACACACCTCACTGACTCAGAGGCCATCAAGCTACGCAAGAAATGGAGGGGACAAGTGTTCACCACATCATATTCCTCCTTTGCGAGGGGGGCTACTGTCTGGGTTCGGTGTGTAGCCTTAGAGCTGCGTACAGACGCAATGGGTAGATGTTATCATCCATGGCATACTTGATAGCGCACATATAGTATATATACATGTAGTATATATGCCCCCAACTATGATCAAGAAATTCTTGATGAACCTCAGCACTGTGCTGGCAGACTGGGTGGGATACCCATGGTTATTGGGAGGAGACTGAAATGATGTTCTGGATATTCAGCTGGAACGCTCTCACCTCCTCCCCCCCTCCCCCACCCCCAAAAGCGCAGTCTCAGTAAAACAAGCAGACGCACTCCAGAGACTGGACAGAGGGTTGGTCGCTGGGGGACGTCTGGCATCTCAAGAACCCACATAACCAGGAATACTCATTTTACTCAACGCCAGACCAGCTTCATACCTGACTGGACAGAATATTCTGCTCCCTCACCCACACCACCCCGGTGGTGGACACCACTTACCTAGGAAAAACCTTCTCTGGCCATAATCCCTTAGAGATAACGCTGACATGGGTGAAAATTCCTACGCTCGACCCCACTTGGAAGTTGTGGCCACAGCTGCTAGAAGACACCGTCTTCCAATCTACTATGTCATCAGTCATAACCAATTACTTTAACAACAAGCATTGGCATAGCCAATAGGACTCGCCTTTGGGACCTTAGAAGTGTTTAGCCATGCAACAGTTGCATAACTAAATACTTATAAAGGTCCCAAAATCGAGACCTATTGGCTGTGCCAATGCTTGTTTGTCATTGCCGTACTGCTTTGTCAAAAAGCGTTGGCTAAGACAATAGTTTGCAACAATGCTTAATTTGTAACACAATGAGTGGCGGTGCCCAAAGCTCTGTTCAGTCCATGGCCTCTGCTATTAAATGTTGGCACGGCAAATGCGTGGTCTTGATTCTACCCTTTGTCTCTTTAATCCACCACTTGACACACCCCACCCATGTATCTCTCTCTAGTAGATTTCTGCTTTCTCCCTTTATGAGGGTTTTTTTCCGTCCATCTCTTCCTTTTTCTTTCCCATGTTCGTTTTTTTTTCTCTCATGCACTTGGTCAATGTCTGATGAGGAAAAATAAGTGAAAGTCCCAAAAATGAGTGCAGTTGGGCACCACCAGCAACCACCCGCTCAAACTAAGCACGGGCCTAAAAGTGAGACCTACTGGCTTTGTCATTACTTGTTTTTAAGTGATGCTCAAAATAATAGACCGGGCAGTGATGGAGAGTGGCAGTTCGATGGACAACCGAATATAAAGGAACACTGGAAAAATAGGCATCGTCTCATCGTCAAAGTAATTCGCAGACGAGCACACAGAGTTCAAGTGCTAATAACTGGCAGAAGGGAAAGTGTCTGCTCTTGATCCTGAATTTGCAGGTGTCTGAGCAGAAAAGGTGCCTGTGAATTAAAGCGTGCTCCGGGAAAATCAGAACACATTACCCGCTCATGAATAATACAACTTATGATAAAACACTCTAAGGGAGGCGTGAGAAGCGCCCAAAACTCTGAATACATTGTGCTAGCAGGAGGGCTTTTAAAGGGTAGAGGCATCGCCCGCCGCTGCGGCATCTTGCAAAGTACGTCATCGCCCGACGCGCCTCAGAGGCAAATGGCCTTGTTATTTACAGCAGCCCACATATAATGCTACTTTTTACTCCTTCCCTTTGAATAATGGGGTGAAGGTGTTGTTGCAAACTGGAATAAATTAGAACAAGGATAGCCAGCATAATTGTGCTGCCACTTTAAGGACCTCCAACTAGTTTGGGGCTTTCAGCGGAAACAAAAACAAGCAAACGGCCGTGCGTTCGCGATCAAAAATCAAAGCGGCTGCAAAAGTGAAAGTAATCACGCTCAAGCTCGGCGCCCGCGCACATGCACTGTAGCTCTAGGCTGGCCTGGTAGCACTTTTTGGAGCCCTCTCAAAAAGTCTCGCCAGACCAGCGCATGCACTGGGTCAGGCGAGACCTAAAAATGACAATACGGCATCCACACGCCTAATAGAATGGGACGCGTTTAGGACGGCCATAAAAGGTGCCGCTATTAGCGCCAAAGTTGGGGCCAGGCAGGAGATCCACAATAGTCTTAGGACAGTGGAAGACACTCTGAACAAAGTAGAACGAGAGGGAAATAACAGCCCCACTAAACAGGAGGAACTTCAAGGAGCACACATACAACATGTCGATCTGTTGGCGCGCCTCCGAATATTCAATAACCAGTCATATACACAAATAAAACATACTGAAGCCGACAAGTCAGGACCGCTTCTAGCCAGTTTGCTACGGGACTCCCCCTCCCTTATACATGAGATAGCTTTACCAGATGGCACTAAGGTGAACACGCAACACAATATAAACTTAGCATTCTGCGAATGCTATAAATCACTATACAAGGCCCCTGAGGAGACAATGGAGGAACTCCGACTCCTCCATTACCCCCAAATTTCGCATTCAGACCAAGATGAACTAACTGGCCCCATGACTAAACAGGAAATCAGAGAGGCTATCCGGGAGCTCCCCCATAACAAGGCTCCTGGACAAGATGGCCTGCTGGCGGAATTCTACAACACCTTCTCAGATACACCGATTCCACACCTGGAGAGGCTGTACCAAGCGGCATTGGAGGAGGGCGCCCTCCCCCTTACCACTATGCAGGCTTTGGTTACCTCCCTCCCTAAACTGGGTAGGGACCCACTGGATAGGTCAGGCTATCGCCCTTTAGCCCTTTATCCCTCCTACAAACAGAATACAAGATACTGGGGAAGATATTCTCGTCGCCTGCTCCACCTCACGCCACAACTCATCCACACTGACCAGAAAGGTTTCGTCCCAACCTGCAGCACCTCTTTAAATATCAGACGCCTCTACCTCGTAATGGAGGCTACCTTCAATAACGTCGAGAGTGCAGGATGCATTGCCCTCGACCTGTGACAAGCATTCGAAACCCTTAGCTGGAACTACCTGTTTAGAGCAATGGATAGGGGTGGCATACCTACTGAATATATAAAATGGGTCAGGCTGCTTTACACCGTCCCCACGAGCCCGAGCCAATGCTCACATATAGAGTAGAGGCACCCGTCAGGGGTGCCCCCTATCGCCATTGCTCTTTGTGCAAGCATTAGAGCACCTGGCTATTAGGCTCCGAACGCAGGCGATAGAAACTGGGATCCGATTGGGCAACACAACACACATAATATCAGCTCACACCGAGGACCTCATACTATACATTAATAGTCTGGCAGAAGATTTGGAACCCCTACCACGCATCTTTTATAATTTTGAACGTATATCAGGCTTAACCATTAATAAGAAGAAACCTCACATTCTTTTTCCAACCAGTTGGGCACCCGGACGTTTTTTCCTTTGGGCAACTCGCTCTCAAAGTAGAACCAGAAACCTTTAAATACCTAGGCATCCAAATATATCAATCCCCTCAGGACCTATTAGAGGGCAACCTGTTAAAGGCGAATAAATCGCTTCATGCACAGACAGCCTTCTGGACTTCACCACCCCTCTCAGTAATGGGCAGAATAGCCATCTCCAAGATGGTCATGCTCCCACACCTACTATATTTATTTGCAAACCTATCAGTGCTGATCCCTACCCCCTTTTAAAAACACTGGATACGCTTCTCACAGACCTCATATGGGGCAGGGGCCGCAGTAGAGTGGGGCTGGCCAAACTACAACTGGGAACGGATAGGGGTGGCCTAGCGGTATCAGACTTCCAGGCCTGTTGTTACGTAAGCCAGCTACAATGGCCATCATACTGGATAGCAGGTCGCAACCTACACAAACTAGACTACACACCGCTGCTGATAAAATGTGGCACCCTCCACACCTTACTGTTGCCACAGAGTAGAATCCCAACAGAAACTCCACTGCTGCTGCGCATAGCGTTAACCTACTGGAAGCGGGCCCTCCAATACACGTGCCAAACACTCCTCTACACCCCTAACACTCCACTATTAGGAATCCCTACACCCACTGACTTGGTCACTTCGCGTAATATACTTCCAGGGACACCGTGAGGGCGTTTTCATGGTTGGAGCACTGTTTACAGATGGGATACTGGTGGACCACGAGAACTTCTTCCGGGAACAAGGGACCTTGCGCTCACTCTTTCTATTGCATGAAGCTCTGGTTAGTTACGTGAAGAAACACTGGGCACCGACTGTGAAAAACCTTCGAATCATTACTTGGTATAAGCGGTGTAACTTATAGGTAATGGGCGCCACCTGATTAGATGGCTTTAAAGGGGCACCAGGGCACATGCGGGGATTCCCCTCTCCACACTCAGAGAAAAATGGGAGATTGACCTGGGTAGGAACCGGACGGACAAGGATTAGACCTCTCTTCTAGAATACCCTAAAAGAGTATCCTGTAACATCAAATTCAAACTAATACAATATATGATTTTTCACAGAGCCTAACTCACTGCACACCGCCTTAATTGCATGTACCCCACCACCCGGGTTTCCTGCCCAAGATGCCAGATGGAAGATGCAGACATAATTCACATGTTGTGATCGTGCCCAAGCCTTGGGGGATTCTGGTCCGCGGTTGCCCACACTTTGGCAAACATCAAAGGCATCCATGGCCGGGACACAGCAGAGCGGTGTCTTTTGGGCCTCTACTGACGAACCAAGTCACAGAAAGTACAGCTCCGGTTGGTTGACTTGGCCTTACTCATAGCGAAACGCTCCATCACTATGAAGTGGAAGTCGGCCCTTCTCCAATCACTACACTCATGGCACGTGAAGGCAGTCCGATGGTGCAATGCAGAAAGTGCAGCTATCAGGAGAGAGGAATATAGGGGCCTAAGAAAAACACCGATCTCCCTGGAATGGGATCTAATGCTCGAGTCACTCAAGGCAATTGAACCCCCTATTCCACAATGCAAAACATTCACAAGCTCCCCTTCCCCTGACATACAGCCATGTCCACTTGCCCAGCGCGGTAGGTCACATGCCCTAGCGACAAAGAAAATGTCTTGCCGACTGCTCGAATCCTCCGGAGTTGAAGATCTTGGAACCAAACCAAGCTCAGAATATGCTAAAGGATAATGGGGTGAGCCAGAAGAAAGGGAGGGGGGTGGGGTAATTAAAACTGTTCTTTCAAATTATAAAGTTAACATACTGCCATTGACAACTAACTTTTGATAAATCTTCTAAAGTATGTAGATGCAATAATATTGCTGCTTTCCAGAGTCACTGCCTATTTTTAGTACGCATCTAATCTGAACTCAGGTTTTTTCTGCCTATTCAAATTCTATTGCTGTGTCTATGCATCCTTTATTCGCATGCCCACACTATCAGGGGCACTCTGTAAAATTAAAATTAATAAAGTATGTTTAAATTTTTTTTTTACAAAAATTGGCAAAAGCAGAAATTGTTTTTGGGTCTCAGAAAGCACACACTGCCACAGTAGTTACTGGCACTGAACAAAACTACATTGTGTGCCGATATGCTCCTTGTGAAAGAGCAGAGTGCTGTCACTCACAGGAAAGGAAAGAGAGAGACCGAGAGAATTTTAATAAACACAAAAGGTCACGATCAACGCCAGACCAAATTAGGGGCCCAAATATTAAAGAAAGTCTCAAAAGTGTACCCATGGTATATGTCCTTGCATTAATTGCAGCCAAACGACTTTCTTGAATTCACAATAATTTACAGAAGTAGGACAAGAAATAGTATTGTGAACTGCATTTTAGCATGAGCAGATATGCATGTGTAGATTTATTTGCCCATGCGAAAATCTGAGTGTTTGCAAGTTCACTTTCCCTCCAATCACTTTTTTCCCCAACTCTGGAAGGTTTACGTCTGCCATTGACAGGAGTAAATTTCCAACATTTCTCAGTATGGAAAAAGATTACAGAAGAGTTGTTGAAAACCCTTAAAACATGCAAGTTAGTAGGTTTGCACAGACTCCAAAGGGCATTCTAACCCTGGAACTGCTGCTTACTACTGCCTTCAGCCCCGGTATGTAGATCTGCAGAAACGTGGCAACATAAGGGGATTGCAAGTATTCAAACACTACTATGGTATGAGCCATGGCATAATCAGAGAGGCTTTATCAGATCTCTTATATAATGAGAATGCTGCCATACTAGGTCGCCACACTACATAGCACCAAAGGGAAAGTGGAATTTGTTACAGGACATTTATGAAGCAACCTGCCCCATTGACAAGTAGATATTTTATTATATTCCACATCCGTGCAGCATGGGTTATATACCTGGCTGACTGAGGTGCTGTGCAGAAGGGGAGTCTGAGGCAGAGAGGCCTCCCCAACCAGAGCAGCTCTTACAACAGGACTGGTCAGATTTTCCTGCTGGATGAAAGCAGTGAACAGTTGAGATAAAGGCATATTGCGAGCAAACAGTCATCCTTGACAAACTGTAGAAAAGAAGCCTTTGTGCAGTCTGATAAGCTAGAGCACATGACGTTAACCACATTCCAAAGGGCATGTGAAGAACACCCTGATGCAGTAAGACCGGTGTCCTTTGCAAACTTTGACCCACTACACACAGCTATTAAGATACAAGCGCTGGAGCTGAAATGAAATTTAGGTTTGTTTTTTAAAGAAGATCTGCAAAACTAACTAAGCTAAATCAAGTCAGATGTGAAGTAAAGAACTGTAGATCAACGGAGGGGGGGGGGGGTATAGGCCTATACTTTGCAGCCTCCTACTTCTTTATCTCTGGAGTACAGCAGTTATAGAGTCCTTAAATGCCCCAGTGAACAGCAGAGCTGTCATCGGAGTCTGTGGGTTTCAATCATGGAAAGAGGAACAAGGCTTTTTAACTAATGAAGAGAATAAAAGGGATTCCACTGAATGTGAGCATGAGGGGGCAGGAAACTTCGCCTCAGTGTAGTTGTCCGTATCACTTGAGTTTTGCAGTCTAAAAAAGAATCTTGCATCATACTGCAATGTGGGGATAAGTGGCACACCTCTAGTTAGTCTTATGTTGCCAACACGGCTCTGGGAATTCTAGAACCTAGCCACAGTTTGTCCAGAAAATGCTCTTTCCGGACCAGGGGCTTTCCTAGCCAACCCTTCCTTGTCAAAAAAGTTATGGGGTGTTCTTTTTCTTGCCATTTAGGCAATGATGTCTGTCATCAGACTAAACAGCATTTAAGGCTGTGCCACTGGTATTGTAGCCAAAGTCAATGACGCCCAAGGTGGCGCCATAAGCACCACTGGCAGACACACCCATGGATCACTACCTTTGAAGCTCTCAACATGGCATTGAACCAGGTAGCACTGACATTATAGAAATCTGCCTTAGCCAAAAGGGACACAGACCTAGGGCCAAAGTTGCTGGAATCACCACTGAAGTCGCAGGCATCACACGAACAGGATGAGCTCTGGAAGGCGCACCACAGTTTCCTTGCTTGGACTGTAAAAGACGCTTATTTGAAGGACTCAAGATGATTGAGGGGTGCCCTAAAAGAGGAAGCTTACCGGAGGTTATAATTTTTCAGTACTGGGATAGACCCTGATAAAAAGCCATGGTGTCTTCCTTACATTTCTTGAGGCATTTGGTCTGGAAGACTGACTTGTAATGTAAAGAGGTGGATGACATTTTACAATTCTATAATGCTGGTGCCCAGGACGCACAGATTCTTCTCTGTGGAGGGAATAAAGAGTCGGTGGCAGCTAGGAGTCCAGGATTGTAACCCCTCATTGGCCATAAACAGCATTCCTATCATTGCCGTTGCCCTTTCTCTCATCACCGTGGGCTGTGTAGGTCACATAGGACAAAATCACGTGCTTAAGGTTTGGATACCAAGACACCGCATACAAGAGTAATGCTGATCGGAGGTTGACATCTGCCTTCTACATTCAATACAGGACATGAATCCCAAAGATTTACGGGGTGAAAGTGTCAAATAAAAACTAATTTTCTTCAAACTTTCGCACAACCTGAGAAAATACCGCCTTAGAGCTCAACGACCTGGATCATGGCCACTTTGTTAAATGGAAAAAACAACTACATGAGATCACCAGCAAGTCTGTGCCCTTACTCATTGGAGATGTAATTTCAAGGAATGGTTGCAGTGTTCATCTAGCACTTGAATAGGTGAACTGTTGAATAATTCCAGGTACAGTCTACTGCATTGAGATACCAGGAATCTGCAGGAATAAGTATCAATTAGAACAATCGTTTCCTGTGAGTCAGAGTAAAACTCTGGTGTCTGCAGAAGATATGAACCCTTATGTGATTAAAAATGTGGGTTGTGACAGGCAATCTTTGTAAACCGGAAAATACCATTAGGCACTTAAGAAGATGTTATCTATGACAAAATAGAGACTAGCAGAAACAGCCTTTTTGACAGCACCAATGTCTAAATCATCTTGTTCATATTTTTTCAAGAAGGAGGGTAGAGGTTGAAAGGTGTAGGGAAGGAGTCATGGAAAACACTATGGCGCAGAGAATAATTCCAGGGGGTGCCAAAGCACTTTTCAGTGCCAAGTACTATAGAGCCCTTCAGGGTCCTCCCGAAGTACCCGAATTGCTACTTCATGCTAATAGAACATGGTGCAGTGATGAACTTCATTGCAGAAAGCTGGCCTACAAAGAAATGCAGCTTTGTCTTGGCTACAAAAGGCCCTGATATTTTTACATCAAAAGTTTAGTAAATAAAGTCCCACGAAGCACTCGCCATATCTTTATCGCAACAGCTCTGATATTTGATTTGAACAGACTGATTCAATTGTCAAACAGTTTAACTATACGTTGAGACCTTACACAGCAAGCAAACTTTCAAAGATAGCCCTTCAAGGCAATTCAGGCTTTGTAAAGCTGCTAATTATTATTTTTTATTTATTTATTACTGGACTGTGGTTCTAATGGCTATTCACAGAGTATGTAATGTTTACCCCTGAAGACTTTACCACGTAGGTAAGTAGCACACAGGTAAATGACTTTAAGGTGTTTTACCTTTACCATCAAAATCGTAAACCCCCCCCCCCCCCAAGTTATTTTTGAATAGCATTATGGTTATGAAAAAGAAAAACAAGCATTGGCAATTTGCAATATATTGCTCGCATTTGGAGAGTTCGCGCTATTGGCATTGTAAATAGCAATGTCTTTTACCCATGTGTTTTGTTTGGAGTAGAATTATGTGGGTTGGATTGGAATTGTTATTTGAGGAACTGTGTGGGGAGCGGATTTGTGTAGTGGAATTATGTGGCATGGTGGATAGAAAGGAGTTGTAAAGATTAATTAAGAAGACAAACGCGGGAGCTGCAGCAGCAACAGGGAGATAGGGGAACAACAGAGGAACTATGTGGGATGTGTCTGCCTAAAACTAAACATTAGTGTTGTAAATGACAATGTCTTTTGCTCATGTGTTATGGAGTGTATGTATTTAGAGCGGAGTGGACTTATGTGGGTTGAATTGGAATGGTTAGTGGTAGAAATGAGTGGCGTGGAATAGTGTGGTGTGTAGTGGTTTTGTACAGTGGAACTATACGGATAGCAATTATGTGGCATTTATTGTGGAGTGTAATTATGTGGATTGGTATTCTGTGTTGTGGAGAGGTATGTAGTGGAGTTTAATTATGTGGTGTGCTGTTGAATTTTTTGGCATGATGAGGAATACTCTGGTGTGGTCTGAATGTATGTGGTGTGTTGTGTAATTGTGTTGAGTTGAAATATGTGGTTTGTCGTTGAATTATATGGTGTGGAATAGTAATTGTGTGGTGTGGAACCGTGGCGTTTGAGTGAAATTATGTTGATTGGCATTATGTGGAATGGTGTGCAGTGTATTTTGTGGACTGTTGCTATGTGGCATAAGGTTGTATGTGACGTGTATTTATCTGGTATTGAGAGGAGTGGTATTATGTGGAGTTGAATCATTTGCGTTGAGTGGTATTATGTGGAGGTTAATTATGTTGGTTAGTGCTGAACTGTGTGGCAGAGAATTCTGTGGTGAGGAATTGTGTGGTGTTGATTGTCATGTTAAAAGGAATGCTGTTTGAAAATCCGGGAATGGTCTCAATGTCAAAAGTACTGACCCGTCATGCCCACCTGCAGAACTTTAGAGGAGTGTAATTTTTAAGTGGTCATTCTGCATTTAATTTTTAAAATTACTTCCCTGCCTGCACGTTGTTGCAATCGAAAGCAGACAACAAGGTGCAGGCGCTGCTGAATGTGTCCCAGCGTTTGCAAATTACACCGGGACAAATTCAGCATATTTTTCAGTGGGCCCAACTTCTTGGCAGGGTGGACGGCGTCCACCCTGTGAATATAGTGGGTGGACGCCGCTCACCCGTGTGTACCCCCAACTTGTGCCCTGAGGATGGCTATGGTTCTTGGGGCGTTAACAGCCAAATCAATTTAAAGGTGTTGGGTACTGCAGCAGAGACACAAATTCCTGCAGCCCCTGACTCTGGGCATTTTATGGCTCCAGATATTTATTGCTCAACTTTTCGCTAAGAGCTACGGGGGCTTACAAGTGAAACCAAAAGATTTTTTAAAGGCAGGCCAAGGAACGAATGAAAGTCATGGGTTTTAATGGACGTGGTGAAAGCCCACAGAAGTAGATACAGCATGTCAAGAGACAGAGCATGCGCGCTGCCTACGATCGACCTAAAAAGGTAGTGGTAATAGGGGTGAGGGTAATTTTAGGGTTAAGGGATGGGAAGAGATAAATGGGGGAAAGTGTATTTTTAGGGTTAAGGGGTAGGTAGAAGTAAAGAAGGTAAGGGTGAATTTGGGGTTTAGGGGGTGAGTATAGCTATGGGAGGTAAGGATATATATATATATTTTTTTTATTTTTTATTATTACACACACAAATATATATATATATATATATGTGTGTGTATACACACACACACACACACACACACACAACACACACCCATTCAGACCTTACAATGCGGGTTAAAGCCAGTGGTTGTAAAGTCATTCTTTGTATTACAACACACTATAAAGGTCAATGCGTTAGGGGCCTGTGGGGTAAAGACCTGCATTGTAACGTCAGATATTCCTTCACCAGTCAAATGGATTTTCAACATACCTTCTTGTCTAGGGGACATTTGCCTTGCTCCCACCATCCGTTCTATATAGTTCAAGTGCAATCCAAGGTACATACAACTCTTTTTACAAACCTGGAGTCTGGGCTGAAGCGCACATGCGTTGCATGGTCCAGCTCAACGTTTGCTCGCAAGCTTTTATGCTCTCGATCCAAGAAGTCCTTGGTGCTCCATATCCGGATAGTACGGTCATCAGCACAGGAAGCCAGATACTTGCCATTGCTGCTGAAATCCAAACAGGTCACATTCCCACTGTGTGCCTAAAAATAAATAATTGTTTATGGAGGTGAACGGCGAGCTCTATCAAGCAGTGCTCAATGAATCAAATGAGCAATAAAGAGTGTCAACATGCAACTCCTAGGATCAAAGATATACGCAAGATAGGCAGGTCCTTGTCTGTGATTAGCAAGCAAGCAGAGACAGGCAATTTGTGGATTAAATGAGCTATTCTTAGCGTGGACAGTTTCAGTCATCTACTGAGGGATGCAGAAAGCACCCAGGATAAGAAAAGATGTAGAATTTGGGTAAGGCGATTCTTCAGTTTAAGAAAAGCATTGCAAATAGAGGTCTGGCAACTCCTGTGATCATATAAGCTACTGGCAGTGCGAATAGATAGTTTTGGATACCTAGTGATCTATTCAGCTTGGAATTACAGACCCCCTAGAGCCAACTAAATATAATTAGAGTCTAGTCATTCCCAGGATCTTAAAACAATAGATATCCTTAGACAAACCCTTTGCATTTGAGAAACATTAGGCCCAGTTTTAATCTGTCATACCCAGCAAAACGGGCAGAACATGGAGTGAACAAACACCTGCAGTTTTCTCCTAAAAAGAATGATCTACATGATGATTTCCAAGCAGGGTTCTGAGGATGGCTATCTCAGCATTTATCTTCCTGCACTTATCACCTGCGTTAAATACCATTCATCACTTCATTCTTCTCGCTAGGCAGAATTTAAGGTACAGTCACAGATTGGACTAAATAGACTTTAAAGGCTGATCCTAAATGGTGGTTCTCCCAATAGTCCAGTATAAATCACACACACTTACTTGTCTTTTGATCAGTCATGTCCCTCCCACGTATTCCAACACTTAACCAAATCACTTCATGATGTCACCACATGCCAGAGGGTCTATTTTTTTTTCAACTTTGCACAAGATACCCAGTTAATATTTAAGATCATGGCCACCATTACAGAGGGAAACATTTTGCCTTTTGCACTGGATAAGTGGCTGGAGGAATCTGCTTAAAACTGAATCTGAACAAGACTCATATCTTGATGGAAAGGAGAATGGCCAGATACTCTGGTGCCAAGAAACATTTGGTTGTCAAACTTGGGGCCACAATCAGTGGCTACGGTAAGGAATCTATGGGTGGTTATGCATTCTGTACTTTCAATGTCTGCACGGATGTCAAGGGTGGTAAGCTCAGATTTCTTCCACGTATGCATAGCCACAAACGACATTTCAATTCCTAGGTTTCCCACATTGAATCCAAATGAACATGCCAATTGTAGTACCTCACCCGGATTGTCCAAAATTGTCTAATTTGTTAATCTGATGTATCTGATGTGATGTATTCTCAGACGTCCAGTCTTCACGTTGGTGGCCAGAGTCAGAAAAAATAACATTTCAATCTCTCTATGTTGTGCATAGAACATTTTATTCATCAGGTCCATTGAGATTCAAGGACTATATTCAGTTTAGCCATCAACACTGTAAAACTAAAATCTGGTCATCCCTAAATTTAGGAATGTAAATGGGCAAGATGTGTTATTTCCACATTTGTGGTAAAACTGTGGAATAACCCCCATGTCAAATTTGTTTAGGATCATCATCATTCGGTATTTGTAAAGCGCAAACAATTAACTCTAAGGGTGTCAAGGCGCTGGGGGCAGTCAGGAAGATTAAGCGAGCTACTGCCCAGAGTCACATGGTACTGGGCTAATCTGCCGCATGCACGGGTATCAAACCGTAAGCCCCCGTGTTCCGGAGTCAGCCGCTCTGTCCGCTGGGCCACACCTCTTCCCCTTATCTGACCTTTAGGTAAAGCTAAAAACGTATCTGCACCCCAAGTCTGAACATATCTCTCTCAATTCTGGTGTCTTTTTCAGTAACTATCTCTAGTGCCTAGATGTCCCCACAGTAGCAAATGTAGCACAAAGTAACATAGCATAAAATAGGCAGCTTCAGTGAGCAAGATGGCAGGCTTGTAGGTATCTGCCTATTATTTCTGCCAAGAGCGAGAGTGGCAGTTCCCTGAATCAAAGTCAGTTCCATGAAGCACGGTCAGGATGCTTCCAACATACTAACAATGACAGAGAGAAAAAAGGTAGAATATCGCAACTGAGGAGCAATACCAATAAGTCTCTGCTAGGATGTAATCAGCTCTATCAATAAGCTAGTCTGACATTCAGCACTTATGATCAACTTAACTGCAGAGATGAGAAGATGGAGCTCCAAGTAGCTCACAGGTCGAATGTAGCATATGTGTTTTCGACTTTTCTGGGGGGAATCTGTAAATGTTCGATGAAATGCCATTTTTAACATACTTGGTGCGATAAAACTCAATTTAAATACAGGATGCTGCTCTTACAACATCTAAATTGCTTCGCATAGCAACAAGAGAACTTGAGACTCATTGATAGAGAGTCAATATTACTTTTGGTTAGTTGCTTTCCCTACAGCTGAGCAGTCTTCATACAAAACTAAAAATACCTTTAATGTGGAGGCAAGAAGTTGGTGAGTGAAAGTGTGCTGCTGGGCCTTATCCTTGCGCGGCCGCAGCTGCTGTTTCTGCTTTTTTGGTCCTGGTACCTTCTCAGACACTTCACCGTTTACTGCCTGATCTGAAAGAACAGAAGAAAGAAAAAAAGTTATGTTAAAAAAAACCATGGTATGGTTTCGAGGTTCTGGTAATGAGCAGGTAACCCAGGGTTAGATATTGGAAGTGCAGGTTCAGCACTGAAAGCTTCTAGAGGTCCTTCACAAACATCCAGAAGATGAGCATCAGTTTAGTAATGGTATGGAAATATGCATCGCAAGAGTCAGTCAGTTTGGGGCGTTTTAACAGAGGAAAGGTTTAACTGTTCAACAATGCACAAACGGCAGGAACAGCATACTTGCAGGACAAGCCTCATTTACACAAGGAGGCACACAACGGACAGCAGCAGAATAAGTTTCACAGCAATTCAAGCTTCTTTACGCAAAGGATAGGAGTAGGACACAGGAGCAGAATCCCCCCCACACCCACAAAGTGCTGAGTATAAAGTTCAAATATCTTGTTAATGCATATAGTAGGATTATGAAATGCATCCTATGCTTTGCCTAAACATCTATCTGTACATGCAGCAGAATAGGCAGATGAGGAATAATGCCCTGGATGCTATCTTGCACACATTACACATTCAGTACAAACAAACTTTGAACAAGGGTGCGAAGACCAGCTTCAGCTTATGAAGGCAAAGTGTAATTGGCCTTCTTCGAACATCTTGTAAAATCTGGGAAGATAGATGATTAGGTAAAAAGAGAGTGAGTGAGAGAGAGAGACCGAGAGACAGTGACCGAGAGAGAGAGACAGAGACAGAGACAGAGAGACAGACAGACACGTGGGCTACAGTTGGCTAATTAGCCACATCCACCCGAGATGTCATATTTGAAAGGGAGAGATTAATAACTGGAAACAGCTGTGATGTCACTGAGCCTGTTATGAAGGGTGACCCATCCGCTCGTTGATGGACTACGATCAAAAAGTAAAGATCACAGCTGTTGCTTTATTATTTTGTTTATTTATTTTGTAAGATTGGGAGGTGTTGCATTGGGTATATTCATGACGTTCACCATTGGACGTCATGAAAAATGTCGTGGTTTTAGAATGTTATGGAATTGCACTGGAATCCTTTATGTGTGATGCAAATGTTTTATTGGTTTGGTCTTCCTGCGAGCAACACCGTGTTTGTGGCGTTGGATTGAGGGCCCACTTTTATTCAACTTAAAATAAAGAAATTGTTTAGAAAATGAATTTCTGCCTCGTGGATTAATCTACCACTCCCTCGGGCATTTGGTAAGCAGGTCAAAACAACTAGACCCAAACGACAAAAACTCGAATAATAAATGCCTTCATTAATGGCAGCGACCCCAGGATCATGATTTTAATGTGAATTTCCTTGTGTGCTTGTTCTTTAGTACAGAAGTTCACAGAAAAGCCTCCTCTTCGAATAGGAGCCTTAGCCATTGAGAAAGAGGATTTGGAGAAAGATCAGCCTGACTCAAGACCCAGCTGGAATAAAAAGGGTTACGCTTACACAAGGAACCACAATCGCATCTAAAAAGAACAAACATGCTTACTCTAACAAGGGAATATAGTGTAATTTCCCTACCAGTTCAACAGGAAACTTTAAGCAGGAATTTCACTGATCAACTACAGGCTTTGAAAACAAAGAAGGCAACTACAATGGTGGGTATAGCTAAGATCATACAGTTGGTTGAAGAACGCATGTGTGCTAATGAAGAGGCCATCTCCACAGTGGGTAAAACACTAGATGACATGAACTCCACTGTCGAAAACATGTCAGAAGAACTGAAATATCAAATAGGATTTCGAGTACCAATCATGCAGTGATAACACAAGAATCATAAATTTAAAGGAAAGGAAAATATTGAAGGGGAGACACACAAGAGTTGTAAGCGGTTCTGTTTTGAGATGTGGTACCATAAACACAAAGTGAGCATTGCATGACGCCACAAGGTGAGAGCTCAGCAGAGGTCTCACAAAGCCCACCCATGGAATTTATTATCACAATTATCCCCTTCAGCGCTTAAGGACACAATGCTGAAACCGCGCACTAATAGCGCAGACTTCAGAGTCTGCAGCATCACGCTATTCAAAGATATGTCTCTGAGCACACTAAATAGGAGGTTCCAAGAGATTATGAGAGTTGAGAAAGACCGATTAGACACATGTGGGTGTTTTCATTTGCATTAATGTTCCACCTTAATTCAAACCACACTCGATTATGGTCCCAAAAGAAGAGAAAGTGGTCCGGAGCCTATTGGCTAATGCAATATACGAGAATCGGGTCAACAGGAGAAAGAGTGACTACAACATAGGAGCAGAAGAAGATCAGAATGGTTCTGAGAGAACAGGAGAATGGTGGCAAGGCCATGCCTAACTGAAGACTAAGCAATGGAGAACTTAGCCTACTTGGGTCACATGAAGGTGGAGGTGAATTAACATTTGTATTTTCAGGCACACCCGTATCACAGGAATATTAGGGTAAGTCATACAGGCAGTATTGTAGAAGACACTCATTCACAAAACCACTATTCCTGCAACCAATGGTGCAAGTCTTAACCTGGAAGTAAAATAAAACGGAGTGTGCAGTTTTGACAAACTAACTAGATGTGATTTGTTTGCAACAAATACACCTTATGCTTAAAGATACTTGGCTAACAGGACATGGATTACAATGAACTCAATTTTACACATTTGCTAAAGGAATATTGGATGCAATACAATGGGATTTAGCTTTGAAGTAGAGGTGGTGATAAATGGTAACAAAGAAGGTTGGTATGGGATTATTATATGGAAACTAGAAGATAGAGATTTAAACTTGGTGGCCTCATAGGCTTTGAATTACAACAAAAAGACCTTTTCGACTTTACTCGTGGAGATTATAAAAGAGAAACTAGTTGGCAAAATTGCATGGCTGGGAACTTTATCATTGTATTGTCATCTGCCACTGATGGACATACTACACAGAAGTTCAAACGTGAAGGAATTCTGCGTTCATAAGACAGGACCTTCTCCAAGATGGGACTCTCTAATAATCGGAGGTACCCACCCCACTGACGGAGAAGGCACCTTTTTCACACTTTTGGGACATACTCTAGGATAGATATATAGTCATTTGGATTACAGATTTACTAACATAAGTTACAGATAGTGTAGACAGTGTTCATTACGATCTCAGGCCATGTCCCACTGACATGGGCTTGTTAATCTGTAGACGTCCCTAGGAATGTGTCACTGACATTTTGATAAACCTCATTTCAACCAATCAATCAGAATTTGTAGAGTGCTTCACTGTCACTCCTAGTAGGGGTATCCGATAGCTGGGGTGTGAGGTCTCTGTCGTGCCAGCTCCCCCTGCGAAAGGTCTTAAGGAAACGTCAGGAAGAGGGAAGAAATTAACAGAAAAGACAAATCAGAGGGAAGAAAGAAGAGCAGAAAAGCTAAAACAGACGGTGGAATCATAGGTCAGTCATTTGTGATTGAGGCGCCAGGTAAGATGGCGAGATGTCACGCCAGATAGGTGTAGTATAATGACAACTGGTGAGTGATCAGAGAGTTTTGCCACGGTCTACTGCTGTGGTGGCTGTAGCTATGTGCGAGGAGGCCAGAAAGAGCTATCCATGCGCATGTTTGGTGCGCTGCCAAAAAGAATGTATAGCCTTTCGTTGTCTGACCCGTCCGTAAGACTGACCTATCCAGGAGGGCATACAGGAGGATATTAAAGTCACCCCTATGAGTAAGTCTGCATCTGGAGTGGCCATTACCCGTCCCATCGCATCTTAAGGATGGCCTCTTGGTGGTCATTTAGGACATTTATATTTGCAAGCTTGAATGTATAGCCCTTCATAGAGTAAAGACAGAAATCTGCCGGGCAGTACCGTTTGTGTTTCGACTACCCTCCCCGGGAAGTGCGGGACTATTAATGTAGCTACACCCGCTTTTGCCCTGGTCCGGAACAGAATAATTGCCGGTCTAACCATTGTTCCAGTCTGCTCAGAGGAGGTGCGTTTCTTACAATAACCTTAGGTTACAATTAGAATCCATAATAAAGGATTGGAGTTCCACACGCTTTGCTGGTGCATCGAGACCATGGACATTAAATCCTAATATCTTGAATATATGTCAGTACATGAGGCAGAGCGGAGGCGGACAGTTTAAAGTTGGCAGTGTAGTGGTTTCCCCTACGTGTCCATCTAGCTAACGATGCCGGAGGTGTGGATGGCAGAATTGAGAACGTCCAGCATGGGGGAAATGGGGATGGGAGAAGATAGAAAATATAACGTAGGAGTTCCCTCCCAGGAACACAACGTTCAAAGAACTGAGGGTCCATGTTGCAGGCAAGTACTCGTAGTTGTCTCCAGGTAGGGCATGGGAGCGGGAGCTGCGCTGTTGCCAGAGAAGGCAGTCGGAGGGGGTGAGTGGGACCCCGGGATCCTCAATTTAAGGTTGAAACGTGACTCGTCCCGCAGGTGAAAGGCCTGCCACCAGCGGTTGCTGGTAGAGTGTTAAATCCACTTCATCATCTGGGTCTGATACACTATCTTGGTGTTGCAGTTGGCGCAGTAGAGCAGACCTCTCTTTACCGCGCTCGGTCTCCATGGGTTTGCTAAGTTGTCTTTTGGCTAAAAGAGAGGAGCGACTATTCCCCACTAGAAGTTTATCTGAATACCACAGTTGAGGTTGTGTGGCGCCATCCCCCTGGGACCTGCTCATGTCCAGCAGGGAGTAGGCTTCCTCCAGATTGTGGACACTCTGGAGTTTTATTGTTCCACACATAAATAAGTCGAAATGGATGGCTCTACTTGTATAGTATTCCTTTTTCCAGCTGGGAGTCTGTTATGGGCTGCGGGGGGAATCGAGACATAGCCATACTTTTGCGTCCTCAAACTCGATAGCATTTCCAACATGCACCGCTGCCATGATAGCTTCTTTCTCTCAATAGTAGTGGAGACTGCGGAGTAGATCTTGTGGCATACCAGGAGACGCGGCTGCGCAACTTACTCTAGGAGCGCGGTTTAGCACAATGTCTTGTTCTGCAAGTTCCAGGGCCACATGTCGAAACAGGCGGTTGACAATCCCCCAGCTTCCCTGAAGCCGTTTGTTGAGGGGCTCCCTTAACTCAGATATTGGAACGTCGGGATCAAATTTCAAGATCCTCCAACTAATAGTGGAGTTCAGTATTCTTGTCACGGCGGTGATTGTCCAATTCCTCCTCACTTGAGTCACCGGTCTGTTCCAGGGTGTTGCCCTCTGACCTAAAATCTCCAATGTCCCTCTTGATTTCTAGGACTTCTGTCGCTATGTCCTATTTCAGGACTGCTAAGTCTTTCCATAGGGCATTAAAGAGGCCTTCCAAGAAAACACGAGTGACCGGGGCGTCCTCCTCCTGGGGGCCCGAACAGGGCGCTGTGTCAAGATTATGCGTAGGCGACACGGCATTCCTGCCGTAGTCGGGCTTCTTACAGGGGGAAAATGGGGGGGATGGCGAACAGGTCTTTGAGAATGGTGTCTTTTTTATTGCTACGGTTGGAGGAATTGGTAGGTCAGTGTAGTAGCTTCGTTCAGGTGAGTAGGATTCCTCATATTGGGGACAATCGCAACGGTTTTCTTTACTGGGATTCTAGTCAGTTGAACGACAGGGGTCTTGTCTTTCACAAGTCTACAAGGTGAAGTGAGGTGAGTAGAGGACCAGCGCCAATGTCCCCTGAGCACAGATGCCTTTTCAGGAATGCTTTCATGCACTTTGCTCAAGTCCTGAGTATTATGGTGGCCTCAGATAGCGCAGGTGATCACCCTACCGAGCAAGCATAATATGCAGCTCCCCAAGGTTGTGGACCACCGGAGCAGCAGAAGCCCCTCAAGCTCCTTGCCCTTTTGAGTGTTGTTTAGACCTCATGACTGTGCACACTTTTTACAGGAACTGCACACATCAGGGTCAGTCAGGCGTATCCCACGAAGGGCCTTCAGGTGCGTCTCAGATGGATATTCCCCATGTAGAGGCGATAATAGGGCTCAGGTGTTTCAGGGAGCACGAGCAGTGTCTCACCAGCCCGCCCCAGTAAGACCACATTGGCTATGGAGTTCTTTAGTTGCATGGGAGCCCTCACGATGGTGTGTTCCAAGGTCCGGAGATTTCAAATTAAAGGTGTGCATCAGACATTCAGGTGCACCAACTTGGTCGGGCCCCAGGCCGATTTACTCCCAAGGAAGCCGGTGCAGCACCCGCCCTCTGCATATGTCGTGCAGCTTTGGCCTGTCTTCACCACTACAGTACCGCTCACCTGGGGAGATTACCAGGGCCATGGTCAGAAGCACCAGGTGTCCACCCCTGCAAGGCCACCACACTCGCCGCTCCACGCAGTCCCCAAGCTCAGGCCCCATGGATACATCTGCAAAGCTGAGGGGAGTCGAGTCGGGCAGTGCTGCCTCCACTGGGTGAAGGGCTCCATCAGGGCATTGCTCCTTTTATTGGTGAAGGGAGGCCGTCCGTGCAATGCTAGTGCCCCTGGGTGTCAACTGTGGTGTAGCAGATTCCTCTAGGCTAAAAAGCCGTGGCGGCCAACATGTTGAGGTCACAGCAAGCTGCACCAGACAGTCGCTCTGCTTTGTCAAAAAGGGATGTGGCGGCAAATAGGGCCACCCACCAGTCGCCGACAGATCCTCAGCGGGGGTCAGGCCATGCGGGCCCGTAGTGTGCCGCATCTGTCCCCATTTGATATAGAGAAGGCTGAGCTCAGAGCGAACACTTTTACTCAGGCACGTCCCCTCAAAACTTAATTTAATAGTATGTTAGAGTGAAGGAAGCAGCTTGTGTTTCCAAATAAAACAAGTATTGGCATAGCCAATAGGTCTCGCCTTTAGGTAACATAAGCACGCTTTTAAAAGTGATCTGGAGGAGAAGCGTGTACCTGGGTAATAAACTCCGTATTGATCTGCGCCACTGATGGGGGTGAGCACCTTGCTGCCACTACCCTGAGGAGAAGGGGCTGTGATCGCCGCTGCCATGGTCTCTGTTCCAACCAGTACCTGGCGAGCATGAACTCAGATGCCCTGGATTGTGAACAGGACTGCAGAAGCTTAGCTGATGCAGCTTCACTCTCCCAAGCCTCCCGAGACTAGGCCATATAGCAGCTGGAAGCCGGAAACACAATAATAGGCCAACACCTCCCCTCCCCCCCCACCCCTCCCCCAACAGCCCCTACTCGATTCTTTGGGTGGCAGGAGTGGAACAGCGTGCGAGGGGATGGGTGCGGGGGGTTGCTCAGGGTAGGCGCGGTCGTGTGACTTTAAAGTGTGTAGGGTGGGCATTGTCAATGCAGGTGAGGTATGCGCAAATGCTGGGAAATGGCAGGGCGCCAATTGGGCGCCATTCAGAGAGGAGGGAGGTTTTGCCGGGCTGGGCCCATTAACACATGGCTATGTGTGAAGAGTTAGAAGGGCTACAGAGGGTTGAATGAGCGGTGTCAGCAGCTGGGGTGTGGGAAGTTGGGGGGCGAATTTGAATAGGTGGGTAATGTGTGGAAGAGCTGGCACAAGAGGAAAATATAACAAGGGATTAAACAAGCAACGCGACTATTTTAGGCTGCTCCTTTTCTCTCTTCGTGTTAAATGTAGTTTCGTTTACAAGAGGTGGCGACATCCCCAGATGCCAGATGGTGCAAAGCTAGAAAAAAAAACCACAAGCCAGCGAGTGATAACGCCACTCCAGATTCAACAAGAGAAGCACTTTAGGTTTATGGTCCCCTAATTTGTACAAAGAAAGGCGCTAGCACGAAGCCTGCAATTTTGCGCACTACGGGCTTTTCGACCACAAATACTAATAGTAAATCAGGGCCCAAGTTTTGGGGGAAAAAGATCGGCGCTCAAGTTATCTATCACCTATTTTCTTATAACTGAACAGCTATTTCTATATATGATTTTAAAATGGACAGAGAAGCAAATTACACAAAAATATCCCTATTTCATGTGAGGGGTGGCTTTTTGTTTGGCTGTTTGGTGCATTCCTAAATGAAGCTTGAATGGGCCAGAGGCGGAGCAGCAGAAAGCGCCGTCGGGCGCTTCTAGAATTCTGAGATATGAAGCGGGAGGCACTGTCAGTTCTGAGGCACGGCGTCTTCTGTCTTTGACCTCGTTGTCATGCCAAGAGCAACAGAGCTTTGGCTATATCAAATACAATTTGCAAATATTTGTGAATGTTTGTGCATTACAGTTTTAATGAAGGGGAAAGGTAACATTATAAGAAGAAGACCTTTCCCTAATTTTCTCAACCACAAACCTAAATGATGAGGGGGCACTAACTACTTGACATCGGATTCTGCGGCTACTCCAAGTGACAAGTCCTGCGCTGGCTGATCAGTCAGTTGAGTGAAAATAAAAAAAACATAGGTGAACTCCTAACTAGTTCAGACAGGAAGAAAAGCACCACAATGACCCACATAGCACCACAGTGACTGACTCTCTGACCACCACCGCATGTGGGTCAGTCCGCTCAAAGAGACCACAAGACGGAATGCTGTAGAAGATGATCTCGGGCCTGAAATAACTTTGATTAAAATAGGCTAAGCTAAAAATGCCACCTTTTAGCGCTGGCAAGAAGAGATAAAAAACACGAAAGAAGAATGTAAATTATAGAAGTCTGCAAGTGTCTCCTGTGTTCTGTTGCCAGATAGGTGAGCCAAAGAAGGTTGGAGTCAAATGTGCGGCTCTAGCTCAGCTCGAGGTCTCAAATGAAGGACGAGCCACGGCCGAACCATCTTTCACCATCCATCAAGAAGCTTAAAAAAAACTCAAGCTGCAAAATGCAGAACTGCTCTAATACAGAGAGCAAATAATATAAACGCGCTCGGGCGGGGGATAGGTCAGAACCGGCACAGGCCGTGTTTTCCCATGATGCACGGCTATATTGTGTCCGTTAGCTCTGGGAGATGAGCAGCGCAAGCCTCTGCCTGGCCGAGGGAAGGGACATGCACCAGGAGCAGTACAGGACCCGGGCAGAAGGCACAAGGCAGCGCCCACAGGGAGTCCGCACCCACCCGCCCTGTAAGACATTTATATTTATCAATATATAAATGAGTAGCGCGGTGGTAGAGATACGTTCATAACATTGATACATGCATGTACAAATTGCAGATAACCAGCAGACGGGAGATTAACGTATAAAATACCAGTGTGTGCACACGGCCGCGAAAGTGAAAGCATTTGTTGTAACATAAGCCACAACAGATGCGCTGCTAATTAAACAAGGAATGCGAGGTATGCAGCTGGCACCTGGCCGCGCTGTTTCTCGCTCCCGAGCACCCTAGGCCAGGGGACAGAGAAGGCGGGACAATTGCGTGCTGTCTTTCTTAGAAAGTCGCATGCAAAGGCCAATAGTGGGAGATTTTTTTAAAAAGCACAAGAGTGTGTTTTGAGTTCAAAGCCCTTACTAAAAGCCTTGCAGAGCGGCGCATGTGCGCTGGCTCAGGTGAGACCTAAAAACCAGTATTGGTGAAGCTCAAAAATATGTGCATATCACAACGGAACATGCATGGATTCTTGTTATATAATTATGTGCAATTTTCGATCTGTGGTCCTGTGTAGCCTCAAAAATGAAGAAGGCTGATTTACAGATGAATTAAGCTGTATTTACAGTTTTTATTTACAAGCAAGGCTAGATCTCACCTGCCATGAAAGAGGAAAGAAACAGTACAGGATAAGAGGTAGGTAAATACTGAGTATTGTCAGACTGTCTTTATACCTCTACGAAACCCGCACTGTTACACGCTGCTCTCTCATTCTTCGATCTCTGCATGCAGCAGGCGTTGAGCTGCTTTAAAGTTTATATGAGGTAAAAGAAGTGTTTTTAATTAGCCTCTAGTGAGGCTTTGGTTCCTCCCAGTGTATGTTTTCTGGCTTCAGTGACTTGGGCTCTGGGTCATGATGATACGGTACAGAGGTGACGATGACAGATGCTTTAGTTGTGCTCGATTGACGAGATGGCCCATATGCATTCTAGCGGATATATTGAAAACAATACTACCGGTAATGGACTACAATATGGAATGTTTGCTGACTAATTATACATGGTAAGACAAAGTGCCAGGGGTGATTACTGTATCGCTTTGACGTGTTGTCTTGTTATTCAAACATTTCGGAGCCCACCAAAAATGCCCCAACCAGGCTACGGACGGCATTAAACTAGTGACGTAAACTGTTAATGTAGTACTGAAGGAGAATGAGTCCTTTGAATAGACTGCGATAACTGTGCTTGCCCATTAAAAGTTGTAGTGCCTGGTATATAAATAAAACGTACAGCAACATGAACGTAAATAAGTTGTTTATTGTTGGCAGTCTCTCGTTTATTTCCACCATCTTGGTGGAACCTCGCGCTCACCTTGGAATGTTCATGGGGAACGGGGCAGTTGGGGAAGGAAACGACGACCGTTATGAATCATTGTTGTGGTGCCTAACAGAGAAAGCTGCTTGCAACACTCCAGTGTCCTGTCATTCCTACAGAAGTGTAGCGGCACAGTGGTAGGTTAGAGGGTGCAGCAGGCTGCCCTTTGCCTGTGGAAAACACAATTACAGCGACCTTGGGTTGTAAAACTACAGCACTAACATTTTTATAGCACCTAAACACTCTGCTATAAAAACGCAGGGGGGGGGGGAGGGAGACAGAGGGAGAGAGGGAGTGCGGGTGAGGGAGAGAGATTATTGCTGGACCCTTGTCTGTCAGGGCCATAAAACACCTCCCACACAACATGCATATTGCTGTACAAAAACATTGGGATAGTTACGCTATAGAAAGTGAACGTCATTATATGAAATCATACCTCGATGCATAGACTTAAAAATTTTCAATGCAAAACGCACACAAGAAGAGAAAACGAAAATGTTGACGTTTGCCCTAGTGTTTTACTGAGAGGGGATAAGATGGAATTGGTTATCGATAACATGCTCTCTTCTCCCCAAGTGTCTGAGACACACACACACAAACACACAGCACATGAATTGTGCAGACAGAGGCCAGGACCAAACATTTGTTCAAGACAATCTCCTCACCTGGATGCTGGAAACGTGGTTCTAGATCCATATGTCGAGATCTACTGACTTTGGAGCAAAGTTGTCTTTTTCACGGACAAGTTGTGATTTCCAAATTTGAGACTGTTTTGAAGTAAAGGTGGCCAATAAGATTGACCAATGGTCAGACTGAAACTGTGATCTAAAAAGGGAAGTCCTATAGCCTGACGCCCAAAACATTGATTGGGATCAAGGACGTGTCTTCATTTCTATTTGTCCACTATACAAGTAGGTTCCACCCTCTTATAGCACAAGATTATTGGCTGTCAGTTGACAGTCTCACATGTTAGTTAAGACAAAGAAGACTGATGATAAAGCAACGCACGCATTTAAATATGCAAGGCGTTGAATGTCGTAAGCATACGGGATGAAGTAATCCCTGCTGTACATGTAAGGGTACTGCAAGTCACTGAGGAGTTCCAGTTCCGTAACCATAAAAGAGTGAAGCTAAAGCAAAGCAGAGTTCCTTTAAAATGTCATGGAAATCCAATGTGACTTGCAATAGTTTTATAAAATTCAGCAGACTGCAATTTTTACATATAATACATGGGATTCTCCAAACTCTGTATAAAATTGCACGTCCAATTTCTTTATAATCGGCAACTTGTGACACACAGTCCCAAAATATAACGAAATGTTATCAGCCCTGGACTATAGTAACTTATTACAGTCGAGTTCTGATGTCACAATGTCTGCTGCCAGCAGCCGAGGTGTAAGGCAAGTCAGGTACAGAGCAGAATTAAAGTATCAGCAAAGAAAACTGAAAGTTGCTATTTTTTAGGTCGAGCCTACCGCAGCGCATGCACTGCCCTATGGGTGGCTTCATGTAATCAATCTAAACTTTTCAGTGTGGCTCAGACTCACCCCATGCATTTGGTTGGCTGTTGCCTCATCATTTTGTATTTGTAGCCTGCCAATGGCTAAACGCGGGCGCATGTCCCACCTTTTTAACAAATAGTCACTCGCACAGCCTTTGCCTTGCGAGAGCGAGCAGTGGCGTGCGCCAGCTGCATTCCTCGTGTGTCCGGTTACACACAAGATGCCGCGCTTTCGCTTATGCTTTTTTTTTTCTTATAGCGCGCGCACCACTCGCAGGCTTAACTACACGCCCGCTTTCATTATCACCATTACGGGTTTTATTATTTTAATTCGGAGGCCGCGCGCCTTTTAACTAAAACCCCGCTTTCATTTTAACATCACGGGTTTAATTATTTTAATTTGGAGAACTACAAGCCCGCTTTCATTTTAACATTGCGGGTTTCATTCTCCTCCCCTCTACACAGTGGGAGACCAGCTTTACGTCCCTCGTTTGTGTGGCTGACTCCACCGCATCAAAACGTGTGATCCTGGGCAAGTCGGTGCCCTTTTCTTACAGGAGAACAATTGTGGGCGCTTAGAAACAGCTGTGGCCCCAGTATTTCGTCATGTATCTGGGTGCGATAGATTTCACAGCGGAGAAATGGATGAGGTTATTGTAAAAGCACCATCTCCTCACACCAGCTAAGCAGTGGTGCGAGTCTCCATTTCCTGCCCTGAAACAAAACCAGCATGGGCTTCCTCTCTAGACAGCAAGTTTACTGAACGGGGAACCGAAGTCGGAGAAGTTTGGGCATGAATCCGCCGAGATAACTCAGTGGGCTGGGTGCCCCCACAGAAACATGCAGGTCGCAGAAACGAGTCCGGGCAGAGCTAACTCACCCCTTCATCATTTCAAAGCCAATGAATGCAACGGAATAACTTAACAAGCATTGAAAATGCAATAGGCCTCGCCTTTTATTAAGCTAAAGCCATTTGCTTTGCTATATAATACCATTAGCAAAGCAAATGGCTTTAACTTAATAAAAGGCGAGACCTATTGCATTTTCAATGCTTGTTTGGGGAGTGGGGTGGGTTTGCGGAAGGCAGGTCCTATATTTCAGGATCAGACTTTGACCCAGAGCAAAAGAAGCGGGGTGGGGGGGGAGGGGGGGGGGGCGGGGGAAGAGTAGAAAAGGTAGAACGTAGAGAAAGGCAGGAAGACATTGATAAAGTGGGGATAAAAAGAACCTACTGTAGCGAGGTAAAAAATAAGCTGAAAATGTAGGTTGGTGGAAGAAAGAGAAATGTGAGGGAATCAAAAAGAGACCCTTCTTGTTATTCGGCAACTCCGCATTCCAACGGACTCCGAAAAACATCTTCGTGCCCCTGCACTTATATCTATAAAAGCGAAGCACCGGGCAGAAGGGCTGGCTCAGCCACAGAGAGGCTTCAACTGCCAGTAGTGAAACATAAACTAAAGGACGCCAGTCTTCCTACATCACCTTAACTATAAATAACAATTTCGCTTTCGGCCGTTGATGGTATTGACAAGTATATACTTTGCCACTTTACCGGCACTCTTCGGTAAACAAATAACATATGCGCTAAATAAATTATTCAACCAGGTGCTCGAATCCAATTCACGTCTCACTACATTTCCGCAAGACAGCGGAGGGTGAAAACAGAGTTATTGCCACTCAAATCCGGCCTCATGCACGTTTCCAAAGGCTGCTTTCCTCGTCAGTCACTCCTCTCCGCGTTGCTATTGGTTGACGATGAGGAGGATGCCTTGTCCCATGCATGCTGCTCCCGCACAGACCGGGGAGTTCCCGTCACGCCGCCCCCTCCCAGCCAGCTCACCTTGAAGTCCTGGAGCCTCCCGAGCTGCTCGGGGCTCAGGGGTCGCTGGGCTCCAGCGCAGACTCCGTGTCCGCCATGTCAGCTGCAGCAACAAGACCGGAGGTAAGCCGGGGAAAGCGAAGGCCGAGATGCCATCAGCGTCGCTATGGGAACCGGCCAGCCACGTGACGGAAGCCAGAAACTCCGACGTCTTCAGAGGTGTTTGATTGCTTTCATCTCACAGGCATTTCTACACATGCCTAGTGACAGTAAATCATCGTTCCCTGAGCTTTGCAGCTTTGTAAACAGCCGGTTTAAGACACCCCAATGTCAAAAACTAGTACTCACCCCCTCAAAACAAATTTAGATTAGTGTGCATGGAGTTGGCGGGTGATAATTTTGTATTAGTATGATAGAAGAGACACTAACGTATTAAGTATACTCCGCCTTATTACCGTTACCCAGCAACAATGTTGGTGTAATGGGCACCATTTTAATAACGTTACACTACAGCATAGCCAGTAAGCGAATGCAAATCATAGTGAATGGTAGTATATTTAACTCTAGCTGTCCAAAACGTAATGCTGGTAACAGGTCAATAACGGCAATCACACCACATTCACCAACTAGAGTCACCATTCCTATGGCTCAGCCATAATAAACATGTAGTAAACATTGCAGCCATCTCAATTAGAAGGCTAAGGACTCGCTTGTGCAAAGCGCATCAGAAGCAGGAAAAACCCCTGACGCCCAAAAGCACCATTTTGATTATCACGTTGCCCCGTTGCAATCAAACCCCAAGATGGCAGCCAGGAAGTGACGTCTGCCTACTCCATTTCCTGCTCCCGTACAGGGCGACCGCCATTGTATTTCTATAGTCGCAATTCACAAAGGCCCAGAACAATGAGCAGAGGCAACAAGGACCCTTAAGGGACAAAGCCAATGCAGCGTAAACGCCCTGAACCGAAAAACTACCACCCTCTTAATCAAAAATACTCACGTAAATCCTAACGGCACAACCGGCCCTGCGCACCCTGGGGCTCCTCTCGACTCTGGCAGCAGACGGAGAGGCCCGCGAAGCGCTGCGATCTGCACACGGCCTGGGTGGCGCGTTGACAGCCACAGTGCACCACTACAGCGGAGGAGGGAACCCGGCGGGAGAGCCTCTTCTGCTGACCTGCGTTCAACTGCTGCAGCGCCTGACCGGGAGGAGTGAGCCCGAGTCCCCGACACTGCAGGCGCGCACTGCAACGCCAAAAACAACTCTTTTAGAGCGTCCCAGTTGGACTGCCTTGCATGACTGGTTTCTTATCTTTATGGGGCCGTGTGTTTGGCCCCATAAAGATAAAAGACCTTTTACGCCAGCAGTAAGTCGGGGCAGCCAGTCCAACTGGGACGGCTCTAAAAGAGAAAAGTGGTACGTCACGATACGCTCATTTCCAATGGCTGGCCACCGTTTAGCATAAACGTTGACTCCAGCCAATGGAAAGGAGGGGCGGGGCTTAAAGCCCACTAGAGAAATCTAAACTAAAACGTTAAATCTCGCCAGCGAGACTGCGCATGTCTGCGCAGTCTTACGCCAGGCGAGACCTAAAAAAATGGCACCCGTTATTCAAGCACCTGGAGGCACCACTTTCAGGTGTGCACTACATTTCCTTTATTGCGGCTGTATGGCTAGCAGACTCGTTCTTTGACACACACCCTTATGTTCACCGAGCATGCGTCGTGCAATGAGAGCCGGGATAATACAATAAGTATCTGCGGCTGTGTTACAAGGTTTAGAGGTTTGATTAATTCACGAAAGTACAATTTCATTTCACTTTCTAAACTGAAAATTGATAGGAACGACCGTAGCATTAAAATGTTAATATCCCCCACACCCTCCCTTAGCTCTTGTATTCTAAAAGACTTCCAGCCCAGCCCTTGTTCGCACAGGCTACTGACAATATATATTTTACAAACACCCATTTCATGCACAATACATTTATTTACAAACTATGTGTCGTCCAGAGCCTCTGATGGATAAAATGCGGAGTCGGAAATATCCGGATTCAGTCCGACCTGAAAGTTTCGCGATCTGCTGAGCTCACCAAGCTATTGCACCCAGCTGTGGAATGAAAACAGAGCTTCATGGCTGACTACGAAATCTTGCTTCCAGACCCTCTTGCTGAATCTTGAATGACCTTTGAGCTCAGATGGATTAAACCTGCTTGGACTCTAGTAATAACACGTGATAATTCCAAAGAGTAACGCAAACAGGGCGCCTCTTATCTCTCCGGAGTAAAGAGTAGGTTTCACCTGTAAGAGCAGTATGGTGTGTACACTGTGTTGGGGTGCAAAGTGGAGATGCAAGCATAAAAAAGCTTGAGCTGTAACTTTGTCCTCCCTAGGAAGAAAGTCAAATGGCTCCACTAGTAGCCTGCACTAGTCCCATGCAGGACTTTTCCCACACACCTTCTTCAGTGCAGTGCCCCCGGTCAGAGATGGTGGGCATTTTTAACGTCAAATGCAAAAGTGGTGCAGATAAGCCTGACAATGCTTTAATCCATGGCAGCTCAACACTCACGATAATGTGCTGCATGACTAACCACTAATAAGGTCCTAAAGGCGAGACCTATTGGCTATGCTAATGCTGGTCTTCTGCTCGGTTTTCTTAACTCTACAGTATCAAGCAGAAAGTAGATATTTATGGCAACATATTTATTTTTTACACTCCTAGGGAAATTATAGAAAAATCTTTCTGTAGGTTTCTGCTGCACCTTTTCCCCCCCAAACAGACGTCTATTCAACTTTTTCTCATACCATTTTCATCAACTAGCTAATTACTTCTTTGATGGGTTTCATTTTGCACCAGTGATTATATTCTTATTCTTCATGTTTGCAAATATGCTCACACTTTAATTTGAAAGAGCTATGCACCAAGGATTTAAGTGGCTTGTGGCAAAGGGGACGGTATGACCACGTATTATATGGGATAAAGCACCCACTGCCATACAAGATAACGATATTGCAAGTCACCTCGGGGTTCCATAACCTTATAAAGGAACTCAGCCTTATTCCTCTATATGGCCATGTAACCCCTCAGCGACTTGCAGTACCCTTATAATGTATGACTGGGGTTACTTTATTCCATATATAATACATTGTTACACCATCACCCTTATAACAAAAAGGTTTAATCCATGGGGCCTTGCTCATTCATATGAAGGGCATAATAAGGTTACAAAGATAAGGGTGAAACCTGTAGTGCTAAATTAAACGCATCAAACAGTTGTAATTTGTTGCAAAAGCATGTTAGAATCAATATAATGTAAACCAGATAAAGGCTGTAGCTCAGAATCAGTAGTAAACTGCAGAGATTATTTCCTGTAATGAACTGTAGCCTGCAAAAAATAAGCATGTTGCCATAAATATCTGTTTTCTACTGCTCATTCTTTATTTTTAGAAAAATGTTACAAGGAAAAGATAGTACTATTTTTTGGTGTTTAAACTGCAGCTGTAAAGAGGATGTGTGACCTGCTTTTCACTTTGGCTGCAGACATTGTGTCGTCATATTTTGATGCTAATACGTTACTACTTTTGAACAGCCACATTGTTTGCTTATTACAGGTGACTAGAGCCACCACCACCACTCAACAGATTATGGCATTAGAGACAGGTTTTTATACAAGGACGGCAGGCTCCAATGTATTCTATGGCTCATGGAAAGCCTTTACTGTTATGGAAGGTGCTATAAGGAAATAAAGTAAGCTGAAAGCTCAGCTTGCCCTACAGGCAGTGTTTGCACAAAACATATCTACATGTGTGCAAAGACTAACATTTTGTGGGTATTGCTAATTCTCTCACAATGTTTCATGGTTATATGTAAATACATAAAGTGCTTGTGAAAACTGTTTTCTCCACAGGAGAACCCCTTTTCATTTAGCCCCACAAAGTTTAAAGTATCACATTCCTCGCTCTGCCCTGAAAAGAGATTTACTCCAGATCTTGTCAGGAGTAAATCTAACAATTTCCAAAGTGGTAAACATTAGGATGTTTGTAGCAATTAACAATCAAGGCTGAACATGCATTGAACCGCCACTCCCTACCCCTTGCTCAAGATTTACTCCCCATGTCACAATACATTGTTGTGGGGGTAATATAATATGGGAGCAATTGGATTTATGATTCCAAAGTTATCTTTTTCTTAATCCCGAGCAGTCATGTGTCCAGCCACTTGCACTCATAAATTTACAAGTGAGAACTGCGTTGTCTTTGCTCCACTGTGATTACTTTGTATGGATTGTGCTCTGTGAGATCTGCAAGCCCTCCCACTGTGTCAGTGTGTGTGAGCTCTAACACCAGAACACAGATTAGCCTTTAGCGACCTCTGCATAGGATGCCAATTTTAGTCTTCAGTTCCGTCTTCGCTCTCACAGTACGAATGGTCGCAATCCATATAGATGTTGTTGGTTCAGTCCTCTCCTGAGACAACTTTTTACTTCAGCTCCATGTTTGTTGTGGGTCAGTTTCACCATTGGCCAGTGTCTCCCTTTAGGAAGTATGAATACTTTGAGATTCTTAACTTTCCCAGGATGGATGTCTTTCCTCCATCAGGGCTGCTCTTATACTTAACTTGGTCTCCACGTCTGTCTTTGCTTTCAAGCTAGAATTGATTGAGGAGTTCATAGGGCATGTGGTTTGTAAGAAAACCCTAGACAGCATGTTGTGTAAATGTCAGGCACTTTGATGGTAAAACTTTAGAATTCTGTCATTGTCCTCACAGCAGAATTACTTACCCTTCATGAGTTTGCCTGATGGCAGCTCCCCACGTTTAATAGGCTACAACTTGTTTGGATACATTGATATGTGTCAACTTAGTCCCTGACTCTTTATTTCCTTTCTTTATAAAAGTATGCGGATTCTGGTATCTCCTAGATTTCCAGGCTGAAAATCAGGTTAGAGAGTTCTGACAAACCATAAAAATATTAGTCTCCAACAGAATGTTTTCTGCGCTCTCTGAGATCCAACGTTAACACTGCATGGATTTTGATGCAATGTAACAGCTGATCACGGACCCTGAATCTCCAGCTCTATCTTTTCCAGGACAACTGGCTTACAGGCTTCTTTTCCTTGATGTGAGGTTTCGCCTCCTGCAATTGTCTTCTTGGCTGCTCGTAATTTACCAACCAGCCCTCTCACTGTCTAAGACAAAGTGCTTGTGCATCGCCAGCTAAGAAATAAATGTTACACAGCTTTCAGGCTTAGACCCTATCACTAACTTGGCAACTATGCGAAAAATATTTAAACAAGCTTGCACTGAATTTGCTTTCAATGTTTTTTCGCTGTTGCTGCTGGGTGAAGCACACTCCACACAGGACACGGGAAAAGTATCTCGACCCGGACAAGAGGGAGCTATTGAGGGCGAACATTGGGGCGAGCACAGTTCAGGTAGGATGAAGAGAGAGACAGGCAGTGAGCATGTTTCAGGTAAAAGGCAACATAAAAGGGGAAAGGAGGCAGAGGACCACATGCTGAAAGCAGCCAAGCCCTCTCACCAGGACGCAAATCAAGAACCAGTGGTGCCCTTGTGTAGTGCCGTCAGCTTTAACCTAGCCCAACAACTAACAGTGCTCTCTATGTTTTTGTTTAATAATTTCTGTTTTTTTACTAATAAACATGGTTGGGTAGTTTTGACCCTATTGATACAACGGAAATACAAGATTAGTTTTTTAAAGTGAAATTGGGGTCAGGCCTCGGAAACTCCTAACAAGCATTTACAATGCAATGGTCTCGGCATTGGTAAAGTTAGAGCTATTGGCATTGCTAATGACATTATTTTTGTTTATGTTTTTGTTTTTAAAACATTTAAAGAAACGGCATGGTCATGAGCAATGCCAATAGCTCTAACTTTACCAATGCCGAGCCACAGTCCCTTTCGCCCACTCTCCATTGTCAGCTTGCTGTCCCTGCCTCTCCCACCCGGAGGGTAGACAGACGTGGCTAGAGAAGCAAGGAGGAGATGGGGCCGTAAGCTGACAACTCAAGGTGGGCAATCAGCTCTGGCTAGCAAATGGACAATGGAGGGAGTGAATGGGGGAAGTACATGGACAAAGGGGTGGTGGGGAGCAAGAAGAGCAAGGTAAGGTGGGTGAGGAGGAACCAACAACGGCAACTTAGAGATGGTGAAAAAGAGGAATACAGCAGGGAGAGACGTACAAAAGAGACAGCTGGAAAGCACAGGTACTCTCAGGGTGCTTCAACAAAACCAAAAAAAAGTATTGTCTGAAACGTGAGTAACACATCCATGCTCCAGGGTAGGAAAAAACATAAAAAGTTTAAAGAAAGCCTACATAAGCTGACTAATGAGAAAATAAATAAGAGGCATAATGAAGGCAACCAGGGTAAGCAATAGGTGGGCTCTAAGCCTACTGTAAGCTATCAAAATGTCTCGCAACAGACAGAGCATGTGCTAGAGTACCATGGATCCCAATGCAGAAACGGAAAAAGGCCTACTGCCCTGTTTAGGCAGTGAAACAGTGCCATGATTAGGGTGCAGATGCCCCTCACCCCGTCTGGACTCCCTTGCCACTGCACCTGCTGCATTATTGATGGTTCGATCTGTTGTGTGGAGAGTGTACATGAAGGTTGAAGGAGCATGTGTGTAGACTTGAGGAAGGATCTCAAGTGGAGGGTGGACAGCCGATGTACATAGTGGAGAGCATGGGTGGACAATGCATCTAGATGGGGGGGGGGAAGACTATTGTGCAGTGGAGACAATGGAAAGAGGATGAACAGAATGAATAGCAAATTCCCAGTGTGACAGCAAAAATGGAGAGTGGGTGTGGACCATGGAGGGCTGATATTCATGGTGAGAGAAAAGATATACATTCTACACCGTAGATGTGGTGAAGTGGTGTTGAGAATGGATACTGCACAGTATGGAGAGAGCAAATGATGGATAAAGAAAATGTGCAGGCTTAAGAGCAGATGAACAGGGTGTAGAGTACAAGTGCAGGATGGGGTACAAAAGTGAAGTGTAGAGCATACACCTGGGTGGCAATTGATGTACATGGTAAACAGTGGAAGTTCACTGGAAAGTGATGTAAATATTAACAGTGTGGGCACAGTGGTGTTGATCATGGGGAAAAAATGTAAGAGTATGTGGATAGTAGAGAGAATGTGTGGAGACTGTATGAAAAGTGCATGTGGGGGTGAAAAGCAGCTGTGTAGGACAGAGGGTGAATTTACACAGTGGTGAATGAATGTTCAGAGTGTAGAGTGTGTAAGTGGAGAGTGGAGAACACATATGAAGCGTCAGGACTGCATGTGGTGAGTGGACAGCCCTTAAGAAGGATAAGCCCAAGTAAACAGCAGAATTACCGTTTTTAGAATAAATGTGATAGCGTAGGTACTGAGCATGTAGGGTGCAGATGATAGAGCATGCATAGAAGTTGGAAAGGCAACATGAGGAGAGTCAAGATCAAATGCGGAGAGGTTAAGTGAGGATGCAGAGAACTGATGTAAATCGTGGAGAAATGCGTGGATTAGGGCAGAAAGCGGATACATTACCTGTAGCGTAGGGGGGGGGGGAGGGGAGGGGAGGATGTGGCTTTATGAATGCAGTTTAGAACTGAGGAGCCATGTTCGAGTCCCAGCATCGCTCAATATCCTGTGATTCTTGGTAAATCACTTAATTGCTTTGTGTCTAAAAAATGAACCTATCCTGTGTAATATAAATGATGCTGTGATAAGGCGCTCCCAAACCTTCGGGTCGAATTTGCACTGTTTAGTTAAAAAAAAACGTGGAAGGTAAAGAACAGGGTAGATTGTAGATGTGGATAAAAAAAAATACCAAATGTATTCGAATATGGCTCCGAGCGAAAGGTATCCCTGTGCCCTCTTGTTTAAAAAATAGGAAACGTTTCAAAGCTCTCACCTTGGGGGATGGGGAGGATGCCTCGTTAGTCTCGGTTTCTCCCTACTTATCTCACTACACGCAATCCCTTCCTGCCGGTTTAACATCCTACACCTTTGCCAATTTAATCGCAGCAAAAACAGACACAGCTAGAGATATATTTTTTTCCTAAGGATAACACCAAAACCCTCTGCTCGAAGCCTCTGCATGTCCCTCGGTTTCAACAACATGACCTGGAAGTGGAACAAAGACCAGAGGGCGCGTAACCTGCCTGCTGGATTGACCACAACAATCCATTTGCTGATTGGCCTAAACGACCTGGAGGAGGGCAGATGTCACAAGGTTGGTTGAAGGGGAGCCGGTGTCCATTATACAACATCAATCTTTATTAGATCGGAGAATGTAACAAAAAGACAGACAAATCTCCAGGACCTGGTTCGAGGCCCAGCCCACCGGCAAACTGATCTGAGAAAAAAAAACAAGGCATGCATGCAGGGGGAAAAAAAAGTTCAGACCAAAGCGAACGGCAACTAGCAGCTTTGAAAATGATTGGAGATTAATGCCGGTCAAAGGCACAGAGGGCAGAAAGGCACAGAAACGAATGGCACAGAAGGGCACCAAAAACGACAGGAGCAGAGGGCAGAAAGGCACAGACAGAGAGAAAAACGAGTGGCGCAGAGAGGCACAAAAAACGAGAGGGACAGAGGGCAGGACACAAAAACAAGTGGCAGAGGGCAGAAGGGCACCAAAAACGACAGGAGCAGAGGGCAGAAAGGCACAGTATTTCTGTGATTATTTTGCAGAGTTCACTCTGTGTAACCAGTGCACGCCGGTCAGTGAGATTTCATTTTAAAAATGTACACGCTGCGCTGAATCATATTAGCGAATTTCCTTTTCTTTTCCTTTCACTACTGCCAAATAAATAATTGTGCTAGCATTATCCACAGAAAACACCTCACACCTCATTAAAACTGACAAATACACTGCTCTGACCCTTGTCTCCACAAACACCAACCTGACTCTGGTCTGGGATGGACATGAACAGAAAGCCATATCTGATCCCTGGAGCACCGCCCAGCGCCACGAGGACCTGCACAGGGCAGAGTGGGCGCTATGCAAATAGGAATTACTATTTATTCGTCATGGTAAAGCGAACCTTGAATACAATATGGACAATGTAGTACCGATGATACATACATGGCACACGTTTATGCTATGTGGCGGTTCTAGTAACGTTTCCAAGGCACTGTTTGGCCTCTCGCTTCGCCCGCGCCGCAGAATGTCAGAACAGCCTTGGAAGGCGAGGGCACCGCTTCCTGGTTTGGTGTATTGCACGTAGAAGTGGATTTGTAAGGTTTTCATTGGTTCACAGTTGTCTCTGGAATGACGAAAACCCTGAGAAGGGTTTTACAGGACCGGAGACGGCACCCCGCTGTTCCACACAGACGCAGCAAGTATCTGTTTTGAATGAGGAACATAGCTGCCACTCACACAAGGCTGACTTCTTTTATGACGGTTTTTGTTGCTAATATGTAAAATCTTCGCGATATATTTGAATTACGACACTCTGTAACTTTCTGAGCTCTCTCAACAGATGGTTCTTTTTTTGCCGATTTATATAGCGCGAACTCGACCCGAAGGTATCGGGGCGCCTGACCCGAGCACCCGTTACGTTACACAAGGACACATTCATATTTTGGTAGGCGCGGGGAGATTATTCCCCAGAATCACCGCATGTTGGGCCGAGGCTCGAACGGAGGTCCCCAACTCCAAAGTCGGCATCTCTGGCCGTGAGGCCACATCCCCTCCCCTCTTTTTCACAAGTACGTTGTGAAGTTTACCATTCCGGTGCACGTGTTCTACTGCAGCCCCAGGGAAGCCGGTCGCTTTTGAGGCCAACCTCAGTGCACAGGTGCGTGAGGGCGAGGGATAGTGGGACTGAGGGGCAGCATTAGTTCTGACAACACAACAAGCACTCTCCCTCACGCCCACCCTGCCCCACACATCGGCTGCATGCAACCAGAGCTTACGGGTTTATAGACAGAAACAGTGCGCGCAAGATCACAACACTTGTCAGCCTTCCTGCGGTACCTTCCATAGGACTCCAGCACTTAATATTTTACAAATTAAGCACTGAAGCGGCTCGCATACCCTGTCTGCGAAGCGCCCCGAGACCGCCGACTCAAGAGAAGCAGCCAAGGCTGGCGGAGAGCCGGCAGATTCAAATCAAATGAGAAAGCAGAAGACGGCATCTCTTAGAACATCGCAATTGAGGTTAACTAAGCAGGTCATTTGCATTCTAACCATTTTACACCTTTTGCTAGAAAAACGAGCTATTGCGACTACAGAGACTCCGCGCATTTGTATATACTAACCCCCCCTCCAAAAACGAGCCGAGGGCACCGAAAGACACCACCGCCTTTCTCCGAGGCAGAGCAGAAATGCCTCGGAGAAACGCAGCGTCCTTTTCGGATTCGGGGGCGTGTTTGTCTTTTCTTTCCTCCAGCCACTGGCTGGAGGAGAGAATGAGACTTCTTGCAAAAAACACCCCCCCCGATACGAAAAGGACGGGGCCTGATCGGAGTGACGGGACCTCTTCTACAATGGCTGGCCAGCATTTTAAGAGGCCAGCCAATGGAGAACAGGGGAGAAGAGGGGCGGGTTCAAGCCCCTCTTCTCCAAGTCATTAAATCGCTTGACTTCCGGTTCTGCCTTCGGCAGACCGGATGGTCCCGAGACCTAAAAAGGTAGCTCGACCTACATGTCTATGTAGCCTCATTAGAGAAAGTTGTGAGATCATTTGAAATTGAGATTCTATCATATGCCGCTGACACCCAGCAGGTTGTGTCTTTTGGTCAGGAGACCGAACTTACCAAAATCAGAAATGGGGACTGCATGAGTACCGTGGCTACTCAAGCTGTGGTTTGGTCAGAAAACTGGTGGCCCCAAGGACTTGGCACTCCGGTCTGTTCCAAAAAGGCAGTTAGAAATCTTGGCATCATAATAGATAACGAGCTTACAATGAAAAATCATGTCAAGGACAATTTGTGGAAACTGTTTTAGCATATTACGCCCTCTTAGGAAGGTATTTTCATGACTGCCTTTAGATTGAAAGAAGGCGGTGACGCAGGTACTTATAACCAGTCGTCTGGATTATGGTAACGCTTTGCCGGTGGGCATGAATTCTTCCTTGAAGATTCGCCCTCAGTTGCTCCAAAACTTGGCTGCCTGGGTGGTATATGTCACCTACCTATAGGCACTAGAATAAGCCCGGTGCTTAGCTCTTTACATTGGCTCCGGTTTGGAAAAAGGAGCATTTTCAAGCTTCTTTGCCTTTCTCACAAGGCTCTAAATGGGGTTGGCCTGTTGTATCTGATCTCATTAGTTTTTACTATCCAGCTAGGGCTTTAAGATCTTCTGACATCGCTCTAGCTGCTTCACAGAGAATTTGAACTACTCAAAACGGCGGACGCTCTTTCTTGTTTCTTGCTCACTATTACTGGAACAAGTTATCTGTTCACATCCGCCGTTGTAGCTCCATTCAGCTTTTTAAAAAGCTCATCAAAAATTGGCTATTTTGACCCGACCTTCTTGAGAGTGTCAAGTTGAGTTCTGCCTCCTCTCATAAGATCTTAGCGCTGGGATACTCCACAAGGATTGAGCCGTTTCTGCGCTATACCAAATACAAGCCACACAACATAAGCGAGGCTCTGTAACATTGCCCCGAGATTTCTTTCTGCATCAAAGGAACAAAAACACATGCATGCGCAAGGAATGCTGATAGCAAAAGAAAACAATCACTGGTAAAGCGAATAGGTCTCACTTACACGAGAGCTACTGGCTTTGGCAAGGTGCTATAGCCATGTTGTACACAACTGAGGCTGCTATTCAGCATGGCTAAAAGTTAGTGACTTGGTATGGAGTAGGATAGATTGGAGTGGGGAAGATGGGGTGGAGTGAAGTAGATGGGTGTGGGGTAGATTGTGGCATTATATTAGGGTGCAATAGAATGAGGTAGATTGGCGTAGATTTGAGTGGCCTGTGGTAGATTGGGGTAAAGTGGAGTGGTAAGGTTGGGTGGATTGGAGGAAAGTTGGAGTAGGGTGGAGTAGATGAGGTAGATTGGAGTGTGGTAGATTGGGGAGGGACAGATTTGAGGAGTGTGGTAGACTGCAGTGGGGTAGACTGGGTGGACTAGAGTGTGGTAGATTTGAGCAGAGTGTGGTAAATTGGAGCGGAGTACTGTACACTGGAGTGGGGTAGATTAGAGTGGAGCGGAGTTGGATAGATTGCAGTGGAGTTTGGAGTGGAGTGGGGTAAATTGAACTTGGACAGAGGTGAGTAGATTGGGTTGAACTCGGGTAGATTGGAGTGGGTTGGATTGGTGCATATTGGAGTGGGGTAGACTGGAGCAGAGTGGGGTAGATTTGAGCAGAGTGCGGTAGAGTAGATTGGTGTGGGGTTTATTGGGTTAGACTGAGTGGAGTGGGGTTGAATAGAGTGTGGTAGACTGGTATAGAGTGTAGCGGGGAAGATTGGGTGGATTGGAGTTGGGAATAGAGTGTAGCGGGTGGAGGAGAGTTGAATAGAAATGTGGAGTGGAGTAGATTGAGTTGGGTGAAATAGATAGGGGAAGATTGGAGTAGAGTGTGGAAGATCGGAGAGGAGATGGATAGATTACAGTAGAGTGTGGTAAATTGGAATGAAGTGGGGTAAATTGAACTGGGGTGGGTTGGAGTGGAGTAGGGTAGGGTAGAGAGGAGTGGGTTGGAGTAGATTTGGGTTGAGTGCAGTAGATTGGGGTGGAGTAGAGTGGGTGAGGTTGATTGGGGTAAATTGTAGTGGGCTAGTTTGGGGGACATTGGAGTAGAGTGGCGTGTTGGGTCGTGGAGTGAGTGGCGTGGAGTTGAGTTGAGTGGCATGTCAGAGTTGAGTGGCATGTCAGAGTTGAGTGGCATGTCGTAGAGTGGAATAGAGTGTCATAGGATGAAGTGGCGTGGCAGAGTGACATAGTGTGAAATCTGCATGTGTGGAAGCACACTGCCATTACAGACAATACATTTTCAATTAAAATTACCATTACATTTGCAACGAAATACGGTTTTACTGAATACAAACAATGATGTGTGCAAATGTCATCAAGTGTATTGATCGTATTCAAATATTTGTTTCTACCGCACTTCAGAATTACAAAAAAAAATTGCTTCATTTGTACTAATTCTGATATATTCTGAAACATCAACACAGTTCATTTTCTTTTTGCTGGGTGCTAGGGAAAAAAAAAAAAAAACACCCTACACCCTTTCCCCTTACATTGGTACTCATCAGGATGGTCACATAAATTGTCTCACTTTAAAGTCAGAGGAAGAAAAGTAAACATCAAGCTCACGCTGAAGATTTCTCGACATTTGACTTCTGTCTTTGAATGCACAGCAAATGTGACAAGTAAAGAACAAAATTTAAAGGGCTGTATATACAGAAAGTGAGTTTGGGGAAGAATACAGTAAACAAGATTTGGGCAATGGGAGGGACAAACTCAAGATGGACAGCCTAAAACAAATAAAGCCAGCAAATAGAAGGCCAGACATTGTGAGTTACAAACTACAAAGCCAATGGTTGGCAATGAACGGAATGCATTCCTAGGTCAACTTTCCAATTGTCCCCAAGAAGTATTTAGAAAACCAGACAGCTGAGCGGTCTGGTAGTCTTCGATCTAAAAAGGAATTCCCTCAATGTGAGTAGTGGAAAAAGTCATCCAAACAAAAGAGTACTAAACAAGCTATGGTCCAAGGGAAAGGACACAGAAGAAGAGCAACAAAAGGCAACTAATAAGAAGCGAGCAAATGATAGTGACATGGAAGGCATCAGTGGTAAGCAATGGGCTGACACAAAGCCCACTGTAAGCATTGGTATGTCCACCAAGGGTTTTATGCAAACTGCTACATGCCGTCTATAGGCGAGACCTAAAAATAGTTTCTGAATATGCATACATTTAAATACTATCATAAATAGAGTCACAGTACATTCAGAGTCTGGCATAGTCAGAGGGCTTGTTTATTCACAGCTTTTCTAGGATCAAAACCATGCCACAGTAAGAGCAGATCTTTTCAAAGCTTGATATGACAACGCTACCATAATTTGCTACCTTACTGCTTAGTATCAAATGTGCCAAGTAGAATTTTACAGGACACAAGTAGATTTCTGAAGCATCGTCTCTTGGACAACTACATATTTTATAAGATTCCACACCAACCCAACAGAGTAAAAGAGAAACAGGGGAGCAACGGATGAGTTAGGGAGAAGAGATAAAACAATTAAAAAAAAAAAAAAAAACGGGGACAGGCAGCGTTATCAACGTAGGAGGTGGAGGGGGTGTGGCAACCAAGAGAGAGTACAGGGAGTGGGGATAAAGAGGGGCACAGGGGAGGGAGCAAGTAAACCAGCACTTCCATGGAGTGATGAAAGCAAAAGAAAAACAAACAAAAAAAAATAAAAGAAGGAGTCCCATACTGTAGTGCAAAGAAGAATACAAGTCATCAAATCAAAAGTATGGTAAAGAAGGTATACTCCAGGGTAGAGACAAACATACGATGAAGGAACGCCAGAATATAAAAGCAAATGAGACTGACGAGAAAGACGATCAGTGGTCAACAACGGTCTAAATAAAAGCACACTGAAACTTTTGGTATTGTGCACAAAAGATCTCTGACAACTGACAGCTAAACCAGACCAAATATAGCGTGAGTTGACCAGCAGAAAATGGAGATCCTTTGGTATGTGGATCGTTGCCACAGTTGTTTATTCTTCAGTGTGTTGCTTCGCCACGCTGATGCAGTTGTACCTTGTTTGCTATTACCATTTTTTTCAGCACTAGTGTTCCCAGCCTGTAAACTTCTGCACAATGTGGGAACGCACATCTTACTTTAAGGACTTCATTGCTCTAAAGAGAAACTAAAAATTTGACCAGAATAGCTTGCAGCCCGACCCCAAGGATACACACAGCTACGATCCCGAAGGATACAAGTGAAATGAATAAACTAACTTGAGCAGCATAACTTTCCAAGCGGCACGGAACAATTCACTTTCAACTACAATTGAAATATGCATACCATGAGAGAATATCACCTCATTCATAGAACAGTCTGAACAGAACTTGCAAATGTACTTGCTTTTATCAATTGAAGTTCTTAACATTATAGGTTGAGATATATAGGCAGAGGTCACACTTACTAGTTAAGTGTGTACATGACGTGAAGTGGGTGATATTACTGTGTTGCAGTCAAGTCTGTACCCTTCCTCATTACTATACCACTAAATATATAAGGAAGTCGGCATGGATATAAACAATACAGCTTCAGAAATCTACTGCAAGGCATTCAGTAATCGAGTAGAGTATAAATTGCCTAAAACAAAATAAAAATAAAAGAAAGACTTTGCAAATTGGGTGATCATTAAGTGAGGGAGAAGCCCAATGCCCAAGGCTAGTATAACAGATCCCTCATGCCTTATAATTCAATAAATGTCTTGCATTCACCAACTAACCAAAATAATATACTTGAATATTCTAATCTCAAGCACACGCTTCAGTCAATGCACTCCACCTGCCTCCCTATGTGGGTATCTGTGCCCTCGTATGAAATGCACGTTCGAGAGACACGGTCGCCAACTCACGCTCCCATATTCTCGTACGGATGGAACTCTACAAGCTTTAAGGTGATTATTTACACAAAAGTGAAAACTATCATGGATGATATGGAGTTGTTTAACAAATCATCTTTTGACGTTTGGCTGCTATAGCAGCACGAATTTTAAAATTGGAAAAAAATATAAATTACGATCACAGAGTAAACTTAAAAGTGTGCATGTTTTAGGAAACATTACAATTGTTTAGTTTTATCAATCTGTAAGGTAATAACATTTTGCATTATTGTGTGCGATTTGCTGGACATCACTCATCGATACCAGCTGAGCTTCTGTATTTTGACTTATTAATAATCCCTTACAGTAACTCTCCCTTTGCCAAAGTTTGCAATGTGATTTGCCACCGCAGACCATTACTTTACTTCCCAGTTCTCTGCAAGTTGGAAACCAGGATATCACTTAGCTGCAGCAGTGATCCTCATACTATCCACTTAGTAAATAACGAAGGTAAACGGAATCTGGCACAGGACTATTGGGATTCACCCTTTATAACATTAGGTCAAAAAACTGAACTGACGGCTCTTGGAGCAAGAAAGTGGCACACAAACCTTGGTGGCCCACAGCAGTTCAAAAGAGGCACTTCGGCCCCAATGTTACAAACCTCAAAAACTCCAATTTAACTTTACACTTTGACAATGGGCTCACTATGCCAGTGCACTGGCTTTCCTCCTCTTCCTTTACTTAAAATTAGAGAAAACTCTTCAGTCTCAAACATCTCTGGATCTATCTACTTTTTCGTAAGCAGGATCAGGCCCGGTTCCACCCAAACAGGAGCCTTGGCCCTCGCAGTGAGGGCTTGAAGGCAGGGGCGCAACGCCATTTGGCTCCGAGTGCTTCAACCCCCAGTCATGTGTGTCAGCCCAGGCGGAGACAGCTTCCTAGGCGCACGCGCACACAGTTTTTGAGATTATCGCAGCCGCACCCGAGTACTTCACAGGTCTTTAAAAGACCATTTACATGTTAATGAGGCTTTGTTTATTTTCTCACCCCTTCATCTCCACATGGAGAAAGGGACAAATTCTTTCTTTGACAAAGGTAACCTTTGCCTACTGTCCTGCTGCATGGATATTTCTTTTTAGCTTATCACATCAGGCTGTGACACAAAGTTTGACTAATGGAGTAGGTAAGAGAATTTGTTACTATTTGTTTTTCGGTTTAAAATGTGCACAGGACCAGCAGGACACATACTTTGTGTGTGCTTCATTTAAACAGTTTTTATCATTATCATGGCCGATGCAGGACAACAATAATACAATACAAAATGCCCAGATAACTCTGGTGATTAATGATCCTGCTGGAGAGCAATCATTTGTCTGTTAGTAGTTTTTAAATGTAGATGAACTGTAGTTTATGTGGAAGCTCAGTGGGTTACTGCCTTTGTCACAGAGATTCTTGTGTTCCTTGGAGTTCAGAAGTTACAATCCTAACAGGACAGTGACCAATGAACTGTCATCAAACAGCTGCATACAAACATGAATGGTTCAGTTAGAACTTCGCTTTTTTGTTTTGTGATATAGTTAGAACTTCCTCAGTCTTTCATTATTCTAATGTTGCTAAACAATGAGTATGTTTGGGCAGAAATACATTTTTATCAGTAAAGCGGACTGCCATGGAATACTCTTTAAACCATAAGGTTGTGTTTCCCCAGACCAAACCCTCTTAAAATATACTGCCCACCAGTATGGATGACGTGATTCATACACCTTGTAACCTCATTGGCTTATGTGACATTCCCTGTAGACTGATTTATATACTTATAAATATTGAATTATTTATGTATTTTATGTATATGTATATATTTTATCTGTGCTTTTATGGTCATTGACCGAAATAAAGCTATCAAAGTGAAGTGAAGTGATTCATTATCTCTGTATAATGTGTGTGTGTGGTGTAAGGTACTGACACACTACACTGATATGAGCTGCGCTATACAACAAATGAAATGCATATGAGAGAGGGGCTACATAAAGATGAGGGGCACTCTTGGAGGGTGGCTGGGAGGGAATCTGAGGAGGAGGTAGTGGGAGGGGCTATGGAGTGATGAAGGGCACTGTTGGAGGGTGGCAGTGAGAGAATCCGAGGAAGAGGTCATGAGTGGAGGGGGAGCTAGGGAGTGAAGAGGGGCACTGGTGGAGGGTGGTAATGAGGGAGTTAGAGGAGGAGGTCATGAGGGGGAGGGGCTACAGAGAGATGAGGGGCACTGGTGGAGGGTGGCAGTGAGGGAATCCGAGGAGGTCACGAGGGGGAGGGGCTATGGGGAGATGAGGGGCACTTGTGGCGTGTGGCAGTGAGGAAATCCAAGGAAGAGCTCAAGAGGGGGGGCCATGGAGGGATGAGGGGCACTGTTGGAGGTGGTAGTAAAGGTATTTACGGAGAAAGAGGTTATTGGTGTGGCACCAAAAAAGACTTACGCATCAGTGCTAAACCCAGCCCTGTCATGGCCTTTCTGTTTTTGTTTATTTAATTAGCAGTCGGGTCATAAGGGCTACTGTGGAACATACTTTAAAGTGCATGCTAATTATATTTACTGCTATATTCAATGTTTTAAGTTTGAAGGTGACTTTACTAATGTTTTTACCGGGAAAAATGAAAGTGGAGCCCGATAATGCCTGATATGGGGCTGGGACCCAAGGTCAGCTGTGAGATAATAAGGTGCACTGGAGAGGAGTAGTGGATAATCAAGCCTGTAAGGGAGTGCGTTGCAGAGTCCGGGGTCAGGTGGAGGAAGTAATGAAGAGGGATTCTCCCTGAAGGCTCGCACAGAGGGAGCCCGAGAAGTATCAGTTGCCTGATCATCCCACCTCAGAAACCTCCTTTTCCCATCAAAGGAACTTTGCATAGAAAAAACACTTTTTGAGAGTGATAATATTTAGAAAGAGATTTGGAAAAGACTGCGTTTTACTGGGCCTTGTAAGACTAAGAAGAGATAAAGGAGGGCCCTGAAGCAGGCCTGCCTAGGCATGTATGCGACAAATCAAGCCCGCAGTGGCCCACCCAAATGCACCCTTGGCCCACCCAAATAAAAAATCCTGGAGGCGGGCCTGAGCAGGATTCACTTAAGACTAAATTATGAAATCACAATCCAACAAGAACACCATTCAACACAATGAACGTTGAATAGGGACAAACGGCGCCTGTTATAGCAGTTACGATTCTCATCTAAATTAATCCTCGGCACGCAATGGCAAATACCGTAGTCTACAATGAAGTGTTTAACGACTGTGCAAACTGTAATCTAGTTTTGTATGCAGATTCGGTCTACATCGACCTTTCCCGTACTTAGATGACAAACATACCCGTTTTGCCCCAAAAAGGAAAGAGGCGAACACTTCGCTTGAAAATGACAGCCAGCCCGCGAGAACAAATGCACACAACTATGCTGCCATTAGCCACAAAATTCACTCAAAAGCAAGGAATCTCCCATACTTTATAACAACTAACGTTGTACTCATTATAAGCACTGGGTTCAATCTTTCGCACTAAACCAAGATAGACAAAGACATGAAGGCTAGGACTCAAATAAATGGCACTACTCTTGCGCCACAATGGCAAATACTCTACTCTGTATTAACTGCAGTTTTCGATTTATTTTAATAAGGTAACCAAGAACTGTTTATTAAGAGGGTACCGTTTACAAGCTTCTGCCGCCCTTCCTCAGATCTCATTAAATCGACTTTTCGAGAAGAAAAATATGTAACTCGCAAAACATCGGGTCACGTAGAATATAGTACACAGGTGACCTATTTTAAAATGAAGTTAATAACACCCCCATCCCTCACACACACAGGGTCAGGCTATATTAGGCAATGCCCATTGTATGCACTCCAGGCTGCGCGTGCCAGGCAAAACCCAATGTTTTTACATTACTTCCGCTAGGTACCGGGCAGCGCCAGCTAGACATGTATAAAGGCTATGATTAACCAAGTAGATCTGCGTGCTGATGGAACAGAACAATGTTCAAAATCCATTTTCAGTGCACACGTTGCAGACTCTGGAATTCCCTGCGGTACCGTCTACAGGCGCCTGGTGGCACTGTGGTCTTGCCCCACAGTTAAGTTGACGTCAGCTAACACTCTATAGAGCGTCGCTCTGCCAATACCATAGATTTGCACGCAGAGTGCAGCGCGCCGCTGTCGCCTGCTTCCGCTTTGGCCGAGGAATGATGCTTACTCTCTGTGGCGCCCGCGCCGGTCTCCTCCTCAGCTCCCTGCGTTTTTCTACCGCCAGCGGTCACCAACGCCAGCAGCGCTGCTAGCACCAAGAGTCCGAGCAGGAGTGACACAACTACGAGCGCCGCCCCCTCCATGTTCTTTCTGTGCGTGAAGCTAGGCTCTTCCGCCACGTTACTGCACGCCCGGGGAGGGAGGGGACGAGGGGCGCGCGCCCGCTTGGAGGTTGCTGTGGGCGCGCACGCCTTCTGGGTTTGTTTCCTAGACGCTAGACCGCGCCTGGAGTTTATGCAGTGGGAGTTAGAGAGGCGCGGCTTACAAGAACGCATTATTTTACTCGTTATCTCTGTAAGCACCGCCTCTTCGGATGTATTAATTCAAAGAGGTTTTTCACAAGGGCACGGTATCTAGTGACTGGCGCTCCAAACTCTTAGAATTTTCAATGTATGTACCGTTTACTAAAATATGTCAACAGTAACACCGTTTGCTTGTCTATGTCAGTAAGTGAGTTAAAAAAAGAAATGTTGGCACTTCGCACAGACTTTTCAAAAGCTCTATCAGGTTTAGACCACAATGAACATATGGGTGTAAGCACTTGAAAAAATAACTGATCATGACATTGATGTCTGATACCATGGAGGACTATGAAAATCGATCCCATAGAAACAATGTGAGAATTTGGGGCTTTGACGCTGGGTTGCCCAATGCACATTTGGAAGGATAAGTGCAAATACTCTTTAGACTCATTCGCAATGGTCCTGAAGAGAAAGAAATTATCTCAGATTGCACCAATAGAGTTTTGGCAAGGTTCACAGATAGAATATCAATGTAAAAAAACATTGATGTTCTAAATATCGGGAAAAAAATATCGTTTACAAAAATACCGACTCCAATAACTTAACAGGTAAGTAAAAAAATATTGAGGTAAACAATATAGATGTAAAAAATATCGATTAAAATATATATATAACATAAAATAATATTATTTTTAACAAATTAAATTTAATATACATTTTAACTATAACAAATGTTATTTACAAAATATATACACAAACATTTATACATTAACATATATTTACTTAAAAATAATTCATTAACTTATCTTTATTAAATTTGTAAACTTTAAAATTATATCAAAATAAAAAATATATAGATTTTCAATAATTAAAAATACAAATTAAAACATGCCTTTAAGTGAAGGTTTGATTTTTAGAGGTTCAAGATTAATTCCTCCCAAGGTGTTTCGTGAAGAGCTGATCAAGTTAGCACATGAGGGTCATCAAGGAATATCCAAGACTAAAGAAAGACTTGGGCTCAACTACTGGTGGCCAGGGATGGATCTTCATATTGAGAGAATGGTTAGAGACCGCTTACCATGTTTTTAAAGTGAGAAATCTTTAAAACCTAGAGTACAACCAATGGTAATAGAACGGCCCAAAGGTCCATGGAAGGAACTTGCTCTTGACATTTTGGGTCGTTCTCTTAGGGGGCACAGCAGGTACCTGCTAAGACGTCTGAATGGACTAAGAGCGTGGAGTGTGACTTTAAAGAGCAGAACTGTGCAGTGATAATAAGACATGCTGTTAAAAAGAATTAGAAATCACTAAGTATTGGGTTGCCTATTTTTCAATAAGATAAACGGTGTATAACCAGTGGTGGCATGAGGGGTGAACCTGTATGCTTCAACTCTTTTATTCAATTCACTTTTCCAATCGAGACCATTTTGCTTAGACATAGAGATAGTCTCTTTGAAAACACGTATAAAACGTTCCACCATAAAACGTTCCACCATACCATTACATTCTGGGTGGTAAAGGGCACACAGCTTGTGATCAATAGAACAGCGTTGTAGAAAATCTTCCATTTCCCGGGACACAAACTGCACACCGTTATTTGTCAGGAGAGACCCAGGAAGACCTTCATGTGTAAAAACCTCTTTAAGAAAGATTATAACTTGTTTAGTGTCAATATTCTTTGTAAACTTGATTTCAGGCCATCTTGAGAACATATCAATGAGAACAAGAATAAACGTTTCACAACCATTGGACGCAACAGAACCCAAAATGTCAAGAGCAAGTTCCTGCAATGCACCTTTGGGCCGTTCTCTTATTACCATCGGTTGTACTTTAGTTTTTAGAGATTTCTCACTTAAAACACACGGTAAGCAGTCTCTAACCATTCTCTCAATATGAAGATACATCCCTGGCTACCAGTAGTTGAGCCTAAGTCTTTCCTTAGTCTTGGATATTCCTTGATGACACTCATGTGCTAACTTGATCAGCTCTTCACGAAACACCTTGGGAGGAATTAATCTTGAACCTCTAAAAATCAAACCTTCACTTAAAGACAGTTCATGCCGTACGTTCCAAAAATTGTCAACATTCCCACCAGTCTTGCATGACCAACCTTTTTTAACAAGTGAGCGTAACTCAATAAATTCAACATCAGAATCACATGCTTCGTGCCATTTGTCCTCTTTTATGCCATCATGCTGATTATTACAAACTCACTCATTCATATCTTCATCCTTTGAGTTCACATCACCTTCCTCATGATGGACTAATCTCAAGAGCGTATCAGCGATGCTATTTCGCACACCAGGTAGATATTCAACCTTGAAATCATAAGCCTGTAGACCCACAATCCATTTTGAGATTCTGCTTGAAATAGCATCAAACCATTTTTATTAAATACTTCACACAAGCGTTTATGATCACTTCTCACCAGGAATTTAGTACCCCAAAGTAAGTTTTTGAGCTTCTTGATGGCCCAGTGAACTGCCAGAGCTTCCCTCTCTATCACTGAGTACCTGAGTTCAGCACCTTTCAAACTGCGAGAGTGAAACAAGATAACATTCACTTTCTCACCATTCTGTTGCTGCAAAACAGCACCAAGGCCCTTCATGCTTGCATCTGTGATAAGTACAGATTTCAATGACGGATCAAAACTCCTAAGTTTTGGTGTTTTCATAAGACAATCTTTCAAATTAATAAATTAATTCTCGCACAAGTCAGACCAATCGAAGTCAACACCTTTGCACAATAAATTCCTTATGTTAACTGTATTTTCTGCAAACCCTTCCACAAATTTGCTATAGTACTCAGTCATACCCAGAACTTTCATCACTTCCTCTTTATTCGTGGGGGAGGCTAAATTCTGAATGGTCTCAATTAATTCTCGTTTAGGTTCAACACCCTTACCAGAAATGGTGTTCCCTAAATAATCAACAGACGATTTCTTAAACTTACATTTTTCGAACTTAATGGTGAGATTATTCTGACAGAACCTTTCCAATACTTATTTCAGTATTTTATCATGCTCAATATCATCATAAGCAAAAATCAAGACATCATCCTGATATATCGAAACACCGGATACATTCTGCAACACTTTCTCTAATGCTCTCTGAAAGACAGAAGCAGCCGAGACAAACCGAAAGGCAGTCTAAGAAACTTAAATGTACCAAAAGGAGCAATGAAGGCAGTGAGATCTCTGGAACCCTCATCTAGCTCTATCTGATGGTAAGCTGACTTTAGGTCCACTGTGGAAAAAACCTTGGCATCTTTTAATAACATTAACATATCTGAGATTTTCAGGAGAGGGTACCTGTCGACAATGACCTGTTTTTTGAGGGAGCGCAAGTCAATGCATAAGCGCAGGCTCCCATCAGATTTCCTGGCTGCGACCACCGGGGCCAACCACTGTGTGCCTTCAACCTCTTCGATAATGCCTTCTTTTCTAATTGGCACTTCATTTCCTCACGCACTGAGAAAGGTACACTTCGAACCTTACAAGCAATTGGTTCGGCATCAGGTACCAATTTAATTTTATGTGTGTAGTTGCGTAAACAACCTAACTTGTCATTAAAAACACTGGGGAACAAGCTTTTAAGATGTTCAGTGTACAAGGTATCCTTTTCACTCCCACTAATTTCATTCACATTCAATCTCTCTTTTAACAAAATGGGGGGTTTACTGTTGAGATCCAACATGACTCCTAAATCTTTCTGATGGAACCAGCTCAAGATGCTATCTCCTCTGTGAGAAACATATACCTTCCCAGAGACTAACCTCCCTTTATATTAAATCAAACCCAGGAAACAGCCTATGAGTTTGATTGGTTCTCCACCATATGCATAAGGTTTGATATCAGGCTTCAAAATTGTAACTTTACCCTCTAGATGATGGGTGTAAAAGTGTCTAGAGACAATAGTTATTTTTGCCTCGGAATCAAATAACATACGAGTAGACATTCCTTCCACAAGAATCTCATCAAAGGGCTCTTTCTTATCACTATCAGACACTTGTGACACAATTTGTCCGCAGTCTAATTCTGAGTCCGAATAACTATCTGAGATTACTTGTCGAGACACTGAACTCACTTTCACCGTATTTTTTTTTTGCATGTCAAACTGAAGTGAAATGCCCAACTTTCTTACAATTATTGCATGTAGCTTTTACCGCAGGACATTTCTTGTCATTGGCCAAATGACCAAGATTTCCACAACAAAAGCATTTAGCTTTAAAACTAGATTTCTTAGCTAAATGTGAATTGCTGCTAACAGGTATGAATTTCATTTGAGAGCCTTTCCCATTGGATAAGGTCTTAACCTCATGTATTGTATCACTTTTATTTTCATGTTTTGTGATAATCTCAACACACTTTGACCAGTGCTCAATTTGCTTAGCAATGTTAATAACTTCTAGAGAGGGATCATCCTTTTGCCAGATGTCATCTCTGACTTTTTGTATATTGCAACCAAGCATAAACTGGTCCCTAATTCTTTCTTCTAGCAAAGCGTCAAATTTGCAAGACAAGCCTAAATTTCTCAAAGCCGTGATGTAGTTTTCCACAGTTTCACCTTCATTTTGGGTCCTACGACCAAAATGTTATCTTTCCAGGATGGTACTTACTTTTGGTATGTAATGTCTGTCCAACTTTAAAATGCAAATTTCATACTCATTCAGTGCTTGATCATTTATGTCAGGAAGGTGATCGAAGACTTCTTCCCCTTCGGACCCTAAACAGTGTACTAAAAGCGCAGTTCTTCGTTCTGCACTTAAGTTGGTACCACACACCTTAGCGTACCTTTCAAACGCCTTTTTCCACTTTTGCCACTTTATGGGCGGATCACCTGGTGTTGAAAGAAAGAACGGTGGAGTGGCAACATTCTGCATTTTAACAATATGTAAGATGTAAGAAATTTATACCCAACCTGCAAATGGTTATGTAAGGTTAAATCTAAACAAGATGCAAAGAGAGATATGCCTACACGTGGACTAGTATAAAACGAGGAGGCCACAATGATGAAAATAAATTCATCAGCTTAAGAACGTAAAATAATTCCAGAAATCACTACTATGTTTGAATGTAGTAACCACCTGAAAAGAAGAAAATTGTCATTTATCAACTCAAAATATGAAATAATGTCCTTAAAAACCACTGTCTTTGAGTCCTATTGGAGATTCTCCTACACATGGACTAGTGTAAAATGTGGAGGCCCCAATGATGAAAATAATTTCATCAGCTCAAAACATGTAAATTAATTCTAGAAATCACTACTAAGTTTGAATGTAATAACCACCTGAAAAGAAGAAAATTGGTATTTATCAACTCAAAATATGAAAATAATGTCATTAAACACCATTGTATTTGACTCTTATTGCCAGCTGAAAAGAAAGAGATTGTTAAAACAAGCTAAGAAAAGAGAGAAAAAAAATATATATAAATATTATCACCAACAACCACAAGATGGCGCTGTGGGATAATGTATTACAAAGACGTCCTACGACGAGTGATTCAATCGATGAGACAAGGGTGAAGCTATAAGTCTTTAAGGATCCTCTTCTTTTTTTTTGTGAAAATGTTTCTTACTTGGGAATGTTTTCTAGACGTAGCACCGAAGATGAAAACCCCTTTAAGTAACAAAGAACCTGTCATCTTTGAATCTGTTCAAGGAAATTAAAATGGCGCTGGCGTGACGTTACACACGCAGAGCCGAGGGATGATGAATTCCAAGAATTGTGGGAGAGAGAACTCCGATGAAGACAGCTCCCGATGCACCAGAAATGGAATCTAAGGGGTCCATTAGGATGTAGGGCGGTGGGACCACCGCCGCGCTGGCGGTGCGGAAAAATGCCTTTTTCCCCTCACTAGCAGCGGACATCACGTCCGCCATATTAGTATGGTCAAACATAGGATTGTTTCCAGTGTTTGTATCTGGCGTTATCATGCGCGTGGACTGTTCTCTGTGAACCTGCTTAGAGACACGAAAGTTACACTTTATGGTGTGCTTGCCCATTATTGCCTGACCTCTTGTTGCCATTAGGAAGGACTGCTTCAGGAGGTTTGGTGCAAGCCGCGTTCAGCTCACTTGACTGTTTTTTCAGGACTTTGGAAAGACGCACATTGGTAACATTACACACCTAACGGTTGTTTATAAGCACGGTTTCTGAAAGGTACTTTACATTGAAGCAAGTACATTAGAGCACGTACCATAGTGTGGAAAATACTCCCTGCTTGTACACTTTTTCGACTGTGAGGATTTACTTGAACGGACTCTTTACAAATTGGAGATTCTACGCTGATTTTACAGTTCATCGGTTATATTTATTGGAGTTTTTGACCTTATCTTTAACCAACCATTTGCCTTGAGAAAGTCATTGTACTTACTTGGTACAGACGAAATATGTGTTGGCTGTTATCTATATCGAGTATGTGTTGAAGGAACAATAAAAACAACACCACACATTGAAGCTTTGTGGACTGTTCATTTCTTCATTTGTAACCTTTGGATATCCTGCATTATATAAGGACTTTTGAGAATTATTTACTTTAGTCTATGGGTGTGCTGCATCAGCTGATTTTCTTGTGAATAGGCCAATTCCCGACCGCCGTGGTGCGACGCGCACCGCCATCAAAGTGCGCCCGCCACTGCGGCGGTGGGAGCCAATGGAGTCCCTCCGTCGTGTGGAATGATGTCCGCCCCCGGTCCATAGATTAGGATGGCTCAAGCAAGCAGACGCACCGCAGCGGAGACACCGCCCAACCAGAGACGGCGGAAACTCGACAGAGGAGCACAAAACCAGTGTCCCGGTCCACACCACCCGGACACGACCGCAATGGACCCAGCTCTACACGTCTTTCCGGTGCTGTACCTGCTACATCACCAGGAACTCATGGACCGCCGCGGACGCCGCCGCAGGTGCGCAATAACACAAGACACAACCCATGGCCTGATACAGCATCCAAATCCACATCAGACACCCTAGGGGGGATAGGGACACATCCCCAAGGGCACCCATACATCACCCACCTGCCACAAATTCACCCCGCTGCATCCTGGAACAGCAGCTACCGCCACCATGCAGCAATGTCCCGGTCACGTCACCGCAGCGGCGAACACAAGCAAATACATGCGCAATGCAGAAAGCAGTGCCAGGTATGGGCAGGGCACAAAGACCACAGGGCCACACACTAGCACACCCCATGAAGGCACATGCCATGTGTCCCCCCCCATGTGCACCCCATGCACAACAAGCCAGGGCAATACATACCCTGCACCACACAACAAACAATCATGGGAGACACACAATGCAGGAGTGGCTGCACAGGAACACACAACACAAGGCTCAGTAGCACAGGGAAACACACACTACACCACACTCAGGGAAAAAGCAATGAGGACAAGCAACAAATGAACACACGCAAGGAATCAACATCCAAATGGACACACAGCCTGCACAGTCACACATACATATCACAGACTGACACACACATACACACCCCACATGCCAACAGCAATGGAGCACAATAAATAGGGAAACCAAAGTGGGCTGCACACAAATGGAAGGCCATGGAGACACACAACAAGCATGTGTATTTCACATCAACACAAGGGACAGAGCACAACACCCTCACACCATCAAAGCACACATGGCTGGCACAGTCAGTGAAATCAAACCACAGACAGCTCAGTGCAACCACACAGGGAGACAGCAAGGCAAACCATGTATAGGCACAAGGATGAAAGGAAGGCCCTGAACTCAAACTGGGGACAGCCACGCATACATACAACTACTTCACAGGAGTACACAAGCAGCACTACACACAGGGACCATCTACACACCTCAGGACTGACAAACACCAGTAAGAATCTACACAGATACACCCCTCACACCAGCAGCACACAACACCAGTGCAAAACACACTGAAGGCTGCCAATACTTGACAGGCAATACACACACAAACAACTACACACTGGGCTCAGCCACAAACATCACACACACACAGGAATGCCACCACAAATGTGGAAATAAATACAACAGGCAAACACATAACTCAACTGAAACACACACAGAGCCACAACAACAACAGACATGCCCTGTGCAGCTAAACTGGGGAAAGGCAATGGTAGCACAGACACAACAGGAGTGCACAACCTCATCACTCAGGAACAATGCACAGACAACATTCCACACCACACACAAGAAGTGCACCATCACAGAACAACACAGCCACAGCAAACAAATAACAGATGCACAGGCAGAACAATCACATAGCAAACATAGCACAACATCAGGGGATGCACAACAGGCAATCACAAGGCAACATACACACAGCACAGCAAGCACAACAAGGTGTGTGTGCACACCAAGCATACCAGACACACACAGACATCAGTGACAGAACAGCAACCCACACAACACCATACAGCACAGCACAAAGACAACAGCACACCCAGGAAGTGAAGCAATAACACAAACAACACACATACATCCAACACAACACCCAATAGATGCACAAGTCTGGGACACAAAGGTGGAAACAACTTGACCACAGGACTGGGCAGCACACACAGTTGAACTGCATAGCAGCAACCATGACTGACACACAGCACCAGAACATCACACATGACCCATTGGGGAAATGAACTGAGTGACACATTGACCCTGGACAAAGAACTGCACCACAAAGCACAGTGACACAAATGAAGTCATGGGGAGGCACACACACATACAAACCAAAGGGACAGCTCACACCAAAGTGAACTGTACTGCATGTCAGTAGGGGACATTGCAGGAGTGTACCATACACAAAGAGAGGAGTGCAGACCCACAATGGGTAGGCAGCTGAATCACAGATAGGGGATGGCATGACAACACACACAACATGCCACACTGGTGGCAAGAAGGCACCATGGGACAGCAAGGCATGAGAAAACACAACCACAATGGCAGTGTGGAGCAGCAGGTCTGCACAGACCCCACCAACAGCCACCCGACACAGGGATGTGCAACAAAACACAACACTGAATTGCCAGTAACACCCTCTGCATACTCACAAGTGACAAAAACAACAAGTAGGAGTCCGACAGAACTGCAAGGACACACCAACACACTGCACAATGCACCACATACAACTCACACATGGGCATACAACCACACCCACAGGGATGAACAATCAAAACAACAGGCACCCAACTCCTGGGTGACACATGTGTGTAGTTGACATTGCAGAGGCATGCACACATCAACACTCCCCACAAACTCACCCCCTTCACACTGCACAATACCTGGACATCCAAGAGCACACATGGAAAGTAAGCCATGGGACTAGGATGACTGGCCATCACAAGATGACCACACACATATACCACTGGGAAAACATATAGGAAGAACACACATATGATGACCCTGGACAGCCTGCCTGAAATACTGTGTGCAGAAACCCACCCTGTGCACACGTTTGATGGGTGTATAATGCGTAGAGTTAGGAGATCCAACCAGCCAACATGTGTTTCGTCAAAGGGCACAAAACCCCAAACACCGAAGGAACTACACGCGAGTTGATTGAGGCTGAGAGTCCGGGATGTACTCGTCCTAGATTCGAAGCGGTTTAATTGGCAACACTTGGACGGCCATTTACTTCTCTGAGGACGTAGACGGTCCACATATTCTGTTAAGACCTTCCGGGTCGGAATTATCACCGTTTTGGAGGTCTGATACACCTGCGACACATATAGAAGCCCTGAAGAAGTCTGGGGTTTTGTGCCCTTTGACGAAACACGTGTTGGCTGGTTGGATCTCCTAACTCTACATAAACAGAGAGACTGAATACAATCCTGTTTCCTGTGGTCCATTGTTCTTGCAACTACTCTGTTCATTGAATGTTTGTCGATTTATTATGCTAATACGCATTATACACCCATCAAACGTGTGCACAGCTTGCATTTTGTTCGTACGAGTGGGCTTTTGGTCCACCATCAGAGGGTTTTAGGGGTAAATTTTCCCTCTTCTGTGGCACCGTTTCAGATTTATTCAGGCTCATACATTAACGTGATCAACAGTGCGCTCAGTAGTAACCTGACATAAGAATAACAACCCCCTGTTTGTGTTTCAGAAACCCACCCTGTGCTGGCAGTGCCCCCCAACCTGACATGTGAACAATAGAGCCAACATGAACTAATCCAGTAAATGACTACTGCTAAACATTCAAAATTGACACCATTGCCACCACAAGTATCTGGGCCAAGAAGAACTGAAGCCCCTGTCACCCCTGAAAAAAAGAGAGCAAGTGAGCCCAAACATTGACCATGTTGAAGTGCCACACAGACCATGTGGCACAGTAAACCATTTACACACAGCAAAATAACTTTATTCAGTAAGGACACTGACAAAATAGACAACTAGAGCAACTGTTTTTATTCACAAATTGCACAGATAGTCATCATGAGAAGAGAAGAGTAAGGCACAAAATGAGGAGAATGTCCATGAGAAGCTGCACAGGCAAGTGCAAAACAGCAGTGAACAACAAGGCCAGTGGCCAGGGCAGAGAGCAGAGCATGTCCATGAGAAGCTGCACAGGCAAGGGCAAAACAACAGTGAACAACAAGGCCAGTGGCCAGGGCAGAGTGCAGAGCATGTCCATGAGAAGCTGCACAGGCAAGGGCAAAACAGCAGTGAACAACAAGGCCAGTGGCCAGGGCAGAGTGCAGAGCATGCCCATGAGAAGCTGCACAGGAAAGGGCAAACCAGCAGTGAACAACAAGGCCAGTGGCCAGGGCAGGGTGCAGAGTATGTTCATGAGAAGCTGCACAGGCAAGGGTCCAACACAGCAGTGAACAACAAGGCCAGTGGCCAGGGCAGAGTGCAGAACATGTCCATGAGAAGCTGCACAGGCAAGGGTCCAACACAGCAGTGAACAACAAGGCCAGTGGCCAGGGCAGGGTGCAGAGCATGTCCATGAGAAGCTGCACAGGCAAGGGTCCAACACAGCAGTGAACAACAAGGCCAGTGGCCAGGGCAGGGTGCAGAGCATGTCCATGAGAAGCTGCACAGGCAAGGGTCCAACGCAGTAGTGAACAACAAGGCCCGTGGACAGGGCAAAGTGCTGAGTATGTCCATGAGAAGCTGCACATGCAAGGGCAAAACAGCAGTGAACAACAAGGCCAGGGCAGGGTGGAGAGTATGTCCATGAGAAGCTGCACAGGCAAGGGTCCAACACAGCGGTGAACAACAAGGCCAGTGGCCATGGCAGAGTGCAGAGCATGTCCACGAGAAGCTGCACAGGTAAGGGTCCAACATAGCAGTGAATAACAAGGCCAGTGGCCAGGGCAGGGTGCAGAGTATGTTCATGAGAAGCTGCACAGGCAAGGGTCCAACACAGCAGTGAACAACAAGGCCAGTGGCCAGGGCAGAGTGCAGAGTATGTCCATGAGAAGCTGCCCAGGCAAGGGTCCAGCACAGCAGTGAACAACAAGGCCAGTGGGCAGGGCAGAGTGCAGAGCATGTCCATGAGAAGCTGCACAGGGAATGTGTGCGACTGTACCTTTCCATGGCCAGCAACACAGGGGGCAACAATGTGCAGTACAGGCCCTCCTGTGTGAGACACAGATGTGTGAGGATGACTGCCACTCAGACTTGGCTGTCAGGCAGACTGGGAGCTGGCTGTGCCTCGGGGACTGTCGGGGCACTTAAAGGGGGGGAGAGCGGAACAGCTGAGGTAGAGTGATCAGTGTCTTGGCAGGCTGGAGGGCTGCTTGGGCCAGGTGGTGTAGTGGCACGTGGAGGTGGAGCCACGCAGACGGGAGTCACGGTGTGGCTGGGAGATTGTGGAGGGGTGCCCTTCCACTTCTTGGGGATCCTAAATGGCTTGACTGACTGTGGATCAATGGGAAGTGGTGTGGGCACAACAGGCACACTCACCACCACTGCTGCAGCAGGTGAAGGTGCTGGCAGCCCCTCTGGTGATGTGCTGGACCCAGCGGAACGCTTTGCCTTGCTTCGCCTCTTCCCCCCTTCCCCTGTTTACTAGGTGTCACCCCTACAGTCCCCTCCGGTTCCTGATTCACTGGGCTTGGAATGGGAGTCGAGGTGGTTTGTGATACTGCCTTTGAGCCCTTCCCAGGTGTACCCTTGGCATGCACAACCTCCTTGGTGGGCACAGACACTGTACGATTATCTTTGCGTGATGCCTTAGGGGCAGGAGAGTCCTTGGATAGGGATGCCACTGAGGCATGTGTGCCTGAGGTCTGCTGCTTTGCTAATTGTCCCCTGGTGTCGCCGGACGGGCTTTTCTCCCTGCACTCTGGGGTGCCTTTGGTCTTCTGTGGGGATGGTGTCTGCGCACGGGACCGCTTGGGTTGTTGCTGCTGTGTGCTCCGTGTGCTGTATCGTGACTTTGATGTATGTGGACCTTGGTCACTATAGTCAGACGTGGTCGCTGCCTGGGTGGTGGACAAAGGGACTGGAGCTGGACTGTGAGAATGTGCCTGTTGCAGGGCAGACGTCACTGTTGATGACAAAGCCTGGACTGTCCGGCGCAGCCCACCCACGTCGGAATGTATGCCCTCCATGAAGGCAACCACCTGGGCCAATTTCTTGCCGTGGTCAATGAAGGCATTTAGGAGAGCTGTCTGGCCTACACACAGCTGACGCAAAAGGTCCACAGACTAGCACTGATGGCAGCAGGGGGGACAGAGGCTGGGGCAGCAGTGCCAGGGGTGAAGGACACTCTTCCCCTCTTACTGAGGCGGACACAGGCAGCACCAGAGGAAGTGGCTGGGAGGGTGGGCAATGGCCGCTGTGTGGTGGAAGTCGATGCAGAGTCCTCGTTCCCTGTGCCCTCCAACATGGATGCATCCCCCCTGGCATTAGATGATGTGTTGCTTTGCGTCTCAGGCTGGGACTCCTCCAGAAGACTCCTGTCCCCCCTCTGATGCGCTGGTGACATCTGTGTCACCGGGCTCCTGGGCAGTTTCATGCCCACTGGTGTCCGTCTCCTGTCCCTCCGTAACCACAAGTGATGCTGCATGGGAGAGAGAGATGTAGGGTCAGGTCAGTGGCAAAAACAGAACAAACATATGCAAGCAATGCATGACAAAAGTTGAGCAAATCTACATGTTGCACACCACCCTGTGCAATCACATCGTGCCAACTCACTACATAGACTCAAGCAGTGCATGGAAACTGGAAACTCAGGCATGAGTGAGCCATGTGATGACCACACAGCACAACACCCTGCTTGTGGCTCTGTTCAAACAGACACACAACTAGTCTGAGCACACCTAGGGACATGATGGGGGCACACAACTTGTTGCCAATTACAGAACTGGATGTAACAGGAGGGGACAACACAGACCCAGACTACAACATGACAGTCCACAATGGACATTAGCCCATGCCACCCACCATGTCGTACCTTGGGGACAATAGAATGCTGCACATTGCTGTAAGATATCTAGCCCTCCCCAATATGGGTGCATGCAATAGACGCATTGATGTACGCACAGTCAGATTGGGCACACTGCCGTTCCCTCCCATGGGATTCCCAAGACTACACCAATGCAGAAGAAACCTGAAGAGCACAACTCAGAATGTAATGTGAAGGCACAGCTTCCAAATCAACTTTGTAAGTACAGGTAGGGCACATGCATGCCACAGGCACCCAGGCCAACAGCCACTCCCATCTAAAGTCAGACTCCCCAAATGCTCACCCCTGGCTTGCTGCTGATGCTCCTTCAAACGTGCATCCAGCCCAGGCTGTGTCACCGCCAAGATGCGCCCCATTAGTGGTGTCATGCTGCGCCGTGCCAGACGCTCAGTGCGAGGAAGCAGCCCCAGGGTCATCTCCGCCACATTCTTTGCCAGCCGGCTGATGTCATCCCATCTCTTGTGGCAGTGGGTGCGCCGTCGGTTTGAGACCACCAGGGCTCGCACCTTCGCTGCAATGGCCCTCCACACGGCCTTACGCTGGTGTACCTTGAGCTGCAGGCATGGGAGACAAGAGGGAGAAATGATCAGGTATACAGTGTCATGTAACGACATCTATCAGTATAGCAGCAAGATACAACCAAATCACATATCCAACGATAGATTAATCAGAGACTATAGTACAGCCCACATGTGACCCCTGCATGGGAAAAGCTGATGTTAAAGCATGCAGGTGTGAGGGGGAACACAGTCCCTTCACATCTCACACACATGCAGGATGTCAGCACTGAAACCTGCCTGTCCACATCTCCAGTCAATTGTTGGGTTTTAGCGACACATACGTCACATATCAACCTGTGTTGGGGGTGACCCACTGTGTCCAAGACTGCGCAGCCCTCAATGTCCCTGCGAATAGATAACTGTGTCATGGATGTCACATTGAGGGACATGATCTCACAAACACAAAATGCCCTACACAAGGGCGGTTCTGTGCAATCTACAGTGCTGAGATGGGCCACAGCTGGAGTGCAATGTGAAAAGACTGATGTCATACTCTGTAAGTGAAGTGATGTGTCCTTGTCTTTGTAGACGGGGACTGTGCAAGCCAGCTGGGCTCACACTGAGATGGACTACAGGGGCACACACAGCCATCCAGCCAAGCAATCACTGTCCTGGCTACAGCATGAACAACCTTCTGTTTCACTGTATGGCTGACAACACAACACAGGTCACTCATACTTACATGTGCAGGGAGGGAAAGCTGTGGTATTGGGTACACACACCCTCCCACTGGAGACAGCATGTCAGGCAGTGTATTACACTACCCCACACTCCCAGGCACGTACTGCATCAGTTCACTACATGTGTGGCCCCCCTGCCCTACCACAACACTGTTTAAGACTCACCACGATATTTGGGGCACTATATAGCCTTGGGTACTGTGTGAGCACCTCGTCCACCAGGACCTCCGGCTCCTCGCTCGTGAAGGGACTGGCACGGATCTTCTCTGTCCTTGCCATCACTGTGGACGTGAGACAACAGCAGGGGATTTTGGTGGTGAGGGTCCCCAGGCAGCAGTCCCTGGAGGCAGCAGCAGGTGAGGGGTGTCAGGCAGCAGTCCCTGGAGGCAGCAGCAGGTGAGGGGTGTCAGGCAGCAGTCACTGGAGGCAGCAGCAGGTGAGGGGTCTCAGGCAGCAGTCCCTGGAGGCAGCAGCAGGTGATGGGTCTCAGGCAGCAGGCTCTGTGAGCAGTGGCAATGTGAGGCTCACTCCCACATATATAGCCCCCTGGGGTCGTTTCAAAGGTGCCAAGCTGCAGCAATTGGTGGTCCATGTCTGCCTCTTTCGAATGCATCCAATGACCGCCTCCGCAGTGGCGGAGCACGCCTACCGCATCTTCAAAATTGCATCATGCCACCGCTATCGACCTTCCCATTGGCTCTAGGGCGAGCTCCATGGCGGTGTAACACCGCTGGGGCCCGAGGTGCGCTACCGTGATTTTAGTGGCAGAGCATGCCAACCGCCATTTCCACATGTCTCCATGCCTATGAGTACTGCACTGGTGTGAATGGGGGTGCTGGTGACACACCGTCGGTGCCAGGAGGTAGCTACCGTGATATGGGTGCCATGCATTGACACGAGGCACCGCCATTCTGGCGGCGGAGCATGCCAACCGCCATTTCCACATGTCTCCATGCCTATGAGTACTGCACTGGTGTGAATGGGGGTGCTGGTGACACACTGCGGGTGCCAGGTGGTAGCTACCGCGATATGGGTGCCATGCATTGACACGAGGCACCGCCATTCTGGCGGCGGGGCATGCTAACCGCCATTTCCACATGTCTCCATGCCTATGAGTACTGCACTGGTATGAATGGGGGTGCTGGTGACACACCGCCGGTGCCAGGCGGTAGCTACCGCGATATGGGTGCCATGCATTGACACGAGGCACCGCCATTCTGGTGGCTGATCATGCCAACCGCCATTTCTACATGTCTCCATGCCTATGAGTACTGCACTGTTGTGAATGGGGGTGCTGGTGACACACCGCTGGTGCCAGGCGCTAGCTACAGCGATATGGGTGCCATGCATTGACACGAGGCACCACCATTCTGGCGGCGGAGCATGCCAACCGCCATTTCCACATGTCTTCATGCCTATGACTACTGCACTGGTGTGAATGGGGATGCTGGTGACAGGCGGTAGCTACCGCGATATCGGTGCCATGCAATGGCGATGTCCATCTGTCACACATCAACAGTGCATAGTGCCAACATGTTCAATGGCACATCATTGTGCACACGATGCCAATGTTCAATTTACTCCACTGATGGCTACACATGCCATGTTTGTGTGTGTGTAACGTACATTTGTCTGTACCCACTCACATGTCACTTGAGGATTTGATGTTGGTGTAGGCAGGACAGTGTAGTCCTGGACTGTACAATGTGTACACATGTTAATGTGTTGAGGTCCAGTGACAATCACAGCAATGCTCGTTTCGATGAATGTTGATCTAATTAGCATTGCCTCTCATGTCTGCTCATGAATACATTGATCATTCCAGCGCCGACTGTGGTCATTGTGTGGTGGATGTGTGCCAGGTTGTAATGACGCATCAAGGTGCGACCGGTACAGCAGCTAGGTAGGAGACAGTGGTTTTGATTAGTTACACATATGCTGGATGCTAGACTTCCAGGCGTGTACATGTGTACTGTGGCCATATCCCAATGTGCATTCACATAGCCAAAGGTGGTGTTTGAGGTACTTGTCTTGTGTAAGTTGACACGTGTGCCCTTTGTGTAGCTGAAGGTGTCCCTCCATGTAAGCTAGTCTGTTAGTCACTCTAGATGTCAGTCATTGTTGTCGTTGTGTCATCCTGAACGTGATATGCTGTGCACATCTCTTGGTGTATTGTATTGACATGTGTCCACTATCAACTCCAATAGGAGGAGGCCAAATTTGATTTGTCACTTGACGGTGCTAGAGGACATGGAGGATGTTGCGATCATACGCAAATGCCGCCTGGACAGAGCCACCCCGAAAACCCTTTGTGATCTGTTGGAGCCCCACCTGCAGCCACGCAGGACATATCCAACAGCTTTCCCCCTACTTATAAGGTGATGGCAGCCCTGCATTTTTTTGCAACAGGATCGTTTCAGGAGACTGTGGCCAGTGTTGGTGGGATGTCACAACCGATGTTCAGCATGGTGCTGCGTGATGTACTGTCCGCCATGATGCTATACAAGGACAGATACATCCATTTCCCCAGGGGTGCTGAATTGCCAGCTGTGAAGGGAGACTTCTATCCCCATGGACACATCCCCAATGTTGTTGTGGCCATTGATTGCACCCATGTCGCTCTTGTGCCACCACAGGCAAGGGAGCACATTTACCGCATTCGCAAGCATTACCACTCCATCAATGTGCAGGTGGTGTGCCTGGCAGATATGACCATCTCGCAGGTGTGTGCCAAATTCCCAGGCTCGGCCCACGACTCCTACATCCTGAGGAACAGCATAGTGCTCCAGCTGATGGCTAATCTTCTTCCAGAACGAGCATGGATTGTGGGTGAGTATGCCTAGTTGTGTGGCGTGCTGTGTGCGTGACCTGCTCCCCTGAGACTCTGCGACATTGCAATGTCTATTTGTGTTTGTCATACCTAGGTGACTCTGCATATCCCAACCATCCCTGGTTGCTGAGCCCACTGCGGAATCCCAGGTCCCCGGCTGAAGTCCGCTACAATGAGGCCCATGGGAGGACACGTCATGTGGCCTGCTCAAGTCACGTTTCCGGTGCCTGGACAAGACTGGAGGTGCACTGGCATACTCGTCCAGGAAGGTGTGTCAGATTGTTGTTGCATGCTTCATGCTCCACAACCTAGCCATTCGCAGGGAGATTCCCCTGCTCCTGGATGATGGTGAGGACCCAAGGCCCCAGCCTGCAAACCAAGCCGTGTCCAGTGATGAGGACAGTGGAGAGGAGGAAGGTGTTGACCTGTGTGAACAGCTCATCACCCGCTACTACACTTGACGGTGGGTGGCAATATGCAACATACCCATTGTCTGATGAGGTTGCTGTTGACGTGAAGGGGCATGTGAGAATTGTATCATCAGCCAGTTGTAGACTCAGTGGTGGTTGGAAATGTTTCTAGGACATGTCATTTGGGAACATCAATGGGACATGTATGTTGACACTTGGGGGCCATTGTGACATGTGCATGTTGGGTTATCCTGGTGTTAGGGCTTGTGTGATGTCTGTGATGCCACACCCAGACCAGTGACAGTTGTTCTGTTGTGTTTCCCTAGGTGCCTTCGACTTCTCCTTGCCTACATACAGCCCATGGTCCGGGTACATTGTGATCATGTTGAAGACTGTACACCCTGCAATAAAAACGGAGCAGACACAACAACGTGTGTGAGAATATTTTATTTACTATGGTGCGATGCAAGAGGGGTGTACATTTCCATTGGGGGGGAGTGAGTTGACAGTCGTGGTAGATGAGATGGTCGAGTAGTCACCACATTGCTGTAGTGACCCAGTCCAACAGGCAGATGCCATTCACAAGGCAGTGTGGGGTAGGACAGTCCAAAGAGTCAATGCAGTGGTGGAAAGGGTTGCCATCATGGCTGGCTCCGTGACTTGCATCTGGCAGGTGCTTTGCCTCCAGATACTCCCAGGGTCTTCTTGGGGCGGCCCCGTTGTCGTTTGGCAGGGGGGCCTGCTGCAGGGCCAGTGGGGTCTGAGGACTCACCCCTCTCTGTGGGCGCAGGGGAGGATGGTGAACTGTCAGTGTGCAGCCCACCAGAGGGAGGCAGGGGTGTTGTCTGGGGCGCATGCCTGTCCCTCAGTACCGCCACTTGCTGGCCCATGTGGTCCATGATTTGTCCCATGCATCTGTCGATGGACCTCATCAACAGGATGAGCTCCTGCAACAGATCGTCCGACCGGCCCTTCGTCCCTGGGCCTGTTCGTATGCACCCAGGACTCTGGTGATGTGTTACAGGGAATGTATCTCAACCTCCTGGTGTCCCTGGGTGACCCTGCCCCCCCCCCACCTGCCCTGCTGCCACGGACCTGTTGCCTCACCATTGTGGGCACCCGCAACCTCTCCCTGCCCTCCTCCATGGGTGGTGTGTGCGGGGCATTTTCTGGGACAGGGAGGGTGTTGCCGGCAGCACTGGTGGTGGTGGTGGCCGTGGCTGCACAGGCCGTGACAGCAGGGATCTGCTGTGGAGTTGTTGCCGCAGATGTGGTGGGGGAGACACTGGGGTCCTGGGACCTGTTGCTTCCTGGCACACCAGATGGGCTGGCCTCGAGCTCATCGTCCACGGAATCCTGGGAGTCAACATCCGAGAGTCCTTGTACCGGGGGTGGAGACTGGCTCTGCAGGTCGCTGGTGTTGTCCTCTGCAGTGAGTTCTTGGTCACCTGTGGGTCAGATGGGAAATGGTCATTGCAGTGCACCCGGCAAGCTTTGGGTTAGCTGTGTGTCATTCACATTTTGTACACTGCACAATTGACATATCATCACATTGTTGACTGTGTGCAGTACTGTGCTCCCTAACATGATACAGTGGTACAAGCATTTCTTGTCCATGGTGCGAGGTGTCAGGGCATACCATGCGAACCGTGCCCAATTGAGGTTTACTGGGACTTGTTGCCATTTAGGGCCTGGCACAACATGTGTTTAATTGTGGACTCATGGTTTAGTTGTCTGACCTAGCAGACGTCACGACTGGCCATTGTCATCTCCTGCATCCCTTTGTCCTGTCATGTGCATATCTTGATTTGTGCCACCACACATGCTTTCATATTTTGAGAATGGTCCTTGTTGCACTTGCCCCATGGTAATGCACATGTAACTAGTTGCTGTGCATGAATGTGCCCAGGCTTTATTCTACATGTGCATTGGCGTGTCACACTTTGGTGGTTGTGACAATTTCCTTGGCTTACCTGTGAACACACTGTGCTTGGCAATGGGGTAGGTATGGCTCTTTGTGCATTGTGAGGGCTGGTGTTGTCATATGGCACTATTTAATTTGGGGAAAATGTGTGGGTGCACGTACTGGCTACCTACCTGTAAGTTTGTTTGTTGTACTGCAATGGCTTCCAACTGCTCCTGTGTGGGGTGGGGGAGGGATACATCCTGCTCAGGTGTGGGACAGGGGACATGGTGGGAGTAGTAGTGCAGCACTCCCAGCAACAAACACCCTCCAAGGGAAGATGGCTACCTACCTGTAAGTTTGATGAGGGTTGTGTAATGGGTGGGGGAGGAATCTATCTTGCTAGGCTGTGGGACAGGGGGCATGGTGGGAGTAGTGGTGCAGGCCCCCACCCCCAGACAACCTCATTGTGAAGATGGCTACCTACCTGTAAGTTTGTTTGTTGTACTGCAATGGCTTTCAACTGCTCCTGGGTGGGGTGGGGGAGGGATACATTCTGCTCAGGTGTGGGCCAGGGGGCCTGGTGGTTGTTGTAGTGCTGTCTGCCTGTACACATGCCCCCATGGTTATGTTGTTAGCTATGTTTGTGGTGAATGGGAGTGGGTGAATGTTGGATCTGTGAGCCATGTTTTTGTGAGTGTGGGGTGCAGATGGATGGTATGTGTCCTAGGTGGTGTAGCTTTGTAGTTGTGCAAGGCAGTACATAGCAGAGTGGCGGTAGTCATTTGTTTGTACTTACCAGCCTCCACTCCCCCGGCTACTCCTGTGAGACTCTCTGGGTGCAGTATGGCAAGCACCTTCTCCTCCCATTGTGTGAGTTTTTAGTGGAATGGGAGGGCCACCGCCAGTCTTCTGAGCCAGCTCACGGTTCTTGCTCCTCCTCTCCTTGACCACCCTCTTCAGGTCATGCCACCGCTTCATGATCTCCTTTTTAGATCTTGGGGTGGTCCCTACTGCATTGATCCTTTGGACTATCCTATCCCACATTTGTTTCCTTGTGGCTAATGGTGTCTGTTGGACCAGGGTACCAAAAAGCTGTGGTTCCACTCTGACTATCTCATCTACCATGACCTTCAACTCACTCTCAGTGAATTTGGGCATTTTCTGTGTGGCCATGGTGTGTGGTGTGCAAAGTGATTGTGGGTGCAGGGGTATGAGTGGTGGTTGTGGTTGTGCTGTGTATGGTGTGTGTTGTGCAGGGGGGTTAGTTGTGCTGGTTTGGAGGTGGTGGTGGTGCTGTGGATGGTGTGGCTGGTGATGTTGTGTCCTTTGCCTCTCCTGTCAGCTGGGGTATGTGTCCCTTCTCTCCTGGAGTTTTGCAAGGGATTGTGGTCAGTGAAGAGGCTGGTTTTACACACAGCTATGTGGGTGTGTTCAATTGGGGTGTTGCTGACAGGTGTGTTGTCCTGGGATTTGTATTTTTCGTTTTGCCATGTGGTTGTGTCATTGGGGTGTGTTTTGTGTATTTGGGAGGCATGTCTAGTTTTCTGTGTGCACTTTTTGGCCTTCTTGTGGGGTTTTGGCTTCGTCCACCATATTTTTGATGGTTCGTCCGCCGCGGTGGCTGTGCTTCAGCTCTTCCGCTGGCTCTCCCATTCATCCCATTGTGCGACTGCGGTGATCGGAAACGGCGGTACATAACGCGGGACCGTCGGGGATATACCAATTTCCGGGGCGGTGTCTCCGCTATACTTGCGGCCAGTTGTTGTTTTTCCGCCACGATTTTGACCGCCGCAGACGGATTTTGGCCATCTCTGCCCGCTACGGGCGGTTATTCTGGGCCAAGTACTGCCGCGGTCGATTTTTGGCGGTTAATGCTAATTTGTCCGCCGGTTTTCCCACGGGGCCGGCGGGCGGCTGTTTTCCGCTTCCATGGCGATCGGGGTGTTTTTCCGCCCTTCATCCTAATGGACCTCTAAGCGTTACACGGCAACAGGTGAGAAAACATACGAGATTGAAACGGTTGATAGAGTTGTTGACATTCAATGTGTGAAACCTCGCTGAAGTTCAAACTGTGTACGAGGGAAGTAACAGTTGTTCGGATGCAATTGGGATTCAAAATATGCAAATTAAAAGATGCCAATTAACACACCGAGCACTTGAATCTTGAAAATAGAAATAGTTCTTTAAAGCTGATTAAAACTCACGCAGTTTCGCTAACCATAAGTAACAGTTATTAAAGGTTGAGCGCACTGAAGTAGAGTCTTTTAGCTTATATGCACACTCAGGAACGGAATTCTTCACTTGTTTGAGTACGTACTAGCTCTCCACATGTTGCGCTATTAAAATTAGAAAATGCTTCCCAAGACAATCACAGTCATGTCCAAAGCCTTTCAAATTCTTCAAACGACTTGCACATTGCTTTAAAGCAACTCCATGGGTGTCAGTCCTCAAAACAAAGATAAGGAATGATAGGTTTTAGTTTCAAAGAACCGAATAGACTGAATACCAACAAAATTAAGGTGCTGCTGTTACTGAAAGGAAACACTTATGGAGGTCAAACAGACAGACAATCTTCAGTGAGAAGGTTGATGCCAAATTAAGACAAAGACAAAATGGTTTCCAACCACACTAAAGGAGCCCACATCAAAGCCTCCCAACCCTTAAACCTCAAAATTAGAGTTTGTCAGAGTGAGGCATGTGGCGATGCTCAAAAATGATAGGAAATTACTACTCACTTGAAAACTGTCAGTTTCCTTGTAGAGCAGAGCAGGGCAGAAAAATGAAGGTTTCATCAGTCATACTTCTTCTTTCTCTTTTAAAAAAAGTGATTTCTTGATGTTGGGACAAATCCATATGAATGAAGTGCTGGATACGCAGGGTAGGTTTCAGACCATTGTCGCCAGTGTAAAATTATGAAAGATCCTCAATAAGATGAATAAAGTTACGTTTATTTCAGAAGAAGAAAATGTCCCATCCATCAGCTGGATCCAGTCAGGAGCAACTCACTTGCTAACCACTTTTACACATTCCATTGCCGTGGTGCTGCTTAAACAATAACTAAAGCACTTAAAGGAGACAAGTAAATGAACATAAATAAATAGGCACAATGTTACACATTCCCTAATCAATTCAACTTAAAAAAAATTCTACTTACATTTCCCAATACAATAAGTGCAGCAGTATGGGATAGCGGAATAATTAAAAATACTATTCCAACTCCAGTGAGTGCAACAGTAGGGAAAGTGTTGGATAGCGGAGGGGTAAATATTATTATTCCCACTCCAGTGATAGCAACAGTAGGGAAAGTGTTGGATAGTGGAGGGTAAACAATTACTATTCCCACTCCAATGAGTGCAACAGTAGGGAAAGTGTTGGATAGCGGAGGGGCAAAAGTTACTAATCCCACTCTAAAGAGTGGAACAGTAGGGAAAGTGTTGGATAGCGGAAGGGTAAAAATTACTATTCCCACTCCAGTGAGTGCAAAAGTAGGGTAATTGTTGGATAGCTGAGGAATTAAATTAACTATTTCAACTCCTGTGAGTGCAACAGTAGGAAAAGTGTTGGATAGCGAGGGGTGAAAATTACTATTCCCACTCCAATGAGTGCAACAGTAGGGAAAGTGTTGGATAGCTGAGGGGTAAAAATTACTATTCCCACTCCACTGAGTGCAACAGTAAGGAAAGTGTTGGATAGCGATGGGGCTAACATTACTATTCCCACTCCAGTGAGTGCAACAGTAGGAAAAGTGCTGAATAGCAGAGAGGTAAAAATTACTATACCCACTCCAGTGATTACAACATTAGGGAAAGTGTTGGATAGCAAAGAAACAAAAATTACTAATAACACTTAAACAATTGAAAAAAACCTACAAAAAAATAAATATATATATATATTTTTTAAATCATAAAAATAAATAAACAATATTTTAAAAATATACAATTTAAAATATTAAACATATAAAAAGAACACATAATATTAATTACATATAACAAAAACCTACAAATAATAAACAATTATTTAAAGGTAGCAAATATTACCAAACTTTTTTTTTATCATAGCATGCATGTATTTATTTTATTTCCTACCCAATAACACCACACCAATAACAAAACACTTCAACATTTTAATTACATTTATTTCCATAATTAACAATCAATTAAAAAAATCGTATTAATAAAAAAAAGTATTGAGTACACATGCTTTAACACTATAATATCCACAACACACACCTAAATTAAACTATAAAATAATAAAACACAAATATTATTTTTAAAAGAAAAACTATTACTATTAACAACTAATAATTACATATTTAAAAAACACCTTCTACCCCTTTAAAAGTAAAAAAACCAAAAAAATAAACAATTACACAAAATAAATATCAAATAATTAACATTAATTAACAACTATATAATAATTAAACACACACTACTTACCACCCTTTACTTCTATCAACACCACAACACACCTAAAATTAATTACACAATTACCATAATTAATGATTAATTAATTAAAATGAATTAATAACACATTATTAATTCATCAATTAAAAATAAATTACACCTATAAACACCACAACACTCACCTCAAAGTTATTACACAATTACCATAATTAATTAGCAATCAACAAATTAAAATTAATTAATAACCAATTATTAGTTCATAATAAATTACTTTACCTATTTAACACTATAACATCTCAATTAAACATATTAATACATGTGGGCGGACATGCCGGACGTGGCTGCGGTGGTGGGTGGCCATTGGAATGATGTGATGGATTTGGGGAGGGACAGGAGCAGGGGCCCAGGGTGGCACTCAGCACATGAAGTTGCACTCACTGGTTAGGAGCCTCGATTGGGTGGACACCTGGCGGCACGTACACGGCAATAGGAGGGAATTTACGCACCTCTCGGCGGTCCATAAGTCGTTTTCTCGGCTCGACTATGTTTTCATCCCTCGGGCGCTTGCAATGCGGGTGCGGTCCGCTGGGATCCTTTCTAGGGGGCTGTCGGACCACTCGCCGGTATTCGTGGTGCTGCGGTTAGGTGGGGGGCGGCAACCATTTCGTTGGTGACTAGCACTGTGGAATTTGCAGAACGTCGAATACGAGAAGTCAATGAGGGAGGCGATCGCGGACTACTTTGTCTCCAATGTGGGGTCGGTCCCTAGTGCTGTAACACTTTGGGAGGCACTGAAGCCCACTCTATGGGGGGTAGACATTGCATGGGGTGTGGCGGCCCGTAGGAAGCCTCACGAGGGGTTGGTCAGGGCCGAGGCAGAGATTGAAGGGCTTGAGCGTCGATGCCGGGAGGAGGGCAGCGGTCCGGGGGTATGACAGCTCCTGTTGGCGAGGCAGTACTATGCCTCACTCTTGATGGATGAGGCTCGCCAAGCATGGCTGGCTACACGCAGCAGGATCTACCAGTGGGGCGACAAATCGAGCAAAATGCTACATCGGCTCTGCCAGAGTGTTTTTCATCTCCAGGTTACCCCGGGGGTGCTGGATGTGAGAGGGGTACCGATGATTGACCCTACGACCATAGCAGAGAGCTTTGCCACGTACTACGCAGATTTATACGCCTCTAGGGAGTGCCTGTCGGAGGCTATGGTGGACAAATTCCTTGAGGATCTCCCGAAACGCGCCAGCAGTTGGAGCTCCCCCTCTCGGTGGAGGAACTGGGTAAGGCCCTAGGAGAGCTCAATTCTGGGAAGGCACCGGGACCCAATGGGTTCCCCAGTGAGTTCCATCGTAGATATAATCTACAACTAGCGCCTTATTATCGGGCGGCGGTGGAGGAGGCCAGGGATGCTGGTCGGCTTCCACCGGACTGGCGGCATGCAGAAGTGGTGGTGTTTCATAAGCCTGGTCAGCCCCCGGAACAGCATGCTTCATACCGCCCTATATCCCTCCTCAACCTGGAGGCTAAGGTTCTGGCCAAGGCTCTGGCTAATCGCCTTCTGCCTCACATCTCGACATTGGTACACCCGGACCAGGCTGGGTTCATGCCCCAGATGGCAACACGGCACAATATACGGCGGGCATACGTGGCACTGGCGGCGGTCCGGCAGACGGGGGGTGCCGGCTGCGCTCCTTCTGGCTGACATGGACAGGGCATTTGATTCCCTGAGCTGGGCGTATCTGTTCGCCCTCCTTCGTCGGCTTAACCTCGGTCCTCAGTTCCTGTCGTATGTGACGCTCTTATATACTGACTTAATGGCTTCCGTTCGCGTGGCGGGAGCGATCTCGTCCAGCTTCCCTATTAGACGTGGTACCAGACAGGGGTGTCCCCTGTTGCCCTATCTTTTCGCCCTCGCCATGGAGCCGTTGGCGGCCTGGGTGAATATGGATGCACAGTTGGAGGGATTTGAGTGGGCCCCGGGCCTTTCGGACATGATCGCATTATATGCGGATGATGTCCTATTCTTTTTAACTGCATTGGACAAGTTGGGGCCGCGCATACTGGAGATAATGCAGATATTTGGGGAAACGTCCGGGCTGTATATGAACCCCCGCAAGTCCACACTGTGGGTGTTGGGTCCTCGGGTGAGAGTAGATGCGTGGGCGTCGACGCTACAGGTGGCGGAGGGAGAACTTAAATATTTGGGAGTCTTTCTGTCGGAGGTAGCGACGTTATCCTGGGAGCGGAACTTGGCGCCGGTTTGGGAGCGCGTACGTGCAGATCTTGCGACTTGGTCCCGTATGCCGCTGACTATTTACGGTAGGTCGGCGATCTTTAAGATGGTCGCACTCCCCCGTTTGCTATACCAATTACAGAACCACCCGTACCCGATCTCACCTCGCTGGTTCAGGCTGGTGAACTCGGCTGAGCCGGTTCCTGTGGGGGCAAGGGGCGGTGCGTGTGGCGTTGCGCACATGCTTTCTCTCCATCTATTGTGGAGGCCTGGCGACCTCAGATGTCCTCTCATACTACCAAACCTCACATCTGTTAGTTCTCAATGAGTGGTGGTATGGGGTCAGGGGGGACCCGGCTTATGCGTTGGAGCGGCACCTCATGGGGCAGTACACTCTGCACACGATCCTCTATTCGGCGAGACTGCGGGGTGCGCTTCCGCCGGTGACGGGTTAATCTTCCAGGTCTGGTGGCAATCTTTAAGAAGAATGGGGTGGTGGAATACCCTAACGGAGGAAACTCCACTGTGGCACAACGGACGCCTGCCTGACCTAGCAGCCCTGCAGGGCTTTAGCGGATGGGATGCCATCGGCATCTCCACCCTTGGGCGATGTAGTGCGGAATTGGTCCATCAAATCGTTTCAGAATCTACAGGAGGAATTCTGTATGCCTCGGACACAATTTTACCGGTACCTCCAGCTCCGACATGCGCTTTACCCTAGTCTGGAGGGCTTTGCTTCCATCCCCGAGTTCAGCCCATTGGAGGCGAAGGTATTCATGGGCGACCTTGCCACCAAAAAAATATCGCGGATATACCAGTCCTTGGTCATCCACAGTGGGCCTTCACTAGATAAGCTGCGGAAGGGGTGGGAGGAGGACATAGGCACGCTGGAGGACGAAGATTGGAGTGAGGCCCTGGCCTCCCCCAGGGGAGCTGCCATAGCAATGCGCCTCCGACTTGTCCAATTCAAGTATCTTCACCGGATTTATTATACACGGGTTCGGCTATACCGAGCGGGCCTGGTTGCCTCCCCGGAATGTCTACGGTGTGGCAGGGCGGAGGGCACATTCCTACACACGGTCTGGCGATGCTCATCGCTGGATCGTTTCTGGAGGGGAGTCTTTTCTTGTCTGTCTGAGGTCCTGGGGTGGATGCTCCCATGCACGCCACAGCTAGCTCTGTTACATGTGATGGAAGATATCGGGGGCAACATATATAAACGGCACCTTCTGCTGCTAGGCCTCACTTTGGCGAAACGTGATATTGATAGACTGTGGAAGGACACGCGGGATCCCTCGGTGGCCTCCTGGAAAAATGGCCTGGACTTCTGCATGGGGCTGGAGCAGCCCATCTTTGTGGCTCGGGGTTGCCCACGTAAGCATCACAAAATATGGAAGCGGTGGGCGGACTATAGAGGCCTGTGGTTGGAGCCTCCAAATGCAATAGTCGATGTCCCAGTGGAATAAGGCAGAGATGGGGTGGCTGGGTCGGATGCTTAGGGGGGGGTGGGGGGGTGTTAGAATGGTCTGGTCTTTCATCTTTTTTCTCTGGTCCTCGGTTTTTAGCGGGTGGGCAGTCTTCAGTGGGAATTGAGCAACTCGGGGGGGGGGGGGGGGGGGGGGGAGGTGAGGATGTTTGAAATGGGCATCCGGAATGGTGTTGGTTTTTCTTTTATAACGTTAACAATAACAAAAACTGTCATTGGCGTTCATGCTACTGTACAACCTGATGAGGCAGTGGTCTCTGGGGTAGAGAGCCTTGCGCTTATTGTGCGAGTGACAATAAAATCTGTTGTTAACAAAAAACATAATAATACATAAAAATATTCAATAAATTTAATATAATTAAATAACATCCCACCCTATTCCCCTATAAACCCACAACCCGCTGCAGAACTAAAAACACAGAATTCAAATAAACAAAATATTAATAACTGCTAAAACGAATCAATTAATTTTATATAATTAAATTACTTCCCACCCTATTCCTCTTTAAACCCACAACCTGCTACAGAACTAAAAATGCAAAAATCAAATAAAAAATGATAGCTTCTAAAAATGTAACACTTTTATTAAAAATACAAACAAATCTTATACAAAAAAAATATATCACATACATATAAATATATACTAAAATACATATAATTAATTAAAAAATCGATATTTTTAACAACTTTATTTTTGCAAACTATATTTTACACTTCGATATTACTTACCTAAATTCGATATTGTTGACCACGAGAATTTGTCGATATTTCTGAGCTACGATATTTTTGTAAATCAATATATTTGATTCAATATTCTGTCCCTGCACCTTTTTGCATCCTATCAACAGTGTAACCGGCTGCCACAGGATATACTGACGAGGGTTCATTTCTTGCAACTCAAAGACAAAACTGTGAGAGAATTATCAAGGCATCTATGGGTGATTGGCTAAGCTTAGTACTTTGACCGACATGCTAGAATACTATTGGGAACTTACAATGACTTGTCTTAACATTAACTCTCTGTTGTAGGGCTTAGCTGGCCTATGAAGTGTATGGCATTGATGAAACAATTGCACACTAAAGAGGTACACATTGCTCTTCTCTAAGAAACCCACCTCATGGTAAGAGATACAGCTAGGTTGAAATACTATTGTATCCACTACTAGCCTACTTGTCTAGCCATAATAAGATGAGGAGAGTGGCTATACAGCTTAAATGCGGGTTTGTAGGGCCTATTGACCAGAAAGACTGTGACGCAGAATGGCGAATAGGAGAGCTGCGGGGTTCCCTGGGCCCCCACAAAATCATAATTGTCTCCATCTAAATTTTACAAAACACTTCACTAGAAGTGAGCTAATAGGGAGTAGGGGATGATTTCAATACAATTCTCAACCCTGTACTAGATAGGTCGGGTGCTCAATATTACTCCTACCAGGTACCTTCCTCGCTGACACAGGGTATTTTAGGTATAGACCTGATGGATATTGGCAGGAATTGCACAGAGAGGAAACAGACTATATATTTTATCTTAATGTATACAAAACATATACTAAAAATCAGTTACTTCTTAATCTCACACGCTACAACATCCGATAATGTTAGATGGTGGTTTAGACCCAAATGTGCTATTGGGCCATGCTCCAATCTAGCTCTTACTTGTGTTTACCCCCAATCCCCTCCCCAAAATTAATGAGATAGCATTTCATGATTTAGCAATACTGGAAGCCATTTGTACGTATGGAACATTATTTTAAAGAGAACAATAATGGGTAGGACATATGGGACATCATCTGGGACCCGGCGAAAGCTTGTTACGAGGAGAACTCAAATAACACACAGTTACTTTCTTTAGATTAACAAAAGAAAAGAAATCAGACCTTAAAGTCTGTTTGGGGCAACAAGAGGCTCATCAGAAAACTACTGGCCAACGTAAAGTACAGGAGCGAGCTGAAACAACTGTATATGACGATGCTGCTGAAAAACTACTCTACCTTAACCAAAAGTATTACGAAAAATGGGCCAAGGCAAACAGGCTGTTGGCATTTAGGCCGCCCCAACGACAAACCAAAATTATATCCATTGTATTAGGGACAATAAGGGGGCCTCTGCCACAATTACTCCTAAAATCTTAAACCTATGTACAGCTTGTTATGGTACTCTATGGGACACAGACTCTATTCCAAGAATAACAAGAATCATACCTACAGGGGTTTTCCTTTTCCTATCTTGATCCAGCACTTTTGTCAGGATTTGAGAGCCCCATTACATCTGTTGAGGTGTGCGCCACCATTCACAACTTGTAGGCCAGCAAGACTGCTGTCCTGACAGGGTTTCTGTTTCTTTTTACAAGCATATTGCGATCTAAAATCAGAACCCCTGATTCTAAATGGCCATTAATAAAGTTGATGTAACAGAATGTATTAACAAGAAAACAACCTTCTCTCGCTTGATGCAAAGAAGGCGTTTGATAGGGTAGCTTGGCAGTATCTCCGTTTAGTCCTCTCAAACACAATCATCTTAGCTAATTATATAACCTCTATCACAAAGGTAAAGGTTAATGGAGAAAAGTCATCAGGGTTCCCCTGGCACAGAGGGATCTGCCAGGGGTGCCCATAGGCACCCCTTATATTTGCATAACTGCCAAGGTTTTCAAATTGCTTATGTGGGATATTTTCATAATTCCAGTGTAATTATGAGTAAGGGTCCCCGTTTTTATGGTATTTATTTTATTGTCATTTCCGTCTGTATTTATTCATATGTATTTTTTGCTAATTTTATATGTATTTATCCATATTTATTTTGGGTTTTGTGTAAAAATTAAGCAGAAATTAGTGTATTTCCACACTTATTTAACCAGTAAATATGCACTCATGCTTGAATGCGTTCTAGGTTTCAGTGCTGTAAACACCAGCAGAAGATAAATCAATGCACTTAAAAGAAAATATGCAAATTTCAGTATCAACCTTGTGCATATCTACTGCTGTTAAAGCCTCTTAACTAAAATTCTTTCTTTTTTAACCCCCTTACCTATCAATCCACACAGCCAGAGGCCTGGCAGTCATGGCAGACAGGATTTAGAATCAATTTCCGTTTTCATCCACATTTAAAAATAAATACAGACAAGAAAATGGAAAACAGGGAGCCTTAATTATGAGTGACATTCAACGACTATGAGTGACACTTTCTAGCAAGCGAAATCAAGCAATAAAGAGCATGGAAAGGGACAAATATTAGAAATTACAGCCTTTTGTCAATGTCAAAATATCCGTGAACTGCTGAAAACCCCTGAAATGGAAGGTTAAGATACTAATACCAATGAGACATTCAGGGCACCAAAATCACATTTTAGCAGTCATAAATGTAATAGCATTAGTGCTACGTTAACCCTTGATTCGAGCCCTGACGATCCTGCTGTCTGAGAATACCCCATAGCCTTGCTGTTTTTAAGCCTCTGGGGCCTAATATTTAACGCAGAGGGTCCCTTCCTCTCTTGCTCAGGGCCCTTGACACCCACCCGCTCACAGAAGAGTGTTAACAGCAGACCTAGGAAGTGCTGCAGTCGAATCCAACCTTTGTGTATCTTAGGGATGTATCAACACAGCAGGTAGGGCTGTGGCGGGGTCCGTAACTGGGCTCATGTCTGTAACATGGCTGGATCAGACCTCTGAAATACCGAGCAGGTTGGTTCAGACTCAGCTACAGTGCATTAGAAACCTATGAGCCAGGTGGAGTCCAAGTTCACACCAGAGAGCCGCTGGAAGACAGGTAAAAAACAAGCATTTGCAATGCAATAGGTCTCGCATTTATAAGAGTTTGAGCTATTGGCATTGTAAAATTACAATGCCTTTTATTTATGTTTTGGTTTTAAAACAAATAAAAGGCATTGTCATTTACAATGTCAGTAGCATAAACTCGCATAAAAGCAGTGTGTGGAGTGCAGCAGTGTGCGGCGTGCAGCAGTGTGCGGCGTGCAGCAGTGTGAGGCGTGCAGCAGTGTGCGACATGCAGCAGTGTGCGGCGTGCAGCAGTGTGCGGCGTGCAGCAGTGTTTCGTGTAGCAGTGTGAGGCATGCAGCACTGTGACGTGCAGCGGCGTGCAGCAGTGTGCGGCGTGCAGCAGTGTGCTGCGTGCAGCAGTGTGCGGCGTGCAGCAGTGTTTCGTGTAGCAGTGTGAGGCATGCAGCACTGTGGCGTGCAGCGGCATGCAGCAGTGTGCGGCGTGCAGCAGTGTGCTGCGTGCAGCAGTGTGCTGCGTGCAGCAGTGTCGTGCAGCATGCAGCAGTGAGTAATGCAGCAGTGTGCAGCAGTGTGTGGCGTGCAGCAGTGTGCCGGTTGCATCAGTGTGTGCCGTGCAGCAGTGTGTGGCGTGCAGCAATGTTTCGTGTAGCAGTGTGTGGCGTGCAGCAGTGTGTGGCGTGCAGCAGTGTGCGGCGTGCAGCAGAGTGTGGCGTGCAGCAGTGTGTGGCAGTGTGTGGCATGCAGCATTGTGAGGCGTGCAGCAGTGTGTGGCGTGCAGGGGCATGCAGCAGTGTGTGGAGTGCAGCAGTGTGAGGCATGCAGCAGTGTGAGGCGTGCAGCAGTGTGAGGCGTGCAGCAGTGTGAGGCGTGCAGCAGTGTGAGGCGTGCAGCAGTGTGTGGCATGCAGCAGTGTGAGGCGTGCAGCAGAGACACGTGGAGGGTGAGGAGAGACACGTGGAGGGTGAGGAGAGACACGTGTGGAGGGTGAGGAGAGACACGTGTGGAGGGGGAGGAGAGACACGTGTGGAGGGTGAGGAGGAGACACATGTGGAGCGTGAGGAGGAGACACCTCTGGAGGGTGAGGAGGAGACACATGTGGAGGGTGAGGAGGAGACACATGTGGAGGGTGAGGCGGAGGGTGAGGTGACACGTGTGGAGGGTGAGGAGAGACACGTGTGAAGGGTGAGGAGAGACACGTGTGGAGGGTGAGGAGAGATGTGGAGGGTGAGGAGAGACACGTGTGGAGGGTGAGGAGAGACACGTGTGGAGGGTGAGGAGAGACACGTGTGGAGGGTGAGGAGAGACGTGTGGAGGGTGAGGAGAGACACGTGGATGGTGAGGAGAGACACGTGGAGGGTGAGGAGAGACATGGAGGGTGAGGAGAGACACGTGGAGGGTGAGGAGAGACACGTGGAGGGTGAGGAGAGACACTTGGAGGGTGAGGAGAGACACGGAGGGTGAGGAGAGACACGGGTGGAGGGTGAGGAGAGAGACGTGTGGAGGGTGAGGAGAGACGTGTGGAGGGTGAGGAGAGACGTGTGGAGGGTGAGGAGAGACGTGTGGAGGGTGAGGAGAGACACATGGAGGGTGAGCAGAGACACATGTGGAGGGTGAGCAGAGACACGTGTGGAGGGTAAGCAGAGACACGTGTGGAGGGTGAGGAGAGACACGTGTGGAGGGTGAGGAGAGACACGTGTGGGGGGTGAGGAGAGACACGTGTGGAGGGTGAGGAGAGACACGTGTGGAGGGTGAGGAGAGACACGTGGAGGGTGAGGAGAGACACGTGTGGAGGGTGAGGAGAGACGTGGAGGGTGAGGAGAGACACGTGGAGGGTGAGGAGGGTGAGGTGGAGGGTGAGGAGAGACACGTGGAGGGTGAGGTGGAGGGTGAGGAGAAACAGAGTTGGAGGGTGAGGAGAGACGGAGGGGGAGGAGAGACGGAGGTGGAGGGTGAGTAGAGACCGAGGTGGAGGGTGAGGAGAGACGGAGGTGGAGGGTGAGGAGAGACCGAGGTGGAGGGTAAGGAGAGACCGAGGTGGAGAGTGAGGAGAGACCGAGGTGGAGGGTGTGGAGAGACCGAGGGGAAGGGTAAGGAGAGACCGAGGTGGAGGGTAAGGAGAGACCGAGGTGGAGGGTAAGGAGAGACCGAGTTGGAAGGAAATCAGAAGTGGAGGAGAGAGAGAGGTGGAGGGTGAGGAGAGACAGTGGTGGAGTGGGGGGGGAGGGGAGGATATCACTTTTACTTCCTCTCCTAGTGTAAGGTAACGCCCCCCACCCCACAGGCCCTGCCGGGGCTGAGAGCAGATCACTGTTCGCATCAGCCGTCACCAGAGACTGCTCCGTACTTGTTGGTAAATAGAGGTTCACTATCTGTTGATAATGTGATTCACTTGGGGGGCTGACTTACCTCCTCCACCCCCAGGGCCAACACTGAGAAAGCATCAGAGACCTGGTGCTGCCTATGCTGCAGTACTGCGAGAGAGAGGGATGGGGGGGGCGGGCAGAGGAAGAGGAGTGGGATTAGAGAAGGGACAGGTGGGGAGAGAAGGGACAGAGACAGAAAAGGAGCAAAAAAATAATTAGAGAGAGTAAAGAGGAGAGTTGGGGAAAATGAAAACATTACGAGAGAACATGTAGCAAAGAGGTGGAGAGAGAAGATGGGAGAGAGTAAGGACGCAGCCAAGAGATAGGGCAGAGACAAAAAGAATCGAAACAATACAAAAGTATTTTCCAAACTCGTAAATAACCACGGGCCAAACAACTGATCTGCAATGAAGCATCCGAATCCGGTATATCATGATGTTAACCATGCAATAAAAAATAAATTTAAAAAAAATAAAAAAACACGTATACACCATGTTGACCCTTTTCCATGCAACGTATTCTAAAACGCCATTCTCATTCATACATTCACAGCAAACCTGTTCACAAGAGTGACAGAAAATGTGGTATTAGTGTTACATTTTTGTTTACATCCATACCCGCTCACTTATGCAATTAAAGGATTCATGACCACACGGTTAAACAAAACGTACTGATTGGCCTTGTCGTGAAGGAGAAACACGTGTTGACACACACTCCCGATCTGTGAAACGTTCACCCCACTTTCTCGAAATTGAAACCAGTGCATGTGTCCGACGAACTTCCTGCCGCTTATCTGAATGCACCAGTGGCAGAAGATAGTCACCATCTTGCAACAACACAATTAAAGGGAGGCATGTCTGTCTCTCCCCACTGCCACATGTCTCTGAGTCTTACTGTCTCATGCGAGATCTCCCTCTAGGAGACAGTTGACACCGACTCTTCCCCTGAGACAGTACGGGAGATGCGTGTGTGTGCATAGTGTGTGTGTCTATATGTATATATCTGTGTGTGTATGCATGTGTGTGTGTATATGTTTGTGTATGCATGTGTGAGTTGGTGTGCAAGTATGGGTGTGTCATTGTGTTCATTTGTCTTCATGGATGTGTACACATATGTTTGTGTGTATACCTATGTCTGTGTATGCATGTTTGTGTGTATGTGTTTGAGTATATTGGTGTGCGTGCTTGTTTATATGTGTATGTGGGGTTGGTGTGTTGGTGTGCATGTATATGCATATGTTTATGCATGTCTGTGTGTGTTTGTATATGTTCATATGTGTGTGTAAATGCATGTGTGTGTTTGTATGTGTGCATAGTTGTGTATGCATGTGATCAGAGGGAAGAGTGCACTTGAGGGCAAAGAGGAAAACATACAGGGAAGAGTATGTGAGGGCAGAGAGAAAAATACAGAGGGAAAAGCACGTGAGGGCAGAGAGAAAAATACAGAGGGAAGAGTCCATGTGAGGGAGGAGAGAAAAATATAGAGGGAAGAGCTCATGTGAGAGCAAAGCGAAAAATCCAGAGGGTAGGGCGCATGTTAGACCGGAGATAAAAACATAGAGGAAAGAGAGCATGTGAGAGCAGAGAGAAAATTATAGAGAGAAGAACACATGCGAGGGCAGAGAAAAAAATATAGAGCGAAGAGCACATGTGAGAGCATAGAGAAAAAATGCAGAGGGAAGAGTACATGTGAGGGAAGATAGACAAATACAGAGGGAATAGCATGTGTGAGGAAAGAGAGAAAAATGGAGAGGGAAAAGCACATGTGAGGGCAGAGTGAAAATACAGAGGGAATAGCACATGTGAGACCAGAGAGAAAAACATAGAGGGAAGAGCATATGTGAGGACAAAAAGAACAAGTACAGGCTATGCCAAGCGGAAGTGATCGCGTTTGCATCAAATATCAAAGCGGCGAAAGTGAAAGTAATCGAGCAGAGCATCAAAGGGCTGGGTGAGAAGGGAGGGGGAATGCAAGGGTCAAAGCGGCTAAAGTGAAAGTAATCGAGCAGAGCATCAAAGGGCTGGGTGAGAAGGGAGGGGGGAATGCAAGGAGCAGAGGAGCAGCTGTGCACATGCACGCCATCGGGCACTCAAGCCCTAGGTCAGCAAAACCATGTGGGTAGCACTTTTGAAAGCCCACTTACAAAATGTCTGAAAGAGACAGCTTTTGCTGTCTCAGCGAGACCTAACAAAGAGGCCTGGGGCAGGGTCCGAGAGTCGACCAAGGAAGACTCCATTCCACTATATAATATTTGGAATTAAAAACAAGTAGAAAAGATTGAGGCGAGTCTTTATACCTGCGTCTGGTGACCCGGCGCAGCTCTGCTTTCCCTCTTCACCCTCTGGCTGCACAATGTGGCCTAGCTTCATTTTATAGAACAATCATAGGAAGAAATCGAAAGTACAGCCTGGTCAGTTTCGTTTCATAGCTTCATCATCAGTCTCTGGCCTTAGCAACAGGTTGTCATCATGGGACGATTAATGACGAGATTAGAGACGATCAACAGGAGCCCACTGCTTGGTGCCCTGACAGGACGGCAACACAAACAAGCATTGGCATAGCTAATAGGTCTCGCTTTTGGGACCTTATAAGTATTTAGTTATGTAGCACAATGTCCATGGTGCAACAACATCAACTGTTGCATGGCTAAACACTTATAAGGTCCCAAAGGCGAGACCTATTGGCTATGCCAATGCTGGTTATGTTTTGATTCTTAAAATGTCTACTAGTAAGGAACTTACTTAATAAATAAATAGGGCCATATTTATGGCCATGTTATGCCGTGCAGCGCAGCAAGTCGCCTTGCAGCACTGCATGACTGGGAAAGAGCAGGAACACGCCCTGTCAATACGGTGCATTTCTACCTTTTTCCTTGCTCTGCCGCATATTTGGCTGCCTTGCGCCAATGCAGGCACCCTTGCACCGGGATGCAAGGGTGCCTGCGTTGTAAGGATGATTGTACCTCTTTCTATGTATGCTGCAGAATGCAGCACACATAGAAAGAGGAAAAAAACAAGAAGAAATACAAATATTTCTCCTCGTTATGCCTCACCTGGGGTGGCGTAGGTTTTTGGTGCATTCCCAGATCTACCACTTCTGGTAAATCTGGGAATGCATAAAATTCCATGGAGGTTGCATGGGTACACCCACACAACACCCATGGAAATGCGTCCCTGGTGCACAGTACTGCAAAACAGCTATTTGCGCTGCGCTGTGCTGCATTACTCAAGATTTATGAAGCCACTCTGGGCCACGCTATGTGACCTTGCATGACTACATAAATCTCATTTTTAAGTTGTGTCGCTCCGGCACCAAATTGTATGGTGCAAGAGTGACACAAAGGGGCTCACAAATATGCCCCATAGTGTACAAAGCCACCTTGAATGGCTCTTTTCTAGTGGCTCTGTAGTGCGAACAGTACACACCTGGACCTGTAGACAAGTTTTAAAACATAGCGTGTATCAACGGAATAAAAGAGGCACATCTTTTATTACAAGAAGGGTTTACATGTAGGGTTGCTTCTTTGGAGTACAGCACAGTATATTGGTTTGCACAATTCATTTACACTGGAAGGGTAATAATAATTCATATTTGTAAAGCGCGAAAATATCACCCCTTAAGGTTTCAAGGCGCTGGGAGCTGCCGGGGAGATTAAGGGCCTCATGTAGGAAAATAAATTTTACCGGTTCTTAAATACCGAGCCGTACCGAATCGGTAAATTAGAATCGGTAAGTTATATGTAGGTAAAAATTCGGTAACAGTTACCGATTCGGTAACATTCGGTAATCACGAATCGGAATTCACCGAATCGGTAAATACCGAGGTGGTATTTACCGAATCGGTAAATACCGAGGTGGTATTTAGCGAATCGGAAAATACCGAGGATACTACCACCTTCCCTTAACTAAGTAGCAAATATCATAATAATGCTACAATAGAAGGTCTCTTAGGCTTCAATAGGGGACCCCATACCTCAAAAATCAGCTTAGTGAAATCACATCACAGGAGCATCAGGAGCCTTCTCGCAGGAAGGCTCGTCTTCGGTCTGAATAATAAACATGACGTCTGTGATATGAAAAGCACCAACTTGCAGGTATTTGCAGCTGCGCGTGTGTCATGGCTAAATAGTGGGTCGAACAACCTAGACTGGAAAACATGCATTGTGTAAAATTCCAGACTGTGTGGCACAGCATGTACAGACCAAGGTCGCTGCGCAGAGCTTGGGATGGTAACAACAGATTGCACTCGTCTGAAGGAAGTCTCGAGTCAGCAGTTTATTCAAGAAAGAACATGTAAACGCAGTGTCGTGTTGTGGAAATATGGATTTTCCTGGTCAGTTATGTCCCCTATCTTGGACCCCAACGGTTCTATGTGCATGTCACAAGTACATGTAGGTTCCCTCCAGTTCCAGTTATGAAGACGCAAATACATGTGCGTCCACCGTCAACATGTCCTCTGTCAGATCCGCCATGAATAGGCCGGATATTCCATTCCTAAGTATGAAAAGCCATCGGCTTAATATGGTTCACTTATGCCATTTTACAGTCCAGGCAAGTAGGCCCTGATTCTGTCATCAAAACTCCTTTTCCCTTCTGCCTCTGAAAGCTCCGGTCCGAGCCTGCATCTATGACCATGAACTTTGTCTCATTCTCTGCGCGGCTCACGAAGCCTGACATCAGCCTATTCTCTGCCAAGAACTGTATTTCACCTTCGAATTATCTGCCTCTCCCTCAGCCGATGCATTCCTGCCTAGTAGTTTAAGTAAACATTCTTCCAGTTATCAAGCAAAAAGGCCCATCTTCTCTGTCCTCATACAAGTAATTCATAGCCCTGTTACTAGGAAATATTCCTACCCCCTCGCATTCAGTGTAGACACTTAGACGCTTGTACATGCACGCACAGTCAGTATAGAGTAGATTCTGTCCGAGAGTCCTTCTTTTGTGGATAACATAGTTCTTTAAACATAGGATGTTAGATATGATTTGGGATTAGGTTGACTTGACCCCCCAGACTTCTCGTCTCCACATATAGAGCTAAATGTCAAGTCCTCGTCACCCCCTAGTTACACGTCAATTACACGTCATACTGCTGCGCGCGCATCTATGCCAAGTATTATCTTATAGATCCACCTATACATGACATCATAACCAATCATGTTCCTTTTTACTCATTATTACACCCATTTTCGGTTACGCAGACAAACGTCAATGTCCTTATCAATTGTCACGCCTACTGTATTCACTTCATTATAATGTATGTACTATAAAAGTTACTTCTCTGTCAATAAAGTATGTACTTCACTTCCTGAACCCCCGTGGTGATGGAACTTGAAGCATCCGATTATAATCGATTATTGGAATAAAGCCCATTCCGAAACTCTAATATCACGGATTCTGCCTCTCATTTTACTGAGCTATTTTATAATGTTTCTGTATCAAATTCAGTCCCGGTAAAGGAATTTTTATTTACCACATGATGGCGCCCGAATAGGGACACTTTCTCATCTCACGCGCCGGCGGTGCGTTGCAGGCCCGGTCTCCTGCCACAGCTGGACGGACAATAACGCGTACCAGCAGGATTTCCTGTATCTCCCTCCGGTCAAGCGGGGGCGACTGAGACTGCGATCAACACCCAGACGAGGCGGTGAGAAGTGCGAAGTATCCCGACCAGAGCCTAGCTGAGAGAGCAAGATCCGAGGTATACAGAGACCCACCAGTCCGAAGTCAAGTCCAGTGTCCGACGAGTCGAGTCGAGTCGAGTCCAGTCCGGTTCAAGTTCAAGTTACTGAGGCCTTCCGTTTCCGAAGCTACCCGGTGAGTACCATTGCTGGGGAGGCATTTCTGACGTGCACATAGGTTGTGCCGGTCAAGACGGGTTTGGGTACACAAATCCGGTCTGCACTGTTTTAGCAGTGTATCTGTACTGTTTAGCAGTATATCAAGTATTCCGAAGTATTCCGAAGTGTCTAGTTATTGTCTAGTTATTGTCGAGAATTAAGCTTGGTGATTAGTTATGCAGACGATCATCATTGTTGTTTCAGTTAAAAGTTTAATGTTTAATGTTTAAAGTGTTTAAGTATGTTCTGTATATCGTGGTATGAATGACTGTTCATTATCGTGTTTATTGTATTATGTCTGTTCAAATTCAAGTATCAGGTCAAAATCAAGTATAAGGTCGGTTCTCAATATGCCGCTCTTTTCGAAATTAAGACAGATCACTACCAGAAAAGGGGTTCTCGAAGAAGCCGTCCCTATTCCTCCTAGGGACACTCCAGGGCACTTTATGTATCACAAACATGGCTTAGACGCTATATTATTTCTTGATTTATGGGTAGACTATACCAAGGGATTACCAGAAAGTCAGAGGTGGCCCACAGCGGGGACCTGGGATGCAGAGTGCATCATGAAAGTCGAGGAAGAGTTATGGAAAAGGAAAGTCAGACAGTCACAGAAAGACGCCGTTGAATTATGGCGTAAAGAATCACATAGACGAACAGAAAAAGCACGTAGACAGGAAGAGAAGAGTAAAGAAAGTTCAAGCAAGGTTCAAGAAAAACTATTAATTGAGGAAGGTATCCGAGTGAAATCAGAACAAGTAGACAGACAAAGAAATGCCCTTATGAATGGTATGTATCCCCTTCTGGCCGAAGGATTACCTAAGGCTACTCCAGAGATACCGAAAGACCTGCCACCCCCATTATTTCCAATCAAGGTACATCCTAAGGGGCATCCTAGAACCGCAGAAGATGTTTTTCTTTCCTCATATTTAGATGACGCAGCTCCCGAGTATGCTAATTCTGCCCCACATAGACCGCATACCAGGGAGGTTCAACGCCAAGATCCAGTGCCCGTATCCCTACAGCAGCAAATCGAGTCACAAGTTCCGGCAAGCACATCTGTTTCTGCATCTGTTTCTACAGGTGCTTCCATAGCTGAGTCCACACCTATAGTTGCTGTGTCACGTTCGACGAATCCTTTCACACCCGACGCCCCAGATGGGGCCACGGGAGGTGCTACCAATATTTTTTCTACGCCACCCAGAATAAATAAACTTACTTTTCAAGAGTCAGCGCATTCACGTACACCCAAACTCCTTAGTGCCCGTGCGCTTAAGGAACTTCTTATAGATTGTAGATATGACCCGGTGCCTGGAAAGGAGGACGAAATGACCCTAGCATCATTGCGTATCAGACGAGCCGCAGTGTATTTAGCGAAGTTACCAGGAATGACTGCGCATCTAGATAATATATATCATTTTGTCCAAACAGGGCGAGATCCAGAATGTATTTACAGAGCTATGGAATACCAGAAAGTAGAGATACAGGGGGAACTGTTACGTTTCCTCATAAACTGTGTGATCAGAAATCAAGACCGACCGGGGGTAGACCCGGAAGTAATGAAAATTCTTACAAGATGGAGCCAGAATATATCAGAAGGGAGACATGATAAACAAAATTGTATAATAGCCATGTGTCGAAAGATCCGTAAAGAAATAGAACGCCTACACGAAGAGCGATTAGAGGTAGACGAATTCGAACAAAACGAGGAAGAAGGGTCAGGACTGCCCACAGGACAGTCGGACACCATAGCCTATGTGGGTAGAGGAAGATCTTGTAATAGGAATCAGACTAGATATCATACTGACTCAATACATCCGATATGTCCAGATAATAACAGGAATTTCCAAATACCTATAATTAATATAAGGTCTAACGAGCATTCGTTCCAAACCACCGACAAACTACTCCGAGAACGAAGGGGTTATCATTTCCTCGATTCTATGGATGAACAAGATTTAGCCAGGGCAGCTGTCCATTGGGTGGACAGTCCCGGAAAATATAGCGATGATACAGTAGTACGCACATTTTTGAATCTTACCCCAGATGAACAAAGGTTAGCTGGGATTTTTATGATTCAACAACTCATTATACTATATCGGAGTCGGCATTCGGACCCTGGTCCCTTGCCTGACATACTGACTGAATTACTTATGAATAAATGGAGAGGTCCAGGTACTGAATTAATTAAAGAAATTCTAGAATCAAGAAAGCAGTATATTCTTTTTGTATGTTCAGAACATGTTCCATTGTCCGTCAAGGAAAGAACTACGTATCACATAGATAGACAGAATCCCTTACGAGAAGTGCACCCAATAAAGGGTGAGGACAATCAGTTTAAACGTGTATTTGTATATACGCCCATATCGAAAATAGAATTGTTAGAAATGAAGAAAGTGGTACCCAGTCATGACAAAGACCCAGCGGGTTTTCACCGAGAAATTAAAGACATGTTACTCATGGGAGAGTATACCTACCCCGACATTATGACAATATTAAAGGTGTTGATGCCTGCTGGCATTTATGAGAAACTCAAGGAAAAAGAGTGGGAGGTAGGAGATCAAAAGATAGAATGGTCAGCATTAGAAGCAGAAGAAAGGGCCCGAGGTCCAGGTTCGGGGCTTGGGGATAAAACTAAAGCACTACCAGGTCTACTAGTACAGGTACTGCCACGTTTATTATCTACTAAAAAGGAAGATTGGGGTACAATTTCAGCCTGTAAACAGAAGCAAGATGAAGACACTAGCGATTACTATGCCCGATTCGAGAAATGTTTTGGTATAAATAGTGGCATAAAAGCAAGTAGCGAATCATACCCGCATCTGTTTGTAACAAAATTAGTGGAAAATGCCCTGCCCCCAGTAAAGAATAGAGTATTAAAATTCGAGAGTACCTGGCAAGGTAACACTCCAACACAAATGTTACAAATGTTACAGTACCACCACAATAGAATTAAAGAGGAACAGGAACATGAACACAGACGCATGAAAGACACGAAAATGAAAATGCTAGTTTCCCAAACAGTTCCAGCTGAAGGACATAAAAAGGGTATGACACATTCCGATTCAACCGGACCTGTAAAAGGGACATGCAATTATTGTAAAAAGCCAGGTCATTACGTACACGATTGTCCAGTCTTAAAACATAATATCGCCATAGGTAAAACACAAGAAAGATCACGGCCACTAAGACAAGATCAGAATGAACAAGGAGCTATGCAGCATGCCCAGGCCATGCCAGCCGCACAACAGCCAATACAGTTTGTGCCAGCTGCACCCCCATTGCCTGTTGCTGCCACACAAACAACAACACGACAAATGTATCAGACCGCACAGTATGAATATCCCGAGTATCAGCGTTACGCATGAACAAGCCTAGAGAGGGAAGTTGACTTACCCCTTATTGAAATTCCAGTAGACCAAGAAGGACCTTATGTACATAGTGAATTATTAGGCCAAGATAGAAAATTTCTACTCGATACAGGGGCAAGTCGAACGACCATAAAACGTAGTGAAGTTCCAGGGGCACCCCTCTCAGGCTCACAGAATATTTCCCTTGGTTTTTCAGGAAAACCTATTGTTAATGAAGTGTCACAACCTCTGCCACTTACGATAGGACCTTTGACCCGAACTACAGATTTATTGCTTACCAAATCATGTCCAGAAAATCTATTAGGAATAAAAACGTTAAAAGCTCTAGGAGCTATAATATGTTGTTCTCCGGAAGGAGTAAGATTGTTTTTACGTGATTTTAAAGGTCACTATGTGTCTAGAGACATGGATCCCCGATTACAGATTTTACCTACACGTCTATGGGCACAAGGCCCTACTGATGTTGGATGCATGAATATTACACCATATCGAGTCACATTAAAGGCAGGAGTGGTGCTACCACGAATGCGACAATACAAGTTACCACCAGATGCTGTAGTGGCTTTACTACAAATCATTGACGAGCTCATTGCCCAAGGAGTAGTTGTGGAAACAGACTCCAATATATGTAATTCACCGATAATACCGATTCTTAAACGAACAGATCCGAAGGCCCCGCCAGTATATCGATTGGTTATTGATCTGCGCGAGTTAAACAAATGCATTGTGCCACAATTCCCTGTGGTCCCAGATATCTCGTCATTACTGACAGCTATTGATTCCGAAGCGACATTCTTCACTGTAATCGATCTCAAGAATGCCTTTTTCAGCGTCCCAATAGATCCGGAAAGCCAATATTTGTTCGGATTTAGTTTAAATGGACGTAGCTTTAAATTCTCACGCGCACCTCAAGGATTTACAGAAAGCCCCAGCATCTATAGCCAAGCACTGAAACGAGAACTCGATAGTATCCACATGCCAGTTAACACTGCTCTGCTTCAATACGTCGATGATCTGCTGATCACCGCCCGAAGCGAACCTGAATGTGAAAAAGCATCACTGACAGTTTTACAATTTCTAGCCGAAAAAGGGCACAAGGTGTCCCCTTCTAAGCTGCAATTCTGTGTCCAGCGAGTTATTTATCTTGGACACTCGCTGTCCAAGGAGGGAAGGCAGCTTACACCAGACCGCATTCAGTTAATAGCTAACATGCCGATACCCAAGACACAAAAGGAGGTGCGGGCTTTCATAGGCCTCACTTCATACTGTAGACAGTGGATCCCGCAATATGCATTTCTAGCAAAACCACTCATTCAGTTGACAACCCAGGAGGCAGCCACATCGACTGTTCTCCCTTGGACTCAAGAACATACACAAGTTTTTGAAAGCCTAAAGAAAACTTTATGTCAAGCACCTGTTTTAGCAACACCATGTTACAGAAAACAGTTTACACTCTTTGTTACAGAACGCGAAGGTACTGCCTTGTCAGTACTCACACAGGAACAAGCAGGAGCACACAAACCATGTGCTTATTTTTCTAGTACATTAGATCCCGTAGCTCAGGCTTTGCCTGCATGTCTGAAATCAGTGGCAGCGACAGCTTTAGCAATCAGACAAAGCGATGCCATAGTGTTAGGACATCCATTGACAGTTCAAGTACCACACGCAGTAGAGGTTCTTATAAATAGAACACAAACACAACACTTGACCATAGCACGACTTACAGGGTATGAACTTACATTGTTTCAGCCACATATAGAAATAAGACGCTGTAACACATTGAATCCTGCCACACTTTTGCCAGTAACCGGAACAGACCCACTAGCCCATGACTGTATTGAAGTTATTACTGTAACGACAAAACCCAGACAAGACTTGACCGATGTTCCATTGTCAGATCCAGACTTGACATTTTATGTCGATGGTTCATGTATGAGAACAAGTACAGGAGAATTAGTGGCCGCTTATGCAGTCACAACAGATACTGAAGTCATTGAAACTAATCGTATAAATACTTTGTCAGCTCAAGCCGCAGAGCTCATCGCTCTGACACAAGCCTGTATTCAAGCCACGAATAAAAAAGTCAACATATACACTGACTCACGTTATGCATTCGGAGTTGTACATGACTTCGGCGTGCTGTGGCGAGAGAGAGGTTATTTAACTTCCCACGGTGCCCACATTCAGCACGGACCCCTCATTCATGCCTTATTAGATGCAATACATCTACCTACTGAAATATCAATTATGAAATGTAAGGCCCATACGAAGGTTACTGATATCATTTCCCAAGGCAATGATCTAGCCGACAGAACAGCTAAACTGACCGCTCAAACTCAAACCCCCGACATGACAAAGACAATAGTCCTGACACCGACACATTGTATGACAGTTAAAGATCCTACTCTTGACGTAATTGACATACAGACACATGCTACACCAGACGAAATAAAGAAATGGACTGAATTAGGAGGGATCCAAACGGACCAAGGATGGATGATGAAGGAAAAGTCTGTATGGTTCCTTCCTGATTCAATGGTCCAAGTTATAATTAACACTATACATAGTCCGGCACATCTAGGAGAAAAAGCTATGCTAGACAGCATTCAACACATTTGGTTTAATAAACATTTACGAGCAGCAGCCAAACAAAAGGTCCGTACCTGTATGATCTGTTGCCAGTTCAACCCAGGAAAAAGTGTTCCCGTAGAACAGGGTGGATTTCATCCTCCTGATCACCCTTTTGAAGTCCTACAGATGGATTATATCCAGATGGAACGATGTCGAGGATTCAAATATGTTCTTGTAGTTGTCTGCGCTCTGTCCCGTTGGACGGAGGCATACCCGGTTTCAGATTACACTGCTCCGACTACTGCCAAACAGTTGGTTCGAGAATTTTTCCCACGATACGGTTTACCACGTGCTGTTTACTCAGATAACGGCCAGCCGTTCTCATCAGAATTAATGAAACATGTTTCACTTCTGTTAGGATATCAGTGGAAATTCCACTGTGTCCGACACCCCGAGGCAGCAGGTCTCGTAGAAAGACATAACCAGATACTGAAAATCAGAATGTCCAAAATATGCAGAGAGAAAGGTGTCGACTGGGTAGTAGCGTTACCAGTTGCACTATTTTACATGAGAATGGTAGCACACTCTCGAACAGGGCTATCCCCGTATGAGGTGATCTTCGGTAGACCACCAAATATGTGGGGGACGCCTATACCACGTAAAATAACTGATATTGACTGTAATATGCTGACAGATTACTTGGCTTCCTTGATGTCTGCACTACAATCTTCTCGTTCACAGGTAGCTGCAGCCTTTCCCGACAACACTGAGGTGAAACCCCATGACGTTGTTCCGGGTAATCTTGTCTTTGTGAGGAATTTCGACCGAAAGACTCAGCTGGAGCCCAGGTGGAAAGCACCCAAGTTGGTCCTGTTGACCACAAGAACAGCCGTGAAGATCGAGGGCCGCAAGGGCTGGATTCATTCAAGCCATATTAAGAAATTTCATGGACTATCCTCGGATATAGACACTGTGCCCTGCACTACCTCACAGACTGATTCAAAACTCCCTTTTGTTGAACCGAACAAATCTGAAAGTTATAAACTAAAGCTTAGGCCCAACCAGTCGAGCAATTTGATTGTTTAAGTCCTCTCCAAGGTGAAGCGGTTGAATTGTCTCTGACATGTATCCCTTGGACCTGAGTAGAGGAAATACCCGTAAAATGTTGAAACAACAGGCGTATTGTAAATCACTGCGTAGCCACTGTATAGTGACATTATTAATTTTGTTTTTATTGAGTCTTTTAATAATTATTACAAGTATGTTGTTGCACATATATTACCCTATTTCTAGACATGTTTATAATGTTACTGCTGAACATTCTTTTAGTGACTTACCTCCGCATGAATTGTCTTATAGACTTGCGCTGCGCAATAACACTTTCATCAGTATGTTACATCATTCCCATCAGACTAGTAATGCCACCAATTGTTGGGTGTGTGGCCGACTCCCTCCCTATCAGAATTATGAAGGAGTCCTGCCATTCTTTCCACACCCATTTACACACAATGGCTCCTGTGGAGCATGGTTCAGTTTAATCAATTCCATAGACTCAGACACAGCAGTTTACCAAGATCATTGGATATGGGGAAACCTGAACCTAGTTTTACTCAAAGTCTGCTACCCTGACAAGGAGGGTCGCCCCAAAAGAACAGGAACTGATCTAGAAAATGAAGTGTATGGATTAGGTAATTTTACACCTAATCTCATGATTCTAAATGTCGTATCCGAAGTTGAACTAGTCTTACCCACCATGTCAGTATTCCCAGCAAAAGGTGAATTGTGTGTAAGAAAGGTTGGTTCCATACATATGGGCCATAGTAAATGCACTACTATAGTAGAATTCAGTGATCAAGGAAAATCTTCATTTAGAGCTTCTCGCCACTCCTACTTCATATGTGGTCAGACTGCATATATGCGTCTACCCCTAGATTGGGATGGTACCTGCTACATTGCATTCCTTTTGCCACCTGTTTTCCTAGCTCCTCCTGATTATTACAGAAATATTCATTTAGTACACAACAGAGAACGGAGAGATCTCCCCATTGTCGATTACACTGAAACGGCATGGGACAAGTATGTAGATTTTAATAAAGGCATCTTTCCCTATATAGGTACTGTTACTAATAGTAAGCTGATACGTAGATTAACTAGAACCCTTGAAGCAGTAGTGAATGAGACTATTTCCGCCTTAGGCAATTTAACGGAAGAGCAGTCTGCTATGCGGATTGTTGTGCTTCAAAATCGTCTTGTCCTTGACGTCATCCTGGCTGATAGGGGCGGAGCTTGTAGGGTCATCGGATCAAGCTGCTGCGTATTCATACCAGAAAATTCGCCATCTGTATATAAAGCCATCACTCGCCTTCATAAGATTGTAAGCCAGATACACCAGAACCCAGGCACTTGGACTTGGTCCAGTTGGTTTTGGAATGCGGTATCAGCCTGGGGATGGAGAGTTTTATCCTTCCTAGGTATTGGCCTTCTCATACTATTCAGTTGCTGTCTATGTCTACAATGTGGACCAGCGATTTGTGGTCTGTGTGCCACATCGTGCATTCCACATCAAGATTTACGTTCAGGATCCCGGAAGAAGAAAGAAGAACAAATGATGCTATATGAACAGATCAATGGATTGATGAATATTGATATCTCTTGAAGGGCAAGTAGGGGACAAGGAGGGAATGTGGAAATATGGATTTTCCTGGTCAGTTATGTCCCCTATCTTGGACCCCAACGGTTCTATGTGCATGTCACAAGTACATGTAGGTTCCCTCCAGTTCCAGTTATGAAGACGCAAATACATGTGCGTCCACCGTCAACATGTCCTCTGTCAGATCCGCCATGAATAGGCCGGATATTCCATTCCTAAGTATGAAAAGCCATCGGCTTAATATGGTTCACTTATGCCATTTTACAGTCCAGGCAAGTAGGCCCTGATTCTGTCATCAAAACTCCTTTTCCCTTCTGCCTCTGAAAGCTCCGGTCCGAGCCTGCATCTATGACCATGAACTTTGTCTCATTCTCTGCGCGGCTCACGAAGCCTGACATCAGCCTATTCTCTGCCAAGAACTGTATTTCACCTTCGAATTATCTGCCTCTCCCTCAGCCGATGCATTCCTGCCTAGTAGTTTAAGTAAACATTCTTCCAGTTATCAAGCAAAAAGGCCCATCTTCTCTGTCCTCATACAAGTAATTCATAGCCCTGTTACTAGGAAATATTCCTACCCCCTCGCATTCAGTGTAGACACTTAGACGCTTGTACATGCACGCACAGTCAGTATAGAGTAGATTCTGTCCGAGAGTCCTTCTTTTGTGGATAACATAGTTCTTTAAACATAGGATGTTAGATATGATTTGGGATTAGGTTGACTTGACCCCCCAGACTTCTCGTCTCCACATATAGAGCTAAATGTCAAGTCCTCGTCACCCCCTAGTTACACGTCAATTACACGTCATACTGCTGCGCGCGCATCTATGCCAAGTATTATCTTATAGATCCACCTATACATGACATCATAACCAATCATGTTCCTTTTTACTCATTATTACACCCATTTTCGGTTACGCAGACAAACGTCAATGTCCTTATCAATTGTCACGCCTACTGTATTCACTTCATTATAATGTATGTACTATAAAAGTTACTTCTCTGTCAATAAAGTATGTACTTCACTTCCTGAACCCCCGTGGTGATGGAACTTGAAGCATCCGATTATAATCGATTATTGGAATAAAGCCCATTCCGAAACTCTAATATCACGGATTCTGCCTCTCATTTTACTGAGCTATTTTATAATGTTTCTGTATCAAATTCAGTCCCGGTAAAGGAATTTTTATTTACCACAGTGTGCAAAGACAAAAAGATGGCTACATAACATTCAACGTGGTTATGCTAACTGAACAATGTATGTACGTATTCAGGGAGAACTCACTACACGCCCCCTTGAGCGAAGCAAGATGTAATAGGCAAGAAAAGAGAGAACGCAGAGTTCTGTTTCGTCAGAGCAGAACAAGGCGTAACCAATGCAGCGCCAAAGTCCTAAAGTCCAATTAATAGCAGCATAATATTCCAAAAAAACACAATGCAAGTATAGTCAAAAACTCAAACCGACCATCAGGAAGAGAAATAAGAGAAATAAACAAAATAAATGTTGCGCCAGGGTGCTGTCCAGTAGCACAGGCGCAATGGACGACAATCCAGTTAATCCATGAATGTATAGGCAGCATATGTGGCCACGGCTTCCAACAAAAAATCGTTTGCAGGGCCACTGAAAGTCTCAGCCATCCAATTAAGTAAAGAAAAGGAACATACGTGTTCTCCAACCAACGGAGCCTCTAGCACAATCAGAGGGCACCCGGAATGTTCCTCCAAATAGCTCATAGACAAGAAGTCGTAGGCTGCCGCTGAGATGTCCCAATTACCCAGGATACCATGCGCCGCACCACACGCCATGATCCGGACACCAGAACAGGACAACTCGTGAGACACTAAGGGCCTCATCAGTCGATCGAAATCCGGCACCGGAGACACCATGTTGGTCAAGCACAAATCCAGAGGCCATTCAAAGGGACAATCCAGGCAGTGAAATACAGGTTGTACGCAGGTGAAGTAGGAATACCTGAAGGATAAACCATAAGCCAGGCTCAAAGTCGCCAATGGCAAAGTACCATAGTAGTCAAGCATCCTATCACGAAGAAGATGCAGACGGGACAGGTGCTCGTGTGGCACAGAAGGAGCAGCCATTCCGGAGTATGAAACGGAGAAGCAGCACACCTGCCACTAGCGCCAGGAGCAGCGGGACACCTCCAAAGATGCTCGAGAAAAGTGAATGAACAAATGCCGGAATTGCACCAAAAAATAGTTTGGAAGGAGGTCACGAGACCCGAGGCCACATGTTTCAAAAAATGAGCCAGGGCGGTCGTGGACGAGGCATTGAAAATAGTTTGGATCAAAGAGCCGAAATGCAGGGGGAGGTCAGTATTCAGAGGCGCCTGTACCTCAGTGCGCGTATTAGCAACGTGAAGGACAAATGTTTAACGAGAGGAAGTCAAAGGCACCTCTTTGTGGGACAATAGCGCTCTATTCTGCTCAACTTGTTGAACTCTGCTTTCAAGGTTGGAATCGAAGGCCAGATGGAAACATCCAGCCGCACATGCGGGGGTGGAAAAAGAACAGTATTGCAGCAGACAACTTTATGCGAGACAGTTATGTACGGGATTCCCACTCACATCCCGCAGCAAGCTCCATTATTCAAAATTAAATATATACCGTTTGCAAGCACAGTGAAAGAAGGCGTAATCACAGCCACTGGGATACCTCGTAGTACGCACGCAAAAATCTGGGCTTGTACATTGCATGCGCCGTGTACTTGCATGTGCCTATTGTCTCATGTATGAATCCTAGAGGAGAGAGTGCTAAAGCTATTATCTATAACGGCTTAAGCCTTCTCCATGTTTGCTTGGTCAATAGCTCTCAATCTGGAAGCCGCCTCACTGTGCGACAACTTGCAGACTTCGTTGTAAATAGCATACGCCCACCTTTTGGTTCTGCCACCCACAGGACCATTCACAAAATCATTCCATTCGGTATGCACATTGATGGAGTGGGTGGACTTCCTGATCCTGTAGATGTGCTCTGTGTCAGCTGGTGGACAGAGTGGGATGTGTGTACCATCAATGCAGCCAATGAAATGGGGGAAGAAATTCCTGAAGGAACGTGACAGGCAACTCTGGGATACCCCACCCACCGCAGCTATCACCACCTGATAACTGCCGGATGCCAACAGATGTAGGCTGCAGGGCACCTGCACATGTGGGGGTATGGCGTGCGCCCTTCTTATTGGATGGTCCAGGAGTGGGTGTAGGTCCCTGATTAAGTCCATGATGGTTTCGGGGTGTAGCCTGTACCTCTCATGTATCTCTGCATCAGTCAGCTGGAATAGTGTGATGCGCTGTCTGTAGATTTGTTCCTCCCGTCGCCACACCCTCAGTCCTGCTGCCTGTAGACGTAGGCGCCTTGCAATGACGTACATAGCGGCCTTGTTGTCCACGCTGTTGCATTTTGGGATTGCTTATCTGCACTGTTGATGGTTACCACCTGCTTTCAATCCGTGTTAATTACCGACTCTTATTTACCGATTTTCCTGGATTTCTTAATTACCGAGTGCTCCTACATGTCATTTTAATTTTTACCACTTCATATTTACCACTTCATGTTTACCGAATCGTTAATTATGTATTCGGTAAATCTGATTCGGTATTTTGGTATTCGGTAAATATGAATCGGTATTTACCGCCTCATATTTACCGAAAAGTGGTTTTTGGACTCCTACATCTCACTTGTCTGTATACCGGTCGGTAACGGCATATTTACCGAATATCGGCCGTTACCGACCGGTATTTGGCTACCTACATGAGGCCCTAAGTGAGCTATTGCCCAGTCACATGATGCTGAGTTGAGCTGCCGCCAGGGATCAATACGTGAGCCATATTCAGCTGCTCTGGCCGCTACGCCACACTTCTCCCTCTAAAAGTATTAGCAATATTGCTTTATTTTGCTGCCATGTGAAACAAGATCACCAATTGGTTATGATTATCAATTTGAAATAAATCTGCTGAATTTTCCGAGCTTGTTCGCAGTAGGATGTCTTAAAATAGTACAGTGTCAGGCATGACTGGGCACAAACATTTCCCTGGATGCCAATCTCAAAAACCATAATTAGGAAACTGACATTAAAGTTATTGATGTATGCTTTCCAGGTATTTAACTATCATTTTGGCGAATTCTTGATGAGCAAAGTTAAAAATGAATTTAAAGAGAATCCCAGCTAAGCACTCTTCATTTTTCTACGGGTATTCTTGAGGCGTTACGTGCTTAGGGGCAATTAAACATCTAGTTCGTATTTTCACCACACCTCTATACAGAACAGCTCTCCAAGATCTCGGTATTTTGCTGAATGTTTTCCTGCTTGACTCTTTCATTTTATTTGGAATTAAATAATTCAATGATCTGCAGTTCAACAGATGATCTTTCCAGATATTTTCTCATGCGTGTGAAATAGTATGCGTGGGTCTGTAAATGAATTGATAATTTGTTTAATAAATGAGTCTCTTTGAGTTGCAAATTACCTTAACTGAATTTACCAATCCCATTTGCGTTGCGCCCCGTGGACAGCTGCCCCCTAACAGACGGTGGCATTTAGCACAGAGGTCAAAGGTTGCCGTTCAGTCAGGCAGCTTCTTTGTGGACATCAACAAGCCAGTCGCGCGCCTAAAACAGGATTCAGCATGCGCCCCCGTTTGACTCCTCTGAAGAACTCACGCTGTTCCTTGGGTGGCTCTGAGCAGGAACAAGAGTTCTCTGTGCCCGGGCCCGCGCGCTGCTGGTTAGAGACCCGCGCGACCCGTTGTGTCTGGCATTCAGAGCAGGCAGCCGGCTGGCATTGATGCGATTAGCCGAGTGACAAGGGCATGCGCCTCTGTCTGATGGAGAATAGAGCCATGCCCATGCGACACAGGCTGACCCGGGATGTCACTGTTAGCTTTTGAGCAAAAAACCTATGATCCCTCTCCAGACGACGCACAAATATAGGAAGACGAAGTAGGGTTACCTTGGCTGTGGCTCACAGAGTAGAAGAGAACACAAAAAACACAAATAGAAAAATGCACGAACAATGGGGCACAGAGCCAAGCTGGAACGGTGTGCGATATTGTGTAAGTCGGTGGCTAGACCCCGAGTACTGTGACCTGCGGCACATTGTAAATGAAGTGATGATTCAGTTTCCTAGTAACAGAGCACAGTTTGGGTGATCACTGATCTACTGGCACAAAGCAATACAGAACAAGCATTGGCCACGCGGCCGTGAAAGTAACGGCCGCGTGGCCGTGAAAGCGAAAGTAATAGCGATCGCGATCAAAGCGAAAGTGATCGTGATCGCTAGGACGGGTCGTGCTGTGTGGCAAGCACGCGAGCAGCAGTGATTGGCGGCTGCCCGCGTGCACGCTCGCGTGCACTCAAGCTTTAGGCTACAGGCAGCACTTTAAAAATCCCAAATACAAAATGTCTCTCCGAGCCAGCGCAAGCGCTGGGGCTCAGCGAGACCTAAAAAGGCAGCACAATCTAAACCATTGTACTCTCACACTGAAACGGTACTCACTATTCACAACTCAGTTACTCAGTTACTTCTTATTCTGACATAAACGCCCCCTCTTCATGTGTGGTGCGCCGACTGGCACAGGTCTGACTGCTCAGCCTCCACCTCTCCTGTTTTCACTGAGGTTGATTACGTATCAATTACGATATTTAGATGTTGCCTATCATGAGCTGGACCTCGTGGAGACTCTTCTTAAACCTATAGTGGGTGTACAGCTCTTCCAGCAATGGTGGCAGAAAGCAGCACGCACCCTGAGCGTTTTGGGCAAGGCAGCCTCAGGCGCACACTTGGTCAAAGCCCGCCTGCAGCCTCGAGCCTGCAGTCATGAAAGGGCAGAACATTTGAGCTACAGTTACTGTAACACGGACCGGCACTGAAGGCAGCTGATTGTGCGCTGCTGCTAAAAAACTAATAATTTGTAAGAGTTAATATTAACAAACTCGGCTGGCTGCAGCAAGCACTGTCTCACTTCCTTGCTAGGCTCAGTCAGGCCGCGAGCCATTGCAATTTGGGTTTACTGCAGTGGAGGGCCGGCCTGGCCACCCACCTACTCATAGTCCAATCCTGGCTGCTGCAACGTCACTCCCTCCTCAATTTGCGGCAGGGTCATAATTGTGATTTTTAATTTTCTACAGCCATGCGGCAGTGCGAGCAGCAATGCCATGATTTGCTTCAACCACCTACTAGCCAGTCACCCACAAACTGCAGCAGGGCGTGACATCAGTCAGAGCCGCACCACAGCGGGAATCTCCTATATTGATACATTGTAGCAGCTAGCTGCTACTAGCTCAGCCAGCCGAGTCCCCAAGCCTGCAGGAGCAGTGCGCACATGCCAGCTACTCCAGTCTCCAGGTTTAGTTTAGCAGTAGGCAGCGCTAACTGCTTGAAGCTGAGGAGCTATGCCTATAATGCATGACAATGCATTTCAGTGCTGTAATGCGGAGCACCACACTGAAATGCTTTAGTCTAACACCAGTGCTTGGCTTGACTGTATTCGCATTGACAATGGAGTCATTGGTTCAACAAATCAAAAGCAACTCATGCATACAAGGGATGGAGATTGGAAGTGAACAATATTGTTAGCTTTATTTGCAGACGATGTGTTGTGCTTTCTAACATGCCCAGAGAGTCCACTTCCAAATCTATTAAAGGAGTTACTATAATTCGAAGAAGTTTCAGAGTTCCGTATCAACCATTTGAAATCAATTAGCATTTTTTTTTTAAACATAATTTTATTAGTTTACCAAAGTTGCACGTTTCATACATTAGCGCGACATTGCTTAATAACTCTTATATATACCTTGCAATGTGAAATAGCATCTTGTCCGCTTTCCGCATCTGTTCTCAACTCCTGCAATTACTTCCCATAGTGGTTGATTCAGCAAATAATATATAACCACAACAATAACATTCCCTCCCCCCTCCCCTTCTCCCTGGGTCCATACACATCTTCCATCGTCGTGTTCGGCTTGTATCTAACTGCTTCACACATCATACACATTGCACATTTTTTTCTGCTTTGCATTTGTCTGCCCGTATCCCGGCCTCATTCACTACCCTGCGTGCTGTCATTAGTGGCAGGAAAGTCTACATCTAAGGCTCGCCCCGTCTCCAGCATAACATCCCATTCCATCGCAATAGGAATCCTCCTTAACTCTCTCGCTTCCTCCCGTCTCAGTGCTGCACTCTCTGCTCCCCCCCATCTCACCATCTCAGTATGCCATGCATAGATTGTAGGCGGCATTTTTGATTTCCATCTCTTTGTGATCGCTCGCACTGCCAATAAAAGTGCTAGGTTCACAAACCTTGTCTGTACTTTATATTTTGAAGTCCCCGCCCTTAATCCCAGGATACAGCTCTCGATTGTAGCAGGCACGTCCCTGCGTGTAATCTCCGCCGTATGGCGTCTGATCGAGTCCCAGTACCCTCCAAGTCTGTGGCAGGACCATATCATATGTATAAGGTCCGCTTCCTCTAATCGACATCTAGGGCAGTGATGTTCTGTAGTGGGGTACATCTTATCTAATCTATGCGGTGTAAGATATGCCCTATGTAAGATCATGGTTTGGATGTACTTGAACCTTGCATTCCTTGATATCTTCTTCGGGTATGCCATTACCCTCTCCCATTCCCTGTCCTCTAAGGCTCTGCCTATGTCTCTCTCCCATGCTGTGCGCACCGGCAGCAGGTCTATTTGTGTATGGGAGCGCAGCCCTACATACAGCCATTTAATGAGGTGTCGACCCCTCCCAATATAGTACAGTGTTTTAACCAGATCATTTGTGGCTGGCTCTTGTCTTTGTGGGGCCCACTGTGTTCTGACGTATTGCAATAGTGATGCGTGTAAGAGGTACAGGTGGTCCGGAGCTCCGGTTTCTCGCACAAAATTATCGTGGTCCATTAGCTCCCCGTCTCTAAAAAGATCCGCCACTGTGCTGACCGCTACATCCAACCAAGGCGCCAGCCTACGCGTCGTCAAGCGTCCATCTTGTAAAGGTATACCGAGCATGGGTATGTTCCCCGCATATGCAGGGGTTGCTCCAGTGTACTGCAAGGCTGCCCTCCAACAGCGCAACGCCGTGAGCAAAAGGGGGGGGAGATCCCGCTGGATCCTGCTGTGTGGTAGCAAGAGGGTGTGCAGAGCCCCTCTTTCAACATCCAGCTCAGTCATCCCTATTTCCTGTAGGTTGCGGCCTGCTGTCCAGTAGGCCGCCACTGCAATTGACCGGCATAGAAATAAGCTCTGAGATCAGGCACTCCCAAGCCTCCTCCCGAGGTGCTGCATTGTAGCTTCTTAAGGCTAATTCGCCGCCTGCCTGTCCCCCAGATAAGGTCTATTAATAGTGTATTCATAAATTTGAAAGTGGTGTTGTAAAGAGCTTCTTATGGCATCAGGTTTTTCATGGGCGGCGGCTTCAGTGAAGTAACCATTGATAACATTCGAGTACAGACGGACGCTGGCCGAGCAGTAATTCTCATACTGCTCGACCTGTCCGTTGCATTCGACACCATTTCACACCAGATTTTACTAGAAAGACTACAAACTATAGGAATACAGGACACGGCTCTAGACTGGCTAAGGAACTTCCTCAAAGGAAGAACCCAAACAGTAAACCTGGGTCCTTTCAGTTCCAAGACCACGTCGGTCACAAAGGGAGTTCCTCAAGGTTCTTGCCTTAGCCCCTCCCTTTTTAATGTGTACGTCGCTCCTCTGGCCACTCTCCTGAGAAACACTGGATTCACTCCACTCTCTTACGCTGACGATACTCAACTTCTTCTCTCTTTTGATAAAGACTCCCCCAACACCAAAAATATTTTTTCAGAAGGCATGAAAACTATAACATCATGGATGAGCAATAACTTCCTACAGCTCAATGCAGGAAAAACAGAAATAATGCTATTCAAGGATGCAGTTACTAGCTGGGCACCGAGCTGGTGGCCCGAAGAACTAGGCCCGCCCCCCTCCCCTAAACCAGTGATTAAAAACTTAGGGGTTCTAATTGACAGCAAACTCAATCTGGATGAACACATAAATTCAACTAAACGTGCATGCTTCCATGCCCTTGGCCTACTCCGTAGAGTATTCCATTTTCTCCCTCCTTCCACTCGGAAAACATTGATACATGCTCTAGTACTCAGCCGTCTGGACTTTAGCAATGCCCTACTTATCGCCGCAAAGGAGTCCTCCCTGAACAGCTTACAGGTGGTCCAGAACACGGCAGCTCGCCTGTTAGCCAGTGCACCCTACCGCACACCTTCTCTTCCCCTACTCCGTAAACTACACTGGTTACCTATACGCAAGAGGATCCAGTTTAAAATTTGCTGTTTGGTGTTCAAAGGCCTCAATAATATGGGATCAACATACTTGGCGGACAAACTAGTTAGGTATTCCCCTTCACGTACCCTCCGTTCCCAAGGAAAAGGTCTCCTTACCATTCCAAGGATAAAATATACCAGATTGGGAGGCAAGTCATTTTCCTACCTTGCCCCCCAACTTTGGAACCAGTTACCTTTGGACATCCGGCTCTGTAACAACTACCTGTCTTTTAGAAAAAAACTTAAAACAACACTTTTCTAAACTCATTCAGCCTTCACCCTTTTCGTCCTCAGCGCGGAGATACCCCACCCGGGGTGATTGAAGCGCTTTACAAATGACAAAAATAAATAAATAAACCAGGCATCCATTTAACTAACTCAATCAGCAAGCTTAATGAACATAACATACCTCCGTTACTCAAAGCCCCCTTAAGGACCGCTATAGATGGGGCAAGGTGGAAATCTCTTGGCTGAGAAGAATTGTGAGCATAAAAAATAACTTCCTACCCAGATTAATGCATGTAACACAAACTCCCTATATGGATCCCTTCAGAGGTCTTCGATACCATTAAAAAAAGTTGGTGCAGTTTATGTGGAACTACGACACACTGAGAACACCCAAGGCTACACTATACAGGAGACCAGCCGTGGAGGGTTTAGGACTTCCGAATATAGCGCGTTACATATGTACATCACAGCTACACCCAACCTTAGATTACCATTTCCCATGTAATAAACCCTGGGAAATACTCATACAGGATAGCTCCCCCTTTGTCCCTGAACAATGTGCTGTAAAAAAAGCCCCCAAAACAGCTTTATAAATGCATCACCGCTCCATTCTGTGAGTGTCCTATGGAAATGCTGGAACAAACTCATGAAAAAATACGGGATCACTTTGATCCCAATTGTTGCCAACCCAGACGTCAGACTAGGCTTAGAAGATAAATGTTTTGAAGACTGGTGAATGAGAGACCCACGCCTATTAATTACCAGGAATGAGAGGTTTTACATAGACAAACATGTAAGCATCTATTCAACCTGATGAATTTAGAGTCACCCTGCTTTTGAACTGGGCAGGTTCTAGAGATGTTAAGGCATGGTGGGGTAAAAACATGACCTCTGTGGAAAACCTGGTAGCACAGGGCTCACCTAAGAAATGAATCAGCCACTTCTATACCACCTTGACCACACTGTCACACACGGAAACACACTTACAACAAAAAATGGGAACAAGACTCAGATTAGACACAACTCTTGATGAAGACACTTGCATATGTATCTGGTCATGGCCATCGAAAATTATCCTCGGTCTTCAACACAAGGCTAATGCTTACAAAATACTTTCAAGATGCTATTTAACACCAGTGCGTCTACATATGTGAACTGCTGATATGTGTTGGAGGGGATGTGGTAGGAGGGGCACTTCCATGCATATGTGTTGGTTCTGTCCACTGGTGAAGCAATTTTGGGCGGTAGTTCTGCAACGGATTCATAACATGTGTAATGTGAATCTATCCCTTCGCCCATTGACTTTGTTGTTTGGTGACTCAGAGCAGGATACCTGTCTACAACACCCAGAGGTAAATTACTAACACATTTCTTAGTAGCTTCCAGTCTTGGAAAAGGCCTGTCCCTCCTGGACTATCACTATGGTGGTCTAATGCTTGGCATATGAATTCAATGAAAAGATCTTGAGCCATAATATCTGATAGGATGTTTTAAGGTGGCCAAAGTATAGACTCCAGAGATGAGGACCACTTGTCCTGGCTTCCTTGGACACACCACTGAAGTCCAGCGGCACCTCCCAGATCCTCATGGCTATAGGGGAGTTTTGCGTGGCACTAAGGACCAAAGTAGACACGCTAGCCATAAACAAATACACTGTGGGACGACCAAAAGAAATTTAAAGAGTGACTACACAGCACAGACATGACCCTTGCCAAACTTGTGCATCAGTCGAAAGCGCATCACAAGAGTTATGTGCGCTAACGGAACTCGTGAAGCTTTTGGAGCACTGAGTGGAGGATCCTGAGGGCAGGGCACGATGCAACAACCTTCGCATTGTGGGCTCCAACTCCACTCCCTTCTTTGAGGAGTGGATGCAGGAACAAGTGTGCCCTCAGTGCCTTCCCCCATGTACGCTGCGGAGCAGCGCTCTGGGCTCCCCCTAGGCCCATTGTAGTCAAACTCTTCAACTACCGGGACCGCAATCTACTTCTCAACACAGAAAGGTCAGCGGGGCCACTGATGGTGGATAATTCCAAACGGATGCTCTTTCCTGACCTTACTCTAGTGTTTCAATGCCAAAGGACCTCCTTTTTGTCTGTCAAGAGATGATTGCAAAAATCAACCTAAAGTATGCTCTGCTTTTCCCAGTGAAGCTAAAGGTAATAGCAAATCAAGAAACTCACTTCTGCTTCTGGACAGAGGATGCCTGTACCTGGGTTGACCAATTCCGGACTGGATCTGGAGACATTAGGAGGGCTCCGGACACTCCCCGGTGACGAAGGCAGCCGGGGGAATCCCGCCCCGAAAGAGGGAGGAAACGTGTGGTGTGACCTCTAACCCGCAGATCAGAGATGACAGAACATCAGTGGTGGCTGCTCTGGCGGCATTCTGGACTAGGCGACCCTCACTGCAGTCTGACAAATCAGGAAGTGACTGGTCTGGCTCTTAGCAGAGTGCAGCCTCTAGTGTCCTACCTGGGATGACCCAGCAGACAGCAAATAAACTGGTGTAAGACCATTTCATGGGAATTGTATAGTGTACAGGAGGTCCTGGCTTGCGGCCCACTTCTCGCTCCCCCCACCCCATCCAGGGCAGTGCACGCATGACTACAGCTGTGATCTATGCCTTTTGCTCCTTCCCCCGGCATAACTAAGCTCGTCCCCTTCCCCATGACACTACTATACAGAGGCCTACACACAACAGTTCTTGATAGGTAAAACATCTTCCCAGTGTTAACGATCACTGGTGTCAACGCCCTCTGTATGAGCAGCATAACATCCTCGTTTTACAGTACACAAACTTTTTGGACGGTTCATTTGTTTTGTTTTGGTCCGGCATTTCTCCTTTTGCAGACCGGGAGTTGTTGCAGAACATAAGGTTATTTGCACCTGGATAGAGAGTAGTACTCACGACCCTAAATATCCCTGAAAGCACTGCTCCCCTTACAGATTTGCAAATAGCACCACAGGCCATCATTGGGGACCGCCTTTTTGCTACCCTGCTAGCCGTTATGACACACCCAGATAAATATACCGTTGTGACATAGAATGTGCACCAGGTAGGGACAGTACGCAAACTCTATGGGATACAATCGTTTTTGTGGTGGCAGGGAGCCCAAATAGTATTAATGCAGGAGACCTATCTGACGAGCGAGAAAGGAGACAGGTTGCGACGCAAATGGCATGGACAACTGTACCACACCACATACTCCACATTTGTAAGGGGTCTAGCAATATTGCTAAAACCTAAAGTTACATTACAGATGGAAGAGGTGCGTGTAGACCAGCAAGGGCAGTGTGTCCTACTAAGAGGCAGACTAGATGGGTCCCCATTGGTCCTCTGCAGCATCTACGCACCAAATGTCGTTCAGGCTGCATTCTTTTTTTTTTTAAATATGTATATATATATATATATATATTTTTTTTTTAAAACAACAAACAACTCAGCAGGTACATGTCAATCAGAGTCCATCGATCACAAGCAAAAAGATTTACAATAAGTAATAATACAAAGTAGACGGTGTTACGATTTATCTTCTTATCTTCCTTGGTGACGTCCACCCCCCGTACTAAATAGCTCCCAAGTCCCTCAGCTAAGTATGTGCCTAGATCCACGAACCCCACTCCCAGGGGCCAGTTCATATGTTTTGCAATACTGCTATATCGTCCTCTTCCATCTCTAGATGGTAGTAACTCAGCCATGGCTGCCAGATTTTCCTAAATTTTTCGCGGGCATCCCCTCGCTTTGTATACCGTCTTTTCGGCTCCCATGTACATGTCCATGCCGGTACACCACTCTTTCAGGGTGGAAATGTCTTGCCTCCCCCAGTAAGTAGCTATGTCACGTTTTGCCACTGCGAGATCTAAGTTACTAAATAGAAGTTGATACCGTGTAATGTCAACGTCCGTGTGGATGCCTAACAGAATGTACTTAGGGTCTATCGGAATGTGTACATCGAGTATATTATTTATTTCTTGCACGATCCATGTCCAGTAGCCAAAATTTGCTGGCAGTCCCATAGAGTGTGGACGAAGGAGCCGCGCTCTGTTCTGCATCGCAGACACTCCGGCATCTCTGCTCTGCCCATCGCATGTATTTTGGCCCTGTCGTAGTATACCCTATGTAGAATTTTATACTGAACCAGTCGTAGCCTGAGCTTAATCGCCACCTCCCTAGGGTACATTAGGGCTGTCTCCCAATCAATGTCCTCTAATGTGCCTACGAGGTCCTCCCACTTGACCCGAAGCGTTAATAGATTATCGGGCATATTGTTCATTAGACTTTTATATGTCCAGGACACTGCTTTCTCTGGTATCTCTTCTTGGAGCACTCAACCTTCCAGTGGGGCGTATTCCGGTATGTCAGTAGTGTCATGTTTCTGTGCCTGCCAAGCATGTCGGTGCTGAATATACTTATAATGCTGCGTATCTGTCAAGCTATATTCCCTTTGTAGATCTGCAAATATCATCAGGGCGCCCTGTCACATTATGTCTCCCAAAGTAATGATCTCAGTGGTATCCCATCCTTTAAAGCCCTTTAAAAGTTCAGGTAGCCGTTTACCCTCCCGTAGGAGCGTGGACTTAGTCAGTCTTTGCTCCCATTTCATTACACATTCGGCTTCCCTCCATGCCTCAACTGCCCTCTGTGTTGCAGGTAACAGGCTTCTCACCCCAGGGCCCCCATATATGTAGTGAAGATATGAGCGATTAGAAAATTGGAGTCTCTCGAGGGCGTATGTGGGGTGGTCCTGGGAGGTCCTGGGAGGCATGTCCCCATTCATTACGAGATGTGCCGCTCTATAGTACGCCTGGACATCCGGCAGTGCAATTCCCCTGTTATACTGGCTGCGGGGGTGGCCTCCGTCCCATAGTAAGATTCGCAATTCAGCGTTTATAGCCCTAAAGATGGCTTCCGGTATTTTGCCGTACGAATTTTGGAAAATGTAGAGTAGCTTGGGTAATGTGATAATTTTGAACACAGCAGCCCTCCCAAGTAATGTCAGGGAAAAAACGCCTCCATCTAGTCACGTCCTCCCGGAAGTCCGCTAGGACGCGCTGAATGTTGTGAGTTACAGAGGTTGTCACGTTTTCCGAGATGTAGAGTCTTAAATATTTAAAGCCTTCTTCAGCAACAGAGAGACACACTGGTACGGACCGGAAGTCAGTGTGGCCTCCTATTGGGTGTATGGTCGATTTTCCCCAGTTTATCTTGTACCCCGTCTGCGTACCGTAGTCTTCGACTACATGAAAAATAATAGGGAGCGTCGTGTCCTGGTTAGATATGTATAGGAGGATATCGTCTACATAGAGTGAGATTCGTTTATCAAGCAGTCACCCCTTGGGGTCCTGGAATCCAGTTAAATCGGGGTGTGTTCTAATCAGGCACGCCAAAGGTTTCAGGACCAGCGGGAAGAGTAGAGGGGACAACAGTTAGCCCTCTCTAGTCTCCCGCGGAATGGGAAACTCAGCTGATTTGACACCATTTACTCGCACTCTCGCCCTAGGATTTGTGTATGGAAGATCAATCCACGTCCGGAAGTGATGTCCAATACCATATTATACGAGAACCCGTCACAGGAAAGGCCAGTGTACCGTGTCAAATGCCTTTCAGCATCGAGTGATAGAAGCATATGGGGGAGCTAACTCGCTTTAGTAGTGTCCAACCAGTTCGCAAGCCTACGAAGATTGAGGCGTGTAGAACGCTTGGGCATGAAGCCCGACTGGTCTTTGTGTACCAGGGACATAATGACCGAAAGTAGTCGTGTGGCCAGTATAGAGGCCAATTTCTTGGTCTCAACATTAAGGAGCGAGATTGAGCGATAGGAGCCACACTTTTCCGGGGGCTTGGAATGACCACTGCTGTGGCCTGACGGAGGTCTGGGATATGTGCTCCTTCATCCCTTACTGCCAAAAACATGTTTAATAAGCGTAGGACTAGTATATTAACATTTTGTTTAAAGAATTCCCCCGGAAGTCCGTTCAGCCCTAGAGGTTTCCCCGATTTCTGACTGGCAACAGCAGCATACACTTCTTCTAAAGTAATCTCCTCGTCTAAGGCCGCCATGTCCTCACTTTGCAAGGTGGCATATAAATGGCTGCGAGATAGTCGTCTATGCTATCTTCGTGATTCATCAGTCAGGTCGCATACAGATCGGTGTAATAGTTTGCAAATGCTGCCACAATTGTGGGTGCAGTCGTATGTTGTGTCCCCGCCTCTTCTATTTGATTTACCCAATTTGCTTCCCTTTCCTTCCGACTTAACCAGGCTAATAGCTTCCCCGCCCTATACCCTGACTCGTAAAGCCTGTGGTGGGTGGTCAGGATTTGGGTGCGGGCCTGTCCTTCCACTAAAGCCCGGAGTACCCTCCGTGTGATCTCCAACTGTCTAAGCATCCCGGCCTCGTTGTCCAGGGATATAGTCTGTTCTAATTCTAGCAATTTACTTTCAAGATCCCGTACTTGCGACGTTTCCTCTCTATGCTTTTGGGCAATTACCTCTTGTAGTCTCCCCCTAAGGACTACCTTGTATGCCTCCCACAGAGTGGCCTCCGAGGGTACGGAGCCTTCATTATCTTAGAATAATTTAGTCTCGACGTCGACGGTATCTACTACCGTTTTGTCACGTAGCTCCCAGGGGTTCAGTCTCCAATCTGTTTTGGGTCTATGTTCTCTACCCCTTACTTTTAACTGTAATGGTGAATGATCGGAAATACCTCTTGCTAGATATTCTGCGTCTTCAATAGCTGGAATCTTCCCTGCCAGGGCAAAAAGGTAATCAATCCAGGTAAAGGTCTTCTGTACCCCAGAGAAGTAAGAGTAGCTCCGGTCAAATGGATGATGTCGGCGCCAGAGATCGGTCCATCCTAGGGAGTGTACAAAGTTTGGTAGTGGGGTGGGCATCTGAGTACTAGTCACTGTACGGGATCTATCTAGGCGCGGGTTAATCACATAATTAAAATCGCCCCCTATTATATGAGTCAAGGAGTCTGAGTCTAGCAGTATCTTAGCCACTGCCTGCAACGTATGTGGTTGCAGTTGCGGCAGGGCATAAACACTAGCCAGGGTAAACTCCCTCTGACCCCAAACTCCCTGAACCCAGGTCTGAACTACTTGGAAGGGTTTTTCTTATAAGGATAGCAACTCCACGGGCTCCCGGGGAGAATCCAGCATGTACCAGTCTAACGTATGCCCCTCTTCCGATAAATGCACATTGAGTGCCTCGGAGATGGGATTCTTGTAGGAGAACTACGTCTGGCTTGGTCCGTTTGATATATCTGTTCACCAGGCCCCTCTTAATCTTACTACCCAGTCCGTTAACGTTCCACGTCAACACAGTATATGGCATGTCATCCATGATGTTTGTGGCTCACGTTGTTTGTGTAAGAAGTGGCCCCCAATCTCCCAATCCCCGTCTTGTAGTTTCTGGCTCTATAGCTTAAGAAAACCTGCTGTTACTAACAACGAGAAACCTTCAACTCGCCAAACCCCAAACTCCCCTCCCTCCCCCATCCTAAACCCCCACCCCACATCTTCACGTACCCTACGTCTAACTCTCCAACTGTCAACATGAAAACAAGCATAAGTGTCCACTGAGGTGTCTGTCGCGCCCTCCCCAAATGATAACCAAAACAGCAAAGGATAGGTCTCTAGTCCAGGAAGGTGGTTCACAAAGTCTCTTCCTGGATACAAATAAGTCTAGGAGGCATGGCCTCCTCACCGTCGCTGTGCCGCCGGCATATTCTTCCAGCATGCCCTTAGTTCACATTTCTTCGCCACTTTTGCTCTGATGCAATAGACGATTGTCCGTCTTTTCCAGGCCTGCCGCTCCAGCTCCCTCCATGTTTTGGATGGCCTGAAGCATGGGGTGGTCTCCCTCAGTGTCTTCCGGGGATTCTTGATCCGAATGGTCAGCATGAGTACTATCCCCATGGGTCGAATCTCCATTGGCGGCCCGAGCCCCTCCGCTCCTTCTCCGAGGGTCCCCCTCTCCATCGATACGGGGTCCCAGGCTGCATAGTACCTGAGCGCTTCGGATTTCTTACAGTTAGACGCCTTCTCGGTTTCGTTCTCTGCTGTCTAGGCTCCCATCTTGAGTGTGAGTCTTCCGTGTGTGCCGCTGTGCCACTAGTCTCTGGTCTGAGCCTCAGGCGCTCCTCAATCCAAGCCCAGGCCTCATCAGGCATTTGAAAAAACTGGGTCGAGTCTTGAAAAATGACTTTAAGCTTGGCTGGGAAAAGAAGCATACATTGGATGCGAAGGGCCCGGAGTTTAACTTTCACGGAGTCGAAGGACCTCCACATCTTCTGCACCTCCCTAGAATAGTCGGGAGTCAGGATTACATAGCAATCTTGATAGTTCAGAAATGGTGCGATTAGGGAACGCGGCGGGGCCCCAGGCAGGGGTCTCATAGCCGGCATCCTGTGAGCTCGTTCCATGAGAAAGCAAGTGGAGAACTTAGCTCCTGGGAGGACTTCTCTCAGCCATGTCATCAGAAAGGCTATGGGGCCAGTGTTTTCATGTCCTTCAGGTATCCCATTAAAGCGAAGGTTGTTTTGTCGTGCCCTGTTCTGCGCATTGTCGACCTTCCACATTACCTCCCTCATGGTGGCCTGGAGCTTCTTAATGTCTCCCTGTCGTGTCCTCCACCTCAGATATGCAGGCCTCAGTTTGAGTGATGCGGTCTGCAATGTTACGCACGTCTTGTCAAAGAAGGGTCATTTCCGTTCTTATCGCCGCCATTTTACCTTCAATGGCTTCTCTCAAGCCATGGATCGCCTGGAGAATGGCTGCATTATCCGGTGTACTCGCATTGTCCCCTTTCGATTCTGCAGGTGCAGGAAGCACCTTAGTGTACTTGTCCATTTTTCCTTGCCTTTGCGTCTTGGGTTCCTTGTCTTTAGCCATTATCGGGTACGGGAAGTGCTTGCTGCCGTCCACACAACCAAAGGCCAATAGCACCAGTGGGGGGTGTTGACAAGCCTGTTCCAGGAAGGCTATTATAATGGTGATGTGTGGGAGGCAGGCACAGCACGTCTCCAGAGCGTGGATCAAGTAGAAGGTCCGCCGGCAGACATCCTCACCCCGTGTCTCGCTACAGAAAGGACTTTCCGGCGGCCAGATCAGTGTTCAGGGAGACCTCTTAATGCATATAGTAGTGCCGTAACAGCAGGGACCACACTCCGGGGAGCGTCAGTGCCTCAGTCCTTAGCAATGCTTCCACCAGGCCCCCTGTGTCATGCCCTTCAGAGGTTCCGTCCCCGCACTACCCTGCCAGCACTAGAGGCCCAGCTGTGTCTGCGGGTCAGCAGTGCGCCCGCTCTCGTGTCCATTTAGCGCAGCGGGTCCCAAAGTAATTTTCCATATAGGGAGGGATCCGGCTTGGGTAGGATACCGGAACTGGCTTTGCGTGGCTCTGGATAACGTTTGTTGCACCGCAACTGGGGTCATTTACTGCTCCAATGTACTGTTGGGCACGTCTCTTAAGGCTACCGGCCCCAGCTCTGGCCTCTTCAGCAATGGAGTTGCGGGACCAGAGAGTGTAGATGACTGCCCAGCTGACTGTGTGCCCGCCTGTGGCACTCACCCCCAGTTCCCGGGGCTTCCTGGCTGCGGTATAGTCACCCTGGGCAGTGCAGCAGGAGCCTGTGTGGCGGCGCTCAGCATGGCCACCGCCAGTCTCTCTGTCCAATTTTGCAGCTGGAGTCACAACGGTGACGCAGGCCCCTCTATGGCTTCTAGGTCCTTGGGGTAACCGGCAGTGCCTCGAGTCCAGGTGAGAGGCAGAAGATGTCTCACAATTTAAGAAGCCCTTCGTGGGCAATCCCACTCCCCCTTTATGTGGGGAGGGGATGGCGGTCACAACAACGGCGGCCCTTTCCCTTTTCCAGGACTCCTTATTCGGCAGCCACGTACCACCGCCAGGCATGCCCGGCGCCCGCCGTATGGCGGCCCGGTGGTTCAGTCCGGGAGCAGAATGCCTTCAGCCACGCTGCGTCCAGACGGTCCCGCCGAAGGCTCCCGTCTCTTCAGGATCGCGGCGCAGCCTCTCTCTCACCACAGCAGCACGAAGGGGAGTGAGAAGGGAGCCTCTCCTCGCTAGTGGTCTCTCTCACCGCAGCCAGCGGTACTTGGGCTGTGCGTCGCAGACCCAGTGAGGCTCCTCAACGCCTCAGCTCGTCTCCTCGCCAGGTCCGTCAGAAGGTAGGAGTGGCAGCGATTGCAGCCCAGGACGTGGGGAGACCTCCTATCAGGATCCGAGGTCGCCTCTAGCTGCATTCTTGGTATCCCTATTACAGTGTTTAGCAAACCGGGTAGGCTTCCTGTTGCTCTTGGGGGTAGGCCGAACTTTAACTCAGTACACAAAATTGAGGAGGACCACTCGCACCCCCCACTACCTAGTCCCCTTGCATACCGCAATGCCAATGCTCTACAGACATGGGTGCATGTCTGGCATTTGGCGAACTACTGGAGGGTCCGGAATATAGGTATGAAAGAACACTCCTTCTATTCAACCCCACATAGACTGCATGCCCGATTAGACTACATATGTGGCTCCGCTGCTGACCAGGGAGGAGTCCTCCACACCTCATACCTAGGGAAAACACTCATTGATCATAACCCCTTAGAGATCACATTTTGATGAGGGCAAGTGTGGACTCCGATCCCCAACTGGAAACTCCAGACCCAATGGCTGGAGAACCTAGTAACCTGTGACGTCCTGTGTGACGCTATCGAGGACTACTTTAGATTCAATTATGGTAAAGCCTCCTGTTGGAAATGGCCCTTTTTGCAGGGTTATCCCCCAACTTTTTGCTTCTTCCTCCTATTCTTTCCTGACCTGTTGTTGTCTTTAGGACTCTGGGCACTTTACCACTGCTAATCAGTAGGCGCGGGCGGAGAACTCCGCTCCGCCAGCAGAGTCTGCGGAGATTTCCCTGCTCCGCGCTCCACTGAACGCGGAGCCGAGTTAGCCAGCCCCCGCGTCCATCCTGCATAATTTATAATACTAGGACAACATAATTTAAAAAGAAATAAAAGTAACTTACCTTATTGCGGCGTCCCCGGGCTGCCCTCCTCCTCCTCTCGTACATCTTGTACGAACTGCGCATGGCTGGGTCCAAACTGAAATGGCACGGTGAGCAAAACAATGATGGATTTAGGCCCAGATCTCTGTACTCAGGTGAATGTATGACATTGTTCTGCATTCTGTCCATCAATTGTTCTTTTTGCATTTGTCACCTTGAGTGGGACGGGTATGCCCAGACATGGGTCCCGTGCTCTCTATGCCACTGGAGTCAAGCTATCCTGGCTGATAAGGGGTGAAACCCCGATACCGGTCCTAGGATGCTTGTTTCCAGTCCACGGAGGACCTGGCCTGCCAGTTCGGGCTGGACTGTTTCCATTGGGCGCAGGGTCAAGACTGATTTGCATATGGCTGGGTCCAAACTGGATTGGCATGATGAGCAAAAAAACGATAGCTGTAGGCCCAGATCTCTGTACTGGGGTGAATGTATGACATTTTTCTCCATTCTGTCCATCAGTTGTTCTTTTTGCATTTATCACCGGAGTGGGACGGGAATGCCCAGACGTGGGTCCAATGCTCTCCATGCCACTGGAATCAAGCTATCCTGACTGATGTGGGGTGAAACCCCGAAACCGGTCCAAGGATGCTTGTTTCCAGTCCAGGGAGGACCTGACCTGGCAGTTCGGGCTGGACTGTTCCCATTGGACGCAGGGTCAAGACTGATTTGCATATGGCTGGGTCAAAACTGGAATGGCATGGTGAGCAAAAAAACAATGGATTTATTCCCAGATATGTGTACTGGGGTGAATGTATGACATTGTTCTGCATTCTGTCCATCAATTGTTCTTTTTGAACTAGTGACCCAGCACTGATTGTGCCACCCACATGAGTAGCTCTGAAAATGTAACTCAGGCCTGCAACCACAGTGCCTGTGCACTGTTTGTAAACTGCTATGTCAACCTGGCAATTGCACCAAATTGCCAGGCCCTAACCTTCCCTTTTCATACATGTAAGTCACCCCCAGGGCACAAGTCGGGGATACACGCGGGTGGATGGCGTCTACTCACTATTTTCACAGGGTGGACGCCGTCCACCCTTCCAAGAAGTAGGGCCCCACTGAAAAATATGCTGAATTCGTCCCGGTGTAATTTGCAAACACTGGGACACATTCAGCAGCACCTACATGTCTACTTTCAATCCGCAACAATGTGCAGGTGGCAGAGGGCTTTCTTAGTTCAGACTCCTGCTGGGCCCCTAACAAAGGCCGAATTTGAGGGGTCATCAGGCCTCCTTTTGTTCGAGTCTCCTGGCTGGCAGCACTCAGGAGTCTCACACCTAGAAGCAAATGTAGCAGAGGCGAAACAAAGGCTCACACCTTGTTAGCACTTCACACATAGTTAAGAGAGGCAGCTTTTCACTTTCTTCAGGCTCTGTTTAGCAGATATGGATGCAGATGTGTTGGTCTTTCCCAGTATTTACACAAAATAAATAGCATTTATATAGTGCTTACTACCCCTGAAGAGGCATTGTAATAATTTAAATATCACTATTTTTTCTTGTAAAACACTATGGCTAGCAGAAGTTTACGCTGACAAAAGGCAACATTGTTTTATGTGTAGCATACAAAAGTGTGAATCTTCTGCCTAAATCAGGAGAGTTTTCCTGTATACTTGAAATGTGAACCAATGTACTCATGATAGACATGTTAAACATATATGCGACGGCTTAAGATCTGATGTCAATTATAATACCACTTCCGTTGATGTCACGCGCTGTGATGTAAGTTGCATACTGATTAACTAAGTTAGTCCCCTCACTTTTTTTAGGATTTGTGCCCTGGTCCCGCCTAAGGTAGGCCCAAGGTACCCCTGTGGGCAGGGTGCAGTGTATGTAAAAGGTAGGACATGACCTGATGTGTGTGGCATGTCCTGATAGTGAAATGCAGCCAATTTAGTTTTTCACTATTGCAAGGCTATCTGTTCCCATAGGATAGAATGGGGAGTTTGCTTGTAACATCTTATAAACATTACTACTCCTGGGAACAAGGTAGGAAAATAAAGTTTAGTATGCCTGAACTCAGAATCTAAAGATGCATCTTTTAGGGAAGATGATTTTTACATTCTTTGTTTGAAAATACCACTTTTAGAAAGTAGGTATTTTCTTGATTAGCCATCCTGCGTGCCTCTACTGGGTTGTGTATTGACTGTCTGGCTTTGGAGGGACAGGGGCTGGGGAAGTGCAGTGGCTCCAGAGAGTCTGGATGAGTCAGCGCTAGCCTCAATAGGGCTGGTCTACATTGCGAGTGGTGGGAGGAGTAGCACCTGCACCTGAATAGGGTTATGCCTGCCTTTCACAATGATGGCTCCACCCCCCTGTGGAGTGTCTGGGGCCAGGGGGGAACTTACAATGGGGAGTGTTATGCACTGTAAGGAGATTTGTTTTTTTTATAATTCTTTTTATTAAACAGCATGAATCGGTGTGAATGCCGGAAACAGATGGATAAGTGTAAGGAGATTTTTATGGGCCCCCCAGAACTTGTTTGGATTGGGCTCAGAGCCCTGGGCCAGGAGAGAACAAAGAGATTTACTGTATAAAAAGAGGGGCCCAGACCCCAGACTTTTAGATCATCCCTGGAAATCAAGAGGACCCTTGGCCAAGGAGAAGAACTGGAGAGACTGAGGAGAAGTACTGCCCCTTTGCTGTGTGGGGTTGGCCTGCAGTTTCTGTTTCTGCCAAGGAAAGGAGAAGGACTTTGCTGTGTGCTGTGTACCCTGCTTGAAGGAGATCTCCAATGGCCTGTGTGTGCTGGCCTCCTGTTCTGCAGTCTCAGGGACACAAAGACTTCACCCCCAGCTCCCCTCAACTCTGCTGCTGTGAGTTTTGACCTGTCAGGAGGTGCCTGTGCCAGTATTGGACCTTTGAAGGTTGTTGCTGCTGTTTGGGAGCTGGAAGAGAGAAGGAACTTGAAGAACTATAAAAACGATGCATCGCTCTTCTTGTGGCTGTTTTTCTGAAGCATCTTGATGGCGTGAAAAGAATTTCCACGCATTGCCGTGCCGCTCCGAAAACTGACGCAGCGCCTGTCGCCGCTGCAAGAATCGACGCTTCGAGGGGTTGCGGCTGAAGAAAACCGAAGCAGCGCCCCTCGCTGCCACCGCATCGATTACCGAAGCATCCTGGATTTCCAACCATCACACCTGTGCGATGAGTTTTCCTGACACATCACCTGCGGACCGGAACTGTCACGAAGAATCGACGCATCACTTCCCACTACAGACCTGATTCGACGTATCATTTCTCCTGCGTGCAGCAGAACTGTTGCATCGCCTCCCCAAGGTCTCAGGAACTGACGCATCTCTTTGTTTTCAACGCTTCTTCACTCTGCGGCTGTTTGGCCTTGTGAAGTTTGACGCAACTACAGGTAATTTGTTTAGAAGTCACAAATCCATAGTTTTCTGTGGTACAGGTTCTTGAAACCTTTTGAAAGTCATATTTTTAACTGTATGTTGGATTTTTGTCATTTTGGTCTTGTTAAGTTTAAATAAAGATATTTTAGTTTTCTAAACTGGTGTTGTGTCCATTTATGGTGTTTTCAATATGTTAATGTGAGTGCTGGCACAAATACTTTACACATTACCTTTGGGATAAGCCTGTCTGCTCGAACCAAGCTGCCAAGGGGGTGAGCAGGGGTTATCTAGAATGTGTATCCCCCTTACCCTGCCTAGAAGAAACGGTCCCTATTTGGACAAAGGTACCTACCTCAGCCAACTAGAGACCCTCATTTCTCACACTTCCTCACTCATGGTAGAGTGGGAGGCATTTAAAGTAGTGATCAGTAGCGCCTGTCTACACACCATCATTGGAGCTTGGGGGGCACTGCTGGCAGAGCTCAAGGCCCTGGAGACCTCCCTGTTGACCATTGAGTGAAGGGCCATGCACAACCCAACCGCAGAAACGCGCCTTCGGGATCTGTGGAACCACTACTCCGCCTTGTTTGAAAGGATTGAACGCCTGGATTAAAACTCTTACATAAATGGGCACATGCCGATGGAAATGGGACAGGGCGCCTACTGGCATGGGTAATTAGACCCCAACAGTCCCACTTGCTGATGCCCTCCATTAGGATCGGTGAAGTTCCGTGAGGTCAACACATAGGAAGACAATCATACAGACTTTTATTACTATTATCAGGTGCTTTATTCGGACCCCCTACCCCCAGATGAAGAGGCCACAGTAGCTTTCCTGGCGGATTCTCGACAATGCCTGAGAACCTGCTGGAGAGCCTAACAGCCCGATCACTGAAAAGAAAATCAGGGAAGCAATACATCAATTACAGATGGGCAAAGCACTGGGATCTGACAGCTGTCCGGTCGAGTTCTACTCAACCTTTGCCGCACAACTGATCCAAAAAAATTGGGATCTGGCAGCCTCACCGGCATGACCAACAAGGCAATCGTAACATTGATCCTGAAACCGGGCGACCACCGAACGACCTGTCGTCCTACCGCCCCTTCTTCCTCCTAAATACGAATTATAAAAACCTGGTGTTGAGATTACTCTCAAGCCTCTCCTTGTTGATCCACAGTGAACAGAACGGATTCATCCAGGGAAGAAACATCCCTGAACATAAGGAGATTGTATCAAGTTATGGAAAAGACCCCCAATATCTTACCGCAATCAGCATGCGTAGCCCACGACCTTCAACAAGCCTTTTACACTCCCCTGTGGGCATATCTGTTTCGAACCCTGAGGTTATTTAGGATACCAAACCTTATGCTCAAATGGTTCACGCTCCTATATGGGACGCCTATGGCTAGGGCACAGACGGGCCAGCATATATTGGCTCCATTTAAAATCTCATGAGGTACGAGACAGGGCTGCCCACTATCTCCTATACTATTAGCAATCACCATCGAACTCCTAGCCATGTGACTGAGGTGTAGCAGCCTGACTTGAGGCCTGCTGCTGGGGGGCATCATGCATGCTGTGTCGCTCTATACGGATGATATGTTGGTACATGTCAGAACTGTGGAGGCCAACTTCACTCTAATGTCTAGGGGGCTTGAGGGTTTCAGGCACATTTCAGGGTTAAGAGTTAACCCAACGAAGTCTCAGATCTTCCCGTTGAAACAAGGCATGCCAAACAGAACCGTTAGGTCCAGGGCTCAGGGCCTGCAATGGGCAGCCACAGCATTCAGATATTTGGGAATTAATATCTGCCATGCCCAGTCTGACCTTTTAGATTGTAACCTAGATAGAGCCATGGGCTCCCTGCACTCACAGATTGCTTTCTGAACTGCTCTACCGATATGCGCCCAGGGCCTTATATCTATATTCAAGATGGTGATGGTCCATAGACTACTTTATTAGTTTATGAACCTTCCCCTAGTGATACCGAAAAGGTTCTTTGGACAATTAGACTCACTTCTGACTGCCCTTTTATTTGTAAAGGGGAGGAGATGTATAGCACTTGACAAGTTGAGGTTGCCGCCGCATAGGGGAGAATGGGGGGTTTCTGGACTTTTATGGATATTATTTGGCAACTCAGCTTCTGTGGCTTAACAGATGGTTGGTGGGAATTCAATCTGCAAGAAAAGGGGTATCTGGCCACTCAGTTACAAGATGGAATACTGAACACACTGCTGTTCCCAGGGCGGAGAAAGAGAGAGCAGATCCCTCTCCTGGTAGCTGACGCCTCATCTTATGCGCAAAGGGTTACACCTACACATCTCCAGTGCTCCCCTTTGCCCCTGCAAGGACTGCCCACTGAGTTAAGACCGGTAACCGCTTGAGTGTTGGTGTTGTGGGAGGAGGCGGGTCTCTGCACCCTGGGGGACTTATATCAAGGAGGAGTGCTAGTGGACCACCAGCTGTTACACGATCAGATCGACCTCCCACAGGGTCAGTTCCTCCGGTATGGGAGGATTACAGAAGACCTTAGATGGTGTTGGGAAAAGCCCCCACTATACCTCCTACTAATGCCATGCTTCAAGGGTTACACACCATGGGGCACGGCCGTAGACCTGTAATCCGGATGTAGAGAGCAATTCAATAACACCCGAACATGTCCCTGCAGCCCCAAAGGGAAATCATTTTAGGAACTCTCACGGAAGGCATTTCATGATAGAGAATGGCGAAGAGTTTTAAAATAGGCCCAAAGGGTTTCCCGCCATGCGAAATTTTGACTTCATACAGTTACATATTCTACACAAGGCCTATTTAACGCCCAGGAAAACAGGTCACCTCTTGCCGGGAGCCAACACTGAATTGCGCACGCTGCCATCATTTCCCTTTGGACGTCTGGCAAGTCCTGTGAGACTGCCCTTCACTGAGACGATATTGGGATGCAGTTCAGAGTACAATAGCAAGGGTCACAGAAAAACCACACTTAACAGCTATTGAGTCCTGTCTGATAGGCACTTCCCCCAGACCCTCCAGTAATAACGTATCAAAGCTCGACCTCCTGTTTCTCCTGGCCAAAGGTTGCATCACCATGAGAAATAAATCCGCACACCTGCTGTAGAACGACACCTGCACACCAACACCCAATACTAGGATGAAGCAGAGGGTAGAACCATCCTCATGGAGCAGAGCAGGTGCTTAAGGCGTCCCCCCATTGCTGACCAATGGGACGTACGTGTGCAGGACCTAAGGAAGTACAGGGAGGGGAATGACAGACCTCCCTGATCTGTAGGATACAGAGATGCACCGCTTGGATGGCACTGAGACCCAACTTGTTACCTGGCACACCAGACAAGATAAATATCCTTTTACAAGGACGTCTCCCTGCTGTGCATGTTAGGACCTGAACCCCAGCCCAGCTGGAGCTTGGGTTCCCAGAGGAGTCAGCCATTGGAAACAGCCCCAGCCTGTGCACGCCTCCCCTCACAGCTAATGACTCACGGGCTGGGGGAGGGGTAACATAGGGCATCACAGTATCCGCTTCCTGCTTGTTGCTCCAGGTGGTTGGGGGAGGGAGGGAGGTGATAGTTATATCTGGTTTATCGTTATATACTAGTCCAAGACTGACTGGGTAACCATTGTGCAACATGTATCCTCAAGAGCATAGATGGCTAGATGGTAGTCTAATAATACATATATTGCATTTGTGTACATGCCATACATGATGTTTGTTTATATGTCTTATGCTGCCACTTCGTTCCTTGCGGAGTGGAGACAAAAGAAAAAAACCCAATAAATATTGTTATAAAAAAAATAGTTTGACAAAGTATGGTTGCCCTTCAAGACATATGTTTATAGAGAGAGAGGACTGTCATGGGTATGCCAGTAACTCTCCATATTTCTGAGAATGCTATAAAATATTATTAATAACACAATGGTGTAATGCTATAATTCAATTGCCGAGAAATGCTTTATTCACCGACATATACTGTGTTTTGTACTATAATGACTGATGCTCGATCATTGTCACATTATATCACTGTAAAAAATTTTAATCAACCTGTCCTGGACCTCCAACTTAAAGTGCTTACAAAACATGTCACCTCCCACAGGTGGTTGTACGCCTCTAAGTGCAGATTAAGTGCCTTGCAGCTTGATGTCACAGGGGAGGGGACTGAAAAGATCAGTGCCCCTTGTGACCTGCATGTTGTCCGCCTGATCCCTGTACCCCGCCCATGAAATGGCTGAGGTGACTACATCGAGGCGGAGGGGCCTGGCATTGTCTACCAACCCTCTAGAGCAGACCAGGAAGGACAAAAAGTGATGAGGGAACTGTTTTGCAGGCATTGAAAGGGCCAAATAGCATGCCGTTGCATGGGTTTCCTTAAAGTGCTCCAGGGCAGAATCAGCTTTTTCACCAAAAAAAGGCAGAAAAGAATCCATGAGGGATACTAGCACATCTTCAGGAAAGCCTTCACACCTGTTGATGGAGGCCTATATTACTGCTGATTGCTCATCCCAAACAATTAGTAGTATACAGGCCAGCCTGAATAACATATTTGTCTGCATCCTGAATGGTTTGATCCAAGGAGGCCATGTCCACAACAGCAAGAATATAAAGACTCAGTAGGCAACTGGCATAAATTAACCTCAAGGCTTGGCTGGTTGAAGAGAACAAACGTTTCTTAATCATTTTCTACTCCCTATTGAGGGGTTGTGGGCAACAAATAGGGACTCCCTTATATGGTGAAAGCTTGGACCACCAGACTCTAGGAGTAGAATGCTGCATAAGAAAAAAATCAGGGTCACAAGGCATTGGTCGGTGATGTCTGGTCACTTGCCTGTTTTCCTGTGGGCAAGAGCAATGTGTAGATCAGGATATCCAAGTGGTCTTCGCTGAAGGGTACAGTAGAGCTCTTGAAGAAGATGGGCTATGTTGAAGAAACTCAGTAAACACATTTGTTTTAACCTCAACAGAAGGCATTTGTAAATCCAGAATCTTAGCAGCATGTCTGATGCCTACAGCAAAGGAAGCACTCTGTTCTATTGGCGTCCCAAGGAGGAAAATCAACCAGGTATCAGGGGAAGTATCAAGCCCACTGGAGCGAGCACAAAGCAGCTGCTGGTTGGCTAGTTGGCCTATGGACATTACATCCAGATCAATTGGGCCCGACTGAGAGCACTATGAATGTGGAGGTCAGGCCCACAGATTTCAAAGAGTTAAAGTTGACAAAGGTTGTTTCCCACGACAAAGCCAATTTAGCAGACAAGAGGACTTGAATGTATGCAGCCTAAAGGTAAAGGAGTCACATTTAAGTATAATGACAAGCTTTTTTTCTCTCCAACCAAAGATGGGGGGGACTGAAATGGTTTTACAAAACAAATTTCAATTGATGACTTTACATCTGTGGACCATATAAAAAGTGAGGTCTCACAGGAGAGCATTAATCCCCAGAGCAGGTTGCAGCACCAAACAGTATTGATTTGTAAATTCGGGAAATGTTGTTCTCAGAAGCAATACAGCAGGTTCCTTTAGGAAGAGTAGACTTTTTTAGCAGCAGTTCCTGGTGTAAAGAAAGAATGACTTATGCCCAGAAATACATTTGAGAGAATTAAAGAAACAGATGATTTATCAGCACTTCAAAATGTAAAGGCCTAATCTGTTAAGATATATGCTCATTGTTTAGGCCTGTGCAATTCGTTTACAACAATTGATTTTCTAAGGGTTCCAATATTACAAGGCCCTTCAACACCTGAATGCTTCTCATTTGAGATGGGGGGGGGACAGTGGAGAGGGGGTAGTTGTTAGGGTACAGCAATCTTTGTCTGTATCAATATTTTAGTCTAAAGCCAGGACAAGAAACTCATTTTGTGCCTCCACAATATATAAGCAAAAATTGGCAGTGCGGTATTTACAGACTGTCAATTTTAGAATCTAATGCTGGCCAGAGGGATTGGGGAACTTGCCAACGTTTGATGGAAAACAGGAGGGATGACACCAATATAGGAGAAGAGGCTAAGGGCCATATGTATCAAACTCCCCTTTAGCGATTCTCAATTAGCGATTTTTTGCGAATCGCAAGTTGAGAATCGCAAAACGGGATTTGATTAAAAAATCGCAATAAAATAGCGATTTCCTAAAAATCGCTATTCCATTGCGACATTTCAAATAGCGATTCTTTATTCTAAAAAATCGCAATTTAGCGAAATTCGCTAATTTGAGAATCGGAAACTCAGGTGCAGCATGATGACATCACAACCAGGAAGTGTGACTACCTATGCTGCACCTGAGTTTCTGAAGCACAGTGAGAGAGAAGGAGTGGAGGTTGAGGGAACTCTGCAGTGCAAGAAACAATGGCAGACACTGGAGACATGGCTAGCCAGGACAAACAGCAGCAGGGGGAAACACAGAGGAAAAGAAAACATACGTTTTCGGAAACTGAGCTGGAGGTCCTGATCCAGGAAATGGTGATAAGCCACGAGCAGCTCTTTGGCAAAAAGTCCCTGCGGGTGCCTGAGGCACGCAAGCGGAGGATTTGGGCTGACATCCAGCGCAAAGTAAATGCAGTTGGTGTCACCCACAGAAGCGTGGAAGATCTAAGAAAGCGCTGGTACGATATGCGCAAGCGCTCCAAGGAGAAGGTGGCTGCCAGGTTGGAGCAAGCCAAGAAGACTGATGCTGGGACCTCTACCGCCACTGACTCCACACCACTAGAGGAACTGGTTTAGGGGACCCTGCTACCAGAGAGTGTAATGGGCGTGTCTGATCTGGACAGCTCCAACCCCCCGGTACCAAGACAAGGTAAGAAGCATGCCATCACACCCCTGATACCCCCCCAACTTCCCCCACACACCCAGTAGCGACCCATGGGCAGAACAAAACTAAAACTCCAGTGCAGGTACACAAGCACACACAGAATGCATTATGGGAGATGTAGTCACATGCACATTACAGTGGTGCATTTACACCCACCCAGTCCCTAACAGCATGTGTGCATCAGGAAAGGCAAAATACAGACAGACTGGACCCATGTAATTCCAAACAGTGAAATTTAATGCATGACAAGTGCAAGTCAGGACAGAAAATTAATGTGTGCCTTTACGTCCACAGCACCATCAGAAACACAGGAAATAGTCAGAGGAGGAGAGGACGAATCCCCCAACCCAGAGGCACCAGGGTAAGAGGAGGAAACGGAGGAGGAGTACAGCCCAGTAATCCCTCCAAAACGCAGCAGGTGGATTGTAGTGCCACCACTGCCCCCATTGGAGGATGAAGGCCAGGACACCGATGGCGATGTCCAACCATTCGCAGCACAGCTAGAGCCACAACACCGTGCTTATCTGATCCCGCTAGTTCCATCCAGACGCACGGCACGTGCATCCACCAGTGCAGCAGCCCCAGGAGAGGACACAGTCTTCGGCGGGCTGGAGGGGCACATATTGGAAGTATAGCGCCTGCAGGCGAAAAACATAAAGTTATTACAGAGGGAAATCAGGGTTGGTTTCATGGGCATGACGGGTGCCCTCTGTGCGGAACTAAAGGCAGATCGTGCTGCTAGGCACAGGGAGATGCAACGCCTAGATCGCTACACCTGGGCGGTTAACCGCCTTTCCTCAGCAACAATCGTGCTGTCAAGGCGCAGCATATGTATGCAGCGTGAGGTGGCACACAACAGCCAGGACGTGGCAAGGGCCCTGGTACAGATCACATCTGCTGTGGATGAGCTGCGGGCAGCTCGCACTACTGGCCGAGGAGTCCTTACTCCAACAGATGAGGATGCACTATCAGGCAGGAGCAGCATCACCCCCCCAAAACTCCCCCGATAGGCGCCGTAGTGGGCGTCACAGTAGGGCTACTGGGACAGGTGAGGAGGGCACTGTGCACCCCCTGCCAGGGGCTCCGACCCGACAGCGCCGCACTTGAGGTGCACTAACTTGGACCAGGAGATGGGTGCATCAACCCAGTTTACATGGACACTTGCTCCTGATTGTACAATCGCACTGTGATACTAACGTGCTGGGCATTGGACGATACATTGTGTGGTACACAGGCTGTGTGCCGTCATTTATCCTGAAGTAAAGGAAATAAAGCACAGTCTCACAACTGATATTTAGCATTTTGTCATATTTTCTTACCTAGAAATAGTTGCGTGTAATCTCATTTCGCCTCTGGCGCCCAGCAGCTGCACCAATTACACAGGCTGGCATGCGTCCTGGCACTGGCCCCTCATCATCTGATGAATCCGATTCACTTAGCTCCACTGGGGTGCCTTTCCTGGTGGCGATGTTGTGAAGCATGGCACATGCTACCACTATCTTGCAACAGGTCTGGGAGCTGTATTGTAGTGCCCCTCCACTCTTATGTAGGCATCTGAATCTGCTCTTGAGTATCCTGAAGGTCCGCTCAATGGTACATCTGGTTGCTATGTGGGCACTGTTGTACCTCCGCTCCCTAGCGTTGGCAGGATTCAGGTAGGGAGTCAGTATGAAATCACGGACCGCATACACACTGTCACCTGTGGGGTGGGAGGAATATGGTTAAACGCTGTCCTGCCAATGCTATCCTTTACTAGGTGTCCTTTGTACAAATGCATTTACCTAGTAGGTATCCCTTACCAAAATCCCCACTTGTGAGTCGACGGTGTACCCCACTGTGGCGGAAGATGAAAGCGCCGTGCGTGCTGCCTGGGTATTTTGCGACAATGTCGGTGATGATGTGCTTGGCATTACACACCACCTGTATGTTCAGGGAATGGTAAGATTTGCGATTCCTGAACACATACTCGTTCTGGGAGGGGGGGGGGGATATGGCGACATGTGTCCCATCTATGTATCCAATGACGTGGGGAAATTGTGCTATTTAATAGAACTCCTGCTTGGTCTGGTCTAGTGCCTGTGGTGTGCTGGGGAAGTGGATGTGGTGATGCAGCCTCTGTACCATGGCATCAAGGAACGCGTGGAAAAAGCGCGACAATGCACTCTGTGAGACCCCTCCTGCTGAGGTTATCACCCCCTGGAAGCTACCTGATGCCAAGAGGTGCAGAGAGCACAGGACCTGGACGTGGGTGGGGATGGTGTGTGTCCTGTGTGTGGGGTGTTCAAGGATAGGTTTGAGCTCCTCAATTAAATCAAGGATGCTCTCTTCATCCAGCCTGTAGTTTGTATGGGTCTCCTCCTCAGTCCGCTGGAACAGGGTTATGCGCGCACGAAAGATCCTCTCCTGGCGTCTCCTCCTCTATGCAGCAGCTCTGAGTCGCAGCCTCCTGGCTATCACATACAGCCCAGCCATTGTGGAAAAATCTGTTGCATTGTGGGCCTCCTTAAATAGTTTGCACCTGGTTACCACCTGCTCAGACTTGGTGGTAATTGCGATTCTCAAAATTGCGAATTTTGTGAAATCGCAAATTGCGATTTTTTCATACATTTCATTGCGATTTCTGATAATGCGAATTTTCAAATTGCGATTTTCGCAAATTGAAAATCGCAGTTTTGGAATTCGCACTAATATTCGCAGATTTATTGCTTCGCAGTATGAGTAAATATTTTTTATTTTTGCGATGCGAAAATGTCTCATACATCGCGTTTAGCAAATTGTTAGTCGCAAACGCGTTTTTTTGCGATTCGCAGCATTTGCGAGTCAAAATTTGTTTCATACATATGGCCCAAGATGTTTTATGAATTTTTTTATTCTCAGGTGCTTAGTGAAGTATGGAGTCTGGGATAATGTGCTACTGAAGGTGAACAGTATGTAAGCGGTTTAATACATACCAGGATGAAGAAATGAACAGAGATTATATTTTGTTTCCAGATCATCAAGTTCTGGTAAAAGAGGAGTATCGAAAACAACAGCGAACTGATATTCAGTGTATCTCTAGGACACCAATGCGTGGAAGCTTAACTCTGATCTTTTAGAAGTTAGTGAATCTGTTGGGTCCTTATGGTGCAGCCCTCTTTGTATTGTCACAGTAAATGGACATGTTTTTCAGCCAGAGATCAGTTCCTGAGGCTGTTGCTATGGATGTGCTCCAGCAGAAAAGGGCAAATTTACATATTCCCCCTATGTCACAGACTCGTCACCACACTAACTCATTCATACACTCATTCGTTGGTGGGGCCCATAACACCAACACTCATACGTCTCACACTAGTCTGCACACAGGAGGAAAAAGGGCGCTGGACATGTGGGGGGTTACCTTGTTACCTAACGGGAGTAATTCCTTTACATTGTATACATTATATACATCTGCACCTATAGAATCCTAACTTTAACATCAAGGCACTCCACCACTTGGTCGATGGACCAAAAAGTTGCACTGGTTGATGGTGGTTTAGATACGGCTAAAACACATTTAAAGCTTCGGAACCTTTCGGTTAATCAATACCCTAAAGAATCACAGACTCATTTTGTTAATCAATACTTGGTTTATCTCATTAATCCGCTTTCATTAACATAGTCAAAATTCAATCAAATCAGAATTTTAATGAATATCTTGGACACAAATTGACAAAACAATTATATTTACCTAATATTGAATATTGGCGACCATTTCCAGAAGAATCCGTCAACCCACAGCTTAATGCAAATCCCTTCAAATGAAATCGTTCGGTGAAATTCAGATTAAGACCCGAATAAGTCCGGAAAGTTCTTTCTCTCTCAGCACGACTCAGTCCCCACGTAGCCAGGGACCAGGCTATCGCGCTAGCAAATTGATCCTTCACACTCACAGTCACCAACGGAAATTTGGAACGAACTCCTTTTTCTTCTACTAAATATCCCCTTTTATATTCTTTTTCCCCTTACTTCTAAAACAATGTGCAACATTTTCTAAAGCAGAAGTGTTCTGATTGGCTAAACCTTCCGAATTTGCAATAAGTGGTGATATTCCCAAATCCAGTTGTTTCCCATGGGACAGATTATGACATCTTTCAAAATTACATTCTTTCACAGACGAAAGTTCCGAAGTAACAACATGTAGACCTCCGAGTACAGTCTCTATTGTCTTTTGGTCATTCACACTAGCTGGGTCTGGCAATCCTCCACGTTCCAATCCTTGACAAGGAACACGTAGACTTGTGGTTAGAGGTCGCCTGGAGATCTTCAGAGCCATCTGAGTCTGCGCAATAGGCATCGCGCTCAAATGTCGGTGGCCACTTCCGAACTCCATTTTGAATACCGCGGCCTAGTAGGCTCGAATGCCAACTTAAGCAAAAACAAACAAACACAATTAATATACGGAAATAAAGATTCTAATGTTTAAACCCACACTAATCCTAATATATATTAGTATTTGCCTAGCTTATAGCAACATTTAAAGCAATAATACTCACCATTCCGCAACACTAAGAGCACAAACCATTACAAAGCAACACAAATCATGCAATTCTCTATTTCAACACATCCTACGGATAGTTTAAGTACCAAAGTTAATATTAGCCATGCAATTAGCATTTTAGTCCCACGTGTATCTAGTGTTTATCAAGGTGCAAAGGTTGGTTAATAATAACACTCCAAACGGTTAATACAGGTTAATATTTAGAATGATTACGTAATTAGTATTTTTCATGCAAATAGAGAAGGTATACAAAATTTAGCTTTACCTGCTCCACCAGATGCATTTCTAAAGGTGTGTAATCAGTATGTTTTTCCTTAGTTTGCTATAATTTCCAATGTGTTATTACAGATAAAGAAGAACCGGGACCATTTAGTGTTGATTATGTCAGTTAGACCTTTCCAGTACCTAGGCCTTGTTCTGCTTTTTCAGACCCTTTAGAGAGATTCAGAGAAAAATATATTGCATATGGTGGTGTCAGGGCATCTTTAGTTGACAGTTTGAGAAATTTCAGAGGTATGTTGAGAGTACAGGCCCTTTTTATTCTTCTACATCGCACTAGGTTGTGACATGCATCTTTCACAGAAAAGAGATACAGGTCTGCTTAGAATCCTCAAAAGCATTGGAGCTTGGAAGAGATTGTGATCCTCTGGGGTTTACAGTGGCAGTTTTTCTACATCATATATCTTATCTGACAAGAGCATCTGTAGATCAGCAAAGGCAGTGGGGCGCATGTTTGTAGATGATGTCCCTGTAGGCAAGAACTCTAACCTGTTGAAGAGTATAAAGTGGAAATGTTCTGTAGGGTATAGGCATGCCTCTATGTGGGATGTTAAAAGCTTGGTCTTTTTAGATTTGCTGGAAATTTGATCTTTTTTCAAAGAATTTAATTTTGAAAAAGGTCATGTTATATCAGATTTTGGTTTCAAATGTAAAGGCAATGGATATTTTGCATAGAGTATTGCTCTCTCTACAGCATATTGTTCTACATAACACGGCAAACAAAAAAAATCCTCATGTGTTTTTTCTTACCCTAGGTTTCCCAAATTATGATGGTTAGATTTCTCAGAGATTTTGATGCAAAAGTCAGCTGAATTCCAGTCTTTTGCAAGAGACAATTTTATCATTTTTTTTGTGACACTGTAAAAGCCTCTATCTTCATCAACAATTTCTTGTTGGGTTCAATATGTCAAACTGGAGGCTGAGATAGACGTTTGCAATTATAGAGCTTCCTCTGTTAGGATGAGCAACTGTTTCCTAAAGCTTATTATCTGTAAGGAAGATAGGAAGACATTTTGAAATCTGTAGACTGGGCTAAAGTATATGCCTTCTAAAGACTTAACATTATGACAATAAAAACATGATTTCATGTAATGCAAAGGCGCTGAACATGAACAAAGTATGAGGCTTCTGCATTGACATAATTTGTGTAGCTTATTGCAACTGGGATATCAGATATTATTAATGGCAAGGAGGATCATAATATTCCTCCTATTTTTACTTAATTACTTTTTTGATTTAGTTTGCTGTAAAAGGTAGCATATAGATGTGATTTATTTGGAATGGAATTCAGACAAGGGATCTACATATATATTTCCTATAAAACTGTATTTATAAACTCTAAAGGAATTTTTTATTTTGTCAGATGCTGAAATGTTAATACCTTGTTTAGATGACCTACAGTGTTAGATATTAGTTGTCTACATTTTATTTTAGATCAGTGAGAACTGGATTTTTGCTGGGACTATGAATATCAGAATTATTGATTAGCTGTTTACTTTGTTCTGAATGGGTATGTTTCATTTAAATAGTCTTGATCAATAGCTTTGGGTTTACGTTATCTTGAAGTTTGTTAAGTGCGTGGTCTTACATGGCTGAGATGGGTGGTTGAGCCCAGAGGGACTTCCGCGTTTGATGATGCGCTACATGGTTGTTGAAACAGAGGGAGGCTGTAGATGAGATATGCCCAATTACAGACCTGTACCTAACTGAAAATGAGACTACAGAAGAATTAAGGGTGGATTTGTGGCAAGCATACAAAACAATGCTCCAGGGTCAGATAATGTCGATAATGTCACTGACATCGACTAAATGGAAACAGAGATGGGTGGAGGAACAGTTAATAAATATGGTGTGCCAAAACAAAGCAAGACCATGATGAAATATGTCATCACTTAGAGTATCATGACTTGACCACTGATTAGGCCAGTAACTGCTATTTGGAGACTCAAAGGAGGTTATATGAAGTGGCCAATGGTGGGTGAGGTAGATCCAGAGGCCCTTGGGCGAAAGAGTAACAGGAAATGAGGAAATTGCCAAAGCATTCATTGAGCCCTACAAGCACCTATATGCCTCATCTATTGGTTATTCTGAGGTAGAGATGCATGATTTTCTGGCTCATGTGGCATTGCCACGCCTCAGTAACACAGATAGGGAGATGTTGGAGGCAATGATAACTATTAGCCAACTAGAAGAAGTTATACAACTACTGCAATGAGTAAAGCCACCTGGACCTAAAGGTTTACCGATTGAGGTACACAAATGTAGGTTGATTGTCTACTCATGTACTACACATGTACAATGCAGCGAAAGAAGCGGGATCCCTCTCAGAAAAACTCAGAATGGCCATGACTGTTGTTATTCATATAGCGGGTAACCCCCTAGGCTCTGCTCCTGATACAGGCCAATATCTTTATAATACATTGGACTAAATCAGTGATCTACCCTCTGACAACCTGGACTCCCAGTGCACCAAGTAGAGGACAGCTGCAAGTGCAGCGCGAAAGATTCAAATACTTGGGCATGTTTGTCATACAAGTCCATGATGCCTTAAGGGTGTACTTGTACACTGTGCTGAGCAAACTGCCATGCTTAAAATGCCAGTCCTCTCCAAATTTCTATATGTTATACAGAACACCCCGAATTTAATCCCTAAGGGAGTCATTCAATCTTTGGAGGGAGAGCTGTGACAGTTGCTCTGGAATAATGGCACACTGAGAATTGCTTACAACGAGGTTGTATAATGGAGCCATAACATTCTCAGTTGTGCAGAAATATTACTGGTCTACCCAACTGGTGGTAGTAAATGATTGGGTATATGCTCTGCAGGGTGAACCATCGGTCAGGCATGATAGGCACTGGATGCATCCTCCAGTACCTAGCTGCTTTTTATGGTAAGGGCCAGTTGTCGGGATGGGCGGTATATTTAAAAGTAGTCCTGCAGGTTTGGGATAGAATGTGGAAACAGCTGAAAAACAGCTGGGGTGGAATGCAGCTTTGACAAGGGAGACCCTACTGTGTGACTCCCAACAGCTTTATAAGACGAGTAAACGTAAAGGGTTTGTAGGATGTGACTTGATTGGGATCAGTAAGTTGTGGGGACATATGTAACCAAAACCATTGAAGTGGCAGGGTGACTCTTGCGCACAATCGAATTCAAAGTTCAAAAGCACAGTAAGTCCAGGCGGTACTCAAGAGGTGTGAGGCGGCCACTCGCCCTTCCAAGCAGAGGATAGAATTGCCCCCTAATCATGTACAAAGAATCTCGAGCTCCGTATTCCCAAAAATCTCCACAAATGCTGATATAGATGTATTCCTACACTTTATTTTCTATTTTTCAATCTTCACATACGTCCATTACATCCAGAGTGAACATGTAGCCAACACGTGTTTCGTCTGTGGCAAGTCTACCACTAGCTTCCTAAGGGCTGCAAAATTAATCCAAATTTACCGTCAGAACAACCATAGCAGCATCTTATGCTGTGACAGAAAAAATGAACTTGCAAGGTCTAATGTAACATAAGGAACATACCAAACTACAAAATAAATCAAATTTGACCTTAGTCCTGAAATCATTCCAACCTTGAGCTAGTCCACCAACAAGTAATACGCAACCATACAAGAGTGAGTATATAAACTCCAAACCAGGGATATCCTAATAATTGTAGTTATAAATAGTAACCAATGATAACGTCACATCAAAGATTCACCTCAAAAGTGTCCAATCACCAAAGCATGTGTCTTCATAGAAATGAACTCCCAAATTAAAACTAGAGGTGAAAGAAAATGAAAAAGTGTGGTGCGTATCTGGGGCCCATTGGGCTCTAGATGAAATAATTGCATCTATTACTATGGACGATATATTGATGACTGAATGCATATATGTCATTCACCATGGAACAAAGCCAGGAAAAGATTGTGTTACTGGATGTTGAGCTCTATATCAGTGGTAATAGGATCAATAGCAGGATGCACCAGAAGCAACATCTTGCAATTCTTTGCGCGTGCCAGTAGCCAACACCCAAGATGTCAGGTCAACTCAATGCCCTTTGGTGAAATGATCAGAGCCAGGCGGAACTGTAGTGATGACACTGAGTTCGAACATAATATTGTAGACCTAGAAAAAATATTTCTGGCACGTGGCTATGACAAAGCTGTCATCTTAAGAGCGAAGAGCAGGGTCCTGAACCTCAAACAGAGTGATAACATTAAAGGTTCCAGAAAAGGTATTTTTGATATTAAGACACCTGTTTGTTTAGTTACAGGTTATCATACCTATTCACACAAAGTATACAGTATACTCAAACGGCACTGGAGTATACTTACGTTAGATCAGATGTTAAAATCCTATGCAACTGATCATCCTAGTGTGACATACCGTAAGGGTACGATATTACGTAACATAGTGAGCCCTAGCTATCCCAAAATACAACAGTTGACAGGAATATGGTTGCATAAAATAAGTGAGGGCTCATACAGATGTGGTAATTGAAATATGTGCAGATTTTCTGTGAATGGTGTTCAGGAATTTGATTCACATACATGGTACACATATTGACTGTATGACCAAGTATGTTATTTATGCTTTTGTCTGTAAATGCGGCAAGATATACATAGGAAGTACGATCCGGTGACTGAAAGATTGTATTTTTGAACATCTCAAACAGATATCCAATTGCTATGCATGCGAAAGACTGTGAGGCTCAAAATGTACATTTGAGCTTTAGTTTCCATGGAATTGAATTTGTATAGAATGATGTGAGGGGTGTTAATCAGGAATTGAGACTCAGGCAATGTGAAGCGCATTGGATTATGAAATTACATGCAGTCGAAAAAGGTCTGAATATAGAGCACGAGCTTCAATATTTTTTGGATACATGATTTGCATGAAGGGAATGCCAATGGTTTACCTTTACATGAACTTATGAATTTTCCTCCTCTCTATTCCGTCCTCTCTTTTCTACACGTTACATCTGAAGTACAAGAAAAGTTACCTATTGTGGGGCTCGCTTTCCACTGATATATAGATATCTGGGGATTGAAATATATATTTTGGAATCAGGCACAGGCAGGGAATAACTGAGATTAACTAAAAGTTGAATATCATATGATTTTTTAGAGCGCAACTTTGTATTGATTTAGTTGGAGCACCCCCTTTCCGAATGAGACAGGTTGTTATGATCTTGAGATGTAGACTGATAATCTATAACAGTTTTGAATAGTACGGGCTTTCTTACTACACAAGCAACAGGGAACAGCAAACATGGATATTGGTTTTATTGTTTCATCACTCTGCGACTGACCGTATGGATTCTGGATGATCTAATCCTACTATAATTGATTTTAATTTAGAGATACTATATTTTTTCACACTTTTATTTACCTGAATCGAGTTGACAAAGAATGACAGACACCTGAGTCTGATAGTGATATTTTGACTCTTTTTGAGATGCTACTGTTGTGTCTGATTCTAATTACTAACATTTAATTTTCATGTAATGATGAGGTAACAAAAACAAGAACTATGGATAGTTAGAATATATTTTACTTGTCATTTTGTTTCTAACATACTTGTGCTTGGGACATGAATTGTAAAAGTTTCAAGCTAGGGGAATGTACTAAGATAGCGCAAGCTTAATAAATTGCTATTACGCTGGTGCACCCAGGGCGTGTGTTGCTAAGAATATTATGGATGATAGCACTCTATAAATATATTTGACAAGGAATGTCAGACGTCTATGTCTGATAGTGATATTTTAGCTCTTTAGTATGAGATGCTACAGTTGTGTGACTGTTGAATTACAAAATTAAATACTCATGTTACGATGAGGTAACGCAAATATGAGCTATGGATGAATGGAATATATTTCATTTGGTATTTTGTTTTTAACATACTAGAGCTTTAGATACGATTCACATACGTTTTAAGTTAGGGAAATGTATAACGATGGCGCAAGTTTAACAAATTGTTATTACGTAGGTGCGCCCAGTGCTTGTGTTGCTATAAATATTATGGAGGATAGTACTTTATAAATATGGCACCGGCATTGAGTGCTGATATTAACATAGTCCGCTTTTCCCGCTGTAAAACGAGATGAAAGCATATTGTTATTATATCGACACATCTTTCATGACGTCTAGGTGATAGGTACATATATAGATATGACAATTTAGTGTGGATATGAGGATTTGGACCTTGAGAACAAAAGTTAGTATTGAATGGAAGACTTAACAAATATGGCGCTGACACTACACGCTGATACTGGGACATTTTTTTTTAATGTTTATATATGAGGCAGAAGAATAAATAGATTGTTAAAAGATAGCGCTGATTTGGCACGCTGTTACGGAAAAGGGAATACACTCCGGTGAAATACTCTGCTTCAGGTAAGCGAGACAAGTGTTAGTACTTGATTGTATTTTGGGATAAATAAAGCATCCATTAAGTTGGTTTAGGCTGGTCTCTCAAGTTACAATTAACGCAGGTTTAAGGTGGTGTCCTGTCCGTTACGGTCACGCGGTCTGTTTATATATGTACATTTGGGGTTCCTCACCCGGTCATATGTGATTACTGTTGCAATCTGCACACAGGATTTATTTAATATTTGGGCGGCTCTCACACTACCTATTACGGCGACAATATAAAATGTGGTGCCATATAATTAAGGGATTACTATTAGTGTAGCAAGTGCTTTAACCACGTTTTGATTGACGTTTTGGTGTATTTTGGTATAGGCTGAATTTGTGTGTGCAGTGCCTAACTAAATAGGCTGATCCTAGTTCGGTATGTTCTTTATATTACATTAGACCTTGTGAGTTTATTTATCTGTCACAACACAAGATGCTGCAATGGTTGTTCTGACAGTAAATTTAGATTTATTTTGTAGCCCTGAGGAAGTCTTTGGTAGACTTGCAACAGACGAAACACATATTGACTACATGTTCACTCTGATGGTAATGGACATATGTGAGGATTGAAACATATAAAATAAAGTGGAAGAATACATCTATATCAGGCATTTGTGGAAATGTTTTGGAAAACGAAGCTCGGGATTCTTTGTATATGATTAGGTGGACATATGTGGTGACGGACCCTTAAAAAATGTAAAGTCTTTAGGAAGGAATATGAGATGCCAGAAGAGGAGATATTTCACTCCCTACACCTGTTGCACACCCTGTGTATGGACGTGCCAAAAGATACGCAGGTGAAAGACATTAGTCCCCTGGTAGACAGAATACTGACAGATAATATATAAAAAGATAACAAATAATCTCCTGGATATGTTAGGAGATGTTAAACCTTACATTCTTGGTGTGGTCTTCCCCCCAACATTTTGCCTTGACCCTTCCTGTTTTCCTGTTTTCTGAAATTCGTTTTTGTTGGCATCAGGACTTGCTAACCAGTGCCAAAGTGTTTGTGCTCTCCTCTTAAACATGGTAATATTAGCCCTGATTGGCACATTTGATTTGCTTGTAAGTCCCTAGTAAAATGGTTTTACTAGGGTCTGTAAATTAAATGCTACTACTGGGCCTGCAGCACTCATTGTGCCACCCACTAAAGTAGCACTTTAAAACATGTCTCAGGCCCGCCAATGCAGCCTGTAGTGCAGTTTTAACCTGCCAATTAGAACTGGCACAATAAACCTTTTGCCAGCCCTGAAACTTCCTTTTTAACACATTAGTCACTCCTAATTTAGGCCCTAAACAGCTCATATGGCAGGGTTCATTTTATTTAAAAAGATGGACATGTGTTTTTAAGTTTTCCATGTCCTGGTACTCAAAAGTCCTCATACACCCAGATGGGTGTCATGCTTCATCATCTGGAATCTCCTCGTTGGGCCGGCACAGCAAAATCCTATGGGCCCCTTGAGAGGACTCTTTGATGGAGGTCTTTTAAAATTAAGATGCCGTGATGAAGGGTGGGTGGAAGTGCAGTGTGTGTAGATTGGTGTGGGTGCAGTATAAAAATAACTAAGAGGGACCCTAAGGAGTTTTAATGCACGGGTCCTATTGTTATAAGTAAAAACAAAGGGTGGTTGTGTTCGAAACAATGATCCGGTACAGCTCACAGAAAAGTGAAAAACTGGGTCAGTAGGTTTCTTGCCATAGTCCCTGTGGATCTGGGCAACTCATCAGGACCATGTTACCTAATCTACAAATGATTGGGGTTAAGGTAGTGATGATTAACCAAATACCCAATCACAAAAAGTCACCCTTAACTTGTAGGGTATACGTTAAGATATCTAAAATCTGAGCTGCAGGGAGAGAGGAAAATACAGAGAATGAGAGGTAATACATGGAGTGTATTCAGGCAGTCTTACTCCATTGTGACATGGCAACGCATTAGGCAATTGTAGAGAAATTCATGCTGTAGGCCATATCACCCCTCTCAGCGTCTTAATTTTGAAAGACCTCTGGCAAAGAGCCCCCTCGATGGGCCTGTGTCAGGGTGCGACGCTAAGTCAGAGCGTGCCGCGACTCTGCCGCTCCGCGCGTCGCTCGGGTAATGGGTATGAAACTACAATACCCATCACCCCTAGCGAACGCGCGGACGCACTTCCTGAGGCGGATACAAAAGCCTCGTACACGGAAGGCCAGGGGCTTGTCAATCAAGTCCTATCTGACGTTCGGCGAGGTAACGGACCTCGCGCGACCTGTACCCTGCATTATCTCTGACTCGAGAGCCGCTTCTTGGCTCATTTACATGCAACCCTTAACGGACGGAATTCGCGCTCGTAAGCGCTCCGCATGGACCTTTTTGAACTCGTGTATATTTTTGTACCTTTGTCCCAGCGTTGGCTGAATACCGAGGTGGCGCCCCTGCCCAACCACGAGGAGCAAGACTCCTCATCTCCCGCATCACCATTCCTTCCGCTTGGAGCAGACTGAATGGCTCGGAGAGCGTCTGGAGGAAGACGAAGACTGTGGGATCCTTCTGCTACCCTGTCCCAGCGCTTGGAGCCGCTTGAAAGGCTCGGAGAGCGGCTCTGCCTCCACTACGTGCTGACCTCGGATGGTGAAGAATAACCTTCCTCTCTTTTCCTGTACTGGCTGGTTCGTGAGTACTTTTCTACGAGTACATTCTAATTGAGTGAGACTACCATACGCGCTACGGATGCAGCCTGAGTGAGTGTATAGGAGATTCCCCCATAGATGCTTGTGTTATCCCTAGATGTATGTGTAAAAGGTTCCTATAGCTCAGCCTGTCCTTTCTCTCTCAACAGGTATAGGCGCCCTGAGTGAAGGTGTCGTGCTGTCGTTTCACCCCTTCCCTGTTTCCTTTCTTCCCTTGTTTTCCCCAGGGGTGGTGTTGCTTCTGGAGGGGTTTTGACAATCCTCTTGAGTAATACCGTTCTCGGGGAGAGGGTAAACTAGCGTCAAGAATCGCTCCTGCTGTATCCGGCTTTTAAGGTTAGTGCGCAACCTGTCTGCAATCTGACAGCCTGTTGGGCATTGCAGCCCAGGCCCAACAAGGTGCTACTCAATAATGAAGCATGACACCCATCTGGGTGTGTGAGGGCTCTTGCTTCTGAGCAATCACATCCCCACGATCTGCTTGCTCAGATCTTTCCTGACTTACTGCTTTACATGTTTCTTTTCCGGGTAACTTGAAGGGACTGCATACCCTATAGGTATACATGTACATTTAGGGAGCTAGCATGCTGGACCTAGACACGCTCCTAGTCCCCCAATTACTGTGTTCTGATTTCCCTGCCCTAACCATTTTTGTGCCTCTGCCAGTGTTCTGGCTGACATGACTGTGAATGGCTCTGCTGTTGGGGTTTGTGTATTCCTTAAAAAATGGAGGTTATGGAGAGGTGATTAATGGTTCAGCACATGTCCTCCCCTGTCAGTATCAAAACATGTGCAATAATGTGCTGTTCCATGGCATTATCAACGTTACACTGAGGTAGATGAAGTTAAACTGATCACTAGGGGCACCCTTTATTGGCTGCACTGGCCCTCATCCGCCAAAGTGGCATGCTTCATCAACGGGCCATACTTCTTGCTGGGTGGATCCAGCACTACCATCCAGCCTCATGGAGCCCTCTTCAACTACAGCTTGCAGCTTCATCCCGCTGGAGGTTTTCGAGTTCCCAAAAGTTTTTTAAGTCTGAAGGTAAAAATGTTCACCAGGCTGGATGGTGACAGGCTCCATGACGAAGACGAACTCCTTGGCCTGGAAATCTAGCTCCTCAGTGATGAAGACAACTCCTCAAACACAGCCTGCTGCCCTGCCCAGCTGGACTACGCCTTCTCCTGGACTTTTCTTCAAAATTCCTTCCAAGTACAAAGGTAGGCCGAGACCTGGCTCAAATCACCACGTGTATCCAACCCGTGCTCCATCGCGCTATGCCTTATCTTTTGACTTTGCTCCAGTCTCGCCAGACCAGATATCCGCAGTTGGCGCTTTGATCTTTTAGGCGCTATTTTGCACCGAAAACCTTAAAAATTAATAAATCTGGTTCTACTGATTGTATTTCATTTGTTTTGGTGTAATTATATTCATCACAGTTTACTCATTGATTCTAAATTGTTTTGGAGTTTTCTTTTGTTGTGTTTTCACTTAATTACTGTTTATATGCTGCATTAATGCTTTACTATGTTCAGCCTGACTGCTTTTGTGCCATGCAACTAGAGGGTTAAGCACAGGTTAATTTGGTGACTTTTGTGGTTCACCCTGACAAGAATTATGTTTGTTGCCCGAGTGGGGGTTCCACCACCCTCAACCAATGACCCAATTTCTCACAGGAGGCCTAAGGGAAAAATGGGAGGGAGATTTGGAACACCTTTGTTCCGACTCTGTGTGTTGATCAGGGCTAGCTTCAGTCTAATACAACTGTATATACTATGTCAGGTTTATTCAACGAGGGAGCTGCTGACGAAAATAGGACGAGCTGAAACTAATATATGTCTCAGGGGATGTGCTATGGTGGTCAAGTTTTTACATACTAGTTTAGATTGCCACTGCAATTAAATACGACTGGGGAAGATGACAGGCTGTATAGCAGAGGTTTAGGCATTGCAGCTTGCCCTAGAGAAGTAACTATGTATTACCGGAATCTGGGGGGAGAAAGGAGTTACTAGTAATCAGTGGTTATTTTGTAACCTTAGTATGGTGGTGGCCCACCTTAACATGGCCAGATTGTGAGAACTGTCCCTGCCTCCCCCCCTCGAGGACTGGTGTAATGATAAGGACTGGTGTAAGGGAGCCTCAAAAGTTTGAAAAAGCGTGGGGATCATGGAGGAGTCACCAAAATCACTTGGACTGTGGATTCACATAGGTACAGTTAACCTAAGTATCGACTGATATCTGGTGTATCATAATTGAAACTGTATGGTGTATTGGAAGACTTGTATTGATGTTAAAAAAACATTTTTTAACTCTTCATTTTTAATATTTTATTTCCACAGATTAATTCCGTACATGCTTCCCAGTCAAATATTGTTTTTCATACAGTGTTTCGCATCCTATTTTACCCATTCTGCATTTCTCAAACAGTGCATCAAGGGGTTGTCCCTTTTCAAAATGCATGTGTCCAGCTCTTACATATTCCAATGTTTTGGTTATTGCTGCCCCAAAAAAGTACCCCACACTAGCTACAAATCCTTCAATTGTTACAGTCATGTGCCGGGTTCAACTGGTGAGCCCATTGATGTTCAACTATATTACAATTTCCCGCTGACGAGAGGTAAAGCTTATATGCCTCCCGTCATGTAATGTTATGGTTTGCTAACATAAAACTACAAACAGTTTTTTTTTTAAAGAGTGTGGTCCAGTGCTTAACTTGCAAACGAATGAGTGCCAGTGCCCAAAGTTCTCCTTAGAAACATGCGGTTGGCGCTAACAAAAGTGGGCGGCCGAGTAACAAAGGCTGCTAGTCTTAAATCCGCCCCAGGCCTCTTTAATACAGTACTAGACACTTCCTGCGCCTTTAACTCACGTTTGGGGGTTCCTGCTTTCTTCCTTCAGTTAAAAAAAAGTAAAACTCTTTTTATTGAGGTTTTTCCCTTTTAATACAGTTTAGCACAATCAACATGACATTTGCATTACAATTGTCAAGTAGTGGCATGAACGCGTTAGTCATGGGATAAGCTCGCTGTTGGTCACCAGCGGATGAGTAGAAGGAAAACGTGATAGCTATGCAATTCACGCTGTATGTTTTTAGACGAGTGAAGCTCCAGCATGTTGTTAACAGGTAGAAATACTTCTTGAACAGTGAACATGGGGTGAGGGTTCAGGTACGTAAGGGTGCACGTATGAGCGACTAGGGTTACAGGAAGAGTGTGTTAGCATTGCTTTCTTTCTTTATGACTGTCATTTGCCTTTCTCTTCCTCCTGCTTTTCTTCTTTTTGTGTTTTCCCCTCTTTTGCTCTTGGGATATGTCTGAAGAGAAAAAATAAGTGCCAGTCCCTAAAAATGATTGCCAGTGACCCCCACCAGCAGCCACAGGCGCAAATTAAGCACTGATATGGTGTTAGAAGAGATATGCATTTGGTATTGAAGATTTGTGTAGTATTTCAAAGTTCCTTTCTTTATTGGAGATGAATAACAGAAGCAGGGTTTCCCAGCACAGATATCAATATAACGTTTTTTAATGTTGTAAGCTTCAATTCCATAGTACTGCTGTTATAGGAGTAACATTTCATTTAAGAGACTGTGTACATAATATGCCCCTTACTGTACCTCATAAAACCTTGATTTTCCAGTGCCTGTAACCTAGGGAAACAACACTTAGGGGCCGATTATGATGTTGTTCGGAAAGGCTCCGAAAGGCACTGGGTTCCTCCGAATCTGATTCGGAACCCGTCTTTCTGACCGAATCGGAAAGCCTTCCGACCGACCGATTACGATAGTCAGAAAATGATCGGACTTTCTGACTTACTGGAGTAACTGAGTCCTTCGGAGCCGACTCGTATGGGTCTAGGGATCCTGTTTCCGACCGACTTATAACCATGTCGGATTCAGACAGGCTTTCTGAATCGGTTGTTCCGAGACGGATCGGTTGTGGGAATCTGACTTTGGGGTGCAGTAGCAGGCCCCCCCTTCCCTAGTGCCTTCCGAATGGGGCCCGTGGGGGTACCCATGGTACCCCTCTTCAATATCATGCACAGTGTGGCAGGCACCATGGGGTGCTTGCCACAGGGTTCATGATTTTCCCCACCCACCCCCTTTTTTCAAGGGGAGCCTGTGAAGTCGGTCAGAACACAGGTTCCCATTGAAATCAATAGAAGTCCGACCGAACGGTGTTCGGAACCATTGTATTCGGTCGGTCGGACTCCCCAAATCCGAGTCGGTCGGAAACCATTCCGAGACCGAGTTGGTCGGAATGCTTTCTGACTGACATCATTATGAGGCCCTTACTTTCTTCCTAAAGTTCCACCAGAAGTGTGAATAAAGGATTGCTGGTGATCAAGTCAAATAAGGCAATATAGGCGACTCAGGGCCAGGTGTACAACCATTATATGCGGTTGCAAAGGGGATTTCGGCCCCATTGCAACCGCAAAATAGGTCAGCCCTATTGCGGTCACAAAACACAAGCAGTTTACCACCCTTCTCAGAAGGGCGATAAAGCACTCGCAAACGGTGAAGGGGTCCCCAGGATGGATGCGCAAAGATTTGTATTATAAATGAAATTGAAAAGTTGAATTTTTCTTTTTTAAATGCATCCCGTTTTACTTTATGTTAAACGGGATGCATTTAAAAAAAAAAAACTTCTTTATTGACAAAGCAGTCCCAGACATGGTGGTTTGCTGACCACAGCAGGCCACCATCCCTGGGAGTGTCAGCCATTCCCAATGGGGTAGCAAATTGTGACAGCCTCATTAATATTCATTAGGCATGCAATTTGCGATCCATTGGGAATCGCAAACTGTGTCTGAGACACTGTTGTACATTTAATTTTGCGCCTCGCAATTTGTCACAATTTGCGAGTCGCAAAATTCAGTAGTCGTACATCTGGCCCCAAGTCTATAATCAAAATGTCAACGTGTCAGTGTTATAGTTGCTCCAGTCTCTGAAACAGTGAAATGTTGGTTTTGCTCATCGCTAACAGCGAGAAGTTTTAAAGTTACAAACGAAGGATATTGCAGTTTTTTCCGGACTTTATTTAACAAGGTTTTATACTTGGGCACATTCTTCTCATACAACTTTGCATTTACAGAGGACTAATAAAATGAACGTTAATTCAATAACATACAGGGATACAAATATTTATATTAAAGCAAGGTTCCACACATTTTGCTGGCACCTCCAACAGTTATCATACTGTGCACCACCTTCAGTTTCCAATGCCATTAAACTTTATTATCTGCATTAGCTTGGTGAAGTAGATGAAGGCCTGCTGAGTGATAAACCTGTGTTTTGATAAATGTGCCGACAGGCACCCGGGTCTTTTCGAATTTGGAGAATTTACCATGGACTATAGAATCAATTGCTCCATTACAAATATCGACCAGAGTTTTGCCCACTACATACTAATTGTGATCATTGCAGGTGCCTTCCAGGTATGTGCTATCCATATTCTAGCGACCAGTAACACATGGGTTATCAGTTTCCCCATCAATGTTGTAGATGGATATTCAGTGCCCACCCGAAAGATCAAGGTCAGAGGATTAGATTTCAGAGTTATCTCACAAATGTTTTTTATCTGAAAAAGGACTTGTATCCACAAAAATCCTTATTGACTTACAGAACCACCACATATCAGCTATATCACTCTTTTCAGCACCACACTGCCAGCATCCCGGATTAGGGGGGGGAATGGGTGGGAGGGGTGAGGGTAACCACACATGACGTTAAACCGAGTCAGAGTCAAATACCATTTTAGCAATATTTTATAATACAGTTTGAGATTTTAATACCAGACTGTTGGTTTCTGTGTCATTTATCATTGAATCTAACATTATTTATTATGAAAAGTTAGCTTTGGTGTAAGCAATAAATGAATGCTATGTTTGGAGTTGCATCTAATGGAATGCTGGCTTCTTCACCACCGCAAAAAGAACAATTGATGGACAGAATGCAGAACAATGTCATACATTCACCCCAGTACAGAGATCTGGGCCTAAATCCATCATTTTGTTGCTCACCATGCCATTCCAGTTTGGACCCAGCCATATGCAAATCAGTCATGACCCTGCGCCCAATGGGAACAGTCCAGCCCGAACTGCCAGGCCAGGTCCTCCCTGGACTGGAAACAAGAATCCTAGGACTGGTTTAGGGCTTTCAGCCCTCATCAGCCAGGATAGCTTGACTCCAGTGGCATGGAGAGCCTGGGACCCACTCTGGGCACACTCGTCCTTCTCGGGGTGACAAATGCAAAAAGAACAATTGATGGACAGAATGCAGAAAAATGTCATACATTCACCCTAGTACAGAGATCTGGGCCTAAATCCATCGTTGTTTTGCTCACCATGTCATTCCAGTTTGGACCCAGCCATATGCAAATCAGTCTTGATCCTGTCCCCAATGGGAACAGTCCAGCCCGAACCAGGCCAGGTCCTCCCTGGACTGGAAACAAGCATCCTAGTACCGGTTTCAGGCTTTCAGCCATCATCAGCCAGGATAGCTTGACTCCAGTGGCATGGAGAGCACAGGACCCATGTCTGGGCATACCCCTCCTTCTCAGGGTGACAAATGCAAAAAGAACAATTGATGAACAGAGTGCAGAACAATGTCATACATTCACCCCAGTACAGAGATCTGGGCCTAAATCCATCGTTTTTTTTGCTCACCATGCCATTCCAGTTTGGACCCAGCCATATGCAAATCAATCTTGACCCTGCGCCCAATGGGAACAGTCCAGCCCGAACTGCCAGGCCAGGTCCTCCCTGGACTGGAAACAAGCATCCTAGGACCGGTTTCTGGCTTTCAGTCCTCATCCGCCAGGATAGCTGGACTCCAGTGGCATGGAGAGCACAGGACCCACGTCTGGGCATACTCGTCCTTCTCGGGGTGACAAATGCAAAAAGAGCAATTGATGGACACCCCAACAGGGTAATGCGAGCATCCCTGGCGCCAACAAAGGAAAGTTGACTTATGCATCACTCATAATGGCTTTTTGGCCATGTCACCAATAATGGCATTCAGGATTCAGTGTCAACAATAATGGAATGCTGGCTTTTGTGTTACTTATAATGGAATGTTTGCTCCGCGTAATGATACATTGGCTTCTGTGTCACCATCAATGGCATGTTGGCTCCTGCTGCACTAATAATGTCACTCTGTCATCAGTGTTACAAATACTGGAATGTTATTTCTCCACCAAGAAGAAAGGAATGTTGTTTCTACATCACCAATAACCCAATATTAGTATTTAACTTTTGCTCATCCATTATAATGGATATTTTAATCTCAACTATTAAATAGAAGAATGAAGTCCAAGTCACTGAGTAGTCATTGTTCCTTTATTAGACACTAGTTACGCAACACTGGCATCTTATTTACTAGCAATGGGATTTTGGCATCTCCGTTAGCAGTAAGAAATTGCTAGCATATCCTTGTGTCCTTCGCAATGACCTTGTGGCTTCAAAGAAACACTTACAGTCAAACATGCAAAACACTATTTCCACTGGCACAAAAGTCTGCTTTTAGTGGGGTGGAGGCTGTGCACAGTTTGGCACTCACTTGATGAATGATTTAATTTATCTAAACATGGATGTGATGGTGAACTCCCATCAATATATCTCAGAGAAGAAGCTCAAGGGACCTTGGAATTGTATAATTATGGGTGACCTGTTTATATTAAAATCGTATGGGAGTGATCTTAAAAAATGCTGCGGTTTATCACCAGTTTAAAGGTAGGCCTCCATTGGTCAGCAGTAGTTTTTTAATTGAATCTTCTGAATAGGCTACAGCACATGTTAGCTTCAATCTACAGAGGGAGCAGAGTGTTTGGGTGGGAAGTAGGAGCTGCACTTGCCTTGTAAAGCCCCGAAAGGGCTGGCGTTAGTTGAAGTATGCTATTAGTATCCTGTGAGAGTCAGAAACCCGTCATGTCTCCTATGACCACCCCTCATTATTTTCCTTGCATACATTTAAAGCACATATTCCATTAAGGTTCAACCCTACTTGCTTAAAAAATGCAAGCCTTTCGATCGAGGCACTAGGTGCAGTAAACATGCATTATCTTCTGGGATGTGGTAGCCACAACCACCAATGAAAAGTCAAAGGACAACATCTTTGCCTGCTCTTTTCTACAGTCTGGGCACAGAGGACTCTTTCCATGCTATTCGATGAACAAGTGATCAACAAAGAGTGTACGCCTGCTAAGGTCCATAACTTTTAAAGGTTGCTTGCAATCAGTTCCCTTGAGTGATACATTATTAGTGAGCTTTGCATGTAAAGTGACTTGGCGCTATGATACTTATGACGATGACATTTCTGACTTGATCAGAGTACAGAATTGGTCTGGTGTCCAGGAATTCCAGTGGCCAGCACAGCACCTCCACGATCCTCCTCTTCGGTACATGTAACTGCAGAATACCTTGCCCAACGCAGTCAAAGCTCTGCGGACACGCTTCCTTCCAGCTGAATAGCGTTCCCTATGGGTAATGATTTCTCGCAGTAGGTGGGTAGAACGCTGCTCTCCTGGCACCAGCTGTGCATTCTTTGCAGCTCACTGTTTATAAGTAGGCATTTCTCTTGCTTTATCTCCATCGTGCATATGGTGTGGTGGCACCACTCCGACTGAGAGTCTGCTGTGGAGGGACACTGCTGTGACTGCTATTCCCCGCTGTCATGGTGACCCTGAGTGACTATGAGAAGCTATTACTGTGGTTCCGTCTGGTCACTGCCTGGGTTGCCTGCTCTGGAACCAGGGTTGGGTCAGACAGGATGGAGGTCGATGTACTCAGCTCGCGGAGCGAGGCCAAAACTTCTGCAGAAAGAAAAAGGCAAACAATGTTAAGCAACAACGTTTCCACATTTTGCTGATATGAGGTTGCTTGATCAGAAAGCAGAGAAGATCAGTCAAGGGATCTGTACAGATTTTCACACTATACAGTATAGTGCGACACAACAGCAGTCAATCTGAAGCATACAGAGCTCCTTCACAAAGAACCCTGGGAGAACCATTTATGAGAGTTAGAAACAAGCAACATAGGTAAGGAAAATACCAACTAGTTGAACAAATGGTTTACATGCTTCTCAGTGCGGTGCAATTACTTTTTTATTGTAGCTCACATCACTTCTATAACTAAGATTCTCTGAAAACAGTAGCACTCACCTCCAGGTTGGAATATTTGGCTCAGGGCACAAGCCCTACTCATGGATAATTGAAGTAGGATAAGTGAAAGTGCATGCATCAATAAAGTAGAGGTTCCTACACATTGCATAAGCATCACCCCATTCCCCTTTTCAACAGTGTTTTAGTTTGGCAGCTAAGCTTGTTGGTCACAGGACTTAGGGTTGGCTCCTCTTCCGTTAAGTGACACTGCCAGAGGCATCAGCCCAACACTCTGAAGGTTTCAACCAACAATTTTGAAGAAATCATGTCCTGGAGTTTGTTATAGCACAACAGGGAAAGGGAGGATCTAAACTCAAGAAGTACTATGTATCATTTGAGGATATAATTTAATTTAAAGGACAACAATGATACTTGCCATAATATTTTATAATTTGTTAGTTGACAACTGTGTGTGACATTTCTTAAAAATCTTGTTCTACATGTTGCTGATTGTGTAGGAGAGGAGAAGGATGCACAGTACTCCTGAAATCTGTCCACTGCAAGGCCTGGAGTCGTCCAGGTCCGTCCCATCTGATTGATGTCTGCCTCCACCCAGATGTTAAGTAGGCACCACTTGGGAGTAAGAGGGATTGCCGTGTCCCATAGGGCATTCATACAGTTAACAATTGCCTCCCAATAAGACTGTATGGCCGGACACTCCCAAATAATATGAAAGAAGGTACCTTTCTGAGCACAGGGACAGATTTACGAGCCCCTTGCGACACTTTTACGCCGTGGTTGTGTCACTTTTGTGCGCCACTATGCGACATATTTACAACGTGACGCATCTAGTGAGATGTGTCACGTTGTAAAGGCCTGCGCTACATTATACCTGCGTTAGGTATAATGTATGCAGGGTGGGCGTTCTGTCGCAAGGGAGCCCGTAAAAGTGACGCAGTGAAATCTACAAGATTTCACGGAGTCACTTTTATGTCCCTGCTGCGACGCAGCACAGCAAGTATAGGGCGCCCCTGACCAGTGGTGGATTTGCATTGCGCTTGCGACACAACTCCAGCACTGCTTCACCTATACGCTGACAGATGCGTCATGGATCTCTCTATCCTTGCGCCACGGTGCGCCGCATTGTAAATGGGGCGCATCCATGGTGGCGCAAGGGGTTTCTAAAATCACGCAAAATAACTGGCGCATCCCTGCTGATATGCAGAGATGCGCCAGTTATTGTAAATCTGCCCCCCAGTTTCTATGGCAGGTATCATTCGGCACCTGACCCGTTTTCACCAGCGTGGTACAAGCGAAGTAGGCTTTATGTAGTATCTTAAGTTGTACCAACTGAACTCCCTCCCTGATTACTTCTTCCCTTGGCGAGACCAGTGCCTCCGACCACTCGTTGCCCTCCATACCTCCCAAGTCCACAGCCCACATCCCACATCTCATGCAGACAGAGAAGAGTGTCAGGGAAGTTGTTGATGATTTTCCTGTACGTGAATGAAATCGCTTTACGTTCCATGTGCTCGTCTAACACGCGATCTTCCAGAGGAGAGGAGTCAGGCAGTTTGTCCCCCGTGGGTATTGTTGATGGGAGCGCATGTCTAACCTGCAGGTAGGGGAATACCTCAGTGTTGCCCATGTTGTAGTCCCTCTGGAGATCAGCGAAAGGGAAGACTTTTCTCCGCATCCATAGATCTCCTATTTTAGACAGGCCTATCGGGCCCCACTTGTCAAAGTCCGGCAATGCCCCCAGCGTACCCAAAGCCGCCGAGTCCCACAATGGTGTGGAGAACGTCAATCTACCCTTCCACCTCAAAGCCTCATGGGCTGCATGCCAGAGGCCGATCGTCACTGCCATCGGGCCCTGTTGCAGCGGCCTCAACGGTGCAGATTAGAGGGCTTCTAGGTACCCTCCAGGACACATCATCTGGCAATCCATACGGATCGATGGTTCATTGGCTGGTAGGTGCATCCATTAGTTAATCGTAGCGAACTGTGCCGCCCAGTAACACTTCTGCAAATCTGGTAGTGCAATGCCACCATCATACCATCCCCTCGTAAGCTTACAAAGTGCTATTCTTGCTGATCCTCCGTTTCATAAAAGTGTACACACAGTGTAGGGTTTATTGCTTTAAAATATTGCAGTGCGACAGGGTATGGCGCATTATGGAAGGCATACAAAAGAAGGGGCAGTGCCTTCATCTTAAAGAGTGCCGCTCTCCCAAGGAGGGACAAAGGCAAGGATCTCCAGTGCTGGACGTCTTTCTTCAGCCTATCCAATGGGGGAAGGAGGTTTTTCTCATAGAATAGAGCGGGATCCACTGTAGCAAATATCCCCAAGTAAGTGAAGCCTTCCATGGTTATTCGGATCTCACAGTCCCTAGGTAGGGCTGGCAGTTGGCCATGAAGAATATATATAATTGATTTTGCTCAATTTATCGTGTAGCCAAAATAACGGCCAAATATAGCAAGTATATTAATTATACTGGCAAGGGAGTGTTTGGGTTCAGTCATATATAGCAGGATGTCATCGGCATATAATGATATTCTGTCTTCCCACTGATCCGACCAACGGAGACCCCAGAGCACGGGGTCCATATGGATCCATGCAGCCAGAGGTTCCAACATCATGGCGACAGGAGAAGGGAAAGCGGGCATCCCTGACGGGGGCCACGTTGTAGAGGGAAAATGCGCAGTATATTTTTCCATTGGTCACTACCTGGGCCAGTGGTTCAGTGTAAAGGAGTCGCATCCAGCTCAGGAATCTAGGCCGGAAGCCTAATTTTACTAGTACCTCAAAGAGGTAAGGCAATTCAAAGGTATCAAACGCCATGCGGTCGTCGAGTGATAAGATAACCATATCCTCTTCAAAGTACCTCGCCCTACCCAGCACTCCAAGCAATAATTCTCCCCAGCATAAATCCGGATTGGTCTGGATGTACCGGCTTGGTTATCTCCTGCAGCAACCGGGAGGCTAATAATTTAGCTAATATTATAACTTCAGCATTGAGGAGAGAGCTAGGCCTATAGGAGGCATAGTTATATTGTGTTTTCCCTTCCTTATGTATGGTGACGATCGCTGCTATTCTTTGGTCCCTAGGGAGTTTCCCACAATCCCGGCAATCTTCAAACATCCATAATAAATGCGGAGCAATTTTTGGTGCTGTGAGTTTGAAGAGCTCTATAGGTAGCCCATTGGGGACCAGTGCTTTGCCTACATTTGAATCGCGATTTGCCTGTACTATTTCCTCTTGTGTTAAGTCTCCTTCAAGGAGGCTTCTTTCATCAGCAGAGAGAGTGGGGAGTGGTATGTCAGTCAGGAATTCGCAATATTTCTCTGCAGCTGCAGAGCTAGAGGGGGAGTAGAGGTGTGAGTAGTAGGAAGGAAAAGACTGCGCAATGGCCCACTTATCAGTAATCCACCTTCCCCTTTCTAATTGGAGCCTCAGTACCCACACTCAGAGGCTGCTCATGTACTTATGAAATGTGCTGAGGAAAGCTGATTTAATTTAGGGCATCTCATGCTGCAAGCATCCAATGTTTCTAAGTACTTGAACATCAACAGACAAAGATTGAGGAGCCAGCTGCAAGTAAGCTTCTCAGCTGATGGAACAAATGCAATTGGCCAAGGTAATGATGTTTGATGGCCTTGTTCGAGGTTAAAAAATATTTCCAGCCTTATTTTTGTAAGGACTGGTAGACTCTATATGTTTCCAGGAACCACGAATGGTACTCCTGGAGATAGTGTTGATAAGAATATTTCCATTGTTTTAGTGGCACATTTGTCAGTGGCCCCTGTGATAATAGACACAATGTTGTTAGAGAGAGAGATACTGCTTAAAAACATGCAACCTCTCACCAACATTAGGAGGCATGCTTCATCGGGGTTATCCTTTACCAGCACGTTCCTAATGCTAGGCAGACTCGTCCAGAGCTCTTGAAGTTTTTTGATATATGTTTAAGGTGGAGAAAATGGAAGGTCTCAATGTCTGCTAAAATCGCATTAGATTAGGTCTCATTAGAATCAGATTGAAGGTACAAGCATGGGATATACTTGTGCACCAATCCCGGCAAACCACTATGTTCACAGTTTCAAACAGGGGTTTATTTATCCTGACTCACATCTCTTCAAGAATAAAATAAACATTTGAAAAAGATACACAGATGATATTTTGATCATCTGGGACAGTAAGAGGGAATTCAACTGAAGATTTCATCACTTGGATCAACTACATCAAACAAGAACTTGAAATTTACCATGTCAACACATAAACAGAGCCTCGCCTTTCTCAACTTTAAAATGATTACAGCAGATGGATGCCTTACCACTACGTTATACATAAAGCCTACTGACTGGAATTCATAAAGAAGTTTTGACAGCCACCAGCCCGTGTCACTTTCAGAGAATTTAACAGTAGTACAATTCCTCAGACTCAACAGAACATTTTGATACCGATTTGTAACCAACATTATTTGCGTTCAATGTAATAGAGTGGTACACATATGATCAAGGAAAGATCATAAGCACTGACAAATCACTCTTTGGGGTCTACAGAAGCTCAGAGGTTATTACCCCTATGGAGACTGTAGTACCTGTTAACAGACTAGACCAATTGAAACTATTGACTATGGTCTGACACCTGTTTGGGAACGAATGAAATTCACCACCTGTAAAAGCACTAATGTGATCTACCGTTTAGAATGCCCATGCCACTGCAGATACGTGGGCATGACCACCAGAAAGATATAGATCAGGATACAAGCACACAAATCATTAGATGGGGAGTCTTGACCACCAGAATTGATTACACACCTCAAGAACACCAACATGCCCCTGACAGGCTCAGTTAGACCGCTATTGAGAAACTCAAAGGCAATAAGGGTCCAAACCTGAAACAGTTTTTTGCTGTGGAAAGAACAGAAATGGATATATCAGCTGGGCACTGATAAATCAGGTCTAAATGAAGAGATTAAGTGGAACAAAAAACCGCACTTTGATATTTGCCTGTCTCAGAAATTTCATGCATGCCTTCTTCCTCTTCTCTGGGTTTTATATGGTATGGAGGGTCCACACACCATTTAACAAGGAAGGTTATCATTTCTGGACAATTCTCTAATACGAGTGATGTGTTAGCAACTCCTAACAGTCATCTGCTACTGGGGGACAAACAATAAAGGGTTTGAGCCGTGATGTAATTGTTTTTGACCTTTTATGCTGTGGAACCTTTTTAATTTAAGATTCACCGTTGAAGAGCTAATCCTTAATTTGTTTATCAACAAATAACCACAGGATATGTTTTTAATTCATTATTAATAGAAATTCAATGTTTTTGACCCTAGTTATTTTTTGTGTTTGCTACCTAACTCTCAATGCTTATCACAGCATTGAGATCCCAGCATCCTTATACTTACCTACCTCTTTCTTCATAGCATGATGTTGCCTGACTCTCTCGACTTTCCTATCTGTAAAACACACAATTCCACTTTCCAGTGTCCATGCTTTTTTTAAATATTTGCAAATAAGATTCATTACTCTCGGATTTGTGTCAATCGGTAATTCATAACCCTTTTCCGATAATGTTTTGATATTTTCTGAAACATTATGTATCCTAACTACAGACAAGCATTCTTTTGGAGCAAAATGAAAGTCAATTTCTCTTCCAACATAATAGAGGTTGGGACGTTAATATATTCCAACAAGTTACCGATATAATGTAGTTGCTATGGTTATGCGTACACTATGACAGTAGAACGTCTGAATGTGGAAAGCGCAAGGACACTCACCGCATCAGGAAGCATTAATCTCCTTAGGTGGCTGCCTATTGCGTCTGATTCCAGCATGGAAAACAAAGCCTGGAGGGCAACGGACAGGGATGACTCAGTGGGACACTTTCAGCGGAATCACTGAAGGAGACTTTCTGTCGGTCATAGATGACTTGAGAAAGGACCTGGCCTATGGCCTCACCCCAGCTCTGATATTGTTAGATCTGTCTGCGGCCTTTGCACCGTCAACCACAAGATTGTTTTGGATTGTTTGTGGTTGGCGGGTTTCAGAGAGACTGCTTTAAGATGGCTTACCTCCTTTTTGGAAAATAGAACTCAAGCATTGTAATTTAAATCATTCGGAGCAGAAGATCTGAAGATTGAATGTAGGGTTCCACAGGCGTCTGCTTTATCTCCTCACCACTTTAATATTTACACCCAACCTCTTATTGAAGAACTTGTGAAAAGAGGGTGTAGGATATACAAATATGTTGATGATTGTCAAATTACACTTCAACTGGACTTGCTGGAATGTGTACAAGATCATTTCAGAGATGTGATGTGCTTCATCAGTGGTAGGATGAAGCAGAATCGCCTTACATAAAATGCAGACAAAGTCGAAATTGGGGCGTTAGGAAAAAACACCATTTATGCATTAGTCCTTCTGGCCTGTTGCTATGGGCTCGCTCCCCTCTCCAAAACCAGTGGCAAAGACTCTACGAGTATGTGTGGATCAACATCTTTCTTTTACACCATACATCAGTGAGTGGACCCAAATGTATCTTTATGCTAAAAATGATAAGTAAAATACAGTCTTTTCTTATCCTGAATGCTACGAAGACTATTATGGAGGTCGTGATTGGTGCCAGATCAGAATATGCCAACCGTATCTTTCTTGGGCTCCTCACAGGTAACATCAAGAGACTGCAGCTGGTCCAGAACGCGGCGGCCAGGCTGGTGTTTTGAATCCTTCATAGAACATGGACAACTCCATATCTGAAGAAGCTGCACTGGCTACCAATTAAAAAGCACATTACTTTTAAAATCTGCAGTTTAGTCTTTAAGTCCCTTAGAGGGATGGCTTCAGGATTTCTGAAAGTTCGATTACATAGTTACTCCCCTAAAAAGGAGCTTTGCTCCGTATCCACTAATATTGGTAGTACCTAGATTTCAGAAAACTGGAGCAGAGGGGTGTAGTTTCTCTGTGCTAGACCCCAAGTTGGGAACGCCTTACCAAGTGAGATCCGCCTGATCACGGACCTAATTTCATTCAGAAAGGCATTTCAGGAAAGCTTTTGGTTAAAACAGCAGGAGTTTTACCCCTCTCAATAGCTATTTCTTAATCTGTTAGCACCAAAAAACCTTCAGGTGAATAATGCACTTTATAAATAATACCTAACATAACATAACACGTTTGATAGAGGATCACTTTGAATTGCCCTATTAAAATTGAGAATTATTGTTATTTTTAAAGCGCATCTGTTACCCAAGGGTGTCCTGGCGCTAGAATGACGTTGTACAGAGGCCTAACATAGGAGGAGAATGACAAAGATTAAACTGTAAAAATACATGTTTTCAAGGCCTTCCTGAAATCAAGAAGGTGAGTCATGCCTCGAAGAGGCAATAGGAGTTTGTTCCATTCCTTGGCTGCACCAATCACAAAGCTTCTGCCAGCCAGTTGGCTTTTTTTGCAAGTGGCACCGCTACTAGTTTTGCTTCTGAGGAATGCAGTGATCTTGTGGGTATATACCAGTGGAAATGCCATTTTAGGTAGTGGGGCCCATTTCCTTGAAGGGCTTTGTGGACCAAGCACAAAGCTTTAAACTGAACACACTTTTTGACTGGCAGCCAGTGGAGTCTTTTAATCTCAGTTGAGATTGAGGCATATTTTGGCATGCCATGTCAGTAACCTGGAGGCTGCATTCTGAAAAAGATGACGTTTTTTCATAAGGCCTTCCTGAATGTTGAGGTAGAGACCATTACAGTAGTCCAGTCTTGACATAGCTAACGCAGTAATGACTGTTTGTTGACTGTCTTTGGGCAGAAATGGCATAATTTTTTTGCAGGATCTCAGAATGTACGATGTCGAAGACGCCACTGCATTCACTTGATCCCTAAAACTAAGTTTATTGTCAATATAGATTCCCAAATGTTTTACATTCCTAACCGGAGTAGGGAGAGGACCCAGTGTATCTGTCCACCAAGCCGGGGTCCAGGAGTTAGGATCATGGCCGAACAGTACCACCTCCATTTTGCTGGAGTTAAGTTTCAGGCAACTTTGGGCAATCCAAGGGGGCGATAGAGGGCGCAAGGCGAGATGACTGCGTTGTAACGCAGGTCCGCTGGACAGAGTGAATAACGGTTAAAATCCTGCTGCTCCCGCACTAAGAAAAACGACGTTGTGCTGCCGACAGTCCATAGCTACCCTGAAGCGGAGAAAATACCGTGGGGCAGCCTGTTTTCATTGCTAATATCGGAGCCCGAAACAAGGACCGGCGCTCATAAAATGGCGGCGCTGCTCAGATAGAGCTTTGAGAGGCCGCTGTGAGTGGTAGGCAGAAACTGAGCCAGGAACCTACGATCGGTCCCGCGCGGTGCTACCGCCGGCATACCAGCAAGCGAGCAGCGCATGACTTGAAGACCAGCTGAGCGCATCCCCGGTGAGTGGGCCTACTGTCGGTGAGGCATGCGAATCCCCGTGGTGGGGTGGCTCTGCGTCAGGCCTTCCGACTTGCGCCCCTCCCGGTGTACTGTGGGCGATTAGAGCGCCGGTTGTGGCTGTGCCTCGTATGCGGGCCTGCGGGCGCTGGGGCGGCTGGAGCCGATGCGAGCAGTGACAGGCTATCTGAGGCGGCACACCCCCTGAGTGCAACGGACTGGCGTGCATACCTGCCTCACAGAGTGGAGTGAAGGCGCAGACACGGTACAGATAAGAAGATTGAAGGAGGAATAGATCCCTGAACTCCTAAGGGGCTGCGCAGATCATGGAGCTGGTGTGTGTGGCGGTGATGGCCCCCTCTCCCCGTTGGACCTAGGTGCTCTGAGCGCCTACAATCGGTACGGGATTGGCAGTGAAAAGGCCCAACTTGAGACTGGGTGAAACCACTACAGAAGCTGATTCTGCCTGACTTCCTATGTACAGTGTTGAGGCCTGAATTTGCCCGCGGCGCTTCAGGAACGTTTTGGGACTGCGCTGCATTGTTGGGCGGATTGGGCAGGGATCATACTTTGTATAGCTTGCTCAGAGTGGCAGCGGAGCTCACATTGTGGTGACACCAAGGATTAGCGACTGTGTCTCTGCGGAGCGGGGAGGTGAACTGATACGGCAGTAGCTGCACAGAGGAAAGGAGGTGCCTCTGTCTATCGCCATTTGCTACTGAAAACTATCCTGGGCCACAGCACTACAGGAGATACCATGGGGAAGACTGAGAGCAATCAGCCCCGATTGACCTTTGAACCACGCAAGGCCAGCAAAACCAGACGACAGGCTGCTTCGGACACGGAAGCAGACGTCCCATCAGACAGTCTTCGTACTATAGAAAAGACACTCCTAGCTTTACAGAACAGCCTGCAATCTATCGATGGTAAGATAGATAATCTGAACCTCAGAATGGACCACATGTCCGCTAAATTAGACAAACATGCAATGCGGTTAGAAGAGGCGGAAACCCGCATTTCTGAAGCTGAGAATGAACTGCAGCAAACGACAGAAAAAACTCTTGCCATGGAGAAGGTGTTGGCTGTGATACAGGCAAAGAACGAGGATTTGGAGGCGAGGTCCAGGCGAAACAACATACGTATAGCAGGACTGCCCGAATCCATCAAAACCAGACGCCTAGAACCCTACATCGAAAACCTACTACAGTCGATATTTGGAGCTGAGAGCCTCTCAAGGATGCTGATAGTGGAACGGGCGAACAGGTCGCTGGTGGCCTGGCCACCACCTGGGGTTCCCCGCGCCCCATAATTGCGCGATTACTTAACTATCGAGATCGGGACACTATACTACGTCTTGCTAAAGAGAAGGGGAATATAATTCACTTCGGTAATCAACTGGCCTTCTATCCGGACTTTACTGTGGCTGTGCAAGCGGCAAGAAAAGAATATCAGCCGACCAAAAAGCTCCTTATCGCGGAGAAGATCCCTTACGCAATGCTGTATCCTGCGCGTCTGTGCAGAGACATTGACGGGCGATCGAAGATCTTCAACACTCCGAAGTCGGCATTGGAATATGCGAAAACGGAAACATCGAGAGTCTCCTGTCCAACCAGACGAGAACGGTGCCGGTTCATCGCAACACGGCTCAGACTGATCGCTGACGTTGGCTGGCCTGGGACTCGTGGGATGATCTTCCGAGACATTAACAGACCCCTGCTGGTGAACTGCATACTAGTGATACGCACCGGCATCGGACAGCTGACATCACACAACCTGTGGCTTTGAGAACTGGCTGTACAGATAAGATTATTTACTCTTTACTGAGGGGAATTGTCTAGCATACTCATGTGTTTAGGATGAAGCTAATGGGGCGGGGACTGTACACACACTGTTCTTCATCCACCTCCCGCACAACCTGGGAGGGGAAAATGTGCCTCTGCGTTTCCCGATGGGTGATCCCCAACACTGTTGGACTATTCTGTTTTCTGGGTAATGCGGGGTGGGGGATGGGATGGCTTTGGCAGGTTAGGGTTGCTGAAGTGGGTGGGGGAAGTGGGGCCTGGCAGTTCCGGATAGTTACAGTGGGTAGTATTGAAGGATATTAATGATACGTTTGGAAGGGGGCGGGGGGCTAGGATTTCTTTGATGTTATTTGGATTTGGTTATCTGTGATTGCACCTCTAGACTGGACACGATTGACATGCACTTGCGCGACAATGTGCTCCCTGCCTCATAACACGCTATCCTATCACCAAGGACACACTGGAAATGGGTGACAAATGCATATGTTTGACATGGAATGTTCGCGGCCTCAATTCCCCTCACAAGATCAGACAAGTATTTGCCTATCTAGACAGACAGGTTACCCAAATTACTTTCCTACAGGAAACGCATCTGACCGCTAACGGCGGAGGCTAAGATTTCGTGCAGATGGGTGGGGTATAAACTCGCCTCGTCTTATTCATCCTACGCTAGGGGGGGTTTTGATCCTGGTCAAAAAAGGTATACCCTTCACACCTCTTAAAACATACACTGATGCCGAAGGGTGGTGCGCTATGGTGCATGGTAAGCTGGGCATGTCCCTGATTACTATTCTTAATGTTTATGGTCCTGTGGTGGACGAACCGCAAGTCTTTCATCGTATGCTTTCTGAATTACGTGGCTGGCCGGAAGCGGCTCTTTTATGGGGAGGCGACCTTAACACACACTTGAACCCTAGTAAGGATAAATCCAGTCCAAATATCTCGCGCACAGTGAAAGTAGCCCACTGTATTAAAACTGCCATGATGGAATTCGGCCTGGTGGATGCCTGGCGCTTACGCAACGAGGAGACTCGTGGGGGGACACATGCAACGCCTGCACATAACAGCTGGTCTCGCTTGGACTACTGGCAACTGAGCGAGGGGGCCAACGAGTGGGTTATTGAGGTTGGGCCTGATGGAGTAGGTAAAACAAAATTTTGTATACCTTCTCTAATTTGCATGGAATTAATTACGTAATCATTCTAAAAACAATTTACATAACTTGTTTGAAGTGGAAGTGATATTAATCAACATTTGCACATTGATAAACACCGAATACACGTGGGACTAAATTGCAAATTGCATGGCTGAATTAAATAATTAACAATTGGTACGCAAACTAACTTTAGATTGTGGTGAAATAGTAAAATTGCATGATTTTTACTGCTTTGTAATTGTATAGTGGCTTAAAATTTATCGTATGGTAAGTATTATTGCTTTAAATGTCGATGCAACTAGGAAAATACTAATATATAATAGGATTAGTGCGGGTTTTAGCATTAGAATCTTCATTTCTATATTTTAATTGCTGTTATATCTATTTTTGCTTAAGTTAACATTCGGGCCTACTAGGCACGCACGATGATTTCTGCGCATGCCCAGATGGCTTTGGGATTATGAGATGACTTGAACTCCTGACATCGTGTTCCCTGTCAAGGGCAATGTGTTGGTGACTTGACCGCAAGCCAAAAGATGATTTATTGAGAAACTTGGGAGAAGACAAGGGACGAACCTGTCAATAGGACCCTTTTACCTTGAAATGATACATTTGCCGTTCGTGCCTGAGAAGCAGGAAAATAACTTTCAATTTGTGAACTTTGTGCAAGTCACTATGGAGAACCAGTTTGCTCTCGGAAAATGACATGAACCATTGATAACCCCGAACTGTGTAATCAGAACATTTGGTCTGCCCCTAAAGTTGCCATATCTTGTATGAAGTAAGGGGAAAAAGGATATAAAAAAACCCTCATCAGTCATTATGTGCGGTATTGTGCTGTGTGGAGGGTTGGTGTTGGAGTTGTGATTGCGTTTGTCTTTGGGTTTATTTCCTTTAAGGAGAAGTTCTTGTTGGGTGGCCGTTCTTTTTCCAAACTCTAAAATGCATTCTATGCTGTCATTCTGAGTGTGGTATTGATCCATGCTCCGGATTGATGTATGGACTTTGCTGAATATCTGAACTTTATCACGCCGCATCCTGTAATTTGTGCGACGGGTTGATCCTTTGATGAGGGTCAGGCTGTCATTTTTCCAAGGGAGTCTTCACCTGAGAATGCAGATAATTCCCTATGTGATCTGAAGCTATCGTCATCTATCCATTGGTAAATGTTTTATTGCTTTTCCTTATATCCATGTCTGAGAGTATTTTCTATATGTTTAATTTTTCTTTAATAAATCAACATTTAAATAATGAGCTTTAGTCAGTAAATGCAAGATTTAAAAGTTCTATAACTGTTTAGATAAACAAAACTGAAATAATAAGAAACGAGTCTGTGGTTCTTTAATAAATTACTGAGAATATCAAATGTTTTCCTAGGCTTTAATCGTGATTTAGCTGGTTCTATTCCCCATCAACCAGTCCAACTAGTTGGTCCATCGACCAAACAGTGGAGTGCCTTGATGATAAAGTCAGGATTATGAAGGGTGTATATAGAATGTATATATAATTTAGTAGAAAATTAGTCCTGACAGGTAATAAGGTATCCACTAGGCCCAGCAGCCTTTCTCCTGTGTACAGATTCGAGTGAGTGTGTGGATGAGAAGCGTGTTGGTGTTATGGGCCCCACCAATGAATTAATGTATGAATGAACTGTTGTGAATAAGGATCTGTGACATAAGGAGATTATGTAAAATGTTGTCCCCCTCGCTGGATCAGTATTTCGTAGTAACAGAGGTGATGGTTACTATTGTATTGGTTTGGTGATTATTGATTTATGATTAACACTATGTGTTGAGTATTGTTTACGTTGAGCGTAGTCGGTAAAATTGAAGCTTCCGGGAAGTAGGGAGTGGATTTCTGTGGAATTAACATTGTCTGGTTTCAAGAATTGTGATATACGGAATTGCGTTATGTTAGGGAAATCTCCGTATGAATGTGTGTGAGTGAAATTGCAATAGGTTTTCTTGTGAAACTCTGGCCTTAATTCTCAGGAGCATTGTAGTCTCCACATGTGTTTTATCCCCAGAGAAACGGGTTTGCCTTTTTGCTTGATAGAAGGGTAAGGTAGAGGGAAGTGCTACTTTATCGGCGAAAACGAAAAATTCTGTGGTAGGGTAGAGGTAAGCACTGCCTACTGAAAAGACAGAATTCTTGTGTAAATGAGAAAAGCTATCTCTTTGGTTTAGTGAAACAGGCAATGGAAATGTGTTTATGTTGTTACTAACAGAAAACTTGATGAAAGCTTGCCGATAAATTTTGTAAAGGAGGGGTCAGCGAGAGCAGGAGTAGTGGGAAAAGTTGACGCCGGAAAGACCGCGCTGGGATTGGTCAGCTGCGGAAAGACAAAGCTTTCACTGATTGGTGCGTTAGTGTGAGACGCGCTAGGATTGGAAAATTATAAGTGACGTAGACGCTCCGGATTGGTGCGTTAGTGTGAGTCGCGCTAGGATTAGTTAGAAAACTGAGAAGCCGTGAAAAGGTGAATCGCGGAGCTTCACTGATTGAGAGTTTGAAAAATAAAACAAGATGTATTACGATCCGCCTGAAAAGGAGAAAAAGTCATGGTTTGGGAAAATGAAAGACCTATTCAAGAAGGATAAGCCGATTGTAACTACGGAAGGACAGATACTTCCTCCACCGAAAACGCCTGCATCCTTTATGGCGGCGAAATATGGTTATCATACATGCATTTGGTTGGAAAATTGGGTAAAATATACCAAAGATGATGGAATACTAGCGTTTCTGTAAAATGGTTCATTTAGCCTAGCTGTACTATGAAATTTAAGAGATAGAATGATGAGATTAGAACCGAAACCCAGACCTACCCAATTTGAGGCTTTGACTGAATGGGAAAAAGAGATGTATGAAAGAGAAAGGCATCGGAGTGGTTGAAGGTATAATTATGTATTTGGTAGACATTATGGACAAGAAAGTCATGATGACAGAATGAGAAGATGGCGAAATGCGAGCATGACTGAAGGCATGTTTCCTCTGAGAAGTGCTGGAGATACAGGTGGTAGAAAATGTACGGAGAAGAGAAACAATAATGCGTACTTGGCGCAACTCTAGCAGTTGACCAGACTGGACCCTTTGTGGATGGAAAGGTGAATTAAGTAAATGTTACTTTCCTAGTGGGCAATGGTGCTGCTCGTTCAACTGTTAGATCAGCTGAAGTGAAAAATCTTCCTCTCTAGGGTGAAACAATCCAAGTGGTTGGAGTTTCTAATAAACAGATAAAGGCCCATCTTACCGAACCTGTTATGGTTAGAATAGGGAAATTTGCTGATATGCATCGTTTTGTAGTGTGTGACACTAGTCCTGTAAATCTGTTAGGAAGGGACTTACTTTGTAAAATGAACTGCACCATCTTTTGTACACCTGATGGTATAGCTTTTGAAACGCCAGATGATGATGTTCTTTATAGAATGACAATGGCTAATTTAGAACCAGAAATTACTGATGCATTTGTTATGTTCGATCCAGAAGGAATACCTAAAGAATTAAAAGAAACAGTGAAAACAGAAGTGTGGGACTTCACAGGAGAAGATGTTGGATTAATGAAAAGGGTAGATCCTGTGAAAATAACTGTAAAAGAAGTAAATTATCCGAACATTCCTCAGTATAAATTGACAGCAGAAATAGTTGCAGGAGTAACGCCTGTAATAGACAGAATGATTGAACAAGGAATTCTCAGAGAGATAATGAACAGTCCATGTAATTCACCGATCATGGGTTTGAAGAAGCCGAATGGGACATTTAGAATAGTGCAGGATTTGAGAAAGGTAAATAAAATTGTTGTTCCTTGTTGTCCCATTGTGCCAAACATTTCAGTAATCCTATATCAGATTCCCTATGATGCAGAATGGTACACAGTCATTGATTTGTGTCATGCTTTCTTTTCTATTCCATTGCACCCTGATAGCCAACCAATTTTTGCGTTCCGGTTCGGCGAGCGTATTTTGGCATGATGCCGTATCCCTCAAGGGTATACAGAAAGTCCATCCATATTTAATCAGATCTTAAAGAAATCATTGGAAGATTTAAAAATGCCAGAAAGTTCAGTGTTAGTCCAATATATCGATGATCTGTTAGTGGCCTCTAAGACATGAGAAGCTTGTGTTGTTGACACAATTGCACTGTTAAATCATTTGGCAGATCGAGGACTTAAGGTATCACCATCGAAATTGCAGTTTTGTCAGAAAGAAGTGCAATACTTAGGTCATAAGATTGAAAAAGGCCTGAGAAAAGTAACATTGGATAGGATTAAAATCATTAAAGGAATGAGAGCCCCAATGACACAGAGAGAAGTTAGAATGTTTCTTGGAATGGGGGTGCTGTCGCCAGTGGATTAGTAACTTTTCCTTGATTGCAAAGCCATTGGTACGTCTGACAAAGAGTGATGTGAGAGATCCAATTGAGCTGAATAAAGAAGAGATGCAATCTTTTAAACAATTGAGAGACAGCTTGTGTGAAGCACCGGCTCTTGGAATGCCTGATTATGGAAAAGAATTTGAGCTTTTTTGCAGTGAAAGGGATGGGTGCGCTCTTTCCGTGTTGGTACAGCGACATGGGAAATTGAGACGACCAATTGCCAATTTTTTAGCTGTACTATATGCAGTAGCTGAAGCATTGCCTGGATGTTTGAAAGCAGTAGCTGCAACATGCAAGAGTTTGGAACAAAGTGAAGGAATTATAATGGGACACCCAGTGAGAGTGTTTGTTCCACATGATGTGGCAATCCTTTTTACAAGAAGTAAAACACAGTTCATGACGCATAGTCGTCTAGCTAAATATGAAAAGGTGATTTTGGGTGCTACAAATGTGAATCTTGTAAGATGCACTAATGTGAACCCATCGACATTACTGCCTGATGCTGTGGATGCGGAAGTGAAGGATTATGTTGATCATGATTGTTTAAAAGTGCTTGATTTTTGCACCAAACCGCATCCTGATATAAAAGAAATGCCTCTGAAAAAGTCTGACTATGTGATGTTTGTAGATGGGTCATGCCTAAGAACTGGAGAAGGAATTTTGAGTGCTGCATATGCCGTGTGCACTGTAGCAAGCGTTTTGGAAGCATCTTGTTTGAGAGGAGTACGATCTGCTCAAGTTGCTGAGTTGTTTGCACTGATTAGAGCATGCAAGTTGGGGAAGAATTTGCGAGACACTGTGGTTACTGATAGTCAGTATGGGTTTGGAGTGGTGCATGATTTTGGGCAAATTTGGTCCCAGAGAGGTTTCTTGACGTCGAGTGGAACTCCAATTAGAAATGCAGAAATAGTTGGCAAGTTGCTTGAGGTGAGACAGCTGCCTAAAGAAATAGCTGTTGTGAAATGTACAGCCCATAAGAAAGGAACGGATTATGTGTCAGAAGGAAATGAGTATGCAAATGATATAGCCCAATACTGTGCTCTAAATTTGACTTCATTGAATCGTAACAGGGAAAAGGGAATGGATTTATGTCCCTTGATTTTTACTAACACAGTAAATACATGGGATGAAGTAAAACAGTTATAGGAAGAAGCAGGGGAAGAGGAGAAAAAACAGTGGATAAAATCAGGATGCACACAACGAGAAGTAGACAGAGTTTAGGTTTACAGAGATGGAAGACCAGTAATGCCTGATAGCATGATTTCTACCATGGCACGGATGTACCATGGGCAGGCACACATTGGAAGTGATGCCATGATTAGACTTTTTTAAACAAACATGGTATGATGCCAAATTCCGGCTTATAGCTGAGAGCCTTTGCCAGAGATGTCTCATTTGCCAGCAATTTAATCCAGGAAGGAAAACTGCGGTGAGCTTGGGAACAATAGGACGGGAGGGAGGTCCTTTCACTCGAATGCAGCTTGATTTCATTGAAATGCCCTCATGCAACAGGTTAAGATATGTACTGGTGATCGTTTGTCTGTTTTCTAGTTGGGTTGAGGCTTACCTGACCAGAAGAAATGATGGAGTCACTGTTGCAAAACTCCTACTGAGAGAGTTCATTCCTAGATTTGGTTTCCCAGTAACGATTGAAACAGATAGAGGGACACATTTCAAGACTGAAATTATAAAATTGATTTGTGAAGCATTAAATGTACAACAAAAATTGCATTGTGCCTACCGACCAGAGGCTTCTGGCGTGGTGGAACAAATGAATGGCACCATAAAGAACAGATTGGGAAAAATGTGTTTGGCCACAGGTCTCAAATGGCCAGATGTCTTGCCTCTTGTCTTAATGAGCATTCAATCAATTCCTTATAGGAAGACTGGTCTGAGCCCTCATGAAATCATAATGGGCAGAGCAATGAGACATGTTTCATTCCTGTCAACTAACTGCTGCCTATATCTGATGACTTCGTCTTGGATTATTGCAAAGGATTGGCTGATATGGTGCATTCTGTGTTTCATCAGGTTGAACCAGATGCGACCACTCTTGAAAAGAAGCCAGCTCATGACGTGAGTCCTGGAGATTGGGTCCGCACAAAAGTACACCGAAGAAGAAATTGTCTGGTTCCACGCTGGAGAAGAACACGTCAAGTGATTCTGACAACGACAACTGCTGTGAAGTGTGCAGGGGTGAAGAATTGGATTTATGCCAGTCACACTCTTCGAGTCCCAGATCCGGAAGATCAATCTGAAGACCAACATCGGGAAGTATCGGATACTAGTTCGGAATCAGAATCAGAAGAAACAAAAACAAGACAAAACCCAGAAACAGATGAACAAGGCCAAAGTAAAATCATTGGGCAGGAAAATGTACCATTGAGACAACGCCTTGAAATTTCAGACACTAGTTCTGAATCAGAGACGGAGCAAGCAGGAGTACAAAAAAGAACTAATCATGAAACTGGAGAAACAGAACAAGTAATCTTTGATCGAGAAATCCCGAGTACAAGTACAAGAGAAATTCCTCCAGAAATTATAGAGATAGAAGGAGAGGAATTAGATACAGAGAGTGAGGGTGAGGTGATTGCGGAAGAACCCCAAGGAGGTTCAGGGACACAACACAAACAGGTAGAAAAAGGGTCAGGTAGTCAACAGGAAGATTGTGTGGAAGAAACACCAGGAGGGATAGATTCAGACAGTGAACCTGAAATATTGAGGATAAAAACAAAGGAAAGCGATATCCAAATGGAGACAGAATAAGAAGAAAGTGAAACAGGACATGAAGAGGGAAGAAATTTGAGAAAAAGGGCTTGGAAAACTGAGAGAGAAGCGAAAAGATCAAAATTGAAAAGGCGATTGAAATGAGATATTTGGGCCAACAAAATCAAGAAGCGGAGATACCGATTGACGAGAATAAAGCGAGATAATGCCTAACAAGTGAATGAAGTGTCCAGTCAAGAAAAACAAGAGGACACAGATCAGAGACACTTGCAACGTACAAAGAGGATAAAAAGGCCTAACCAGAAGTACAAGTCACCGGAATGGACATATGTGGCACTTCCTGATATACAAGAGGAAGCTGATAGCCAAGAAAGTCTAAGAGTGACTGTGCAGGAGGTGGACAAGGAAGAAGAAGATTCGGAAATCCTGAGAGTTATCTTGTCTGACACAAGAGAAGAAACGGATGTTCAGGCAATTCTGAATAAAGACTGTGAACCTGTGGATAAGGATGAGTCGCACATGAATTAAGAGACAAAAGAACTCGAAAGGAATTGAAAAGCCCAGATAAAACACATGACCAGAAAGAACCAAGTAGGCAACTAAAGCCTTAGGTTTAGACAAAGGAAAATGTTTAAGAACGAGGCTAAGTCAAAAGACACTGATCATTTACAAAATGGCAAACACAGAGAAAAGAAATCCAACATGTGGATTTTTTCGGAGATGGTGTAAAATGTGTCTTTGTTGTACAGGATTATTAATGCTTGTTTGTATTATATTAGCAATAACAATTTCATTTAGAGTAACATTTGAAAATATAGACAGACAGACACTCAATGAATGCAACCATTAACCAAAATTCTGATGACAGTCATATTACAAAACTGGTAGACAGAACAGAACTTCATAAAGACAAGTCCATAAATGATTATTCTAAAAATGTTTTCTCAAAGTTATTATATGAGTACGTAGAAACAATGGATGTTAGGGAGTGTTACGTATGTATGCAGCTGCCTGCATCTGTATCTGAAGGTGTCACTTATCATCACCTTCCTTTAACATATGGAATAACCTGTAGTGTCCTAGCCAGTTTGTTTTATAAAACAGGAAAATTAGAATACTATTACACTGACATAGATAAAATTTTCTCACAAATTCCTGTAGTTCCTGAATTAAATAAGGTGATTCCTGGTAAAACTCTTGGTGAATTTTTCCTAGACACAAGAGAACTAACTTTAGAAGAAGTGTTTAAGAATAACCTTACTTGTAGCTTAAGAAAAGAAGACAAAACTTTCCTGAATATGGTAGAGGAGAGGAGAATTAAAATGCATAAGAAGGTGACTGGAGAAAAGTTGGAGACATCATTTTGGGATGTTGGAAAGGAACATCATTTAAAGAGAGAAACAAACCCGGCAATGGCTTTAGATTGGCCCCAGAAAAGGAAATTATGCATAAGTAGAGATAATACTGTATATGATAATTATTTTGTAGGTGCAAGTGAATGCTACGATTTATATAAAATCTTGGGAGGATGGGGATTTAAAGGAGGAAAAGATCCAGTATTCCCTGGAATATATTACATTTGTGGAAACAAAGCTTATTACAGGTTGCCGGACCATTGATATGGAACTTGCTATGTAGGCCTGGTCTTTCCAAAAATATTTCATGTTGAAAGGGGAGAGAATAGATTGCACAAAATGGGTAGACAGCTAACACGTAGGAGAAGGGAAAGTTGGTCAGAAATTATAGGTGATATTTTTGGAGCACTGATACCAGCAGTTGTAATATCTCTGAATGCACATAAAATTAGAAAATTGTCTACAGTTGTGGATCGTTTATCAACCAGCACAGCTGGAGGGTTCTTGATGGTAAATACCGAAATGGTTGCCAGGAGAGCTATGGTAATGCAAAATCGACTTGCCCATGACATTTTATTGGCAAAAGAGGGAGGAATCTGTGGAATGCTGAAGGTACAACATTGCTGTACTTACATTCCTGATGAAAGTCAGAATATAAAGAAATATATTAAGAATATAACTAAATTGCATGTAGAAATTATTCCAGTGGAGGTTGAAGGTGTATGGGAGAAACTTGGTAAGTGTTTTTCCACTATTAAGAATCTATTAACAAAATTAGGTAGCTCTTTTGTGGGAAAAATACTAATACCTGTGACTTTTGTGATTATTATTGTGTTAATATTGAGATTAGGATACCTGTGCATAAAAAGAAGAAAACTACATAATAAGATAAAAAGAGAAAACAAGAAAAATAAAGAGAAAGAAATAAGGGAAAGAGAAATAGAGGAAATAGAATTAGAAGAATTTAAAGAAAATGTGTACAAGAGAACAAAAGAACAGTATGGAGAACACTAGTGTTTAAACTAACAAATGCAAGTGGATTCGAATGAAACCATTTCCTTAGATAAATTTCGTGAAATTAGTGAGTAGTGGTGATGTTTAAAATCACCAAAGGGGGGATTGATGGAGCAGGTAAAACAACATTTTGTATACCTTCTCTAATTTGCATTGAATTAATTACGTAATCATTCTAAAAACAATTTACATAACTGTTTGAAGTGGAAGTGATATTAATCAACATTTGCACCTTGATAAACACCGAATACACGTGGGACTAATTGCAAATTGCATGGCTGAATTAAATAATCAACAATTGGTACGCAAACTAACTTTAGATTGTGGTGAAATAGTAAAATTGTATGATTTTTATTGCTTTGTGATTGTATAGTGGCTTAAAATTTATCGTATGGTAAGTATTATTGCTTTAAATGTCACTGCAGCTAGGAAAATACTAATATATAATGGGATTAGTGCAGGTTTTAACTTTAGAATCTTCATTTCTATATTTTAGTTGCTGTTATATCTATTTTTGCTTAAGTTAACATTCGGGTCTACTAGGCCGCAGTACCCAAGATGGCGTTCACTGAAGCAGATGCCACCATATACGCACAATGATTTCTGCGCATGCCCAGATGGCTTTGGGATTATGAGATGACTTGAACTCCTGATATTGTGTTTCCTGCCAAGGACAATGTGTTGGTGACTTGATGGCAAGCCAAAAGATGATTTAATTAGAAACTTGGGAGAAGACAAGGGACAAACCTGTCAATAGGACCCTTTAACCTTGAAATGATACATTTGCTGTTCCTGGCTGAGAAGCAGGAAAATAACTTTCAATTTGTGAACTTTGTGCAAGTCACTATGGAGAACCAGTTTGATCTGGGAAAAGTGACATGAACCATTGATAACCCCGAACTGTCCAATCAGAACATTTGATCTGCCCCTAAAGTTGCCATATCTTGTATGAAGTAATGGGAAAAAGGATATTAAAAAACCCTCATCAGTCATTATGTGCGGTATTGTGGTGTGTGGATGGTTGGTGTTGGAGTTGTGGTTGCGTTTGTCTTTGGGTTTATTTCCTTTAAGGAGAAGTTCTTGTTGGGTGGCTGTTCTTTTTCCGAATTCTAACATTTATTCTATGCTGTCATTCTGAGTGTGGGATTGATCCATGCTCCGGACTGATGTATGGACTTTGCTGAATATCTGAACTTTATCACGCCGCATCCTGTAATTTGTGCGACGGGTTGATCCTTTGATGAGGGTCAGGCTGTCATTTGTCCGAGGGAGTCTTCACCTGAGAATGCAGATAATTCCCTATGTGATCTGAATTGCTTTTCCTTAAATCCATGTCTAAGAGTATTTTCTATATGTTTAATTTCTCTTTAATATATCAAAATTTAAATAATGAGCTTTAGTCAGTAAATGCAAGATTTAAAAGTTCTATAAATGTTTAGATAAACAAAATTGAAATAATAAGAAATGAGTCTGTGGTTCTTTAATAAATTACTGAGAATATCAAATATTTTCCTAGGCTTTAATCGTGATTTAGCTGGTTCTAATTCACCATCAACCAGTCCAACTAGTTGGTCCATCGACCAAACAGTGGAGTGCCTTGATGATAAAGTCAGGATTATGAAGGGTGTATATAAAATGTATATATAATTTAGTAGAAAACTAGTCCTGATAGGTAATAAGGTATCCACTAGGTCCAGCAGCCTTTCTCCTGTGTACAGATTCGAGTGAGTGTGTGGATGAGAAGCGTGTTGGTGTTATGGGCCCCACCAATGAATGAATGTATGAATGAACTTTTGTGAATAAGGATCTGTGACATAAGGAGATTATGTAAACTTCTGTCCCCTGCGCTGGATCAGGCCTCTACCTCGCACAATATCGGATCATAACCCAGTGCGCCTAATCCTTATTATCCCCACTACTTTTCGCCGTCCATTCACCAGGCGAATCAATGCAGAAGCCCTCTTAGACCCCATTTATGAAGACACTGTCTGGCAGGCGATTGTGCAGTATTTTAAATTGAATGTGGGCACGGTTGATAGTGTGGTGACTCTCTGGGAAGCCTTCAAAGTAACTATAAGAAGGTTCTGCATCAGCACCACAGCAGGCATACTGCGTGATATCAGAGGCCAACTACATAAAACAGAAACTGATCTGAGGGAACTGGAAAAAGACTACACGTCCCAACCACGCACGTCTACACTGGCCTGCATACACGAGCAAATATTGGATTATAACTCAATAGCAAAAAAGAGATACACTATCTATCACTTCGCCACATCGCCAGGTCATATGGTGAAGGGAGCAGACCTGGCAGACAACTAGCCTTTAAACTTCAATTCCGGGCCGAACACCATCTCATCACCAAGATAGTGAATGCTTGGGGGAGCAAGCACTTTGCATCTCCGGATATCGTTGCTCAGTTTAGAGACTGTTATGAAGCTATGTATGCTTCACATGGCGGGCTTAGTGAGGACGCCTTAGAGGACTTTCTCTCTGATATTGCATGTGCATGGCTCGGAGATGGCCAACGTGAATATCTCAGCCAGCCCATTGATGAAACTGACATACGGGCGGCAATCCTGTCCCTTCTGAATAAAAAAGCTCCAGGGCCGGATGGCCTGAGAGCGGAGTTTTATAAAGCTTATATAGATTTATTGACACCTGTGATAGTTTTACCCTGCTGGGAGGTTCCCCGCCCCCTTCTCTCCGGGATAAAGTAGTGACGCTTGACCTATTTATTCTGTTTTATTGTCAATTGTCAGAATCCCCAATAAAGTTACTTTCAACCAAAACAAGAAAATAAAGAAACTAAAGTCCTCTTCTTCTGTAGTCCGGTCGTCTCTGTAGCTAATCCGTAGTCCTGGGGCTGTCTGGCCTTGGCTGAATGACTCCGAGGGAAGATCAGGGCGAGGCAAAACAAAAGAAAGAAAGAAAGAAAGAGGGCTTTAGACACCTGTTCTGTTGTACAGCGAAGAGGGGAATTAGGGATGTGCGCACCACCACCAGTGTCCCTAACTGTGCAGTGTCTGGGGTGAGGCACATTCAATGTGCTCAGCTTGCTGTGGCCCTCAGTCCTGCCCACCACTCTCTAAACGAAAATGGGTGTGTAGACGCCACTTGCCTGTATCCACGACCCTCCGGGCCGTGGTATGGGGAGAACCCACCTCCCTGTCCTCTCCTGGAGAGCCGGTCTCGTTCGCGTTTGTGGGGAAGTCTTCTTCTGTATCCGTAGTTCTGCCCGTCTGGCTGCCTCCTTCCGTTGCGTCCCGCGGGTTGTCCTCGCCTCCGGATTGCGCGTCATTCCTTTCCTCAGATCGTTCCGTGTGCTTGCTGTACCTCCGGTTGGATGCCTCCCCAAGAGACTGCAGGTCTTTTTCTTTATCCCGGCCTGTGGTTCTGGCACCAGGAGATGTAACCGCTAGACCGTCACCCCTGTTTCCAGTTGAGGGTGACTCGGCGGCCATATTGGAGTTCTCGGTGTTTTCTATAACGCGCCAGGATGGGCTCTCGGGGTTATCATCACAACACCTTACTTGCTCGAAATGTATGTTGAGGCGCATGAAACCAGTAGATTACCATCCTTCCTTCGGCAGGCTCTGATTATTGCACAGCTCAAGAAAGACAAACCCCATCCCAATGTGATTCTTATCGTCCTCTTTCATTGATTAACCTGGATACAAACATCGTTGCAAAAAATGTGGCTACTAGACTCCAACCATTAATGCCACACTTGATCCTACCAGATCAATCTGGTTTTATACCCGAAAGATCCACGTCCCATAACCTACAAACCATTTTTGCCATGTTTCATGTCCTAAATCCCGATCTCCCCGCAGCTGAGGTCATGCTCGACGCAGCTAAAGCATTCGACTCGACTGAATGGCCATATATGTTTCATATCCTGACTCGAATGGGATTCCCGAGCGTCTTCTTGGGGTGGGTGCGCTTGCTCTATACAGACCCGGCAGCGATGGTGCGGGTTAGTGGGCTCACCTCTAAACCCTTTCGGATCGAGAGGGGCACTCGTCAGGGCTGTCCCCTGTTGCCATTATTATTCGCCATTATACTTGAACCTTTGGCCTGCGTGATCAGACAGCGCCATAGACAGTCAGCATTAAACTTTAATCACCGACCGATCGGCATCTCGTTATACGACGATGACATGGTGCTGTTTATTCGAGAGCCACAGCTGCATCTTGCCCCAGTGTTACGCGAATACATTAGTTTTGGCTTGTTCTCCGGCCTCACCATAAATTGGGACAAATCGGTAGTGATACCTTTAACGACAATAACCAGTCCTCCAGTTATGGAATATCCATTGATGTGATCAGTTGACCCGGTGAAATACCTGGGCGTGTGGGTACATCGGGACCCCGAGGTGGTTATAAGAGAAAATTACGGGAAAGCTTGCGTTATTTTGGAGCAACAAATTGATAAATGGTCGACCCTACCGCTATCCCTTGCAGATATTGCTCTCATTAAAATGGTTGTTTTACCGCGTTTTTTATATTTGTTTTGTAATATTCCGATAAAACTCACATCCCAATTTTTAAAGACTGTGTGAACTCACCGACTCAGACTAATTTGGGGGGGGTAAGCAAGCTTGTGTGGGCTGCAACACGCTCAGATTGGACTACGATAGAGGGGGTTAATGCTCCTGACTTTTACATTTACTACCTGTGTGCCCAAGCATGCGTATCATTGGTATCATCCTCATGCGTTTACACCCCACGTTGCAGAGGAGGATGGCGATGCGCATCCCATCCCACTAGCTGGAATACTAACACACACGCGACGAGGCACTCCTCGCTCGGAAATTAACACGACAGATGCCACCATTGGTGCCTGGCAGACAATCAGCAAACTTACAGACAAACTTCCCCTGTATGCCCCAGCTTTGCTGTTGACACACCATGCAGCACTCACAGTGAATCACGAACGAGGTCAATGAAATTGCTCGCAGAGGTCGGTATTACTCGAATGCAGAACATATATCCAGGGGAGCGGTTTCTCACATCAGAACATCTACAATATTACCAACCAATCTCTCCTTTTTCAATTTGCAGTGCATCGCCTGAAACTAGCAGTTAAAACACATTACACGTCATTCCCTGTTGACCCGCCCTCATTAAAAGCATTACAGCTTCTCCTAGTAGCACCTACAAGACGCCAAATGTTAACTAAACTGTACAGAGCTGTGAGAGAAGAAAGGGTATGAGGCACTGATAGAAACTTGAGTAGCTGGAATGATAGATTGGACCCCCCATTGACACCGCTAGATTAGGAACACATCTGTGCCCTCACGGGCAAGCTTTCTCCCAACAGCAATTTGAGAATTATACACTTTAAGTACATACATCAGATATACCACACACCTCTTAAGATATACACATTTGGCCTCAGAGAAACAAGCAACTGTAAGCTCTGCGGTCTATCGGATGCAGACTTCTGGCACCTTGCATGGCACTGTCCATCAGTAGCTCATTACTAGAAGGAAGTGGTAAACTGTCTTCAGCAAATGTCAGGGGTTACAGTAGAGAACACACCAGTGATCTGCTTGTTAGGCTATGTGCCTCCACTGAAGGGAATGATAGGTAAATTTGGGAGGCTTGCATCATTACTAGCAAAACGGCATGTAGCACTCACTTGGGAGAGCACTCTAACTCCCCACATAAAACTCTGGATCCGGGACATGGTCTTCTGCAAAGATAACCTTGAGTTATATGCTGAGGAGCTCCCCTCAAAATCTAAGCCTAAAGATATATGGGAACCTTTACGTCAATATCTCCTTTTGCAAACGTGGGATGAAGGGATTTCGGATGTCGAGGGATGTTAAGGTGGGAACTGTGATTATCATGCCATATGTCTGTAACTGAGTGTCATAGTTTGAATATGCAAATATGTTGGATACAAGGTCAATCACACTGTATTGTGTTGATTTAATTTGCTCGCAGTCCGCCCTGCGTGGAGATGATGGTATTTGTCTTCTTTGAAAATCAATTAAAAAAAAAGAAATTGGGGGCCATCCAGCTACCCACAGCTGTCATGCAGTCATGGAATCGGGACGCCATTCCCTGAACCCCTCCTGGCAGCAGTGACACTACAATTTGGGTGTCATCTGCGTACGAGGTTAATTTAAAGCCAAAGGATTCAATCAGGGAGGCTAGCTATGACACGTAAACATTAAAAGGTGTTTCCTCCCTGGTCGAAAGTGGTCCTAATTTCTTCAGTGGATTTGAGGAGTGCGGAATCCGTGCTGTGCCCCCCTCGAAACCATATTGGGTGGGGTCCAGTACCTCCGCTTCTTCCAAGAACCGACTGAGTTGTGTATTCAGGATTTTTTCAGTAATCTTCGCAGGTAGTGGGAGTCTAGAGATGGGCCTAAAGTTATTCGAGTATAGAGTGTACACCACCAGTTTAAGGTACCGCTGTGTCAAACTCTAATTCTTTTCAGGTTATAGAGTTTACCTCACCTCTGTTGCACATATGGGCATACAGCCACGTAAGTAGTTCACCACGTTCCCCTGACTCTAATCACCAGCCATTTTTGATACCATGACATTTGTTTGGGATATTGGGCCACCAGAATATTCCACCGTGGACCTCTGGCTCAAACATTTTCTGCTACTTCATTACCTTCATGCCTGGGATCATTGAATCATAACACTACGGCTGCCTGACTTTAATTTTTCAGACTTTCAATATCAAATGGCACTGTGTATCTCCACTTGGACACTAAACTCCTGCATCAATCAATCAATCAATCAATCAATCAATCAATCAATCACTTGTGTAGCATGGCTAATCACCCCAGCGGCGTATCCAGGCACTGGTGAGCCATGTCGGTCGAAGAGCCAGGTCTTGAGCTCCTTCCTAAAGGTGGTCAGCTAAGGGGCGGTGTATAGGTGGAAAGGGAGGAAGTTCTGTGATCTGGCAGTGAGATAAGAGCAGGATCGTCCTCCAGTGAGGGTGAGGCAGTTATGTGATGTGTGTATGAGGACGAGGTGTGCGTAGCGAAGGTTTTTCATGGGCTGCTGGAAGGTCAGACGGTGGTTCATTTAGTGGGGTCTGATGTTCTGGAGATTTTTATATGCGTGGGTGGAGAATTTGAACTGGCATATCCTCTGTTCGGGGAACCAGTGGAGGTCCTTCAGGTGAGTGGAGATGTGTGACCTTTTTCGGTAGGTCTAGTATGGGTCTGGCCACTGTGTTCTGAATGGTTTTGAGTCTTTGGATGAGTTCAGTTCAATCAATAAAATCAATCGGGGGATTCTAAGCGCGCTACTCACCCGTGGGGGTCTCAAGGCGCTGGGGGGAGAGGGGGTAGGGGGAAGGGGGTTGCAGATCTGCTTAGCCGAAGAACCAGGTCTTGAGGGTTTTTCTGAAAGTGTTCAGCGAGGGGGCGCACCTGATGACTGCCGGTAGCTCGTTCTATGTTTTGACTGCAATGTGGGAGAAGGATCTTCTGCCTGCTCTGGCTCTGTGGATGCGCGGGGTTTCGGCCAGCGCGAGGTTGGCAGATCTGAGGTTTTTTTCTGGGTACGTGGAAGTTGATTCTGTCATTGAGGTATTTTGGGCCGTTATTGTGTAGGCATTTGTAGGCGTGGGTGAGGATCCTGAAGGTGACTCTTTTCTCCACGGGGAGCCAGTGGAGTCTACGTAGGTGTTGGCTGGTGTGTTCATGCCAGGGGAGGCCTAGGACCAGTCTGGCGGACACGTTCTGTATTGTCTGTAGTCTGTAGAGTAGGTATTTGTTGATGCCGGCGTAGAGGGTGTTTCCATAGTCCAGTCTGCTCGCAATGAGTGCGTGGGTGACCGTCTTACTTGAATCAGGGGGATCCATTTGAAAGTCTTGAGGAGGATGCTGAGTGTGTGGAAGCAACTGGAGGTGACGGCATAGACCTGTCGGTTCATGGTGAATGATGCGTCGAGTACGATGCCGAGGTTTTTGGCGTGGTCTGTTGGGGTAGGTGGGCTTCCAAGGGCAGTTGGCCACCAGGTGTTGTCCCAAGCCGAGGGTGTGGTTCCCAGAATGAGGAAGTTGAGTTTCAGGCAGCTGTTGGTCATGCCGACTGCAACGTCTTGCATTCCTTTCTGGAAGTTGAGTTTGACGTTGGCGGGGTCTTTGGTGAGGGAGATGATGAGCTGGGTGTCTTCGGCATTGGATACGGTGTTGAGGCTGTGTTGTCGACGATGGCCGCGCGGGGGGCCATGTAGATGTTGAAGAGGGTCAGGCTTAGAGATGAGCCCTGTGGGTCTCCACAGGTGATTTTCGTGGGATCGGACAGGAAGGGTGGCAGTCTGACCCTTTGGCTTCTTCCGGTGAGGAATGATCGGATCCAGTCCAGGACTGCTCCTTGTATGCTGGCGTTGTGTAGTCTTGTGACTAGTGTGCGGTGGGAGACGGTGTCCAAGGCCGCCGATAGGTCGAGTAGGATGAGGGCTGCGGAGTGGCCTTGGTCCAGGAGGGTGCGGATGTCATCTGTGGCGGCGAGTAGGGCGGTCTCGGTGCTGTGGTTGCTTCAGAATCCGGTTCGGGATGGGTCGAGGATGGCGTTCTCTTCGATGAACCGTGTTAGTTCCCTGTTGACTGTTTTCTCTGCAACTTTGGCTGCGAAGGGGAGGAGCGAGATGGGCCAGTACTTTTTGAGGTCGGTGGGGTCCGCTGTGAGCTTCTTCAGCAGGGGCCTGACTTCAGTGTGTTTCTAGTCGTCTGGGAAGGTGCCGGTTTTGAAGGTGGTGTTAATGGCTTGTTGTAGTTCGGTTGCGGTGGCGGCCACCACTCTATGGTAGATTTGAGAGGGGCAGGGGTTGGTGGGGGCCCCCGAGTGCATGCCTTTCATGGTCTAGGTGGTGTCTTCAGTCGTGATGGGTGTCCAGTTGTCGATGGTGGGATGGCTGGTGTCTCTGGGGGGCAGGGGTCCGGCTGGGTTATCTGGTGGGCGGTCAATGAAGTTGTCATAGAGGTTCTTGATTTTGGAGGGGAAGTAGGCTCCAAGATTGTCGCAGAGGTCCTGTGATGGGCGACGTCTGTTACTTAGATGTGTGGGTTGGTGAATTCCTGAAGGACACTGAAGAGTTCCTAGGAGTTGGTTGAGGTGGCGAGGATTTTGTTGTGGACGAAATTCCTCTTGGTGGTTCTGATTTGGTTGTGGTAGTTCGTCATGGCATCATTGTAGGTGGAGTAGTTTTCGGTTATCTTAGTGTTTCTCCAGTTCTTCTCCAGGAGTCTGCAGGTGCACCTGGCTTCCTTGAGATCGGTGGTGAACCAGGCGGCTTTCCTGGGGTGCTGTTTGCCGGGGTTGCGTAGCGGGGCGAGCTCGTCTGCGCAGTTGGAGATCCAGGTGTGGAGTCCTTTGGCTGCGTTGTTAGCGTTGGGTGCCTAGGTGTGGTTGCCTCGGATGAGGGTGGTGTTAAGTTGATCCTCGGTCACCTTGCTCCAGTTCCTCCGCGGTGAGCACGGGGCAGGTTTGGTGCTTTGGGTTTGTCGACGGTGAAGTGTACGCAGTGGTGGTCGGTCCATGGCGGTTGTGTTGTGTGGCTGAGGTGCACATTGTTTCCTGCGGCGAAGATAGGGTCGAGGGTGTGTCCTGCGCTGTGGGTTGGTGAGGTGACGAGTTGTTTGAGTCCGATGTCGGTGAGGTTGTCAAGGAGGGTGGTGGAGTGGTAGTCATTGGGGTTGTCGAGGTGGAAGTTAAGGTTTTCACAGGGAGTCTCTGGGGGTGCCGTCGGGGGTGTTGGAGGCCGGGGTGGTGGTGAAGGTCTGGCGGCAGTAGAGGCAGGAGAAATGGCTGTCGGTCGTGTTCGGTGAGGCCTGTTGGCAGTCTCTGAGTCTTCCGTGGTTGAGTGCGAGGAGGGTGGTAGTGTCGTAGCGGCGATGGTCGGAGGTCCAGGGTTCCTGGCACTGGTCGCAGTCGGGTTGCGGACGGGTGCAGCCTGGCTTGCCTTTGGCGCGCCAGCGGCACTCCCGCTGCTCGCGTCTTCAACGCAACGGCACAGCGGCCGCCATTAAGTAGGGGAGGTGGGAGGGACGTGCTGGGAGGTGGAAGCGGGTAAGGGGGAGAGGTTTGGCGGGAACACAGGCACAACGGGGATAACAGAAAGTCAGACCGAACTTAGAGAATTACCAACAGCACGGACAAGAAATGAAAAAAACAGGAGGAACAGTGTTAAAAATATTACCACGGTAGGGGCACAATGCAGGGGAAACAAACACGGCCAAGAAATGAAAAAATACCAGCACAGCAAGGGGCAGAACGGCAAACTGGCACCAGCAAGGTGCGGTCTCGAACCCTGCCTGGGAGGGACCAGAGGCAGAGCACAGCACGGCGGAGCTGCTGGGGAAGAGTAGATCTCTGACCGAGGGTCAGAGGTCTTGTTCGTAATCCCCCGCAGCAGCCGCCATTAAGTAGGGGAGGGGGAGGGACATGCAGCTGGGGGGCGGGTAGGGCGGAGAGGTTTGGCAGGAACGCAGGCACAGTGGGGATAACAAAAAGTCAAACAGAACTTACAGAATTACCAACAGCACGGACAAGAAATGAAAAAAACAGGGGGAACATTGTTAAAAATATTAACACAGTAGGGGCACAATGCAGGGAAAACAAAAGTCAAAAAGACCGGCACATCAAGGGGCAGCGCGGCAAATGGGCACCAGCAAGGTGTGGTCTCGAACCCTGGCTGGGAGGGACCAGAGGCAGAGCACGTCACGGCAGAGCTGCTGGGGAAGAGCAGATCTCTGACTGAGGGTCAAAGATCTTGCATGCATAGAGTACACTGCTGTAGTCGAATCGGCTGGTGATGAGGGCCTGCATGGCTGTTTTCCTTGTGCTTGTGGGGATCCATCTGAAGAATTTCCAGAGTATGCGGATCGTGTTGAAGCAGGCTGAGGTGACGGTGTTTATCTGGGATTTCATTGTGAGATTGCTGTTAAGTATGATGCCTAGGTTGCGTGCGTAGTCTTTGGGTATGGAGTGGGACCCAGCTCTGAGGGCCAGCAGAAGTCATTCCAAAGGGTGTTGTCTCTGCCGAAGACCAGTACCTCAGTCTTGTTGGTGTTAAGTTTGAGGCAGCAGTCTCATCCATGTTGCCATGCTCTGCATGTATTTGTGGAAGTTGTTCTTGGTCTCCGTGGGGTTCGCTGATAGTGAAAGGATTAGCTGGGTGTCGTCAGCGTAGGGGATGATGTTGATGTGGTGTGTTCTTACGATATTCGCCAGTGGTGTCATGTAGATGTTGAAGAGGGTAGAGATCAGGAAAGAGCCTTATGGTACTCCGCAAATGATGTGTTTGGGAGCGAGGTGAATGGGGGGAGGTGAACTTTCTGTGTACGTCCTGAGAGGAAGGATTCTATCCAATTGAGTGCGTTGCCTGTGATTCCGATCTGGCGGAGTCATTGGATGAGGGTGCAGCGGGAGACGCTGTTTAAGGCTGCGGAGAGATATAGGACGATGATGGCGCTCATCTCACCTCTGTCGAGAAGTGCTCGTATGCCATCTGTCACTGCAATTAAGTCTGTTTCGGTGCTGTGATTGGCCCTGAAACCAGACTGGGATACGTTGAGTAGGTTGTGTTTTTCCAGGTGACTGGTCCGTTGAGAGTTGATGGCATTCTCCATGACTTTGGCTGGGAAGGGAAGGAGGGAGATTGGACGGTAGTTCTGTGAATTTTTGGGGTCCGCTGACAGCTTCTTAAAGACAGGCCTGACCTCTGCATGCTTCCAGGCTTCCAGGAAAGTACCGGTGTTGATGGAAGTGTTCATGATGGTGGTGAGCTGGTGGCTGATTTTGCTGTTTCCGAGGTTGAAGATATCGTGAGGACAGAGGTCGTCGGATACGGCTGAGTGGATGCACTATAACAGGGCAGTGGTGGTAGGTGTTGTGGGTTGGTTCCATGTCGAAAGCTGTTTCGTGGTGTCTGACGTAGAGTTTTAGGAGGTGGATGGCTGAGGGTCGAAGTTTTTGTAGATAGCTGCGATCTTGTGGATGTGGTTGGCAAGTTCATCACAGAGCTCTTGCGAGGGAGGGGTCGCATTCTCTGCGGCTGAGGGGAAAGAGAATTATCTAACAATGGTGAAAAGTTCTTTGATTTGGTTGGAGCTAGCTGCGATGCGACAGGTGGGGGCTTCTTTTTTACTGGATCTAGGGTGGCGGTAGTAGTTGTTCAAGGTAGTTTTGTAGGCATCGCGGTCGGTGTTGAATACTACTTCTAAGGTGCCCAAAATTTTCCACATTTGATGACAATGCATACGATGAGGGTCCTTCTCTCATAGAGAAATCACTACTTTGGGCTACCTATGAGATAACCCTGAGGGACATACTGGTCTGCCTATTTTTATACACTTACAAGACAGCCAACTGACTCCATAATGCATTACCAGAAATCACCTCCATTATTACATTGAAATGTTTCTCCAATTTAGAGCAGAATCAACTACTGCAGACAAAAAGTATAATATGACCTAGTATGTTTATGTTATACTGGCTACGCTGGCCAGGGGAATGTTTATCTGGATATATTGATGGACACTGAATCTGATACCTACTGGAATTAACTACACTTTTCCTTCCACACAGCACCTTCAACGTATTCCACGGGGTAGGTGTTGTTTACCGATTACCAGTCTCCTAAAGGATGAGGGCAAAATGGTTTAGGGTAGTATTAATAAAGCACTGTGTGCTACATTTGCTGTGATCACACAAGGGCTTTTATGGTAAATAATACTAGATGCATTATTATGGACTATTTGTTCCCTACTTATATGAGCATCATTACCGTGTTAACTTTCGCTAGGATACAGGGATTCAGACTGATAATGGATAAGGTGCTATTCCCCTTTCCTTCAGTAGCTTAAGGAAACCTAGGATAATATAAATATAGGTATGGCCTTATGGTTGTGATGAATGCCATAGGATACTGTAGTCACCATGACAGGGCCGAAACATGTCGACCATAGAAAGAGTGTGAGGACGGTATCATGATAAATACCTAGTTTACCCCACTCCTTGATATGATTTTAGTTTTGAATACAGTATGACACTGCAAATTTCACAATTAATGTTTTCTCTGAATATACCTATCCTAATAATTTTTTGGCAGACAATATGGAAGCCCTACATGTTATCCACCTTACTCTTAAACATATATCAAAAGACTTCTAGAGCTCATGATAAACCTGCCTAGCACTATGGAGGTGCTGGCAAAGGATCAACCGCTATGATGAAGCACGCCACCTAGTGTAGGTAAGGAATTGCATCCTTCATGAGGAGTAACTTCCTCTATCAACAATATGTCTATCATGACATCGATTACTGTCAAGTGTATCATTACAAATAACTGAAACAATCATATAAAAACTGTTTCTAGGAGCACCCGTTGTGACTCCTGGAAAGAAATAAAGCTTACCAGTCCTTTTTAGAACAAGCCTACCAGACAGCGTAAGTTGTCTGGCTGCAAAAGACATTGTAAGTTGTCTGGCTGCAAAAGACATTGTGGGCTTACCAGAAGCTTACACAGACTTACAGCCTGCCCACTGCTTATCACTGGTTGGCTTTGTCAGTTTTATTTGCTTGCTCTTATCCCAGTTTATCCATCTTGTGTTTACCCTCCTCTGGAGCATAACCTCTTTAATATCTCTCAGAATGTTTTTTTCTCTTTGGTTAAGCACTCTATGAAAGTGCATGTTTTTTCCAGCTCTCCTTCTCTCCTCTGTGTTTTCCATTCAAATACCCACCCAAGTGCTCTGTATTTCTGTCTCGTGTACTTGTCTTACCAGTCTCAGTGTTATTCTCGTCCATGTTTGCTTCTCTTCTGCTCCCTGTGTTGATGTCAGTTTCGTGCATTTTTTTGGTCTCTCATGTGCTTCTACCCCAGTGCTTGTGCTACAATGTTTTTCTTTCCAGGTGTGCTTTTCCCCATCCTCGTGTTGCTCTCTCCCTCATGCAATGCTTTTACCCTACTTGCTCTCCCACTAGCCTCATTCGCATCTCCGTAAACCTCCCACCTCCATGGTCCCTTTTAATCTATAAAAATAAAATAAACAAATAAATCCGATCCAGTTGGCATCCCCATCTTGGATCTGTAAATAAAAAAGTTAAAGCATATTGTACCTGCATCATTCCGCTGACACATTCATACATTCTGACACATGCATCAGCACCCCTGTGTGCACCAGCAGAATGACACGACCACCAGCAGCAGTCACATGATCTTGCCTTATTTCTTTTCTGACTATGCTGCACAGCATTGGGAAAAAGCCAGGCTCTGTAGAGCGAGATCTGTTGGCTTTGTCAATGCTTGTTGTGTTTATGCATGTAAGTAGGTAGGTGGTACTGAGCTAGACTCTCTAAAAATCTTCTAATTTTCTCTTTTGTCTCTGTATTATTCATGTAGGGACTAATTCCCGCCAAGTGGGTCTTATTCACTTGCAAGCCTAACTGAGTCAGGTGTTTGGAGAAAAACATGACCTCATTCATAAGCCCGTTAGAGTAAAGATGGTTGTGGCCAGCAGCAAATGGGAGACACCCAACAACATGTCTTTGTGTTGGGACTTAGAGACGGATTTCCTGGCAACTCCCAGGTTACATTGTGAAGAGAAACCTATGTGAGAGAATGGTTGAGAAGCATACTTAGTGACACTTCCTCCAGGACGTGGGAGTCTAGTGCTTTCAGGAGGGCATGTTACTTGATTTCAAGCTTAGGTATGGCGCAAACCCATCCATGTCAGTGAAGCTCTCATTCATATGCGGTGTATAATCACAAGCTCATTCCAAAAAAAACATCTTCTACCCTATTGCTAATCCCACACCTGCGTGGTGAGGTGTAGGGGGATGGAGATACTGGAATACGTTTAGACATGTAATGGATGGGCAGGACACCACATTCTCCTCTAACAACAGGGCTACCAATCCACAGGCTGCCATCCTGCTCTTCAATGCATCAGGGTACATAAGGGCACTTGCATTCTTAGAATATAAACACAGGCAGCAGGTAGCACAAAGACGCTGTGTGATTTTGTGAATGGATGCACCCTACTCACTGGAGGGCAGCGGCTTCAACTGCCTAGTTTTCATCACCTCCTCCTCCATCACCCTATGTGCCTCCACCAAATGTCACAGAATTTCTTGCCAGACGCCATCCTTATTCTGATAACATCAGTTTAAAAAACAAAAATACAGGTCCTGGTTCGCTCCTTTCTGTTTCAGCGGAGAGAGGTTCTCGCCGCACAATTCCACAAACATCTACATCACGAAAATGCCACCATATCTGGCTATCTCCAATAGATGACCTCCTCGAAGTGCCAGAGCGGAATGCTGGTCAAGCCTCTGCCTTCGGAACTATGGTACCAGAACAACACCTCTTTCTAATGCTCTGTACTAAACCCAATACTGGCCGGTGTGGTGACACAGTGGGTGCAAAAAGCAGCTACTGTTCTGTGCTACATCCACCGCCAAGCACCTTCTTCTTACTGGAGCTAGTTTCCGCCTCAGTTTCTGCATCCAGGTGCAGGATCGTCTGGTGGTCAAGGACAAAATGCTCCCCTGTGTTCTGGTTGGTCAACCAAGCCCTGGTAACGTCTCTTTTCCAGCTCTGGTGCAGGGTGCTCCAGGCAAGCACATGCCCTGAGGTCTGTTTAGGGGGCCACGTCCCCCTAAACTAGTGAGTGTTTAAGACCTTCACAAAAACATAAATCAATGTAGAATTGGACCGCAAAGCACTGAGTATATTTCTTACAGAAGCCAATCTCCAAGTAATGAGATCAGAAGGAAATTGAAGATCCAGGTTGGTAAAGCGCAAGCATCGTCCGAACGCTTACCGCTAATGTCAGAGAGAGAATAAATGAGGACTCTTGAAGCATGTTCCAGGGTCCAAATACAGGTGGATCGCATTGCACTCAGGCTTACGTTTTCAGAACCAGACCTGTGCTGTGACATTGTGTTCTGCTTCCTTACTTAGGAATTCCCAAACAGTATGTGTAGCAGGAAATGATGCACCAGTATGGTGCAGTGATTGAATCCTTGAGCAAAAAACCCTCAACATTCTCCTACAAAAGAAGTAGAAATGTTTCATAGCAGATGGAGACTCCAGGGACATAGAGTCATCTTTTCTTGCAGACACACTTAGGAAGAAGCCTCCCCGTGTTTACAAGGCATTCATTGCAACAATATTGCAGATCGCATTCATCTACTGAATTATTCTACAGGGGATTGTACTTTATACACCACCCCTAGAGTAACTCTGTGACTCAACTGAGGAGGCGACTAGACCAGTAAAGACAAACTGCAGAGCACCAGTAGAAGTGAGCTTCAATACTGCTTTGTTTTCCGTCACTACAAAGCAAGAAATGCGGGGGAAAAGGAAACCTATTCCTCACAAAGGACTCTAAGATGGACTCTCTTGTTTGTATTCGCACAAAGTTGTTAAAGATAATCATTAACTTTACTTAGTTTCCTCCTGCATACTTTGCTAGATTGGGGAGCAGCTTTAGAACAGGTTTACTCAAGTCTCAAGCTAGATTCACACCATCATCTGCATGTGTAAAGTGTTACCACCGCACACAAAATATTGGTTACGTCCCATCTTGAAGTCGATGAATATTCGCACTTGCAACACGGTAATGCAATGTTGTGTAAAGGGAACCTCACTTGTCTGCTCGCTTCCTAAATGTTTTTAAGTCGCTCTTTCAGTTATGGGTTCCTCTGCTCCCTCCAGGTAGCTCCGGAAGCTATGGGTTCCTCTGCTCTCTCCAGGTAGCTCCGGAAGCTATGGGTTCCTCTGCTCTCTCCAGGTAGCTCCGGAAGCTATGGGTTCCTCTGCTCCCTCCAGGTAGCTCCGGAAGCTATGGGTTCCACTGGTCCCTCCAGGTAGCTCCGGAAGCTATGGCTTCCTCTGCTCCCTCCAGGTAGCTCCGGAAGCTATGGCTTCCTCTGCTCCCTCCAGGTAGCTCCGGAAGCTATGGGTTCCTCTGCTCCCTCCAGGTAGCTCCGGAAGCTATGGGTTCCTCTGCTCCCTCCAGGTAGCTCCGGAAGCTATGGGTTCCTCTGCTCCCTCCAGGTAGCTCCGGAAGCTATGGGTTCCTCTGCTCCCTCCAGGTAGCTCCGGAAGCTATGGGTTCCTCTGCTCCCTCCAGGTAGCTCCGGAAGCTATGGGTTCCTCTGCTCCCTCCAGGTAGCTCCGGAAGCTATGGGTTCCACTGGTCCCTCTAGGTAGCTCCGGAAGCTATGGGTTCCACTGGTCCCTCCAGGTAGCTCCGGAAGCTATGGGTTCCACTGGTCCCTCCAGGTAGCTCCGGAAGCTATGGGTTCCTCTGCTCCCTCCAGGTAGCTCCGGAAGCTATGGGTTCCTCTGCTCCCTCCAGGTAGCTCCGGAAGCTATGGGTTCCTCTGGTCCCTCCAGGTAGCTCCGGAAGCTATGGGTTCCTCTGCTCCCTCCAGGTAGCTCCGGAAGCTATGGGTTCCTCTGCTCCCTCCAGGTAGCTCCGGAAGCTATGGGTTCCTCTGGTCCCTCCAGGTAGCTCCGGAAGCTATGGGTTCCTCTGCTCCCTCCAGGTAGCTCCGGAAGCTATGGGTTCCTCTGCTCCCTCCAGGTAGCTCCGGAGGCTATGGGTTCCTCTGGTCCCTCCAGGTAGCTCCGGAAGCTATGGGTTCCTCTGCTCCCTCCAGGTAGCTCCGGAAGCTATGGGTTCCTCTGCTCCCTCCAGGTAGCTCCGGAAGCGATGGGTTCCTCTGGTCCCTCCAGGTAGCTCCGGAAGCTATGGGTTCCTCTGCTCCCTCCAGGTAGCTCCGGAGGCTATGGGTTCCTCTGGTCCCTCCAGGTAGCTCCGGAAGCTATGGGTTCCTCTGCTCCCTCCAGGTAGCTCCGGAAGCTATGGGTTCCTCTGCTCCCTCCAGGTAGCTCCGGAAGCGATGGGTTCCTTTGGTCCCTCCAGGTAGCTCCGGAAGCTATGGGTTCCTCTGCTCCCTCCAGGTAGCTCCGGAGGCTATGGGTTCCTCTGGTCCATCCAGGTAGCTCCGGAAGCTATGGGTTCCTCTGCTCCCTCCAGGTAGCTCCGGAGGCTATGGGTTCCTTTGGTCCATCCAGGTAGCTCCGGAAGCTATGGGTTCCTCTGCTCCCTCCAGGTAGCTCCGGAAGCTATGGGTTCCTCTGCTTCCTCCAGGTAGCTCCGGAAGCGATGGGTTCCTCTGGTCCCTCCAGGTAGCTCCGGAAGCTATGGGTTCCACTGCTCCCTCCAGGTAGCGCCGGAAGCTATGGGTTCCACTGGTCCCTCCAATCCCCAAAGTAGCTCTGATCCCAGGTGACTCTGGGGAAAGTGCGTCAGGGGCCCTCAGGTCACCGGATCGACTCAGCTGCCTGGCATGTTATTTAACTAGTATGAGGGCACTGGGTGGGTATTATTGCACACCATATATTAGCCGGGAGACATTTATTCTTTTATATGCACTGCATAGCCCTGTCCCTCAGTAATTCACGGGTAAGAAGGCGAGAGGATCTCAGCCCTCCCACCAAGTAAGCTGCCCGGCATTTCATTTAGCCAGCAAGAGGGCACTGGGTGGGAACTTACAGCACTTTAGCACTTTAATTGCTCATGGCAAGTAGCACTTTACACTGAAGCACTTTAATTATGCATGTTAGGCAGATTACTAACCAGCTACCCTTGAAGCAGCGTGCCTCTATAATCACTAAGCACTAAACACAGTAATCTAAGCTACATTCCATCTAATGGGGGTTTCACCTCAGATGGTTAGAATGTTTTGCACTTTAGAAGCACTTCAAATCTGCTCTGCAAGTAGAGCACTAGCTCACTGCATCTGCAGTTGCATATTTCTCTGAAAAGGCTGCAGCAAGTTACGCCACTTACCTCCAAGAGGGAGCCCACTCGTACAACTGTTTCTGCAGTTGCACCGCTAGTTACGTTACTTACCTCGAATAGGAGACCCTCTTGTACAACCTATATGGCTTGTATATTTACATCTTTATTAACGCATTAACCTCAGCGTTTACCCATTGTAAAGTTTTAGTGTACGTTTAATCCAGTTTTGGTGTCGACTTTGGCCCTTTTTAGCAAACCCATATTCAGCAGCTGCACTTTTATGATTGTTTAGGGAAAAGCTTTTAAAGTAGTTAAGACTGCCATTTTTTTTAATTCTCTCTGCTAATGGTTAATATCATGATTTCTCAGTTTTTATATTTATCACATTGGTTTCAATAGCAATTGGATGATGATGGGATATTGTTAAGTTTTAAAGCGTGGCCACTTTTAATAGTGTTTTAGCAGTGGGTTTTTCCCGATTGTAATGATTTTTAAGAATTGTACAATTGCCAAATAAATCTAAATCAGACCATGTGTAGACTGCTCTAAAGATGTGACTTTTCTGATGGGCAAGTCCTAAAAAGGACAATATAATTGGAGAGATAACCTCTCCCGGCCCTCTTTTAGATCAGAATGGGGTAGAGGATTCCTAGTTGGTTTTTATAAAAAGTACCCTCATCACCAGAACCACTGGTGGCATGCTCCATCCTTCGGTCTTCACCCAATACCACCAATGTGTTTGGGTGGGCGCAGCGCTGTAGACCACCATATTTACAATGCTTACGTATCTCGCATAAATGTTTGTGTGAAAGGGCCCTACAATTTTAGGCAGGATTTGTCAAAACTCCATTCAAACCAGGATTCTGACCTGCCAGGCAGCGTTGAATCTAGCGGGCAATGCTTGTGTATATACATGTTTCAGCACTGGTTTTCATGCTCTAAGAATCAGTGAATTGAATTAGTGCGCGCCCTGGCGGATTCCTCGCCCAGTGTGGAAGAGGATGATGGGGAGAAAGAAGGGGCCGGAGTCTCAATAAACAAATTAGATCGGAAATGCAGGCGGCCTGAAAATGATATCATACTATTTGTTGCATACAAACCTGTAATGGGTAAAGAGGTCAGCTCATACGATTTCTACCCCCACGCTCCTTTTATCGCCTTCTTCACCCAACTGCTGTTTTCAGAGCGAGAGTCTAACTGACTTTTTTGTTTGCGGGTTGTCAGCCCCTGGGGTCCGTATGTTAAGTGCACCATGAAGTTAGGTGCACCGTGAAGTTAATGACTATAAAAAAGGTTCAGTGAGTGAGGTAGGCCAGAAGTTGGTGTTATAGCTATGGACTCCTAAATATTCTACCTATCAAAAATGACAAGAAGATCTACAAAGCATACTATACTATGTGGTAGTGGTTCACCGCCCCAGCTCCCCTCTGGCACCCTCCTTCCTACACATCTGTACGTACTGGGCCGCAGGGCAGGCAGTGAGCAGTGTTGGCTCAGCCAGGACATGGATGTCTGCCTCAGGTCGTCGATGCTGGCAGTGGAGACCATCCCGTTGAACGATTCAAACAGCGGCCGAATGATGATGCTGAACTAAGGGAGGTGAAGCAGTTAAGGAAAAAAACGAAGTGCACAGATCATATACAGTAATCTCATTAGCCTGCGCGCTAAATCCTCAGATTTACGATGCATCCCTAAGTTTAACAGGCAGCTCTCTGCATCTGGGTTCAGATCTGAGATTTTCTCTATTCCAGGAGGAGAAAGGAGTAAGACCAGGCAATAGTGCATAATTAAATTTTTGGTAGACAGAGTATTCTCCGTCCGCCAGGCCAAGAGTACTCCACCCGCCAAATTTAGAAATGACAGCCAAACTGGCAGTGGTTTCAAAAGAATTGGCAGGTACCGCCGTCACAGTGGTTGCTGTCAATGCACTTTTAAGTTTGATGCACGGCTCCGTCAACATAACGAAGTCATCTGCAAACTTCTTTTTTTTTATTTAAAAAAAGAAAAAATACCCAAACTGAATTTTCTTAGAGAAAAGAAAAAAATGCTCCCCTCGCCATGTGAGTTCACTCCCTTTGCAGGAGGAGCACTGAGCATTTTTCATTGCCCTTACAATTAGAGCCTTTTGGCAGTGACGGGTAGTGAAAAGTGACCTGTATGGGAGACATCCATTACCACGCGGGCATTGCATCGCAATGCCTTTACATCGCGGTCATTACAACGCAAGCCGTTACAACGACTTGCGCTGGATGGCGCTCTAACCTAAGGAATAGTATGATTTACTATTCCAACACCTTCCCTACTGTACGTAGACTGGAGTTGGAATAGTAAATCATACTGTTCCTAAGTCCAGCGCCCTCCAGCGCACGTCGTTGTAATGACTTGCGTTGTAACGAACGCAATGTAAAATGCTAGTTGTAAATGTATGCATTGTAACGTCATACATTCGACCTGTATATCCACCCATCTAAATTAGGTAGGCGGACATAGAGGTCAATCTTCGATGGCCCTTACTCCATCGGGCCACTGGAGGGCTGCAACTATGGCCCAGACAACGTAGCCTCCACTGTGGTTACACCAAGGGTCCGACAGCCTTTAAATCAGGCGGGCGACCATCATCTTGGCACTAAGGATACTCTGTCGCCATTGCAATGGAGTATCCTTACCGCCAAGATATGAATCAAGCTCTACATTTCTTTCACTTAAGAGAAGTAAACCAGATGTACATAGATCATTTTCTGCAGTCGGTGATGTACAGTGTCACCGAGCTGGGCTGCAGGTGGACCAGCACTCGATTTTGGGGCCTGGATTTTTTTTATCATCAAACTTTGACCCTGAGGAAACGAAACAAAGGCAGAAAAAGGAACAAGCATTTGCAATGCAATAGGTCTCGCATTTACGAGAGTTTGAGCTATTGGCATTGTAAATGACAATGCCTTTTATTTATGTGTTGTTTTTTAAACAGATAAATAAAAGGCATTGTCATTTACAATGCCAATAGCAAATGCTAATGTTTGTTAAATTATGAATTTTTTTGTTAAAAAATATCCCATCCGTAGCATAAGCAATACAAGACATTCCATGAAGCAAGGAAAGGGTGCAGTACCTAGTGTGGCTAATAGACATAACTTGGTTTTGGTGGGGCTAAGCAATAAAAACATTGTTAAACATTGAGGATTATAGGTTTCATACATAGGACGTGCAAAAGTCATGCAGTAGGGTTGACATTTGTTTTGCTCAAAACACAAACAAGGCGAGGCTAAACTGCTTGGAGGCAGGTTTGTAAGCAGGCTTGACGGTCTTTTCTGTTTGTGAAAGAGACATTCCTTTTAGACAAAGATGGTAGATTTCTCTGTTGAACTATTCCTGACTCTGTGTGCCGATCCATGCAAATGAAAAAAATCCCTTGTTTTACACCCTTATCAGGTGTTTCTAAATGGTTATGTGCGTGTATATGTTTTATAAGACAAAGTCAGTGAGATAACAGGAGGTTATTGCCCCGCCCCCACAAACACATGCTGGCCGGAGACAAAAGGCAGCTGGAGTATGTGTGACCCTCTACACGTCCGAGTCCTGCTACAGAAGCAGCTACGAGCACCTTTGAAAGCAGATACTTTGGTGTTTGTTAAAGCGTGTAGACTTTGTTTATCTTTTTTTGAGAGCTCAAAGAGCAACCCTGACACACACCTTACCAATCGCGGAGAGGTCTGGGTGGGCGAAATATGCATTTTACAATAACTAGGGTTAAGGGGCTTTAATTTACGTACTGAAAGATCTGCGGCAGGTAGTAGTCAACATAAATAAACACCAGTCAACATAAACACCTGGAAACAACTGAATTGTAGTCCCATGCCTACTTTGTACAAACGTGCAGGTAGGAGCAGAAAAAGAAACGCCGGGATGCATTTGTGAACTTCAGAGTTCTGTAAGAAGTGCTGCGACGGCGACAGGTGGAAGGTGAGTACGCCACAAACTGACCCGAACGTCCGCCACAGTTCTGGCCGGGGAGTGCAGGGCGGTACGAAGCTGAGGTGGGAATGGGAGGAGCTTGTGTTTTTTTACACAGTTCTGGGCCGGGAAGCGGAGGGCGGTCTGAAGATGAGGTGGGAGAAGCTTGTGCTGAGTGTTTGGTTACAGTTCTGGGCGGGGCTAGTGGAGGGCGGGGGGAAGCTTGTGCTGAGTGTGCTGGAGTTCCGAGGATGGGCGGTGCTGGCAGACTACCATTTAGGAGGAAGGCAATTTTGTATTTGCACTTCGGGGAGGGTGGAGTTTTTACGTTTTGATAGTAACAAAAATAGCGCCAGCAATCTTAAAGCAGGAAATGTTGCACCAAAAGCAGATATGCTTAGTCAAGCCGCCAGGCGTTGTTTTTCAATGTAATAGTTTTGGTACAATGGTGGCACCCGCCGGATGTTTAAAGCTATACCATGGTGCAGCCATTGTGTAGAAAAGAAAAAAAAATACACATAAAAGAAAGGCATGGGACAGCGTTCCGCGACATAAATAATAAAACAAAGGCGCGGCCACCATTATACTTTCCCAGGCTAGCACGCTGCCTACATAAAACAAGAAGAAGCGCGCACTGAAGCTGACGGAGTGGGAGGGGGAGTGGGGGCGGGCACGCAGGCTGCCAAATGGTGCGATGAATCACGGCTAAAGTGAAAGCAAACAAGTGGTTGCAGGACTCCAAATGGTGCGCGCGCCCGGACGGGTCACATGCACTGTAGTTGGAGGCCTGCAAAGCCACTGTTTGCACTTCCAAAACGCGCTTACTATAAGTCTCGCCAGAGCAGCGCTAAAGCGCTGGTCAGGCGAGACCTAAAAAGGACTAAGGGGAAAGATAGATAAACAGTGACAAAAGGTAGAAAGCAGGATGTGAAAGTAATCTGCATGAGTGAGAGACAAATGTGGGAAGTGTCTGTTGATGGAAGAAAGAGGCATGAGGTGCAATCAACACTAGGCAGCCTTGATATTCAGTAACTCCAGCATGAGGAGCTACTAAGAAACACTTTGAGCTCCTGCACTTATTGATCATTATTATTATTTTTTTTTAATTAAGCACTGATTGGCGGTAGCGAGAAGGGATAGAAAGGAATAAATGACACAAAGTATATATTGACTAACATTGTTGAAAAAGCTTTTGTAAGGAGTTTTGTCGTGAGTAAGTGAAACTACTACAAAGTGCCATTGATGCAATGCTTACATAAAACTCCACGTGCCATGCCATGCCTACAAGCGCTATGTGCTGGAGAGATGGGGCTACACATATCGCACTTTAAAGTTTAGTGCAGGGAGGCTGATGATCTGGACTGAAAACAAAAAGGGGGGTGCTGGGAGTTAGTAGTTTATAGCTGAGTACAAAGTGAGAAGCACAGGTGGGCAACATTTTAATTTTGCTTGCAAAACTTTGGGGAGAATCTAACAAACTATTACAAATCCTACTTGTAACAAGACCTTGCAAGCAAGTAGTGATAAAAGTGGGAGTTCCTTAAGAGTGCACCAGCAAAATCTATTTTGTGCTTTCATTTGTTCTCACAGTAATGTTTACAATCTACACTAAGTTCGCGCAGTTAAGAAAAATAATTCACAAATTCTTCAAGATTTACACGCCAATTCCGAAGGCAGCTTAACGCCAGGCGCAGAGGATGTTGCCAAATGTGAGTGTGAGTTATATCTGTGTGTATGACATAAAGTAACATCCCTTCTGCAATTCCTTAAGAATAAACATATAGCGTAAGATATTAGCCGATGCTCTTGGTGCATGTCTGATTTTAATAATGTCTCAAATTGGCCACACTGATTTTGATAGAGCAATTTTTAGCCAGTTTTATAAATCAGATAGATAAAACAGATAGCTGAATTTTCCAGGTCGAGTCAGAAGGAAGCAAGAGTAAGGAATGAAAAGATGGGAGAAAGAAAGATGACGCGTACAGAAGTCTGGGAAGGAAACACTCTGGGGCTTCTTTAAAGAGGGATTGATCATGTCAAGACAGACAGACAGGAAATGGTCATGCAAGGTGGCAGCTTTAGGTCCGCCCAGGCCAGAGTTTCTGAAATTAAAGTCCACCTTACCCTCTAAAAGACTAGCTTTAGAGAGAAGGCACACAGTCTTCAAAGGATACCAGCCAGAACTTCCAGTTCTGCAATGTCCGTGACTGGACATACTCATCAAACATCTGGCGCATCTGGTCGAATCGCTGGCGAGTGATGGGGACCCCGGTATCAGGAAGCTGCTGCTGACAGCGGCTGGAGGGAACAAAACAAAGGCTGACGGTGACCCATGCCATCATCTTACATCTTCTTTAACTCCTGTCTGGCCTCCATCCCATCAACTAACACATCATCCCTCGCTTGCTGCCCCGCCTCATCTTTAAACCTCATGTGTCTCAACTACACTCACCAAGGTCTCCAGTTCTCTTCCTCAAAGTATGCTAGCCATCTTTCCCAAGCTCTGTAGCCCCCTCCAGCAGCACTTCTCACCACCCCCGCCCGCCCTCTTACTTGATGGTAGCGTTGAGGCTGTCGATCTCCTCTCGCAGCCGCTGCACCTCTTCCTGCACGTACGACCGTTCCTGCTGCAGTTTACAGATGTAGCCTGCGGTCTTCTGCAGGGTGGTAGCCTTGCTGACCTGGAGGGTAAGTGCAGAGAAAAGTAAAGTGGGCCAAGGCCCCTCTAGAGCTTCTGTTACGCACACTTGTGTTTATGGCGCTTCACATGCACTCACAGGGACTCGGGCTATGTACAATGGGAATATCTCACCTGCCCCATGCCCCGCCCAGTCATTCTTAAGGCTCCCAAGTAAACACCCCAGGTGTGCTCAACATCCTCACTGAGCTTTCTGGGCACTGGGTTTTTAAATGTATAGTATGCATTCCTAAAGAGTGAATGGGCTTGCACAAGGTTTGTGCTGGGGGCACAGCTAGGCCCGGGCAGCCCCAAAATAGTGGCCCACATTCGCAGATTGCAACCTTTCGCAATACACTGCTGGTTACGTTTATGGAGCGAAGTGTTGCCAAACATCTCTGGCAATGAAAGTATTCTAAGGCCAATGCGGCCAGTAGTTAAATTGAAAATTTACATTCCAATGGAAAAATATACGCTGGAAGCTCAAAATTATGATAAATACTAGAAAGTAATGTTTAATAGCTTTTTTTGCTATATGTTTGCTGTGGATGTTCTGAATAATGTCCGCTGGGAAAAAGGAAATTGCACAGGCATAGACTGCCCTTTACACTCACCCGGGGATTTTAGATAGTTCTTTTTTTACAGTACTTAAGAGAGGCCCTCCAATGCTCAGAGGCTGATGAAAGGTGTATCTGTATTGTTTGTTTTATGCTAACATCACGTAAACATTACAAGAAAGGGAATGATGCTAGTGTGTAAATGCAAAAACAAATAAACAAAATCGTGTCACTTTCCTCAAATACAAGCAGCTTCATATTGCATGAAATTGGCCCAGATGCATTGGAGTGCTTTCCATGAGCCCCAGACAACATGGCAGACGGCTCAAATCACCTGTTTGGCTCGTGTAGATTAAGCGACTTGCCCAGCATCACAGGATGTTGAGCTGAAGCTGGGGTTCAAACCCAGTTTCCCAGTTACCAAAGTTAGCTAAGACTACAATCGCTCTCTGTTGACAGCAGTAATTGATTTATGCCAGGCAAAGGAGATCAGCAGAGACTAATTTATCTATGCCTGTTCCATGCAGGAGAGGGGGACAAAAATAACAGAACTGAAGAGCCCCCTGGCAGGCCCTCACCAACGCCCCACTACCCGCTCTAGTCCATTCCCCTGCCCCAATCCTCTGCAAAGCAAGTGCTAATGGCTTCTTATCAGCAGCTGCTGTCACACCTAGGGGAAGTCCAAGGGCAGACACAACTCATGCTGTGACAGCCGGAGCAGCCTATTGTCATTCTGCCTCTTTGACAATGCGTCAGCCTGACCTTAATGTGCATCAGGTCAGGCTCATTATATGAATGCAATGGCTTTAATTACAGCCTGCGACATTGTGCACTTGCAGTGGAGTCTGAGGCCACCAAAAATCTGGCTCACCGACGGGCCTCAACCACAGTCCCATCGGCTGTTGGCGATAGCCCACATTACCACTCCGAGGCTGACTTGCATGTTGTTAGAAATGGGCTTCTCCAGTGGGAAGGCTGCTACCCTGTCCAATTAGGGACCCTTCTTCCTAATAAGAATAAGGGGGGTACACTACTGAAAAAAACCCTGCTCCCCCCCTCAGTAGCTTGGCACGAGCAGTCAGGCTTATCTCAGAGGCAGTGTGTGAAGCATTTGCACATAACCAACAGTAATACAGTGAAAACACTACAGTTTTATGAAAATAACCAATATTTATCTGGGTAAACCAAGACCAAACGATAAAGATCCACCATACAATGATCAAAATATGCACTTTGCGAAAATAACCTTAACAGGCAGTTCCTTGAAGTTGGTAGCTCTGTCCAGTGCTACCGCGGTGCTGAAGACAACCAAATCCAACAGTTTCAGTCGACCGCGTCGGTGTGGACTGACATCGGTGTCTGAAGACTTGCAAACAGTACCTTTTGTTGCGGCCGATCGCGGCAGTGTGGGCCAGTGGTGGCGGTCGTCAAGACTGTGGTGTGAATAAGAGTGGCGAGGCGTGCGGTGCCCTCAGGTCACAGTACAGGCTGGGGCTCGCTGCCGGTCGTCCTGTGGCTTCAGTGAGACCAGGGCTGGCGTGTGAAGCGGGGCAGTGGTCGTCGAACTGCTGATGATCACAGTGTAAGCGGCGACGGCTGTCAAAGATCGGCGGTTGATGGAGCTGGCATCGGTGAGTCGTGGCTGTGGTGTGGGACGGGGGGTGCTCTGTGTAGCTTATGAGCAGTGCCCCCAGACCACAGTGGCAATATCAGCTGGCAGAGGCGGCATCAGTGATACCAGGGCAGCGGAGTTAAGCGAGGCTGTGCGCAGTGCATTGCCCACAGGTCGCGGTGCAAGCAGCTACTCGGTGGCATCGGCGGCCGTCATTGAGACTAGAGTTGTGGTACGAAGTGCGGCAGTGCCACGGAACCACTGGAGGTCTTGGTGACGGCATCGGGTTGTGGTTTCCCTCTGTGGCAACTGAGACACGCGGTTCCAGAGGCAGTACCCAGAGGAAGGTAAAGCCTTTGCTGTTCCTGAGACTTCTTGAACAGGGGGCAAGCTCTATCTCAAGCCCTTGGAGAAACTCAAACAAAGAAGTTGCAGAAAGTTCAGTCCAGTCTTTTCTCTGCCCAAGACAGAAGCAGCCACTGCAGGCCAACACAGCAAAGCACACAGCAAAGTGGTAGTTCCTCCTCACAGCTTCTCCAGCTCTTCTTCGTGGCAGGTTCCTGAGTCCAAAAGAGTTCTCAAGTCCTGGGTTCTGGGCCCCAATATTTATTCCACTTAGCCCTTTGTTCTATTGTGACAGAGAGTATCTGCGTTTAGTCCAACCCAGCTCTGTCCTCTCTGGCCCAGCTTCCTTGCAGGAGGTGGAGACGGCATTCTGTAAGCCAGACCAGGTCTCAGCCCAGCCCTGACACATCCAGGAAGGCAGGACACACCTCAACCTCCCCAGTGGCCGTCTACAGTTAATGCAAATTCCCACCCGCTGTCACTCCAAAGCCAGACAGTCAATCCACAATCCAGCAGAGGCACACAGGATGGTTAAGCAAGAAAATGCCTTCTTTCTAAAACTGGCATCTTCCATAATTTAAAATTCAATCATTCTCCTCCGCCCCTTCTCCCCGACAACAATGGCACTAGTGAAGTGAGAGGCAAGTCAGTTTAATGCGCACTTCTTGGGTGGCCTGGATTCCTATTATACATGAACAACATTATAGTTTATTAAATCAAGCACACAAGAAGGTTTTGTACCGCACACATCCTAAAGCCATGTATTTTGAGGTCCTTTATATATGATAATGAAAAAAAGGAGGGAAAGTGAAATAAAACAATTGCCTCGGATTACACAATTTAAGTAGAGAACCAAGGAATCATGCCAGGCTTTTTTGTTTCACCTTGTGCAATTCAACCACTTGATATATATGCTTCTCTTCCCCCTACACCCACCTTACACCCAACCCACTCCCCCTTTCCCACTTCCCAGAACCCCTGGCCGCCACCCTGCTGGCATCTCTTTCCCTTGGTCACATCACAGAACAAAGTTTTTGGCCTCCCAGGAAAAATGTTGTGAGTACCCAAGCTCCAGATGATTGTTCTAGGCCTTCATAGAGAAAGAGAGTTAGTCCCTCGGCTTCCTGTGTTAAATCCAACTTCACCGTTTTAATAAAATAGTAGCATTTTCAGCATGCCACAAGAGGGCAGCAATGATACACGAGCTGCAGACTTCATCAAGACGTGGGTTTACTGAGGACTGATTCTTCTTTCCATGCCTTACTCGTTACTCACACTTTAGGCAGTTTTTTTTTCAGTTTTATATTGGACGAACTCAACCCGAAGGTAATGGAGCACTTTACATGGGCGCCAGTTCCATTACATAAGGACACATTCATTATTGGGAGGTTCGGGGAGAATAAGTGATTTGCCCAGAATCACAGGATGTTGAGCCGACGCCGAGACTCTAACCTGGTCCCCATTGTTACGTCCCGTGGTGCGGGACCGAACTGCAGCGGGGGCGCTGCGCTTAGATGCCGCTGCAAATATTGCACGCACACACAGTATGGCTATTCGGGCACGGACTGTTTTTCGCGGTCCCGCCCACCTTTATTTATCTATGCGCCCTGCCTTCCGGCGCGAGCGCGGAGGTTGGCCCTTTACAGTGCGTGCGCCGGCAACAACTGGTGCGCCAACTAGTCACCTCCCATCCCAACTCGGTCCTTGACTAGCTCCCCAGTGTCTCACAAATCACTTACTTGGCAGGCAAAGTCTTTCAGGCGAGTGCTCGGTTGGGGGTTGTCTCTCAGGGCATACCTGGACTGGCCACGGCAGGACTAAGGCTCAATAGCTGGTTTACGGAGTGGGGGAGCTTGGGTTACTGCCTGAGTTCCTGGTGGGGAGGTAGACCTTGAGTTGTGGCCCTCCCCTTCTCTGGACTCAACTTGGCTGGCTCTCGGTTCTCCAAAGTCGCTGGTGGCTTCGGTACCTTGAGCGGGGTCGACCACTTTTTTGAACCAGGAGATGTTTCATGTCACGGCCTCCCCTTCCTTGCTGACCGTTACCATGGTTCCCTTCACGTCGGTCAGTCCAGTACCCCTGTTTGTACCGAGTCCGGAATTTCCCTCTGGGCCTCTGGTCCTTCATGATAACGGTGTCACCCCTGTGCAGCTGACGAGACCTAGCCCTCCTGGCCTGGCTGGCCGTGAAGTTGTGCTTCTCCCACCTCCTGAGGGCGCCTTCTTCGTCAAATGGAGGGGGTGTCCACTCCGGTGCGGTAGGGAGGCCATCCCGGCGAGTCCCGTTAAACATTAGCGCCCATGGTGCCTGGCGCGTGAAGCTCTGAGGGGTGCTTCGGTATTCCCGCAGGAATTTCTGTAGGTGTTGTTCAGGATCAGCATGCTCCGCTACGGCAATGCGAAGAGCTTTATTGATGGTTCTCATAAAGCGTTCGATTTCGCCGTTTGCTTGGGGCCATTGTGGGGTGATACATCTGTGCTGGACACCGTGGCGTTGGAGGAATTCCTGGAATTCGTGCCCTTGGAACGGGGGTCCGTTGTCACTCCTGAGTTCTTCCGGACACCCAAACATGGCGAATATCTTCTCCAGCACTGGGCCGACATGGGAGAAAGCCGTCGAGTTGACCACCTCCACGACAGGATACATCGAGTAGCTGTCAATCAGGGCTAGGGTGACTCTGCCATCCGGGAAGCTCCCGAAATCCACACTTAGCTTCTCTCAGGGACATCTACTATGCTCTTCTGTGTGGATGGGCAAGGGTCTCTCGGGGCCACTCGTCAGCTGACAGGAGGGGCACTTCCGGACTGTCTCGTCGACTCAGGCATCCATTACCGGGAACCAGAACTTCTCCCGCATGCAGGTTTTCATTTTCTCCACCCCCTGGTGCCCTCCGTGGGCGAGTTGCGTTGCTCGCGCTTGGAGAGATGCTGGGATGACGATCCTCGATCCTCTTAGCAGGGTTCTTCCTTGGGTAACGCTCAGCTCGTTCCTGACTCTCCACATGTGTATTAGGCTTTCCTTCTCTGGGCCTCTCCATTCGTTAGCTGACTGTAGAAATTGATGCCAGTGTCCCCCTTGGACGGCTGCTCGGACTTTGGCAATGACCGGGTCTGCCTCCGCTGCGACTGTCACCTCCTCAAGTGTTAGAGCTCGGGGACACGTAAGTGCCGAGCTTATGTTCAGGTGGGCTTCGGTGGGGTCGGTCTCAGCCTCCTCACCCTTAGCTTCCACTGGGGTCGAGTGCCTCGAGAGGAAATCAGCAGGTTTCTTGGCACCCGGCCGGTATGTGACGTCCATCTCATACTGTTGGAGCCTGATAGCCCTTCGTTCAATTTGTGGCGGCGGGTTTGGCACCGAACCTTTGAATAATGGCACTAGGGGTTGATGGTCCGTGATGATCGTGAACGGGTTTCCACATATGTACAAATGGAAGTGCTGGCATGCCCAGCGGATGGCTAGGGCTTCCCTCTCAATCTGGGCATATTGTCTTTCGGTCGGGCAGGGCGCTTTGCTGGCATAGGCTAAGGCGGCCCACCGTCCAGGCTCTTGCTCCTGAGTGAGGCCGGCCCGAGACCTACAGGGCTGGTGTCCACTAGTATCTCAGTTCGCTTGGTGGGGTTGAAGTAGACAAGCGTGGTGTGGTCGAGGAGTGCGTGGAATGCCGCTTCTTCACTGGGCCCCACTGCCACGAGGCGTCTGCTCGGGTGAGGTTTTGGAGGGGCTCTGCGATTCTAGCCAGGTCTGGGATAAAGCGGCCACAGTATGTGGCCATCTCAAGAAAGCTGCAGACCTCCACTACTGTCAGTGGTGCTGGCGCGTCCTTGATGGCCTGTGACTTCCGGGGGTCGACCTGAATTCCTACTTGCGTGAAAGTATAGCCAAAGAACTCTATTAGTTGCTGGAACAGCAGACACTTCTCCCGATGTAGGGTAACTCCGTGATACTGAAGCCGCTCCAGGGTGGCTCTCAGGTGCCGGTAGTGTTCTTCAGCTGTCTGCGAGTGGATGAGGATGTCGTCACTCACGTTTAAGACGCCGGTGGTAGCCGGCGTTTAGGTCTAGTTTCGAAAACCATCTGGTCCCATTCAGGTCGGCCACAATATCGTTCATGGTCGGCGTGATGTGGCGTTCGCGCCGAATGGCCTTGTTGAGGAGGCGCATATCGATACAGAGTCTTATTTTTCCTCGTAGGCGGGCTTTTCAGCGATCACCATGGGGGACACTCAGGGCGTGGGCCCTGAGACCTTTTCTATGACCTCTTGGTCTTCCAGCTTCTGTAGCTCTTCTTCCACCAGCAGCCGTAGGTGGAAAGGAATTCTCCTGTGCTTCAGCGCTATTGGCATGACGGTTTGGTCTATGTGCAGCTTGATTGGGGCTTTCTTGATCCGCCGCAGCCCCTTGAACAGGTCCTCAAACTGGTCGATTAGTTCTTTGGTCTGCTCGGCTTGCACGTTCCTGGCGAACTTTACCAGTCCTAGGTCTTCCGCTGCATGGCTGCTCAGCAGCGTATCTGCCTCCTGGTTGATGACGTGGATGTCAGCCATGATTTCGGTGTCTTCCGACCGCACTGGCATGGTCATTTTACCTCGGAGGGGCAACGGTGAGTCACTTCCATAAGCGAAGATTTTCGTCTACAAAGGCTGGAGTTCTGGTCTAGGCTTGAGTTTGTTATATTGTTGGATTCACATGACGGTGACTGACGCGCCCGTGTCAATCACTGCATTGACGTCCGAACCGGCTATTCGCACAGAGCATCGGGGCTGGGGACGTCTACGTCGTTTCAGTGCCTGGGTGAACAAAACCAGGTACTTTTCTCCTTCTCATCAGACGAGATGTCATCTGTCTGGGAGACGGTTTGTTCCGTCTTCCTACATCCCGGCGTGGACGACAGCGAGACGCTCGACAGCTGGCGGACCAGTTTCCGCATTTGTTTTGGCCGTCTCCCTTCTTTCCGCTGTGTCTTCCTTCTGCAGACCAAAGCAAAATGGTTCGTAATGCCACAGTTGGTGCACGTTTTCCCCTGGGCTGGGAATTGTTGAGGGGGGTGTTCTTCATACCCGCAGTATCCACATTGGCCTTTTGGGGTCGGCGGCGGGTGATCCCTTGGTTTGGTGGCTTTGTCACGCACTCTGACGGCGTCAACTCGCTCAGCCTTGACGGTCACACCCTTTTCTGTGTTGCGCATCAGCGCAAGGTCCATTTCCTCCGCACGTGCAGCCAAGAGGTCATGGGACCGTGCTAACACCAGTATGTCGTTCATTGGTATGTTCGGCTGCCTTAAGATGAGGACCTTACTGCGGATCCCTAGGATCAGTTGTACTCTGATCTCTTCTGCCGCTCTGTGTCCCACGAGGTGAGTGCCGGCGAGCTCTCTCAGTCTTGCATGAAAAGAGTCTACTGATTCTCCTTCTCTTTGCCTCGTTTGCCTCAATTTGAAATGCTCAAAGTCTGGGTTTAATTGAGGATCAAAATGCGCATTTAACGCTGTCACCGCCGCTGCATAATCGTCAGGGGGTCCCGTGTTGGGGAGATGTTTGAAGAGCAGGTAAATTTACTCCCCTGCATAGTGGAGAATTAGTGAGCGCTTGACAGCTCCGTCCGTCTCCCTGGTGGCAATGAAGTAGTTTTCCAGGCGGCCGAGCCATTCTTGCCACCTCGGCGACGCTGTGGCGGGATCTGCCGACTCGCTGAAAGGTGGCAGGACACCAGTAGGGGGTGCTGTGTTGCGGCTCTCGCTGGGGGCTGAGCGCCTTCTCCCTGATCTCCCATGATGCAGGCAGGTGAATTGTCTGTGTGACCCAGCGAGGGTGTGGCGCCTCAAGAAAACAGTGCTGACGCTCTAGGCCATAGAGCCGGAATCTGTGGGGCCTTGTGTGTTTAGCGCCTGTAAGTGCGGCCTTCTAGCACGTGGCCGGTCTTGCTGCACCAAGCAATTACAGCTGCCACCTCCACGCGTCGAGCGCAACTCACCCGCGTCGATGTGGGAGTGGTCTGACCAATTGCGCCGTGTTCTGAAGTACTGGGTTTTTCAGAACCAACCCAGCGGTTCCAGGGGACGCACCCGAAGACTTCAAGTTCTTCCTGTTTCAGACTACAGAAACACAGAGTCTTCTAGGTGAAGTCAAACATCGTATTTATTGGCTGCAGACCAATTACAGGTATCCGAGAAGTACAGCATGGTGTATGTTCTCAGGAGACTGCCCTGAACCAAAACCCAGTCTTTTCTTATATACAGAATATTACGCTCTGGGCAACACCGCCCCTATTTTACAAGTGGTCATTCACATATTTTCGCTTCAAAGAAAGAGCAAAGTCATGACGATAATCCCACATTTCAGCTCGGTCAGCCCATAATTATTTACCCAGCGAGGCTCAGAACCCTCATCAGATATCAGCAGACCCCAATAAAACGGGCACCCCCTTCTCGTAAAACAAGCCATAAAGTAGGAAACAGAGTCAGGTGTGAAAGAGATTAGTCAGGGTTCGTGTGGGATGCACGACTTTATGATGTGTCGGGCCCTGGTGCTAATCCCATTTGGCCGCAGTAAAAGGAACCGGCCAGACAGGCCGCAGTAAAAGGAACCGGCCGGACAGGACTGGCCTCGGGCAGCGGAGTCAGTTTTCACAGGTCACAAAGAAGTCACAGGAGGATTGCGTGTCCATTAGGCCTAGGCATGGCCTTAATGCGCAGCCTATGTGAGGGCAACCACAAAATGGTTACCATTCTAAAATGGAACCCGAGGGTCTAATATGTAGTATCGTATACACGGTGAATTCATCGAGGAAACATGACGAAAACACTCATACATACCGCATTAGTCATTTGCGGTTCGCTGATATCACAATCGGCCTGGTAGGACCGTGCTACCAACCTGGTTCCGAAATCTACAGTACCACAGACCCTCCTTTTGCCCTTACATAGGCAATAACTATACTCATACTAATCTGAGTCCAGGTCTATATTCATAAAGTCATGAAGATGTTGCTGTAGCATCATCCTATTGCTTAGCTCGTCCCTTGATACAGGTTTCCTTACACATGATGTAACACAGAGGCTACACATTACAGGAGCACACTGTATACATAGACAGAACAGGAAAAGAATGGCTAAGATCGTCCCAGTGACTATTAGAATCTTCCATCCCCAAGCTGATATCAGTCCCCAGAACCACCCCATTATCGACCAGTCTCCTTTATCCACATGAATGGATTCGGAAATCTTATGCAGTTTGGAAATGGCCTGATAGACTGTCGGAGCGTTATCTGGTATGAAAATACAGCAGCTTGATTGGATAACCTTACATACCCCACCACGGTCTGCAAGTATGACATCTAGAACCATACGGTTCTGCAACGTCATGAGGCGATCCGCTTGGAGCTCAGCTGTCAAGTTACCAAGGGCACCAGCCGTTACATTAACAGTGGATTCAACTACACGAGTCAGTTGTCTCAGGTTCCTGCTATTGACCATTGGTCCCCAAAACGGCAGGAAACCCAAGAAGAAGTCTCCCGCTTCCTGACCGGCAGTATCCTCCTTACTAGCAACGCCTCTCACAACTCTGGTCTTGTGATAATCAGAGGCGGCAGTAAATGTCGGCGGTAGCAAATTTGCGACATAACACGTGCCCAAGAAATCAGGGGGCAACCATGTATATGCTCGGTCATTACAAACAAAGTATGTACCCTTGGCAGCCAAAAACGCAGGGGAAAACTGTGATGGAAAAATGTACGTTTCAGCACAGTCACTCTTCCCTAATTGAGCTCTTGGATTCTGACCATTGCCTTGTAAACAGAACCGACCTATGTGGGGTATGACCCAAATCGGAGATGAACTTTTACGCTGTTTCTCGCCCAGACTAATGCTATACCCCGTCGCGTTCCAACCCACATAAGCTCGCAACTCATCCTTGGGAATAGATGAATATGCATCGATATCTCTACTCATATCAGCAACTCCTTTCATCAAGGCTTTATTGTTCGCGCTTGGATCGTGGCCCGCTCCGCTCCTCGTCGCCAATGTTACGTCCCGTGGTGTGGGACGGAACCACAATGCCGCTGCAATAATTGCACACACACACACAGTATGGCTATTCGGTTATGGACTGCCTTTCGCAATCCCGCCCACCTTTATTTATCTACGCGCTTTGCCTTTCGGCGCGGGGTCGGCCTTTTCCGGCGCGTACGCCGGCAACAACAACTGGTGCGCCAACTCGTCACACCCAGGTCCAAAAAGTTGGCAACTCTGGCCGTTACGCCACATCATCTGTTTGCACAAACCCCACAGAAATGTAACCAAATGTGTCACAAGGCGGAATCCTTCCTAGAGTTATAGAATATCTCACTGCATCAAAGTTAGATTAATTTACATTTAACTAAATATTCCTAAAATCCCACCATTACAGGTTTTCAAAAGACGCATCAGGTATGTCGTTCTGCTACATCAGGAGTGTGTTACTTTACCAACGCGCAGTACTTCAGCGTCTACTGGTTTTCGCAGAGACTTATTAAACTTAAGGACTGACACAGAGATGGTCCTGTAAATGAGTTTCAACGGAACTGGTGAAGACTAATAGGTATTTCAGAAAGCGCCCCGACTTTCGGCTATAGAATCATGGCACGCACATACGGTGCTTCGCCTGAATACATCTCAGGCGTGGAACATTGAGGGAAAAGTCTAGTTGTCAGGGTACATCATACAGCGCAGAATCCCTTGCTGTCTTACTCGACAAAAGGCTCAATCTACTCTCCCACATCAATTCCATTGCAAAGAATGCTCTTTACCAACTGCGCCTTCTTTAGGGGATTCAATGCTTTTTCCCGGAGCAAGACCTGAAATCCCTGGTCCAATCGCTGGTTCTCTCTAGATTGGACTACTGCAATTCTGTTCTTACTGGCTTCCCCAAATTCCACCTTTCCCCTCTTAAATCCGTTCTCCATTCAGCAGCTCGTTTTATATTTGGGGCCAAAAGAAGTGACCACATCACACCTATTTTGCCTTCCCTCCGTTGGCTTCCCATCGAGGCAAGATCAATCTACAAGATGGCTTGTATCACACACAAAGCCTTGCACACTTCCTTCCCTCGCTACCTGGCGAATAAACTGAAAATCTCTGGAGGCTCTAGACCGTCTCGTAATGCGGAAAAATTACTGCTTGAGCCTCTCACTTCCAAAAGGGAGAGATCGATGGCTCAATCTTTCTCAGGCAATGCGGTGACAATCTGGAACTCGCTTCCGCGGCAGCTCCGCACCACCACCTCAACCCAGACCTTCAAAACTGTCCTTAAATCTCTTCTCTTCCAAAGACATTTCCAGAACTAATACATGCCCTTTCAAGTCCCTCAAGGAAGTTCTTTCACTATTGTAAATGTATATTCTATGCCTGTGCAAGTGTCATCCCAGTGTGTTTTGTGTGACTGCCATCTATTGCTGTATTATACCTCTTCTTATATCGATCTTTTTTTTTGTGCATATTTATATAGCGCGAACTCGACCCGAAGGTATTGGAGCGCTTTACATGAGCACCCTATTTAAATTACACATTCAGGCAGGGGAGACTAAGTGATTTGTCCAGAATCACAGAATGTGGACGCGACCTCGACCCCGAGGCTCGAACTCTGGTTTCCAGCACCAAAGTCAGCAGTCTAGCCGACGGACCACATCCTCTCCCATCTCATTTGCTTCTGTAACATGTACATTTGTAACATTTTCCTCTTGTAACATAACTGGTCCTATTGTGAAGTGCTCTGACACCTTTGGGTAAAGTCAGCGCTATATAAAAATGCATAAATAAATAAATAATGTTTTTCCGACGTTAGACAATTTGAGTTCCAAAAAGACCCGCCATTGGTCAAGGTCTGGGACTGTTATGGTTGCAATACCGCGGTTTACCACCACGTGGAATAATACTCCCAGCATGGCAATCTAGAATGAAAATATTTTGTGCACTCGAGTTCTGTTTCTGGCTTTCATCGGCAAGTGGTCACGGAATGGAACTCGGGGTTACGCGCACAGATCAACGCAACACTCTTATTTAGCCATAAACAGGATCAGGTTAAAACATTACGGCAACTAGGGGAAACACCTGGCATGGAGGCAAATTCTGGGCAGTGCCAGTGGGTGTAGAAGTTCAAGACAAAAAGGTCAACATTCGGGACAAAAAATCTGGACAAAGGGTCACAATTCAAGCCACAGTGCCAGTTTTATGGACACATCGGCGAAGGTCACGTCTGCCAACCTTCGGGCTTTGGCACTGCTAGTTTTGTTTTGTCAAGGTTTTTGTAAAACCTTCCTGCTAGGGGAGATGCTGGCCACTCAGCAATGTAACAAGCATTGGCAAAGCCAATAGGTTTTGCCTACATAACATCTTTTAGCATTGTTATTGTTTTACATACATTTTTGATTGCAGTCCATGCTGCCATCTAACTTGATTATTACATTTTGAAGAAGGTAATTTTATTGTTTGTATAAAATCTTAGAAACTGTTATTAGATGTTCAGGATGTGACGAATGTTGAAGCAATTACCAAGGGAAAAAAGCTCCTTAATGTAGTACCTCATTTTTATATGGCATTGAACTAGAGCAGTGATATTCAAAGCACAGTCGGGGTCTGCATGCGGCCCTCCTGACCTTTCCATGCGGCCCCCTGGTCGACAACAGCACTGGGCTGCTGTTTATTCGACTTAGCACTATTATTAACGTTTAATTAAAATCGTCTAGAGCTACTAATATTAAAAGAGATGTAATAAGGACCACAGAAGACAAGATTACATGAGTGGTCACCGTATGCAAGATTAGCCGCCGTGATCACCTCCGTTTATTAGGCATGGTTGCCAGCAATGATGTAAAAATGCTTTGTCAATGTGAAATGCCTCTGCATATGTAAAACGTAACAGTCAATGCTGCACTGCTCCTAGCACCTAGTTAATAATATTAGCAATAAGTCTACTGAATACTAATTTATTTTTATTACTCAAATATCAGCTTTAAATATATCTTGGAAATTCAACCATTTTACCCAAAATATCAACTTGTCAGAGTGACGCAGAGTGTATCTGCAAGTAGGATTGACAGACTGGGCTAGATCTTGCACAATCTGTCTAAATTGTTGCCATGTGTGAGTTATAATATTCATTTGTGCGGGCTGGCAATTCTTATGCTATGTGCAATTTTTTGGTTATTTGCCTAGGCATTAGCGCTGGTAACAGGCCAACAGCTTCAATCGTTGCTTCTTAGAGTAATAAATCTGGCTAGACACAGGCTTGCAGCTGCTCTGTGTAACTGAAGTAATTTATGTACCTTTTTTGTTTAGCATGGGGGGGTTTGGGTAGGTTCTTTCCAAAGAAATGGGTGGAAATTCACTATTTTGAGGTGGTTTTAATTCTTTTCTTCTTTACGACAAGCATTTATTGCATTTAATTTGTGTTTTAAGTTTTATGGGCTTTGACCAGCCATTGATTGGTTGACCTCAGGAAGATGAAATGCTGAGCCTAAATTCTGAGGGTGTAAAACAGGTGTCTGCAACCAGTCGATCACTGAGATACCAGTAGCTCGTGGAAACCTTCAGAGTAACTCCCAGCCTTGAGTTTATTTTTAACTAAGAACTGCAACAAATAAGTGTTGTGTTTTCCTTTTAAAGTCAAGGAAAGGCTATGTTTATTTTACATTATTATCAGGCTCCAGATAGCAGAGCCTGATAGTGAGTAGTGTTACACTCAGATTTATGACCCATGTGGGTCACACAGTTCAGAACTGAAGCACAGAGGTATTTAACTAAATAAAAGTAATTCTCGGGGGGCCGTGGCCTGGACGCCCGGCAACATGGCGGTCCTGCCGTAAGCTCCGCTTGGATGCGGAGCTTCTGCTGTAAAAAGTGCCTCTTGTCACAGAGTTTTTCGGGCTCCGACGCCGGTCCCGCCTGCATCATGTGGTGGTGAGTCCTCAGACCCCTCTTGGCTTTCCCAGCGTTTATTTTTGAGCCCAGGAGCCGCAGCGGTGCTTATCCCCTCAGGAAACACAAGCGCCCGCCATTTTGAATTACGGCGCTCACGCTACGTTTTTTCTTCACAGCTGGGCTCCCTCTACAATTTGTAATGTCATACAGTCTTGTGTTGGCTCCGGGACCATGTTTTTATATGGTCCTCTGTTCATGGCTTCAGGTTATAACATTATGTGCTGGAAAATGTTTTGTTGGCAATTTATCCTCCGGGTTTCTTAAATCGAGATGGACTGCTTTACAGGGTGCTCTCGCCTCATCATTGTGCGCTAAGGAAGCTTTTTTCGTCTCTATGTCTTGGCTGGTGTAATATTTTATACTTCTACTAATACTGGACATTTGCTGAGGTGGCAGTTCCTCTCCTCATTGGGGTGATTATTAAAGGCATTTTCAGTGACTAATATACTTTACTTCTACCCCTCTGTTTCATTCCAATTTGCCTACCTACTTTTGGATGTTCATTGACTTTGCCTGCTTCTCCATTGGCGTATGGTACAGTTCTGTCCGATTATACTTACTACTCACCGTTCCTATCAGCAAGCTAAGATGTCCAGCAATCCTCACACCACCTCTAAACCATCCTCTTCAGGTGCAAAACCCAAAAGGCACAAAAATGACCCACCTTCTCCTATTCTCTCCTCATAAAATCCGGTACTTGACTAGATTTTAGACGAGGTTCGCGGGCTTCAACCTTTTATGTCCGCTGCCAATGAAAAGTTACAACAAATAGAGGACCGATGAATTGTTATGGAGGGAAAGGTGTTGGAGTTGGAGCAACGTGTTGGAGACCTTCAAGATATTACCGCATAAATTCCTCTACTAGAGCAAGAGATCCATAAACTAAAACTACACACCGAAGACCTTGCAAATCGAAATCGGAGGAACAACCTTCGCCTTTATTGTCTTCCCAAAAATATTGAAGGCCCGGATATGCTATCCGGGCCTTCAATATACGGTGGAGGAGTGTGGCTCACTGGTTAGAGTAGGCAGACCTGGCAGCAGAGGTCAGCCTGGGACCAGGGTTCAATTCCCGGCTCGGCTGGGTCTTGAGTCCATAAATTGTCCATGGACTCGATAATTCTCGCTCCAGTGCATACTCGATTCATGGGTTCACACTCTGCGACTCTGGGCAATAGCTTGCTTAATCTCCACAATGGCCCCTCGCGGCGGGATGCCTGGCGTTCACCTTGTGGATGCCCTGCTGGGTTATCTCACAGGTGAATACCAGGACGGGTTCCCTAAGCAAGCGCTTAGAGACCGGTTGGTGATTTGCGCTATATAAATATCTTTACATTTACATCCTTCTTGAAAAAGTTCCTCCCAGATCTCTTAGACCTTCAATTTTCCTCACCTCTCAACATACAGCGTGCACATCGTTTGGGTCCTCTTCATCCTAATTCAAGCAAGCCACGTGGTATTATAATGCTCTTCCTAGAATTTACTGAACTTATGCATGTTTTGCAGGCAGTTAAACTCAAACAAAGTCTTACTTGGTCGGGACATAATATCTTCATTTCACAAGATGTCTTCAATGCAATGAATGCTCCACGTAAATAATTTCTGTCTCTTCGCCCACAGATGAGACTTTTGAATATTCAGTATGGCATTCGCCATCCTTGTCTTTGCAAAGTAACTCACAAAGGAAATTCACGCTCCTTTGACGATCCTGAGAAACTGAAACTCTTTCTAAACAGCATTTCGCAATATGGATACTAATGTTTACATTTCTTTTAGTTAACTGGTTGATATTGTTCTTCTAAATCATACCTATCTTGTTCTTTCTATTTTTCATTCCTTTTTTCTCCTTATTGTTCTCCATTTTTTCTAGTAATACCTTTACTCTTTTTATGTCTTATATTACATAATTACTTCTGTTCTCTTGTTTTACTTCTTTCATTTCCTGTCTCCTATTTCTTTATTTCTTAAGAGGCCTTTTAGTGCCTATTCACTCCTACCGCCGTCCTTGTCTTCGGCGTCACCATGCTTCTCTCATAACGGTTGCTTATCTCTCTTCAGGTCTGGATTTTTTTCCTTGATCTGTTTACTTATTCTACTTTTCTATATTTTTCTTCTTCTCTCCCCCCTTTTCTTTTGGTTCCTTGGCTATTTTCCCTTACGGTTTTTTCTTCTTATTATTTTATTACCTCTATGAGTGTCTTGCTTTATCTCCATTGTTTCTTTTTCAATTTCGTAATTCTCTGTCTTCATTGCTTAACGTTTCATAAATGTTGTCTTTTTTTCTTTTTTATCGGTCTTACAGCGTACTGTTCCTGTTTCCATATGTTTCCCCCCAACCCTCAACAAGTTAAACGTTGTCTTGTGGAATGTACGGGGTCTGGGTCATCCTGTCAAGCGTCAAAAGGTATTGTCTCATTTACACAAACTTAATGCCCATGATGCATTTTTACAGGAGACTCATTGCAACGATGTGGAATCTCTTAAGCTTAAACATCAATGGGTTAACCAAATTGTTTTCTTTCCAGCTGTTGACTGCCATGGTGGTGTTGCTATTTTATTTCATAAATCAATTAATGCACAAATATTATCGACTGAATGGAATTCAAATGGGCGATGGGCTTTGCTTGAAGCTATCTTTAACATTTATGGCCTGGTCAAACCTGACCCACAATTTTGGCATTGTATTAAATTGAAATTATACTCTATCCCTAACCCCAATATAATCGTTGGTGGCGATTTTAACAACTGGCTGGATCCCTTTTCTGATAGAATATCTAAATGCAAATTTAAACCTGATAAGACCCACAAATTATTTCAATCTGCCATCGCCTCTCGTCCATTGTATGATGTATGGAAAACATGTAATCCATATATTTGCGAATTTACTTTCTTTTCACCTGTTCACCATACTATGTCCCTGTATTGATTATATTCTAGTTACTAAATCATTACTCCTTTGTATTCATTCATCTGAAATTGGTTCTATTTTTATTTCTGACCATGCACATATGTCTGCCTCTTTTGATATGTCCCTTAACATTGCAAACAAGGCCGTTGGCGTTTTAATAATCACTTACTCTCAGACCAAACCTTCATTACTTAAGCGACCTCTTTTATTAATGAATTTTTCCAACTCAACAAACCTTCGGATACCTCAACTCATAACAATTGCGATGGATGCTTTTAAAGCATCATTTAGAGCCTTTACCATTGCTTACTCTGCAAAGAAAAATAAATTCCTCAATGCTCAATATAAGGAAACTCTTCAAAAGATTAAAACCCTGGAACACAACTACTTTTCTTCTAAATCTTCTTCCACTTTGCAAGAATTGATTACAGCCAAATCTACCTTGAATAAGATTGCCACTGTTGATGCTTGTAACATTCTTCTTAAGATGAAATAAAAATTTAATGGAGGCCAAAATAAGGAGGGGAAAATGTTAGCTAACTATTGAAAAATTAAATCAGATCGTCAAAATATTGGACCTATCCACTCCGATTCAGATATAGTGTATACATTTAAATCCTATTATGAACTTTTATATACAGAAGATACAACTCCTTCTGAAAAGGATTTTGAAACATTTTTCAAAGGTATTCCTAAACCCCCTCCATCCCTGATAACTTTTTACCTCTTGAAGATGATATCTCCCTTCAGGAGATAATCAATGCCTTTAAATCGGACCGGATGGTTTCTCAATTGAACTTTTCTTAACTTTTTCCACAATTTTTGCCCCCAAATTATTGGACCTTTTTAATTCATTCCTATTTTAGAAGCCCTTATTTGTTGTTATTCCCATACCTCACATAGACTCTTCCTTCTGTAAAACTTTTTTGACCCATTTCACTGATTAATTATGATTGCAAAATGTTTGCAAAGATTTTGGCTTCCCGCTTATTAAAGATTATTCCTTATCTCATCACACCAGATCAAGCTGGCTTTGTTAAGGGCCGACTTGCCTCTGACAATGCTAGAATGTTTTCAAATATTCTTGCCCTTGGAAAAAAGTACTCTTCTCCTTTAGCTGCCCTCTCACTTGATGCTGAAAAAGCTTTTGACCGAATAAATTGGCAATATATGCTCTATACTCTTAAATGGTTTGGATTTGGTCCAAAGTTTATTTCTTATATCAGATTACTATATACTGCCCCCACGTGCCTGTGTTTTTTGTCAACCGTCTTCTTTCCTCATACTTCCACCTGCAAAGAGGCACCCGTCAGGGCTGTCCTCTTTCTCCATTACTTTTTCTCCTTTGTTTAGAACGCTTTCTTGAACGTATAAGACACAACCCTAATATCACTGGTTTTAACCTCACTTCCCATCAAATCAATCTTTCTGCATACGCAGATGATATCCTTGTTTACATGTCCAATCCCTGCAACTCTCTTCCCCCTTTTGTACAAGAGATTGCTTTGTTTTCCACTGTCTCTGGTTACAAACTTAATTTCTCCAAAACTTAGATTTTACCTTTAAATTCATTATGTTATTGTTATATGTTTGATACAACCAGTGGAATCAGCGGGAGCCGGCTGCCGGCATTTGCAGATGCTTTGAACAGAGCAGGTCTCGCCGAGCACTGGATTTTAATAGCTTTGGGACTTTTTAAAGAAAGCTTTGCTGAATCATACGCTGGCTACCAAACGATGGGCTGCCCTCTGATTCATTTCCAGCACTGGATCGAGTTTTTTGTTTTTTTTGTTTTCCAGCAGTAAGTGACGGCTTGGGAGATGGAAGGGGTTTTTCATTCATTTCATCCCCAGTGCTAACTTAAGGAAGGTACCACATTTATTTTGGCAGCATCCGTACCCGATCGGATTAGCCTGGCTCCGGCGGCGAATTCCTTAGTGTTTCTAATTAATAAGTTAACCCTAACAAACCACTTACCTGCTTATCTTCTCTGACGCCACCACCATTTGGAGTCACTGGGGTTGTGTTCCTGACGACCGGAGGAGTCAAGGGACTACTGCTCCCAGCGCCACAAGCGGCGCTTGACGCAACGTCACCATCCTGCGCCCGGAGGCGCATATAAACGGCACGGAACTCCCGCAGCGCGGGTTCCCTAACAAACCACTTACCTGCTTATCTTCTCTGCCGCCATTGGAGTCACTGGGGTTGTGTTCCTGATGACCGGAGGAGTCAAGGGACTACCGCTCCCAGCGGCGCTTGACGCAACGTCACCATCCTACACCCAGAGGCGCATATAAACGGCACGGGACTAAGGGCGGGTACGTCCGCTCCCGTCAGCGACAGGAGGAGGCAGGGCAGGCCCCCCCACCCCCCGAAAAACTGGTAGCGCGGACAGGATTGAGGATCTTACATTGCCAGGTACTATAGTGTTGCTATACCCTTGACCTACCCCTGACATAGATTTATGCTGTTTCTGTACATGACGAGGTGGTACTGATCCTTCCTTCCTTCTACAATGAGCAAAAGCAAGGGGTGTGTGGGGGTTACAGGGACACTGGATGCATTTATTATAAGGGTAGAATCACTCCTAAATCATGAAATTGAACTTCGGGAGAGATGGTTATCTCTAGATCCCTCTTCCCTACAGAGGCGCTCCTCTGTAGGGAAGAGGGAGTATTGCTGCTCCAATCCCCCCTCAAGCCTGTCTGACAGCTACCCCGCTGGGGACGCCACAGGCCTCTCAAATACACGAATCGAAGATCTCCACAGTGGACATTTCTAATGAGCCTAGTATAGCCTTTAGGACTCAGACTTCTAAACTCCAGAGTGATCATACGAAAAGAGACTTTACAGCGAAGGGTAAACGGGGCAAAAAGCAAGGACATATATAAGCTTAAAGCACAAAAGGACCCCCGGTACACTTACCCTACTCTGACCGAAACAAACACCATAAGCACCCAGACTGATGATCTCCTGCCCACAACATCGGGTATCTCTCCAAAGAATGTGAATGCTGAGGCCAGCAAGTTTGCTCTGGATAATGCTTTAACCCAGCTTACAGACCAGATTGACATAATGAATGAACGCCTCAAACATATAGACACGGTCCTGAATAACTTGAAGCTGAACGATCTAAGCGCACTTCAAAGTGTGTCCTCTAATATTGATGCTGCTAAAGGGGAGGGTTTGGGTTTTGATAACTTACTTTTGTCAGTTAAAGCCCCAATAGAGAGAATACTGTTTAGGGTTTCTGCTATTGAGGATGTACTGAGTAGAGCCCAAGGGGTATGTTTTGCTAATAATCCAAACAACCTTGTAATACCCACTCCTAACCCGGACAACAATAGAACAGTTCACGCCCCCCATGAAGATATCCCTCAAACCACACTTGGGGCATCTGCAGGCCATGAGAGTAATATAAACTGGAAACACACTGAAGTCCCAACAAACAATAACACTAGTTGCTCTCAACCACTGCCTAGGCCTTATGCATTCCCCATGAATGGGGAGAATAAGGAAGGGGCAAGACTGCATCTGCCGCCAGAAGCCACACCATATATAATTATATTGGCAAATGTACCGCCCCTTACCACCTCGGCTAATGAAACCTGGGAGGTATTAAGGAATAAGGCGCTCTGCTGGCTCGGAACCAAGACTGGGCTAGCAGAAGCTCTGTTTGCCGAGTTTAAATTGGTAACAAGGGTAGGCTGGGTAGGGACAAGGGAGAAAACGCTAGCCGGCGACTGTATAGTTCTCACATTTAGATTGCCCGGCCTAATAAGGGAGATACTGCGAAGATTTGGTGGTGTTTACGTGGCACCCAGAAGTATAAATGTAGTTCTCCTGGGGTATTTTTATCCTCCAAAAAATCATGTCCAGCATCAGGTACCACAGCAGAGACCTATACCATCAAATATTCATTTTCAATTAAGTGTTAGATTTGACATATTCTCTTCCCTGGAAGAGATAGATTGACTTAACCGGCCACTTAGACACGCAGCACAGAGTAAGCTCACTGTAAGCAACCCACACTAATCAATTCTAACTTCGACCCTTGCACATCCTTAGCAGATAGATGATCAAAACATTTGTGATTCTAAAGCAGATGATAGAAATTTATGTAGAAAGGGGCTATTGGCAGATATCAACCTAGATGCCGGGGCGGGGGGGTAGGTGACAGTAATGATAGTAATGAACTATGTAACAAAGAACCAAGCTTATCCCAGTTAAATATAATGATTGCTTGTGTACCTTTAGCTACACCAAACAATAATAGCCCACTTCTCAATGCTTTTTCTCCCTGTAATAACTATGATGCCTCCAGCAGCAACTGTGTTGACCAGGGTGTCCATAGGTGTAGTCCATAGAAAATTATTCCCAGCATTTTGGCTGATAATACCACTGACCCATGTACTTCAACCGCAAATACTATTGTTGATACTGATGACGACAATATGATTCCGATAACATCACCAGCGAACAGTATTAATATCCTAAGCTGGAATGTGGCGGGGTTACGAAGTAAGTGTAGTATTCCGGAATGGCTGGAGTTCATGACAGTCTTTTGAGATCTCGATGGTGCAAGAAACTTGGGACAACGACCCTATACATCTTAATTGGTTTAAGACCTTTCACTCCAAAGCAACTCCATCCAGTCACGGAAGATCAAAGGGCGGCCTCTGTGTTTACGTATCCAACAAATTGGCCTCTACCAGTGGTATTATTCATCCAGCCAACCGGTTTTATCAAATCGTCCAGGTCATGTGTACGACTTCTATTTCCTTGATATTAGTTAATTTCTACAATAACGCTCGTAAATTGTATATAATAGATTCCCTCTGTCAACTTAATAATGATTTGGAATCTATTTTGGACAAGGGCCCTAACGATAAAATCCTGCTTTGGGGGGATGATTTCAAAATTCAACCCTGCCAATTGGTGGCTAATAAAGTATGTGGTATGACCTTTGGAAAGGGTGACGATGTCACCCATTTTTCTCATTCAGGGTACGGAGAGAAACTCAATGAGCTGCTTTTTAAATATGATCTAGGCTTTAGTAACGAATTTGGAGGCAGCCCAGCTGTAGTACCCTGTACATTTGATGGCAGTCCAGGGAGGAGTGTTATTGACTTTCTCTTATTCTCTAATCGCTATTCAGCACTAGTTTTTAACTTTACTCTAAATAACATTGCATTAAGTGATCATTTTCCACAGAGTTTTTCATTGGATATTAGTCTTCAAGGTGAGCCTGGCATAGGGCAACCCATCCTTCCCGCGGATAACATAGCACTATCCCGTCTAAATGGCTTTGCCCTGCGCTGGTCCATGGTTGACTCATCTCGATTTTTACAGAAAATATGCACAAATCAGAGCAGGGCCTTCGAGGTCTGTCTGTACGAGACTGCGGACGCCAACGCGGTTGTGAAGGCCTTTAGACTTATTAGGGAGGAAATTAGTGCAGGGTTGACTACTAACCAGATTAGAGGGGCCACGAAAAAGCAAGGGTGGTTTGACCATGCGTGCACACTTGCTCATAAGAAGTTACAGTAGGCTTTGAAGGAGGTACCCGGGAACACCTTAGTAGTACAGAATTGTAGGTGGGCTTACAAGCAAGCTTTAAATCATCGTAAAAAGATTCTGAAAGAAGAGGCCTGGGATCACTTGCAAGAGGCCAGCCAGAATAAAGATTCGAAGTTGTTCTGGCGTGTAGTAAATTCACCATTTTGCTGTGATAATGACAAACCTAGCATAGAGGTAGCAATCACAGAACAGGAATGGATGGCCCACTTTGGGAAATTATATATGGGCCCGAATGAAGAAAGACAAGACAACTCTGTGACAGGGGGGGAGAGCGTCCGTACTGGGCTTGCCTCCTCAAGGCAATATTTAGATTTTAACTTAACACTGGAGGAGGTGATACAGGCACTCAGAGTGAGCAAGGGAGGAAAAGCACCTGGCCCTGACGGGATTCCGATTGATATTTTTAAGGACAATATTGATCTCTGGGGTCCTCTTGTGACCCTGGTTTTTAAGTCCTTTCAGGAAGTTGGCTTTCCAGTGTCATGGTCGGAATCACATATTGTACCAATATTTAAAAAGGGAGATCGAAATTGCCCTGCACACTACAGACCCATCTCCCTGCTGGATTCCTTGGTTAAGGTGGTGGGCCGTATTGTGCTAGACAGGCTATAGGAGTGGGCAGATTGTAATAACATTTTGACTGACTTCCAATATGGCTTCCGCAAGGGTGTTGGGACCATAGAGCAGGCCATTAACCTGAATTTGATAGTGAGCAAGTCTACACAAATAAAAGGGGGTAATTTGTTTTTGGCGTTTGTGGACTTGTCCTCCGCATTCGACTGTGTGGTCCATGATAAACTTTGGTCTATCATGACCGTCATGGGTGTTGACTGTGCAATTGTCAATTTTCTTAGATATTTGTATTCAAGGATTTCAGCCAAGATTCAATATGGTATGAACGGCAAATGCACTAGCTCAGTTGACATCAAAAAGGGGGTCCGCCAGGGGTGTGTGCTTGCGCCTTTTTTATTTAATTTGTACATTAATGGTCTGGGTGATACCCTTGTGGACTCCTGTAAGGACCTGCCCCATATTGCCAATAGGCCAGTACCAGTATTATTGTACGCAGATGATGCGGTGCTTATGGCCCGCACCCCTAATGCCCTTCAATATCTCTTAGATAAATTTGTTAATTTTATGGAGAATCTGGGTCTTTTAATTAATATAGGCAAAATGTATGTAATGAAAGCCGGCCGTAAGTCAGCTAAGGGACGCAACATTTTAATAGGAAACGAGACTCTACCTCAAATACTAACTTTTTCATATTTAGGAATAATTTTTGATAGGATTGGTAACTGGAAAAGCGCAGTTAAACCAAGAAGAAGGCAGTTTCTCAGATCAATTGCGGGTCTGAGTAACTTCTCTAGGAAACTGGGACATAAACTCCCTAGGGACATGCTGAGCATTTATAACGCGAAATGCCGGTCAATAGCTATGTATGGTTCTGAATTGTGGGGTAATGTAGATGTTGATTCTTTAAAGCTGGTAGAAAATGGGTTTCTCAAAAACCTGTTAGGGCTTCCTAATAGCTGTTCTAATTTTATCTGTCATGCAGAATTGGGTATAACCTATCTAGAGGACTTGATAAGGGTGCAGCCAGTCCTCTTATGGCACAAGATAGGGACATCGGATTATACAAGGTTTAACAGAGCCATTCTGCAGGACTGCTGCGGGGCTGATCATGCAATGAAGATAGCATGGTTGAAATACGTAAAAAATTTCATGCATGATATTTGTCATTCTGACCACTATGCAAAGCCCGAATCCTTACTGCAAATATCTAGAGAATCACTAAAAAGAGTATGTTTGAACAATTTGGAAGAAAAAGATTAACATTGGAACTTGTGAAGCCCACCATTCAACATAATCAAATGATATTGACCTGTTACACGATGCAACCGTATTTAATCGGTGTTTTAAATGCCCAGCATAGATTTGTCTTGACACGATTCAGACTGGATATTTGCCATCGCTGGACCAGTTTCCCTAAGAAATAATTAGTGTCGTCGACTAATATGTTGTCCTTGTGACCAGATCTCCAAACAATCTACTATCCATGTACTGTTTTTTTGTACATTTTGTATTGACCTAAGGACTACTTTTATCAAGCCTTTAATGATATCTTTAAATTTTAGACAATGCAGACCGGCTTATCTGTTCTTACAACTGCTCCCGGATTTGTTTACATGCGTAGTAGTGGCAAAGTTTTTGAGGTCCGTTATTGCCAGAAGGAAGTTTTTAACTGATGCATTTTAAATTTTTATATGAATTTTATTGAATCTGTTTTTAATTGACTTGAATAATTTTTTCTCTTTAAATCTGTATTAAATTGCAAACTTTTATGGTTCTTTCTATGAATCGAATAGAGTTAAATTGATTGATTGATACAACCAACTTCACTTGGTGCCCCCAAAAGATTAAATACTTAGGAACATGGTTTTCATCAAATATTCCTAATATTTGAACCCATAATCTTTCTGCCTTAAAATCAAACTTACCAATTTATTATCTTCTTGGTCCCCATTATTTTTATCCTGGTGGGGCAGACTTGATACGATTACAATGATGATTTTTCCCAGTTGCTTTTCATACTGTCAATGCTACCTTTTAAAATTTCCAATTATTATTTTTCTCAGATTCATTCTATTTATACCAAATTCTAATGGAACAACAAACGAATTTGTATTGCTCTATCTAAATTAACTCGTCCAAAATCTGAGGGTGATGTCCAATATCCTGATATTAAATTGTATCACACTGCTTTTTTGATTCGTCAATTTTATGCTATGTCCAAAGACTATCAAGACTCTCCTATGCCAACTTGGGTTGCTGCTGAACGTTCATTGTTAAATGACTTTCAGAGTATTACGTTTATGACTAATTGTACTTTCATTTCCAAATATCCTATCTTAAAACACTCTCACCATCTTCTACATGCCCCTTTTTCCAAGGTTTTGATCCCTATCAATCCTTTTTAGCCTCTTCCATATGGTTTAACAAACATATTAAATTCCACCAAAAATCTTTCTATTACAAGCACTGGAAGGAAAAGGGTATATTTTATGTACATCAGTTGATGGTTAATAATTTGCTTCTATCCTTTCCCCAGTTACAAGAGAAATGTAACCTTCCTGACTCTTGTATTCACCAATATAATACATTATTTCCTGTTCTCGAAACCTTTCTGCAAAACTTTAATTCCAACCTTACTCCTATTTCTTTTACTCCTATTACACCCCTATTTCAAACTCCCCTTGACCCAATTCCAAGTGCTTCCTTTATATATAAAACCTAATCCTCACCTACCAACACTCGGAGTAAATCTATCGAGTTACTTTGGGAACAAGACTTATCTCAATCACTCTCTGTTCATCAATGGGACCGAATGTGGCAAAAGCTTTTCAAAACCTCCAAAGCTGCCAATATTACACAATCCCTATATTTTATTTATAACAGAGTTGTAATTACTCCCCTATTTCTACACAAAATTGACCATTCTATTTCTCCATTATGTTGGTCATGTCTCTCTTCTGAAGGCTCGTTGATGCATTTACTTTATTATTGTCCCAAAGTTGGAAAGCTATATGGTCGAAATGTTTATTGATTTTTTACTTGTGTCGTACCATTTGCTATTCACAATATCTTTTTAGGTCCCATATCTACAGATTTTGATCACCTCCCATCTAAAACTATTTTATTTGACCTATTTATTGCTATTGCCTTTAAAGTTATATTAACATGTTGGAAAGATAATTCTAAGATATCCTTTTTGTTTTGTTGGAATTTGATTTGTGATGAACATAGAATTGCTTCTGTCTCCTACTCTTCTATTTATTTAAAGATTAAGTCTGACTTACTATAGTTACCTTTTACCATCTTTTTATCCTCAAACTCATCTTTCTTATAACACCCATTTCTGCTCTAATCTTTTAACCCTCTCTTCTTCTTTCTCTCTTTCCCCTCTTTCCTTTCTTCTTTCTCTCTCCTCTACTCTTTCCTCTATCTCTTTTATATATCAAATCATTCAAATATAACATCTTCTCTAATGGAACACACTCCTTTATTACGATAATGTGTTTTCTTTTTACCCTTATTTCTGTTCTTGTCTTACATATTTCTTTCTTTCTCATTATAATACTTGCTAATGTCACTATGTAGTACTCTTGCGCCAAAAATTTGTATGTAATGTTCTAATTCTGTGTTCATTCTCTCAATAAAAATTATTTTTAAAAAAAGAAGTAATTCTCAACTCAATATTGGAGCATGAGAACAAAATGATATTTCTAAATGATTTTAAATATGAGAAAATTAAAATGAAGAGTTAACTTAGTTATTAAGTTTAACGCTTCATTTTTATTTTCTTTCTTTTCAAAGTGTCACATTTACAAACAGCAGGCATCTTGCTCCCATTGGCTGTTAGTGCCATATTCATAACTGAAAAATACAGTCATTTGCTTTTAAATGGTAGAAATTTAAAGTAAAGATTTTTTTTTTCAATGAAACATTGTTTTAATGTTTTCTCTACTTTAAATTAAGCCTATTAAATCCTAATTGTTGGACCTGTCCCTTTTGGCCGGATGGTCCCTAGACTTTTCGCCTTCCACCTGTACTTTTTCTGACCTGTTGTTGGCTATTCTATGACTCTGGGCACTTTACCACTGCTGTTCAGTGCTAAAGTGCATATGCTCTCCCTATGTAAAATGTATATGTTGGTTGGATTCCATGATTGGCTTATTTGGTTTACTGTCAGACCCCAGTAAAGTGCACCAGGAGTGCCCAGGGCTTGTAAATACAAATGCTGCTGGTGGGCTTGCAGCACTGGTTGTGCCACCCACAGAAGCGGCCTGGCAAAATGTATCTAAGGTCTGCCATTGCAGAACCTGCGTGCAGTCTGGTACTGTCATGCTGACTGGGCAAGTGCACACACTTCCCAGTCCCTAAACCTTCATATCAGTCACCCCTATGGTAGGCCCACGGGCAGGGTGCATTGTAAGCATAAGGTAGGACAAGCCCTGATGTCTGTGGCATGTCCTAATAGTGAATTACAGCCATTTTCGTGTTTCACTATTGTAAGGCTACCTGTTCTCCATAGGCCAGAATGGGCTGCTAGAATTGTTACATTCTATGATCCTAACAGACCCAGGGAACATGGTAGAAATTCGAGTTTAGTATGCCTGAACTCAGAATAATAAAAAACATCTTTTAGTAAAGTTAATTTTAATATTCTGTGTTTGCAAATACCACTTTTAGAAAGTTGGTATTAGCTTGCCTGACCATTTCAGCCCGCCTCTGCTATGATGTGTATCTGCCTGTCTGGTTGTGTGAGTGACAGGGCTGGGGAAACCCAGAGGGGCAGGGCTAGGTAGCCTGGTGGTGAATAGGAAGATTGGCAGTCAGATGGGTGGGAAGAGTACACCTGGGCTCTGAATAGGGTTGTGCTCTGCTAACACAATGCTGGCTCCACCTCCTGCGGAGCGGCTGATGGCTCTGCCCTGCACTCTGAATAGAAAGGCAGAGTCATGTCAACAGAGTGCTCAAGAACTGGTTTGAACTGGGCAAAGGCCCCTCAACCCCAGAGGAACAAAGGAATTAGGGGTATAAGTATTGGGACCCTGCTCCCAAGAAATTAGATCCTGCTGAAACAAGAAGAACCTCTGCCAGAGGAGAAGGAACTGGGAAAGCTGTAGGAGAAGTACTGTCCCTGAGCTGGGGGATTGGCCTGCAGTGGTTGCCTTGCTGCTGAAGGAGAGGAGAAAGACTACTAAAGACTTTGCTTCAACTTGTGCTTTGAAAAGATCTCCAGGGGCTTGAACTGAGCTTGCCCACTGAACTAAGTCCCAGGACCAGTGAACTTCACCCCCAGCTCCCCAGAGTCTTTTGGAAGTGCCTGCTGCTGTTGTTGGGCCTTCTGAGGGACTGCGTGTCGCAAGGAGCTGGAAGCGCGACGCAAGGAAGAGAAGCGTGCCGCCGTCGGAGCTGTTGCCGTCGCATCTCGCAGAGAGTGTCGCCGCTGCAGCATCGCATCGAGCGGAAGCGTCTCGCATCATTCCGGAAGTGTCTCGCAACGCCGAAGAAGCGTGTCGCCATCTCAGCCATCGTAGCTGTCCCATTGCACCGCATCGAGAGAAGAGTCTCGCATCGAGGAGGAAGCGTGTCGCCATCGCAGCCATCGCAGTTGTCGCATTGCACCGCATCCAGAAAAGCACCTCGCATCCACGGAGAAGCGTGCCGCCGTCGGAGCCGCTGTCGTCGCATATCGCAGAAGGGGTGTCGCCGCTGCAGCATCGCATCGATCGGAAGCGTCTCGCAACGTCGGAGAAGAGTGCAGCTGCCAAGGCCGCTGTCGTCGCATCTCGTCAAAGGTGACGCCGCTGTAGCTGACGCATCGAGTCGAGTCTTCTCGCAACAACGGAGAAGCGTAACGCATCTGGAAGATCCCGTCTTTATTTCTTTTGCACCAAGAACTTCAACGCACCTGCATCGCTGCAACACTTTCGTTGCCCTGCGTGTCGCATCTAAGGTATATTGACTTAAAGTGTCGCATTTAAGAACTTAAGAGAAACTAAGCAATCTTCTACCAACTAAGCAACCGTATTGTGTATTTTTAATCGTTTAATGGTCTTGTGATAATCCTATATAAAGAATCCTTATTTTTAATATAAATACCTGTGTGGTGTCCATTTGTAGTGTTGTCACTTGGTTACTGTATGTGTTCACAAATGCTTAACCTATAACGCTCTGAGATAAGCCTTGTCTGTTCGCGCCAAACTACCTAGAGGGTGAGCAGGGGTTGTTTTAGTAGTGTAACCCCTTTCCCTGTCTAGAGGAAAGGTTCCCTGCTTGTCACAAGTACCTACCTGTGCCAACCAGAGAACCCGGATTCTAACACTAATGTTTTATGAAGCATGTTTCTTTAAATTTCTTACATTTAAACAAATGACTGTATTTTCCTGTTATAAATATGGCACCATGTCTATAGACCACTGGTAGTAATATGCCTGCTGGTCTGCTGTTTGTGATGAGTTTTGTGGTATGCATATAAACATGAAGTTAACTCTATAGTTGAATTTTCTCCAATTTCAGAGTGTTACATTTAGGCATAGCAGGCATCTTGCTCCCAGTGGGTGGTAGACACGCTGCCATATTTATAAATGAAAAATACAGCCATTTTCTTTTAATGGGAGAAATTTAACGTGCAGAAAAACGTTTCTTATTAGGAACATGTCTTCTGAACATTTTTCTGCACTTTGAATTTCTTTCATTTAAAAAAATAAAAAAAGTAAGGGTTTTTTTGTACATGTAACTGTACATCGGGAGAAATTTATGTCCTGTGCCACAAGTACATACGAAACAGGCTCTCAGTCACCCATACACATATATCCCAATCATTCACACACATCCTCATACATCCTCAGCGACCATGCACTCCCTGACACGCTTAGCAGCCCTATCATAGTACCCCTAGTCACAGTATTTTGTCAAAACCAATATTATCAAGCACCATCGAGAATAGGTTTAAAGTCAATGAAGCTGGGCGCGCAGGTGTCTGGTAGCAATGCGCAAGTTACTTGCCCTTCCGTAGCTCACAAAGATTTTCATTGATCAGAAGTTGCTCACATTACAAAAAAGGTTGGAGATCCCTGGTGTAAAACAATAAAAAGCGCTGCTGACATCAACCCAGGAAGTATCACGGAGCGGAACTGAAGATAATAACTCGTTTTGATGGCACTCCTGCAATCTTGTTCATCATGGCGCTTGAGATAAAAGGTGTTAATGCTTGCCCGTCTTTGTGGCACTCATTTTATCAGCCCCAAAAAGGGACGCGGCCACTCTTGGAAGGTATTCGTATCCGTTACCTGACGGTTGCTGTTGGGTTTAAACCCACTGAGCGTCCATGCTTTCACAAAGACAATAGTAGAAATTAACGGTTAAGGCTGGAAATAGTTCTACACAGCTGAAAGAATGTGGGAGTGGCTCTCTATATGTATTGTTGCTGTTATTTTTGTTGTTAGTATTATTGTTGTTGATGCATCTTATGATTTTCCAATCTTGCTTCAATGGTGTAACCTGATATTTTAAAGCAAATAAAAGCTAAAAGGAGCTAGGAAGTGAACTCACGGAAGGGACCAGTCACTTCCGGTCCTCCTTCTCCAACTGCCAGTCCCGAGATGGGAGCCGAGTCTTGCATGTTGGATTCTTACGTTGATAGTGACTTTACCCCTTGTACATTATGTGATCCTGGGCAAATCAAGTTATCTCTTCTGTTCTCCATTACATTACCTGCCACATTTGGAAGCGCTTACAAACAGGCGAACCCCTAGTCTTCACAAAATGTGCGGGCATTTATGTTTTAAAAAGCACATGATGTGTGCATTGACCCCTGTTTTCTGTAATCTTCAGTGCACACAACGGAACCTAGCACCCAGGCAGTGTGTTATATAAAATAGCAGTAAACTAATTCAATTAATAAATTAAAGGAGAATTCTGAGAAAAAGTGGTCAATATTTGGAAACACTCCATGTACCTAAAACTGATAGCAAAAACCAAGGCCACGCTCAGAAAATGCTTTGGAAGGGACACAATGCTGAAGTCAGAAAAGCTAATACACAGCGCTTGAGCAGGCGGACTGCATACATGTGCATTCCTAGAGAGTGAATTTGTAAAAGCAAAAACAAAAAGTACCTTGGTCAGTGGAAGGACACTGCCCAGTAGCCAGTGGCTGGAAGCTGTACTTGGTTCAAGCTCCACCCAACGGCATGGAGGGCAAATGTAGAGCAGGAAGTGAAAGCAGAGGATTGCTGGCCAATGAGAAGCAAGTAAATTAGAGTGAAGTTGGAAGCCACGAATGGTAAGTTCAGGTAAGTAAGGGTGGGGGGGGGTTCTAAGCCCCTTTTAAAATTATTTTATTAAATACAAAAGACTTTGCCAGCACAGAGCAAGCGTGGTGTAGGTGAAAGCTAAAAATGGCCAGTAGCAAAAATATTTTGGGTCTCAAAAGCACAAGTGGCCAAAGTAGTCCTTAGCAATGAAGGGAGCTACTTGTGTACGGATGTGCTCCTTAGGAAATAGAAAATTTAGTCACTCACAGTAAAATGATCCACGGCTGCATGCTGTATACTGAAGAGGGTGGAAGTATTATGTGAATGACAACAGACCCAATGGCTGAAAGACTGTATACAATATATATACACCGATATCTATGTATATCTTTACCGAAATATCTTTTATACTTGTCTAATTTTAGTAAAATGAAAAGGTCTAGGCTAACACCAGCCTGAAACATAATGAGAGACAGATATTCAACCAAAACACTGCTGAGGAAAATACCCCACAGGAGGCTAGACAACTCAGTGGAATTGGAGAAGTTCTCTCTGGTGTAGAGGAATATGCACACCACAGATGGGAGACGTGTGAACACTTTCCGAACCTCCACAGAGTTAGGAAAAATTAACTACTCAGTAGGGGTCAACACATTTGAAATGCAAAATAGACTAGAAAGCATCATAAATATTTTAAGAAACATAAACGGAGCTCCAACTGTTAAGACCTATCAGTAGACTATGGGTTACCCACCACATGAATCCCACCCTGTATATGCACCACCTCATGTTCCTTCACAGATGTCCATTGTCATGTCAGGGAACCCCAGAAAACATCTTGACTCCTTGACACTGTCTTACTTAGTATGCCTCTTCTCCAACACTATACAGAGTAGCTAGTTTCATTCCACTATGATTCTGGAGGGGATATTCCCCGTAAGCTTTTTACATGCAACTGTGGTTTACAACAAATATCTTTGATACCTTTCCCTGTTCAAGATGGAACCCTACCTGCCACCCCCAACACCTCTTCTAGGGATGGAATGTTGCATTCCTATATAGTGTAATTCCCCATTTCACCAGATCCATTGTGCCAGTAGAAATGTAACAGGAGGTTACAGTCTAGCCACACTGAATTGATGCGTGCGTATTAAAAGTGATAGAATATCAAAATGAGCATAGAAACATTCCTGCGCCCCTACCATAATAAAAAATGCCACCAGTGAACTACTCAGTATTTTTGTGTAACCTATATGTGGACTAGAGTCTTACAGGTGAAGCAACATTTGAGTCTGGTAAATGAAATACAAGCATATTAGGCGTGTAGTGCACTTCCTGAACTTACATATTGAAATTGGATTTAAATAGCGCTTACTAGCCCTGGCGAGGCATTCGAGTGCTTTACGCCAGGCATCATGATGCTCTGAAACCCAAGGTTAGTGGTTAGGTTGTTGGCTACTGGGATTGCTCATGTGTGTCCAAGCAAACCATCCCGTGCATTCATTTCTTTGTGGCGGAGTAAATAATTCGGAGCTACTTGTGATCATTAGTGGGGGCAGGGAGGTCTGTGAGCTCATGCACATGGTTGGTGTGATTAACAGTTGAGCTGGGGGAGATTAGGCATTATCAGGCTAGTCAGGTCTGACTGTTAGAGGGAGGAGGAGAGGATGTGATCTTGTACATGAGTTACAGGCGATTCGTAGAAAAACAATAACAGAGATTAAGCCACGAATGCTTGTTACAGAGAAGGTTGGGCTCAGTGAGAGAAGGCATGCAGAGGATGAAAAGGAAGGAGAGAGCCTTTTCAAAGAAAAAGTAAATGGCACAATCAGATGTTTTAGTTAAAGGTCACTTTTGTGTTGGAGTTTAGGAATATAGAGAGTATTTTTGAGACAGTGTACAATTTAAGGATTTAAGACTGTACAAAGGAACAATATTTGCGCATGAAGATTGTGCTATATTAGGAATTTGTGACAAGTACTAGAGTAAGGCAATTTTTTAGGAATCCCACCACTCTAGGCTGTCGCCTTAAATGCGATAGGAAATCAGGAAGGGCCTATGACCCAATCAACAATGGTGAAGCTTGTTTTCTGAACTCTTTCTCTCGTATTCCCTTTGATGATTCCCTGCGTGCCATAAAATACCTCAAATCAGGATCCCAGCTGGACGGGAAACACCGTTTACAACGAATGCGATACATCGCATGCCATTACAACGCAAGCCGTTACAACGACGTGTTGTTACACCACATGCCATTACAACGCAAGTCATTACAACGACTTGCTGTAGGGGGCAGAAGATGTTGGATTTTCAATCCAGCACCTTCCCTACTGTTGCACACACTGGAGTTGGAATAATAAATTATACTATTCCAAACTCCAGCGCCCCCCTACAGCAAGTCGTTGTAACAACTTGCGTTGTATTGGCATGCGATGTAAAAACGCGCCATTGTAACAAATTGCATTGTAATGGCATGCGTAGAAAACGCATGCGTTGTAACGAGTGCTATTACGCTGGACCCGGCCCCCTCCTTTATTCTTGTTTGGGGGGCAGAGGTGGTGTATCGGCTACTGAATACCTCTCTCTCGTCAGCCAATGTACCTATCAAATGGAAACAAGCGAAGGTTATACCGCTGCTTTAAAAAACCCAGGCAGATCCCTCTGACCCATCCAACTATAGGCCAATTTCCCTCCTCCCTGCCTTCTCTAAAGTTCTAGAGAAACATGTGAACCATCAGATATCGTCATACCTTAAAAAGAATTGCCTACTCATGCCAGCCAATCGGGCTTTTGCCCTAAAAACATTACCGAAACAGCGCTGTTGGAGGTTGTTGACTCCATCCGACTTGGTCTAGAAGTGGGTGACAGGGCGCTGCTGGTCCTGTTAGGTCTATCAGCCACTTTCGATACGATCTTCCACTATATTCTCCTGGCCCGTCTCCACTCGATAGGCAATGGGGGGGCTGGCCTGGAAATGGCTGCATACTTCCTCGAGGGAAGAGGACAAGAGGTATGGTGCCATCCTTACTCGGCCAATTCCCACAAGCTGAATGTTGGTGTTCCTCAGGGTTCTGCCCTGAGCCCGACTTTGTTAAATATCTACCTCATGCCTTTGGCTACTTTGGCAGAATCCTTAGGGGCAACAATTGTGTCTTATGCAGATGGCACCCAGCTGCTGTTCTCGTGAAAGAACAATGAGCCCAGCCCAGGCAAGGAAATTCGTACTTGCTTCTCAGCGGTATTTGGGTGGTTGTCCGTAAACCAACTTAAATGTAAAGCGGGAAAGACGGAGATGTTTTTTTTCCGTTCAAATGCACAGACACCCTTGCTGTCATTCTGGCCACCGTATGCGTCCCACCTCTTATCAAAAGTCAGGAAGGTGAAAAACGTGGGCTTTAAATTTGATAGTCAATTGCTATTCCATACCCAAGTAAACTCGGTAGTGGGCACCTGCTTTGCAAAACCTGCAACTTCTTCAGATGTTTCTGTTCCTTTTGTCCTTGGCGGCCAGACAACAAGTGATTCAAGCCCTGATCATCTCACGCCTTAACTATGGGAACGGCCTTTACTCAGGCATGCCTAAGTATTTGATGGACAGGCTTCAGCTGTTCCAGAATGCAGCAGCCCAAACTATTTTGGTCTCCCCCGTGATACTCACGTGTCAAGCCTTTTTAGGAGTCTTCACTGGCTGCCAGTGAGGAAAGGATAATCTTTAAGACGCTGCTTGTGACTCAGAAAGCCTTATACGGCATGGGCCCTAGCTACTTAAAAACCAGGATTTTGTTCTATGCCCCACAGAGAAATCTCTGCTCTGCGAACCTATTCCTGGCCAGTACCCCACGTATCAAGAAGGCTAGGTCATAGGTACATATGAAAGCACCTTCAAACACGTGACTTCAGAATATGACCTGTAGAAAAGCATACATATCATGTTTGATTTAATAGACTACAATGTTGTTCTGTCTATACGAATGTGGGCAGCATACAGAGTGCACATGAAAACGGGCGTGTCTCTTAGGTAGCATTGTCTCCAGGGCACAAGCGGGTTAAGAATGGTTCTAAATTCATGTTTTAAAAATATCATTTCATATAAGTACCTCTTGATGCAGCGATAGAATGTAACTTTGCTAGAAAATGGGTCATTAGGTGTGTGGCCAGCACAAGTAATGGGTCTAAATATCTCCTCCACTGGGAACCAAACACCTCATTGTAGCGCTTGACTCTCTCAGGGCAGCGAAGCTCAGCTGTCCAAGGCCTACTCAAGGTAGGTGGTGTGGGCTAGTAGTCCCCGTTTGCTAGCATGCAGCAATAACACTCAATAAAAGATTGTCCAGTCTGTGCTTTTTCTTTTGAAAAAGGAAAAGTACATTTATTACACACATATTGCTCTATACTATGCAGTAATTTGGAAATATACATGAGGCTAATAGAAATACTTTTTGGTGACACTGTGTAATCGCTTTTGATCCCCTCCGCACCCCCGAGAGGGGGTCGAGTTCAACAAACCACATGTCTAAATATTAACTAGTACTTAAATGCAAGGTTTCACCATAACTTGGGATGAAAGCACTTAATACTGGCAATAAAGCATATCTACTTTGATCAGAGGTGGCTGTCAATCTCATTATTTAAATAAAGGATTTACAAGAGAAATATCTATGCATGTTTTACTGGTTTGTCCATTGATAATAAGCTTGCAACATGAAAAATGCCAATTGTACACGTCGCCCTCTTCCCTAGAGGGTATCAGATTATGCCCACAAACACATGTAACCATATATCTCATCCCTAGAGGGTGTTGCATCATAGGTACACTTTCTTTAAAACCTTTAGGCCACAGTAATTGCAGCCCTGGACCCTGCCCCTAGAGGGTGCAACACTCACTGCTGTAGAGCACATGCTCCAGCCTGGGAAGCAGTTTAAATTACCTCAGAAATCCTGGGAGCTATTCTTTCGGAGTCCCACCCAACCTGGGAGGGGACTCCTACAATCCTTTTGAGGTGAGGCTGCGCTGCTCCTGCAGTTCTCCCCACACATAGAGATCCTTTTGGTCGTGACCCAGTCGTCCTGGGGCCACCACAACGGGGAAAACAAGGCCACAACAAGCCAAAGTGAGCAAGCCCCACCAGGAATTATGGGGTGCTCCTCGAAGGCTTGTGAATAAACAATGAGCGATTCTCCCGCTGTGATGGGGAGAGCTGCTGCAGTTTTGTTGCTGGTGCTGTGCAGCATCATGCTCCGCAGTATGTCCTGCTCTCCTTTTTGGTTTTTTGTTAGGGGTGCCCAGTCCCACCTAAGCACCCCAGGTATGGTCCACAATGGGGGCGCAGCCCAGGGAGCCCACAGCTGGCTGACCCCCGCCGACTCACTGCACCGGCAGCATCTCGTTTGCTGCCCGCGGGGACCAGTAGCGCTGTTCTCTGCCTGCCCGATCCTGCGGACAGGAACCGAGTGATGTGGTAGCCGCCGGCTCCCCCAGGCAAGGGCAAGGAGAACGGGGCGGGCCAAGCACATCTGGGGGAGAGCAGCAGCGCTCCTCCTACTGCCTTTGGTTCTCGGGCCCAGGGATGAGGTTCTGGGCCCCTTCTCCTCTTTCCTCTGTTGGGGGACGTGCAATGGTGCTTCCTCGCAGTTATGGCGATCAGGAGTCCGGATGTGTGGTCCAGGGCGCCCCTGGAATAAAATCAGCCTGAGGGTGGGGTTCCAAGGCCCCAGGGAGCATCGGGGAGGAGGCCACAGGCACACCATCTCACAGCTCCCTTACCAAGAGAATCTTTCCTTGCAGTGGCCCTGGGGCCCTGGCCTGTCCCCAGGGAGGGAACTTGCAGTGGCCCCTGGGCTCTGGCCCGTCCCCGGGGGAGGGAGGGGTTGGAGGTTAAGAAAGCTCCATGCATTCCGGTCCTCTTTTGGGGTCAAAGGTCACCCAAACATAAAACTGCCATATCTTGGGCCACATTGGGCCGATTCGGACAATCTTGGTCTTGTTTTGCTCCTGGTGGCGAGCCTTAGCCGCATGAAGCACTTCAGGCCTCTGGGTATCCAAGGTGACAAACCTTCCAGGGAGCTGGTTTCACTAGCTCCATGCGCCAGCCTTTCTCCTTGTTTTCCCTCTGGGCCTCTCTCCTCCTTGTGCAGAAGCCCAGTCTTTCCCCCAACTAGTCCTCAGGGGGTGACCAGCTTCCCTAGTCCTGGGTCTGCCCCCACTGGTCCTGAGGTTAATTAGTCCAGATGGCAGTTAGGGGAGTTCTTCCTTTCAATTGCCGATGGCGTTGGCCTCCAGTCCCAGAGTCCAGCAGAAAAGTACAACCAAGAGAGAGCTCTTTCCCCTGCACAAGATCTTTTAAAAGGGGACGGAAGGTTCAGGGATGCACCTTTGGTCTATCCTGGGGTGCCACATCACCTCTCTGCCCCTGTCCAACCCTCCCTGCACAGCGTTCTAGGATTTTTCAAAATGGCATCACTCAGGGGCCACTTGCCACATCAGCTCTGGGGGTCTCAGCTCCACGACTCGCTGACATCACTGCTAGTGTCTTTCCAGCAAACTTCAAAGGAGTCCCCCTTCTGGTTTGGCTCATGCGGTCTGGGCTCCTTCCTTTGTTTAGTGGGCTTGGTAAGGCCCTCCTCCTGGCACAGGATGACAGCCTGCTGACTGATGCAGGGCAGGCCGCCCTATCCCTTTCCTTCTCAGTTCACATGCAACCAGCCATGGGCCCCTTACCCTTGTTGTGTCGCAGTGGCCTAATCTTAAAAGGTGGACACTGGTGGTAAACACACAGTCCTTTTTTCCATGAGTTTACTGTGGGTGAGTCACAGGTTATGAGGCGCCCCCACAGTAAAAGGTCAAAAAAACAGGTAATCAAGAAGATAAAAATCTGGTCAAATTAGATGGGCTGGACCACCTTCTAACAGACTTAATAAGGAGAAAGATTCCACATGTTGAAGAAATGGTTTGATTTTTTAACAGACTTTACCATATTGTATGTGCTGTTGTAGCATAATTGACATGGCAAATATTTTCAGGGCTCGGATCATACATGGGCTCTTAAAGCCAAGCCAGATCCTTGGCTCGGCTCTGCCACCTCTAATGTACAACAAAGCTAAAGGAGGCTCTCACAATTAATAGATTTGCCTATGACCACTCAACTGGTCAAGAAGCATGCAGCGTAATGTTCCAGGAGCGCCCGGAGGTGTGCAGCTGCATTGGTAAAACTCTCACTCGAGACAAATAAACGAAGGCAGAACATTAATGTAATGCTGCGGGGAGAACGAGTGTCTCGAGGCACAGTGTGAATGGGAGGAAGACTGTGAGAGCGGGAAGTAGGAGAAAGCTAGTTAGACTGATGGAAAGAGGGGCAAGAGATAGAGAAAGAAAAAATGCACCTGACAAAATGTGAAAACAAAAACAAACCTGGCCCGAAGAAATAATGTTCCATTTTCAAACGTGAGGCAGTCGGACAATAACCGATTGGCCTCAAACACATCAACCTACCTTCTCAGTTGCGGGAGCTACGATTGTCAAACCCGGTCAGTTCTCGCCATCCAGGGCAGGCAGGGTCTGGTTCTGGTTCAGGGATAGGTTTGAAGCCTGTTGCCTGTCAAAAGTGATCACACTAGGATACACCTGAAAGTAACTCCACGCCCAAGAACCAGGGCCAATGAAAACAATCTGATGGGGGGGGGAGGTATGGGATGATGGGCCCTAGGATTGACTCGAACCTACAAGCCAAACCTAGGTAACCTTACATGCTCTGGCCACCGTCCTGGACAGCCACTGGAGGGTGTATCCACGCCACAGCTTTGGATGGCACCCTGCGTCATACAAATTACAGACAAACTATGCCCGCTGAAGTCATCACGGACAACGGACAGCAGTCTTAAACTATGGACCATCAAAGTAAATGTTGGCACCCTAACGGCAACTCAAATATTGATAGGAGTGACGATACAAGCCCCCCTCAGACTATTTCACTAATTCAATGCATTATTCAGGATTTTAATCGACAAACTATACGAACATGCCGTCAAGCAATTATAGCCTGCTTGCAGGGAGAAGTGTTATAATTTACTGGCAGATTCTTAAAGTTCGCAGATATAGCAGAGTGGAGACTGCTTAATAGTGCCCAGTAAAGAGCTCTTATTGTTCTTATTCTATTAATTCACGAATAAAAAAAACATCTAGCAGGTTAGAGAAATCAGGCATTTAGACGGGCAGGTGAACCTTAGACAAGTGGCGCGATGTTCCCAATCTACGAGTAGTTGGAATATCCTGAAATAATTAGGGTTTAGCATTGGCAGGCCTTGAGAGGGGTTTTTATAATCAGCAGTTTGTAACCCAAAGTTTTGCATGTGGTAGGTACGCTCAGTAATTCTAGGTGTCAAAAATAATCCAACTAGGACCCTCTGTACGACACACATCAGGAATGGTTAGACTCACTCATAATGTACAGCAAGTGAGTAATGAATTGATCAAATGGGGTATTTTAGACAAGAGGAAACAGCAGGTAGACTGTGTTACTAGCAAATGTACTTTCATTTTGGGCTTTTTCATATGTTTTTTACTAGATAAATTGAGTATTCTTATTGCGAGACTAATCCTTATTTTTATCATGCTTGTTTTAAAATAATGGTTCAATAATGGTAATCCGTATGAAATGTGTATAAATGTGTCTTATTGTAAGTTTTTATTAACTGAACAATACATTTTCATTCATTCATTCATGCATTATTCCTTCCACGCAGGGAGCACCTCTTTACTTTCCAGGACATCCCAGACAAGCACCTAACACTGACTGAAACATTTACCAGCCCCTCCTCTGTGAGTCAGAGCAGGTCAGGCATTCTCGGTTCTGGGCGCTTCCTCAGGAACCTTCAGCTCGGTTCACTAAATTAAAATCTATCTTCATTTCAGGCAAGAAGCTGAAACCGGGCTTTTTGAGTGTTTCTGTCACTGAGGCTGCTACAGTGGTGTCACTGTGCCTTATAAAACGCTATAACTATAATAACACAACATAACGAAATAACAAATGTGGGCCTGGAAATTACCCGTGCAGGCACAACAGAGCACAACACGTCTCCATAATCTCTACTTTCAGAATTGTTCAATGAACTGATAACTCACTGTCCAGTAGTGTTGATTCGGAGGGTACAGGTCTGAAGAAATGTATTTAAAGCTCTGAATAAAAAATACAGTTTGCTTACAACATGAAACACGTGAAACTCGTGAGATTCAAAATGATGTGAATGATCACACATCCAGTGGCATTCCGAAAAATGATGAGTCCCTGAAGAATGTCTTAGGGGCCTCAGACGCCCATAAATCAGCGCTAATCATAGTCCTGAAGTTGAATACGGATGTCATGATGAGTGGGGCCTGAGCGCTGCAGGTGAATGTGTTAAGCCCCTGCACACATGGCATACTACAATGAGAGAGCAGCAAAATATTTATATTATAGCCTTATAAACCGCCGTAGCGGACTATACAGCATTAAAGGCCTGGTCCAGCGTTACAGGCTCGTGCCGAAGGCAAGGGCCTTCAAACAGAGAGCAGGACTTTAATGCCGGTATAGGTTAGTTACGGAGGGCTATAAGGCTAGTAGAACAATTTGCCACTAGAGGGCGGAATGTTCTAACAAATAAAACAAAGGCCTCACGGAGCCCGAGGGGACTGAAATTCCACTCGGGCTCCGTGAGGCGTTTGTTCACAGCGGCAGCTGTGAACGGCAAGACTGGTATGGTGGAGCTCTGGGTTCTACCAACCATTAGAAGACTGAACCACTCTATTGTCTGAAATTGAGCTCCTAAAATGCCAATGTTCTAATTTACATTTTAGTTTGTAAGAATTATTTATACTTGGAACGGCCACTTCCTTTGAGGTCATTATGACTACTGGTGCCAGTCCTGGACTCTTATGTGATAACCTAAAGCATTCTAAGTGCTGTAGTCTTGTTTTGCATTCCACTGAACTAATTAAGCTAACACATTTTTAATCAAAGATTTGCTGGTGAAAAGTTAAAGATTACAGACAGTGCTCATAATGAGCTGGAGTGAGGTGGTCACATTATTTATACTCCATTGTCTTGAATTAATTTATACATTAGATGCAGAGATAACAATGAATCTCTAATATAAGAGTGATGGAGACGGACTGCATTAAACTGGTATGGTTGATGAGGGTATTCTGACATAGGGATGTCACTATTAAACCGATCTGTGTACAACAGCCTAGGGTCCCAATCCTCTGCTCTCAAACACCTATAACAAAGCGTAGAGATAAGGGCCTCCTTTACACCATATTTACCTGGTCATCTATGTGAACCCAGATTCATTTTTTATGTCCTTATTGTATCTGCCTTCCCGATCTTAAGCCAGACCACCTTACTCGCTTGCAGCCGAGAAATTATGAGCTGAGGGATCCCAGAAGTGTAGAGTTAGAGAGCGCACAGATCATACTAAATCCAAACGTAACCACCTTTGTGGGAAGGTGTTCTAGACACTAACTGCTGGATGTGTGGAACTCGTTTTAATTTTCTTCACTTTGAAACATTATTGGACCTTATCTAATAGTGGCTTAATATAGCCTTATAGCCCAAGGTAGCAGGCTATACTGACCGGTATAGCTCTGCTATGGCGGGCTATAAGGCTATTAGAACATTCTGCCACTAGAGGGCAGAATGTACTAACAAGAAAACAAAGGGCTCAGTGAGCCCAAGGGGATTTAAATTCCCTCGGGCTCCATGAGGCCTTTGTTCACAGCAACACCTGTGAACAATAAACATTGAAATGCTAGAGCTCCAGGCTTTTAACAGCGATTAGAAGCCCGGAGCACTCCATTGTCTTCAATGGAACTCTCAACATTCCAATGTTCTAATATATATGGGGTAAAGTATCCCCTGCTTGAAACCACGAGGAGAGTGAGGAACTAGAGTAGCTAGTTTGTTTCCCCGAGGGATATGTAGTAATCAAAAAGAGCTAGCTACTTGGATTATGTACGTGTTATATGTGTCTGTTTGGGAAAAAACAATTGGTTTTTTATGACGGCCCTCACCCACCAACCTAGTTGGTGGCATGCTTCATCATCGGGCTCCACCCGAGGCACCGAGTGTGCCTCAGGTGTGCTTCGACGCCTGGTTACAGCGGAGCAGGTTGCGTCAAGGTAGTGTGCAGTGGGGTATTTTGAGTGGGGTTTTAAAATACTGTCCTAGAGGTCCCAAAAGATTACTTTATTAGTGGGCCCTGGGCAGGGTTAAAAACAAGGCTTTTGGACGTGGTTGGAGAGACTTATGGTCTCCCGTGTCCAGTGTGGTCAACTAGTTTCAGCCAGGCCTTATTTGTTAAACTGGCTTTCGTCAGGACCTATGTGTGAGGGGCTGGATCAAGGGACTCACGTGTTGTCAGTGCCTTCATGTGAAGCACACGCTAAGGTGCTATAATTGTAGGAGGAGGTTTTCCTCTCAGTTTGTACTTCCTAACTTCGGAGGACAAACTTCATGAGTCTCTGGCGGGGATCCGAGACTCCTATGCACTTTGGCACTGTCTCTGGATCTTCTGAATCCCCTGTTGTGTCCGGCCAGGGGCTCCTACAAGCCATAAGTCTCTCCAACCACGTCCAAAAGCCTTGTTTCTAACCCTGCCCAGGGCCCACTAATAAAGTAATCTTTTGGGACCTCTAGGACAGTATTTTAAAACCCCACTCAAAACACCCCACTGCACACTCACTTGACACAACCTGCTCCGCTGTAACCAGGCGTCGAAGCACACCTGAGGCACACTCGGTGCCTCGGGTGGGGCCCGATGATGAAGCATACCACCAACTAGGTTGGTGGGTGAGGGCCTTCATAAAAAAAACAATCGGTTTTTCCCAAACAGACACATACAACACGTACATAAACCAAGTAGTGAGCTCTTTTTGATTACTACGTAAAGTATCCCCTACCACACATTACGATGATACTGCAAGTCACAGAGGAGTTCCATGCCCATACAGAATGAGTTCCTTTATAAGGTTTTGGAACTTCAAGGTTACCTGCAATATCCTTATGTGTGGCAGAGAATTGAATACATGGTCACACCGTAAGCTTTACCAAAACCCACTTAAAAGTGTGCATAAATTAGGTATAAAAATAGATTCTCTTGTGCAAAATAAAACACATTAAAAAGCTGTTAGATGTTTGCTGTAAAAAGATACGAGAATAGGTTTAATACAAATCAGTTGTGAAAAAACAAAACAAAAGGGACAGTGGCTCGGAATGCATTTAAACATGCAGAATGATTCTAACTTTCGTATAATAATCAGGCAGTGCAAAAAAGAAAATGTTGCCATACATTTCTCCTTTCTGTTTGTCACTGTACAGTTAGAAAATCAGAGCAGAAGATATAAAATGAACGTTTTGCGAACTAATCTGCCTTTCCCCATGGCTGCTGGCACCGGCAGCAGGCACTGTGATGTCAGAACTCAACTATAATAAGTTATTACAGTTGAGCGGCTATGTAATTTCTCTATAATAAGCGACTAGGTGCATCACAAGTCGCCTATACCAAAGAAATTGGAGACTGTTTTAGACAGGGACTGCAGAAACCCATGTATTCTAAAGTGATCACATCCTTCAGTCTTGCTTCAAACCATCACCCATCCTGGACTCCTATTTTGTACTGTATGCACCTTGTCTACAGTAAATGTCCTTCTTGCTCTGGTCCCTCCTAAGCTGCATTTACCTTCAGACTTGGCTGGGAGTGGAGCGTGGTCACCAAGTTGTGCAGGGTGTCAAATCCCAGCTTGATGTTGAAGCGCCTCTTCTGCTCTGCTGAGATGTGTGTGATGCGACGGGTTTCCATCTAAGAGAAGGAAGAAAATCATTTACTCAAGACTCCTGTAGAAAACTTATCAGTCAGCCAATCACTGTGGGTCATCAGAGAGGAAGAGTAGGATCCTACTGTGGTTGCAGCTAAATCATAACCCCAGGAATTGTCTCCAAATAAATTATCATACCCAATAAGATCTTCATAATGCAGTCTCAATACTTCTGCAAAGTTGAGTGAGGGCTACTGCCTCACTCACCTGATGGAGAGGACAAAAGAGGCTGCCAAAGCTATGTTTATGAAGAATGAGGAGTGCCTCAAAGTAATTTCCGTGAAGCTCTCCACCAAGGTGGGGGGAGTAAGGAAGTGCCAATACTGTGTCACAATCAGGCACATGTACCTCGACAGATGAAAAGGAGCATACCTCACCTCCTAATACAACACTCATCTCAAACTATGTGAATTCTGAAACTCCCACTGCCTCCCCAACTTCTTCTGAAACACTATCATCAAAACATTAGCACTTCAGCAGCGATCCCACAGTTACTGCAACAGCCTTCTACACTCTGCTACTCATGTTTCCACCCCTCAAGAAACTCAGGTAGTCAATGCTGCACTTTGCTTCAGGGCAAGAGAGGACACAAGCACCTCTTTTTGCTACTGCTGACCACAATCCATCCTAACTACTTGCTGCTCCTATGAGGTATTACCAAGACCATTTTCTGGTGGTTTTCTTTCCGCTCTGGATAATACATCGTCTTCAAAAAGGGATATCTCCAGATCCCCTACGCTCCCAGTCTCTTGAGGAACTCCACAAGGCTCCAACCACGTACCCATTGTCTTCAATCTTTAAGTGAAGCCTCTTTAGTGCTCAGTTAAATACCCTACCACTCGCGGCCTTTAAAACCCATTAGTAAGCCAAAACACTCACCTTTACTGCAGGATTTCATTAGCACAAGCAAATCCCAGCTTCCGTCTCATCTAACTGAGCATGGCAGCTGTAAAGCTGAACTACACCAACATATCAGAATGTGTTCTCCTTCTTGGGGTAACTCATAAACATCTAATTCTGTTGTCTCTATCTGGCATGAACCTTGGGATATCACCCTCACTCTTGTGCAATATTTTATATCTATATATCACAGATCTGCACTGGCTCCCCTCCTCTTCAGCCTGCATCAAGTGGAATATACTGAAGTTTCCAAAAAGACTTCAACACCAGCAAACCAGATGAGTTACCTACCAAGCGTATGATCTTCAAACAAGGCATTTTTCTGCTATGTGCCAAAACTGTGGAATGATTTTCTACTGCACCCCATCATTAGTATATTGCAGGAATAGTTTGCAAACATTTTTGGCCTGGCGTTTACTGTCACTCCCAGCTCATCTAAGGAATCCACTTCAGTAGAGGACCCTTATAACAAGTAATCTAGCCACAGCATCATATCAATCAATTAAGACTGATCAATGAATAACTCGAATGTATAACAATGGGACAGCCACCCTTGTGACATATAATAATTACTGAATGATAAATTCAGTTACATAACCTACATAAACCTCTGCAAGTGTACTATGTTTACTCAACTTTTTGTATCCCCACAGCAGTTGTTGACCTCTGAAGACAGGTTTGCGCTTAACAAATAAATTGAAAATATGGAGTAAAGAAATATATGAAGAGGACTGCTAAACACCCTACGTAGTTGTAAAAGCTCTGAATCTGCCAAGGTCTTGAGCATAATTCTGTAAAATGCTTTACAGCTACACTCTCCAATCTTGGGTGCTTCCGAGACCACCATATAGGACTCACCCTGATCGACGCTGGTCTGCCAGGGCTAGAGAAAGAAGACTGAAGTCCCAAGGACAGAGTTGGTGACACTGATCCAGAACTCCGCCTGCTGTCACCTGGAGGTGAGGAAACACACAGAATGAAAAAAAAGGGGAAGATATGAAGGTCGTAAATGGAGAAAGGCAAGTTCTGAAATTGGTCACACTGCATACACGAAATGTTTAATCTCAGATTACTCCAGCTTTATAGATAGGGTATGACCGCCAAGATTTAGGGTTCCACCCTTCCACTAATGTGTGTGTGCAAATCTAACAGTTGTATGATTGACCTGTGATGAAGTAGTATGTTATATTAGTGTAGGCAGAAATGATCTTCTCACTCATCTAAACAGTGAACAGAGATTAGATTCAGTGCCCCCTGACAGCAGGGTTGATACACAACCAACTGTATTCTTGTGCTGAGGTAATGTATTTGGGTTGGATGAACTACCCATCAAGATTTGCTTTCTGTGGTTCGCTGATGAGGATCCTAGTTTATGGTTGCTCATACTCATGCCAATTAGTCTAATTGCACTGGAAGACTAGATAGCTTCATTCTAAAAGGTGTCATGTTTTTATTTAGAAGGGGGAGTGAGCTATTTTGCAAATTCATTTGTTGTACTTTATAAACCCAGTTCTTATTCTAATGCATAATATGTACAATCATGATCCTTACCATGACAGGCAACCACAAAGCAAACTCGATCCACAGGAAAACACTGATGCGATGTGAGAGGGACCACAAGGCATCATCAGCACAGATTTATCAGTTAGAAAACATTATCTTTTTCCTTTAATTCTAATTTCTAAAAAGCCATTTCTAAATTAATTTTATCTCTGTTTTTTCTTGAGTCAATTCCTATGTTTTCCCCTCTAGAATGTATTGTTTTGTTATATGTTCTGACCCGGCCTGGTATAGCAGTAAGATGTTCCGCTTATGGTCACTTGCTTACCCCTATTACAAGTTTATCTTCTTTTTGTACCCAATAAAATCTGCCATCTACTGACATAACTGAAAACTTCATTTTAGTGTAGTTCATCAAAACGAATCCTAGTCAGCATCACGCCTGTTTATATGTGGCCCATACACCTTCTCCACTGCCCCCGCTTTGTGGTGCATCATCACTAATGTCCTAATGAAAATAACCCTATTGTTGTAGCGCTCTACTGAATGACATAATGAGTGGAAAGAGAGATGGGAAAGGCCAACCCTTAAACTAATAGTCATACAATCACCATGACGTCACCCTTATTACTCACCTACATTCTGTCCGTTTTATATTCTTAGCCATTTGGTAGATTTTGCAGTAGGACGAACAAGAGAGAACGGAGTATGAGGAAATGTAGTCTCGGACTGTGACTGTCTAGGTACATATAGAACTGTGAATTGCTCAGAGAAGCAGCAACACAAGTAAAACCCCTGCAGAATGCGCGGAACAAACTGAAACAGGTACCTGCATGCGTCTCTGAAGTAGACATGCTCAGTAGACATGCCCACAGACCATAAGTGAAGCCACCTTGGCTCTGGGAAGATATTCAAATTGGTGAAGGAGAAGATCTTCTTAAAGAATAGCAATGTATGTGTGATAAAGGTGCTCTGGGCCTTTGGATGGAAAAAAGGATGGATCATATGAATGGGGAGCATTGGTCATATTCAATTGTATTGTGAAGCTCATCCTTGGGTGAGGTGCTAGTTTTCTTTACTGAGCTGATATTCTGTCAACACCACTGGGACAATCTAGGGGTGGTTTCAAAGACCATCACTACCCAATGCCAAGCCAAAGGCCCAAATAAGGGTAGGCCGTCCAATGTCATTTACACCAATGCCCCTTCATTCTTGGCCTGCCACTGACAGCCTGGTGGAACCAGACAGAACAACGTTTTAAATGTCCCTCACATGCTAGGAGAAAACTACCAGTGTGTCTGGGACATTTGTTAAGTAGGTCCTGAATTAATTCATAGAGCTGAAACGCTTCAGCTGCAGTGGGAGGCAGGATGTCTCCTCTGCGAAAACCGAAAGCAAACGAACAGACAGTCCTGTTCCTTCACGTTCGATATCACAGCAGAGGAGACCCCTTGCCTCCCACTGCAGCTGAAGCATTTCAGGTCTATGAATTAACCCCCTCCTGGGAGAGATAGTTCTTCCCAGAAAGGAGACAAAGTTTCCAGGGATGTTTTAAGGCATGGGCAAGGTGGGCTCTGGCCCAGGGCCCCAGCCTTTTAAAACAGGGGGGGGGGATGGGGGGTGCTGAAAGAGCCAGCTCTGTTCTACAGAGTCTTGCCCTCGTGACCTTGAAATTTTTTTTAAACACAATGTTGTAAATAGTGTTTTTCTATCATTCATTTTTAATGTAAAGAAGAGTCCATTACAGACATTTTGCAGCCAAAAGTTGTTTATGCGTCATGTAACATCCATATAAAATGTTATTTTAGATCAATACAGGACCTCGCATATGAGAAACGGGAGGGTGTGACAAAGATTAGAAGTAATATTAGTGAAGTGCTGTTGTGTTACATACTGAAAACACACATCACTATCCCTGAATATCATATGTACACACATTTAGTATTTGACCAAAGAAGGCATGAAAGAGCTGAGACTGGATCATAAAATCAAAGCTGGTCCGAACAGGGGCCCCCAAAATACATTTGGCCCAGGGCCCTCAAAATCCTTAAAACATCCCTGAAAGTTTCTTTTAAAATTACACAGGCAGGCGCGCAAAATGCCAGCCAGCCATGTGTTGTTTAAACAGCATGCAAATTGCTTGTCTTGACACTAAATATGGTTATAAATAAAGTAGTATGTATTCATTTGTAATGTGACTTTTCTGTTTTTGTTTCCTTTTATTATCAGTCATGGATCATTCAGGCAGCTCTAGAAAACAATTAAAAGTTCTTTCTATTTATATTTGCTGTTCAAAGTATGCACAGACAAGTGCTGAAAATACGGCTTTAGGTGACTGCTTATTTTTATACCATCTGTGACAACAAAATAATGAGCTGGCTACCCTAATCATAAGACTGGAAGTTTGTTGCGGGATCAGCACACTATTTATTTCCTCCACCATGATCCCTGGTTACTGCCATAATAGCAATAGTTTAACACATTTGAAACCCTACGCTGCAGTCAATAACATGCTGAGTTACTTCAAGTGTCTGGGATTGCACCTTGCATTTAGACAACTGCTCCTCATTCTCGCCCTTCACTTTCACCCTCACCCTGCACTCACACTGATCCGATACACTCACACCATTCACCCACTTACCCTCCACTCACACTGATCACCATGCACTCACACCATTCACCCGCTCACCCTGCACTCACACTGATCACCATGCACTCACACCATTCACCCACTTACCCTCCACTCACAGTGATCACGCTGCACTCACAGCGATCACAATGCGCTCACACTGATCACAATGCGCTCACACTGATCACAATGCGCTCACACTGATCACAATGCGCTCACACTGATCACCATGCACTCACACTGATCACCATGCACTCACACCATTGACCCATTTACCCTCCACTCACAGTGATCACTCTGCACTCACAATGCACTTGCGCTGTTCACCCTGTACCTCACCCTGCAGTCACACGAGCCCACGACTCAACCTGCACTCGTGACACTTCACTCAACTGTCCCCCTCACTGTTCAATCTGCAATCTCACTCAAATAAGCCCACCACTAACCATACATTCATTCGTCCCACTCTGCACCAACATGCGCACCCAAATTCATATGGTCACCTCACTCACCCCTGTACACAAGTAAGGGCATGTCCTGCCCCATCAAGGTTTTCGTCCTAAATTACAAAAGGAGACATCTAAATGCACTGCAATTCTGCCTTCCAGGGGCTCCTTGATAGAGAGAGTTCTGTTTTTGCCTTGATGGCCTGGAATAATTACTAAACAGATTCTTGCAAATACCGTTTTGTTTAATCTCTTTTTAATGTGATTGATGTGAGGGAGTCTATTACTATTTGAAGAGAAATGTGTTTGTTTCATGCAACAACCATAAAAACGTTAACCATAAAAAAGTTAGCTCCAAGCGAGTCCTCACGTATGAGAAATTGGAGGATATCACAGATATTAATCACTGTAAAATTAGTGGGCTGCTGCTTTGTTACAACAGTGAAAGCACATCACTATCTCGGAATATTAGATGTAAACGCTTTTAGAATTTCGACTACAGTGCCTGTGCACCGTTAGTTGCCTGGCTAAATAGGGTATGGCAGAGCTGAAAGTAAATCATTTAAACTCAAAGCTGTACTGAACAGGGGCCCCCAAAATAGTTTTGGCCCAGGGCACCCAAAATTACTAACATGTCCATGCCATCACAAAGTCTGTCAGACAACATTACCATGAAGTAAAATAGACAACATCATTAATTTATTATTAGTTCTATTTTTTTTAAACATAAGCCCGACGTGTCCTAAACTCCCACTGCTTCAGGCAAGCAACTTATCGTACTACTTAGGAATTCTCAATTAGGTGTTCGTTCAATGCCCTCTCTGTGGACTTTCAACTGTCTTCGGATCCATAACTGGCTGGTGGGCAATTATCCCATTATAATGCTGCCTAAAATGTTTGTTAATGATTTCTAGAGAAGAATTGTTTCTCGTGTATGAGCTCTGAGCTAGGGAGAGCTCGAAAAATCTAACACTGTCTCCCTTACAGTCCCTGTCTTGGCTGAAAATGTCTGCAGAATATTCAGCTTTGGGAGAAACTGCTATCAAAACTCTCTTGCCTTTCAGCTCATCCTATTTATGTGAGATTGGGTTTTCAGCAGTTGCGGTGTTAAATACTAAGTACCATTCAAGACTGGATGTGGAGCAGAATCTGAGGATGGCAGTAGCAAAAAATCCATCCACAGATTGATAGTCTCTGAAAAAGAGGCACACCGTGTCACATTTATGTTGAGGGTGTTAATATCAATCTATGTCATGTGTAAAACAAAGCATCCTAGTAAAAACAATCTGCGCACATTTTATCTTGAAAAGTGGTGTTTTGAGCTGTGTAATAAGCCTCTGTCATTTCACCACACCCACTCACAAACCTGCAGTTTACTAAACACTCTTATTGTATTGAACGTTATATGCTGGATATGCCCGGAATATGCGCGTGGCGGTCGATTCCAGAATTTCTTTCAGGTGGTGGGGGGGCCCAAAATCTAAAAATATTCAGCTGGGGGGGCTCAACGTACAAAAGTTTGAAGACCTCTGCACTAGGGTAAGAAGACATTGGAGCAGCAGTACCATAATAAAGCAAAACTCTCACTCTATGATGGTGTCCTGGAGCCTATGTCTGAGCCACCAAGATTAGCTCTTGACAACAAGAAGTTTTCCAGTACAACAGGCTCTCTTCACATGAAGACAACAATCAATACAAGACAGCATGAATGGCAAACATTCAGTTCCCCTTCTAAAGCAATTTAAGAAGAAGGCTTAGTGCTCAGCATGCTATCTGGTATTAGATTTGCTCTATCTAAAAGTATTAGCAAGTCAGTGTTGTCAACAAAAGAGAAAGTGAGGGCGCACACAATGGTTCTGACAACTGATGGGCTCCAGGAGGTTTGGTCCTCACCCCAGGAAGGCATCAGGGAGACTAGGTTTGCATCACAGAAATCTATTAGAAATAAAAGAAGCAATATGTTCCAAGGGTGAGAATCCCACTTCCTAATGTAAATGCTGGGCCTTCATCTTACTGTGAAAAGATATCAGGTCTTTCTCACGACTCAAGTGTTGGTTAGATTAGGCCATCATCACAGGAAGGTACCAGATCCTCCTGAAGAGATAAGTACATCACCAGAAACACTTGTCTCACCACAGGCTGATGTCGGCGAGAGTCTCTCTGATTTTGGGACCAGCATGGAGCCCGTCTGAGAAGAGGCGGATGGGCTTCTTTGCAGCGGAGCAGGAACAGACAAAGTGGGGCTGGATCCTGACGACACCAGTGGGTTTAACAGCACCTGCTGTGTTGTACTCGGTGAAAGACGAGGAGAGAGATCCGATACCTGGCACAGCTGTGAAAAGATACATATATTTTCAGATACATGTGTTACACTGCTTCTAAGAAGGTGAAGCTGATCTACTCACCAAGTAAAGCTGTGAACTCTTAGTATTGGTGTTAATAAATCGACGTATCAAGGATAAAAGAAGAAATAGACTTGCAATATGGGAGACTTTCTTGTTCTTGATCTTGTTCTGTATGTTAGTGGGAGGCAGTGGTGCAGCTACTATTTGTTCTCGGGTACATCGACAAGGAAACCTAGTTTTGCAAATTCAAGCCAGCCCCCAGTGCAGCTGTGACCCCAGTACACAGTCTTTACACAAGCATCCAGGCTCACACTATGCAGCACAGGAGCTCCAGGCATAACCCATTTCCCACTAACTAGTACACATGACTATGAACTTGTCTGTGAGGACTAGTGAGTGTGTAATTTGCAACACCTTGCTAACATGCATGTTTCCTTTCACAGTCCTTGGTGCCTATTTATTGAAAAGCACAGCCGGCTTCAGAAGTCCCAGCGGACACAACTGCACAGATTGCAGCGGGGAGTGAGGGCTACACTGTGAAGCTTTGCAGTCACTGCTAAATAGAAACAAGAAATGCATTTTCTATTTTCAACATTTTATCTTTTTTGGCATCATTTCGGTTATAAAGCCATGTCTTGTAAATGTATTTGTATTGTGAATTCCATGTTACAAATATGTATATAAAACATTACAGGTCAAAACGTAGACAGAATTTTTCGTATAATTTGTACATCATCAATATTGCTAAAAGCTTTGATCCTTTATAATAGCTTTTCTTAGTAGTTGATCCTTAAGAGTCAACTTTCCCTTATAAATTTCCCCAGAGTTTTGCCAAATTTTCTATCTGGCCCATTAATTTAAGCACACGAACACTCACATTTTCAAACTGTATCTAGTTTATTGCAGCATGACGCATACGTCAGTAGTTGGAATGATTACCAAAATTGCGTGAGGAGTATTTGCTTTTAACATGACGAGGGAAATGAATTTCCTTTTTGACGTACACAAGCCCTAGGCATACGGTGTGTTGCCTAAAAGGCGAGGGTTCGGCTCCATGGCTAGCTTTATACAGGACCTCATGAAACTCCCACCAGGTAAGAAACAGGTAGGAGGACACACTAAAGCCATATATACCCAATCCCTGACATTGTCATCCTGACAAGTGGGACACTGACTAGAAACATTAGTGTAGATGTTATGCAGAAAGGAATGGGTGTATTATAGCATCCATTTAGTGCAATACTACATTTGTCTCTTATATTCACTTGAAGTTCATTCTAAGAAAAATCCCTATAACTATGGGATTGATTGAAAAAACTCTGCCATACCTAATGCACCATGTATCTTGGTTAAGGGCAGAGTCTGAAAGGTGCTAAATATTTGACAATATAAAAAGGTATACTTTCAACCCCCCTCCGAAACTGCATGCTGACTGTCTTCCACCCAGCCAAGTAGTGCTTGACATGGATAATCTTCTCCCATATTTTGACTTGCTCCGCGCACAACCGCGGAATTAAAAAAAAACATTTCTGCTTAATTAATGTAGCTAATGTCATATACTTTAATATTAAGAGGTTTGCACAAAAAAGGGTAAGTCATGGCCTTCCTGTCATGTTTGCGATTAGTGAGTCATCAAAGAAACAAAAGAACATATAATTCATAAGAAAACAATGAGAAAAAGAATGCACAAAACAGGCCTGACAAAGTAAAACATTTGGAAGGGCAAGGCCGACTACTCTGGAATAGAGAAAAAGGTCTGTAGACTTATAAGAGGTCAGTGATGGGCCAAAAGAAAACTCATATAGTAACCTACCAATTGTATCAAAGCAACTCAACAGTAGAAAACAAGGAGGCTTCAAAATAAAAATAACAAGTAATAATATTGATATTTTTACTAATGCGGTTCTATCGATAATTGCCTGTGATCGAGTCAGTGGGTAATTAATGTCTGTCTTAAGAACGGGGGATAAAGAGTTATAAAAAGATCAGCTTTTTTCAGTAGTGTGAATCCCTGGATACATCTTGGGCCTTTTTAGTTTGGAAGAAGTTATTATCAGCGAATATAATGGAATTCAGAATCTTGTTTTTGGAATACAAAGCTATTACTCCGATAAAACAAAGTGCATTGTACCATGGGGATACTACTACTATAACATAGCTCCATACGAGTATCACTGGATATGTTACACAGCTGCTACAATACTGCTAGTACTACTACTATAACATAACTCCATACAAGTATCACTGGATATGTTACACAGCTGCTACAATACTGCTAGTACTACTACTATAACATAGCTCCATACGAGTATCACTGGATATGTTACACAGCTGCTACAATACTGCTAGTACTACTACTATAACATAACTCCATACAAGTATCACTGGATATGTTACACAGCTGCTACAATACTGCTAGTACTACTACTATAACATAACTCCATACAAGTATCACTGGATATGTTACACAGCTGCTACAATACTGCTAGTACTACTACTATAACATAACTCCATACAAGTATCACTGGATATGTTACACAGCTGCTACAATACTGCTAGTACTAATACTATAACATCACTCCATACAAGTATCACTGGATATGTTACACGGCTGCTAGAATACTGCTAGTACTACTACTATCAACCAACCCCATGCACGTACCACAGGGATACATCAGCAGCAGTTACAACCCTGCTAGTAGCACCACTATTACACAACTGCATACAAGTACCACAGGGAGACGTTAACAGCAGCTACAATCCTGCTAGTAGTACTACTATTACATAACTCCATACAAGTACCACAGGAATAGGTTACACGGCTGCTACAATACTGCTAGTACTACTACTATAACATAACTCCATACAAGTATCACTGGATATGTTACACAGCTGCTACAATACTGCTAGTACTACTACTATAACATAACTCCATACAAGTATCACTGGATATGTTACACAGCTGCTACAATACTGCTAGTACTACTACTATAACATAACTCCATACAAGTATCACTGGAGATGTTACACAGCTGCTACAATACTGCTAGTACTACTACTATAACATAACTCCATACAAGTATCACTGGATATGTTGCACAGCTGCTACAATACTGCTAGTACTACTACTATAACATAACTCCATACAAGTATCACTGGATATGTTACACAGCTGCTACAATACTGCTAGTACTACTACTATAACATAACTCCATACAAGTATCACTGGATATGTTACACAGCTGCTACAATACTGCTAGTACTACCCTATAACATAACTCCATACAAGTATCACTGGATATGTTACACGGCTGCTGGAATACTGCTAGTACTACTACTATCAACCAACCCCATACACGTACCACAGGGATACATTAGCAGCAGTTACAACCCTGCTAGTAGCACCACTATTACACAACTCCATACAAGTACCACAGGGAGACGTTAACAGCAGCTACAATCCTGCTAGTAGTACTACTATTACATAACTCCATACAAGTACCACAAGAATAGGTTACACTGCTGCTACAATACTGCTAGTACTACTACTATTACCCAACTCCATACAAGTACCACAGGGAGACGTTAACAGCAGCTACAATCCTGCTAGTAGTACTACTATCACATAACTCCATACAAGTACCACAGGGAGACGTTAGTACTACTTCTATTACACAACTCCATACAAGTATTACTGGGTTACGTTACACAGCTGCTACAATCCTCCTTGTACAACTACTGTTACATAACTCCATACAAGTACCACAGGGTTATGTTACCCACTGCTACAATACTGCTAGTACTACGACTATTACACAACCCCATACAAGTATCACTGGGATACGTTACACAGCTGCTACAATCCTGTTGGTACCGCTACTATTACACAACCCCATACAAGTATCACAGGGAGACGTTACACAACTGCTACAATTGTGCTAGTACGACTACTATTCTAGTACTCAGATCAGCAGATTGCGCTGCCTGAATGTTCCCTATGCTGTTGAGCCGCATCTGTCATCGCTTGGACCGGACACGTTTCACAACCAACTATGATCTATCCCACACCAGCTAGAAAAGTCCTTGTTCCACAAGGTTCTGCTAAGGCACCCTCACTCTGACCAGCACACCACTCAACCTGTTTGTATAACGTACTTCACCAAGGTCTACAAAACACCCAACTTGCTAACATTTGCTTATCCTACACAGAGCTCTGCCAAAGCCTCTAATCCATACCTACAGACCATCCAATCTGCTGGTCTAGTGTTTGTCCACCACACAGCTCTGATGATTAATCCAAGTCAGTCCAGGCACTGCTTTGCCTGCTTTCAATGTCCTGACACCGTTCTAATCCTGAGCACCCCATGCAATTCTGCAGCCCGATTCGACATCCCGTCAGCTGTGCTGCACGCTGCTTTGTAGGTCTCAGTTAGCCGGTTCCAGAACCTTGAGCTTCTATGGAGATACAGAAGGCAGTGTGTGACCTGTGCACTAGAATGAAGAAGGACCTGTAAGGCAGGATGCAGAGACGACAAATGACCTAGCAGAAGCTCCAGAGAAGTCATTCTTGGAGATACAGTAACTGGAATAGATGCTTCAAAGCAGATACATTTTCTCCTCATTTGTATCCTTTGCAAAATTATGCAGACAAAAACAGCCAGGCTGCAGCACCCGTGCAGTGCAGGGGCAGCTGCAAGAAAGTAGCAATCATTAACACAATATGTGCATGGAACCGCGGTCCACCACTGTGAGGGGACATTTCACAATTATGCAGTGTTTTTGTGCCTGACACACATGGCGGGCCATTTTCTTTGCTTGCGTTCGAGCTGACAGCACCACTACTATATGACTGGGCCATGTGTCACCAAACAAAAGCTGGAATAGGTAAGTAATTTCACCTCTGGGCCAGACAGGAATTGAAGCCACATCTGGAACAAGCAAACATGGAGAACTTCAAATTATTGTTCTTTTTCAAGTCTTTAGCGTTCCTTTCTGATCAATGGATATACCAGTTATTGTGTCAAAGTAGAACCTTTTTTTGGTTGCAGTTCAATTGATTTTTTAATACCCACTTAAACCAACATTTCCACGAACTCCAGAGAGGCGGCAAAATATTTTTCCACATTTGTGATTTTGCATTGGTAACTATTGGATCCTCCCTGACGCACCTGGGCCCTCAACTTGGTTTCTTCCTACCTGGAGCACCATTCAACTCCATGTTCACACACCGTGGAAGCCGTTGCTATAAATGCAGAACATCAGACCTCGATGGTCATCTTACCTGGGATCCAGCTGATGCAGGAAGGATGAGGCCACCAGGAGTAGGGGACTCCACTGCAGGCTCTGGCTTCACTGCAAAAGAGGAAAGTGCGCAAGGTAACCAGGGATGGCCAAGGAGTTTTCAAAGCTCAGCTAAGATATGGGAACAAACCTGTGACTGGAAGCTTGGGTGCTGGGAATTAGGAGAGCACTGCCTGCTATGTATTAGAGAAGAACTGTGTACAGTGCATCATGGGACCATGGAGGGGTGTATAGTTCAGGAGCCTAGGGCTGTGTGAGCTTTCAGGTCCCACACTGATGTGCAGCGACGGGCACAGGGGAGCACTAGGTAAATCACACACCAAGGAGCAGAGGGCCATATGCCCGATGGGAGTGAGTGGCCATGTGCCTTACATGTTTGCTAGACGATGAGATTCAGGGAAGTGTCAGGCCAGGGGGGAGCAGCGGACGATGCACCTCCAGCGAGAATGTTGTGGTGTATCTGAGGTCAGCACTGGATGTTGTGTCTGTGGTGAGCACAGGGTGCTGTGCATCAGTAGAGCACTAGGTTAGTTACAATACCGAGCTGTGCAAATCATTTCAGTCTCACAGAGTGATGTGCCTCAGGGCCAGCAGGGTGATGTTCAGAAGGAGGAAGGTATCAATGTATCACTTTTACACAGATCTGTGGTTTCTGACCATGTGAGCATGTTTAAACCTACATTAATTGGCACAGGGCTCCTGAGTACCACTCCTGCAAACGTCCTGAAGCACACAACAACAACCGTAAAAATCACGCTGCGCTTGCTTGCTAATGCAAGAACACAAGAGGAATGACAGGAAATTTAGAACCCTACTGGAGGTGAAGACCTCACCCTCAGTAACATTAGCAGATGCACGTTCCTGTCACAGCAAAGGTGATGTCACACAGGCATGACCAATACAAAACAGATCAAATACTACACTCTAACTAGAACCAGCGAATGTGCACAAAGGCCACAGGGGCACACACAGTGCCCTCTCTGAAAATAGAATACCTAATAATACTGAGCGAACATTGAAAAAATGACTAACAACAAAATACCTTTGTAAATCTGTAAAGTCTTATAATAACAGAAAACAAATGACTGCATTTATATTTAGGAGCATGGCAAGCAGGCACTATTTGGGTTTTACATGAGATGGAATATTTACCTTAAATCACCCAACATGCTGGCAATGGTGTACACCCCTATAATAACAAATTCCAGACAGCATGCACCTTATGCAAAATTAAAATGTCAGGAGGATGCACAGCAATTAACCTGTGAGACTGACAACCAAAAAAACAGGAAAATACATCTGATGTCCAACCATTAATTATAGGGAAAGCGGGACAGTCTTTCATGGGTCAAAACAGACCATTTCTCAAAGACAAGTGACAATACTTTAGCAGATGTGCCCCAGGTCTCTCGGGCGGCCATATGCCTTCATGCTGGTTCCCACACACCCCAAGACTTTGTCTGTACATACTGTCGACATTTCTTGTGTTATCTTGCAGTGTCACAGAACTGTTGTGAATAGTTTCTCCTACGTGCTTGCTCAAAGATCTTTTCTACGACAAGATGCCTATGTACATGGTCCCAGGTTCTGAGCAGTGTTATTTCTGCCTCTACAACAAAAGATCTCTTGTGCAGCGTTATGCTGGTGTACGACCCGAGGTTAAACCTACACATGGGGTCTTTGGCTTTGAAAACTCTTATACAAATATCTTTGAAATATCAGGATACAAACCTTACCAGTCTAGATTACAGAACAGCAATTCACTGAAAATAGCCTTACACAGCAAACATGGGTTTCCATCAAACTATCTGCTCCACATATTTCTTACCTGTCGTCAGGAGTTGGGTCAGGCAGCCAGTCTGTCTAAGCCTAGATGATGAAGCAAGTGAAGACATTGGTCTCTTTGTCCTGACATTTCCTGTAGTTGCACGTTGCCGGCCATCCTCTTGGATGGACTGTTCTTTAGGCACATTCATCCTGTCAGTGCTCAGCTGTTGGAGGCCTGATGTTGTAGGATATCCAGTTACCACACTGTCCAAACAGTAACCTAGGCCAGGAGCTAGTGGAGAAAAGCATGACGTATATGGCGAAGAAGCAGTGTGTGTAATGACTGACGAAGGGCTGGCCGTGCTTGGGTAACTGTACTTGGACTGAGGCACTGAAACAGGCTGGTCAGAGGGACCCTGGCTCATCATCGACATGTTCAGAGGGGATCCCATGGCAGATGTGGGGTACATCGGTTCAAAGCACTCTACATTCAAGCAGTCACTGGGTGGAGCATAATGCAAGAAGGATCTCTGCTTTGTGCTCATAGAGTCAAATGGCAACGAAGAACTGTGAAAATTGGAACCGACGAAGGATGTGCAGTGTGGGCCTGGATCCAGCCTGGATGAGCAGGTGCTGTTAGACTAAGATCAAAATAAACAGATACAATTCACTGGACATATGAAAAGTCATATGAATTACAGCAGTAGAAAGAGTTGCAAGATAAGAAGAAAGATGAAAAGTTCTCACAACAGGTTTTGGGTCTGTCGAACTCAAAATCAATTGGAAGTGCATGTGAAGATAGTAGAGGTCCACATTCATGTCTGTACGGATAATAATCACAGTCTACCAGCATCCAAATGGGTCAATCTTTGAGTAACATTCTAAGGTGCATCATGGTCCACACCAGCCAGCATTGCAAATTCCAAACAGTTTAGAGATGTGTTACAGAGGGTGCAGCCTCACTAGAGATTCCACAAAAAAGGAAAAGACAGATGTAAACAAGAAAGAAGCAACAGATTTGTCTGGCAGAGAGATGTCAGCAGCAAAGTATAGACTATCAAGAAATAGTGTGGAGAGTAAAAAAGACAGCAACAAGATGAGAAAGACACAGTACCCCATGCTCACCTGTAGGCACCCACTAGATGAGATGGGGGCTTCTGCGTGGACAGCAGACATGCTGCTGGTGCAAAGATTATCATCTATGGAAGGATAACACAGATGGTCTTGGTAACACATGTGCACCTGTGAGGGGCATGGGCGATGATTGCTGAAGAGATCTGTAAGGTAAGACATACAATCATAGTGACATATCAGATACTGAACAGACTATAACACTTTGTCCAAATCCCTTCTCAACAATCCGGGTATTTAATTATGTCGTCTATGTTCAGCCTCAAAATTATATCAGCGCTAACCATCTCCTGCATGACTACCTGTCTGGTTTCAGCTCACTCTGTAGCTGCCTTCAACAGAGTTGACCATCATATGTATCTCATAATCTTGAATGGGATTCACCAACAATGTCTTTCACTGGTTCTCCGCCTATTTTTTCAACCAGCACCAGTTTGTTCACATGAGCACCTCCAGGTCACAAAAGATCACTATCATCTGTGGAGTCTGACAGGGTTCCATACTGTCTCCTGTCCTCTTCAACCTCTACATGGAGCCGCTTAGTGCTCTACTCACAGATAATAGCATCAAGATTAACCAATATGGCCAAAGATACACATCTCTTCTTGAAAGTCTCCACTGCTTCAAAAATCCAACGCCTCAAACACTGCTTGCACATCATCCAGACCTGTATGTCCAGCACCTACCTGAAGCTCAACCCAACCAAGAAAGAATTCCTGTTACTGCAGCACAAAGCTGGCTCAGCGACATAAACCTTGACAGCTTTAAACCCCATCTTTCGCCAAATACCAAGCCCCTTGGATTCACTCTAGACACCAACCTCACCCCAAACATTGCCAAAAAAAGATTGTCTGATACTAACTATCTCTGCTAGAGAAAAACAACCCATTTCTTCAACAAAGCGACTTCACAACTGCTGTTCAAACCCTCGTAGTCTCACATCTAGAATATGGTAATGCCCTACTCCATGGTCTCACTGACTTTACACTAGCGTCCCTTAGGGACATCCATACCCCCATGGCCTGCCTCTGTCAGGGCCTCAAGAAATATGATCACATCACTCCTATCTTGATGGAAGTCCATTGGCTCCCTCTGCCAGACCATACCATCTTCAAAACCAGCTGCATCATTTACAAAGCCATCATGACCAGCATTTCCCCTTATCTTGCTCACTATCTCTGATGGTACTCGGCACACCTGCAGCTAGGACACCATCAGACTTCTGACGAAGAAGTGTAAAAAAGAAAAAAAAACAAGACAACAGGTCTTTTCCATCTATGCACCTATGATTTGGAAAACCAACTCAGCTTCCTCTTCTATTACCTGTGACTTTGTGCTTGTCGTTGATCATGTACAGGACTCGATTGCCTTTTAGCTAAGTTCACCCTATCAAAACACCATATACATACATGCTGGTGTTTGAATATACAATAGGACACTTCTCAGTCCACCTTCTGGGTCATGATATTTTCACAATTCCTTCACAAGTGTCTCAGTGCACTAATGCTACTAACAATGAACAGACCTCTGCCAAAGCCATCCATAACCTGGCTGTTCCCGCTTTCTTCTGCTTTCTTTTGAGGTTTCACTCAATCCCCCTATAATTTAGTACTAAAATAAACACTATTTTGCCCTTTTAGAAGTACAGCTGTTAGGGCCGGGCAATGCAGTGCCAACCTAAACTCTTCTTTAGTGCTAAGGCTGACGCAACAAGCGGCAGGCCACAGAAACTCATATCAGATGTTTTATTCCATTTTAAATACTTTGTCAAATATCCGAGAGAGTTAAGCAACTTTAGTGCTTTTTAGCAGGAGCCCTGGTCCTAGATGTCTCTTTGTTTAATTAAACCTGTACATGTCTGATCATACATGTTTGATGTTCAAATGTTTTTAGGGTTTGAGCGCAATAAAGTACTTGACTGACAGATTACATCTTTAGTTGCCAATTCCTGAATCTATAAATGGTTTTATCAACATTAAATGAAACAAATCATAAATGCTGACTGGACCGCTATGGAAACTTGTCTAGGAAACTTCAAAGAAGAAAACACCTGCCCAAACATGAAAGGTACTTATAAATATCAAAGCTACAGCATTTAAAATGCATTAGAAATGCTTTTACACACACAAAAAAGAACGTAAATTTGGAAATATGATGAAAGCAGAAGGTAGAAAACTTATAATGGCGTATTTCAGCAGGGTATGAGCAATACAAATACTACATACATGATACATCCACATTTCAGTGACAATCACCTCCTCTTTCCAGGGCTGACAACTCTTGCTGCAAAGCAAATATGTACCGATGAGGAAACAGCATCTGGTACAGACATGTCTGCTTGAATTCTTAGGAAGGTTTAGCCCAAATGTAGGACATTACAACACATGCCTTTACCAGGCAGATGCTTTTACCATGAACGATAAGTATATATAAGCTAAGTAAACCTCCCACATATACATATATTTAATTTTTATGTATTATTTCATTGTTTTTTTGTGGGGGGTGGGAAGCCCCCAATCCTCCCTTCTTTTTAGGTCTCGCCTGGCTATCGCGTAAGCGATCGCTCAGCGAGACTTATGTAGGGCCTTCAGAAAATGCTCCCAAATGCTTCCCAGGCGGATGGAGTGGCGGTTACGCGCACAACCACGCGCATTCCATTTGCCACCAGCTACTTCCTGCGCGTGCGCCGCCTCACGCATTCAGAGAGATTTAGTAATGGGCACAAGACCTTAGGAATGCGGTTTATGGCCAGTGCATGTGAGGCATTCAAGCGCGAAGCTGGCATCTGGCATCGGACTTGAAAGCAGCAGACTGCTTTCGCCAGCGCGCGCTCGGCCTCACTTCCTGCATCCCCTCTCACAACAATTAACTTTCGTTATAACTCACACCCCATATGCTCGTTCCCTCCCACCCTTCCTTTGAAGTCCGCTTTTCTTGTTGTTTACAAACCACGCCACACACTGCTGCATGCCACACACTGCTGCACGCCACACACTGCTGCACGCCACACACTGCTGCACGCCGCACACTACCGCACGCCACACACTGCTGCGCACACTGCTGCATTACACACTGCTGCATTACACACTGCTCCACGCCGCACACTGCTGCACGCCACACACTACTGCACGCCACACACTGCTGCACGCCTCACACTGCTGCACGCCACACACTGCTTCACACCACACACTGCTGCACGCCACACATTGCTGCACGCCGCACACTGCTGCACGCCGCACACTTCTGCACGTCCAACACTGCTGCACGCTGCACACTGCTGCACGCCGCACAATGCTGCACGCCGCACACTGCTGCACTCCACACACTGCTTTTATGCGAGTTTATGCTACTGACATTGTAAATAACAATGCCTTTTATTTGTTTTAAAACCAAAACATAAATAAAAGGCATTGTAATTTTACAATGCCAATAGCTCAAACTCTTATAAATACGAGACCTATTGCATTGCAAATGCTTGTTTAATTTACTCCTAACATCCCTTTACCACTAAGAATCGCAAAAGGACCTCTTACCGAGCACCAGGCATCCGGGCTTCACAAGGGCAGGGGTGACAGACAAATAGATAAGTTGAGAGCAGTCCCCCTGGAAGAGTGGGGGCCTCAGAAATAAGATTATTCACCAGAGAACTCTGTTACCTCTGTTGACAAGAGAGCATGCAGTGCGTTTACGCTTCACCTATTTAAGGGTCTGCAACCAAGACTTTATATTTTCAAGTATTGGCCACAGAGATGCTTGTGACCTCCTATCCGTCACACTCGGCTGGCAAACGACTCTGGCCATGAGCTTCCTTTTGACCCTGTTCTATTCCTTTCTCCTCCTCCTCTTCCTCACTCTCTCTGCGCAGGGTCTCTTGCTTTCTCTCCTCTGCGTTACTGTCTTTCCTCTGTTTCTATTCATTGTTCCCAATCTTTCTCCATCCCTCTCCCCTCACTCTGTTTTGCCCTGTCACTGCATTTCTATCCCCCTTCCCCTGATTTTCTTTTTGCCTTACTTCTTTAGCTCTCGGTCTTGATGCTTAACTTTGCAGCCCTATCCCTCCTCAGTAATACGCCCCCATTTTATAGCTGTTTATACTTTTCCGTCCTCATATCCTGCGCTTCTAACACCACTTGCTGTATATCTCATCCTTTTCTATTCTCGCACTGCATGTCATTCTCTTGCTGTACCATAACATTCCATCCACCCTACCAGCCATTCATCTCTTCATACACCCCATCCGTCCGTCCGTCCGTCCGTCCATCCATCCATCCATCCATCCATCCATCCATCCATCCATCCATCCATCCATCCATCCATCCATCCATCCATCCATCCATCCATCCATCCATCCATCCATCCAATCATACATCTGATGCATGGCTTTAATATAAAAACGAATGCTGTAGCTGTGAACTCAAATCTAAAACCAAATATTGTATCTGTCTATTATGTGATGCAAATGGATTACCAGCAAAGATGTTTGCAAGAGGCTGTAAGTGTAGGTTTTAATGTCGCCATCAGCATTTAAAAAAATATATATATATTATAGCAATCCTGGAAATGGAAACAAAATCATTTGGGATCCCATAAATTGGGAGTCAAGTGGTGGCAGCACAAGGGTGTTGGAAACAGTCAACTTCTACACTTATTTTTAAACAACTCTGACCCACAGTGGGGCGCCAGAGTGCCTGGCTCCAAGATGGCCGCACATCCGTAGGGCTCCTTGACAGTGGCGGCTGGCATTGATCGGCGGTAGGGGGGCGGGATGGGGAAGAAAGATGCAGGGGAAGCGGGAATAAAAAAAATTTCAATCTTACCTTCTCGACGCTTCCTCGCCTCCGTGGTCCTCCCTCGCTCTGCCTTACCGGAAGCACACCAGGGCCGGACTGGGAACTGAAACCGGCCCTGGCAAACTGCTTGGCCGGCCCCCCTAGGGGGGCTGATGGGGTGAGGCCGAGCTGTTTGCAAGGGCCGGTTTCGGACGATTTTGTTACCGGGGGCCGATATTGCAGGCCCCTGGTAACAAAAACAGCCCCACAGGGGCCTAAAACTGGCCCTCACCCCAGGGGCCCACCGGGGAAACGCCCTGTCCCACTACGGCCAGTCCGGCCCTGAAGCACACCTAGGCGACCAGCCTTAACAGAGTTGTGATCGGTCTGAGCGCCGTGTTTCACCGCACATGCGCTGGCTGAGGCCCTGGGCATGTTCTCCATGTAGGCTGTAATGCAGCCTGCATGGAGAACATGTGAAGTGCGCAAGACTGTTTTAGGCAGCCCAACAGGCCCGGGCAAGCAGTCACTGCGCACTTTAGGAAGGTGCTACCACTCCTCCCCTGCCCTCTGCCCCTAATGCAAAGCGGGCTGAAGCAGGAGAAAATAAAATGATAACGCGAGTTATTATCATTTTATTTTCCCTTTGTGTCACTGCAAAAAAGCAGTGAGCGACGCTACTCTGCCTTGGTGGAGGAGCCACCACTGCTTCTTGAGCTGGGCCGGTAATCTTGTGAGATCTGGCCACCACAGGTGCAACATAGTTCACTTGACTGGCTGTTGTGCGGGGAGAGGTTGATGTGGGGTGCAGAGGGCCGCAGCTTATCCCTCCTCAGTACCCGAGGAGGCCTCTCGGCGGTAGAACTGAGGCAAAATGGCACAGCTGGGGTCCGATGTGACAGGGAGCAGAAGTCGGTTGCCATACATATGGACCTCCCATCCTGTGAGATGACTAGCGAGGAGAAAGAGGTGGGAAACAGCAGTGCCACTGGAGGCACTGCTGCGGGCCCGTTTGACACAGTGCAGAGCCGTGCGGATTTACCCAAGATGGCATCTCATGTTCGGGGATTCGCCAACATGCAGAAGCACTGTGCTTTTGGTCAAATGCCAGCCAAGACTGAGTTGAGGCAACTGCCCCCCTGCCCTACATAGCTGGCACATGCTGCAGGAAGTGAGCTGCCAGTGGCTTGGTAAGGTAAGCCACAACAGCGGGGCATACCCAAAGGGCCAACACAAAGTAAAGAGGATGGAAGCCAGAGTCACCAGCTCATCGTCGAGGTGTGGGGCCCTCCCTGCCCAACCCGGACATATTCGGAATTGAAGACACAAAAACATCTGAAGGGATATTGCGCTAACTTGGGGGTGGAAAGGGAACCTCCCCTAAAGGGACAGCCTGTGATTTTTGAGATGGAAGTGGGGTGCCTCGTAGGAGCTGGGTCTGAAGATGGATACTGTTGACATCTAGCAAAGAGAGCGACGTAAACCCAAAATATGACTCAACTGCCTCACAGTTGCCTAGGTAGCCTGCCACGACACGGGCAAGGTGGAGCAAAAGCAGTCAAAGCTGAAATTTGACACAAAGTGGATTCAAGGGGCACACTCACCTGAATAGATGGATGACCCACCGACAGCCACACATATGGCGGATGAGACATTAGCACCTTGTTGTAACACATACAGGGTAGCCTCGGCACCATTAATAGCAAACTGTACACACTCACAATGAGGGTAGACAAAATGACAACCAGTATGGAAAAGCACAATAAGTGTCTCAGCATGGCAGGTTTCCGCATTTTGATTCTTGACGATGACACAGCAAAACTCAGCAAATCACTGGATGAGATTTCCAAGCTCCTGGAAGTAATACAAGCCAAGAATGAGGACCTAGAAGCTAGATCCTGCTGAAATAACATACTCCTAGTGGGGATCTCTGAGTCCACAGATACTGGTAATATGGTGGATTACATCAAACCCTACTAAAGACATTATTCAGGTCCGAGGCCTCCTCCACAATGTTTTCAGTGGTAGCGAGCTCACAGGTCCCTTGATCCCAAGGCCTCCTCCGAGCATGCACCCATGGCCGATAATGGTCAAACACTTTTTTTTTTTGTAAAACATTTATTTTTCAGTTTTGTTATGTTGTTATGTTAGCCGGATTTGTATAGCGCACAGCTGCCCCAGCAAAGGGGCGTGCCGGCGCACCTTGAACAAGAAACCGGCACACAAACAACCCAGTGAACAGGCCATGACAGTGCTAAGCATCTAGGGAAAAAAGGAAGGTGTTGACGGCCTTCCTAAAAATCAAAAGTTCATCGATGGCGCGGATATGGGCAGGAAGTGAGTTCCAGAGCTTGGCAGCGAGCACACTAAAAGAGTGGCTCCCGGCCCTAACCCTTTTAAAGCGAGGAACTGTAACCAAATGAAGCCCTGAAGATCTTAGAGGCCGCGATGGTACATACGGTGAAATTAGATGTTCCAAAATCTGAGGGGAAGAGTGCTTCAGGATTTTAAACGAAAGGCAGAGAGACTTAAACTTAATCCTTTGAGAGACAGGGAGCCAGTGAAGTCCATAGATAGATTTTTTTGGCCGAACAGAATTTCGGCAGGCCAACCAGGACCCTGGCGGCAGAGTTTTGAACGCGTTGGAGTCTACAAAGTTCGGCCTGATTAGCTCCAAGCAGAAGGGAACTCGCATAGTCCAACCGAGACAGAATAGTAGCTTGTACAATAAGCTGTCTGGTTGGGGCATCGAAAAATTTAAAAATAGGTCTAAGCCTACGAAGAATCCCGAAGCACATGGCAGCGATTTTCTTGGTATGAGAGACAAAACTAAGTTTGGAGTCTAGCCAGATGCCTAGGTTTTTTACCTCAGTGGCAGGAAGAGGGGTAGGGCCGAGCTCAGATGGCCACCAATGGTCACCCCACAAATGGCTCTGGTTGCCAACAATAAGCACCTCAGTTTTTTTTGCATTCTGTTGCAAACAATTGTCTGTCATCCAACAGGCCACTGCCCTGATTCCCTCACGAAACTTGGTGGCCTCTAGGTCGGACGCCCCACTTATTGCAACCGCCAGCTGCGTGTCGTCAGCATAAGACACCATGGTCAGATTACAGCGCTTGGCGACAGCAGCCAGCGGCTGCACATAGATATTGAAAAGTGTGGGGCTGAGAGCCGACCTCTGTGGAACACCCTGTGTGATAGAATAAGGTCTAGACTGGAAGGGAGGGGTAGCAACCCTGAAAGTACGGCCCGATAAGAATGATCGAAACCATTCAAGAGCCACGTGATCGACACCAACCTCAACCAGACGCTGTAATAACATTGCATGGGAGACGGTATCGAACGCGGCACTGAGATCTAAAAGCACTAAAGCCGCTGTTTGACCATAGTCCATCAAAGTTCGCAGGTACTCAACCATAGAAAGAAGTGCGGTCTCAGTGCTATGACCCGGACTAAACCATTCTGAGAAGGATCTAGGATATTAGCAGAATGGAGATGGTTACATAAAATAGTATTAACATGGGCCTCGGTCAGTTTTGCCACCCAAGGAAGGAGGGAGATGGGACGATAGTTCTCAAATTTTAAAGGATCCAGAGCAGGTTTTTTTAAAATAGGCATCACCTGCGCTTGTTTCCAACTGTCTGGGACAGAGCCTGACATTAAAGATAAGTTGACAAGATCACATAAAGGAGGAAGACAAAATGTCGCACATTGTCTAAATTGGGCAGGTCGTAGAGGATCCATAGGAGAACCTGATTTGACTTTCACCGCAATTTTATTAAATTCCTCCATCGAAAGCTCAGGAAAAGAGCTCAAGGACATAGTTGTTTTCAGGCCGGAGTCAAGCTTCTCCTGAGATACAGATGAACCAGGGAAAGAACGGTAAATAGCCTCCACCTTTTCCACAAAAAAGGCTGCCAGGCCCTCGCAATGAGTGGCAGAGCAAATGTCGGCGACTGGGGCTCTACTGGCAGTAAGGTCCTTAAGCACCTTGAATATTAATTTAGTGGGATTGGTGCTAATATTAATTTCATGAGAGAAATAGGCGGCACGGGCTTTACAGACCGCTCTGTGATATGTTTTTATTCTGGCAAGATACAGTAGTTTTTTATCAGACAAATATGACTTACGCCAGGCTCTTTCCGCTTGTTTACAAGATTTCCTTAGGAGCCGAAGTGAGTCGTCATACCAGGGACTGGGTCCGGTGCGGCGACGCTTACTCTCAGTCATAGGGATCAAGCAGTCTAAGGCTCCGGTCAGCCATCTGCAGAAGAGATCATAGCCCGCCTCAGCATCGGTAAGAGGGCCCAGGGGATATAGACCAAGAAGCCGATGAAAATCAGCTAACTTAAGTTTTTTCCAAGGGAGTCTGAGGGACGCAGGCACGGCTGCTCTAAGAGGAGAGTCATCGATCCAAAGGTGCAATTCTATGAGATGATGATCGGTCCAGGCCATGGGCCTGGGGGGCAGCACTTTCACCATAGGTAAATTGGTGAAAATAGGGTCTAGAATGTGCCCACCAGTATGAGTGCAATGTTTAACCAGCTGGGGTAGCTGAAGAGCTTCCAAATCGGCAAGGATGCTACTTGCCGCAGAAGAATGAAAAGCATCAAGATGAAGGTTTAAATCACCAATAATGCTAAAGTTAGCAGCCCTTAGGGCAAAAGCGCTAACAGCTTCAGGAAGAGCAGATCTGAAAGCCGCATCCGGCCCTGGTGGCTGATAGATAAGTAGTCCGGAGAAGGTAAAGTGCGGACTAACAGCAATACGAAAATGGGCACTTTCACAGCCAACTATATCCAAGGCCGTCCATAAACATGAGTAACAGGATTTGACAGCGGCCGCAATACCACCTCCTCGCGAGTTACGATTATGTGTATAAATCGCATACTCAGAGGGAAGGGCTAGGTTGACCGCAGCCAAGGCTTCCTCATGCAGCCATGTCTCTGACATGAAAAGAATGTCAGGACTTTCCTCCATGAGTAAAGTGTGAATGTCCAGATGATGTTTGACCAACGATCTCACATTGAGATGACAAACCTTGAAATCATAAGGGGCTTGTAAATTTGCAGGCGGTGGAACTGGACAGTCTGGGCACTCAGGGGGGGCTATCCTATGGCCAGAAATGAGAGCAGGAGATGTAAGCCCAAAGACACACTCCTGGCACTGGAAAGGGCCAGAAAGAGGGTGTACCTGTACCTGAGTACAACGCGAAGATTCGCGAAGACTAAGCAGCTCCATTCGAGAATACATTCGCATTAACCAGTCCAGTCACAGCATCACTTTAAAGGGCTCTAGGGCCCAACTCGATCCCTGACTCGGCGCGGACGAGCGCAGGCGGGCAGGACTCTGGCACGACTCAGGCGCAGGGAAGGCGCTCCCGCTGCGCGTCACCGCTGCGCGCTTGAAGGGCTGGCTTAAATAGGGTGGCAGCGTAAAGGCAGCACCGCTAGGACGCTAAAGATGGCGCCCAAAAAGCATCACCGCAGCTCCCAGTCCAATATGTCCGCCAATTCACCCCGATTATCGAACCCCTAGGACAGGACCCACTCTAACAGCGGTGAGACGACAGATTTAACGTGCAGGTAAGAGGGCGACCTCCCAGCAATAAAAACAGGGGACAATAAGTAAAATATAAACAAAATACAAAACGCGGGAATTTTAAAATAACAAGTAGGCAAAGCGCGCCTTCAACAGCGCTAGGCACGCGAGTTCTAATGCGCGCTAGTGAGCAGGATAGCTTGTCAAGGCTGACCCCCTTGAAAGACCGCCTTAAATAGGGTGGCAGCGTAAAGGCAGCACCGCTAGGACGCTAAAGATGGCGCCCAAAAAGCGTCACCGCAGCTCCCAGTCCAATATGTCCGCCAATTCACCCCGTTTATCGAACCCCTAGGACAGGACCCGCTCTAACAGCGGTGAGACGATAGATTTAACGTGCAGGTAAGAGGGCGACCCCCCAGCAATAAAAACAGGGGACAATACGTAAAATATAAACAAAATACAAAACGCGGGAATTTTAAAATAACAAGTAGGCAAAGCACGCCTTCAACAGCGCTAGGCACGCGAGTTCTAATGCGCGCTAGTGAGCAGGATAGCTTGTCAAGGCTGACCCCCTTGAAAGACCGCCTTAAATAGGGTGGCAGCGTAAAGGCAGCACCGCTAGGACGCTAAAGATGGCGCCCAAAAACAATACAGCAGTTATCTGAGTGTGAAGTACATAGCATAGTAAATTCAATCCAAGAAGGAACACCCCCATCCATCCATCGCTACTCGATTCCTCAAACTACCTGCAGGTCACATCTTATCACCCCATATGCACATGCTACAATCATCCACCCTGTTATGTGGGGTTCTTTACCCCCTCTGTGTCTGCACTACCTCCCTCATTGTCATATGAGCTATCACTGTCTGTTACGTCTGTGTCGGCTGTTGTGTCTAGGAGTGTTTCATTTAGGTCTTTCCAAACTGAGAGGTCCTCGACGACCTTTTCATCCCGCCTAATGAGTTTCATGTGTGTCTCCTCTGCCAGAGACCACTCCTGTATGTCCCTGGGCCAGTGAACTATCTTGGGTGCCATTTGGCCCATCTAAGTGATGGCGATTCAACGCTTGGCCAGCAAATCATAAAACTATTTAACTATCGCAACTGTGACAAAGTGGTTCAACCGGGATGAGAAAATTAGCCGTTGTTGCACGGGGGCGAGCCATCTCAATTTACCCTAACTTCACAAGAGCAGTAGAAGAGGTGCGTTACAAATAACTCTCAGTAAAGCACAAGCTCTGTGAGACTGGCGTATAATATTCCATGATATTCCCGGCCCGCCTGAAAATTACCCACCGTAATAAGCTTCACATATTTCAGTCACCCAAGAGCGCCAGATTCTTCAGTAAACAATTGCTTGTAAAACCGGAGGTGGCCCTCCCAGGCACTATGACGCTACTGAAAATACACTGAGTGATGTGGAATAAAATGAATATTTGAACAATTACTGTTTATGCCATGATGGACTGAAGAGGCTAGTACATGCAGACACCGGGGGAAGTGGTACTGTCAGTTCAGGACTACAGCCCTGGTAACCCATGAGTAAAGGTTGGGAGGCTGCTTCTGCTATTGACAGTGATACCTGTTGTTGCCATCATATGTACACTGACATCGTGTATGGTCCATCGAGAGGCTGCCTCCCGTGAAAGTAGAGATCACTGAGGAATGCTATGCATGGCCCAGGGAGGAGGCCTGGGTATGCTGGTGGTTGGCCAACAAACTGAGATTCTAGCCCAGTGAACACCCCCTATTCATGGCAGAGGAATTGTGCAGCTGGCCCTCTGTACGTCCCAAAGGGGTAACCCCCACATTGTTCTTCATTGTTAAACTTAGATTACGGCTATTTTTACTAATGGCACCCTGATGGTGTCAGTGTTGGGACTTCGTGGAGGGGTATGGGTTAGAGGTTGCTGGTGTGGGTGGGGTGATGTGGTGGTCTATATTCGTCTCAACTGGAATGGATTGGTAAGCACGACACACTCAAACAGATGGTCCCTTTCCCCCTTTTATTTGTTTCCCGCAGACTACTCTGTACAACTCCCACTAATACATTTAGATCTATAGTTTGCCTACAATTATGCTATAATGCAGATGTTTAGCATCAGATGACCTGACCACACTATGACTAACATTTCTGACGTAGGATGTGCGCGGACTGAATAATCCCCGGAAGACTAACCAAATCTTATCCAACTTAGGCAGGTATCGGGCCGATGAAGCGTTACTCCAAGAGACCCATTAGAGTGCAAAAGACTAGCCCAAGTACATTAATTAAATGGAGTGGCTACATTGCACTGGCCTCGTACTCCTCCTATGCAAGAAGCAGAGCAATCCTGGTGAGCCGGGGGATCCATTTCCGGCTGTTAAACGAGACACAGAACTCCACAGGATGATATAACATGTCAGGCCATGATCCAGGGTAAGCACTTAAGTACTATTAACACTTACGGTCCCAACACAGATGATGCAGAGTTCCTCAAACAGGTGGACTGTACTTGGGTTGCGGAGATTTCCACCTGGTGCTCGACGCACCTTTGGTCTGCTCTAATGCCACAAGTCGTAGTCACCGAACAGCAGCCACTGTGTTAAAGAACAATATTGCAACTTGAGGGGTTGGTATATATCTGGCACCTTCAAAATCAGGTGTGATTTGAAGGCACTCATATCTCCTTAGTATTTGATACTTGGGCACATTTAGATTATTGGTTGGGGATTCGAGAGATATGTGCATGGGTGAAGGGGATCGATCATCTTCCTCACACATTTTCAGATCATGCCTCAGTCCAGTTAATCATAGAGATGCCCGCATCCCAACACCACGCATTCACATGGCGACTTAACCCCACGGGCTTGCTGGATACGGTGTTTCATGATGAAATACGATCTGAGTTCCCTACCTATTTTGAGACAAACGACAAGTCGATAGAGAGGGAGACCTTCAAGACATATCCGCGCAGCGTATGCCCAGCCAAACAATATGGATCCATAAGGCATTGAGAGTTCGCCTAGATGTGCTGGAGGCTGAGATAAAGGGGCTGGAGTCCGCTGCACTGAAGTTATGATCTGAGCATTCGCTGGTGGAACTCTGTACAACCCTTGATGAGTTTACGGCGGTGGCTGACCAAGAAGTCAAACATCACAAAAATTGTGGCACAATAGAATATATGGTGAGGCGGTGCACCCGAGCAGGAATCTGGCCAGGCTACTGAGGCGTGATCGCCCTGCCCAAGAGATTCTCCAAATCATAAAGCTACTGCGCAATCGGTGCACGAAGCAGAGGATATCATGGACAAATTCGTACAAATGTATTCCCGCTTATACACCTCTTGCATGGATTCGGATCCCAATGCATACACCACATTCTTTGACTAACTGGCCCTCACATGGATAGAGGGCCCTAAGTGTCACTTCCTTGAAGCTCCAATCACACTCAAAGAGATAGTGAGTGTAATCTCCAGCCTCCCCATGTGCAAAGCCCGGAGGACAACAGATTAACCACGGAATTCTATAAAGAATACTCGTAAATTCTTGCCCCGAAAATGCTGAAAGTATATAATGAAGCATACAATGGGGGTGGGGCTCTTCCACCAACCAACCTTCAGAGAGCCCCCCACTCAGTGAAACACCTACAGGACCCTTTCCTTACTGAATGCGGTGGGAGAAATATTAGCCAAGGTTCGGCTTTTATGGCTCCTCCCAGATCAGGCGGAATTTATCCTGAGGAGATCTAAGTCCCACAACTTTAGAATGCTATTTGCAGTGTTACATAAATGAAACCCTGAGTTAATTCAGTAGAGGTTTTCATCAAAGCCACTGAAGCATTCAATTAATTAGAATAGGCCTTCATATTCGCTCTTTGGCCAGGATGGGGCTGCCATACAATTTTATCAAATGGATCAAATTATTGTATCAGAACCTTATGACTCAGATCTGCTTAAATGACCTTCTATCAGGGCTCAAGCAGATTGAAAGGGACATGTGCCAAGGTTGTCCTTTGCCACCCATACTCTATGTCATTGTCTCTGAACCGCTGGTGTGTTCCATTAGAGAGCTGCTACCAGAGGTCTCGGTGTCCCATTTGCTCTGGGACACAATCAGCACATTTCACTGGGGCCAGGAGGGATCCTGGACCCAGCACGATAATGAATGAATGAATACTTTCTTATATAGCGCATGGCTACCCATGGGCATCCCAGCGCTGTAAGACCTAGAGGATGAAAATAGACCTACTTAAACAAGAAAGTCTTTAGTTGCTTCCTGAAGTTGGTAATGTTTGATTCATGCCTGATGTTATCGGGGAGCTTATTCCAGAGGTTAGCTGCTTGTACAGAGAGAAGCCGGCCGCCCATCCGGGCGAGCCTCACCCTGGGCACCACGAGAAGATTATGATGATTGGATCTGAGGGATCTTATTGATTTATGGCGCTGAAACCAAGGGTTCAGAATAGAGGGGCCCATGTTATGAATGGACTTATGAGCCAAACACAGAGCCTTAAATGTGATCCTCTCCTGAATTGGGAGCCAATGAAGAGTACGAATTGAAGATTTTGCTGAGCAGCGTTTAGGGATCTTCATGAGCAGACGTGCTGCGCAGTTCTGAACACTTTGCAAAGTTTTTAAAGTGGCTGCTGATGTCCCCAGATATATAGCATTAGCATAGTCCAGTCTTGAGAGAATTAACGACTGGACCAGAATGCGTCTTGCTTCAAAGGGAAGAAGGTCAAGGACTTTTTTTAGTGATCTCATGAGACCATAGCAGGTTGCCGCTACCTTGTTGGCCTGATGTTGGAAGTTTAGAGTGTTATCCATCCAAACCCCCAAACTTTTTATTTTGGTCTTAGGTTTGGGGGGGGTTCCGAGACAGCTGGGCCACCAGGGATCAAGGTTTATCGGAGCTTTGAAGCCCAACAGCATGATATCTGTTTTGGCTCCATTTAATTTTAGGCAAGAGGAAGTCATCCATTCCAGGACACTGGAGAGACAAGGGGTGAGATTGTTGAGCCCATGATGTAGATTATTGTCCCTTGCCAAAGAAACCACCAGCTGCGTGTCATCGGCGTATGTGACAAGCTGAATTCCCCAAGGAAGCACCACATCAGCCAACGGTCTCATATAAATGTTAAAGAGTGTAGGGCTGAGTGACGATCCCTGGGGAACGCCGTGGCTCAGATGCAACTGGTTTGATGACACCTCGTCCTCAAAGACAGAGAAATACCTGTCGGATAAAAAGGAGTGCAGCCATTTGAGAGCCAATCCTGATATCCCAGCAAGACGCAGCCGGTGTAGCAGGAGAGAGTGATTTACCGTATCGAAAGCTGCGCTGAGGTCCAATAGTACCACCGCAGCACAGCCTCCAGCATCCACAATCCTCCTGGTAGCCTCGACTACCGCCACCAGCGCTGTTTCGGTACCTTGCTTAGGTCTGAAACCAGTCTGAGAAGAATGAAGGGCACCCGAGGATTCAACAAAAGAAGAGAGGACATGGTTGACGTGCTTTTCAGCTATTTTGCTGAGACTGGGTAACAATGAAATAGGTCTATAATTGGTCAGGTCTTCCTTGATCTCCCTCTTTTCTAGACCATGCCTTCATTGGCCGGGCTGAGCGGTACAAAAGGGGGTGGTGATGGACGGAGCATCAGAACCAATCAAACAGTCACACCCAGTCAACAGATCTAGGTTTGATCCATCACCGTTCTTTAGCCCACTCTGCCACCCCAGTTCAGACATGGCCATATGCAAATCAGTCTGACCCTGTGCCTGATGGGAACAGTCCAGCCCGAACTGCCAAGCCATGCCTTCCCTGGACCGGAAACAAGCTTCCTAGAACCGGTTTCTGGCATTTCAGCCGTCTTCAGCCAGGCTTGCTTGAATCCAGTGACAAAGTGAGCAAGGGACTCACGTCTGAGCATACCCTGCCAACTTATGGCGAACAAAGCGGTACAAAAGGGGGTGGTGATGGACGAGCATCAGAACCAATCAAACACTCACACCCAGTAAACAGATCTGGGTTTGATCCATCACTGTTCTTTAGCCCACTCTGCCACCCCAGTTCAGACATGGCCATATGCAAATCAGTCTGACCCTGTGCCTCTTGGGAACAGTCCAGCCCGAACTGCCAAGCCATGCCTTCCCTGGACCGGAAACAAGCTTCCTAAAACCGGTTTCTGGCATTTCAGCCGTCTTCTGCCAGGCATGCCGGGCTGGCATGAGAACACAAAAACAAAGAATGGGAATGGAAAGAGTGTCTGAAAGAAAGATATAGGAAACAGAGGCTTAATAGAGAAAAGTGAAGGACAAAAAGGTAAGATCAGAGATCCTGTGTAATCAAAGACAAGTTCAGTTTGGAAACAATTAGAAGACTAATAGTGGGAAAAAGTAAGAGAAACGGAAGGCCGAAAGTCAAAGTGAGTTTACCTCCATCCCACAGTATAGGGCCCACTGCATGTAGGACCATAACATCTGGAGTACGTTCCTTTTCTCATGTAACTTTGGGCTGCTCCTCTATAACTGCACACATCTGCAATTCACCACCAATGGATCTGACTGGGCAGAGAGATCTGCTGGTCTCCATTGCAATGTGCTGTGGGGTTCCCTGGAATTTCTGCAACTGTCCAAGGTTGAGGAAGGCATGCGCAGCTATTGCCTATGAAGTGAATGTTTTTGTGACAACGGCATCAAAGCAGCTGTCCGTCTTTACTGTGCCTGTTTTTGCCCCTATTATAAGTTCACTGTAATTTGGTGGTGGAATCCAGAAACCAGAATCATCAATTCCAGCTGATATCCCTGCCCTGAAATACAGGGATTGAAAGTTTTCCTGGAATAAGAATACCAGGTCCAATTTTACGTGTTTTTCCCAAGGCGCGGAAAAGAACAGTCCCAAATCTGCATCCATTTTTCACTTGCTTGGAGTAGGTCTTAAATGGGAGTACAATCCTTCTTGAAGCCTCTGGTGCAAATAGTGGAGACGTTGGTGAGAGTGAGGTAGGGGGCTGTGGGGACATTTTCAGCTACCCCTGTTGTGCAGAGCTGCCTGGTGGGAAATGTGGGTGAAACCCTTAGTAACGCACATGATATACTGATACCCCATGGATTGGTATTTAGTGGAGGCAATAAACTGCTCCAATTATGAATTAGGTCCCATCATGGGGAATTGCAAGCAGGTTTTTGTGCTTCCTAAACCGAAATCCTCATGTTCTGCTATTTACACAGATTTTCATTGGCTAAATGTTACAAGCTTTGATCTGCCATTATCAGCTTTGGGAAAACCGTGATCTTTATCACATCCAATAATTATCAAGTGCAGTAAACTCTGTATGTCTTGTCAATGTGACCCTTGAACAAACAAGTATTTGAGCAGAGGAATTTGTAATCCCAGACTGTGACTTTGTGCCTGCACAATTCTGACCCAGTTTTCAGAATTTTCATGGGCAACCTGGGGAAGGTCAGCTTCAGCAGGCTGTCTTTGTAACTCGTTAGCCAATTTTATTAATAATTGTGATTTAAAAAGCAATATTTGTACCAGTCTTTAAAAAAACGAAATCTATGGGACAGAATTTCCTCGACGTTGACTAAAAAGGACCAGCTTTGTTCACTTGGTTAGCTGTGTGCATTTTGTGTATAGGAAAAGTGGGGATGTTTTATAATTATGGTGCTCACTTGGTACCACTCCTGTAGAAAAAAAAAATGATGACCAATCCCAGATACAGGCACCTGGAAACCAGTTTTCAATGGCTGGATTGGATTGCAAGTGGTGATGAAGAGTATCTAGGGGATCATGGGTTGGATGGAGGGTATGCCAGGGGCCATCACTCTTGCCAGACTCAGAATTGCTGGGTATGGGAGAAAGGTGAGCAGATTCACCTGGGGCACTACTACACCAGGTAAAACCAACAGCATTTCTGCACACAAATCGAAAGTAGGTGGAGTATATGTGCAGAAACGGGACTGGGACGCCGGTAATTCCAGCCACCGCATGATAGTCACAGTTCTGACCCCAAACCTCAAATTACTGCGGTGCAGAGAGGAACAGGCAGTCATAATCAAATTCTAGTTTAAGCAATTCAGCCCCCCAGGACCGCGTTATTCATAAACGTAGCCTTAGTCTTCAAAAATGTAAAATATACCTCCTAGAGATGTTTGTGAGACAAGGCACTCACGTTATCAACTCTTAAACTCCAACAGCCAATATGCCTCGCTGTCAATAACTGCAGAGCCAGTGAATCTGAGAAAAGTTGTATATTTTCAGGGCATGCGGCGTGTGCCTGGTATTGGGTATGAGGTTTGGGTATGCCACTACCCTTACCTCCTTTTACCACAACCTAAATCTAAACCCTTTTTTTTTTTTTAAATAACATATTAATTATGTTATTTTAAAAAAAATACTTCCCTGCGTGGTAAAGGCATGTGTGGTACCGGCACAAATACTTCCCTGCGTGGTAAAGGCATGTGTGGTACCGGCACAAATACTTCCCTGCATGGTAAAAGCATGTGTGGTACCGGCACAAATACTTAACTGCGTGGTAAAGGCATGTGTGGTACCGGCACAAATACTTCCCTGCTTGGTAAAGGCATGTGTGTTACTGGCACAAATACTTCCCTGCGTGGTAAAGGCATGTGTGTTACTGGCACAAATACTTCCCTGCGTGGTAAAGGCATGTGTGGTACCTGCACAAATACTTAACTGCGTGGTAAAGGCATGTGTGGTACCGGCACAAATACTTCCCTGCATGGTAAAAGCATGTGTGGTACCGGCACAAATACTTAACTGCGTGGTAAAGGCATGTGTGGTACCGGCACAAATACTTCCCTGCTTGGTAAAGGCATGTGTGTTACTGGCACAAATACTTCCCTGCGTGGTAAAGGCATGTGTGTTACTGGCACAAATACTTCCCTGCGTGGTAAAGGCATGTGTGGTACTGGCACAAATACTTAACTGCGTGGTAAAGGCATGTGTGGTACCTGCACAAATACTTAACTGCGTGGTACTTACCTGCGTGGTAAAGACTTTGTTGTAAAGGCTGTTTCCCTTTAGCCCGTTTCGCGCTGACCATCTCCACGCTCGCTGACTTCCATTTGGCGCCTGACGCAGAATCCTGCTCCAGGTGAGCTTAAATAGTGCACCCCTAGCAGAGGGAGATGGTGCACTGTGCACATTAATGAGGGCAGTATTGACTTATAAAATGATATAAAGGGCTCTATGTGCAGTCCGAGGTTGGAACTAGGAGTGGTGGACAAAGTGTTTCTTAAAAAATTAGTTTTCATGTTCTCTCTGAAGTCGGGGAATGACAGGGAGAGCCAGACAAGCAATGGAATGTTATGTAAATTCTAGGAATATATACTGATGAAACGTGTTTTCTTGTCACCTCCTTTTTAGGTCTCGCCTGACCCAGCGCATGCGCTGGTCTGGCGAGACTTATTGAGAGGGCTCCAAAAAGTGCTACCTGGCCAGCCTAGAGCTACAGTGCATGTGCGCGGGCGCGCGCGCCGCGATTACTTTCACTTTTGCGGCCGCACGCCGCTTGGCATAGTCAATAGGTCTCGCTTTTGGGACCTTATAAGTATTTAGTTATGCAACTGTTGCATGGCTAAACACTTATAAGGTCCCAACGGCGAGACCTATTGGCTATGCCAGTGCTTGTTTAATTTTAAGCTTGATTTTGTGACCTGAAGCATTGCATTGGTCATTTGAGAGGTTTGACAGGCCTTGAAGGGGATATGAGGTGGGTGAAGGATCAGTAAACGTCTATCAAGGTGGTGTGTAGCTGTGTTGTGTGCATCATTTTTTAATCCTCGAGTCTAGCTGGTAGCTGAACACAAGGTGTCTTAAGTATAATAAGAAGAGTGTAGGGGATCCGCATGGGCGAGGTTTTGCCACCAACGTTGCCAGGCAGACACCCAGTGCTGGGTGTCGTTGTACTGGTGTATTTTGATCTTGAGATGAACCAGGAACATGCAGTGTTGTGTGATGTAAAGGTGAGAGATGATGGGAGATAAGATCGAACACTGGAATATGCCACAAGTCACTGGCATCTCCTATGATGGGGACAAGTCATCTGATATTTAGTGTTGTCGAACCAACCCTATGTTATTGGACAGGGGTTGATCAGAGTATGCATGGTGAAGAACACGTGGCTGAGCATGTTTCTTTCAGTATGACTTGGTTCGGAGATGCACATTTTAATGTTAATGACATATAGAGAGCTTTTATTATGGGCTTGTTAGAAGAGTCTTCTGGTGGGTTGAAACCCCAAGCGCAACATCAGAGAAAGGAAAAAAACTTTGATCCTAACACCGAGTTTTCCTTGAATACATACATTGGAATTTGAAAGAAGTCCCCTTATTTCCTAAACAATATTTAACCACTGTTACCAGAAAGCGGAAGCATTTGTAAACTTGTTACCAGAATCGGAAGACTGCCTGAGGTCTCGCAACTGAATGGTGTGCTGATTTTAACAGGTGTCCTGTAGTCCCCCCCTTTCTCGCACCCTTCGTCCCACTCTTTATTTCTCTTGTTCCCCATATCCCCAGAAATGTATGTAATGTTCATCGCTTCTCTCTACCACCTGCCCCTTATTGTGTTAAATGTTAAGCATACATAGAGCGCACTGTCACCTCACAGGCATCCTGGCGCTAGTGTACATTAACTCAACCATACACCCATATTGCAGTTGGGGTCCTACTCAAAGAGGGGCCTAGGCAGCACCGTTAGGGTAGAGCCAGGTCTTTAATTTCTTTCTAAACTGCAGAAGATCTTCCACCTCTCTGAGTGCATTCCACAGTCAGGCGGCTACAGAGCTGAATGCCCTTCCTCCTAGTTTTACTCTCTTAAACCTGGGCGCCTTTACAAGTCTGGCTGAGGATGATTGCAGGCTTCTGATGGGGGAATACCATTAAAATTTACTCTGCAATGGTTTGGGTCTCAGACCGTGTAAGGCTTTAAAAACAATACAGAGAGATTTCAACTGAATCCTCTGTAATACTGGGAGCCAGTGGAGTTCTTTAAGGGCCAGAGAGGCTGATGATCGCCAAGGTTTCATAAGTGCTAATGTGGCTGCAATTGTCTGACTTCTCTGAAGTCTCTCGATCAGGTATTCTGGGGCCTCCAGAAGAAGGGCATTGCAGTAATCCAGCCGGCTCAGAACAATGCTTCTTACTATCTGTGCCCTTGTTGGAATTGGCAGCATTGGGAGGATCTTCCTTAGTACTCTTATGAGGGGGAAACTGGTCCCCACTGTTTTATTTACGTGAGTCTCTAAACTCAACCTCTCACCAATTGTTACTCCCAGGTTGGGTACCGCCTCAGTTGGTGTCAGTGGCTTATCCACTGGGATTGGCCGGAAACTGTCCGGGAGCTGGCGTGGAATTTGCTGGGCTGCACAGCATAAGATCTCTATCTTATCACTGTTAAATTGTAGAGACTTATTTGTAAGCCAGTGTGCAACGTCCAGCATACATGTGTGAACGTTTTCCAGTGATAGTGATTGGTCCCCTTCCAGAGATAGGATAAGCTGAGTATCATCTGCGTAATTCACCAGGCTGACATTATAAGACTTGATGACAGAGATCAGGGGGCTCATGTAGATATTAAATAGTATTGGACTAATTGCCGAGCCCTGAGGTACACCATGCCGACTATTAGTGAAGTCTGATTGATATGGGGGTAGTACTACTGCCTGTTGTCTATTTGACAGATATGATTGGAACCATTTTAAGGCCACATCCGTTACCCTGACTTCGTTAAGACTTGCCAGAACGTTTTTATGATTCACCGTGTCGAATGCGGCAGACAGATTTAAGAGGATCAGCATGACTGACTGTCCCTTGTCCGCTCGCAATCGAAGTTCGTCCAACACTGTCACCAGGGCGATCTCTCTTCCATGTCCCGGGCGGAAGCCAAATTGTACATCCTCTAACTTGTTATTATTTTCCAAGAACAGCGACAGTGTTTTGCTGACCAAGCGTTCTAAGATCTTAACAGGATATGGTAAAAGGGGATCGGTCTATAATTTTTTGGGCACAGGGGGTCCAGAGTATCTGTTTTCAAAAGAGGTGTTACTATCGCTTGTTTCCTACAGGTTGGTACTGCCTGTTGCTCAGTGATTGTCCACATATCTGTCGGAGTAGCGGAAAGAGCTCTGTACCTAATTCTTTCCAGATCCTATGTGGTAGAGGATCCATTGGGGAGCCTGAGGAAACACTTAGAGATAATCTATTAAAGTCCTCCTCTGAAGGTATCACAAAGTGGTCAAGAGTTACCAATTTACCCCTACCTGTTTATTCCTCTTTCCGAGTTGGTGGTAGTGGCTTTTGGCCCGTACTACTAAAGTCCTCCCCTTTGTTTAAATCGGCCACTTTTAGGCCCTCAATAATTTTACTGATCTTTTCCTCAAAGAAGATCACTAGACTGTCACAGAGATCCTGTGTGGCATTAATCCTATTTTTTTGTGCAGTCAGGGTTGGTGAGATCCTTCACTATTTTGAATACACTTTTAGTACTGTTAGATGCTATTAGTATAGTGACTGCATAATATTCTGCTTTTGCTGTGGATATTTCTTTCTTGTAGTTACTTCTGGCTATTTTCACGGTGATTTTGTCCTCATCTTCATATTCTTTTCTCCACTTTCGCTCAGCCTGTTTGCAGCCCATTTTTAAGTTTTTTAAAACTTTTCATTGTACCATGGGGCAGCCTGTCTGCATGGTTTTTTGTGGTTTTTCGTAGGAACGATCTGATCTAACGTGTTACATATTTGTTCACAAAATAACATATAATTTTCGTCCTCCTGTAGACTTAAATCAAAAGGACTTTGTGCCAGAAGTATCGGCGATGTCTTTGCTTTTCTCAAAAGTCCTTTCCAGTCCCTGCCTTGATGATTATTTTCCTTAGTGGTGGCGGAGTCACTCTTTCTACTATTGAATACCACAAACTTGATGAAGTAATGATAAGACCAGTCTATGGGTAGAATATCCTCCATTCCAAAATGTAATATGCTGTGATCTCCCCTGAAGCGATAGCAGTTAGCTGGGTCTGGTAGCTTAGTGGATAATGTGTCCACTGTAGGGGCCTGTGTTTGACCTCATGGTCACAGGTTCACAATCTCGGCGGGTCCACCCAGCCTTTCATCCTTCTGAGGTCAATAAAATGAGCACCATTGAGTTGGGTAACAATAGACATCTGTTATTCAGCGTCAACATACCCTTGGGTGAACGTGCACTTTATAAATACACATGGTATGTTATGTTATGTTCACACAAAAGAGGACGATGATTGTGTTAAAGGTTCCCTATTGTTAGTTTTGGGGCAGGATAAGGATGAAGTCATGAACTTGTACCACAAAGAACAGGTTAGAAAACCTATGTAAACAGTGTATGCCTCACTGAAACATTGCAAATGACAGGGGAAGTGATTATTGGGCAAAGTGCCCAGGCACATTTGACTGCTACTTTCTCTGCCCATCCTCTGCCCTTTTGCAATAAAATGAAACCTTTTTTAACACTGTTTGTAAATAGTTATTTCCACTGATGCAAACCACCCTGTGAGGGGAAGTTGTGAAATCTTGCACTTTCTTTATAAAGCCGCCTGAGGGGCATGGCTACGCGTGATCAGGAAGTGTGTGGGCACAAGAAACACATCAGACGATCGAGAAAGTCTCAGGTCGATATGTAAGAGGGTGCCAGAGCAGGGCAAGGTGCAGCCCACAGACTGAGAGTGCAGTCGATGAGCAATCTAATATATGGGTAAGGTTGACCCGTGTATGCATTGGTAATAATGGGTACCCCACCTACCACTTATTGACCTCTTCACGGGATTCCCTAAGACACTCTAAGTTAATAGAATCTAACGGGGTACATTTGCCTCACCCGAAAACGCATCCACATAAACTTTTCCAACACTTAAACAATAAAATAAAGCCGAAGCCCATGGGCTGTTCTCTAGACTCCACCAACCATTATTTGCAGCAAATCCCAGCAACATATTCCAAATCTGAAAGTGGGTGCTGCTCAGCAGTTTCAGAGCCTGCTCTGTGAAGCACGATGACCCAGACCGAGGAAACCCACCTGAACTTCACAAAGAAATACTAACTGTTCAAACACACGAGCAATCAGAAAAGAAGTGCTGCAAAGTCATTCAGTTTGCGTTGCTGGCAGCGCCTAGTCAAGATTCTTATTCATTCGTCATTTGCTTGCAGTCTTGCTCTAGCCTACAGCTATGCAGGCCCACACCCGAGGGCTAATTCATAGGTAATAGTATGACCAATATAATCAAAAACTCACTGGCAGTGTGGGAGTCACCAAAAGCGAGGAAAGGCAACCCTGGCTGAGACCACACAAATCACAACAAGGTCTGTCATAGACAATGTTCTACTCGTAGGTGGCACCAACTAAATTACAGGACCTCCTTCCTGACACTGTAGATGAAGGCCTCATTTCATACATCCAGTAGCTCTCGCTCTACCTTTCCAGGGACAATAGACCACTAGAAACATCCCCTTTCAGTCCTCCAACCTCGCCCACAGCAAAGAAACCACTTTTCACAGAAGGCTTTGTGGCAAGAATTGGAAGCCAGGAGAGGAATGACTGCCGCTCTTAGGATGTGGTCACATGCAAGATCACGCTACTCTCAGGGGGTAATGCCAAGCTGGGTGTCAGCTGTGGTAAGTTTGTGCTTATACCACCCCCACCCCTCCTTCAGGGAGGGTCTGCCACTGCACCCACACTGCGTGCTGCCTGTGGTTAACCACATCCTGCCTCTTTCCACAATCAAGGCTTCGTGACCTTCTGGCACTCCCTGGAGTTCACCCAAGGGAGCTCGGATGTTGCCAACATAGAGGAAGGGAAGGGTGGAGTGAGCGGAGACCACACCACTCACGTGCTCCTGCCTGTAACAGTACGGCATGGTCACAGCTGGAGGGGTAGAGTAAGGCAGTGAGGATCACTATAATGAGATCTTACACAACATGAACAGTGTGATGCTTTCGCACAGTACTCTCTAGTTAGAGTATGGGGCGGTGAGGTTCACAGTCCACCTGTAGCCCCTAGCATCTTAATTACCCAGAGAGGCAAAGTATTATAGCTTGTAATACGTAGGCAGGAGCACTAGGAAAAGAAGTCCAATCCTGTATGTGGTTTAATGATATCCTCTATTATCTATCTTCCATTTAAAAATTCCAATCCAGCCACTGCGTTTTGTTCCATACACTCCCGAAACTTGGAAAGCAGACGGCAAGATACTTCGAGACGCATACTTATTAAGGTATCAGACATGGGGCTCGAAGATGCCCATTGGGATTGGTAGCGGCCCGCAAACAATGCTGGAGCACTGGCTATGAACGTAATCAATGACTGTTGTGCCATGACACAAATTGAAGCCCTGATGAAGCTCCAGGAGGGTATGGAATGAAATGCGTTGGCTGGATTGTAATTTTTAAATGAAAGATTGTTAATAAAGGATATAATTTAAACACATACGGGATTGGACTTCTTTTCCTGGTGCACCTCCATACGTATTACAAGTTTAGGATATGTTGAACAGTGGCGCCAAACGGTGGCAAGTGCCAGAGGATTTCTGCACAGAACACTTTACTTGTGATGATCAAAGCGTGAGGTGCAGCCTAGATAGTCGGGCGCTGGGCTGGTTTTATGTTGCGAAGTATTATCGCTTGACAATATATTCTCATCCCATGTTCGATAAGAGCAGGTTTCAACAATGCATGCAGCCCCTGTAGTTGTTGGGGGGGGAAAGAGGGAGGCGGGGGAATACACAAAATATGTAATCATGTTTCTTTGGGAACACCACAGAGTCTACAACTGGACGTTGACGAATTTCTTAACCCATCTTGGAGTTCCATCCTTTGTTAGTGTAAGTGAGGGAATAAGTATGGTTGGGGCCCTATTTTATTAAACAAATTAATGACCGACCAGGCATGCTTTTTTAGTGCAGTTGCCTCCTTATCCAACAATAGGGATAGGAAATTTGTTGATCGATTTAAAAAAATGCTTTGTTTCTATCCGAATGACAAAAAGGCTCAAAGTTAAAAGTATGCACGCTCTCAGTGAAGTAGGATCTCCAAACACTTGCGTCATATTTTATGAGTTCTCGCCAACACAAATTTGCAATGGTGCCGGGGTCAGATAAAAATAAAGAACATAAGCATTTTAAAAATGTTGTTTGTCTCACTAGAGTTTGGTTGGTCAGGCCGAACTCGAGTTGGACGTTAGCATGTCCAATATTTTTAGTGATTTTGAAAATGGATTTACATTTTTTTATTTGTAAATCGTCCAGAATTTTGGAGTCTTAAGCATGGAAAATTACTGACCCATAGGCTAGGGAGGGTATTAACTTTGCTTTTTTGACTAAGTGCTCGTGGCTAGGACATGAAAGCTTATCGTGCAGTGTTCTAAAAGCAGATGAAAGAGTTGTGGCCTTGGACTTTAAATCAGTAAAATGATTTTTAAAAGATACTCTACCATCATATGTGATTTATAGGTAAAATGTTACTGATTCGATTATTGACCCATTAACTTTCCATTGGCGCATACCAGGTTTAAATATTGAAATATTTGTATTTTTTTTTAGATTTGTTTTTGCTGATGAGGCCCACTCTTCCAAATCCTTAAGTAGGGATGTTACAAAAAACCTTCGCTATTAGCTGGTTATTGGCCGGATTACCTGTAGGCCGCTATTATAAATAGACTGTATAATACTCCCTTACGAGGGTTCCGAACTCATTTGGATGTTACCACTTCTTTAAATAACGGCGTTAAAATTCTTGCCCACATACCTGTTTTAGCTTGAAAAACAGATTTCGGAATACTGTTAGGTTCAGGTGCACCGTTTGATCTAATCAGTCATTTTTATAATTTCCTCTTGTATAGAATCAATTAGTAATAGATTTTCTTCATGAGGATTTTCATTTCCATTATGCCCACAGCTTTTATCAGTGGGGGTGACTGGCATATTCTGTTGGATAATATTTCCCGTGGAAATTACAGGAGAAGCCCCATACAATTTGGAGATTTAGAAGTCCCAGCTGGATTCAAAAAGTCTAGCCCTGTTCTCCCTCCTGCTACCATATTCTAAATCGTTGATTGGTCCCCAGAAGGTTTTAAAATTTTGGGTTCTACCGGAGTAATGTAGCTTTGTCCATATTTCTTCATGATGGAACTTTTTGCCTTCCAAACCTAATTTTTATATATTCTTATCAAACATTTTAGTGAGCGCATTTTGGAAAATTTGTAAGCACAATTGGATTGCTTATATATTGCCCTTGTTGCTTTATTAAGAGCCTTCTTTTGAAGGTATACAGGACTCGAAAAATCCACTCGCCCGCTCGCATTTGCGAGCTAAATTTCATCAGGACAAGCTATTTTTAGGTCCTACTCCACCTTTATGGCGAGTAGGAAGACAAACTGATTTTTGACCTCTGTTTCTGAGAGCAGCAGAATTGTGAGAAGATAGCAAGATTTAAAGGCATCTTTATTGCTTACAAAGTGAATGAACAATAAAAATGTCTTTAAATATCGTTAACTTGTCACATTAGCGCAGCTTTGAGAGACAGAGGTCAAGTGCATTACAGCTAGGTTAAGTAGATTTTTAAGTTACTAGACCTAATGGTCTAGCAACAATTTTATGATTTTTCAATACCTGGTAAAGTTTGTGCGAGTACCACCTGTTATTTGTTGGCCTGATAGGATTGCCCCAGCTGTTGTTTTAACTGGGAAGTGTTCTATTAATGAGGAACATAGACCAGGCCAAATTGTTTCCTAATTGAAGCTCGCAGAGTGCCGATTCTATTTTGGTTTCCGCAAAGGAAAGGATCTCAGGTTGTTTAGATGAGTGCCATATCATACTTCTTAAATTGAAAGCCGTTGCATTTGCTCAAGATTTCTAGACTTTAGGTGATAATTAGGTGTTATAGCCAAGGTTATAATTGGAGGATTGTGGTCACTTTCCACTCAGGGAGCAACATGGTACCCACCAATTCCAGATTCTAAATCCTTTGAGAAGATAGTGTAATCAATTATAGAATTTCGCTATTGTGTTAAGGATCTTCCTGTAACAACATAAGATCACATTTTTGTAGTTGGGAACAGCACGTCTGGATTATATCCATGCTTGATTTATCTGAAAAACAGACCATATGCATGTCGAAATCGCTAGAGATTATTAGACTGGTAGCAGGATATTGATGAGTCACATTTTTAATTATTTCCCAGATGGTGGTGAACTAGATTATTTTGATCGATCTTTTTGCACTCAAATATACATTCATAAAAACAATCGGGGTTTGTAGATACATTTTAATACATTTCAGCGATGCACGTTGAAAATCAATTTCTTCAGGCTTAGTATCTAGTTATAATGACAGCACACTGTAACCACACTTCACCCATCCTTTGGGCGAATTCAAGTAAAAAGTAAATTATATTCATTAAAAGTTTTTTACTTCCAAAATATTCAATTTCTTTTTCTTCTTTTGAAAGCTTACAAACAAGCTTATAGGAGTCCAACCATAAATTTAGGTTGTTGTATTACTCAGTTACAAAGCCTCTATCACACTGTCAGAATCAGTGGTTGATCTCATTTGTGATTTCAACAATATTGTTATTTAAATATGACCAATGATGTCATTCGGCATGTCATAAGTGATGTAATATGAGAGGTCATAAGCAGTGGATGATGAGGGTGCTTCCGATTGTCCCCTCCAACAGAAAGGAAAACAACAAATTGATAAAATATGTCCCCTGGAAGGGTGTAGACCACTGCCAATGGGGAGGCCGAACCCTCCAAAAACACCCAATCCTTGGAGCTAGTGGCGTTCCTGATTGTGGATCCACAAACAGGTAATAGTTTGAAAGAGGCATTGCTGGATGCCTCCCTCAAACTTGAGAGTGCTCTATAGAGGGAGATATCCCCGCTTGAAGAGCAACTCACCTGCTCCTTCTTGTTGCTGCATTGGGGTTTGTGATGTTATCATGCATTAATGTGTGCTGACGTCACTGGTGGTTGGAGAGGTGAGGGTTGAATCGAAAGCGAGTCCCCTTTAGGTCCCACCAGGTAAATTGAAAGGGGAAGCGTCCTGTGCTTGCACCAGAGGTTTCTCCAAACTCCCATCTAGTGTTGAACTGTTGCTGATGGCTGCACTGTAGAGTTAAAATATGGTTTTACTACCATTTTTGAAAGAGGGGAGGTGCATCATGACTCACTTAAGGCTTTGTCTTGGTCTTTCCCCATAGTCAAGAATTGTAATAAAATGCATATTACACATTCTACACATCTGCATATATCATATATATCACAATGCATTAGCCTTCCATAACCCAGCTATCTCTTCTATCACTCATGTAAATGAAGAAACCAATGGTTAAAGTGACAGGTGTTGGAATAAGACATGAAATAACATTAAAAAAAAATAAAACACTAAAATATGCAAGTTGTAGTTTCCTCACTCTGGGGTTGAGTGCAATTGAGTGGAGTGGAACAGTGTGGTGTGGAGTGGAATTGTGTGCAATGGGATGGTGCAGAGTGGAGTGGAAATAAGTGGAGTGGAAATGTGTGATGTGGAGTGTAGTTGTGTGGTGTGGAATTGTGCAGCATGAGTGGAATTATGCACCACGGAATTGTGTGCAAAGGAATGGAATTGTGCGGTGTGGAATTGTGTGGAATGGAGTGGAATTGTGTTGCATGGAATTGTGTGGTGTGGAATTCTGTGGAATGGCATTATGTGGCCTGGAGTGGAATTGTGTGGCATGGGATTATGTGGCATGAAATTGGGTGGTGTGGAGTGGAATTGTGTGGTGTGAAACTGTGTGGCATGGAGTAAAATAGTGTGGTGAAGAGCGGAGTGGAATTGTGTGAAGTGGAGTGGAATTCTGTGGTGTGGAACTGTGTTGTGGGGAATGGAGTAAAATTGTGTGGCATGGTGTGGATTGAAATTGTGTGGCATGGACGTCTGTGGATTATAGTGGAATTGTGCGGTGTGGAGCAGAATTGTGTGGCATTCAGTAGAATTTTGTGGTGAGGAATTTTGCAGCATGGTATGGAGTGGAACAGTATGGCAAGGAGTGGAACTGTGCGGCGTAGAGTGAAATTGTGTAGAGCGGAGTGGATTGTAATTGTGTGGCATGGAGTGGAAATTTGGTCAGCAGAGAGGGGTGAAATGGAATTGTGTGGAATGGAGCCAAATGAAATTGTGTGGAGTGAAATTGTATGGGATGGAGTGGAGAGCAACTGTGTGCTGTGGAGTGGATCTTTGTGGAGTGGAATGAAATTGTGAGGCGTGGAGGATAGTGAAATTGTGTGGTGTGGAATTGTATAGCGTGGAGTGGAATTGTGTGGTGTGGAATTGTGTGAGATGAAGTGAAGTGGAATTGTGTGGCGTGGAGTGGAATTGTGGAGTGGCGTGCAATTGAGAGGAATGGAATGGCATTGTGTGGTCTGGGGAGGCGTGCCACTGTGGGGTGTGGAGTGACATTGTGTGGAGGGAAATTATGTGGCATGGAATTCTATGGCATGGAGTGGAGTGAAATTGTGTGATATGGAATTGTGTGGCATGAAGTGAAGTGTAATTGTGTAGCGTTGAGTGGAACTGTGTAGCATGAGGTGGCGTGCAATTGAGTGTCATGGAGTGCAGTGCCAATGTGCAGTGTGGAGTAGAGTGGCACTGTGAGGAGTGAAGTGACATTATGTGACGTGGAGGGGCACTGTGTGGTTTGGATTTGTGTGGCATGGAATGGTATGTAATTGTGTGGAGTGGAGTGGAATTGTGTAGCATGGAATTGAATTGTGCAGATTGGAATTGTGCAGAGTGCAATGGAATTGAGTGGATTGGCATTATGTGGCGTGGACTCGAGATATTATAGGCTTGAAAATTCGGTAGCTCTATGACGACTCTCTCAGCTGTTGGGTGGGGGAAGAAGGAACATGGAGAAGGGGTGGTTGGGAGGGAAAGAAGGTACACAAAAAAGGGGTGGGTGGGAGGAGAAACAAGGAACACAGAAAAGGGGAGGGGGAAGAGGGAACACGGAGAAGGGGTGGATGGGAGGGGGAAGAAGGAACACAGAGAAGGGGTAGGTGGGAGGGGGAGAAGAAACACAGAAAAGGGGTGGGGGAAGAAGGAACACATAAAAGGGTGGGTGGGATGGGGGAGAAGCAACACAGAAAAGGGGTGGATGGAAGGGGGATGAAGTAACAAGGAGAAGGGGTAGTGGAGAAGGAGAAACAGTACCTCTATCACAGCATGAGCAATGGACTACACTAATTAACTTGAATCAATATGTGCTTGGTCCATACTGCACAGAAAGAAAAGTGATGCCTGATATCTTGCCAATTAAGAGGCAGCAAAGACGACTGACAATAATGCCAATGAATGGCAAGCAATGGGTAGGCTCCAAGCACTCTACAGTAAACAAAATCCCTTGCAATGATAAAAGCACATGCATTGTTGGCAGGCAAGACCTAAAAAGGGATGAAATGTACTTACTCTTTGCCCCACAAAGTATGCTGAGATGAGTGAAAGCAAAATGAGAATGGCACAACAGTTGGTGAGTGGCCTTACGCATTGCCCTATCCTGTGGTGAGCAGAAGCAAAATGTCAACAGCACACTGACAGAACCACGACTGAAGAGGGCTTATCCCTTGTCCTACGATATATGCTGATAAGCAGAATCAAAATGAAAATAGCACTGTAAATGATCAATGGCTGGAATGGGGTGACACACTTGCCTGTGCTGCGCAGGTGAAGAACTGTGGGTAAACTGTGCTTACCCTTGCCCTACAATGTCGGCTGTGATAGGTGGAAGCAAAATGAGAATAACGCAATTACTGATCAATGACTGGGGTGGGCGCACACATTGCCCTGGGCTGTAGTAAGCAGAAATGAAATGTGAATCACACAGTTGGTGGAAGTATGGGTGAAATGGGCTCTTCCCTTGTCCACTGATGTATGCTGTGGGAATGCACATGTTACAAGTTTGTCTCTTTTACCTTCTTCGCAGAGATTCTTCGGATCCCAGCGAGAAGAGTGATTTAAGTGCCTTTTCACATTTAATTCAATTAATTCTTAATCCTTAGTAATTCTTAGTGCTTCATTTTCACTTGCACTTTACTTCAGCTCATATCTTACAGACATACGTCATTCATTTCTAAGAGTACCTCTGCATTCTACCTAGGACATAGTATTTTTATGAAGAACATTTTAGATAACTGCTCAAGCCCTAACTTGAAAAAAACTGATGAGATCTCTGAGGCAGGATCTGGTACTTAAACAACATCTGAAGGAGAGGATCATGGAGCAGAATCTGTAAGTGATTTTTTAGTCAGTGGAGGTCTATCCGATGATCACTCGTCTTCCAGTCATTCTGAGGGACATGGCAATGGAAGTCAGGTAGTCCATTCGCAAGCACAATCTGGCCAATCCAAAATGCAGGCTAGGTTCACGCCAAGCACAGGCAGAATGCTCACTTGGCAGTCCCCCAATTTATTTCAGACCCAGATTCGCCCATTCAATGCAGATGCTGGAACTCAATATGGCAAAAAAGTTTACATATTGACTACTTCCATTTCTTTCTGGAAGAAAACATCCTTGAAGAAACTGTGCACCAAACAAATTTACATGCCAAACAATTTCTGAAGGAGGCATGGAGGCAACCTCTGGCCTCATTCTAGGGCACACTGTTAGACTTCCATTTCACTTCAGGAGATGAAAGAATTTCTGGACCTTACGTTAAACATGGGAATTGTGTACAAACAAACCACCTGTTGTACTGGTCTTATTTGGTTTGGGCAACACCCAGATTTGCACCGATTATCAGCAGAGATAGGTCTTTGATTTTGCAGCATTTCCCAGACCATAGCAGGAAAAGTCAGTTTGTAATGGACCCTTTACTCAACTTCTTGCAGAATTTAAGAAGGAAGGAGGAGGCTCTGATTTGTTGTTGGAGGTCATTCCCGGCTTTAGGAGTAATGTATGAGAAGGCAAGACCTGCTGATCTGCTTCTCTGTATGAATGGGGTGTGTGGTAGTGACAGTCTGGCAGATCGGAAGTGCCTGGAGGGATGGTGGAATTGCATGCAGCTGTGCAAGCAGTAGGTAGGGTCTGTGTAGTGCTTTGTACATATGAGTGAGCAGCTTAAAGTGTACGCACTTGTGTATCTTGAGCAAGTGGAGTTCCCTTAGGTGAGGTGTGATGTGGTCCTGTAATGGGATATTGAGGACTAGCCTGGTTACTGTCTTCTGGATGGTCTGGGGGTATATTTGTGAATTGATTGGCTATTCCTGCATATAGGGTGTTCCTGTAGCCCAGTCTGCTGGCATGACTGTTTTCATGACATTGTTCAGTAGCCACTTGAAGATTTTCTGCAACATCTTCATGGCGTTAAAACAGGACGATGCAACTGCGTTGACTTACGTGGACATGTCCAGTTTGCTGCATATTAGGATTTCAAGGTTTCTTGCTTTGTGCGCTGGACATGGAAGCGGGTCTGTTGGCCACCAGGTGGAGTCGCACAGCAAGGCATCCTTCCGGAAAATCACCACTTTGGTCCTGTCCGTTTTCAGCTTAAGGCAGTTGGACTTCAGCCACGTAGCCACTTCGATCATGCATACTTGCATGCAGTGAACTTGCTCCTTGTGGCGCGTGTTGTGTCTGAGAGGGACAGTGTCAGTTGCGTGCCACCTGCATAGGTGAGGATGTTGATGTTGTGGACCCAGATTTTGTGTGCCGGGGGGGTTATGTATATGTGGAAGCTAGTCGGGCTGAGCGAGGACTCCTCAAATGAGATCCTGTGCTTCTGAGGACTATGGCGGCATATGAACAGTTTGGATTCTTCTGGTGATACACTTGTAGATACAATAGAAGGCACATCCTTGAATGCCTGTGTCATGGAGTCGTCTGATCAGAATGAGATGAGAGACGGTGTTGAAAGCTAGAAGGACGAGGGTTAAAGTTTTCCCTTACTCGAGGATCATCTGGATGTCATCTGTTGCTGCGATGAGGGGGGCCTCAGGGCTGGGTTTCGGTCTGAAGCCTGATTGTGTGGATGGCTGGTTGTTGGCGAATTGGTCAGAGTGGTGTCTGTTAGTGGCTTTCTCCAGGACCTTGGCTGGGTATGGGAGGAGGGATATTGGTCGGTAGTTGGCGCGTTTGGTTGGGTCATTCGAGGGCTTCTTCAGGAGAACTTTGATGGCTGCGTGCCTCTAGGATTCCAGAAAGGTGGCTGAGTTGATAGCGCTGTTGAGGTTTGGGGTAAGGAACATGGGAATGGAGGCTGATCCTTTGTCGAAGGTGTGATGGAGCAATGTTCCAATGGGGCCCTGGAGTGTATGATCTTCATGACTGCTGTGGTTTCCTCAATGCTGAAACTGTCCCATACGGTTATTTTTTAGTTTTTGTCCATCATTGGGAAAATTCTGGAAAGATTCAAGGGGTCCGGTGGTAGAGCGCAGTTGCTGTATATGATTGTGATCTTGCTGCAGAAAACGTTAGAGAGGTAATCACACAGTTCTTGAGTTTGGGTGATGTTGCTAGCTACTGCTGTGGGTGTGGTGGAATCCTTGACAATAGTGAAGATTTCTTTGCTGCTGTTGGAGATGGCATCCATGCATTTTGCTACAGCCCTCCTCTTGATTTTCCTGACTTTCTGGTGGTACATTCTCAGGGCAGAGTTGAACACGTCTTTTTTCACTTCTCCCGGCTTGTTCTCCACCTCTGTTCTAGTTGTTTGCAATGTCTATTTGTCGCTCTAAGATCTTCTGTGTACTAGCTGACTTGTGTTCTTGTTTTTGCTATGTGATTTCTTTCTTTGGGTGCTAGGGTGTTGGTGAAGGCAGTGATCCATTTGCTGGAGTTGTTGATACTGAATGCTATTTGGCTTGTGTACTCCGGTTGGTTCCTGTGGAAAGTGGAAGACAAATCCACATCAACTAAGTTGCTCCAGTGTAGGTGCACTGGGCCCAATTTGTGTGGGGTATGATTGTGAATCTGACTAGGGCATGGTCGGTCTGGGTGACGAGTGAAGGTGTGTTAACTGTGAAATTGTTGAAGGATAGGAAGATGGGGTCCAGGATGTGTTCATTGGCGTCAATGGGATCTGGGAGGCATTGGGTTAGCCTGAAGTTTCTGGGGTTATCTAACACTGCTGTTGAGTTGGGGACAGTCCGGTCTTCTAGAAGGAAATCAAGGTCGCTTACGAGGATGTATACGCTGTAGTTAATGACTAATGGGGCAACGAAGCCAGTGATGTTAGTGAAGTTGGCTCATGTCATGATGGTCGGTAGGCCAGGGTTATGCTCAGAGTGAAATTGTCTGGGATTTCCTTTTCTTTAAAATTCATTTTTATTTGATTTTAATAAGAGTCAGAGCAGTCAATACAGTCACTTACATAAATAGAATATAGCAAAACAAAAGGATGAAATAAAGAAGAAGAAGTAAGGGAACTGTAAACAAACTGGGATATCCCAAAATAGGACAACAGTCATACAGAGAATACGATAATCAGCTAAGACCAATGCCAATGTGACCATATTTTTCCCACTTTTTTGACTGATCGAGGACCCCTAGCTTTTGCAATGCAGTTTCACATTCATAAATTTGGCAGAACAATGCCCAGAATTCAGACACCTAGGGCGGTGTGGGGTCTATCCATACCATGGTAACACATAGTTGAGCACTAACCATAACTTCCCTTCCCAACATGCACATCTATTATCACCCTTTTCACTAACTCTACTAACTAAGACCTCATCTTTTACACGAAGAAAAGAGCCCAATGAAGAAAAGCCCTTTTCATCCTATTTTCGATCTCCTCCTCTAAGAAAACAGCTCATGGTCTCAAGATCTCGATCACTCCTTCAACATTCTACAGAGCGGCAGCTACAATCTCTATTTACCATAATCGTATCATCCTCATACAATCATCAGACTGCAACTTATTCCTTTTTGACAATAGCTTTCCTCTCATCAAGGAAAAAGTCACGAGGACCCCATCCCCCTCCCCAAGCTCTCCCAATTCCATATCGCCGTCGAACTTCTCTTCTGGACCCCCTACAAGGCAGACACCTCTTACGACCCAACGGATTTATCCACTCAGTCCCTCTCCAGCAGTTACCCTAAGATACGATAACCACACCCCTAGCACCCAGCCTTCACCTAATATCCGAACAAGTAGCATTCGTCCCAATCTGTCCCCCCGTACACTACTACAACCCTACCCCTCCGTACATCTACTTGATGCTTACCTCTCCACCTCCCTCCAATCCCGGCCCCTACCATCACGTTTACTTATCCATGCGGACCTCAATACATCGACTCAGGCTATTCTAACCCCTCAAGCCCACCCACCCCTCCCCTACCCCCATGCCAAACACTATACACACATCCCTAACTGGAACCTAGACTGGATGAAATTCTACTGTCACTGCAACAAGTCAAAGATGACCTCCCGTGCCTACGGGACCTGATTCTCCACCAGCTTAAGATTAGAAGGCATGATCATGATTCTTGCACGAATGACCTCAGTAACTTCCCCACATACCCACATCAATCACTCTCTCTCCAGGAAGCACATGCCACCAATATGGAAAACAGTTCCATACCCCAATGCCACAACCCGCCCGATCCGAGTGAAGGACCTTTTATCATCCAATGATATATACTCCCTACTCCGCTCTTACGATCTCCCCCATCCCACCCAGAACACAAAGTACGTGGACAGCATAAATAATGATACTCTAATACAAACCATCCCCTCTAATCCACACAGAGCTCCAAAAGATAACCCTAGAGGAATATCCAAAGACAATCTTATGCAAGTCCCCCTCACACAAGAACCTATAGCTTTCACCAAACCACATCTCAAATGTATTCTATTTAATTGTAGATCAGCCTCAAGACATGCGACTGTGATTGCGGACCTTATACTCACTTATGAACCCGACCTCTTAGTTGTGACCGAAACCTGGTTAAATGAATTGTCTGCACCTATCTTAGATATTTTGGTCCCCCCTAATCATGATATCACCAGACTAGACAGAACTGATAGACCACGGGGCAGAATTGCCTGCATTAATCGGAATAGTCTCGTAGTGACCCAACCACATTCACCGATACTATTTTCATGTGAATACCTATGTATTGACGTCACTAGCAACAACAAACCAATCTGTTCACTGCATACATTCTACCATCCTCCTGGTGACAACCTCACCTTTGTCAAACAATTTATGGATATCGTGACCACAAATATTGGACAACAAAGCACCCAAATCTTCCCGGATGTCTCAATCTTCACTGGAACGACCTTCACGACTCTGCAGTGACTAGCCTCAAAGCATTCCTCACAGACCTCGACCTCTTCCAAATCTGTGACAGCCCCACACATGAAAAGGGCTCCATCCTAGACCTAATCATTTCCAAAGCCGACTCTATTCAATTGAATACTATCCTCCAATGTGATTGGTCGGACCACCATACCATCATATTCTTCATTAATAAACCAATAAAACTATATTCAGCCCAACTCATCAAACCTAAAATATGGAAACAAAACTTTAAAAATCCCGGCACGGATTTACTGACATCTTCTAGCGCCAACCTTTTGCTTCCCCCCAAGGCCTATCTGATGTTTAAGCGCTAACAAACCACTACTTCACCTCTATAACCACAGTCATAGATAGACACAGTTGCCCTCCTGCAGCTGAAGAGGCTTTCCTCGAAAGACTCCAAACCTTGTTATGACGGAAGTCTCAATGATGACAGATGCTCCCTAAGATTAACTGAACCCCAATGGAGATCATCCCCAACCCCTGACCACCTTAAACTATTAAGAGCTACCAGAAACTCCTACTATAGAAATATCAGAAAATCCAAAGCCATCTTTTTCAGGGACCAACTAGACCAAGCCAAAAATCGACCCAAAAAACCATTTAAACTAGTCAAATCACAATCTAAGGGCTTACCCTACACCCCCTCCCATCCCCACGTTGGCCCAAGCGCACTACCCAGTTGCGAACAATCTGCCTCCTTCTTCAATGAGAAGACAGAAAACATAAAGGCGGACCTACTTGAGGCCTTAGTAACTCACTCTGACACGCACAAGAGCTCCCCATCTCCCTCTCTAGCATCCCCTAGCTTATGCACACCAAAGTTCGCCCTCAAAAATAATGCTGAATAGTCCTCCTTCAATACTTATACAGAAGAGGCAATTAAAAAAATTCTCACATCATTGAACCCCTCTAACCACTTTACCTTGCTTCCTGCAAACTACCTCAAAGAGTTCACACCGCTGTTATTACCACTGTGAACCAATATTGTCAATACCGCTCTACTTCAAGCACTCATCCCAGAAAACCTTAAATCTGGGCAGGTTTCCCTCATCCTAAAGAAGCCAACTGCAGATCACATGGACTTAAACAATTACCGACCAATCTCTAACATTCCAAATCTGGCTAAACTCCTAAAAAAATGCGTACTGATACAGCTAGGTAGCCACATCAACCATTTCAACCTGCTCAACCAATACCAATCTGGCTTTTGTGCAGGACACAGTACAGAGTCGGCCATGACCCACATAGTAGATGACGCACTGAAGATCCTAGACCAAAACGAGGCCTGTCTGCTAATCCTGCATGATCTATCTTCGGCATTCGACACCATCAAACAGGACAATCTTCTGGACCTTTTGAAATATAGAATGGGATTATCAGGATCAGTTCTAAACTGGTTCAACTCCTTCCTCCAAAATAGATCCCAAAGATTCAAGGTCAATCAATCCCTATCTATGGCAGTTCCAATCACATTAGGTGTACCACATGGCTCATCCCTCTCACCTACAGTCTTCAAACAATTCATGGAACCACTCACCGTTATTCTCAGCTACTCAAACATCCAATATCGCATGTACGCAGACGACACTCAACTACACTTAAAAATCACCTCACTGGAGGACATAAAATCTCTCAACTCAACTCTACAAAAAAACCAAACTTGGCTGGTGGAAAATCACTTGAAACTAAACACCCTCAAGACGGAATTCCTCCTAAGCGCTCCACCCAACCAAACATCCATCATCGAAGAATGGCTTCAACAACTAACAGCGCTCAACTGCCAACCCCATATCATTGACTCAGCGAATTCGCTGGGAATAACACTCGACAGAAATCTAAACATGCAGAAACATATCAGTGCCGCAACAAAAGGTGCAAACATTCAGATGAACACCCTGAGAAAATTAAAACCCTTCCTCCTCGCAAGTGACTTCAAACTGGCAGTTCAAGCACTAGTAATCCCAAGACTTAACTATGGGAGTGCAACACTCTGCGGTCTTCCCAGATCGACAACGGCCCCTCTAAGAGCCTCACTCAATTCAGCGGCCAGGCTTATTATGGGCTCAAAAAGAAATTGCCACATTACCCCTGACCTTAGAACTCTTAACTAGCCTCCTTTCGAAGCTAGAATTCAACTAAAAATAGCCTGCATGACCCACAAAGCCTTACATCACAATACTCCGAGCTACCTGGCCCAGAAACGTGTGCTCTCTTGTTGCAACAGATCCTCTAGAAGTTCCAACAATCTTCTTCTGAAACCACAATGTTTTGGCAAAAAGAAATCATACCACCGTGCCTTCTCTGGAATCGCTCCAAGGATTTGGAACGCACTGACCCCAGAAACCAGACAGAATCTCTCTTCTACCTCCTTTAAGAAAGAAGTTAAGTCTCTACTCCTAAGGAAATTCACATGAACATTTATATCTAATTACCATTACGAATGTGCTGTTTATCAAGACTCAATTTGCAACTCTCTGTATGCTTTTGTTTCTGATTTCTACCCCTGTAAAGCGCTCTGATACCTGCAGTGGTCTTGTTCGCGCTATATAAAACCTTCAAAATAAATAAATAACTACTATTATCATAATTAGTGCATTGAGGTTGGGAGCCAATCCAGGTTGATAACCCAGCATAATTTCCTTATAACTCAAATTAATTTTAATCCCCACATGTGCTAAAATCAATTCAAATAGACTTTCCCAATATCCTTTAACCATAGGACAGTCAGCGAACATGTGCACTATATCTGCCACATAATGTTGCACTTGGGGCAATATGAACGCTCTGAAGTCCCAGCCACCTCCCATTTCGAGATACGATCTGGTGTGTAAGGTAGCATGCAAATTGTCTTAAATTGCTGTAGTTTAAGACTAACCGAGATGATTGACTGAGCTAAGATTGCTAATGCATCCTTTATCTCAGCAGCCGTAACCATATCATAGCATAACAAGAAACGTGGGCGCCCACTAACCACTTCTTTCTGGATGGCTACACATCATTCTGGAAACCCGCTATAAAGTCAAGTATGGGCAGAGCAAGGGGGGTTCTCCTTTTTCTGTTTAGTCTTAAACTCTCCTTTAATATTAAATTGATTGATGTATGCTCACCTCACGTGTTAGCTGTAGAATTGACAGGAAAGAACTTATCGACACTCCTTGTGGTAAATTTTTACAACTCTTTCAACAAGGGTTAATGAGACGGAGCACCTAATGGCTTTGGAGGGTTTTCTAACTACCTATGGGGAAAGTTCTGATGATTATTACACTAATTCTGGGAGATTTTAACACGCGCCCTTGTCCCCTTAACTGTTTGGCATCACTAGAGGAGGAGGCTGGTTTGCAGGGGCTAAATCATTTTGAACATCCACAAGCTATGTATTTCTGATATATCATACTTATGCTGACCATACTTGTTTCCTGCGCAGGCTGGTAATAGCAAGTAAGAAGGTCGGATATTTCTTCATCATTGCTATAATCAAGCTTGTTTACAATATAATCCCTCACCTACAGGTATTTAAAGAAATAGCACTGTGGGAGCACATGTGCATCCTGTAATGCAGCAAATGTCCGTAACCCCTGACTATCACACAGCTGCCCCAAGTTAACTATGCCTAGCTGACCCCAAAGCTGTCCAACATTATCATAAAATATGTCGGGAAATAGTGGATTGCCCCAAAGCGGAATGAGCAAATTAAAAGATGGTAAGGAAAATGTTGTACATATTTCACGCCAAATTCCAGCAATATCTCTTATTACCTTAAACCTCTCCCTCCTGAAGTAGTTAGGGTCCATCAACCTATGCAAAGAAAATCTAAAGCACAAGCCAAGTGATAATTGATACACGAGTGCAATCGGCCCAGCTTTACTTTCAACCAATAAACTTTGAATGCGGCCACTGAATGATGCCCAGAAGAATAATTTTAAATCCGGTATTTAAATCGGCCCTGCATATAGGGTAACTTCAAAAAACGGATAGCACGCCTGAGCCTCCTATAGCCCCATATAAAACTACTCACTGCCCCTTCCAAACATTGTCGCAGTTTCGCTATGACCATTTTCAAAAAAGGGTTCATAATTAAGTGAGATGATGTTCTCCACACGACTACATAAACGCATGCCATGATATAAAGCAGTATCTACCACGCCTATTGTAAAAGTAGGCAATCTAAAATTTAAAATAGAGAGATTTTACTTATACCTGGAGAAAGCACCAAATTGTTCAACCTCCTTGAATATAACATTAACAGCGCCCCTTGGATTGCTGGCAAAAACTGCTACATCGTCAGCATAAGCCATTATTTTAAGACTAATACCATTTAACCAAACAGGCTATATACCCTTGTTCAAATTGAGAAGTCTTAAGTAAGGTTCAATGTAGAGGGCAAACAACAAAGGAGAAATTAGACACCCCTGACACGTGCCCTTAGCTATTGAAAAAGAAAAAGAGGAGTGGCTACCTATCAGCACCTTAGCGACCGGGTTTTTATAGAGCGTCTGCACTAGTGTTATAAAATGGCTGCCTAACCCACACATATCCATAATCAGCCAGAGCGCTTCCCAAGTAACCCGGTCGAATGCCTTCTCTGCATAATCATACCTATGTAGTCCTTAGTTTTACCAGCCACGTCAAACGCTGTGATTGTAGTATTGATATGTGCAGTAGTATCTCTACCAGGGATGAAACCATGTTGCTGTTCTGAAACCAAATTTACATGACTAGAGCGAGACGTAGAGCTAACATTTTAGAGAAGACCTTAGGGAAGATAGCGGGTTGATCCCGCTCCGAGGAGTGCACGCTGAGACCGTTCCCATAATGCGGCCTCTCACATCCAAAAAGAACTATTGATGGACAGAATGCAGAACAATGTCATACATTCACCCCAGTACAGAGATCTGGGCCTAAATCCATCGTTTTTTTGCTCACCATGCCATTGCAGTTTGGACCCAGCCATATGCAAATCAGTCCTGACCCTGTGCCCAATGGATACAGTCCAGCCCGAACTGCCAGGCCAGGTCCTCCCTGGACTGGAAACAAGCATCGTAGGAACTGGGGTGGCGTGGTGAGCAAAATAACGATGGATTAAAGACATGACTTGGCAGTTCGGGCTAGACTGTTCCCATGAGGCACAGGGTCAAGACTGATTTGCATATGGCCATGTCTGAACTGGGGTGGCGTGGTGAGTAAAATAACGATGGATTAAACCCAGATCTGTGACTGGGGGTGAATGTTTTGCCAATGTGCAACATTCTGTCCATCATCTTGTGTGTTTTGCCTCTCGCATCCAGCATTTTTCGGCTCTGCTACCTTACACGGTAGTGTGTTCACCTACCGTTAGTATCAGTGCAGGGCGGAGGGATTAATTATCTTGCATGTAGTGTCAGTTGTTTGGTCCGGTGCTGGGCCGACTACTGCTGGTTCAGGCTCGCTGGCTGAACTGCTTCTGCCTCCACATTGTCTGCCTCTGCTGCATCTGTCTTCTCTGCACTCCTACGGACTGGGGGAAGTTGAACCCGATCATGGCCCCATCTCGTATAAATGCGCAGCGAGGTGGCCGGGACATTGGTGCCTCTACATCTGTGGCCATTGAGCCTCTATCAATAGCGGAAAGCGCAGAAGATGGAGAAACAAGTGGCCTCCATTATTCAAAGCACAAAGCCACTAGCACACGGATTGGACAACCCATATTAAAGGTACTTCAATCAAGCAGCGCGAACAATCTCTTACATGCTGGCAATATGAGAATTACTTAGTCATCATTGGTGGATGTACTTTTGAGTGCTGTGCAAGAGGGAAATGGTGCAGCAAGATCGGAGTTTCACTCTTCCTCAACAGACAATTTCGTCGGGGTGATTTTTTAATTGGTAAAGACTTTCCTCAAATTACCTGTGTAAACTCTAAGTTGAGTGCTGTGACTAATAATGAGAATTCTCTAACTCCTCCAATGGGGTCCTCTTGGTTAGTGGATGACGGTAATCCCTCTATCCTGGCAGCCTCTGAACCCTGCAAGCTGCTGGGCTCTTCGGACCAGGTAGATGGGGCTGGACTGAGCGGTGTACGAAATTTAGGTGGAGTGGCTAAAGAGGGTATAGGACCTGCGGACCCACAGACATGCATGGAAGGCACATAAAGCTCAGGGTCTGATGAGATAAATAGTTGTATGGATGCAAGCTGTATTTGTGGAACACAGTGTCACAGTGAAAGCTTGGAACCTAGATCAGAGGCCATGCCTGGTGCTACAATTGGACAAAAGTAATTGCAGGATCTTCTCAAGGTGACGTCCCAGGGCTCCCCACCAAGGGAGGATGAAGTTGTAAAGAGAGGGGTGTTCCATGAGAAGGCCAAAGCAAAGAGTGGGAAAGTCCGCCATGGCTTTAGGAAATCCCAGGATGCTCGCTGCCCTGATTCCAGTACTCTAGCTCCACACTCCAAGGGGGGGGGGGGGAGGGGGTGCGCTAAGGAAAGCCCCTCCACAAGTGGGTTATTTCCAAGGGAGAGGTGAAGGCTTTGATCTCAAGGCTATCTAAAAGCAGACCGGCCCTCCAATCCCACTCATCGTTATTAGGAGATGATACGCAAACACTAAAGGACACTAGCTCTAATACTAGTGCAACTCCGAGCCCTGAACTTAGTCTCAGATATGTGACTGATGATCCGTTGCATTCTTCAAGTTGTTCATTTCTCCGTGGGACGCCCCCTGCCACTTCAGAAGTAGATATGGAGAAACAGACTGATTAGGAGGATTTATTGAGTGCAAAAGCGACTTCATTATCAATAATCCTTCAGTTTCTGCGGATCCAAAGAGCCAAGGCATTGGAGCATTAGGCCCAAGATAAAGGGGATATATGGCTATGAAGCAAGCATTAACGGAAGTAACTAGTAAAATGGCTAGCCTAACTCTCGATGTGGCAGAGCTTCAACAATAAGTGGCAGGAGCAGAGGAAGTTGGTACAGCAACGGTAAAGGCAATTAAGGAGCATGAGCATCAACTTACATATGTTCAAAGTAAAATCGAGGACCTGGCGAACAGGCAACGTCGGAATAATCTTAGGCTTTTTGTCATACCAGAAGGAAAAGAAGGTAATAATCCCCGAGCCTACATCGTAAGTTTACTTCAGAAAGCTCCCCTGGACCTGGCAGATTGGGAAATTAATTCTCAAATTCAGCTAGCTCATTGGCTTCCTTTATTTACCAAGCAAGCAGTGAACTCTAAGCACCCGCACCCTAGTCCTATTCTCATCCATGTTGGGATGTTTTTTTGCAGCAGCAGGCGATTTATTTTAAAGCTCGCCCAACAGCTACACTAACAGTCAATTCCTTGTCTATCTTTATTCGATCAGATCTATGCAAGACCTCAATGGATAAGCACCAGCTAATTTATCCATTAAAAGCTGCAGGGGCACAGGTGTTCTTACACGAGCCAGAGCGACTGAAGGTCATCAAGGACGGAGAGCCACAGGTTTTTCATACGAAATTGGACGTCTCACAAGTTCTTAGACAGGGGCGACAAGGGACTTCACAGATTTCCTCTTAGCCCTATTTGGAATATCTAATCAGGGTGTGTATTTGTGCTAAGAGGTCATGTATATGATTAGTTCCATCATTGAGGGGTAGTTCACTAAAGCATCAGTGTGATGGTGATCTTGGCGGGAGGGTATGGGGGGCGGTCGTCGCAGTGATCCCAGTGGGCTGTCAAAGCAGCTGACAGCAAAAAGGGTGGATGATTCCCTTTTCTAGGTACAGGGTGAGATGGGTGGGACCTGGGTGGTTTAGGGGTTTTGTGGTGGGTGGTTGTGTCAATTGGTATGTGAATCACATGGTATGGGGTGGTGGGGCTGGGAGTAGCTTTGAGAGTCAGAAAGTCTGGAAATGGTATTTAGTATATAACATACGAAAGGAGAGAGGGTGGCAGTGTGAGATGGTGTTTAAGTTTCAAGGTCTGACAGTCGGATAAATACAATGACTAGTTTAAAATGTTGGAATGTGACAGGCCAAAATCAAGCGAGGAGTCAGCAATTAATACAGTAAGAACTGGCAGCATGTAAGCCATAAATTGTAGGTGTAACTGAAACTCATTTGGCATTTAAAGATCGGCAAGTATTGAAGCAATTGGGATCTGAAACGCTTATCTGCACTTCTCAAACAGTGTCTATACAGGGGGTTGCCATTATGAAAGCTAGGAAGCTGGCCGTTAAGATTCTTGGACCTGCTTCAGATAGTAAGGGCAGATGGGCTATAGCACAGCTTGTCATTAACAGGCAGACATATACCATTTGTGTGGTATAGGCCTCATTTGGACGATCCGACAGTTTTTGATTACTTAAGTCTGGAATTGTTGGATTGGCCTGGAGAATTGATCTTAATGGAGAATTTTAACTGTGTAGTGGACTATCGTGTTAATATTACTAATCGACAAATTAGCATTAGGATGGTCAAAACTCGTGCATCTATTATGGAAATAATGAGATTGCACTGTCTAGTCGACGGATGGAGAACTCTGTTCCCTCTGGTACCAGGTTATCCTTATTATTCTTCTCCTCAATGACAGTATTCTTGAATAGATTTGATATTGGTGCAAGGACAGTTGTTGGGAGGGGCATCTATTAGATCTGTCTAAAGATTATCTAAGATCACAACTCCATTATGTTTAATATGCAGCCCAGGTCAGTAGAAGGGATGGCCGACGACTATTTTCACTTTCTCGATACCTGCTTGCCAATATGGAATACAGGGGAAATACAAAGCACCTACATTTAGAATATATCAGAAACAATAAAGGTACAGCTTCAGGCGCAACTGTCTGGGTGTAGGAAATGAGCTTAAATAACGAGGAGCATCTTGGTTTATTCACTATTTTACTTCATAGTGAGTTTCAACAGCGTATATATATATATATATATATATATATATATATATATATATATACACACACACAAAGGGTCTCATCTATTTAGCTCCTTCTTGACTGGCGTGGCGGAGTCTTCCCCTTGAATTTTCTAAGGGTCGGGAGTACCTCAGGGAAAAGAGAGACCTGAGTGAATGGCCTTTTCATTGGCCTTAGTGGATGTTGGGTGGGTAGTGATGGGACGGGTTTACACATTAGCAATCCTTCACCAGTGCCGGGAGGTTTTCCGACTGAGCCCGTAACTCATATCCCTCTCCTCCCCCTCTAGGTATGCTTTACTTGGTGTTAGAAGCCCGCCTCCCCCTTAATTCCTTCAAGCGGTCCCGTATATCTGAGCCAAGCTCCTCCTGGAATGTGGCAGGCTTCTGCGTGGGGTCTTGAATCTGTCTCCTTCTTCTCCACTACTGTCATAGCCTTTACCGTTGTCTCCTCCAGAACCGAGTCGGGTCTGTTCTTCCTGGCCTCCCTCTGACTGGAGTCGTCCTTCCGAGGTCGATACCAGGGTTCTGCTTGGACGTTGGTTTCCTTCCACGCGACTGTTGGCATCTCCTCGGATACTGACACTCTCCTCAGTTCGTCTGAAGTTCCGGGATTTGAATATCCCATTCCTCCCTCGTTGGCTCCCATTGGCAGAAACGCGGCGGCAACGTAATCTTTGGGGGCGGAAGGTAAATCTAGGAACCCCCCCTTAAAGAAACCGCCGTAGTCCGTATCGTGTGCGGTAGAAGCAGTCTGAAACAGGAGAAAAGGTACAGCATGAGCCGGTAAGGAGTCGGCCTCCACATCCTCGGGGTCGCCATTCGAGGGGAGGTTAGGGACCTCGTCACACTGGGATTGCATGAAAGCATATATACGGGGGTGACGTTTCAGTTTATTCTGACTCAGAACAGATGTAAACAGCAGGAAGAGGCCCAAGTTCGGCAGGTGTGTTTGGATTTAGAAAAAAATCACGCTCAGGCAATCCTTTCAAAGGATCCGCAGGAGCAGTTGCTATATTTAAAGCTAATTGAGAGGCAAGAAATGCTTAATAGGGGATTAATGGAGAAGGTGGCTGCCAGCTTTCAGAAAAACAGGCCTTTTCAGCATGAGTATGGGAAAAAGTGGGGTTTTGTTGGCTCATCAGATCTCTGATAGAAGTGCGAACAATATTATACCCCGGATTATTGGGGAAAGTGGTGTAGTATACACGAATCATCAATCGGTTAGGGAGCAATTCGCTATGTTTTATCAAAGGGTGTTTTAAAGGCCTGATAGTAATAATCACCAGGCTACAGGCAAGTACTTACAGGAAAGTGGTATGTCTTGACTTGATCCCCAGCAGCTATGTGTTTTAGAGGAAAAGGCCACCCTAAGGGAGGTCAAGGTAGCTATAAGCGCTTTACCTTCAGGGAAGGCAACCGGGGAAGATTCAATACCTTTGGAATTCTATAAAGTATTTATAGATATTCTTGCACCAGAGTTTTATGATTTGGTAACTGCTATTGGTAATGGAGACACTGCTCCACTATCATGGGGACGGACTAATATTTTGGTTTTCTCAAAAAAGGTAAACCCCCTGAAGAACAGACTTCTTATCAGCCAATCCCCCTGATAAATGTGGACGCCAAGGTCTTCCCTGACATTGTCTGTGATTTCCATGTAGTTGTTTCCAGATTCTAAAGAGGTAGTGAAGATGAAGGTGTCCTTTAAGAGGATGGCGCTGTTGTCCAGTAAGTCCCAGATCTCTGTGGGATATTTGCTGAGCAAGCTGTTATGAGCATACATGATATCAGTTTTTGGGGAGCCGGTGAGTTTTTGTTGTAAGGTGCTCAAGTGGGTGAGGTGTTGAGTCTTGTTGGTGTGTTCTTGGTTGGTGTTGGAGCTGTAGGTGGAGTTGTGCAGGTGAAGAGGCAGCGGGTACAGATGAAGTCACCCTCTGTGTTGTGCCATCCGGCATGGCAGTAGAGGGTTGAGCAGCAGGCAGGGATGAGGGTGTGTAGGAGTGCCGCGGGTTATTGATGGTTTGGGAGTGTACCAGGGTCCAGACATGAACAGGAGCAGAAGGGCTTGCCTTTGGTGCACTAGTGGTGCATCCACTGAGCATCTGCGCTGCGGGCGCCAATAAATAGGTTCTAGAGGGGGGAGCAGCGCAGGGGGTGGTGGATAGGATGAGGAGGAACATGGATGGCAGGAGAGCGTGAAGCGCCAGTACCATGTAAGGTGTGGGAGGAGGAAGAGAGAGCAGAAAGGGCGGGAAGGGAGCGCAGGAAGGAGCAAAGCGAGAGAACGCGATAGGGCAGATACAGAGGCACAAAGCGAATGAAAAGACACAATGGGTAAACAAAGGCACAAAGCAAATGAAAAAACAGGGAAAAGCAGGCAAAACAGAGACAGAGTGAATGACAGATGCAGAACTATGGTAGAAAGTACAAGGCCCAGCAGAGGAACGATAGTGACAAAAGTCCCACAGAGAAAGAGAAGGCTAGAGGGTGAGGGAGGGAGGGAGAAGAAGTGAGGCGGGTGCCTCAAGGTGCTGGAGTCAAGACTTAAAGTGCTAGACTGGTCGCAGGTAAGTCGAGGGGGGGCTAGTCCTGTGCACCTGCTTAATCTGATAGTATGTTCCTTTAAATGGCTGTGCATGAATACATATCTTTCATAGGCCACTACTTGACTAGCCAAGAAGCCTTTCAAATTGTTTCATCTAATTTGGAACATTGTTGCATAACATATTGTGCATTTTTAAACAGTACGTTTACCCAAGCTTTGGGGTTTCTTGGCACTTGAATAACAAGTCAATGATACTTGTTCTCTACTAGTTTTCCGCTAAAGAAGTACCACAGCAAAAGACTGGGTTTCTTCCTAAATTAGATTTGGGAGTCATTGGGGCTTCACTGACTGCAGTAAATAAGTAGAAATTGGTCTTGCTTATGGTCTGCTTGCTGACTCATCCTTCACCAGAATGTGGTGGCTATTACATCCATGGTATTATGGTCGGCACAGTCCACATAATGGTGGACAGGACATGTGCCACGCTGTGATACAGTACAACAGCCGCCAACCCGTATGACCCTTAATCTTTCTGGAATTGCTCTTTATGTGAATATGGAGATCTCAGCCAGCATGTTTACCCCAGTGTTAACCAGCAGAAATGCTTACTGTCTGATGAATAAGCCACAAATGCATTCTCAGACACCTCAATTTACTTCCACACACTGTAAGGAGCTGGTTTAGTACTTGGAGTGCAGTAAAAGCACATGCAGACAAGTCTTTCTGATCCTAAGCAAGCTGCCACAGTGAGGCATTAGTTAAGGTATGTCTGGTACCCTTGTGGTACTAGAATTCCGAATAAGACAGACAAACAGGTAGTCAAAGCTTAGCCTAGGTTTGTTTTCATAGGGTTCTTGCGTAGGTAGAAAGCAGATGGTCAAGGCACAAGTGACATAAAGATTATTACACTCACTATTATAAACATTGTGAGCAGTCTGGTCTATTTACTTACTACCCTCATCCTCCATCAGAACCTGGCAGATGTTCTGTTCACTGTACTGCAAGCGAATTACGGTAAATACTCTACACATAAAGACAGACAAGACATACATCACATTTTGATAGAGTACCTTGTGTGTGAAATCCTACAGCCTTTAGTTTTTCTGGAAGTGCACTTTAGGAATCCTAGCAGAGTTTTCCCCAGCATGGTTACTCCAGTGTTACTCTATAGATATGCCCACACTGTCTGACGTATGGGCCCTAAGCTATTCTCGGACATCCCCAACTTACTTCCGCACACTGGAAGCAGCTGTATCTAGTGCTGCCATTGCGCTAAAGGAGCTTGGCAGAATAGTCTTTCTGAGTCTAAGTAAGCTGCCACAATTTGCACCTGGCACCTTTGTGGTATTAGGACTTCTACGGTGTTTCTCCTTCTTGTTCCAATTGAAACACATACCACAGTTGAACTCAGAGACAATGTATTAGATTCTAGAAGAGTCTGCCAACTATGCTTCAACTCATAAAACATGTCAAATGCAATCTGGATTTAGTGATAATCTCCTTTCTCATTCATTATATGTGTATAATCATTCCTACGTGATGTACCTCATGTCGATTTATTTGCTGTTTGTCTTAATTCAACCCTATAGCTCAATAATTAAATGCTTTTGCATTTGTACGCCTATTGTTCTCGATATCTATGTTTAAGCATACACTGATAATTTGATTTCCTCTATTTGTCTTAATATATAGACACATACAATTAGGAATAACTTGCAAATATACTTGTAAATGATCCTCTTGTAGCCCTTGTATATACCGATACCCAAGCTCACAAGGGGTTATTTTGTGTCCTAGCCACTGAACCCAGCCACACAAGTGGGGTACCATTTTTATTTGGAAATCTTGGTGGTAGGAATGTTGTAGATCCCTGAAGCTTCCAGAACTTTCTCCCACAAGAATGTGAGGAAAAAATGCAGCCAATGTTTGAAGTTTGAAATGCATTATGGTTAAGAAAAGGTACTGGGATACATACAAGTGACACCACCATGGACTCCCCTGTAGTTTACAAAAGTGCAACAATTTTTGGGTTTACAAGGGTTTCCTGGGTGACGTCTGTGCCCCAGAGCAAAATCTGCAGCTATCCACAATGATAAAAGAAGTCCTTGTTTTCTTCCTGAGAAGGCAATGTGTCGACATTGCCTTTTGGGGCCTTTCATGTTGCAGATGCTAGGCCCAGCAACACAAGCAGGGCAGCATTTCTATCCGGAGAAGAGTGGGAACACAGAATAGTATAACAAGTGTTATTATGGAATGAATTTCTCTCCATTATTGGCTTCCAAATGTGAGGCAATGTGCAAGAAAGACCGCATTTTGTAAATTGCCCTAATGTGTGTGTATAGCTAGTGTTTTTAAACAGAGAAGTGCCTCTTTTGTTCTTTTTAGCACAGGGCGGTTGTTTCAATTAGCTGCACCACTACTCCACGTTTCTGGTTGTATTAATAAAACATATTGAATAGTCCATGCGTTTAGCCATACTCCCTTAGCAAGCATGATGTTTTTTTACACTGAGGCATTATGACGTGACCGGCCTCTCTCATTAGTCAGTCACGATTGCTGAATATAGCAAATGGATGCCCATGACCCACACCATTAGAGGGTCACATCGGCATGGACTGCAGTAAAGGCCATATGCTCACGATCTTCATGAGGCTGTCCCTGACATCTGCGTGAGTTGCAGAGATCCACACAGCGTATTTAAAGTCAGTGCCTATGCGGGCTGTTCTATTGTTTAAATGTATAATCAAACCCTCCAGGATTTCACGATTTGCAATAAAATTGTGAAATTGGCACGTTTGTAAGAAGGCTGTGATTTTTACAAACGTTCCTGCAAAATTTAAGGAATGTGGACCCTCCCTTCTATTGGCCAAGTGGCAACTAGAGATGCGAGGGCCTGAACCTAGAATGCATCATGCAGCTGTGTTTTCCGAAAGCGTTCCAGTGGCGATGTGGATCTTTGCGATGGCTCTAATACATGCAGCAGATGAGATACGTGGGTTCCGTTGGGGGCTGCGCCACACAGCAGAGGAAATGTGTTGATTCTGCTGGGTCCACAGAGGCCAGAAAAGCACCTAAAACCCACTTCCAAGAGTCCAGAACTGGGGTGGCACCTCTTGGCAGGGTAAACTCACTGGTGGCAGAGCCTACCTGCAAAAGCAAGGATGTTGGAAACCGGTTATCTCCCTTAGACTTCAGATAAGGAGGCCAGTCAACTGAACCTTGGAGTCACTCTGGATTCTAGGTTCAAGAAATGCAGGTCCAGTCCTTCTCACCCAGGCAAGTGGGCAGCAGGCACCAAATCAGCAAAGCACTTCCTTCACAGCAGCAGCCCAGCAGAGTAGCAGTCCTTGTAGCAGCATAGCAGTCCTTGTTCCTGGCAGAATATCCACAGGTCCAGAAGTGAACTGAAGTGGTGGTATTTGAGGTCCAATATTTATAACCAATTGTTTCTTTGAATAAGGATACTCTTCTAGAGGCATGTCTTTGAAGTGCACAGGTGCCCTGCCTTCCAGGTCCTAGCTCCAGACTAACTACAGGGGTATGCATCCTTTTGTGTTGAGACAAGACACAGCCTTGTCAATAAGTGGACTCGGTCCAGCTTCTCCCTCCCATGCTGCCAGTGATGGCCCATCGAGTCACACCTAAGCACCCCGTTGTGTGTGGCTGTCTAGGAGGATTACACAAAGCCCAACTGTCCCCCACAACCAGTCAAGTGACCCAGAGACAGGCTGCAGGCACCACCTGGCTAAGCCATGAACATGTCAACTCTCTAAAAATGTAATTTTCAGAATTGCAATTTAAAATTCAACTTCACCCTAAGTTTGGATTTTAAATTGCGATTCCTGAGACACCAAACATAAAGGGGTTAACTGTTCCCATTTGGAAATCACACTTCTAAAACTTAATAAGGTAAGTCAAATTTTATGGGAGAGGTAGACCTTGCATTAGTGAAACATGGATTTAAGGATTTTTCACTACCAGGACATGTAAAACATAAAAGTACATGTCCTACTTTTTAAATACATCACAACCTGCCCCCTAGTCTGTCCAGGGCCTACTCTAAGGATGACTTATATGTATAAAAAAGGAAGTTGGGCCTGGAAAAAGGTTTATTTTGCCAGTTCGAAAAGACTGTTTAAATATGCACTCACACAGGCTGCAGTGGCTGGCCTGAGACATGTTTAAAGAGCTACTTAAGTGGGTGGCACAATCAGTGTTGCAGACCCACTAGTAGCATTTAATTTACAGGTTCGGGGCACAGGTAGCACCACCTTACTAAGGACTTATAAGTAAATTAAATATGCCAATTGGGTCTAAGCCAATTCCATCATGTTTTAAGCAGAGAGCTCGAGCACTTTAGTACTGGTTAGCAGTGGTGAAGTGTACAGAATTCTAAGGCCAGCAAAAACGAAGTCAGCAAAACAGGAGGTCTGAAGATAGAAAGTTAGGGGGAAAACCACACCAAGGAAGCCAGGTCTAACAGAACCAGTTTTTTTGGTTTGTTCTCAATTCTTAAGTTAATCATTTTAGCTTTGTTAACCTTATGTTTTTTTTAGCTTTGAAACTTTTTTTAAAAACTAATTTGTTGAACATTTGTTCTCTAAGTGTTGGTTTGCTGCATGAAAGATGACCAATTTGTAAATGTTTTCTGCACAATGTATATATATTTTTAACATTTGTCACAGTATGTGGAGAACTTATGCAACCTCACTTGCTTGTCCACAGCTTCAAATAATTGCAGTGGAATTGTTTCCTCCTACCCTTCATCCTGATGCTTTGTTTCCAATTCCACGTGGGAGTACTCATTCAGGTGCATGGCTCATAGGTGTCTATTCATTTCACTCATGCCAAAAAAGTACATCAAGTAATATTATCGCTACAGGACCTGGTCACCTTTTATGCATTTACTTTCATCCACTCTGGATGTCTGAAAAATGTTCATACTAATGATTCTGAAGCAGAATAGTCTGCTCTTCCACCTATGTAAATTGTTACCAACCCCAATACATTAGCTGCTTTCTGCTTCTGTCCAATTTGTTGACCAGACATTTTGTACACACCAGAAGCTTCCCTCTCTGTCTCAGGATAGAACGTGAAAACAGTATCCTCCAAAGGGTGGTTCTTGTTGGGGTCTCGCCTGAGCCAGCGCATGTGCTGCACTAGCGAGACATTTAGTGTGTGGGCTTTAAAAAGCCGACCACAGCTTTTTGGGTGGCATAGAGCGTGCGGTTACGTGCACAATGACGAGCAGAGGCGCCATCTGGCTTTCCTCTCTCGTCATGGTGCACGCACATCGCATAGCTCGCGGCACCCTTACAGCGCGCAATCACTTTCGCGGCCGCTTACTTTCATTTTCTTCCCACAGCCGCGTCACTTTCATTCAGTTTCGTACCTTGACTGTAGAGTGCACTGGCGTGCAAGTCTGTATTTCCACCCCATTGCTCGTTTTCTCCATCGCTTTCACTTGCTAGTTTATTTTTCTGTTCTTTTCATTATGTTTGAGTGGGATGGATTTTGTTAAGCTAGAATGTTTTTCTGTTGTTAATCTTCGATTTAAAATGGTACAGCTGCCTCCGCGGTGCAGCTGCAGCGCCCCACTGTCCTGCCGACATGTTTTATGGGTGCATCCTACAGCTGATCACGGCCTTTGCCCTACAATCGGTTGCGATGTGCTCTTCCCCCAAAATACCAGACTTGCATAGTCCCGTTAGTACAGCGCGAGCTAGCCTGCAGCCTTCATTATGTTTGAGTGGGATGGATTTTGTTACGCTTTAATGTTTTTCTGTTGTTAACTTTGATTTGAAATGGCACCGCTTCCCCCGTAGTGCAGCCGCAGCACCCCACTGTCCCGCCAACATGTTTTATGCAACTGCAGCCAGATCAAAGCCAACAGTAACAGCAGCCACAAACCCATTTCACCAACAACATGCAGCTTTTTAAGACCAAGGGCAACAAGCCCAAATATGTGCATGACAAGAGGAGCATAGCATACCAGCAAAGCCCAGCGCCACAGCCAGGCGGTTTCCATTCTGTTTTGAAATGCTGTGAGCAGCATTCAGATATGGAAGAGGAGAAGGTGAAAACAGACTCCATAAAAAGAGAATCTCTTTACTAGTGGGGCTTTCTTTGTGATCAGAGAAAGCACATGGGGGTTCTGGGGTTTACTGATCAGCACTTCCTCTGTGTCTCATAAACAGCATGGACCGGCCTACATACAGGCTGCAGGGCCTAAACAGGAGGGTTTACTGCTCAGCACTTTCCTCTATCTCGCCGCACACAGAGCTATGCTACTGCTGGAGGGCCCGGGTCAAGCCCAACTGAAAACGTGTTACCGTGCATCCTGCCTTCGCCCAGCCTTCTGCTCACCCTTCTCTGCTCACCAGTTCTCCTTCCCTTCCCTCCCCTCCCCTCCCATCCTCTTTATGGTTCATTTGGCCCTTTCCCTCTTATACACTAAATCCTTCGCCACCTCGTATATCAATCTGCCCTTTCTGTCACCAAGTTCTCCTTTGATTGCTTTCTCCCTTCCTTGCTGCCTCATTTTAGTCCCATCTTCTTTCTCTCTCTCACTTCCTCACTTTTCTCACCCAGTTTCTCTCTCCTCACTTCTAGCTTCTAATCGTCTTGGCTCCTTCGCTCTCTGCCCCCACAGACTCCATCTTGCTCCTCTCATCCGTGCAAGTCCCTTCAATAAAGGCTTCAAACCTGTTTGGAACTGTGAAGCAAACATTACTCTAGGGTTTGTCTTCTGGGAGGCAATCTGGACAAAACCGAGCCAGCATGCTGCAGACTGATCCAATCATCATTAGTGGTGTGTCGTCCTTCCGACAGGTAGGCCAAGCTGCAAAAGAGCTGTACTCATGTGCTTGGGAGTTGTGTTGGATTGAATAAGATGGGTCTGTTTCGCAAGAACCATGGACTCTGTCGGAGAATTGAGCCATAGGTTTTAGCAGAATTGTGTCAGCTTCCCGAGAGCTTTACCAGAATAGTTTTTTTTGCAGTTTTATATAGCGGAGCTCAACCCGAAGGCATTGGAGCACTTTACATAAGCACCAGTTATAATACCAAAGGACACATTCATTTTTAGTAGGCACAGGACATTAAGTAATTTTCCTAAAATTACATGATGATTAAGCCAACGCCGAGACTCGAAGTCTGCAGCTCTAGCCCTTAGACCACATCCTCTAGTGAAAGTTAAAAGGTTACCCATGATATCCCCGAGGCAGGGTCGGATTGGGATCACAATTAGGTCTGGGCACTCCCAAAACAAGCATTTGCAGTGCAATAGGTCTTGTGTTACTGAAAGTTTAAGCTATTAACGTTCCTAATAGTAATGCAATACCAATAGCTCATATTTTCAGTAATGCGAGACCTATTGCATTGCAAATGCTTGTTTCTACAGGCTATGAATTTTTTTTTTTTTAAGTGCAGAGCCTCTAACAAATCAAACTTCTCCTTTAAAAAACCTATTTCGGCAGTTACTGATCTTTCGTGGATCTCCAACAGACAATACTATGGAACCACAAGTGTTTTTTTCAGGGTTTGCAGCTTTCGCATGACCACAGAAGTGGGAATTCTTTCTTTCCAAATTCCGCAAACTAATTAATATAAGTAGTGTTTGGTATGAAAATGGATAATAATATGCTGATTGAAAATAGGGGTTACTGAAGTGCAGCTAAAGAAAATCACATATGTCATGTTACATTTCTATTTGTCAGTGTTTTAAGACAGCCAGGATTCGCAGTACCCAGAAAAGGAACCCCGGATCCAGGATGTGCGGATCCAGGATGTGCCAGATCAACCCATGCCCAATACCAAGGATCTGCGGAGGTTTATCACATCCTTATAAACCACCAAAACGGTCTGCCTGGTTCCTGAGAATGTACTTTTCCACACTCAACTAGGACGGACCACTGCACTACTCGCCAAAGGAGAGTAGGTAGGAGACCACACAGCGTTTTGCTTTGTTTTCTATTTTTGGGAACCAAAACGTTTTGCTCCTATGCAATGGCTTATGGTCAAGATGAACAGGAGAAAGGAGATCAAGAGGACCAAGAAGAAGAAAGAAATGAAAAAGTATAAGACGTTCAGACTGTGGATTCAAGGTCGCCACCAGAATCTGCTCTCTGAATATTTTTCTATTCCACTGGATGAATGTATGCAACATGAACTTTGAGCGATGAGAAGCTGAGCCGGGGTAGCTGAGGTGATACAACTTCCAGACATGATTCATTCACAAGTACCTTAAAACTTAGTATGAACATCAGTTCAAAGCTGAAAAGAGAAAGAGGGACACAGAAGAGGCTAATACATCTTCTTCAGTATTGAAATACGCCATCTCTCTTGGACAGAGGTTACCTAAAGATCCCCTGAAGGAGGAGCAAGAAGAGACTGAGTGAGCCCTGCTATGCGACCGTGGGTATGTATTGCTCGGTGTGCTGGAAGGAGATCTCTTTTGGAGGGCACAGCGAAGAGTGTACAAAAATCAAGTGCTTTCTCCAAAATACATGTACAATATTTTGTGTGTGTTTTTTAATCCATTTTTCCCATTGCTCGTGTTATGTTTTTGTTTTATTTCACCAAAAAAGTAAAAACTAAAACTAAAAAAAATTTTTTTAAAGCCCAAACTATCAGACCCAACTTTAACAGTTGAAAGGAAGATAAAAAATGCATGCTCTTGGTCGTGCATGTTAGTGAGTATGTGTGAAAGTGATGGACGGTAAGAGAGATGGGTGAGTGAAAGTGCGTGAGTATAAGCCAGAGTGTGTGAAAGTAAGTAGGTGAGTGAGAGGGGGTGAATAAGTGAGTGTGAAACAGAGAGAGAGAGAGACTGAGACAGAGTGAAAGTGAAGAAAAGTGAGGGAGAGGGAGTGAGAGAGACATTGAATGAGTGAGTAAAGGGAAAACTGAGTGACACAGTGTGAGCAGGTGTATGATAGCAACAATATCTCAGCAGGAATATATTGGAATTATTTAGGTTGGTATGTACAAGACATTACAAAAAGCAAAAAAGAGAGGAGGCTCAAAGATGTTTTTCAAAGCGCCAATCGGCGTCATATATTCAGAAGATCAAGGAATATTTATACAATAATAATAAGAGCACAGCAGAGTAAAAATACTCAGGCAACCATAGTGTAGAGAGTGTACAAAAGTGCTCGTGCAACAACGGCGCAAGTGACAACGTGAATAAACCACAGCAGGCGGTGCAAAAGGAAGTACAATATATACAGCTAAAAGGTTCACATAACAATTTACTCAAAGGTATAATTGGTATTTTCCATTATTTCAGTGAACCAGTTCGGCATGCGCCAAGGGTGTTTTGGGCTGGTGGGTAAAGGTCGACGGCGTTTCGATCCTGTCAATTTAGGATCATCTTCAGGACCTGGGTTGCCTATTTCAGAGGTGCTCTGTGGAAAATAAATTGCGTATCAGAGCGGCTATCAGAAAAAAGGGGAGAGAAAGGGTGGAGGGGGGGGGGAAATGGAAGGAATGGAAAAGGGGAGAGGGAAAGGGGGGGGGAAAGGGAAGGAGGGGGGTCACGGTAGGTGTAAAGGCATACCTGGCGCAAGAGTAGTGAGCGCAACCGTGAGAAGGGGGTGTTGTTATGCTGCGAGCAATTCCGCAGTAAAGGCAGGTAATGCAGAGTGGCTTGGCCTCGAAGTCTGTTGAAGACCAGAGAAATGGGGTCAGGGTAATTGTGAAGGGAACCAAGGGAGAAAGGGAGAAAAGAAGCTGGAAACTCACCAGGGGGAAGAGGGTAAGCGGGCCGGGCAACGAATGCAGGGGTTCGGGACACCACCTAAGGAAGAATCAACGGCAGTGAGTAACTAGCGTGAAAAGCACAGGATCGGGAAGGGAGCGCAAACGGGGGCGGGGAGGCTTACCAGAAGTGGTGTGAGCAGGAGTCGCGGTGGCGTCTGATTGGAGCAGCGGGTATGCGATGAATCTGGAGAAGGAAAAAATCCAAAAGGGAACGGGGGAGCCACGGACGTGTGATCACCGAGGAGACGATCAGTGTCTGCAGTGCAACACGTGAAGGCTCCTATAAGAGGGAGGGGTTGGCGGAAACGGGGAGGTCGTCCATTGGATGTGAGGAGCGGAGGGAGGAGGAACAGGTGACTATGGGTGTGTCGAGGGTGAGGTTGCTAAGGACGCGCGGGGCAGAAGGAAATGGAAAAGTTGAACAGCGTGAGTCGGCAGAAGTGGAAACTAAGGGGGTGTGTCAGCGGAATGGTTACTATGGACGCTAAGTGGGGAGGAAAAGGAATACGAACGGTTGGGATGGGGCGGACAGGGAGGGAGGGGCCTGGGAGACGGAGGAACACCAAGGGTCGGTGGAATTGGCCAAAGATGACAGGGTGGGAAATTGTATTGGAAAAGAAGGGAAAGAGGGCACGAGAGGGGAAGGGAGGGAAGCCACGGAAGGAGAGAGGGAGATAACGGTAAGGGGACCAATGCAAGTAGTTGGTCAGAAAAGAGTCGACAACAACCAATTTATAAATAGATGTAGGCTGGATTAAGCACGGGGATAAGGATGGAGACCACAATCCGTCTGGAAGGAAAACAATTTGGATGGAACATGAATGTATGAACGGCAAGAAAAAAACCTTGATAAGGGACAATTTCAACATTACGAACAATTAAATAACCGAAGGCGTTTTTTTTTGGAAGGAATGTGAAATTGGCATTGGGGAAAAAAGGAAAGAAGGGGAGACATGATATAAGGATATTACAACCAATATGGTCAAAAACAGGGACTGATAAACAACAAACAGGTTTATACATTGGAATGAATAACAATTGGCATTCGGGACAAGTGTCTAGTGTATAACCGAGGGGTTATACATAGGGATGAATAATAATTGACATTAAAGAGAAGTGAACATCATAGTTAATCAGGCCGGACATCACAAGGAGGTGAGGCAAGAGTCTGGGGGGGCCAATTTAGGGCACTGGATCAGGTATGAGGTGGCCAATTTTGGGCACTGGATCAGGTGGTGTAGTGGATGGTACTGTTCCACTCATCGATTGTGTTCAGGCCCTGGTGTACTGAGTTGCAGCGAGTTATCCATTTGCATTCACTTTTATTGAGGAGGGCTTGGAGATTGCCCCCTCTGGGAGGCAGGCGGGGCCGGTCAATGACTTGCCATTTCATGTCCAGAGCTTTGTGATTTCGTTCTAAGTAGTGTGAGACCAGTGGTGCAGTAATGGTTTTACAATTTATACGGCTCTTATGTTGGATGATTCTTTGTTTAATCATCTGTGTTGTTTGTCCAATGTAGATGAGATGGCAAGGGCACTCGATGGCATAAATCACATTCTGTGAGCGACAGTTGGTGAATGTTTTCAGAGCATGCGATTGATTGTTGAATTTAAAATCCTTGGTGTTGGTTGTAAGATCACAAACACTACATGATTGACATTTGTAATGACCCAGTATGGGTTGTAAACCCCAGCTGGAAGTGATGGTATTTGTAGTGGTCGTGTTGATGGGCCAAGTGATGGCATGAACCAGATGGTTGGATAAATTGTTGCCACGTTTGTATGAAAAAAGGGGCGGTTCCTGAAAAGATTTATTCGTTCGCAAGAGTGTCCAGTTCCGTGTGATGATTTTTTTGACTTGGTTACTGCTAGGGCTAAACTGGGAAACAAATGGAATCCGGGAATTAGTTTTTTTGGGCTGAGGCGTCAGCAAAAGATCGCGATGGCAGTACCAAGCCCTCTTACGAGCCCTTGAGACTAATCTGCGTGGGTAGCCCCTGTCTGTGAGTCTCTTGCATAGGATTTCAGATTCTTTGAAATAGTCTCTACGCCATTTACAGTTTCTCCGGATGCGAAGAAATTGTCCATATGGTAGTCCGTCCCTGAGGCCACGTGGGTGGTAGCTTGAGTAGTGTAGCAGTGTGTTTCTTTCGGCAGGCTTCCGGTATAATGATGTCCCGATTAGACCATCTTCTGCATGTATGTTCAGATCTAGGAACGGCAGGTCATTAGTAGTCTGTTCACATGTGAATTTCAGATGGGTTTGGGAGTTGTTCAACCAATCAACAAAGGAGTTCAAAGTGGTGGTGCAACCTCTCCAAAGTAGGAGAACATCGTCGATGTATCTACGCCACAGGGAAATTTGATGTCTAAATGGGTTGGTAGGTGAAAGTATAAGGGAAGTCTCAAGTTTATGAACAAAGAGAATGGCAAAATTCGGGGCAAAACATGCACCCATTGATACGCCTTTGATTTGTAGATAGAAGTCATCTTTGTATAGAAAATAGTTGTTTTCTAGGGCGATGCGTAGTAGGTCCATGACAAATTCTGTGGGGATCCGGGTAGGTTTCGGTCTGTTTTCCAGTAGTTCGAAAATAGTTAGGAGTCCTTCTTCGTGTGGGATGTTTGTGTATAGAGATTCTATATCCAAACCGGCCATCAATTCTGTATCCACGTCAAAGGGTCTGTCTTCGATGGTCTTAATGAGATCCATGCTGTCTCGAATGAAAGTGTCAGTGAGCGGGACAAATTCTTTGATAATGGAGTCTATGAATTTCCCCAGGGGTTCCAGAATGGAACCGCAACCAGACACAATGGGTCTGCCAGGGGGATTTTGAAGGTCCTTGTGGATTTTGGGTAAGACGTAGATCACAGGTGTGCGTGGATGGGCATTGTTAAGGAAGGCAAATTCTTTGGAGGTAATGATATTGTTAGTTTGAGCTTCTTTGGTAATGTGAGGTAGTGTGAGCAGGGGCACTGCCCAGCTGCGGGCTGTATACAGTGGGGGTTGACCATTCCTTCCTTGGCACAGCCTTTGGCTGTGTGTAGTGGATTTTGGTCGTAGACCAGGCCATGCATCCAACCCTCTGTGAGCACCAACCTCTGCTGCTGGTTCTGGCCTGACCTTGCATCTAACCCTCTGTGGCTGAACAACCCCCTCTGTGCACAGAATTCAGTCGTGTACAGTAGGGGTTGGCCAAAGGGTGTGGTATCTGGCAGGTCCTACACCTAAACCTAAATGGGCAGCCAAACCCCTACTGTGCGTGGAAATCAGTAATGCACAGCAAGGACTGGCCACAGGTACGAGTCTCCGGCCACATCCCGCATCCAACACTCGGCAGGCACCAACCCAGGCTGCTATGTAAGGGCTGGCCTCCACCCAGTGCCTGCACCCAAACCACCACAGCAGTCAATCCCAGCTGCGCACATGCTTTTGTTATGCACCTTTAGGGGAAGTAGCAGGGCTTGGTCTCCATTCAGGCACGGTGCCCAACACTCTGTGGGCAGCCAACTCCCACTGTTCAGTTGGCTTGCGCAATACAAGTTTGCAAGGGCATATTTTCTTTTAATATATTTTTATTCACACATCTTATATCATTGCTGCAATTCCAGGGCAATCTTCATGACTGGGTAACGCAAACCTAGCACAAGTTTCTCTGACTCAAGTGGCTCTTTTTGTGGATTTGTGGTTCTGAGACCATTTTTGCAAATTCTCAATAGGTGATGCATGGGTTGGTAAACTGTGCCCCGGGATCGCATTACTCTGGCATGAAGCTTGCTTTTCAATTGCACCTCCTTTACAGCACTTGCATTTGCAGATGCCACTAATGTAGGCTGCGGGTCCGCGGTACCTTTCCCTGTATCGCGTGCTCTTGCTGCCATTTCAGGTGTTGCAGATCCAGGAATCCCCAAAATTACCCTTCGATCCAGCAACCCTTTACAATTTTTTTCATAAATCTACACCAAGGAGAGGCCCTTTGCGTGTCCTCCTATAATAGTCTCAGAGGTCAAAATGTGCCCACCTACCCCCTTACTCTGCACTAGTGCTCCCCTTCCTGAAATGGCAGCTGCAAAATAATTTATTGTCTTATGGCCAGCCAATTGGATCATTCAAATCTGCAGTTCCAACTCTGGAACCACGGATCGGAAAAGGGCAACAGGATATAACGGTCCCTCTTCCAATCGGATTTCATTATTTGAAAAAGTTTGAATTCTCAGATGCAACATGCGAGAGATATGCAAATGTGTTAACTTTTAAAACCTTCTCTGAAATTTTTAAAAGTAAATCGCAAATACTCCTGAACAGAGTTACATCAAACCAACAAAAGATGCCATATGAGTAAAGTTCTTATTTCATACCAAGTTTGGTGTAAATCCGTTAAGTGGTTTTGGCTGTAGACATGAGGAAAATTTCCTACTGGAGCTCTAATAGGAAAACACATCTGCAAAATCACCATACTATACCTCAGCTGACTATGTCAGGTGATTGCCAAATTTGTGCAGATCAGTATATGGGGTCAAAAGTTATAAGTAAATCAAAAAATGGGTTTTCAATGGAAAGTGCGACTGAACCATAACTACACAGTGCCAAGTGTGTGTGTGTGTGTATGTGCATGCGTGTGTGTGTGTGTGTATAAAAAGCAAAGCATAGAGTAATATTACAGTTAGGTAAGATGAGACAAGAACTCATTTTTTTAAACCCCAAATTCTAAAACCTATGACATGTTGAATGACATCACTGATGACAACATCTACCAGGCCAACTTCTCACACTATCCTTGATACTCCTATTCATGTAACTCCAGTCCACAAAGTCTGTAGCACACTGCCACAATCATTGAATGATGTCATCAGTAATGTCATCAGTGAATTAATCATTGATGCTGTGATGTCATCAATGATGGAATATAACATGCCATGAATGATGTAGTATGTGAGGGCATAAACAGAGCATGAAGGAGGGTGTAAATTATAGGTACCTGACTAAACTAGTGAATTTCAGTAATTTTTGTATTTTTAAACAACAGTTCTTGTCCCATTTCGTCATCCACTCATAATGTTGACTTGTTTTTCTGTGAATTTCATTTTTTGTTAATAATAGTTTTCTATATGTAGCATGCGTAACACATTCATCGGGTGGGCAACCCCACTACACATGGCAATGTGCAGTAAGGGTTGGGCACAAGGCTTGGTCTGCAACCTCTAATTGTGTCTAGGGGAGATATGATGCAGGGCTTTGCCTCTGGACAAAGTGATTTATTTTAGCTGCTCTCTGAATGTTTTTTTTTTTAAATGTTAACCTTTTTTTGGTTGGAACTTTTAAAAAACATTTAATATTTTTCTGAATAGTGTCTAACTATTGTATTTTTAACGTTGTATTTTTTAAAAATTATTTTTATGTAACGTAATTGTGCTTATGTTTTTTGTACAAGTCTCAGTGTGTGTTTTTGAGATGGTTCTGCATGCCTTTTTAGAATTTATTTTTTATTTGTCTCACTAGTAACTGCAGCTTTGAGACAATATTTAAGGTACGTAGCAAAATACTGCATATTGCCTTCCTCCTCTTGCTGTTGGCACTTTGTTTCAGTCGTGCAGTCTCATCTTCTTACGCACCTTTATTGTGTTCAATAACATTCTACATGAGCTATGTAGTTAAGACTCATAGTCCGCTGGTACGTCCACATTCCGCTTGTACCTATGGAGTACTGCCACGTTTTCACTTATGGCGCATCTTTTTGACAGGTTGCACATAACTTCTTGTGAGTTTATTCTATTTAATCAGCTGGAAAAGGAAAATAAAATCCACACTGCGGATTCCTTTTTGGACTTAGTTGCTTGAGCTGCTGCAGATGTTGGTAGTTAGACAGACTTAAATTGCCTTAATACCAATCTGCCTCTGTAAACCACCAATGTTCTAATGATGTTCAGGAAATTCAGGAGAGCTTTTTTCTGTGGGCTTATTTCTTGAGTACTGTTCCTTAAGTGGACAATCAGATAAGCGCTTTCATTTTTAGGTCGAGCCTGGGCAGCGCATGCGCTGCTCTGCAAGGCTTGCTGTATTCAGGTAGGGACTTGAAGCTCCGTCCACTCTCCGCCCATATTTTTTATTGGCTTGTGTCATTGTCCACTGTAAGCTGTTGCTGTTCCTTGGTCAATAGGTATTGTAGTCCCTCCTTAGTACACCCATGTCTCATTTTGTAACCTCCCATGGCGACACTCCTTTGTTACATGTGTTGTTACTTGTTAGGCTTTAATTATAGCCTCCAAGCACTATTTTCTCAAATAGCGTTGTCCTACCTGCTGTTGCAGGCAGGAAACGCTCTCTCCTAATTCTTTTTTTTTTGTTGTTTTGTATAGAACGGGCGCCGGATGCATTTGCAGTGCAATAAGTCTTGCATTTGCAAGAGTTTATGCTATTGCCATTGTAAATGACAATGCCTTTTATCTATCTGTTTTAAAAACAACACATAAATAAAAGGCATTGGGCCAGATGTACGGCCACTGGATTTTGCGATTCGTAAATTGCGACAAATTGCGAGTCGCAAAATCCAATGTACAACAGTGTCTCAGACACTGTTTGCGATCCCCAATGGGGTCGCAAAATGCATGCCTCATGAATATTAATGAATAGTAATGAGGCTGTCGCAATTTGCGACCCCATTGGGAATTGCTGGCATTCCCAGGGATTGTGACCTGCTGGGGTCAACAGACGTCTGGGACCGCTTTGTCAATAAACTAGCATCTTTTTTTTTTAATAAATGCAGCCCGTTTTCCTTAAAAAAGAAAAATTTAACTTTTCAGTTTCATTTTTTAAGGGCAGGCAGTGGTCCCAGGGACCATTGCCGGCTCTTGAAAAATATTTGTGCATCCATTCACAAAGGGAAAGGGGTCCACTGGGGACCCCTTCCCGTTTGCGAGTGCTGTACCACCCTTCTGAGAAGGGTGGAAAACTGCAACTGTTTTGCGACCGCAACTGCGGTCGTAAAACATTCATACATAGGTTTTGTACTCGCTATTAGAAAGGGACGCCCTTGGCACGCCCCTTCCTAATAGTGAGTCGCTAACCCTATTTTGTGAGTTGCTAATTGATCAGCGACTCGCAAAATAGGGTTAGTACATTGGGCTTACCTATATTGAGGTTGCAAAGGGGCCGAAATCCCCTTTGCGACAGCAAATAATGGTCGCACATCTGGCCCATTGTCATTTATAATGCCAACAACTCAAACTCTCGTAAATGCAAAACCTATTGCATTGCAAATGCTTGTTATTTTTTGGGGGGGTGGTCTCTCGGGTACAGCAGTACTCCTGCAGGACGAATAGTGCTAATGATAGAATGCTGCGTCACTCCTGCGAGTGCTGTGGGACCTGAAAGTTTTAAAAAACGTTTAGTTTACTACAAACTGGTACATTTTTCAAGTTTGTAGACAGAACTAAATAACTCCTATATTTAGCAGTTTGTATTAAAATGTATGTGTATTTATGTGTTGTGGTACCTAAAAACGGTACGATAATCTCTGTGAGTCAAAGTAACACCACATCTGATTGGTTGCGCGGACTATAGTCATCCAATTTGAAGTAGTTGCAGCTACAGCACAAAAAAACTATAATGTTGTTAAAAAAAGAAAAGACAGTGTATTCAGTGAACGTTCGCCAAAAAGTGACCTTGAGGTTGAAAGGACAGATTTAAAATTGTGATGTTGGTGTGCGCAGACTGACTTAACCGGCCTTTACTCTATTTCAATAAAAGAATAAAGAAAACAATCACCCTTCCTGACTCAGGCATTTCTCTGTAAAAATGCGGTAGTGAAAATCCAACATTTGTCAAGACCAGTCCGGATGTAAATAAAGTGCACATGTGACAAACTTATTATTTAAAGGCAGCAGCGCCCTGAGTCTCTTAACAGAAACAAAGGGTTGTGACAGAAATATATTTTTAGAATTTCCGTGGCAGGGGCAGCTTGAGTGGTTCAAGCGGTAACACAAACCACATCTTTTATAAGCATCCGCAAAGAGAGAGAAACCACTGTACTCCACTTGTTTACAAAAACAAGTCTAGTTTCCTGTCAACATGTACTTAAGCCAACCGGAAAGAGACCCGCACAGACCAAATGGGTTCGAAAGAACCGCCAACTGGACCCAGAAACCTAGCAGCAGAGATCACAAACTGGGCAGAAGCTTCCGCCAGCTTTCCCACCAGGTTTCCCACCAGGTTTCCTCTAATAGAGGCCAGACTCCCAAAGCAGACTGAATTCAAAGCATAGCTAAGGTGTGGTGACCCGGTCCAAGCTTAAATGCACCCCCACCTGGAGGGTGTCACCCACAATACATCAAAGTGACCACTCAACAAGCCAAATAATTCTCACAGAATTCAAACAATTAACTGCAGTGGGATGACACGGCACAAACACCTGACGTCACCCTCGTTGGAGAGTTAATAGGTTGTGAGGTATATGTGTTCTTCCAATGTCAACTCGGGCAGAATGCTGTGCTCAAGACTTCAAGGACACTTTTTATGTTGAGCTCAGTTGGAGGCATCTTTATGAATTCTTAAACTGACACGATACAGGTGCTGTGTGCAATTCTCTACATATTATTACATATAATTAATAAAGTCTTATAAAACCATTTAAAAATGGCAGCCGCAGCACGGAGGCTGAAGGTCACAGGGACCAGGGGCACTAGGACCAAGAAGACAAGTAGGATCGTGACCAAGAGGATCAAGAAGACTAGAGCGAGGACAAGAGTACAAAACCAAAAAGGCCAAAGTGCCCAGGAGGAGACAGGCCAGTGTTCCAGAGCCAGAAGGCCCAAGACAAGAGGAGTACCACAAGTAAGATTAATAGTACCGGGACTCGGTAACCAAGACCAAGAGGACCCAGGGGTCAGAGACCTAACAGGGCGATGGTCAGGGGAATCCCAGTATGACCAAAAGGATCATGAACAGGACCATGAAGACCTAAAGGACTATGACCTAGCAGGGGCGGCTCCTCCGAAATGGCGGAGGAGCTTTACCCAAAGCCCGCGCCAGCAGACAATAAATAAAATGATAATAACACCATGTTATTATCATTTTATTTATGCTGTCTGAGCCCCACAATACAATAAGTATAGGGCAGGCAGGGGGCGTGGCTTGCGCCCGATGAGCATGGCGGCGCCTCGGTGAAGCTCCCGCGGTCGGCGTGGCGACATCACGCCTGAGGGAATATTTAGCGTAGAAAAACGAAGGCATTGGCATGTGAAGGGTCGACCTCCATAACAAACTTCATTTCGGCGTCCCTCTGCTCGTTTTTAAGGCGTTTTATAAGGTAAATGGCAAACGCTCTGAAATGGCCGCCATCTTAATGCTGTAACCACAGAAACGGCAGCTCTCGCACGGAAGCGTTTTCTTTACACTGGTTCTCATGCTGACACTCGCAATGTAGGCTGTTTATGTCCAAATGCCCTAACATGATTTATTCATAGCGGAAGGCCTATTTTTCACCTGTTTTTCACCTCTTTTGATGAAGTTGTTGTGAGGAACTGTCAGACAACTGCCATTTTGTGCACAGCATTCACCAATCTAATATTCTCTTCAGTTGAAGGCTTTCAAGTGAACCTTTTGAAATATCACACCATTCACTCAGTATTAATGCTAGCATCTTTCATTTGTTCATAACCTGATGTGACTCTGTACATTCTGTGGTAAATGAGATCAACTGATGGTATTTTTGGAAGACGCAGGACATTTTCATAGTGCTTCTAACAGTGCTTTCCAGATTTAAATGTTCTCTGACTTGGCGATGTAAATGGGCAGGATTAAAGGATCTCTTTGTACTAAATCCAAACCACAGCGCTCCTTCATTAAAAATTCAAAACTTTTTTCAGAACTTTCCAAACTGGAGGGTTCTGGCTTGCTAGTCTCAGCAAACAAGAGCACTACAATGGATTCAGCAGTAGCGCCGCCAGGGAAGTCTAATGTCAAGCGCTTAAAAAAAGACCCACCTTCACCACTAAAACCACCTTCTCCAGTCTCAATGGAAATGTTATTGCATGAGATAAGAGCTCTCAGACCTTTCATTGAAGAATCTAATTCTAAGCTGCAAACTCTTTCAGACAATTGGTCCCAACTGGATAATAGACTCACGACTGTGGAACATAATGTTTCCTCCCTTACCGAAACCACCAAATGCGTAACATTTTTGCAATCTCAAGTTGTATCACACCAAAAGCAGGTCGAGGATTTAGAAAATCGCAATAGGAGGAACAATGTACGCATTTATGGTCTGGCGGAGGGAACGGAAGGTGCGGACCCTATTAACTTCTTCAAATCCTTCCTTCCTAAGATACTTCATTTACCAGAGGATACACTATTGAACATACAAAAAGCTCATAGACTTGGCTGAATTCCTGTCAGTACAGCCCCTTCACAACGTCCTATAGGTGTTATTCTCTACTTTCTCGAATACACGGATCTACTGAGGGTATTGGCAGCTTGCAAAGCTATTAAGCAGATTTCTTGGTCAGGTTCTACACTGTTCTTCGCTCAGGATTACTCGAAAGCTACAGCAGCTAGACGCAAGGCCTTCCTAAATATGAGACCTGACTTGCGCTCCATGGGAGCCAGATACGGTTTATATCACCCGTGCTTATTTAAAGTCACTTATAACAACAAAACAACATCATACGAAGATCCTTTACGTCTACAAAGCTTCATTAATTCTCACAGCATGTCGCTCATGGACTCCTCAAGACCCTCTCCCTTTCCTGTTCCTTGACTTGTTTCAGACATGAACCTTAAGATTTTTTGCTTCTGCAATCACCAGTTTGATGATGTTATTCTTAGTTGTGGGTTGTTGCCTTTCCTTTATTGATTTTAAGTTGTTTATGACTTACAATATCCTGACTAAGTTATCATATCCTTCCAGTATTGTTTCTCTGTCTAATGTATAATTTGTTGGCTAATCTGTTTATTTATTATTATTTATTTATTTTTTCTTTTGATTTATTTATTTTTCTCTTTTCTCTCTTCTCTTCGCTTTTTGCAGTTATACTTAAGTATAACGTGATGTCCCCCGACGCAGTTCAGCTTCCCTTGGATGTTTCGTCTGCTCCATGTGGTCCTCCCTACCCCCACATATTTGTTCAGTTTTCGTAGGTATGTTTTTTGTATTGTCTTTTGTTCTGTTTTTGCAGTTCTTGAATAGTATTCTTCTATCTTGCTGCTCTCTCCTTGTAGGATTATTTTATGTTCTGTCTTATGTTGTGTGTACTGTATTATGTTCTACTACTTTATTTACCTTTCATCTATTCTTTTTACCTGCCTTTTCTCTTATGATCATTCTTTTTTCCTATCTCTATATCCACTTACTTACATTATATATCTCTCTACACCATGTACTCATTCTCCTCTTTCTTTTCCTTCTTACTTCTTTAAGCGAGAAGCAATTCTTTCGTATTGAACTTCATTTCAATATCTTGACCTCAGACTTTTTCTTTCCTAACTCTCTCATCTTTTTTTGCTTCTGCTTAGTTATTCTTTATGTTCCTCAATTTCAATTATTCGCTTTACCATTTCACTTTTCATCTATCCTTCCCATTGTCCTATTACTTCTTTGTAACGAATTGGACTTCTGTATTATAAAATTAGATTATTCTTTTGGTAGACTTCTTATATTATCAATTTGAATTGTTATTCTGTGCTGTTATTATTATTCCATTTTAATATCTCATGTCACTTAAGTTAGTTTCATAAAACGTTAGGGGCCTGAACTCTCCCATCAAAAGGCAAAGAATTTTATCGCACTTAGCTAAGTTAAATGCTGACATTGTTTTCTTACAGGAAACCCACCTTTCGGATACTGAATCCTTGAAATTGAAAAGGGGATGGGTGGGTGAAGCTTACTTTACCTCGGGAGATGGTAAACGAAATGGTGTGTTGATATTATGTCATAAATCCTTATCACATACACTGTTATTACAAGATTCAGACGATAAAGGGAGGTGGCTCTTTGTTAAGCTCTCATTAAATGGGGTTTCAGTCTCTCTTCTTAACATTTATGCACCTACAGGCGGAGATACTTCTTTTTGGGCCGCTATGGCCAAACAAATCTCTCAGTGCATTGATGACAATTTTATTATGGCTGCAGACTGTAATCAAGTGTTTGATCCCTTTCTAGATAGAAATTCCAAAGTGTCCTTTGTGCCCAGCAAGTCGCATAAATCATTTACTCATACTATCCACCAAAATAAATTGCTCGATGCATGGCGCCTTTGTAATCCAACTGCCAGAGAATACTCCTTCTATTCTTCAACCCATCATACCCAATCAAGAATTGATTACGTTTTTGTATCCCATAACATCTCACAGACCCTTAAACATGCAGAAATCGGTCCCATTCTTTTATCAGACCATGCCCCAGTCTCCATTGGTTTTGATATACTCCCTAGAAATAATGCTCTCAGAAGATGGCGTTTTAATAATGCACTCCTTTTAGATTCCAAATTTACCACAGCTTTTACTTCCTTCTCCACTGAATATTTTGAGAGAAATAACACAGACTCTTTATCTCCCGCAACCATTTGGGACGCCTTTAAGGCATCTGCACAAGATTTCATATTACAATACGTTTCAAAGAAACGGAAAGCTGCGCGTAGAAATGGCCTCCTTCAAGACATTAAGACACTAGACCATTTATATTACTCGTCACATTCAGAAGGTTGTTTAAAGGCTCTCATCAATGCCAAACTGGAATTTAATAAGAAATCAACAGAAGACGCCTCCCTTTATTTATTGAAATCCAGTGCAAAGTTCTACAGTGGTAAAAATAAAGCTGGAAAGATTTTAGCCAATTACTTAAAGACTCGTCAAAACAAACTAAATATTGAATCCATCTTTGACGAACATTCGGTTTTAAAATTCAAGGATGTTGAAATTCTAAATTAATTTTCTCTTTTTTATCAACATCTGTACTCATCAGAAACTCAGCCCACAGACCACCTATTGTCACAATTCTTCTCAAATATTCAAAGTATAGGGCGGGCCAGCCATGGCAGGGAGGAGAAGTAGTGTGCACTCATAAGTGCGCATGTTTGTTTGGCCGGCCGTCCTAGCCGGCCAAACACACATGTGCACTTATGTTTCTCCAACCCGGCTGTGTTACACAGCTGGGTTAGAGAAAAGGCTCCAATGCACCGTCTGAGCTGCAAATGAGGCCGCTCAGACCAATCCTGGCGCTTCTCTCCGGCTTGGAGACCAGCCTCTGGATTGTGTGTGGAGCCTATGCCATGAGGGCCCACCCACTTCACGCCCGAAGAGTGAGGCAGGCGTCAGCGGGAGTGGCAGGTAAGTCTTCTTTTATATTTTTACTTCTATTACTCCCACCCTCCCAAACGCCCTGCCCTCTCCACCCATGGCCGCTGCCGCCACTATGACCTAGAAGTACAAAAGGAACGTGATCCAAGAGCAGGAGGACTAATTAAGAACCAGGAGGAGAAACGGAAAGTTGAGGATAAGGACTAGAAAGAGGGGGATCACCTGTACAAACAGGAGAATCAGTGCCAAGAAGGCTGAAAAACCAGGAAGACTGAAAGGACCAGGAGGACGAGGACAGAGAGACCAGGGCAATAAAGAGCAGATGGACAAGGGCAAGGTGAATCAAGACTAGGAGGAACAGTAGCAAGACGACCAGGATCAGTGGAAACAAGGCCGTAGACACACCAGGAGTATCATCATGAGGAGCAGTAGGACAAAGAGGAGCAGACCAGCCCCTGGAGGACTCAATACAAGCCTAGGAACTGGAGGAGGACCATGACCAAGATGACTGAGATGGGGGCTATGACTAGGACCACATGGATGAGGAGGACTAATACCAGGACCAGGAGGACAAGCAGGACCAATACCTGGAGGGTCAAGAGGACTTGAACTGAGACCAGGAGGGTCAAGAGGACTTGAATCAAGACAAGGTAGACCCATGATGATGCAGGGGACCAAAAGCAGAAATATCAAAAGGACGAGGAGGATAAGGAACAGTGATCTATGATCAGAAATAACAGGAAGAGACAGACCAAGACCAGGAAGAAAGCTAGGAGGAGGACCAGGTTTAGGAGGAAAAGGGGGGATGGATCAGAAGGAGGAGAAGAACCAGGAAAGGGGGGGGTCAAGAGGATGATGATGAGGAGGATAAGACATGGAGGAGGAGAAAGGCCACAAGAGGCTGATTAGGAGGACCAGAAGGAAGATGAGTGCTAAGAAAGGGAGTTACATGTGACTCGAGGCCACATGCATAAGAACGCGCCACTGGTAACCGAGACAATTCCTCTTACAATCGATTCTAATTTACTCTTTAGGACTCAGCCTCTTTAGGAACTCCCCTGCTTTATTCAGACCACTTGAAGCCCTGCTAATCCTTCTCAGCTATCCTAAGGTGCAGCCTATATCTGTAATTGGATCTTTACTGTCATAATTTTATTTGGAAATTTCTTTGGGGGCAGTTTGTTAAATATAACTCATAGGCTGCCTGTCTTAAGCTCTGCTCCTTGTGACATCGCCCCAAACGACACTCCACCTTGTGACTCCACCCCCTCTTTCTACTATACCTAATTAAGGAATCCCAGAGTAAACCTTTTCCATTTCCAGCACTGATGAATGGCTGAGTACCCACTGCCAGGATCCAAACCAATAATGTGTAGGTTAAACACGAATGGCCTGATTCACAAAGGTAAACGTACACTTTTGTGTAAGTTTATTATTATTTGGTATTCACAAAGGGATTTAGGACTGTCCTATCTTTTTATGTGCGGTACTCCACAGCCGTAAATATATTACTTGTAAATCGCTTTGTGAATACAAAGCAATCGTAAACTTACACAGAAGTGTAAGTTTCCCTTCGTGAATCAGGCCCAAAGCCACTGCGAAAGGCCAATGCGGGGACACCATGAAGTTAATTGCGGACACAGCAGCACAGCAGAGAGGTGCTGAGACGATATCAAGGAAATGGTTCCCGATGGTGAAACGTCAAAACTGAAAATATTTACATCATGAAAACGCAAAAAGGAATTGTGTAAAAAAATATAGTGCATTTCACAAGGCACTGTATTATACCATAACTGCTCCCTTGACCTGGGTGTTAGGGACACCTGCTAACAAAAGCACTGCAAAATGACGCAGGTAGCACCTAATTAATGCAGAAAGAATGACTAAAGATAGATATGGGTGCTTAATCATTTTTGATATCGTATCTCTGGCATCTTCTAAAGCTTTATACTAACCTGTTCTATTGACGTGCCTGGCAGTGCCAGCCTGAAACAAAACCGTATACTACAGATTGCAATCAGATCTCTGCAACAAAAGCTTCCACCCACTAAGAAGCCCATTTGTTTATTCAGAATCACACACACAGATGGTGCTTGCACTGTAACATCCGGCCTGTTGGGCCTTCATGAACGTGCAGGTCCGCCCGAGCGGGTGGCCGCTGTGCTCCCTGCAGTGGGGTGGGGGCAGCTCTGACTGAGGCGGCACTTCACTCTCGGTTCAGTGGGTGCATCTATCTCCTCCATAGCTGACAACTGTCCCATTTTTGCCGGGGCAGTCCTCTCTCTCTACATCAGATTAAGACTGAGGCTGCAGGGGAGTAACCTGCAGCCTGGCGTGGGAGAGACAGGAGTGTTTTTCCCGCCACCGGGTTTCATGCTCTGTATTGGGCCTTGCTACAGAGCAGCCGGCCAGCCTTGTTGGGCAGTGGGCCTGCCATGGGCACTGGGGTGAGGTGTGATGGATTGCCTGCAGCGGTGTCTCGGTTTGGGAGTACTTGGGCTTCGCCTTCTGCTCCCAGTAACTCACCTGGTCCTTGCCTCCCCCTGGTGCAGAGATGGCCAAAGATAAGGCGCAGCAACAGGAGAAAATAGACAAATCAGAGGAGTAGGAGTGGAGTGCTCTCCTTCGGCAGAACTTTAGGAAACTGTTAGCATGCACGAGAGAAGCAGAGAACTGCATCTCCTCTGCAGAAGATGAGAAGCATACCTCAGCCCAAGAGCTAGAACTTCTGCGGGCCCCCACAGCTCAGTTGGAGAAACAAGTGGAAGACAAGGAAGGGAGCTCACAGAAGAACAATCTGTGACTTCTGGGGATTCCTGAGGATGCAGAGGGACTCCACCCCACACAATTTTTAACTGATTGGTTTCATGATGTATGGAAAATGCAGAACCCAGAGGCACCTGAACATGCTTTCTATTCCTATGCCCATAAAAATATTCAAGATTGGATAACTCCTTTGTCCCAGAGGGAGACCTAGGGGGGTGGCGGCATCCCAGATACTTCCCTGCTCCCTATCTGACCACTCACTGCTGAAGATAACACTTGGGACGCCCCTTCCCACGAGAAGGTAGACAAAGGACCCTGAAACCCAGGTGGTTGCACTATGCGAGATTTCAGGAATTACTTAAGGAGAGCATAGATGACTACTTGGAGATCAACTCCAACCCCTAGATATATGGCAGGGTCCTCTGGGAGACCCTAAAAGTGATCCTAATCAGCCAAATTATCAGTCATTTAGGTAGCCGGAAAAAGGACGGTGAGGATTAACGCAGATCTTGAAGAGCATATAATTTACCTCGAGCAGCTCAACATCGTATCTCTTAGTGAGGAGACTAAACGCCAACAGGCGGCGGTCCAGAAACAGAGGCTGCTGGACGCAGCATGGACTGCCTGGAATACCTCACAACACAGATTCAACGAACCTGGTGACAAGACTGGTAAACTGCTTTACTGGCTTGCCAACAGGGGCATTGAGACCAGACTAATTCCCAAAAATTGCCCCCTCGGGGGATTTGATATACACATCGTAAGGGAGTACAGAAATGTTTTGAGAGTACTATGAAACTTTATATAGGTCTCAACCTCCAGAGGAGCTGGAGCGCCAATATCCGATAACCCAAGATGACTGCCTTGGACAGTGCGAATCTAGACAGCCCAATGATTGAGGATGAACTGACAGAGGCCATGCAGTGTATGCCTACTGGTAAGGTGCCGGAACTGAATGGTTTCCCACTGGAATTAATGAAAGCCGGTGACTCCCGCCTGGGCCCATGCCTTTGGTCTATATTCAATGAAGTCCTACGGGGAAGAGTACTGCCCAGGGATCTATGTTGGGCAACCACTGCGCTCACCCCTAAGTCAGGCAAAACACCTATAGATTGCGCCTCCTATAGGCCAATTTCCTTAATTAATATAGAAACAAAGATAGAGGGCAAGACATTTGCCAATAGGCTGGTCAAGTTGATAAGCACTTTAATCAAAAAAGTCCCAAATGGATTTATGCCCCAACGGTGAACTCACAGTATCCGTCACCTGCAGATGGCGATGGCCCACGTAAACGAGTTATGCGAGTTAAAAGCCTTGCCAATGTTGGACTTGTTTAAGAGTACTCTATTGCTCCCCGTGGTCCAGAGTACACACAAAAGGAGGGCTGTCTAAATCAGTTCTGCTAGTTCGAGGAACCAGTCAGGGATGCAACCCTTTCCCTCCTTTTATTCGCCCGGACCACGAGCCATTAGCGAAGTACATCAGACAGGATGCACAAGTGTGGGGTGTCAGTTGGCGGGGAGGTGTGGAAGACCGCATTTCCCTAAATGCAGATGATGTTCTGTTGTTCATGCAGAAGCCAGAACTCTCACTACAGAGACTGACACAAATCCTAACAATTTTTGGGGAGGTATCCAGTCTCCAAGTTAATTGGGAGAAGTCGGTGGTGGTCCACAAGGCCGGAAAGGGGAGATGAGAGTTTCTGAACCTACAATCACAATATCTTATGTCTGTATTTGCCATCTTGGGGTGTACGTCACTGGATTCCAACAGGAGAGCTGGGAGATCAATAACCACCCACTAACTCAAAAAATTAAAGACCACACCTCAAAATGGAGCAGACTCCCATTGCACATGCTAGGGAGGGGTATCCTGATGAAGATGATAGTCCTGCCCCAAAATTGTACACCTTGCAAAATTATCCCTATAGGATCCCCCGCACCTGGTTCTCTACCATCCAAAGAAAAACTACATTTGGGCGACAGGCCAACCCCAGAGGGGCCCACTAGAAATGTATACAGTCAGCATTCGATGGAGGGCTGGGACCGTTGGATGTTCAATTATATTACCCGACTTCACAATTGATTCCTATTAATCACTGGATCTTCAGAGCTAGATCAGATCCAACAATCCAGCTGGAGATCGACACTCCGGGCAGCTGCAGGTATTGGTCAACAATGTATGAATCCAAAGACTCTCGTGCATTGCCCCAGGTGAAGGCCATACCTCTAGAATGCTCGCACATGGCCCATAAATGGATGGGTTGGGATGGAAAACAGACAAGGGATACGTCCCTACGATATGGACAGTTACTGATGGTTGTCTGGGGCTGCAGATATTACAGGGGTGGGAAACTATCTGGATCTCACAAATTGTGGATATTTGAGCTTTTGATCATTTTGTCCTATGCGTAACTAATGGAAGACTTTGGGCTGCAGCTATCACAATCCTGTCTTTTCCCACAATTTGTAATTGCACTTGATGTGCATGGGAACGGGCTTAACGCCCTCCCAGACTTTGACCCCTTGGAATGCAAGTTTCCATGGAACCCATAGCAGAAAAAGTGATATTGAGGATTTATAAGGCACTGGTAATAAACGTACCTGATCCCAAGGGGGGAGGGAGGGGGGGGGGGAGAGGAGTTGAGAGAAAAATGTTAGTGCGACTTAGGGAACCTACTGGACAATGAATGGACAGAGGCAAAAATGGCAGCCAGGAACCTGGTGATCCCTGCCTGACTGTGCTTCATCCAATTTAAGTACTTTCACAGGGTAAATTTCAACCCAGAGACACTATGGCGAATGGGTGCAATCCCAACGCCACTTGCTGTCACTGTAAGATGCGCTGGTGGTATGGCCTCAGTTGAGAGGTGCCTTGAATATGTGTGTGAGGAGTTTAAAATGAGCACATTTGTGTACCAGGAGCCAGTGGAGCTCTCTGAGGTGTTGTGTGAAGCAAGTTCTTTGAGGGAGGTTGAGGATGAGCCTGGCTGTTGAGTATGGATAGTTTGTAGTCGTTTAATGAGTTGCTTGGTAATCCCGGCATAGAGGGTGTTCACACAGTCCAACTTGCTAGTGACTAGGGAGAGAGTGATCCTTTTTCTAGTGTTGCTTGGGAGCCATTTGAAGATCTTCCTCAGCATCTTAAGGGTGTGAAAACAGGATGCTGTTATGGCATTGACTGGTGTGATCATGTCCAATTTGGTGTTGATGATTATTCAGAGGTTCCTGGCATGGCTGCCGAGGTTCGACAGGCCACCAGTCCCATGGTGAGGTGTTCTTGCAGCAGATCACTGCTTCTGTCTTGTCAGTGTTGAGCTTGAGACAGTTGGCATTTATCCAATTAGCGACTTTGATCATGCAAGTGGTGAACCTCGTGTTGGGGGGGTCTATCTCAGAGGAAGCGTATGAGTTGTATGTCATCATTATAAGAGAGGATGTTGATGTGTGCATGGATGACAATGGCTAGAGGGATCATGTATGGGTTGAAGAGGGTGGGGCTGAACGAATAACCTTGAGGCACATTGCAGCTGAGTTTACAGGTTTCCAAGGAGTAAAGTACTGTGCTGACAGCTTGTGTTCTATCCGTTAAGAAGGAGCAGATGCAGCAGAGAGCAGGTCCTTGGATGCCAATCTTGTGCAAGTGCCTGATGAGGATGGGGTGTGAGAGCCTGTCAAATGCTGCAGAGAGGTCAAGGAGAATGAGGTCTGCAGGATCTCCTCTGTCACGGATTATGCAGATGTCGTCTATGGCAGCGATAAGGGCTTTTTGCGGGCATGAATCCGGGCTGCGTGGCATCGAGGAGCTGTTGATTGGTTAGGCATGGGTTCATTAGTTTCTCTAAGTGCTCTGAAGGGGTATGGAAATCCTTTCCCTCCAAATTCTTCGGTGGCCTTTGGATAACTTCTGTTTTATGCCGCCCCCCTCCTTCCCTCTGCTGAGGGGGACCTGAACTACCCTTGCCAGGATTCTGGGTACTTTTTTGGACACTCTGGTGTTGTTCCAGGGGCTAGCTTCTTTTCCAAGCTCCTTGGGCACAGTGATCTTGGCATCTACTAGGTGCTGGTGCAACTCTGTAAAGCAGTTACTTAGGATATAACCCTTCATGAACAAATTGTACAGCCGATTAACACCTTTCACTTGGTTGTCCTTCACCAAACCATTAAATGTATGTTTTACTGGAAGAATGCACAAAATCAACTTTTGACTGGTGTGTCTGCTTATGGCTATCCTTCATCTTTAGGCGAAACTTTGTGATAAAGGCTTACTTCATGGTAGCATATTTCATCTGGTCAGCTACTTCCGGGGCCAATAAGGTATCCCTCTCTGCAATAAGCATGTGTTTCCACACACTGGCACTCTATCTAGGTTCAAATCTTGACCAACTGCATCCTATAAACAAATCATAAAATGTGTGACAAGTAAGATGTCAATTTGCATGGAGATTAAAACACTAGACAAATGAAATTATATGTTCTGGACCAGACACAGTCTAGAATAGATTATACTTTAATTTTCCATAACAAAGTCAATGCTGGATACAGAGGTACAGGGGAGGCAAGATGGCAGCCGCTTTGTCGGCTGACCGAGCACTCGTAGCCGATCACCCGCCTCTTCACTCGTCTCGACATGCCGGAGAACTTTTTTGAGGCAAAATTGGTGATCCCTACTCATGTTTTTAAGGAATGCTGTGAAGTATCTTCACCTCTCGCTGGCTCGTGGTTTCGCTTGCTCGCCTGATCTGGTCCCGCTTTCAAGGTCTTGCTTCCTATCGACTCCTGAGCCTGTTCACTGTTGTTGGAGTCGCTATGCTGCCAAAATCTGCACGTGGGGGCAAGACTCGCACAGCAGGAGATTCCTCCATCTCCGTCTACGTGAAGGTCCCGGAAACAACCCAAGAAAAACGACGTGGAGCGGCTGCTAATAGCGAAGTTGTTCTGGAGCTTGAAAGCAGTTTAACTACTGGGAAGAAGATCACCCCTGCGATTTTTGCCCCAAAGAACAGGAAAAAATGCCAAACTGGAGAGCTGTCTGCTGGAGGAAGGTGTTTCTGCTAATAGAGTCAAGGAGGTGAGCCCTGATAATGCGGGGGATACTGGACTGGGTGTAGTTGCTGAGACAATACGGGGCGAGCAAGGGAACATAATGAGCAATGGTTTGGGGCATTACGAGGTTTGGGGACAACCACAGCGAGTGTTAGCTTCTAAGAATGTTCAGGAATCTACACTCACTGGGTCAGAAGTGGAGGTTGCCAAACCGACTGGGGGGAAACAAATAATGGATGCGGGAAATAACAACCCCATAGATCTACCTGAGGTAGATGCTGCTGAACATTTTTTCTCTTTATCAGATCATTCTAACTCATCAGGCGATGAGTCGCTTCAGACGTCGGATATGCTCTCGGGGGGGTCACCAAATGGACATTGGAGTGAGACCAGTAGTATGCACCAGGATAAGGAGGGGCCGGGAACCCGAACTATGGCATTTGGAACAGGTACTGTTCGGAAAAGGGTATTTTCATCCGCCCCTGGAGAACAAGGGGACTCTGCTACTGCACCTGCCTGGGCGTACTCCCCTTCACTTGATATGGGAACAGAGAAGGAGGAAGCTGTGAGACAAGGGCATCACAATACGTCAACACATTTGGAAGATATCTCCCTTGCTCTCATCTATGAGTATATAATAACATAGAGATGAGACTCGCGCAGAGAGTCTAAAAACTCAAGGTGTCTGCCGTAAGTTGCAAAATTCACTCCGTCGAGTAGCTAAATCCTGCTCAGAATTCGCCAAGACGATAGCTGAAGCGGAGAACAGGATCTCTACACTCGAGGACGAGATGACCATACAGAAAGCCACTACAGAGACTTTGGTGTCCCAGAAGTATAACATTGCTTTGAGGCTCGAGGACATGGACAATCGGCTTTGGCGCAATAACGTGAGAGTTCTTGGTGTGCCGGAGGGTGCCGAAGGCCCAGATCCTCAGAAGTTTATTGCTGAACTTTTCACTGAAGCATTTCCAGAACTGACACAATGGACTTGGGACATGGTGGTGCAACGGGCTCATCGGTTTCCTTTCCGACAGAACAGTCACTCTGACTCCGGCCAATCTGCTCCCCGACCTAGAGCAGTCATGATTTGTTTGTCCAACTTCTTGTCTGGCGAGGCCAGATATGAAGAGAAAGGGAAAAGGATTTGAGTTCTTTGTCCGACCTGATTGTTTTCATACAACAGTAATAAAAAGGTGGCAACTTCAACAGGTGCTCAAGCATTTCTTCTGAATCCCGCTAAACTTAAGGTTATACATAAGGACAAAGCCCAATTCTTTACTTTTGAGGTCAAGGCTAGAGAATCCTTACTGGGTATTAAACCGTAGGAATATATTTGACATGTGATTAGGCGGGCAAGTTACTGTATGTTGTGGCTGGCTATGTATAAATCACGGTCTACTTTCTTTTTGGGATATTAATCACTTTGGGATGGGCTGGACGAATTTGGAAGGGGCCGAGAGGAGGTGGGCAATGATACAAGGTTTTCCATCACCCTAGGCCCATGGGTCTTTTAGCCTCCTTGTTTGGGGTGTTAGGGGGTGTTTCTGCTAGCAGAGGAAGCAAAGGTGTGGGGTTGGGGGGTGTTCTTGGTAGTGGGGGGCTGCTTCAGGGTCATGGGGGTGAAAATTGAAATTGAGCCAATAAATGATTTACAGATAGTACGCGCAAACAGTGTGATGTTAAGGGGGAGAGAGCATTCTCAAAGTAACCTAAGATGGGGAAATGACGGCTAAGTTATCTATATGTTCGGTCAACGTACGTGGTTGTGGCTCTGGATATCAGAAGGACGTGTCCCTGATGTGGTCTGTTTACAAGAGATGCATATACCTTGGGGTAAGTGTAAAGTTATTACGGAACGAGAGTACAAGCTTTTGGTATGTACATCTCAAGTAACCACTACAAGAGGTGTGGCTATACTTGCTAGGCCTAATATTCTTTCCTGTAGCGGGATTGTGGCAGATAAAAGTGGGCGGTGGGCGACAGCTGAATGCTAACTCGGCAATAACAAATTTACAATATGTTCTTGTTGCAAAGTCATCCTGTGCCCTGGGCAGCCCCCAACTTTTTGCTGACTGATGCTGGTGGTAACTGACTGTGACTGACTCTGGGTTTTGCCTAACCAGGCCCAGGGCCAGTGCTATGCTGAAAGAGACACATTAGTATACAGTTAAAACACCTACAGTCACTAGGGTACACAATGGTATGGTGGGGTACCCCTGTGATTGGCATGACCTACCATATAAGCCCCTAGTATATAATAGGGAGGGGGATTGAAACTACCTAGAAGTCCCTAGTACCATGGGCAAGGCAGGTTAGAGGCCAGCAGCTCTTTTGGCACTTGCATGTGTGCACTGCTGAAGCCTGAGGTCAGTTTAAAAGCAGCACTAGGTGCCAGGACTGCTTTTAAAAAGTAAATTGTTTCCAAACTTTACCTTGGTGTTTGGGCCACTGCAAAATGGATAACCTACAATGTTTTGGCATATTAGGGACCCCCAGGGTCTCCCCTAGGTATCCCAGGGGTGGGGGGGGGGGTCAGGTATTTATAAGGTACACCCTTATAAAATGAGTTTTTATATGCTTGGGTAAAGTGAAATTTCACATTTCACTCCCCACATTGTGGTACAGTGCTACTCAAATTCCACTTTGATGCTAGGGGCACTGTAGAGGGAGAATTTGCAATCTTTCCACAGATTCCACACCCCTAAAGGCTCCCCTAGTTGCACATGGGGTGGGGTTCCTGAAGATATAAGGCAAGTACTTATAAAATATGTTTTTGTAAGTCCTGGTGCTGGAAAAATGGCCCAAGTCATTTTTCCCATTACAAATCCCCTGTTACATAGGTTAACATGGTAGGCTGTTATTGATTAATAACTATGGATAGGAGAGGGATAGAAATGCCATTTAAACACTTCCCAGAATGGTATTAATAAATCCAACGATATCATATTGTTGAATTTCTCCTAAAGTGTACATACACAAAGTTATAAGACTTTCTTGTTTGTAAGTCCAAATTCAGCCTTCCAGTCGTCTGCCCTGATTGGTCAGAGTTAAGTGGATTAACCAGGCTGCCTTGTAGAGGTGATAAAGAGCCCCTGGGGTTGACCAGCTCTGCTGGGAGGACAGTGTGCTGTTCCATAGGAATGCCAGGCCAGGGGGAGGAGTCGTAAACCATGGTCTTCAAAGAGAGCAGAGGCCAGTGTCATTTACAGCTCTGAACTTACCACCTCAGTTGGTAGGAATAAGGAAGGTATGGGCAGATGCAGGGGAGAGAGTCTATGTAAATTGGCCATCATAGGGGTGTGTTTAGCCAGCTCTTACCTCCTTGCTGGAAAATCAGCCATTATGGATTTGGAAGATTTGATGCACTCTGGTACAAAATAATGCCACACTCTACAGGATGTGGTCATAACTTTGAAGAGTTACGGTGCTCCCATTGGTCAGAAGTGACCTCCTGCATGACCCAGAGAACTTGGAATAAGTAGCTGAGAGGGGCAGAGCCCTCCACATCTGCTGCTTGAAACTTACTGAAGCAAGAAGTGCCGTGCTGGGAAGTTTCGCTGTGCCAAGATTTCTAAGGCCTGACCTCTGAAAACTGCACCATCTGAAACTACTGCCCTGTGGATTATTTTGCTGAAAAAGAACTAAAGAGTGGACTCCCTGAAAGATACAGGTTAAAAGAGCTCAACTGGAACATCACCAACTAAATCTACACCTTGGAGAACCATCAGTGGATTTGTAAGGGTTTTGTACCAGTGGATTGTGAGAACTGACGTCCTCAACTTTCAAGGATCATCTTGGAGCTTCCAGACCCTTGGAGTAAGTTTGAGACACTTTGGGATCCCTTGAAGAACTTCAGGAAGAGGTTCAAGAAGTTTGGAGAACTTTGGAGCAACTTTGAAAAAAAGCTCCATAGAGGGACCGACTCAACCTGGTCAGCCAAGCCGCCTGCCTTCAACCGCGAGCCGGCCAAGCCATCCAGGTTCGTCCCGCTAAAAGCTCCACGGGTCCAACTTCCAGAGTTTGACTGGGACTAGAAGAAAACTGAAGCTGGCAAACCATCACCAGATCCGGCTACATGAGGATCATCGAGAGACCCCGCGAGAAAAAGCTCTAGAAATGTTTCTAAATCGTAGAAAAAGTGACCGGGAGCACCTGCCATCCATCGAATGTCGGCCTGGATTCCTGGGTTGTCACGCTGAAACAATCTTGAAATATTTTCTAAGTCCGCTCCAGGGAAGTTGACCGGGACCTCGTCAGAAGTCAAGCCGGCGAACCCTCACCGGATCCGGACTGGCTGGGAGCTTTGAGGACCCTCGGGAAGAAAAGCTCCAGAAAAGTTTCTAAGTGTGAAGGTAGAAACTGAGACCGGGATCTGCCGGGAGCTGTAGCCGCTCAGGGCTCCATCGCGCCCGGCCTGAATCTTTGACTTTGGTCTGGTCTATCACGAGCAGGTATCACAATCTGGTGCTATAATCTTCTAAGTGCTGTATTTTATTAAATCTTTTTAAAATTCATATCTCCGGTTCCCTACATTGGGTGTTTGTCATTTTGGTGTCATTGTAAAGATAGAAATATTTCCTATTTTTATAAATTGGTGTTGGATATCTATTATGTGTTGTGTCTTAATTATTTACTGAAATGGTGTTTTTAAATGCTTTACATACCTGTCTTTGAAGTTAAGCCTGTCTGCTCACAGCCACATTACCAAGGGTTGAGCATAGGAGTAATTTTCTAAGACCAATCCTATCCTATTATGTGTTAGTGGCCTTATTGCCAGTGGCAGACCTACATTTGCCCCTACCAATAACCCACTTTCCAACATTTCTGTATATAGATCGAACTTTGATGAGGCTCAGATATTGGATTACCTGAATATAGAGCTGGCTTCTTGGTTTGATACTGTGTGGGGACTTAAATATTCAATTGGAGGAAGCTACACAATGTCCTATTAGTAACAAATATGGGGGTCGGAAACCCAAGGTTTACAAAGCCCTCCAACAACTTCTGTATGAACATGGTTTAGTTGATGTAGGGCCTAGCTTAAAACATCCTGATCCGGGGGTCACACATTATTCTTGCCTGCATCAAAAACTCGCCAGACTAGATTATTTTTTTGTATTGAGTAAATATCTAGCAGAGGCGCAGATACAAATTTACCCCAGGGTTACCTCAGACCACAACCCATTAAAAATAAAACTTGTAATGCAGGGCGTGGTTCGGTCCCATGGGATATTCTCATTTGATAGGAAATTACTATTTAATGACCAGTTTATTTCACACATTCGACAATGGCTAAACCAATTTTTATCTATTAACCGCAATTCTACCACTCATGGTATAGTCTGGGATGCCTTAAAGGCAGAGCTCCGGGAGGAAATTCTGAGTTTTGGATAGTACGATCAAAAACAACAGAGACAGGTCATACAGGAGCTATACATGGACCTCCAGAATGCAGAGTATGCTCTTATACAAGCTTTACAGACGAACCTTGACATTAGCCAGGTTCAAACGGAGGCAGCCCGCTGCAAGGCTAGGATAAATGCTTTTTGGTCTAAAGATTATGCCAAGAAATATCATCTTTTTAGAAGGGATTGTTATGAATACGGCAAGGCAACAGACAGACGTCTGGCAAACAGAATTAGGTACAAGGAGGTAAAATCCGCAATCACTGCAATTGAAGAGTCAGCTGGGAGACTAGTCGAAACACCTACGGAAATACTCGAAGCCTTTAGGACTTTTTACGAGGAACTGTATTCAGGGGATCCAAGTAGCCAGGAGAAAACTCAGTCCTTCTTTAAAGACCCTTTTAGAAAGATGCTTTGTCTGGATGACCAGAAATATTTGGAAGAGCCTATAACATTACAAGAGCTTGTGGAGGCTGTAGGCTCTTTAGCAACAGGCAAGGCTGCTGGACCAGACAAACTTCCTTTAGAACTATATTAAGTTTGGAAATATGGTGCACGACATTTCCACCTTGTCCAACAATCTGGGCCACCCACCTAATAATTTCCCCGCCGCCTCCCTCCCCCTTCTTAGGTGGCAGACGAACTAGTTCCACATCAAAAGCAGCATTACAGTTGGCTCCCACCAGTACATCGCCGTCTGGTAAGTTTAACATGTGAGGTCCCAGGTCAGCAAATGTGGTAGACTGAAGTCGGGGGGGCACATAAAGGGAGTCTTCCCTCCCATCGTCCTGAAACCGTAACAAACCTACCAAGTGGATCCCGGGTGACTTTTTGTATTTGAAATGGGAGGGAGTTGCGTACGAGATGCCCAAACCCTCTGGACCCCCTCGCAAAACGAGCATGCGCCACCAACTTATATCCTCATCTATTAAAAGCACAAGAGCAGGTACCCGGGATATGAGTTTCTTGCAGCAGAACCAGATCAGGGGCCCGCTGTTTCAAGTACTGCAGCACAATTCCTCGCTTGACGCGATCACCCGGGCCATTCACGTTCCAGGAAAGCATTTTAAGGCACCCCAGTTGTGGGGCAGTGTTTTGTTCAATACTCATTTACCCTGTAGTAAAGGAAACTGATAAATGACGGATCCCCAAAAGGTAAGACTGACAAAATGTCTCCTGCCCTCCTCCCCGCGGCAGCACAAAATAATAAATACCAAAGCAGTGCAATATGGAGATCAACATTAGGGACAACCCAATACGCCATGAAGGAAGTTTCATCAGTAAAACTGTACCGTGTACATATAGAACGACTGCAACAACACCCACCAACAAACCCCGGTTCCCACCCCGCCTCCCTGCAATGTGGACTTTGAACTGCCCACCCCCCAATTTTGCAGAGCGCCTGTAAACCCCAATCAACTACTCTATGGAGGGAGCATCACTCAGCCGAATTACCCAATTAGTTCCACTGCTAATCCCCCCAGAAGCCTATGGAGAAGCCCGTAGGAACAGTGTTGTCTAAGCCCAGAGTCTGCCTGTGCAGTACATGCACGCATAATCTAACCGCCACCCTGCCCCAGTGTTACAGGTCAATACAAGATGTTAACAGCGCCACCGGCTGTCCCATTAGACCCCAGAGCCACCACAAATAAGAGGGAGGTTGGCTATCCTCGCCTCCATCGCAAACTATATAAACAAACCTCTTCCCGCATGAGAACAGTCAATACTCATCATGACTATAAGTTGTCAAGGGTCCCACATCGTTCAGTTGGGCCAGCCGGGTCTCGGATGCTGGAGAATTGAATTCGCAGTCATTCACTCACATTTCTTCCAGTTTGTTCTTGTTGACCGTCCAGACTCCGCTCCGGACTCGGGGATGATTGCTGACGAGCGTTGGCGGAGCGCCAACTTTCAAGCCAGTCCCAGGTCTCCTTCGGGGTCTGGAAAAACAACGATTTTCCCTGTGCAAGTATCCTCAGCTTATCCAGAAAGAGCATGGCATATTTAAGGTCGTGACTGCGAAGTGCCCGTTAAACTTCAAGGTAAGATCTGCGTCTCTGTTGAAATTTGTAAGTGAAATCCGGAAAAAAGGTATTAGTTGAATTTTCGAATTTTAATGGTGGGGCCGCCCTGGCTGTTTGGAGGATTATAACCATATCACGAAAGTTAAATATCCTCGCCAACAAGGGCCGTGGAGGTGCACCCGGTTTCAGGGGCCCCCCGGCACGCGATGTGCCCGTTCCACAGAGAAATATTTGGAGACGGACCGGGGTTGTAAGTGTTTCTGAATCAACACTTCAACAAACAAATCCGCGGTCTGCCCTTCTGACTTTTCTGGAACCCCCAAAATGCGTATGTTATTTCTTTGTAAGCGCCCTTCATAATCCTCCAATTTAGCCTCCAAGTCTGGTGTGTGGCTCAGTAGTCGTTTCACCGTTACTTTGAGGGTCTTTGTTGAGGTATGGAGGGTTTCAAGGAATATTCGGTTTCTTTGAACCTGTCGTTCATTTTGCAAAGGTCAGGGCGAATGAGGGTAATCTACGTTGTAACCGTGTCAATCTTTTGTTCCAACGCCAAGCGAACCCCTTGAATGGCCTCCATGACATCTATGAGAGACGGGCTTTCGGCTGCGTAGCCTCCATCTGAGCCAGTTTTTCTTCCGATGTGTCAGCTTTGGAGTGAGCGAATGTAGAGAGTTTCTGTAAGCTGGATTGCCTGAAGCCCTTATTTGAGGTCATACTGTCGACTCCTCTATCACTTATAATAAGCAAGTGCCAGGGCTGATGGGGCACTTCCACTGCGGGGCCGATGCCAACCTCAAAATGAAAGGTCCAGGTATCAAAAAGCATGTAACAAGCCCCCACTGGATCTCAATGTGTGAGACAATAAGCAGAAATCAGGCATGTGTCTAGGACTGTCTCTTCACCAAGCCTTCGTGTCGTGGATATCAAGAAGAGGTCGGGCAGTCAGGAACGTAGGAAGCCAGACACTACGTGTACACCAAGACCCCGACACACCCTGGCTGTGGATCCGGACCGCTGAAGGTGTGGCGCCCCAGTAAACAATCAAGAGATGTCTTGTAGCTCCAATAGGGGGAAGAGCACCGCATTACATATCAATGGCGGACCCAAACAAAAAATGGCCCCAAATATCCAAAACTGGTTGGTGATGTAGAGGCTCACATCGAGGGTGGAGGGGGGGGGGGGGGAGGATTGCCGAGTCGACTCCGACCCCGTGGGCTGCGTAGCAAGTCTATCCGTGCTCCCCTCTACTCTTTGATCTTTATATCAATCTGTTTCTAAATTTATTGGAGAATAGCTTAAGTATGCCATCTGTGAGGATTGGGCAAGAGTATGTCAAAACATTAGCATATGTGGATGACATCACTGTAGTATCGCCGGATCCTGCCAAGGCTGTGGTAGAGATTGAGCGGCTAGCTACTTTATTTGGACAAAACTCTGGTTACAAATTACACATAGCCAAGATGCAAATACCTTGTACAAATCAAGCTCTTTTTACTGACTTCAGGGTCACAGAAGAGGCAACCTATTTGGAGATCCGTATAAATGCGTGCTTAGATAAAATGGTGCTCTCCAACTGGGACCCCATGGTTAAGGAAATCAAAAGGGAGCTAGATAGGATAGAAGGTTTACATATTTCAATGGTGGGCAGGCGGAATGTTTTTAAAATGGATATTCTCCTTAAAGTTTTGTATTACTTTAGGTCTGTACCCTTGGAACTTACTAAAAAGCAGCTTCAAAAACTATGGTCTATATGTAGCAGTTTCTTGAGGGCTCAAGGTAAACCCCGTTGAGCTATGAAATACCTAAATCTATCACGATTGCGAGGGGGCCCGTCAGTACCCAACTTCACGTTTTATTGTTGGGCATGCTTACTTCAGCATATGGGAATATTATTGGTGGGGAAGTGGAAGTTGTAGCAGCTGAATTTCCTCACATTTTTCAAATCCTGTTAGGCATTGAGGCAGAAAAGGGTTTCTTTCAAAATCTAGAGCCTAGTTATAACAAGAAAACCCGCTTCAAGGTGGTGCCCGCTGCTACCAAGGTATGACTTCAGGTGCGGTAGTATATGCAGATAGGGCGGTTTAATTTTTATACACCTACCGCATCTTCAGCATTATTGCCACCTATTTTCTCTGACACCATAATGCTTAGCTGGAGACGGAAGGGTGTCGTAACTCTGGGAGACTTAGTGGATAAAAACGGTATACGGTCTTACTCCTCGCTGGTCTCTGTATTCGACTTGCCAAAAGCGGACTTTTTCAAATATCTGCAAGTCCTGGATTATCTAGTAAAAAAGACAAATGTAGGATTTCTATTCCCAAAAAATATCCTACTAGAGACAATTAGGGGGCACGGGAAGATTGGTACTCGATATCAACTTCTCATTGAAGCGCAATCTGATGATTTGGAGGCACAGAGCTTAAAATGGAGCCAGAGGACATACTACATAACTCGATTGCTTTAGCTGAAAAGCTTTTGGTATCCTCCAGCCTTCAAACGCAACATTAGAGACTGTATTTAATTTATATGATACCCCTGCCAAAATTGCATGTTGGGGCGGGTTAAATGAGGGCAAATGTACACAGTGCAAGGGGGATCAGGCTGATAGTCTACATACATTTTTCGCCTGCCCAGAGTTGAAGCATTTGATTATTTGATTAGTAGGATAGAGGCCTTTATAACCGAGGTTACAGGTGTACAGATTCTGATCACTCCCACTGTTATGCTATTAGGAATTCTGGAAGACTCAATGGTTAGTGGTGAGAAGCACAAATTTAGGTACTTGGTATTTATAACCATGGCTGTCGCTCGATTGTGTATAACGACATTATGGTGACAGAAAGAACCACTGCCATTTGAACTGTGGAGAAGGAAGTTATACTCTATCTGTAATTTAGAGCACAGTCTCTATGCGCTTAAAGGGGTGCAAAAACGGAGATTTGGTATGGAGATATGTGGTGCTATAATTGATCATTTGGCAGGCCCCAGGGTGTAGGCTATACCGTGGCATGATCCTCCTACCTCGCATATGCTGCTCTCTTTTTTTTTTACAAATTTTATTTGTCAAATGCACATACAGCGGAGCTCTGTAACCCAGAGGCTTCCGTAGCATCAATGAACAATATCCTGACTTTGACAGTTTTCTCATGTAATAACAAAAAGGAATAATGAAGGGACATGCATATAAAATACAACAAAATTAAACAAAAAAACAGATAACACCCCCCACCCCACACCCCATCGCACAGTGAACCCAGCAAAATCAGCAAGTATGATTGGAGCTACAGTCCTACCCTCGCTATGAAAAATGTCCAAGAGCCACCATGCCGCCCGGTATACGTATGATATAGGCCCCCCAAAGACAAGGGAGGAGAAGACTACAACCCACACATTCCCTGTGCTGGAATGGGCTCCAATTCCAATCCCCTGTAATCCGCCCAGCGCTTCCAGATTTTATAATGTTTACGCGGGCAGCCCCGTGCTATAAAAATGGGGGCCTCAAGGCCCATACAGAAATCCTGACCTTCCTTCCACACTGAGACGGAGGGTGTGGCCGTCGCCTTCCAAGCCCTCGCAATATTGCGCTTGGCAAGGGTAAAGCCCAGGAGCATCAGGTGGCGCTTGTAGACATTGCCCCCTATATCATCCATAACATGCAGGAGCACTAATTTAGGAGACCGAGGGAAATCCCAACCCAGAACCTCTGAGAGGCCAGTACACCCCGCCAAAACCTAGTTAGCGCAGAACAATCCCATATAGTATGCAGCAGAGTACCCTCTTCATGCAAGCAGCGGAGGCATTTCGGGGATGCCACCAGACCAGCCCTGTACAGTCTGACTCTAGTAAAATATACACTATGGAAGTATTTCAAATCACTTTATTCGATCAATAAAAATATCAATCATAAAAGTACAAAATACAAAAATGCATCACAAGTTGATAACCAGAGAGACCAGGGAAATTCATAACAGCGAATGGTCAGTTTTCTAATTCTCTAGATGGATATAAAAAGTAAACAGGGCTAAAAACAAGGCTAAAAATAGATCAAGCCATAGGTAATATATACATTAAAAAACCACATAACAGTATAAAATAAAATAATAAAAAAAAAAAAAAAACCCATCCAGAAGAAAGGGGCTCGGTGGACAAAGCTCACAACATTTCAGGTATTTAAACTGGATGAGTCGAAGGCTCATAGCAATAGCTGCCCCGCGTGGGGAGGCCAGGGCCTCCGTCCAGTCCTCCTCCTCAAGTGAGCCCACATCCTCCTCCCATGCCCCGCGGAGACGCTGTAAAGATGGGGAGCAGTGTGTAACCAGGGACTGGTGAATTTTTGATATCTTATGGTCTTGCAGGTCCCCCATGAAAACTTTCGCCTCTACCGGACTGAAGTCGGCCAACTCCTCCAGGCCCACCAAGCTAGGGGAGAGAGCATGCCAAAATTGCAAATATTTAAAAAATTGTGTACGTGGCATTTGAAAGTCCTTCTGCAAGCCCTGAAACGATTTCAGTACGGGTCCCCTCATGATATCCCCCAGGGTGGAGATCCCAATCGCATCCCAATCTTGGAAGCCAGACAAGGCCACCAACTGCGGCAGACGTCCATTTTGCCAAAGCGGCGTCTCTCGAGTTAGGCGATTCCACCAGCTCATCCTCCGCAACGCCTGCCGCCAAACCTGAAACACCAGCTGTGTCACACTCGGCAGAGAACGCCGCAAGGACGCAGAATAGAGGAGCATATGTAGTGAGTGATCACCCATCAAACGGCGTTCCAGGATATACGCCGGATCAGACCTATCGCCATACCACAATTCATTAAGAACCAACAGGTGTGAGGCTATAGTACGAAAGAATGTCGGAAATAGCGAGTCCCCCACAGTGCGTGGATTTAAAGCAAGTACAGAGAGCCGCCGTAACCACCCCCCTGCCCCACTCAGAGAAACTGGCCCAAGGCCGCATTAACCTGGCAGAACCAGCCCGCGGAAAATAGGATATGGATGGTTTTGCAGCTGGTACAGCAAGCGAGGAAGAGAGACCATTTTGAAGATGGCCATATATAGATAGGGGCATGTGGGACCCGACTCTAAGATCTTCACGCACCCTGTTCCACACCGGCACCAAGTTCCATTCCCAGGCAATCGACCGCGTGTCCGAGAGGAACACACCCAAATATTTCAGCCCCCCACGCACCACCTGCACCACGGAGGCCCAAGCACCAGGGTCAGCCCCTCCACCCAAGACCCACAGGGTAGACTTTCGCTCATTCATAAAAAGGCCAGTAGTCTCCCCGAACACCTGCATGATGCGCAGCAACCGCGGGCCAGTTCTATCCAGCTGAGTGAGAAAGAACAGCACATCGTCCGCATATAAGGCTATACGATCCGGCAGTCCATTGGCCCATTCAAGCCCAGCCACCTACACATCAATACGCACCCATGCAGCCAGGGGCTCCATGGCCAGGGCGAACAAATATGGTGACAGGAGGCACCCCTGCCTGGTGCCTCGACCAATGAGAAAGACCGACGAAACAGAACCCGCCACGCGCACAGATGTTGTTATGTCCGTGTAAAGTAAAGTCAGATAGGAGAGAAAGCGAGGTCCTAGATTCAATCTGCGTAGGAGGGCGAATAAATACTCCCAGCTCAGTGAATCAAAAGCTCGATCCATATCTGCAAGCAATAAGACCGCGCGTACCCCCAATCTCCCGGCTGCCGCGATTGCTGTATGAGCTCTACGAATATTATGGCGGGTCGCCCGCTGAGGCATAAACCCGGCCTGGTCCGGATGAACAATAGACGAGACATGGGGACGGAGGCGATTAGCAAGCACTTGGCCAGAACCTTGGCCTCGACGTTGAGAAGAGAGATGGGACGGTAAGATGTATGGTGTTCGGGAGGCCTGCCGGGTTTGTGGAAAACTACCACCTCAGCATGCCGCCAGTCTCTGGGCAAACGACCACGCTCCCTAGCCTCTTCCACGACCTTACAATAATGGGGACCAAGCTGATGGAAGTACCGTTTAAAGAATTAATTTGGGAAACCATTGGGACCCGGCGCCTTACCAGGCCGCAGCTCCTGGAGAGCAGAATTCAGTTCATCTGCTGATAATGGGCGGTCAAGGTCCACGCTTACCTCGTCGGTCAGAGTTCTGAGCGGAAGATCATCCAAAAATCGGCCTATAACCTCTGCCGACAGACATTCTCGGGGTGCATAGAGGTCCGCATAGTAGACCGCAAAACTTTCTGCGATGGCCGACGGATCCCAGATCGGTATTCCATCGGAACCGACTATACCTGGGAGGACCAGGGAGCCCGTCGCCCCTTGGCACAATCTATGTAAGAGAGCCCTCGAGGGAGAATGTCGGCCTCCACCACCCTGCCAGCATCCCCCAGAGACACAAAGATATAATCAATATGAGAGAAGGAGTCGTGGACCGCTGAGAGATAGGTGAACCCCGGAGTCCCGCCATGCAACCGACGCCATGGGTCATCCCAATCTTGGCCCACTAAGAGGGAATGAAGCTTGGTGGGATTGCGAACCATCGGGACCCCGTCGGGCCTCCACCTGTCAAGAGCAATATCTAACACATCGTTCCAGTCCCCACCAACCACTGACAGTCCCTCTGGGATATCTGTCCACACGGTCACAAGTTTCTCTACAAAACCTCAGGACAGCGGCGGTGGGGCATAGACGCTACCCAATATCATGGACTCACCCCTCAACGTACCCTGTAGGAAAAGATATCTGCCCTGCGCATCAACCCACGTTCTAATGTGAATATAAGGGACTCGTCTGTGGATCAAGACTGCCGCTCCCCTCGAACCCCGCACAAAGCCCGAATGAAACACTTGGATATATCCGAAGCGCTGAAAACAGAGTGCTTTAGTCCCCATAAGGTGTGTCTCTTGTAGCATCAAGATATCAGCGCTGACGCGCTTAGCCTGCTTAAGGATAGCTCCACGCTTAATCTTATCTAGCGCCCCCTCTGACATTCCAGCTCAAAATGCGCAGGGACCCCGAGGAGTCTAACGATCTACCCGCAATGGCGGCCATGCCAAAACATCAGAAACATGAAGAGCCCTGGTGGCCCAAGACACACAGCATAGCGCGGCCCCTACCTGCAATTGAACAGTGCGATGAAAGAACAACAACAGTTCCCCTGAACAACCCAACCAACCCCCTACCTCCACCCTATACCTCGAAAACAGTGAAGTACCTGTCGCTGCAGGCAGAGCAGGCAGACCCCAACAGAGGGCACCACCCCTCACCCGCCAATGGATCCCCAAACTACAGCCCATCGTCCCCTAGCCCCTATCCCCGTCCGGAATAACCAACAGAGATACTGGCCCTCATTGGGCTCCTCTGGCCACTACTAACATCTCTAAGAATCGTGGATGCACATGCACAGAAATTAATCAGTCAGCTGGTGCCGCAGATCCCACACGTGACGGAACATCGCCGGATTTGGACCGCCTCCTGGACCTGGAGCGGCGAGACCCCCTCACCCGGCCACCAGGAACGTTCCGGACCACTTCACTCAAGGAGTCAGATTCTCTCCTGGGCGGAGAGTGGGGGCGCAGCCGCACCGTCTCGTCCGTCCAACGGAAGTTCTCCTACGGGGAGTCAAAAAAATACGTGCGACAACCCGCAGCCGGGCTTGGTAGAGCAATGCATACGGAAGTTTGAGTTCTCGCAGGCGTGCCTTAGCTGCGAGGAATGATTGCCGCTGTTGTTGGGTCTGTTTAGTATAGTCCAGGAATATCAGGATACGGGCATTATTATACTGCAAAGGTTCTTGGGCCCTGGCTTGCTTCAGGATCACATCCCGATCGTGATAATTAAGTAGTTTAGCAATCACTGGCCTCGGCCGAGCCCCCGGGGGAGACTTCTGCATCAGGGCCCTGTGTGCACGCTCCACCACAAAGCATTTAGATAAGGAGTCGGGGGTAGCCAGCTCTCCAGCCACTGGGTGATAAACCTCTCCATGTTTCCAGACTCACACCCCTCCGGAAAACCAACAAAGCGGACGTTGTTGCGTCGCGCCCTGCCCTCCGCATCCTCCACCCTGGACCCCAAACCCCGCTGAGCAGTCTCCAGAGATGCCACTCGTTGTTGCAGGGTCGTCACCACATCCTCCACTCCAGAGATCCGCGTCTCAGTCTCAGTGATGCGTGCCACCGCATTTCGCAGGTCCTGGCGCAGTAACATAACGTCTGAACCCACCGCCCCTATTTTGGCATCCAGGGCGTCCCTGAATTGGGTAATCGCAGAGAGAATTTTGCTCTCATTAATTGGTCCGTATCAAGCAAGCTTCATGAGAGGTAATTTGGCGAATGATAACATAAGGATCTTTCGTCACAGTTTAGAATTTCGTCACAGTTTAGAATTTGCCTAATGCTAAACATCACCAGTAGAAGCATTAGCACTCAACGCCAAAAAGGCATTTGACAAGGTGGACAGGTCTTTCCTACAAAATGTACTCAGAATTTTGACTTGGATGACAATTTCATAAAGCTGGTCATGGCACTTTACTCCAATTCAAATGCAAAGAAAACAGCGGGTGGCCTTCTCTCAGATTCATTTAGGTTACAAGGTGTGCTCTCTCACCCTCTTAGCTCTAACCAGCCAATGAACCGCTGTTGACAACGATGAACAAATTACTTACCCTCAATAACGCTTTTTATGGTACAGACTCTATCTAACTGCATATTCCTCTTCTTTTGCATATTTCCAAGGCATCTATCTGGATCTGAAAACTCTTCAGCAATGCTTTTGTGCGCCAAAAGGTGGCACCTTGCCGCTCCGCACTGACGCTGTTCCAGAAATTCTCTGCAGGCCTATATGGGCGCCACTCCCATGCTCTGATGTCAGTTGCTTTCTAGACTGTTCATGACAAACATAGAATGGGGAGGATCAGTGTGGTGTCGTGAGACTATGTGCGCTAGGACCCTTGCAGTTCTGAGCGGACTCAATAGGAGATTATATAACTAGCTGGGTGGTGTTACGGTGTGGTTAATAATGGTTTTGAAGTAAGGAGAGTGTAGAGTGTGATCGTATGATGAAGAATAAACACATCTACCCTAAGCTCTGTGTGGACGCAACAGTTGGTGAAGGGTCAATGGCTAGATGATCTCTACCAGAAGGAGCGTTACCAAAGGTAAGTAACTTGTTCTACAGATAACGACTTCTAGCTGCAGATTCCTCACCTTTTGAATAGATACCAACACAGTACCCAGTACCTAAAGTGAGGATGGCTAGGTATGGACTCAAATCAGAAAGTATTGAAAAACCATGCGGGCAAAATGCCCTTCTTAGTGGACTTGGCTATCCAGACAATAGCACTTTGTGAACATATGGAGAGACACCAATATAGCTTCCTGGTAGATGTTTAGGACAGGGACTCCACATGCCAATGCAGTGGTAGCAGCTTTGGCCTTGATGGAGAGGACGTGGAGTCCTCTTGGAGACTCTTTCTTCGCCAATGCGTGGATCTTGTAGCAGATCTTAATGCAGAGCACAATCCAGTGTGAGATGGTATGTTTCTGCACTGGCTTGCCTCTCTTCACTCTTGCAAACCCCACAAAGAGCTGAATGTTCACCCGACGATCTTTGGTACGATTGATGTAGAAGCTGAGTGCTCTTTTGGGGTCCAAGCAATGGAGTCTCTCCTCCTCTTTAGAGTGGTAAGGCAGAGCAAAGAAAGCTTGACCGACGTGGAATGGTGGACCAACTTTTAGTAGAAAGGATGCCCTAGTTCACAGAACCAGCTTATCAGGTAAAAAAGTGGTGTTTGGTGGATGAACACAGAGCAAGAAGCTTACTCACATGCCGTGCAGAGGTGATGGCAACCAGGAACACAGTTTTGATGGTAAGAGGCCGTAAAGGACAGCTGTGGAGGTGATCAAATTGAGTGCGCATCAGATAAGTGCAGACACAATGGAGGTCCCATTAGGGCATCACAAACGGAGAAGGTCTTTTAAGAAGCGCATCACAACTAGTGATTTAAATGCGTTCAGTTGCTGCCACTCAATCCCCATGCATGAAGGTGGAGGTTGCCGAGGCTAGGGTAGAGAACCTAACCCTTCTGCTGTGACAGCAGATCCTCCAGGAGGGGCAGAATGATCTGAGGGCAGATACTTAAGCTCAGTCCTGAGCCACTAGGATGACTTAGGGAATGTCCACCCTAATTTTATGGTGAACTAGGGACAGGAATGGTATTGGCAGAAAGGCATACAGGAGTAACGGGTTCCACTTGCAGCTGAACAAGTCTCCAAATGAGACACTTTGGAAACTCCGAGGCGTCAGAAGTGCTGATATTGTGCGCTCTTGGCAGTGGTGAACAGATCAAGCCAAGTTTCTCACCGCTCACAGAAGAGACCTTCCTCCAACTCCAAAAGGAGATGCCATTTGTGATCCGCTAGGTGGAGGCAGCTGAGCTTGTTCGCCCTGGCATTCAATGATCCTGCCAGGTGGTTCGCCACCAGGAAAATTCCCTGGTGGTCCAGCCATATTTGGAGGTGCAAGGCCTCCTGGCACAAGGTCCATGACCTAATCCACCCTGTTTGTTGCAGTACCACCTGGCGGCTCTTAGCCCCAGAAGGTTGAAATGAAACCTGGACTCTGTCAGTGACCAGACGCCTAAAATCTCCACCTCTCCCACATGAATGCCCCATCTCTGAAGCAATGCATCGGTCATCACTGCCAGCTCTCTGCAGGAAAAGGAGAGGGGTCTGCCGCTGACCCAAGTGCGGTCCAGTAGCCACAAATGGAGATCTTTCACAGTCCCCTCCAAAATCTGGATGTGGTCTGAGAGGTCCTCTCGATGTTGGGGCCACTAGGACTTCAGATCCCACTGCAGAGCCTGCATCTGCCACCTGGCGTGCTCGACCAGAAGGCTGCAGTAGGCTATCAGCCTCAGATTCGACCTCAATGAAACCCATGACGAAGGCTGAAAGCTGAGGATCATAGCCTGAATGTCCGGGACTCTCTTTCCTGGGGAAAACCACGAAACTGAACCGTAGGCTTGAGTCCGGGAGACACTTGGGTTTGGGGAGTGCAGCTCTCCCGTCGGGGCATTGTTTCCCACAGATATGACACAAGTGAAAAGCACTTGCTCAACCCTCTTTTATCCTGGCTTCATCGCTTCCTGCACTGAAAGCATGCCTTGTTTAAACAAGCATTGGCAAACCCAATAGATTTCGCCTAATGCCATGTCATGGTGTTTTATTTTTTACTTTAAGTTATATTGAACAGCAGCGCAACTGCTCTGCAATATGCAAAACAAATTGACAAAGTCAATACAATTCACATAGGCGAAACCTACTGGCTATGCCAATGCTTTTTACCTACGTTGCATTTATTTTATTTATTTATTTTAAACGGTTCTGGGCTGAAATATTTTAAGCCTTTACAATAACAACTTTTGGGAAAATTATGTTTTAGTTCAACGAAATGTAATTATATCACCACTGCTAATTGGGAAATTGTGCAATGCTTTTAGGCAGTATTATGGCTCTGTAGCTCACTTAAATGCTCAAAACTCAATTTTTTGTGTGTTATTTCTTAACTCCGTGATCCATCAAATGAAGTGTTATTTGTGAGAACAACACTTCATGGGACTCTTTAAATGCAATAGAAGAAGTAACATCTTCTGAATGTGGCCAGTTACGGTTAAAAGAAGCACCTCTATCCTAGCACATGCTAAACCTAGTCTTCTTACAGTTATGGTTTGCCACAGAGTGCCTAATAGTTCTCATAGTGCCGAAAAACCTAAACTGTTCGATTTGTTATTGTAATTAGCACCTCTACAAAGCACAATTTGCCAATGGTGTGTCACTACAGCGCCTGTCTCAGACGTTTAAGTATTCAATCACAACGCACTTTGATATTTTTTCCAGAAAGCCTATTTTTAGTTCTCGCCTGGCGTTAGCAGCACGCATGCGCTGCACTTGCCATGCGAGGGCCTTTTGGAATAAATACGGATTCCAGATGTGCACGTGGACGGACAGAAGATGTGCACGCGGGGACTGGATGCTTTACTTATGGCGTGAGACGGACGCACGATTTTTCACACTGGCAACATCCGCGCAGCGTTTCTGGGGATTACATGTGACATAGATTTGCCGAGCGATTTGCTTTCACTGCGCTTGTTCTGCCTGCCGTGGCTTGCTCAGTTAGTAGTTGTAATCAGCTGTTCATTATGCGTTTTTGTCCGTGAAACCTAAAATTACTAGGATTTCAGTTGAAAGTGTTGCTTGAGTTGGATTTTAGGAGTACAAAAAAAGTAGTGTTTTAGAAAGTACGGCTCCAATGTGTGAGACTTTCTTAAATTCCGAGTGGTCACTGCCACCAGCTTAAATTGTGGTCCCACATTATTAAATTCAGAAGTGGCAAAACCAGTTGGTGGTAAGAAATAATATGAATCTTGAGGTAGCCGCGTATCTTAACCATAACACGCCAACCTTATTCTCCCTCTAGCAATAACGTTGACAGTTGATTCCTTACCTTCATTTGTTAAACCAGGAATGTCCGTGTGATTTCAAAAAAAGGACACAGCATGTATGTATCTAAACACTAATACACATTCAAAGCACCTGAGCTTCAGAACGCATAGTTGTTGATGCAACTTCCTGCTCCCCTGTGGCGTTGTCTCCAGGGTTGATTTGTGCTTCACAGTTTGCAACCATGTGTTGCATGAACCCCTGCACTGTAACCTGCCACCCCCACCCAGAACAGCTCCCGGAGTGACATCACGCCCACAACAGCCCTTCCTGTCAGAGGTGACTTCGCCTCCGTGATGTCCCTGCCCAGCCCGGCACCAGTGCCCTGGAGAGCTGGCGAGGCCCCGGGAGCGCAGGAGCAGAAGGAGGAGGAGGCGGGGCGGCAGAGGCCGGCTCCGGAGTGACCTGTCACCGCCACCACTTGCACTACACGGGCAGGCCATGGCGACGGGGGAGGAGAAGGCAATGGGGTGCCTCTGAGCCGGGGAGCTGCGGGTCGGCTCCTGGATCTCAGTGCTGCTGGAGCAAGTCATGAACGAGGCGCTGGTGATGAGCTTCCAGTGGGGGTGGCGGTGCTTCAGCAAGATCCTGCTGGAGAGCATTCAGAAAAGCCTGTGCGCCACGCATGCAGAGGACTCGCTCGGGGAGCTGGACTGCGGGACTCTGATGAGCAGCTAGAAGCTGGCCAGGCCCTAATCCAATTAAAGGGGCTGCTGCCTGACATGAATAACGAAGCGGCAGTGTGCGCAGGCACCCTAACCCCCCTCACCATTACAGCTGAGTGTGCAAGTCACAAGAGCGTGGGTCTCACTTAGTGACGGGCAAAATCTGAAATTGCACTTTCCAGTAGCATATTCGCTCCCATCTGTGCTTTGTACTGTACCCCTGAGAGATCCCTTTAAACTTATATTCGCCGGTAGCCCAATACTTTATTCTGAAACTTAATAAGGGCTATTAAAAAGGATTGGGGCGTTAAGAGCCATCAAATGTGAAATTTAATAAATCTTGTTAAAGAAGTACAACTTGTTATGATAAACGTAAAATTAGTCACTGTCAGACATTCTTTTATGGGATTTAGAGGGCGACTTTAAATATCGATCTATTACTTAAACAGTAAAATCATAAGTGAACTGGGCTTTATATTTATTCTGGACGTTTACTGGTTACGTGCACACTCCCGGTCCCAGGGGGGCGTCTCCCTGCGCGGAGAGCTGGTGGCGATCAGGGGGAGCTGGTGGGAGGCTGAGGCTTAGCTTCCTGTCGCCCTTTCGCCCTCCCTGCTTTGGGGACACTGCGTTGGCGCCTTTAGGGCTGTGACGAGCCTGGACTGCGCCAGCTTGTGGTTGTGCGGCTCCCGCGTTCTTCGGCCTGGGGCCTGGATTGAGCGGAGACCAGAGGGGATGGCGGCGGCAGCACGGGGGTCCTTTAGGCCCTCAGGAATTCGTCACAGCGGCTGCCACCATCCCATCTAGAACTGTGAGCCTTCCGGCGAGTGCCGCTTGCAGGCGCAGAGATCGGGGTTTCCCTGAGCTGGGGGAGATCCCAGAGACTACCTTGGATGTTTCCTGCTCCCCGCTGAGCTTCCTGTACCAGTCCCTGGCCCCCCAGTTTGATTTACTTGCCTGGTTTGCTCTTCCTGCTGGCCGGTGGCTGCCCTTGATGTTGGGGGGATGCTTAGTTGCCGGTGGGGGGGGCCTGCTTCTTGGACTGGGCATTGTAGTTGGTCGTGTTGGTCACTTTGCTGGACTGCATCATCCCGGTGCTCCGTGACCCAACCCCTGCTTGGAGGCTAACTGCTGTCATCTTGCCTGCTGCTGGTGGTGTCGAGCGGGGCGCCCTGGGCATCACTTGCCTGGCCTGAGCCTGGTCTGACAATTCTTGCTGTGGTGGGGTGAAGGCAGGGGCCGGGGCCTGCCTGCTTGTATTTGTAGGGCTTACACGGGCTTACACAGGCCTTTCCCGGGCTGAGAGGGGGCTGACAGGGGCTCCTGGTATCTTGAGTGATCCAGCGCAGCAGAGCTGTGGGGGTGGCCTGTTCGCTGACGTCCCCTGCTCGGCAATCCCTGGGTCTGCTGGTCCTGCTGGTTCTGCTAGTACTGCGGAGGGACTGGTCCTGCGGGGAGACTGTGTACCTCTGACGGAGCCTGGGGTGGAGGGGTGGATCTTTCCCGGGACAGGTGCTTTGCAGTAGCGGCGGGGGGACCTCCGTTGCCTGTTGGGTCTCCACGTCGGCTGTACCACATCTCCTCCAGTATGACGCGCACTAATAGAGTCAAGGATGCCCCGGGGTCAGCCCCGAAGGATAATTCGGTGGCGGCCTTGTGGGGCAAGATGGGCTCGTCAGCGGAGGGACAGGTGTCGGCCGGGGTGGACTCGCTCCCGGTGACACAGGCTTTTATGACCTCCTTCATGACTGAACTGAAATCTGAGATTGGCTCACACCGCACCGAAGTGCATTCCTGTGTCAGAGAGCTCCGGAGAGAGGTGGCGGACCTAGGGGGCCGGGTTGACAGCTTGGAGAAGACACTGGACGCCCGGACGGAAGACCAGGAGCAGCTATGGCAACGCCTGGCTGTTCTGGAAGACCAACATATAGAGCTGCAGCTGAAGCAAGAGGATTTGGAGAATAGAAGTCGCCGGAATAACCTCCGCATCCGGGGGGGTCCCTCTTGGTGCAGAAGGGAAGGACATCCTGACGTATGTGGTGCAGTTGCTGCATGAAGTATGGGGTGACGACGACGCCTCTCCCCCGGCCATGGATCGGGCCCACCGGGTCACTGGGCCTGCGGGCAGACCGGGCCTTCTTCCGGATATATTAACCAGGGTCCATTTCTTCACAGAAAAAGAAGCTATCCTAGGGGCGGCACAGGCCAAACAGGACCTCACGTATGAGGGACATAGAATTCAGATTTTCCAGGATCTGGCCTCCACTACCCTTCGGCGCCATCGTGCCTTCAAACCAGTGACTGATAAGTTGCGGAGCCTCAATATCTCCTATCAGTGGGGTCACCCCTTTGCGCTTATCTTTACCTGGGAGTCTCGGCGAAGGGTGATCCGGTCCTACAGGGATGCGGCGCAGTGGCTTCGACTCCCCGACTCACGGTCCGACAGCCCCGCGCGCCCTTCCTCCTCTGCAAGGGTTCCTGCTGCTTGCCTTTAAAAAGAGGGAATGAGCATGTCTGGCCCTGCAGGAGAAAAGATTGTCCAGGAGAAGAAGTTCAGCCATCTTCCTGGAGTGCAGAGCTGTGAAGAGCTGTGTGTGCTTGTTACCGGGGTATCACCGTCTCCAATCTGAGCTGTGAGGGATCAACTAGCATCTCTGCTGGGTTCATCTGGTGAACTGGGTCTAGTGTGACATACACCCAGAGTGACAGCGTGCCGTCCAGCATCACCAGATTGTGACCTGTTCTGCTGCTGCCCACTACTCCCTCCCACACCATACTGCAAGGCCTGAAAACATCATCGTAAAGGAGGACCCTTCACCGACCTTAAGATGAGTGACTACTGCGGAGGCTTGCTGTGCTGGTGGTTCCCAGCAGCAAGATCTGAGAGTTGTTGCACAGCTGACTTTTGAATCCACTCCTGCTCACTGTGGTGCAGACTGTGCTTCAACGAAGGGCACACCACCCAACCGCCATGCCATACCACGTCCCAGTGGATATTTAACATGAAGCCTTTCATGAAATACTGAGAGACTGTCTTGATATTATAAGGATACATCTGTATGTCTGAGGGCTTAACAATTGCCAATGTAAACTTTTTTCCAGATACAAACTGGACTGACCTAATGGTTCCCACACCTAATATTTGCTCGCAGAAGCCTGATAGAGAACTCACAGGTGTGCTTGATTTCCCCCTCATAATTGTTGCTTTGCTTACAACAGTAGTGTGGGAACTATATCAATTGTGTTTAAACACTCTATTTGTTGTGGGGACTAAAGAAATTGGCTAGAGCCCCATAGCTGTATTAAATAGAAGCCTGTATATGAACCCACATTACTCTATGTAGTGTCTCATTTTGCTGGGCTATTAAAGTACTTAATTTTTTACTAAGATAAGCATTGGGCTAGATAGTTACTGTGCCTGTTTTTTTTAGCTGTTTTAGTTCTTTGGGCACCATTACGATCTCGCTGGGAAAGCCCTACGGCCGCCTCGGGCCCGTACAGCTTTCCGAACGACTCGGGCTCCGAGTGACCGAGTACGATACAATTGCGCAATGACGGACTCGGGTCACTCGGAGTCCCATTGAAGTCTATGGGAGCCTGTTGTACATGGCATGCGTAGGCTTCCATAGAGAAACAAGCATTTGCAATGCAATAGGTATCGAATTTGTGAGAGTTTAAGCTATTAGCATTGCAAATGAAAATGCCTTTTATTTAGGTTTTAAAACCAAAACCTAAATAAAAGACATTGTCATTTACAAGCACAATAGCTCAAACTAGCGTAAATGCGAGACCTATTGCATTGCAAATGCTTGTTAAAAGATAGTTTACCTTTTTCTATTAAGTTCACAAACATCGGTTTTGAGCGCACTAACTATAAAAGGGTTAACGAAAAAGTACATACCGGTTTATGAACCCGGTACTTAAGTTTCATGAACCTCACGCCTCAATCACTATTTTGTTTGGTGTAAAAATAACAATTTCCACCCCCATGGTGCGCACCCTCGTACCTCCATGCTTAGAGTGTCTAATTTGCACCTACATGCCACAGCAAATGTCTTCACACTGACGTTCTTGTGATTTAACCATAACTAGACCTACTATTACGGCAACGTTGCAGGCGAGTCCAGAGGAAATCCCATTTGCTCACTTTGGCAGAGATTATGTAATTTACTTTTTTGAAAGTTATTCCAAATTTGGGGCAGATTTGCAGGAAACCAAAAGTTATTAAGGAAAATGCATTTTTTGGACGTCCATAGGATATTCAACTACTGGTCAGATTCACGTGAAACTTAGTAAAAAACAGAATTGTGGCAGAATAATCATTTTGTAGGTCGATGTAAAGCTGTTCAGTACACTTCAAAATATTTGCAACTTTTCAAAAAACCTGCCTTGAAAGGGCAATTTAAAGGGTTTAAATACAAAATAACATCAATCTGTATGTACTCTCTATAAAGTTTGTTTAGAAAAAAAAATCTGTATGTACTCTGCACACACTCCAGGCGTAATGTACATGCCTCAGATGCAATGTGGTGAACCGTTTCACTAATGCGTTGTGAGACTGCGGACCTGATTCACAAAAGGCCTCCGTACTCCTTGCAGAGTCTCCACTCTCGGGCCGGAGTCTCTGCACTTGGGGCAGAATCTCCACGCCCGGCGGAATCTCCAATCTCGGGCCGGAGTCTTCGCGCTCGGGGCAGAATCGCCACACTCGGGGCGGAATCTCCACTCTCGGTGCGGAATCTCCACACTCGGGGCGGAAACTCCACTCTCGGTGCAGAATCTCCACTCTCGGGCTGAAGTCACCGCACTCGGGCGAACTCTCTACACTTGGGGCAGAATCTACACTCTCGGAGCAGAATCTCCACGCTCGGGCTGGAGCCTCTGCACTTGGGGCGGAATCTCCACTCTCGGGGCAGAATCTCCACTCTGTAAACTTACTGGAGTCCACGAACCCCGCCGTGATGGTTTAGACTCTGTGAAGTTTGCAAACTTAAAAATAAATAGTAAAGTAAAAATTCCCAGCAGATTTCTCTGCCATTTTTCCTCAAACAATGGCTGCTCATGGCCATAAACTTTAAACAAAATATCTCAGAATGGGCAACCTAGTGCAGTGAATTGTTACATGAACCAGGCATGAAACGCTCATTGGGCTCAAAGTGCTTCAGCCTCCCCCATCGTGTGTGTCAGCCCGGGCTGAGACAGCTTCCCGGGTACACACACAGCCGCACCCGAGTACTTCACAAGTCTTTAAAAGACCATTTACTTGCTAACGAGGCTTTGTTGTGTTTTCACCCCTTCTTAGAGCCTCTACATCTCCACTCTGCATATTGCTGGAAGAATCAGCCCCCCCCCCCGAAATTTTTAGTAGCCTCCCCCCCTGAAATTTGGCTCTAGTTGTGCCTCTGACATGGACTATGATAATAATGAACACCATAAAGTGACTTGCAGAGCTACTCACAATTGCCAGCTCGCTGAACGTCATACACTGCGCACATCTCTCTCACACCTCTGCATTCATGACACTGCTAAGGGCTGCGTACTATAACACTATAACCACACCTAGGAAAGACTTTCCAGCATAGGATCAAAACAAAAGACAACACACTTCCAACTACACACTCTATATGGGGTAGTGTGCTACGCATGTAAGCTAACACTTCAGAGCCCCACATAGGGATAGTAAGTACTATATAAATGTTGCAATACAATACATTACTGAAAAGTTAGTGCAACTAAAAGGCATGATGAGACACAGTCTTAAAGACGAGTGTGTTGTTATGTTATTTACTTTTATAAGGCGCTCAGCTACCCAAGGGTTTCCCAGCGCCGCCTGAGGGAAGTCAAAATAATCAAAAGAGAGATGGAAGACCTATTGATTAAAAAGCCAGGTTTTCAACATCTTACAAAAGTGCACAAAACTGGACTCGTTCCTCAAAGACAGAGGAAGAGAATTCCACAAAGTAGGACCCAAAAAGGAAAAAGATCGCCCGCCTACCCTGGATAATCTATATCTCGGAACCGAGAATTATGTGGTTGGCTGAGCGGAGAGGGTGAGAGGGGACATACAGTTGACCAATGGAACTCAGATATTGGGGGTCTTGCCTGTTTTAATCCTGTGCATATAAGTTAATGTCTTAAATTTAATGCAATTTTCCACTTTCAACCAGTGGAGATCGCGCAAGGAACTGGAGACAGATGTAGTTTTTGGAATCCGGCAGAGCAGTTTTTGGAATCCGGCAGAGCAGGCGAGCAGCAGCATTTTGAACGACTTGCAACTTACAAATGACCTCCTTATTGGCTCCAAGAAAAAAGATGTTGCCGTAGTCCAGGCGAGTGGTGACCAAGGCCTGGACTACCGTTCTTTTTGTGGAGTCCCGCAACATCCATAAAAAAAATTTGAGCCATCTAAGTATGGAAAAGCATGTTGCAGCCACCTTTATTGCTTGAGGCTTCATCGAGAGGTGGTCATCGATGATGAATCCCAGATTACCGGCATGGTTAGTAGGCTGTGTTTAGTGTGGGTGTGTCTAGGGCAGTGGACTTCAAACATTTTAGTCCAGAACCCCTTACAACCCGCCTCCCCCGTGACAGAAAGAAATCATCAGAGCCCCAGCTCAAAAATTTACACAATTATTCTATTACACTGGCAATGTTTAAATATGTCTAGACTTATTTTAACATTGAAGCCAAGTTCTGTTAGCGTTTTAAAAATACAATCAAATACATGACTGTCAAACATATTATTCTGGTCGGGCAGGCCTTACTAACATGTAAAAGTATCGACAAGGTGATTATTAGAAATGATGTGGGGGTTTCAAAGAATATTTGGAGTCCCTTCCTTTTTGACATCTTCTTCCAGCCAGGATACAAATGACAAAAGATGTTCGTGATGGTCCATTACAGAGCGGCTTACTGCACGTAAAAATGAAGCACAGGTATCAGCATAATGCTTCTTTCAGCTAGAGCCTGGTGCCCCCCTTGGGATCACTTCAGGCCAAGCTAGGGAGGGCCGCCCCTCAGTTTGAAGACCCCCTGGCCTAGACAGACGTCCCCATGCACATGGAGGATCAATGAACAGAGTGTAGTCTGCTAGAGCCGGTCATCCATCTCATGTGGACCCGGACAACCACTTTAAATGGGTCTGGAGAGGTCTTGCTTGACATGTGACAGGGCACTTTAGAATTTTGTATACAGTAAGTGCCAGCCGCCTATGGGCCCTGGTGTGTCTTGCGATATATTTCCATTTTGCAGGAATACCTCCACCCTGTACTGATGAATCGCAGCCGGGAGGGGGGAGTCCGGTTTCTCCATGCTCTGCCGCATCAGGGACTAATTCTGTAAAGGGAAGGCAGTCTCCTCCAATACCACCTGAGCAGTACACCCCCCTTACATCAGTTGATCACACGACTGAAAATACTGGGGGTCTATGCAGTTGCCTCCAATCACAGATTGGAAAATTCTGCCCAAGAGCACACACATCCTACCTGCCGAAGTGAGTCCAGTGTACCAGCAGCAGTCAGATGCCATGCCCACCTGGTCCGCCATCGGTCCCACAGCTACTGCCTTCCCCTCTCTCTGGCACACACCATATCAGCCCTGTCCCACAGACAGCGCGCGCGCTGCTTCCTCATTCTCGCTGCGCCTCCGTACAGGCTTCTTCCCTTTTGAGTGACAGGTCGCCCCATCCCGATGACAGCTGTCATCAGAGCCGGGTCAGACCATCCCAGAATCGTGGGGATTCAGCTCGCTCATGTCGAGAATAATTCCAGGTTTCACTAGAGATTCTGCGAGGGCACCCCTTGGCTGAGCACGGTTTTAATGGACGACCCAACCACGAAACCGCGTGCTGCATCCAGTCCGGAGCCGACTAGCCTCCCGAGTCATTTCATGCCCCCCACAGTCACTCCATCCTTGCATCCTGGAGTAAAGCCTCACATCCGGGGCAATGGGGACTCCTAATTAACGTGAGGCAAGTTTAGTTCGCTTCACAACAAGCCTCTACCAACGCTGCACACGATCTGCCATAACGCCGCACGTGCGCTGCGCTACAGCTCCAGGTCAGCTGTACGCACACTGCACCTGAGCTGCACCCACACTGCATGTGAGCTGCACCCACACTGCATCTGAGCTGCACCCACACTGCATCTGAGCTGCACCTGTGCTGCGTTACCGCTCCAGGTGAGATGCGCCAACTGTGCATTTATGCTGCGCCGATGCGCGGGGGAGAGAGGGAATGTATCCCCGTAAACACTGTATATTTATTTTAGGGGAGATTACGCAATTCTCTCCTACCAGGACACCGGCAGGGCATGATGTTGCCTTCTCCGTGAATACGGGCCTTCCAAGTGATGCGCACTGACCACCGAGCGGATTCAGTTAAAATCTCCCTATGGAGCAGAGCATGGCCGTACAGAGCATGGCCGTACAGAGCATGGCCGTACAGGGCGGCGCGCGTGAACACGCTGCGTTCTGCCAATGTTAGGCCGTGGAGCGGCGGTGTGGGAACACCAGGTGTGGGGGCGCCGCAAGTCTGCAGGCAGCAGTGAGAGTGAAAACATGAAGGGAAAGTGTTTAACTGCAGTCCGAAGGGGAGACTGGAATGGAACTGGGACTGCTCCCCGAATAAAGATGGGATGGGGTATCGCCTGCGCAGTGCTAAAAAAAAAAGTGGTTTGAGGAGGGGAATGACTGAGGCGTGAGTATGTATAATCAGCGTTGGCAGTCAAGAGTCGAAATGCCTTAAAAAAGTATGAGTGCTGTAATCTTAAGAGCAGAGGGGGCGGGGCAAAAGGTGTGACTAAAAAGAACGAAATATTCAATTCTATAACTATTTTTGTTGGTCTTTCGCCTTCAAGTGACTGCAGAGAAAACAACGCGCGCTCTGAATAAAAGAGAAACGCAAGCCAAATGAACCAGCTCGAAATAGACAGGCTGCCACGAAACGCACGGAAAGATTTAGGCTCAACATAAAAAAAAAGTGCTTTCAAAATAGTAATACACGGACTATACCTAATGCACACGTTTTTTAAATAACTATCCAATAAAAACGCGCCCCGCGGTTCAGCTGGTAACACCCTTACAATACATCTCAAAAAGAATACATCTTTGCTATCACCAAGCTCGTTGTGAAGGAGCAATGTGAGAGGGTGTAGGACATACGGTGTGACGCTCGTTGTGAAGGAGCAATGTGATGTGAAGGCGCCTGCCGTGGAAAGCGGGGTGCCAGCAGAGACTTCAACGAACGGCGTAGGAAGTTCAAGGGTCGGGTACACGCGGTGCCCGTGACATCCAAAAATGGTGTCCGCGGCAGCTGGCAGTAAGGGGTGATGCAGGTGTGATGTCTCGCGTCTGTCTGAGACTGCTGCTATGCCTATGCTGACAGTAGGAGACTGCTTAAGACTGCTCACTGCAGGGGATGAGGATGAGACGGCAGTGACAGGGATGCCAGCGGCTGGTGCCAGGAATTCGCGTGCACGAGCAGTGTGGGGGTTAGTGCACGAACGCGCAGGTCCCCGGGTGCTGATGTAACCACAGTGCCAATGTTGGTTTAGTTGGCAGGTGTGCTCTTGTGTCTCCGTTCCACCACCAACAAAGATAGAGGGTGCTCACAGTACACTAATCTACCATTCTAAGCGCTATGTAAAGACCCTGGGCTGCTGGCAGGGCTGGGCTTCAAGGAGCTCTGGTTTTCTCGTGGAAGTTTTCAGCAGGGTGATTGCAATCTGCTCGAGTCTTGCATCAGCCAAAGCTCTGCGAGGGGTTATCTGAGGTACAGATATAAATACCAAGAGACAGACGGGGTCTAAGGCCCAACCACTTCCCCTTACATTACAGTGGCGGTGGCCCCCCTGGCAGAGTGCCGCACTCCCCGTTTGTGGTGTGTTTGTATATGGTACCAGAGCCCGGCAAAGCACGGTCACCTCACCCGCCTGCTAACGTGTACGCAGGGGCATAAAATACGTCCAGCATCTCTGGTGAAAGGGCCGGATATGAGATGGGTGTGTGGAAAGTTTCTGTGCGCGTGCATGGCCACTGCCATGTCCAGTGGCGTAAGGCAAAATGACCCCCGACCCCCCCCCCCCTCCCACCGGAGAAATAGCCCCAGACTTTCATATCTCACATAAACTCGCTTGTAGTGTTGAATGTCCCCCTGCGCTGTAGGGTCTTACTTAACATTACGCCCTGCCCAGGCCCCGCACAGTGAGACAGTGCGTGGCGGCGGCGCCTGCGGGTGTGTGGGACACAGCGGCTGCTAAGGACTCCACAAAGAGCAGCTCGACGGCCAGAAGCTGCCCGGCCTGCGCTCTGCTCAGGCGGCCCTGTCTGTATGTCCGCTGTGTCTCTTTATTTATTTAATTTATTTATTTTATTTAGAGGTTTGTAAAGCACGCAGCTACCTCCAACGGAGGTGTCCTGGCGCTGAAGACAATATCTCGTGAGGTTCAGAGAAGTTCAGGGGGGAAAGATAGGGCTAGATCAGGGAGAAGAGCCAGGTCTTGTTTCTTCCGAAACAGAGGCTCGGAAGTCAGGAGTCTCAGTTCTGTTGGAAGGTGATTCCACAGTCTGGAGGTGGCTACCGCAAAGGCTCTTCCTCCCGTTCGCGCTAGACGAAAACGGGGGCAGGTCATTAAGCGAAGATGGTTAGATCTGAGATTTCGGGATGCTTGTGAGATCTTCAGTCTGTGTCTCAGGTAGGCGGGGCCTCGACCATTAAGAGCTCTAAAAGCAAGGGTCAGTGATTTGAACTGGATACGTAATCTCACTGGGAGCCAATGGAGTTTGATCAGATGGGGTGTAATGGAGTGATGGTAAGGGACGTTACAGATCAGCCTAGCAACTGAATTCTGTACTGTCTGTAGTCGACTTAAGAGGTACGCCGGGGCTCCAACGTACAGACTATTTGCGTAGTCCAAATGGGAGGTAATGAGGGCGTGGACTACTGTCTTACGTGAGTCTAATGGCAAGAAAGGGATGATTTTTTTGATCATACGGAGCTTTCCAAAACAAGACGCTGTAACTTTGTTAATTTGGGTTTTACAAGAGAGGGCAGTGTCGAAATGGAAGCCGAGATTGCGGGCAGCTTGGACACGTACAGGGGGAGGGTCTAGATTAGCCGGCCACCAGAGGCTGGAAGGGATGGGGGATTTCTGGTTAAAAAACAAGACTTCCGTCTTATCTGTATTCAGTTTTAAATTGTTTGAGGACATCCATGCGGCTATATCCACCATGCAGTGGCGAAAGTTAAGCAAAGAGCTTTCAGAATGATCTTTGAAGGAAAACACTAGCTGAGTGTCATCAGCATAGAAGATCACTCTGAGGCCCCGTGATTCCACCACTTTTGCCAGAGGCTTCAGGTATACATTGAACAGGAGCAGACTAAGGGCAGATCCCTGTGGTACTCCCCATGTCAATGGTTTCTTGGTGGAAAAGAAGGAGCCCAGCATCACTTGTTGGAATCTTTCCGTGAGGAATGATTTGACCCAGGCGAGAGGGGTCCCACCAACTCCCACCTCTTGCAAGCGTGTGAGTAGTGTTTCATGGGAGATGGTGTTGAATACAGCGGATATGTCGAGGAGGACCAGCATGGCCTCCTCTCCTCTATCAGTGCACTCACGAATCGACTCGGACACCTCTAATAGGGCTGATTCGATGCTGAAGTCCGGCCTGAATCCTGACTGAGAGTCATGGAACAGCGAATTTGACTCAAGATAGATGGACAGCTGTTCTTGTACCGCCTTCTCGAGCACTTTGGCTGGCTTGGGTAGGAGTGAAATCAGTCGATAGTTGCTCAAACATGTTGGATCGATACCGGCTTTTTTTTGAATGGGGATTAACACCGCATGTTTCCATGCGGAGGGGACGACACCTGAATATAGGGAGGAGTTCCAGATTTCAAGCAGAGGGTTAATAACTAGCGGGGCTATCTCATTCAGGATCAGGGCCGGGGCTGGATCAAGAGGAGAGCCTGATCTGCATTTTAAAAATAGATTCAGGGCATACTCCTTGGTGAGTGGTTTAAAAGCAGTAAATGAATTAGTGCAAGTGGTGTCAGGATCTAAGGCGATTTCAGTACGATTCTGAAGGATTGTTGCTGTAATATTGGCAATTTTTTCCGCAAAGAAATCAGATAGGCCTTCGCTAAGTGCTTGGGAGGGGGTGACGGGAGCGGACAGAGCAGTGGGATTGGTAAACTCTTTGACGATGTTGAAGAGGGCCTTTGTAGAGTTTTTTTTTTTTATAAACTTTATTTGTAGTTTTTGAACAGTTATGGAACAAACCAAGTTACAGTACCAGCAATATCAAAGGATCAATGACCATAGGAGGTACGCAGTCCAAAGTCCAATCATGTAGTGAACTCAACCTATGCCCTTGCGGGACCCATGAAATAATTCAGGCAGGGGCAACAGCGGGAAGGAGACAGACAAATGAGTAAGCAGACCCAGCAAAATAAAACAGGCATTCCATCAACGCAATGCATGTAAAACCCCTCCATGTACTAAGCCCCGTTTCCCACCAAACCTCCAGGGAGCCCGCTCAAACCCTATCAGACAGGAGTGCACAGCCACATTACCGGCAAAGGCAGCCGCACCACTCACTCCTCAGTGGCAGTTCCCGCCGCACCCAGTACAGGGGCCCCCCCTACGGGATCCTGCGCCAGGAGGTACCCCACCAACGGTCCCCACACATCTCTGGGCCGTGAGGCTCGTGGCAATAGCTCAGCGTAAGTGGTGCTTTGCTCCTGACAAAACGTCATGTCCGCCAGCCACTCCTTGAATTTCGGGGCCCGGCCCCTACCCCATCTGCAGGCCATTCTTCGCTTCGCCAGGAGCATTGCGATGGCAACATATTTTTTATGGGCTGGGGGAATATGAGCCGTATGTCCCAAGAGCGCAAGCAACGGGTCTCCGTCTAGCTGAATCCCGATCATACTACCAAGCGCCGTGAACACCTGCTCCCAATAGCCCCGCACCACAGCGCAGCTCCAGGCAAGATGCAGAAAGCCCGCCCCCGCCTGGCCACATCTCCCACAGCGATCATCGTCAGCCAGCCCAAAGCGTAGCTTCCTGACCGGTGTATAGTAAATCTGATGCAGGAATTTAAAATGTATGACCCGGAACCTACTGCTAGCCGATATTTGTGCCGTCTGGCGACAGCAGTATCGCCATTGTTCATCCGTGAGGTCACTTCCCAACTCCCCCTCCCATCGGTTCCGGGACGAGTTGCACTCTCCTGTGTCTCGCTCGCGCACGGAGGCGTATAATCTGGACACCAAATGCCCCCCGTCCACCACGCCCAAAAGCAGATGCAACGGTGCGAAACACTCTGGCTCGCAGGGGAAAGAGGGAAGTAACGAACGCATACCCTGCCGCAACCGCACGTAAAGAAAGACATCGAGCGGCGTGCCCGCCGCGCCCTGTAAAAAGTGTTCAGCAGTGCGAAAGGTCCCTTCTCGGAAGAGGTCCCCCCAAGTCGCGACCCCCGCTCTGGTGCAGAGATCCTGAAACCCCTTTTCCTGTAGCAATGTCAGACTCGGATGATACGTGAGTGGCAACCTGGGGGAGTATAGGAACGGGGCTCCCACGAGGGCTGCCAGACGTCGCCACGCCTCCACCGTACCGGTGATCGTGGTGGATGCCACAACAGGCGCTTCCTTATAGCCGTGTATGAGGCCAGTAAGGGGGATGGGGTCGGCCAGCCAGGCCTCTACTGCTATCTGTGGCATATACCGCGGGGGACGCATCCAATAGTAAGCATAATGTGCCTGAGCACATAAATAGTATAATTCGAGGTCCGGGACATCAAATCCTCCCTGAGAATACGGCCTGGTGAGGATAGACCACTTCAGACGTGACCGCTTGCCGCCCCATACTAATCGTATCAGTTCCGAACGCAGCGTGGCGAAAAAAACCCGCCCAGGGTAATAGGGAATGTTGAGGAAAAGGTACAGGAATTGCGGGAGTACCTTCATTTTAATGAGCGACACGCGGCCCGCCATTGATAATGGCAGCGCAATCCACCTCATGACATTGGTCTTAAGCCGCTCCACAGCCGTGCCGTAATTCGCCCTAATGATCTCGTCCCTGTCACGGGTAACTTGAATTCCCAGGTACCGAAAATCTTCCTGGCACCACTCCAGCGGGAAATCAAGTGGGAAGGGGGTCACCGCCGCTGTGAGCGGGAACACCATAGATTTTCCCCAGTTAATGCCCACTCCGGAGAGTCGTCCAGATCGGATAAACTCCCGCAATATGGGGTTAATATTGTCTTGCGGGTCCCTGATGTATAATGTTATATCATCCGCATAAAGCGAGATCAATATTTGCCGCAGGCTGCAGCGGAACGCCTTGTCATTGTGCACCTGTCGGAGCCTAGCAGCTAATGGTTCCACAGCAAGTGCAAATAACAGGGGTGACAGCGGGCACCCCTGTCGGGTACCCCGCGAGATCGGTATCTGTGGGGATAGATGCCCACTGATAAGCACACGGGCCGTCGGCTGATTATACAGCAAATGCAACCAGGATAGAAAAAGCTGAGGGAAACCCATCCGTCGGAGGACACCGAACAGGTAGTCCCACTCCACTGAGTCAAACGCCTTTGTGGCATCAAGGAACACAGCGGCGAGCGGGAACTCCTGATCCACCATCTGCACCAGGGAAAAGTTCGTCCGGAGATTATGGGAGGTTGACCTCCCGGGCACGAACCCCGCTTGATCCGGCAGGACAAGCATGTCCATCAATAACGTAAGGCGATTCGCCAGCACCTTAGCCAGGATTTTGGCATCGCAATTAATTAGTGAGAGTGGCCTATAAGAGTCGCAGGAGTCTGGGGCCTTTCCGGGCTTCAGCAACGAGGTGACCACCGCCTCCCTCATTGACGGCGGCAGCACACCCACCTCTAGGGATTCCGCATACACCTCCCGGAGGACTGGTGCCATCACATCAATGTAACTCTTATAAAACTCTGCCGGTAGTCCGTCGGAACCCGGCGCCTTCCCATTTTGCAGCTGCATGATCGCCTCCCGCACCTCGTCGAGCTCGAACGGGTGACACAAAAACTCACGCTGTGCATCCCCCAACCATCCCAAGGCCACATCTTCCAAGAAATCAGCCATCTCGAGTGTCCCCGATCCTCGAGACGTGTAGAGCGTGCGGTAGTGGTCCACAAACGTGTCAAGTATTGCGCGTGAATCCCTGTGAACCGCGCCATCCGAGCTATGTACTTCTAATATGTGGGCACCAAAACGAGGGGGGCGCGTCGCCTCCGCGAGAGCTTTCCCGGGGCGCTCTCCCTCTCCGTATCTGCGGGCCACCCAGTACTTCCCACGGAACTTCAGCTCGCGCTGCGCTTCAGCCTCGTATTTAGTGAGCGTTTCTCGGAACGCACCATGCGCTGCCTCCGCCTGTCCCTGACCCATCCGGCCCTCTAATTCTTTCAGTTCTTGCTCCAGGCGACTGAGAGTACGCTGTATGTCTTTGAGCACTCCACAGCTCTTAGAGAGACAATAGCCACGTATCGTCACCTTAAAGGCCTCCCATATCACCTCTACACTGCTGACCGAATCTTTATTCCGTGCGAAGAAATCTAGTATCTCCTCCTCGAGTTCCATCTGAAATACGGCATCTAGCAGCGCGGTGGGCTGCAATCGCCAGCGTGGTCTAGGAGCAGTATACCCTGGCAGTGTAAGCGATAGCTTTACCGGACAGTGGTCCGAGTACGTTCTGGCCAAGTGCGAGGTTTCTCGGATGCCCGAGGCCAGTCCTCGGGATAGCAGACAATAGTCAATTCTCGCCCAGCTGCCCAAGTGGGACGTAAAATGCGAGCCCTCCCTCCCCAGGGGATGTGTATATCGCCACCCATCAATCAACCCCTCCTCTTCAAGTATGCCAGACAACGCCTCCCTGGACTTAGTGTAGTGGTGCGGCATGGGGTGAGAGCGATCCCGAGCTGGCCGGAGGGCAACGTTGAAATCTCCCCCCCATATTATGTGTGCAGAACCAATCGTCATTATCTTGCCCCATATATCATGAAAGAAGTCTGGGCTATCAGCATTCGGACCATAACAATTAGCTATCGTAATAGAGTCCTCTCCTAACCTGCCCCAGGCAATCACATAGCGGCCCTGTGGGTCTGAGATCGTGCCTGCTATCTCGCAGCGCAGCTGTTTCTTAAAAAGGATCGCCACCCCGCGGGCATATGAGGAGTAGGAGGAAAACATCCGATGCGCTGCCCATTTGCATGCAAACGTGCTAACCACCCCTGGGTCTAGATGGGTCTCCTGTAACAATGCCACTTGAATCTTCTGTCTGTCTAGGTATGCCAAAATCTTCCTGCGTTTCCTCGGGTCCCCCAATCCCCGCACATTCCACGTCATTATGTTAATCACATCGTCACCCTCCCGAGCCATCGGTGTTGCAAATACACATACCAGTCCCGCATATTGAGTCCCTGCACACCTCCTCTGTCACTCCACAATTGCTGCCTGGATACTGAACCCCCGTGAACATCCCTCCCACCTCCCACTGAAGCAGCCCCAACTTGCCAGAATCCCCAGTCCCTCCCCCCACCCGCAAAACAACGAAAACTTCAATACTGTTAGGTTTACCCATATTTAAGTGAGTCAATGGGTGCTACCCGCTGGGGTGCAACCTCTAGGTGGCGAACCGGGTATCCCCTCCCCCTAAGCCCGCTGATGGATAGTGGGGCAAGCCCTATGCGGGTCAGGAGAGGGTGTCCGGCGCAGTTCCAAATGTTCCGCCCACTGGCGCGGGCCTTTCCAAGCCCTTTATATCAGCAGGCTAGTCAGAATTTGCTTTGCAAGGCCCACTAGCAATCCGCCACTCCCTCCCGGCCATCCTGCTCACCGTCTCTTGGCCAGGGCACCTCTGGCAGCGATATATGTCAGTCTTGGGAGGCTGGTCTGCCCGAGGCGGGCAGCGAATCAGAGCAGTCGCCGGAACGCCGGAGCTGTTTAAGGAAGTCTTCCACCTGCTGCGGGTTAGTGAAGAATCTCTGTTTGCCCTGATGGGTAACCCGGAGGCGTGCCGGGTACAACAAAGCATAGTCCACCTGCGCCTGACGCAGCTTATTTTTCACCACCATGAATTTGCGCCTGTCCTCCTGTACTGCAGCCGTGAAGTCCGGGTAGATGGAGAAGGAGACCCCATCGTATTGGAGCTGTTGCTTACTTCTCGCTACTCGTAGTATTGTGTCCCGGTCTCTGTAATTAAGAAGTCGGGCAATGATGGGGCGAGGCGTGCTCCCCGGCGGAGGGCGGGGGCCCAGGGACCGATGAGCTCGCTCCACGATGAACTGGGAAGAGAGCTGTTCCTTCCCAACGGTTGCAATCAACATCCTCTCCACATAATCCTCTAAGCGGCCCGTGTTTGTGGACTCTGGTAGTCCAAGAACGCGGATGTTATTACGTCGACTTCTCGCTTCTAAGTCTTCGTTCTTGGCTGCAATTAGTTTTAGAAGCTTGTCCATTTGTGCAACCTGCGCCGAGACCCGAGTGGTGGTATCCTCTGTATCTGAAATGCGACGTTCCGTCTCGCGGATGCGATCTTCATGTTTGTCGAGCTTTTGTACGATGGCGTCCATCCGGGTAGACATGCCATCCATTTTCTCCCCCATGGTGGCAAAGCCCTGCCTGACCTCCCGGAGAAGCGACGTCAGCTCCCCCGCACTCTCCGCAGGTCCAGCAGCCTGATCCGAGTCGGCCATCTCCACCCTCTCGGCCGGAGGGGCACGGCCCGTCTTCTTCGCCTCAAAGGTGAGGCGGGATTGTCGAGCATCGGCCTTCCCCATCACCAGGCGCCGCCAGAGGGACGATATCTAGCGCTGCGCGGAAAGTCACCAACTGTAGCCTCAGTCGCTGTTCTCCGCCGCCCCGGACCTTCCAAGGCTCCAGTCCGCCTCCACACTCAAATCCAGTCTCGTGTTCTCCGCACCGGTGCACCGTCCCCCTCGTTCTCGGAGTCAGTAGAGGCGCAGAGGGAGCCGCGCCAAGGGTCCACCGGCACTGCGCGGTCGCCGTCGCGAAATGTCACACCACTGGCGATGGGTGATAGCACAAACACAGTACTCCGCTCGTTCTCTGTCCAGTGGCCTCAAAAAGATTATCATTCCCAGTCCTCCGGGGGAGGTTTCTGGAGCTCAACCTCCCACGACCGGTGCGGCCGATCCCGCGCCCCAGCGCTATCTCTCATGTGGCTATGGAGGAAAGGCACCGGGAGGGAGGCCTCAAAGCAGGTCGCGGCACACTCCCCTCTCCCGCTGCACTCGGGGGGTTCCTCCCAGCTCTCGTACCAGGCCCACGGCGAGCGGGGGGGAGCAGTGGGTAAGTCTCACCTAGCTAACCCCAAGGCAGGCAGCTTCCTTCGTGGGGCCCTGCTCCGATGCGGTAGTCAGCCCCTGATTCCCGCCGTCAGCACCTCTGGGGCCTCCGTTGCCCAGCAGCAACGGCCGCACTCACCCGACCTCCGGTGATGCTCGCCCTGCCCAGCGCAGCCAAAGGGCACCACCGCCTAACTCCTTCCGGCGGCACCTGCTGGCGTCTCGGGTCCCCCAGATCGCGTCTACCAGCCGTCCGCCACCGGGAATCCACAGCACGTCACACTTCGGCCCAGCGGCCTGCGCGCCTCGTGGGAAGCCGCGGGCTCCCGTAGATCATCGACCGGGCAGCACCACCTCCGCAACTTTCTCCACTGCAGCCGTCCGGCGGAGACCACCTCCACTCGGCAACCGGAGCTCTCTCGGCCGTCAGAAGTGGCCTTCGGGTATGTGGACAGTGTTGGGGCATGCAGCCCTTGCAGGCAGGTCGCGTGGATCGCCGTGGGGCAGGATAATTTTCGGATCAGCGCGCCGGACGGCAGGAGCCTCACAAATGTGCGGCCATCTTGCATGATGCCACCTAGCGCCCCCCCCCGGCCTTTGTAGAGTTTTTTGCGTTAACGATAGTTTCTGCAAAATATACACTCATGGTGTTACGTTTGAGTTTATGAAACTCTTTAAGGGCCTGTCTATAAAGAGATTTGGTAGCAGGATCATAGGTCCGGCGCCATAGGCGCTCCAGTTTTTTGCATCTGCTTCTGTTTTCCCTTAACTCCAGGGTAAACCAGGGAGCTGACGGTTTTGATCTACGGGAGGTGAGGGTCTGTAAGGGTGAGACTTTCTCAATTGCGGTCATAAGGTCTTTATTAAAAGTGAGAACCGCTCCATTGAGATCGTCCGGGTGTAAGTCTGAGCTATTATTGTACGATTGCTCTAAGGCGGCATATGAGATCTTGTGCCATTTTCTGCCTTGTGCTCTAATGGCAGATTGCTTCTTAAGTGATTGGGGTGATGACACCTCGAACGGAATTAGAAAGTGGTCAGACCATGTCAGAGGTGTGGAAGGAAGAATTTTGAGCTTCGTGCAGTTGGAGAAAATTAGATCAAGGGTGTGTCCCGCAATGTGTGTAGGACCCCTAACCCCTTGGGTCAGATTCATATTTTGCATGGAGTCTAGGAGGTGGGTGGCGCGGCTGCAGCTGCTCACATCTACGTGATGGTTAAAGTCTCCCAATACCGTAAAGTGAGGATGTTTAAGGGACAGATCTGCACTAACTGCTAATAGTTCAGAGATGGCAGGCTGTGGGGCATTAGGGGGGCTGTAGACCAGGATCCCTGAGAGGACGGCTGTAGTAGTGTCCGAGACGGAGAAATATAGTGCCTCTATGGGCCCTATATTCATGATTTTTCTCGACGTGATCGTCAGGTGAGTCTGTAAGATTACCACGATTCCGCCTCCCGTCTTGGAGCCTTCGCGACTTATTCCTGTGAGGCGATAGCCCGAGGGCAAGGCAAGGGAAATGTCTGGGTTGGAGGAGTCTTTAATCCATGTCTCCGTCAGGAACAGAAGGTCCCAGGACATGGAAGACAACAACAGCCAGATGTCATTAGCGTGGCATGGTAAAGAGCGACAGTTCAATAATCCCATGGAGTACGTTTTTATGGGTGTGGGATGACTGGCTAGTGAGTCATGGGGGAAATTTGTGTGAGGGGCGAAGGAGAAAGGGCAGCTGTTACATTTAAACAGGGGAGGGCTGGGCATAGAAAGGTTGCATTGTGTTGAGGGAGTGCAGATAGTCTTACCTAGATCAATGAGCGTTGATCTTGTCCAGATCTGTCTCTGTGCGGGGTGGGAACCGACAGCATGGCTGGCCCCTGGCCCGGAGCTGGCGCGGACGGGCGCAGACGGGCTTGCCTTAGGCGCGCCTTCGGCGCGCTGACGGCGCCCGCCCGCTGCGCCCGTCCGCGTGGTCTCTTTGTGTGTAAGAAGGTACGTAATCACACTCTAACACACTGCGTGTTTCATTTACCCAGAAAGGTTCGCCGTGCTACTTTTCACCTGGTGTTTTTTGACCCGAGCCAAAGTCTGCTCTGGCGCGAGCTCTTGATGTTTTACAGTCAAACGCTGGGCTCGGGGTGGTTGGGGATACCTACGGCGACCGGCCGCACTGCAGCATCCAGGGAGTGGTCTCTCTTGAGCTCAATGTCTCAAGACTGTCTGGTTCGTGGCAGTCTGTCACAATAGGGGTGCAGTCTTTTTACTGAAGCACTGGACGTGGGGATGAGTGACCTATTGATTCTCATTAAATCTATGCAGCCCTCATAAATGAACATTCACTGTCCCCCGCAAAGTGTGGGGCGATGTATGAATGACATTCCACCTTGTGAGACGTCTGCTTACAATGTTGCTACTCTAGAAGGCCGTCCACGTGAGCATGGCCCTCTTCCCGCCACTGCCAGCATCTGGTGCTCCAGGGAAGGAGCTGTCATTATAATATAGCGCATGGGACCTGAATAAATACCAGGGCAGCCTCAACCAGGCTGACCAGTCAAGGGCCACCTCTAAGCTCCAACCGAGTGCCATGCTGTTTGGAAGCCTGCCCTCTGACTGAGCACTGGGTCTCTGCCCGAGCACTGGGTCTCTGCCCTCATAACCGCCCACTTGTGAAGAAATTCTTCGGAGCCAGACCTGAAGAAACAGTTACCTGGGATAACGATCCTTCTGGCGGACACTCTACCTACCTTCACCTCAGGAGGAGCCCCAAAGGCGCTAGACTGGATCTCGACCTATTTCTACAGCTCTGCTGTGATGGCCGGTGGTGCCATAGCTCCAATTTGGCTCCAGCAACTCCTGGATGTGATGCCACAAAGCCAGAAATGGCCCCACACATCACTCTTACGTTGATTCTCGTCCTTTTTTCCCTCACCCCCAGGGCTCGAGTCGGGGTTACACACAGGTACACAGCGTCCTCCCTCAAAGTCTTCCCCACTCTTTTCACAGGGTGGACGCCACTCCCCCTGCCAAGAAGATGGGTCCAGAGAAATATGCTGAACTTGTCTCGGTGCAAAAAGAACTATTGATGGACAGAATGCAGAACAATGTCATACATTCACCCCACTACAGAGATCTGGTCCTAAATCCATCGGTTTTTTGCTCACCATGCCATTCCAGTTTGGACCCAGCCATATGCAAATCAGTCTTGACCCTGTGCCCCATGGGAACAGTCCAGCCCGAACTGCCAGGCCAGGTCCTCCCTGGACTGGAAACAAGCATCCTAGGACCAGTTTCGGGGTTTCACCCCTCTTCAGCAAGGATAGCTTGATTCCAGTGGCATGGAGAGCACGGGACTCACGTCTGAGCATACCCGTCCCACTCGGGGTGACAAATGCAAAAAGAACTATTGATGGACAGAATGCAGAACAATGTCATATATTCACCCCAGTACAGAGATCTGGGCCTAAATCCATCGTTTTTTTGCTCACCATGCCATTCCAGTTTGGACCCAGCCATATGCAAATCAGTCTTGACCCTGTGCCCCGTGTGAACAGTCCAGCCCGAACTGCCAGGCCAGGTCCTCCCTGGACTGGAAACAAACATCCTAGGACCGGTTTCGGGGTTTCACCCCTCTTCAGCCAGGATAACTTGATTCCAGTGGCATGGAGAGCACGGGACTCACGTCTGAGCATACCCGTCCCACTCGGGGTGATAAATGTAAAAAGAACTACTGATGGACAGAATGCAGAACAATGTCATACATTCACCCCAATACAGAGGTCTGGGCCTAAATCCATCGTTTTTTTGCTCACCATGTCATTCCAGTTTGGACCCAGCCATATGCAAATCATTATTGACCCTGTGCCCTATGGGAACAGTCCAGCCCGAACTGCCAGGCCAGGTCCTCCCTGGACTGGAAACAAGCATCCTAGGACCAGTTTCGGGGTTTCACCCCTCTTCAGCCAGGATAGCTTGATTCCATTGGCATGGAGAGCACGGGACTCACGTCTGAGCATACCCGTCCCACTCGGGGTGACAAATGCAAAAACAACAATTGATGGACAGAATGCAGAACAGTGTCATACATTCACCCCAGTACAGAGATCTGGGCCTAAACCCATCGTTTTTTTGCTCACCATGCCATTCCAGTTTGAACCCAGCCATATGCAAATCAGTCTTGACCTTGTGCCCTATGGGAACAGTCCAGCCCGAACTGCCAGACTAGGTGCTCCCTCAGCTGGAAACAAGCATCCTAGGACCGGTCTTGGGGTTTCACCCCTCTTCAGCCAGGATAGCTTGATCCCAGTGGCATGGAGAGCACGGGATCACGTCTGAGCATACCCGTCCCACTCGGGGTGACAAATGCAAAAAGAACTATTGATGGACAGAATGCAGAACAATGTCATACATTCACCCCAGTACAGAGATCTGGGCTTAAATCCATTTTTTTTTGCTCACCATGCCATCCCAGTTTGGACCCAGCCATATGCAAATCAGTCTTGACCCTGTGCCCTATGGGAACAGTCCAGCCCGAACTGCCAGGCCAAGTCCTTCCGGGGCTGGAAACAAGCATCCTAGGACCAGTTTCGGGGTTTCACCCCTCTTCAGCCCAGATAGCTTGATTCCAGTGGCATGGAGAGCACGGAACTTGTCCCGGTGTATATTCAGCAGCACCTGCACGTTGCCTGCTTTCCATTCCCAGCAGCAACTGCTTTTTTGTACCTCCAGCTGGGCCGAAGTTAAGTGGCCATCTGGCCTCCTTTTGTTTGAATATCCTGACTGTAGGTGACCTGGAACCTTACATTTAAATGTAAATGCCACAGAAGGAAACAAAGGCACACAGCTTTCCTTCTCTTTACAGGTACTTTAGAGAGGCATGCTTTTGCCTTTGTTCTGTCCCTGTATATAAATGCAGACACTGTAAGACTGTCAGGTGGGTTAGTCTGTCCCAGTATTTACAGTAATAATTTAAATAGCACTATTTTATTTCTTTTATAGTGCTACGTCGTGATGTCATGAGGTCATTTGCATATTGTCTTACTTGGTAAGTCCCCCCACTTCTTTTTATAGGACTTGTGCCCTGCTCACACCCATCAAGGCAGAGATGAGCCCGACCAACTTGAAGGACTGCAGTGCACAAAACCAACTTCAGTAAGCTATAGCCAGTACAGTAACCACTCTACACAGTGGAGAGACGGGTGGCAGGAACACAGGGGCCACAAATGAAAAACCACAGCGCAATGGCGAAAAGAGTGGAAGGGGCCATTGCGCAGAAGCCAGAGGTACAAGGGCAAGGATAGAGTGTAGAAAGCCTGTCAATCTGAACAGCCCAACCTGCAACTAAATGAAAAAGAAAAGGTAGCTTGCCTCAACATGCGACACACACAAAGGACATCTGTTAGACTACTTAAAAGGTTAAAGACAGACAGCAAACGAATGCCAAGCCAATCCAATGTAAAGAACCAAGCAAAGGATGGGTCACCAAGGAACAGACCTCCTATCACAGGAGTGGAAACTAAGAACACATGAGGATCCAAGGTGCTGCACACCACTTACACCCAAACAGCCAAGTGTAGCCCGAACCCCACCCGCCCCTCCTGGGTCAATAGTGCATATCAAGAGCTAACACATGGTCCCATTATGAGCAGCAGCACATCTGCCTTGGTCACAACAAGAACGGATTAAAGTCCGAGGGTGTAATGGAGGGCATCTTTACGATGTGGAGCGTATATCACCGAACAGATCTTAGGGACCTGCCCCAGAGTGCAAGGCAGAAACCAAGAACACCAGGCAGTGGGATCCAGCAAAGGCTGCAGCGTAAGCACCCACAGCCCTGCAGCAAGACTGCACAGCCCTGCCTAACACAACCGCAACAAACTATAGCGACCATTAATTAAAACATACAGGCCCCCCGCAGGGAAAACCTGAGAGACACTGAACTACTGGTGAGAGCAGGTGGTGGAAAAAGGTTCGGAAGTGAAGAGGGGCCAGAACAGCAAGCAGCGCACCATGGACCGAACAGACAGTGAAAGAGCGCAATCCACCATAGCTAAACACAACATGTGGAAGTTTGGAACATGCAATACCAGGGATACGATCAAAGAACACCACCAAATGCAAACAGGGATCACTCGGCCAATGATACACCTCACCAAACAAAACAAACAGGGCACAAGAAAAGGAGCCCCCAAAACCGGAAACAGGACTCCGCACAGGTCTTAAAGAGCTGATTACTACTACAGGGGCGGGAATTCATCGCACACATCGCCAAGGACATTCTGTTTGGTGTCTTGGACAATACAACTTCACGGTTATTTTGTACCCTAGACCAACAGACACCAGTCCCCCTGCAGCACCATTCTCTGGCTGTCAGTTTCCAGTCTGCTAATATTGCATGATATGTATCCAAATCATGTATATGAGGTTCAAACTTGTATATGTAGTCACTTTTTGAAAAATTGTTAATGTTAGGGTGGGAACATCAATCTGTAAAATCAGTTTAATTTATGGACACATGTTCCATAAAAATGGTTATACATGTTTGCAAAATGTAACTATTTTTGGCTACTTATATTGCTCACAGAATGCTCCTTGATGCTATCAAATACATGCAGAAGAAAGAGATCGTTTGCAATTGTTTCCAACTTAAAACAAGCATTTACAATGCAACGGTCTCGGCATTGTTAAAGTTAGAGCTATTGGAATTGCTCATGACATTATTTTTGTTTATGTTTTTAAAACATGTAAAGAAACGGCATTGTTATTTACAATGTCAATAGCTTAATCTGTGTGTGGGTGCAAATGCACTAGGTCTCGCATTGGAGAGTGATTAAGCTATTGACATTGTAAATAACAATGCCGTTTCTTGAAATGTTTTAAAAACAAAAACATAAACAAAAATAATGTCATGAGCAATGCCAATAGCTCTAACTTTACCAATGTTTAAACAGCAATCTCAGACATGGTGGTCTGCTGCATGGCTGCCATTCCTGATGATTCACAAACTGTGACCTACCTTATAATAATATTCATGAGGTTGGTCGATTTGCGACCCATTATGAATCTCTAAAGGAAACTCAATGAGCTTCATACATTAGGAATTCCGATGTCCTAATTGCAATACACAGCGAATCGCAACTAGGAAATAGGCATTCCTAATGCTTGTACAGCTGCACCGTCCGATGTTCTGAGCATGTCTGAAAAATTAAAGAATTTCAAAAAGAACCATCTGCGTTTGTCGCAAGTACCATTCACAGTCTTTTCGAGCCATTATTTAACCAGCAGCAGGATCAGATTATGAGCTTTTTCTCCAGGGATCTTCCAAATCCACACTCCACCTCTTAGCACAGGAACACACGCTGTGCTGTTGTGGGCATGTTTGTGAATGGTCTGACATGGCAGGAATGTTCATTTAAGGGGCCTGACACATTTCACATTTCATTTTTTTTCAATTAAAAAAGGATTTCAGGCAGATTGCTTGCAGTATTTTTTAAACTGCGGCTTTGATAAAGTTCATATAAAATATTTGTAAACCGTATAAAAAAATAAGACATTATTTTTTAAACAATCTCACTAGAAATACCAACTTATCAGCACACTTAAAAAAAACTACATACAGCTGAAAAGTTCCCAGAACCAATGTAATTTTTAAAGCCACTAATCCTGAACTCAATTTATTCTTTGCAGACAACAACGCTCTGCGTACAGTCAGTAGGGTACTTTAACCTCCTACCAACCCCCTCCCCCTTAGGACAACCTGGTAATCCAGAAAAATACGTAAGTATATATGTATGTATGAAGGACCTGCCCTTGGCAAGCTCATGCCACCCTTGTTTATTAAACCCAAAGCATGAAATAGTTTAGCAAACAATTTATCACTGTCTAAACTTCCTCAAAATCTTCATGAATGGAGGAACCATTTGTCAAGATTCTGGTAGAAAAACAAGCGCAGGTGTGGCTAAACTGCATGGGTGCTCAAGACACTTGTCTCGTGCTCACGTGGCTAATGGTACATAATGTGCAGTTTGGCGAGCTAAGAGAAAAGCAAATTACATATAAATAAGGGTTGTGAGAATCAACCATAAAATCATTTCATCCTATGCCTTTTAATAAAAAAAGAGCAGTAAAACGAGAAATGAGTTAAACTAAGCACATTTTCCAGTAACACTTTTCCAGGTATATTTTCATAATAAACGTTCACAAAAAAATAGGTACGAGTGGTCAACATGTTTTGGTCTTTCTGTGAGCCACATGTCTTCCAAAATGTGAACGGGTATTTTATGGGCGGGGGGAGTTCCCTTAAACGTCCCACTTCGATGCAGACAGAATCCCTGCCTCGGCCATATGTTCAAAAGATGTGTCCTTTGCAGTTGAAGTTGCTGGTTTGTTGTGAGGAACCCCTCTTCTGGACAGAAAAGAGGACGGTAAAAAATGCATTTTAAAATAGAACTTGGTTAAAATCTCGAGTTGGCAGCAGGATTGTTTTAGCATCTCACCGATATTTGGGCGGGGTTGATTTAGAATCTCACAGTGTGCCATTGAGGTTACTCCAAGCACTCGTGGGATGACAATGACTTTATTTACAAAAGCTCACGGAAATACTGGCCCGTGGTTCATGTCACTGTGAAAGGACGGTGTGTTCATCGGAATTAGAAAGTTGTACCGGTTGTAATGTCCCTGTGTGAGGAAGGCTCACAATAGGACTCATCGCAGTGTGGTCACGTGTTCACTGGGCATCAGTGGATTCGGTTTAAAATTTCACGACAGGAAATACGGTTTGGTTTGAATCAGAGGTGTCCAAAGTTGGGCCCAGAGCCAAATTGGGCCCATAATTCAGGATCAACAGGAGTTAATAAACTGTTCTCATTTGATTAATTGTATCTATAAAGATCACACATGGATCTCTGGAAGATCTGTCATGGCGTGGGCCCTCGTGGACCAACATTGTCTTAAAATCTCCGAGAGGAAAAAAATGATTTGTTAAAAAAAACAGTGTAGCAGAGAGTTTGCTTAAAATCTCGAAGGACGTCAGCAGGGTCGGTTTGAACTCAGTCTGTTGGTGATACCGGTTACATGTAATCAGTGTGTCGGCGGAGTAGGTGCCTGTGGACACGATTCATACACCAGGCCTCAAGGTGCTGAATTATTCACCCACAACAAAATTTATGAGCCTAAACGGTCAATTGTGACGACTCCTGGCAAACTACGAAAATCACATAAAAGTTGAACATTAATTCCAAAAGTATGGGTAATACTACAGGAGCAAACTTCAAAATGCTTTAACCGGTCTTTTGAGAACTTTACCGTCTGTCAGGGAGGGTCAAGCTCCGCTCCACAAATCCACGGAACATCCGGTGAATGATGTCATTCATACCAGGTCTATAAGCCCATCGGACGTCATCAAATCCTCTAGCGGGCCTATTGTTAGTGAGTGTCCGACATACTGGGCTGGGCAAAGAGAATAGTTTTTCTCTTTACACTATCTGGCGATCCCTTGAAAAATCAGAGTTCTAATAGTTTTAGTCAATTTGTTGAGATACATTTCTCTGCTGAATGATATACCTCATTTCAAAAGACCTCAGGGTGCCCAGCACCCACTGCTTCTGTGTTAACGTGCGTTCCTTGCTGGCTTGTGTGCTGGACATTTAAGGGAAGAGCGATTAGGGCTGGGCTGCTCCCACCCTGATAAAAGGGCCGTGGAATGACTCGCCTTATCTAGGCCTGCGGGGACATGTGCAGTCCCTGCAGTGACTAACGCCGCGCGCCGATAGGATCACTTGAAACACTGAATTAAAAAGGCTCACGTGGAAACCGGATCTGCGATCACCCACATGGGGAGGGGAACGCCTGTTGTGTGCCCTAAGACAGGCATCCGGGAAGGATGAGGGAATGGCAGCGCCCGCTTTTAAAGCAGGCCGGGCTGCAGCCGAAGAATGTAGCACCCTTCACATACATAAACACGGAGAGGGCGATGGTTTGGGGGAGGGGACTAGACTGCCAGAGTTTACAACAAAGAGAAACCTGCCCTCCAGAGAGGCAATCCTCCCCTACTCTTCCTAACGTGTGTTTCTTTTCGGAAATTCATACACATTCTCTTTCAGACGCGTGTAAATTATGCACAACACAATATACTTCATTATTCACGGGCAAAGGTGATTTGAGCTCATATTGATAAGATGTCGACTGTAAAACCACCTATGGCAAAAATAATTCTAAAACGCAGCCTAACCAAAATGTGTGCGTAGATTATGATCTAGAACCCTGCCTTGCCTGTTGCCGCGTGAGCGCCTCACCATGCGCCGAACGAGTTCAATGAGCTTCCATTCTGGGCTTGTTTTTTTTTTTTAGAGCCAATTGACATTGTATGAAGACGAGACCTAAAAACGTTCCGCCCGCTGCTAGGAGTTAAAAAACAAAAATTAGGAAATGTGTGTTTCCGGTGTACTGCTACAGAAGCCACCTGAACAAAACAGAAATAAAAAAACAAATTACACGGCCGATACCTAAAAAGTGGCGGGCCTGTTAGCACTATCAGATTGTTGCTGGGTGCCTGAACGCAGTTGTCCGTGTGTGTGCCTCTCTGACCTGCACATGCTTCGGCGTCCTGCTGCAGTGTGACTCTAAACACCTGCTTGGAGCTTTCTTCCAGGGAAAAACTGTAATGTCGGGTGAGTGGAAGCTTTTTAAAGTGGTTCACGGTGCACATGTGCGAAATGCAGTCAACGGATAGAAGTGCTGAGCCGACCAGAGCAGCAACCGGACGAAGGGGGAGCGGACGAGCACAGAAATGCCTCGGAGAAAGGCAGCCTCCTTTTCGGATTCGGGGGCGTGTTTTGCTGTTGTCTCCTCCCTGAGACTTTTCACAAAAAACACGCCCCCGATCCGAAAAGGACGGGCATGAGTGGAGTGACGGGACCTCTTCTCCAATGGCTGGCCAGCATTTACGAGGCCAGCCAATGGAGAACAGGGCAGAAGAGGGGCGGGTTCAAGCCCCTCTTCTCCCAAGTCATTAAATCTCCGGACTTCCGGTCTGCCGACCGGATGGTCCCGAGACCTAAAAACGAATGAAGTTCACAGACTGTTTTGCTAAAATATGGAGCAATGTTTCAGGACCGCATGTTTTATTAATCAATGCCTTTATGAAGTGGCATGCTGATGCACGGCAAAATGTAGAAACAATCAATATTGGAGAATCAGCATAAAAGCATTATGGGAAACGAAAAAAAAATTTGGGGGGGGAGATTCCATTCTTAAATTTACAACAGTAAACCTATAAGCTTGCATTAGTACAGTTTTGCAACTCTTAGGAATGTACAAGTGTTTACAAAGGTAGGTCTAGCAACCTGCAATAGTTGCAGGTTTCCAGGCACACTCCTAGCTAACATTTGTGAATTCCATTTTTATATGAACAAATGTAAAAATGTATACTTTGTCATGAGAATATCTGTCAAAATTAAATGTTTAGAACTATTTTTGTCTCCGGGGCGAAAACATTTTACCCCCTGAAGAAACCTCTTTCCTTACACCTCCACCTTTTTGTTGGAGAAGATTAGGTTATTTCCAACCCTAGAAAAATGCTTACTCCTGCCCTTGTCAAGAGTAACTTTCTGAGATTCCAGGGCAGTAAGGAGTTGGAAAGAAGTCGGTGAATAACTTTAAACATAACAGCATTATGGGAAACGATTGTGCACTAACTCACACAGCATTATAGATCTGAAACTACCACCTCACCCCTGCTTTCAGCCCCTGTGAGTAGATCGTTTACTGAATGTAGAACCACGTTTTAGACATGAATGCCAAACTTACACACCTAAAAGGATTACAGACTCAGGCCCATAACATGTTTGAATCTGACCCTGCGTGGTCAGTCTTGTGAAATGAAAATGTCAAGTCATTTACATAGCGCTAAGTACATGCTAAGTATATGCAATCTAGGAAAGTGAAAGACTGTGAGTTAAAATGATTTTGCCAAGAATTGCACAATGTTGTCAAGTCGAGAAGGTCAGATTGCGAGCAGTCTCATCAATGCAAACTAAGCACTGGACTGCAAGTATAGACTGGATTTATTTTAAGTAATATTTAGTGAAATGTGCTGAATGCATAAGAGTAAATTTGCCAGCACATTTCTCAAAACAGTCCCCCAGAAACTAACAACGACACAATGGTGCAGTAAAAAAAATGATGCATTATGAGTTGTACACAAAAAAATGATACATCCTGATCTTTGCTATAATCAGAAGTCTGCCATAGTGATACAGCGGGCATGTGTCGAGTGATTCCTTGATCATAAAGCTGGCCTGAACGGATCCTATACCTAAACCGAGCCTCTGTATACACAGGGCCTGTGAATATTCAAATATCTGACAAAATAAAACCCCGCTATGTTCTGAGTCTTGTCAGAAAGGTGGCACAAGCAGAGCCAAGCTTGAATCCAAAACCTGACAAAATATGAGCACTGGCAAAATCAGAGAGGCTATCATCAGACCAATGAGAAAAGAGGAACGCTGACAGAATTTGGTGCCTCACGGCATGGCGCTGCGTGGGAAAAGTGGCTATTTTACTGGACAAGTAGATTTCTAAAGGACAAGATGCTTTAGAAATCTACTTGATATTTTATAAAATGCCACACCCCTCTACTAGAACGAAGGTAATAATGATGGCAGAATTTCACACCCTGGAAAAGGAATAAATAAAGAAAAGCCAGACCCTGGCACTTACAGTAGTTCAAATGTGCAAGCATCAACTCCCACCAGAACTAAAGCACAGTCCTCAAGTACAAGGGCAAGAAAAACAGGACCACCAGAAGTGATATCTTTCAAACCACGGAACAGGTGAGTGCAGGTGCACAAGACCAGCACGAAGAAGAGGGTAAATCTCAGGAGATGGGCCTCCGTAGCTAGGAAGAGACTCTCCAAGTTATGCCACTCTTCACAAGCTCTAGAGAAGGCATGACAATTCTTTGCACTTTCAACAGATGAGCAACACTTGCCCAGTCCAGTCCTCAAACAGCCTACAGCCATGGCGTATGTATAGGAGAAGCCAGCAATCTATACTAGGAAAAAATGTGCCCTCCTCTGTGGTTCTCCAGGACTCACTCAGCTCCTGCTCCGAAGAGCTGGGACGCATTGATCGGTAAATCCAGTGAGCCAGCCTGGGTAGCCCTCTAAAGACTAGAAGCAACAAACCATAAACTGTGGCAAAATGACGCAGAATAACCCACGGACCTGACCAGCGAGCCCACAGTGACACTTAAAGAGTAATTCAGCAGCTCAAACACCAACACAAACCATTTTGGCACGGTAGCCACTCACATGATCAGTTAGACTCAGAACCACCCCGTGCATCATCTTCTAGACAGCATAGGAGTAGTAGGTAAGTAGATTTATGAAATTAAAATAACAGAGGGAAATAGCTCCTGATGAGAAAACCGCTTTCAACCAACATATTAAACCACTTCAAATCACCTGCAACCGAGCGGACAGAGACGAAGAGAGAGAGGGTTGTCATCAAAGAATGTATCAGAGTCAGGATTAAAAGACAGAAAAGAATGGCCATTAGGAGACAAGCAATGATATTGTGCGACAAAACCAATGACCACCATAGGAGAAGCCGGTCTAGTCCAAAAACACTTAATGGATTCCATTAGCGTCTCATGAAAGGGCAGCAAGGGATCTAGGAAGGCAGTACCAGACTGCAACATTAGTAGTAACTTCAGTCCTGGGCAGTGGAAAAAACTGAACCTCTACGGGTTTACACAGTGTCTGATTAAAAGAAGAGATGCCCTCAGAGAAAAGGTTACGGCCCATTCAAAACTTCATCCCCCATTCATTGGCAGCATGGAAGGCAAGATAGAACCCTCCCTAGGCTTCAGGGAGGGAGGGGGCACAAAAAGCTTCCTTAATACCATCCACCTCTTCACACACCTTCTCAAAGTCAAAATGAAATAAGTATTTGTCCCAGAAGAGCGAGCAGAATACCCTGGGATCAATAATGCAAGGCACCAACTGATGCCTTACAAGGAGTACCCTAAAAACTCTGGTTGGCTCCGACCGAAGGAACACCCAATATGCAGATAATTAAGGGATAGTCCAGCTCCAGCTGTCATGGTGGGCTCAGTGACTCATCTCGTTAAGCCAATCACAATGCTCAAAACTTTGTGTCAGGTCCCGTTGTTCTTTTGTGCCTTGGTTATACTTTTTGCATACATTTTGTGGTGAATACTTGTGTGCAATTACCAGAAAACATGTTTGCTAAAGCTAAAGTTAGAGGTGGGGTTTTTAGTTAAGTCAGGAAGAAATGGCGCTTAGGCTATTGTGTGTATTACCTATGAATCTGTGGCGGTACGGTGCTGCCAGGTCAGGGGAATAACCCGATAACCCCTGGGAGTGTGTGAATCACGGGATCCACACTTTCAAGTAGGCACAGTCCTGGGCACACGTGGTGAGGATATTTACAATGTTGACTTCAGTCTCTGGCTAATGATGAGTCAGCTTGGCATTGACCAGGGCCTGATCACCATACTTAGGGAATTACATAGGGACACTACAGCCAGGGTACGTTATAACATCGAGGGGGGCCTTACTGAGCCCTTCGTATGTTCTAGTGGGGTGAGACAGGGCTGCATTCTTGCGCCCTTCTTATTCTCACTATATATTAGCAATCTAGAGCAGACCCTGATTAATCTAAACACTGATTGCCCAAAAGTTGGTACACGCCATATCCCAGTCCTGCTTTACGCAGATGATGCGGTTCTGTTAGCCCGCACCCCAAAAAGTTTACAGATTTTAATCAATGGTTTTGTGAAGTTTATGGGAACTTTAGATCTCTCCGTCAAACTTGGCAAATCATTTGTAATGACGGTAGGCAATAAATCTCGGTCAAAGTTCACGGACAGAATTGGGAGTCACATATTGGAAAAGACCTTTTCTTATTTGGGCCTGCTGTTTGACGAGACGTTAAAATTCACCCCCTTGGTAGAGGAGCGATGTGGGAAATTATTATCATCAAACGGTGCAATAACTAGTTATGGGCGGAGGCTAGGGCGATGGTCTCCAGAACAAGCAATGAACCTGTACAGCTCCATTTGTTGTTCTAAAGTCATGTATGGTGCTGAAGTCTGGGGATTTGTAAACATAGAACAATTGCAGCGGGAGGAAAATAAAATTGTACGGTCAGTACTAAAAATCCCCCAGAGTATTCCCGCTGTAATTGCCCATAGAGAGCTGGGGAGGCCATATATTGAAGACATGGTTAAGTATAGACCCATTTTATCGTGGCTTAATATCTGGACAAATCCAGAAGCTGCGATAAGCAGGGAAATACTGAGAGACTGTTTAGGAAGAGAAAGATGCATGAACATACCTTGGCTTAAGTATGTTAAGACCAACCTGGAGAACCTGGGCTATACAGACTTTTTTGTTAACCCATCAGTAATCAGAGCTCAGGACAAACCCAAGCTAAAAAGATTGTTCCTTGCCCAAAGAAACACAAGCAGAATGACAGAAGAAGGAACTAAGGGAACAGTGAAAGCGCATAGCTCCGTTAAGACTACTGAGGGAATGGAACCTTATCTCTACCTCATGCATAACGCACAGGACAGATTTTTAATATCTCGTTTTAGGCTCAATCTTTTACCACATTTCTTAGCTGACCCATTAGGTTACACTGTTTCGATTGAGCAGAAGGGTGCCTGCGGCTGCGACAATATGTCTCCGCAGGACACCCTTCATTTTGTATTTTTTTGTTCTTTTTATTTAATGCCAAGGCGGAGATTTTTAATTGATATTATTAAAAAGGCCAAATTGACTCAAACTAAACCTGCGCTACTTTTCTTACAAAGGGCAGGTGATTCACTGACTCTGTGCTGTATTTTGAACTTTATAAAAATCGCACTGAGATTAAGAGCAACTAGAGGACAGGTGTAAATTGTGATTGCTATGAATTTATGTACCTCTCTTGTGAATATGCATTCTTCTTTTTACCAGAGTTTTTATGATGTTGATATAACTGTTTTTTAAGAAGAAAGCATTGTGTATATATATCCTTTTATGGTGTTTTTAACAACCGAATAAAGAACTATTGATTGATTGATTGATTGACTTCAGTCTTAAAGTGTTATATAAATGCAGTGGTCGACACCAGTATGAGTTCGACAAACTCCTCCACAAAAGTGTGAATGACTCACTGCTTTTAGAACTACTCCACTCAAGACAACCGTTCTCTTAAATAAGAGAACCACACAAAATTGCCTGGCCTTTTATTCCTTTGGTGGTTTAGGTGCTGATACCATCCTCTGCTTCAACGGTTGTCTTGAGTGGAGTAGTTCTAAAAGCAGTGAATCATTCACACTTTTGTGGAGGAGTTTGTCGTGGTAAATGCGAAATTTGAAAACATAACGCAACAGCAGAAAACAGAAGAAAACATCACTCAGTTATACGTAGTACAAGAACAGCGAAGGCCAAAAGCTTGGGCAGACAAGAGAAAGGTGAAGAGTTTACTTGAGGATGCAACAGAATCAATAACTTGAAAGATTTGGAGTTTAAGGCCAGCTCGTGTTTAGCAAGCTTGAAGGAATTTGTGGCCTTAGCACACTGATGCACCAACAAGTACTTTGTGTTTCCAATAGATTGGGAAAGATGATTAGACAATATGAGCAGTAGATTTAATTAGCAAAGAACACACAGAGGTCTGCGATGTGTTGGTACACGATACAACTGATGCTGCACTGTCTTATTTTGTATTGTATTTTGTTTTTCTTACGATCTTTGATATACAAGTTTTTAGGTGGTTCTTGAAGTCACTGTTCTACATCTTGTTGGTGTTTCTTACTAAAATATATCATGTGACCTGTAAAGTTCTGAAAAAACCAATACAAAGATTTTTTAAAAAGCACACACTGAGGTCGTAGATGCACAATGTTAAAGCACACCAACAACTAGAACTGCATTTACCACAAATACACATGCATTCATGAGTATAAGGATGCTTCATTTGTTAAGCATTGTTAGAACTTCAAAAAAGAATATCTAAGAGGATTAGGTCAGAGATTGGGGTTACGGGGTCACAGGCCTTTGAGTGTTTTTCTACTGTCAATCTGTCACTATCAAGTCAATTATTATTTGCTGTATGGTAATAAAGCATTGTCTAACTCTTTATATAAATAGCTACCTGTGAAGCAGCTAATTGAGACCGGCTGCCTGACTGTGTGCGGAGGGTCGATATCCCTGTCGCAACAGTAAAGAGCTGTCTTTACATTGCCAAAGCGGAGTCTGTCTTTTCTTCCTTTTTAAGGTTGTAGGTCACCCTGCAACAAGTTCAAAGCAATCATGGTCAAGTAAGGAGAGGTAATGAGAATCATTGCAATCACAGTAGGAAGAGGAAGGATAAACCCTTTATTTTGACTACAATATTTTCTACAAAAACCAGAGAACTATCCCAACACTATGTTGAGTTGAGGTATGTGGTTTTAGACAATAATGTAGACCACGTCAACAAACGTAACAAAATATCTGAGAAGATATCACGCTTTCATTGAAACAAAAGGCCAGCAAACTCTGCGAAATTCAAAGACATACTGTGCTTAAACTCCAAGTAAAGTGCCCGAGGAGTTATCAGGTCAAGAGATTCAAAATAAGTAGAGAAACATTACCATCAATAGTTGTGCATCTGACAATCCATTGGGTAAATATAACCAGTAAGAGTGAAAGTAGTTTTGGTTACTTTGATGTAACATATGTATTCATGATTCAGTATAACTTATCTTGGAATCATGGTAAACCTTTTCAAATATATCGGTAAGTAAGCAACAAATGTTAACGCGTAAGCCTTGAAACTCTTCTTGGCTACACGTTCATTGGATTCTAAATAGGAGTAAGTCTTTGTAGCAGAATGCTTCCCTAGTCTTGTAAGTGGTGTATGATTGTTATTTGCTAGACATAGCTATCAATACTATTAAGGAAACAAGCATTTACAATGCAATGGTCTCGGCATTGGTAAAGTTAGAGCTATTGGCATTGCTCATGACAATGCCGTTTCTTTAAATGTTTTAAAAACAAAAACAAACAAAAATAATGTAATGAGCAATGGCAATAGCTCTAACTTTACCAATGCCGAGACCATTGCATTGTAAATGCTTGTTTAATTGAAGCTCAGACTGCTTAGGCGATATTATGAATTCTCAAGGCAAAGTAATTCGCCTTACAATACATCTTGTGTGCAGTGGGAAGAGCTACTGCACTCAACAAACTACCTGTGGGGAAGAACTGGCGTGACAAGGGGGTACAAGGATTACGTAACTATCAAGGTAGGGAACTGTATGTACTCTAAAAGCAATTTGTTGGACGTCACCAAGACAATTCAGGGCTGTGCAGTCGGAAGCAATTAGGAGTCCAAGTGACACACCGAAGAAATTACAAAAATATGCACACATCAGCTACATTGTCATACATACATAATAAACAAACAAAAATGTCTCATCCACGACATTCTTGACGTATTTCATGACAATACGAACTAATAATAAAATGCATCCATATCTTTAAATATCAATAGAAATTGGCTGATTACTGTATCTATGACTGCATCATTTAATCAAGAAACGATGCAGAGGCTGCAGAAACGAGTCCCGCTGGGGGCATCGGTACTGGGTAAACCGCGTCACACTCACCGTTGTAGCAGCAACTCCAGACGACCGCACTCGCCCGAAGCGGGTTGTAAACCCAGGTTGGTGACAGTAGTTTTGCGCATACGTGCAGCACTCCGCTGTGGTGGCACGGGGCGGAGCCTGTGTCCGAGCCGTGTTCCTCTAGAAGGCGGGGCTATAGAGAAAATACTTTTTCATTATGTACATTAAGGCCGGGTGGCTCTCAGTAGCGGGTGGCGTAACAGAAAGAGCTGAGCAATAGAGTCAGAAAGAATAGAGGCAGATTTTCCATTGAGCAGAATGTATTACACGCCACAGTCAGGCAACCACAGAGCCCGCCTACTCACGGAAGGGAGACGCAGTACAGTCAAATTTTGTGGAAAAGGCACGTGCACGCTCCAGGGTACCACAACCAATCAATAAGTCGCAAGATTATCCGCGAACTAATCCCAGCCCTTTATACATATGAGAGCCCTAAAAGCCAATGAATGAGAAGCTCTGCAATAGCCAAAACAGAGAGCCTCCGCCCCAACCAAATCCCAGCCCCAGACTGTATAAATCGCTTACACTTTTACTCTAGAGTTTTATTCCACGCAATTTGTTGCTGCACTTTTAAAGCTTTTCTCGCTCTAAGTAAATACTGGCACAGAACCTTGGTATTATAGCGTTGCGACTGGCACCGGATTTCTTAGTCAAACGGTGCCGGAAATGGAAAAACATTTACTCCGGGAAGACACTTGGCTATGTTGGGAGTAGCCCGTTGCGGTTGCCTTTGTGTCACACTCGTCAATGGGCCTCTGTCTGGGCGGCACAGCCAGCCTCTCTCCGGACCAGGTAAAAACTAAAGCCTTCCCAGAGGAACAACAAGGCAGAGCAAAAGGCACACCACTGCCTTTCTCCGAGGCAAAACAGAAATGCCTCGGAGAAAGGCAGCGTCGTTTTCGGATTCGGGGGCGTGTTTTGCTGTTGTCTCCTCCTTGAGACTTCTTGCAAAAAACACGCCCCCCGATCCGAAAAGGACGGGGCCTAACCTGAATGACTGACCTCTTCTCCAATGGCTGGCCAGCATTCAAGAGGCCAGCCAATGGAGAACAGGGGAGAAGAGGGGCGGGTTCAAGCCCCTCTTCTCCAAGTCATTAAATCTCGGAGCTAGACTGCGCAAGCGCAGCCTTCACAGCCGAGACCTAAAAACAATGGAGAAAACAAAATGTTTACTTACCGGTAGGAGTAGTTTTGCAGCTTGAAGAATTTTCTGGATTCACATGCTGTGCATTGTTCCGCCATCTAGTGGTTGGGTCCGGAATTGTCTTTTTGTTTTTTTTGTCTCTTGTTTTGGTCTCTGTCGACCACCATTTGGTTCTATGTGACGTCAGACAGTATCCTAGAGGTCGATGCGCGTGGCAGCCATCTTCGGATTCTTTTTTCTGTTCTCATAAGTATTTTGTAGTCTTTGAGATGGTTGTTGAATAACTGATGTACCTAAGCCTGGTGACTAAACCAGCTCATAGGTTTGTTCTGACTAGACTTAGACTTGGGATGGCCCATTGATTGGTGGCTTTTCCACAACTAAAGAAACAGCCAGTTGGTCCGTGCCCATGTGATGGTCACTCTAAACAGAGTACCCTGCACTTTATGCTAATTTGCACTCTTTTTCTGAACTTGAGGATTGTTTATTTAAAACCAATTTTTAAAAAATATGCTATTGTCATTGTGGAGGATGCTATGAAATTGATTTATGAATTGAATTCTCCGGACAAATGTTTTTTTATTGCCACGTTTTTATGTAAGTCTATTCAGCTTAGGAAAAGCATGATTTTTTAATCTTTTATGTGTTTCTCTTTGTATTGCTTTTTGCTTGTGTGCTTTTATGGTCATTGTTTCTTTGAATGTACCGAATAAAGCTTCATGAAATTAAATGAACTGATTTAATCATTTGCTTCTCCACCTGTTTGTTTTCCTTGTAGGGGAGGCCGGGTGGGTCGCATGTGAATCCAGAAAATTCTTTGAGCTGCAAAACTATTCCTAAAGTAACCATTTTGTTTTGCAATGTGAATCCTTTTCTGGATTCATATGCTGTGCATTAGACTATGTAGCAGTTTCTCCGGTGCTTGGGAGGCTGTGGTGAAAGGAAGACTTTGCAAACAGGTGTTGAAGCACCTTTTGTCCAATTTTAGCTTCCTTACTGTATGTCCACACAGTAATGCTTTATAAACGTGTGTTGTGATGCTCATTTTGCTGCTGAACAATTAGAGTCAATGGGTACATTTGCCATGAAAGCCAGGGTTGCTCCTTTCTTTCTTATGGAGTGAGCTGTTGGCTGAATTGTTAGTTCTTTTTTGGCATTGGCATAAAACGATTGGATGGTTTGTACTATCCATCTTGCAATAGTTGCCTTTGTGACTGGTGATCCTGTGTTAGTATGTGTGTAGGTGACAAACAATTGTTTTGTTTTCCGGATCTGTTCTGTTTTTTGCAAATAATACATCGACGCCCTCCTTACATTCAGGTTATGGAGGCTTCTTTCCCCTTTAGTTTTTGGGTTTTTGAAGAAAACCGGTAGGATGATATTTTGATTTAAGTGATATTTTGATACCACCTTTGGTAAGAAGTGTGGGTTTGTCTTTAGGATTACTTTATCCTTGTGGATTTGTAAGTATGGTTCTTGTATTGTTAGAGCTTGTAGCTCACTTACTCTTCGTAGGGACGTGATAGCGATGGGAAAAACAGTTTTTAGAGTAATGAGTTTGAGGTCCGCTGCATGCATGGGCTCGAAGGGTTTTGTCATTAGTTGTGATAGTACTCTATTTAGGCTCCATGTAGGTACTGGAGCTGCTCTTGGTGGGGCAATTCTTTTTGCTCCTTTTAAAAAGGCCTTGTAAAGAAGCTTTTACATGTCTTTCCTCTTGTGTATGCTTCTATGGCAGCCAGGTGTACCTTTATGCATGAGTAGGAATATGTTGCTATCTAGGAGGTAAGTCAGGTATGTAATTACTGTTTCTTGAGTGTTAATTGAACCAACCTTTTTGTTAGCGGTGCACCAGGTGGTATATTGCTTCCATTTTGCTGTATAGCATTTTCTTGTCGACTGCCTTCTTGCCTCCTTTAGAATTTCCATTGTTCGTAGAGGCAGATTGAGGTGGCCAAATTCTATGTACTCCGGCGCCAGGCTACCAGGTGCAGCGTTGCTGGTTCCAGGTGAAAGATTTGGCCTTGTTGCATTGTTAGCAGGTCCTTGTCTGTTTTGATCTTGAACCTCTCCCCCTTGGATAGTTCTAGGAGGGTTGAGTACCAGGTTTGTCTTGGCCATTGAGGGGCAATGAGAATCATGTTTATTCCTGGATTTTTTGCTTTTTCTAACACTCTTTGCATCAGGGGTATTGGTGGAAAGTCGTAAGCAAATGTCCGTGACCAGCTGAGTGAAAGTGCATTTTCCTCTGACAGGCGGTGTGGAACCCTCGAGGCAAAGCACTGGCATTTTTTGTTCTGCATTGTTGCAAACAGGTCTATCACTGGTGTCCCCCACAGATTGAAAAGGTATTTACTGTTTGTTGTTTCAACTTCCATTAGTGGGAGCAGTTGTTCTGTCTGCTCAGCTGGTCCGCTGTAATGTTGTCAACTCCTGGTAGATGTACTGTTTGTAGATTGATATTGTGATCTACTGCCCACTGCCAGATTTCCTGCGCAAGTTTGCTGAGGGGAAAGTACTTTATCCCTCCCTATTTGTTCGGATAGAACATTGTTGCTGCATTGTCTGTTTGGATTAGGATAGTCTTCCCCTGAATGTGCTTCTGGAATGATTTTGGTGCCAGGAAGACCGTTTTCATCTCCAAGAAGTTGATGTGTTTTATTAAATCCTGTTTGTTCCATTGACCCCGTACTTTCAGCTGGTTGCAGTGTGCTCCCCAACTGTTGAGAGATGTGTCCGTGGTGATTGTTACAGAGGGAGTTGGGTTTTTGAAAGGTCTCCCTTGTGCTATGTTGTTGGATGGCCACCATTAAATCTCTGCTTGCAACCTTTGTGTAACACCCACTAGATCCTCCCAATTTCCTGTGGCTTGAGACCAGCTGTTGGTAAGCCATTCTTGGAATGGGCGCATGTGTAAGCATGCGTGAGGGATAAGTGGGGTGCATGATGCCATCAATTTCATGACCTTCCTCACTGTCAGAGATTGTCCTTTCTGGTAGAGGGTCGTTTCCTGATGGATAGCTTGTATCCTGCTTTGCGTGGGATACGCTTTGGCCTTCGTTGTGTCCAATATGGCTCCTAACTTTACTGGTTTTGTGGAAGATTTTTTGTGGTTTATTGAGAAACCCAGTATCTGTAGCGTTTGGATAGCTGCTTGAACATGCTTGTGACATATTTGCTTTGAATGTGCCCTTTTTTTGATAAACACATTTTTATTGTTTTCCCACAGAAGGCAGCAAAGTCATAAAGGACACATAACAATATGAGTAGCTTGGCATCAATAAAACCTGTCACACATTCATTGACAATCAGTCGTACGACCCTTCTCCCCCCACCCCCTCTCCCTGACAATCCCACCCCCTGTAGCCTTCCTCCTATACTATTCCCCCCAGCCATTTTCCCCATATTTTGCGAAACGTTTTGGGGCAACCCCGGGCAGTGTACAGAGCCCGTTCCTGCGCAGCGCACCAATCCACCCCTCTCCTCCATCTAGCCCCACTGGGCGGGTCCGCCTGCTTCCAGGTAGCCGCGATGTCCCGTTTGGCCACCACCAGAGCCGTAGTTAGGAAGTATTTCTCATTACGGGAACCGTCTAGCCCGTCCGTTAGTCCCAGCAGTGCTAGTCTCGGGTCATGGGGAACCTCCCACCCCAGGACGTCAGTTAACTCAGTTTCGATCTCCGCCCAGAAGTTCTCCAGGCGGGGGCAAGACCAGACCATGTGAAAGAAATCTGCCAGTTCCCCCCCGCAGCGTGCACATGAAGCCACTTGGCACAGGCCCGCCTGAAACAGACGCTCCGGGGTCAGATATGCCGTGTGGAGATAATAAAGCTGGATAAGCCGCAGTCTCGCCGATGTGGTGATCGTCCTGGGTGCCATAAGGGCGTCTCTCCAGTCAGTTTCGTCTAGAGAGCCCACCCACGTCTCCCACCGCTGCCTCAACCCTTCCCAATCCACCGGGGTGTTATTAACCAGTGATCGGTAAAATACGGGATATGCCCCCTCTCCCGAGACATCCCAGCATCACTTGAATGTGCCCTTATCAGCCAGTCGTCCAGATAACGGTAGACATGGATTCCCTCTCTTCTCAGGTGTACCGCAACCTGTGGAGCTGATTTCATTCGGAAAGGCAGGACCTTGAATTGGTAATGTGTCCGTTGTGCAGGAATCGCAAGTACTTTTTGTGTCCCTTGTTCATAGGGATATCTAAGTAGGTGTCTTTGAGGTCTATTGTTGCCATGTAGTCTCCCTTTTGGATTTGTGGTATTATCTCTTGAAGAGTACACATTTTGAAGCTTTGTGTTAGTATGAATTTATTTATGAACCTTAGGTCCTGGATTAGCCTTAGAGTTAGGACTTGTTTGGGTATTAGGAAATATGGGGAATAGTTTCCTTTGAACCATTCTTGCTTTGGTACCAATTCTATTGCCTGTTTGTGGCATAGTTTCTTGATCTCTGCCTCTAGCAGTATGTGTTCTGATTTTAGGAATCTTCTTGTTGTTGGTGGGTTTGCAGGTGGTTTTCTTGTCAGCTCTATGCAATACCCGTACTTTACCAAATGTAATATCCAATTGTCTGTTGTGATATTTTGCCACTGTTTGAGGAACAAGGATATTCTTCCCCTCCACTGGTGTTTTGTGTGGGTCCTTGTTTGTGAGTGCGCACAAAACAAATCAGTTTCCTCTTCCTCTAGAGGATTGGCCTCTCCCTCTGCCATTGTCTCTCGCCCGAAAGGGCTGTTTCTGCTAATTGCCAACCTTGGTAGCTTGACTGCTGACCTATTTGTTGTCCTGGGTTCTGCCGTTGTGGTTGCTGTGACATTTGTTGTCCCTGACCAAAGGTGCCTCTACCTGTGGCTTTCTGTTATTGAATCCACCCCTTTTAAAGGAACCTCTCTGCGGTAGGGCTCCCCTCGCCCTTACCGCCTTGTTGTCCTTTTTTATCTGTGGAAGGGATTCATCCACTTCCTTTCCAAAAAGTGCCTCCCCATTGAATGGTCTATTGATGATGGAGGTTTGAACTTCCTGTTTTAAACCAGATATTCTGAGCCAGGCATGTCTTCTCAGCATGGTTCCTGTGCACATTTTCCTACTAGCAGTATCTGCGACATCCAAAGCCAACTTAAGGCAGGTGATTGCCACGTTTTTTCTCCTGGACAATAGATCTTGCCCTTTTCTTGTCCTCTTCAGAGAGTTTAAGAATCTCCTCTATCTCATCCCACTGTTGGTGACCATATCTGTTTTGTACGGCATTGGAATTTGCGATGCGCCACTGTGTTGCCGCTTACTTTTCCATTCTTCTCCCCACCATGTCCATCCTTTTACTCTCCTTCTCTGGTGGAGGGCCGGTGTTGGAGAATGCATAAGCTCTCTTTCTGGCTCTAGTGACAATAATTGAGTCAGGCACCGTGTTTCCCTGAATATATTTAGGCCCCCTTGTTTGAAGGTGGTCCCTTGAAAGCTTCTTTGTCTTGATCCAGAATGCTAGGAAGCATAGGAAGATATTGAGTTTCCTTAGCATCTGGGGCCAGGGTTTCCAGGAGGAAACAGGTGTCTCCTTTTTCTTTTTCTAGGGCTACTCTGAATTGATTTGCTGCCCTCTTGACTAGGTCATTGTAGAATGCTATGTCGTCTGGAGGTGAAGCTTTCAAAGGATAACTACATAGCTCTTCCCCCGGGCTTTCGGTCTCGAGATCGTTCCACGAATTCTCAAAATTTTAGGAGATTCCCTCCTCTTCAGTTACGCCCCCGTATTTCTCGTGTTCTTCGTCTCGCGGTTCTGGAGCTGGGGGTGAATCGAAGATACCTTCTTCTTCTCCCTCGGCGTCTTTTGCCTCTTCGGCGTCAACGTTCTCCTGTTCGGCAACAGGTACCTTAGGGATTCTAAATTCCTTCAGTGATGCGTCAAACTCCTTTTTCTTCTGGAGGAGCGTCACCATTTCATCCTCAAGTCTTTTTCTTTTCCTTTCAACTTCGAGAGCCCTCTTGGCGTCGGAGATCAGAGATTTTCTCTTTTTACCAGCGTTGACGTTAGATTTTGATGGTGTTCTGACCTTTTTCGCGGGTTCGTGTTCGACCCTTGGCTTCGGCGTTTCTGGCGATTTTTCCTCCTCGATAACCTTTGGTTGGGTTCCGTGGGGTTCTTGGAATCGCAGCTGACCCTCGATCGCCTTTTTGCTCGGCGCCGGGGCTGCCTTGGGTGCCTTATGTTCGTGACCTTTCGGTTCAGACGTTTTTTTATGGTATCTTACCTTTTTCGCCTTCTTTTTTGGATCGTTCGCCTTCTTCTGGGTGTGGATTTTTTCAGAGTCCCCTTCTAGAACCTCCACGTTTGATCCCTCGTGCGTCGATTCTGCTAGTGCTCCATGTTCTTTCTCGTCGCTGGAGAAACACAGGTCTCTGAGAGAGGTTTTCTTTGTGGTCTGCGACATTAATTGCCTAGTGGGCCTCTCTTTGTTTTCGGTGGGTTCTAAGTGTCTTCGACAGGAACGCCGCGCAGGCCTCACAGTCCTTGTCCTGATGGTTCTTGGGCAGCAGAGGTTGCAGACGTCATGTGGGTTGCATTGAGAGTACTTGTGCTGGCACTTGGGGCAGAACTTGAAGGGGGTATCCTCCATGTCCCCTACCTCACCATTTGTGGACCGATGGGGTCCTCTGTGGTGTTGACACCTGAGCTCTACACCTGTCCTCGGTTACGGCGTCGATGAACGATGAGATTTCTTGGCAATCTTTCTTCTGTTTTCTTGAAGTTTTTGGGGAAAAAACTGAAAATTCTTTGGAGCTTCCTGTCTTGCTTCCAGACCCAACGGCGGAAGATGGCTAACACGAACGTCGACCTCCGGGATACCATCTGACATCACACAGGGGACGCACCTGGCACCAAATAGTGGCCGACAAAACGAGAAAAAACGAAAAAAACAAAGACAATTCCAGACCCAACCACTAGATGGCAGAATAATGTACAGCACGTGAATCCAGAAAAGGATTCACACTGCAAAATTTTGCCTACATGGTTTCTTCGTCTTGTTGCAGATCTCTCTCCCCAAAGCACCCTCTTAAATGCCATATCCCTTATTTGGCTCCTCAAATCCGGTGGTTACACTACACAGAGTCCGTGCAACTGAAAAGTAATATTCTGGAAGAGTGTTGCCCCTCAGGGATCGGGCTTGAAATGTCTCCATCATCTGTGCTGATGCCAATATGTTCAGGAAGGTAATCAGCAACAGAGTGGAGGAAGTCAAGGCCAGGATGAAGCAGACTATCTGTCCGCAGCTGATAAGTGCTGGGGTAACAACTACCAGGCACTTAAAAATCCTAGGGCCCAAAGGCCCTCCAGAGGGAGACGGATGTAGCCAAAGCCTGCCCAGCAAGGGCTGGCTTAGTGCCTTCACCCGGGCAGGTCAGCATCAAGTGTCAGAAATTCTGGAAGAGTGTCTTGGAGCATCGGAAACAGGACAGGACCGGAGTCAAGTCTGAAGACTTGGAGAAGTGTGGCTCACTGGTTAGAGCAGGCAGACCCTGAAGCAGAGGTCAGACCCGGGACCAAGGTTCAATTCCCGACGCGGCAGGGTCTTGAGCTCAAATGTCCATGGACTCGATAATTCTCGCTTCGGTGCCTGACCTAATCATGGGTTCACACTCTGCAACTCTGGGCATTAAGCTTGCTTAATCTCCACAACGGCCCCCCGCGGCGGGATGCCTGGCTTTCACCTTGGGGATGCCCTGTAGGGGCTATCTCACAGGGAAAAGCCAGGACGGGTTCCCAAGGCAAGCGCGGAGATACCCCTTCGGGGGTCGATTCAGGCGCTATATAAGAAACATAATAATAATAATAATAAGATGACAATGAAGCAGATGAATGACCCCAAACAGATGACTTACTGCAAGATAGAAAACAACGCTAAATAGGAGAAATCCCTTTCAACCTGATCAATGTGAAGGGGTAGATGGAGGGAGACCCCAACAATAAGGATGAGTTCTTGATTTTTTTTTCGAGGTATTGCTATTTAATGTCACAGATTAAATCTAACACTAAACTTTACTTTTGGACACACGGGCAAGATTTGTCTAGGTATGTAAATCACTTATTAGGAAGGACTTGATACGGTTAAGGCAGATCCCCTCATCTACTAATGTTTTAATTCAATGACTTATTAGGGTTAAGGCAGATCCCCTCATCTACTAATGTTTGCATTCAGGAATTTAGTAATCACATAGATTACAGGAATGATGTTACAGAAATGTCAAGATTTTGTAGAAAGTCTTTTTTTATTTTTATTGTTTGTCCTCATTGTGCAATATTTTGGAGAGGGAGGTATCAGGGGCTGCTGGCCAATCTGTTCCGATCTGGGTCACCCCTTTGAGGAGACACCTGTATTAGAAGGGGGGTTTCCCAACCTTTCCATTCATGGAGGCCCTTTTATTTCCACTTCCAAAGTTAACCGCTTGCGGGGGGAGCTAGACATTTTGGCTACTCATTCAAGCCCTTACTTGATGGTTATTACTATTGCCTAATCATTGGACATTCATAGTACATTCAAAAGGTCATCATGGGGACTGGTTGTATTGTTCCCAGATATCCCAACATTTATATCTCTCCCTTTTCCTCCGCCTTCTATCTAGTTTATTTATCCTCTGAATTGAGGCCAGCCATTCCCTTTGTGTTGGAGGTATAGGTTTCACCCAGTTAATGCATATTTCTCTTCTAGCCAACAGTATCAACAGGAAAAGTAGGTTCTCCTGATCTTTGCTTAGTTTCGGGTAACCCTCATTGATGGGACCAATCCCCAAAATAACAAGGTCTATGCTTACCTCAACTTGTTGGCCCAATAACTTCGAGAAGACCTTACCTGCCTCCCTCCAAAATTCCTCGAACTGGGGCACTGCTGAAACATGTGTATATCATCCGCTCCTTCTTCCCCACATTTTGGGCAGCTTCTCACCTTCTGCTTGTTGAGGTTGGATAGCCTCTTTGGTGAACAGTGTGGTAAACAGATGTTTTTATCTTAGGGGGGGCAGATTTCACAATACGCCTACATGTAGCCATAGATACTTGCCATCTGTGTAGTATGTCCAGCGTCTGCAGCTCTCTCCCCCAGATCTTGCTCGGAATTTTGAAGTCCTCTTCCCCTGCCTGTATAAGAGCCCAGTACCAACATAAGATTTCTTTTTTAGGTATCCTGTTTCCCTGAAATGTTTTCTCAACTTCCATAGTTCCCGTTTCCTCTTCTCCAAGGCTCTTGACCCAGCTCAATAGTTGATAATATTTGAATTTTGATAGGGTACCATTAGTCTTGGTTACGAGGACTAACCAGTCAATGATAGAGTTTTGCGCTATAAGTTGGCCCCATTTGATTATACCTGCTTCCCCTCAGTGGTTTAGCTAGCTTACCCCTGAGACAGTCAGGGGTTCCAGGAGATTCCCAGATGGGGGCGAAGTCGCTGTAGTAGGGAATTTTCAGGGTGCTTCTTATCTGGTACCATAGCTTTGCGGCTGACCAAAGAGTCTTCAACTTTATGTTTTTTGGAGTACTTGGGGCGCCCAAATTTGTATATGAAATGGCTTCCTTCTGTACTGACTATTGCCTGTAGGTGTGCGGGTTATAGCTTGTATCTGTCCAGTAGTATTATTGTATATTTAAATTGAAATGCTCTGCAATATTCCAGCATATCAGGGCTTGCTATCCCCTCTGATCTTTTTTCCTTCTCAATTGTAGAAAGTCTTTTTGTCACTGAAGTACACACTACTTAAAACAGGAACCAAAATATATTTAAGGAGCAAATTCTTCTCTGAATTGAACATGAATCAGTTAAGGCAGAAGGATACTGCAACCACATTTTTCAGTTGTTGAGTGCCTTTAATGTCTGTCACTTTTGCTGCCTGCCAGCCAAAGCTTCACTAGTATATCGTTTTTTGGCTTCCAAACATCTGATACAGGAAATCCTGGTTCAGATAGGAAGAAACCTGTACCTATGCTGATAGAAAAAGAAGCATTCAGAGATGCATCAATAGTAAGACAGTCAGCTAGTAGCTAAGATCACACTAGCCTAGCTCTAACCTTACTAATAAGAATACAAGATAGCGAGGAGAATTCTGTGTAAAGTTTCTCCGATATATATTGACAAATATCCCTTCCTGATACAGAAACTCATACGGGTTCAAAAGAATAATGTGGTGATTATGAACACATTACGTCGAATTCTAATGACAAATGAACACATTAGGAAACGCTCCTAAAATTGATATAATGCTGAATGTTCGAAAGTAAATAGAAACTAAAGGGGATACTGAGAATTCGGGGAGCACAACATTTGTGTGATTTGTTTTTGCATAATTACGTGAAATGTGAATTAGTCATTTTTCACGCAAAATGCATTCTTGCATCAATTTTTGACGCAAGGATGCATTTAAACAAGTGCAGCATGAACAGCAGATCGCATGCTGTTGTTTCTGTGTATTTCCGATAACATTTTTACAGCAAAATGCACCAATTGAATGTAATTTTTTACCAATTGCGTAATGTAGTAAATGATAAAATTTTTGAAGTTTCACGTTTACAAATGTAATGCACAATACGCAAAGTACACCGACCTAACTTAAATTTGCCCTGGGCCTACTGAGAATAGATATCTGATAGGGAGTAATCATTCAGGGGTAGTGGAGCTATGGAAAAAATATAAATGCCTCCTGAAAGGAATAAGCGGGAGAAAAGTGCTTAAGCTTGGTATGATAGTGAAAGAAATCTGCAAGGTAGTGTCCTGCGGTCGTTCCAATAGTTGTTTAATGCAAACCATATTCAGGAAGAACTGTAGAAATAGCTTTCTTTCTTCATGTTATGCAATGAACTTCCATTTGATTGTTATTATGAAAAATCCTGTGCCTATTCTATCCCAGAAAAATTACAGGGTCTAGTTATGCACTTTTGAATGAAGAAGGCAGAGGTGGCACTAATGTCCCGACCAGCAAACAAAACTTGTGGAGTAGATCTAATACCGCTTGATCTCTTCAGATATGATGGTACCATTTGGATACCTAATTTAACAGATTAGTTCAATTCCATTTTGCTAAACAGGAGATAGCTAACATCTTAGCAATTGGCAGAAATCATTCCAATTTTGAAAAAACAGGAGATAGGGAGACCAAATCCACGATCCTTTCTCTGTCCTTTATTGTACTGTACAGTCATTTTGGTAAACTTCTTCTTAATCACTTTGAGTCGTGGTCCGTGGATGAGCATAATTTAGCATCTCCTTTGGCAGGGGTCAGGAAAGGAAAAGGCCCCATAGTGGTGAATGTGCCCTGCCTTAATTCTGAATAAAGGTATAATTTAAAAATTAAGAAGAGAATACGTTTTGCGGGTTTTGTTGGTCTTAAACAAGCCTCTAATTCTGTTAATCTCACACTCCTTTCGGAGGCTCTGAAGAAAAAGTACTGGGGTTCTAGCACTGTCTAGCTTTTGGAATATCGGTGATTTGGGTGCAGTGATGAAGTCACAGACAAGAGGCAAGAGCAGTGTGCCCGCGGGGTGGCATGGTCCCCAGCTGGCCCAGGCAATGTGCACCAAAACGATCTTTAACAGCAGTCTGCTGAAAATAGGCGGTGGCGTTCCTAGGGCGGGGTCTCGCCACATTTCTGTCTTACCTGTGTCAGACAATGATGTACTCTGGGCTCAAAGTTATTGTTAAATAGGGCTTTATTAAATAGCTTTGTAGGGTACTGTGGCCAAAAGAATGTGGTCACTGTTGATAAAACAAGGTTAGTAGCCTTAAGAAAGGAAATCCCGTCAAAAAGAAAGATTGTAGAGAGAGAGTGAAACACCCTTGGCTAAGCTAGCATAAACACATCTCACAGAACAAAAGCGGCATACCATAAATAAAGAAATCTGCCCAAAATTACACTTTTCCACCCCCATACAGTGTTTTTTCGTTAGATATGTGCAATAATGTCTTAAAAGCTTAAATATCTTAAAAGCTTATTAGCATATCACGTAAAATCTTATGAGCATACCACGTTCCCGATGGCAGTATAAGGGGTGGAGGTATAGGGATTAGCTCGAAATAGTGTTATGTAAAACATGCACACTCGTTTCATAAAGTAGCGGACGCAAGTAGGCCTATGTCCTTGCTCCCACTGATGATGGAAATGGGTGTTGCTATTAATCTAGCAAATATTAAACTTGTCAGTTTGTTGTTATAGCTGATAATTTTGAAAAAAATCACAACACAAGCTGGTAAGAGACCAAAGCATGAAAATGTGTGCCCTTGCAAAAGCTTAGTAAAAACGATGTGGATAGCTCACTTAGGGAAAATATATATTGACATAAGAATCATGAGAAAACCAAGGGTACTACTGAGAAAGGAATCATAGGAACTGGAAAGAAGATGCATTGGAAACTAACAACAAATATAAAAATGATGGGATGAAGTTCGATGTCAAGGAACTATTTGGAATGGAAGCTGAGCGAGGGTGGCTAAATGGCATAGAAAGGGAAAAGTGGAAAGGTTGCATCTGTGTAAAAAAACACGAAGACTGGGACACTGGCCATTATATAACAGCCTGCTCAAATATTTTATTTTGGTATCAGACATTTTGATGTTGCACTGAAGTTAAATTCCTCAACCGAGGATATGTGATGATTGGGCCAAACAACGGTCAAGAAGAACATGTTACTTAGCATTGGTAATGCTCTGTCTGGTGGATACCCTAGCTAACTGCAGATTTCTCACCTTAAGAATAATATCTCGTGCCAGACTAGATTCTAACTTGGAGCGTTTTTATATGTTAATGAGGCCACTCCACAGGACGAGGAGGTGGGTGGGCAGTGAGGAATCTGTGGTTAAATAGAATATTAACATGAAAGAGCATTACCAAAGATGAGTAACCTGTTCTTTTCTAACCGCAGACTCCTCACTCTAAAAACCTCAGACCAAGAACACTAGCAGAACTAAGTGGGCAAAGTGACATTCCTGCAGGGCCTGACTATCAAGGAAGTAGAACTTTGTGAGCGTATAAATTGACACCCACACTGCAGCCTGGCAAATGTCCAGAACAGATACTCCCTTGTGCCAAAGCTGTTGTGGCAGCCTTGCCTCTGGTGGAGAGAGCCTGTTGGCCTTCAGGGGGTTGTTTCTTGGCCAGTGCATAACAGAATTCGATGCAGAGAACCATCCAACTTTTGCATAGACTTTCCTTTTTTGACCCAGAAAAACCCACAAAAAGCTGATCGTTAAGGTGATGATCTTTTGAGCAGTCGATGCAAATAATCAGAGCCCTTTTAGGTTCAAGTTGATGGAGTCTGTACTTCAAGGAGTCAAGGGGTGAGGTGGAGCAAAAAACACTGACAGAATAATCGATTGGCTACTGTGGAAGGGAGTCACAACCTTCTGTAGAAAGGCTATCCTGATCCTCAGTACCAATGTGCCCAGAAATACAGAGGTGTAGGGCAGTTACATCACAAGTTCCTGTATTTCACTCATTCAGCATGCTGATGTAATTGCTATGAGAAAGAAGGTCTATAAAATCAAGTGATGTAAAGAACTGCTGTGCATTGACTCAAAAAGGGTGCACAGAGGTATGTCAAGACCAAGTTGAAGTCCCGTTGTTTCGTAGCAAACAGCTAAGGAAAATGAAAAATGTAATACCAGCATTTTTAAAGCGTACAGCTACCTCCGGAGAGGTGTCCCAGCGCTGGGGGCCGTCGGGAAGATTAAGCGAGCTATTGCCCAGAGTCACAAGGTACTGGGCTAACCTGTCACCGGCGCCAGAGATCCAACCGTGAGCCCCTGTGTCATCCACCCTGGCCGCTGCACCACACCTCTTCCCTAGGGAGAAACCTGCAAGTCAAATTTTTATGAAATGCATGACAACTGGAGACTTAAAGAACAACAGTTGGTCTGGCAAATACAGAAATGCCAAAAGGGCTGAAAAATAATTTTTCAACGTGCCCACTTTAAGACTTTGCTGGGTTAACAAAAGAACAAGGTCTGGCTTGTAGGTGGTCTGTGTCAGGATGACATCAATTACCTCGGTTGGCAAGTCAAAAGGGTTCATTTGCTGCTGCCCAATCTCTAAGCATTGAGGTGTAGTTTGTGGAGACATGGATGCATGGCCTTGCCCTGCTGCTGAGACAGGGGGTCTTCAAGAAGTGGTAGCCAGATCGAAAGGCAAATGTTCATGCTTAGGAACTCTGGGTAGCTTCACTACTGACCCAGGCTAGGGCAACTAATATAACTCAGGACCAGTCCATTCTTATTTTCCCCAGAACTAAAGGAACAAAAGGTAGTGGTGGGAAAGTGTACATTGCTGGAATTCATCTCCCAGTGACATTCATTGAGGAAACTCCAGTGCACACTAGTTTTGACACTGCACTTTCTAGATGGAGGCAAAGAGGTCGAATCGTGGCACGCCCCAATGAACGAAGATGTCCTTTGCCACTTTGGGAAGAGATGTTACTTGCGATCTGCCATCCGACATTTGCTCAGCTCATCTGCTCTGGCATTCAAGGATCGTGCTAGATGATTGGCTAACATAAAGATTTCCATGTCCAGCCACCTCCAGAAATATAGGACCGCCTGCCACAGGATTCAGGAAACTACTGCCCAGCTTGTTGCAGTACCATGTGGCAGTCGTGTTGTCTGTGAGGACCTGTAGCATCCTTCTCTTGATAGATGGTAGGACGGCTTTCAGGGCCTGACAGATCACCTGAAGCTCCAGAGGAATGATGCGGTGCTAACTCTCTGCCAGCAATCCAAGGTCTCTGATCTCCACATCACCCATATGAGCACCCCCAACCCAGCAGGGATGCATCTGTCACAACCATGAAGTCTGGTGTAGAAGGGAGAGTGGCCTACCTCAGATCATGTTGGTACTTGTCTGCCACCACAGAAGATCTTGAGCAGTCTTGTGGAAGATCTGGATGGAGTCAGAGAGGCAGCTCTGATGCTGGCCAACTAAAAACTGACGTTCCACTGCAGGGCCTGCATATGCCATCTGGCAAACGATATGTGCAGGATGGGTGAGGTTAGAAGCCCAAAAAGCCTCACAGTCATCCTCACAAAGACCAAGGACTGAATACAAAACATCAGGATCATATCCTGAATGCCCTCCACTCGTTTAGGTGGGTGAAAGGCCTTGACTGCCATTGCGTCCAAGATAGCCCCTATGAAAGGAATCCTCTGCGTGGAACTCAGGTGGGACTTCGGCTCATTGACAGAAAATCTCCAAGATGTCAGGAGTTCAGCCATTGTCCAAAGGTGGCTTATGACTGACGGCGCAAGACTTAAACATCCAGTCGATGAAGTACAGGATCACATGCATCTCCGACTTCTGAAGGTGGGCAGGACCACTAGCACCACTTTCATGAACACCAGAAGGGCCAAGGTAAAGCCGAAGGGGAGCATGGCAAACTGGAAGTGTTCAAACCTCCCCGCAAATCGCAGGTAATGCCAGTAGGACTACAGGACTAGTGTGTAAAAATACATGTCCTGCAAGCCCCGGGACACAATTCAGTCTTCTAGATCCAGACAGTGTGAGCATTTTAACTTTGACTTTCCTCAGAAATGCATTTAGTGGGCGGAGGTCCAGTATAGACTCGAGACTTCAGTCCTTCCTTAATATGAGGAAGTAGCATGAATAGCATCCCGCTCCTCTCTCTGAATCTGGCACCCGCTTGCTGACAACTTTAGCTAGCAGAAGACTAATTTCCTGCAGCAAGATTGCAGAACGGAATGGTCTGCTGAGAGTTGCTAGGTTGGGCGGGGTAGGGTAAATGGGGTGGGGATGTAATGAAAGGCAGAGCATAGCCTCTTTGAATGATTTGCAAAACCCATCTGTCTGATGCGATGGATCTCCAGCCAGGGAGGACATGTTATATATATCCTGCCTTTTACTCACCGAGTGTGGGCCCACGAGGGCAAATTAAAAAAGTATGTCAGGCACAACAAGTAAATAGGGAAAAGTTAGAGTAAAGCTGTCCCCGCAACTGCCGACGACCTCAGCCGCGATCTGTGGTTTGGGTCTGCTCCTGCTGCACAGGTTGGGAGTGCTGCAGATGTCTGTAAACTAGCCCCCTGGAATAGCCTCAAATGTTTCTGTACTCTTGAGGAACAACTGCTTGGTGGGAGACAAGAGCTCCAAGTACTGTGCTTTGGCTACAATGTTGTTAAATCTTTTGAGCACCAAATTGGATACCTCTCCAAACAATCTTGAGTCATTATAGGACATATCAAGAGTGCTTGGACATGTCCTGAAAACCTGATCGATTTTATCCAGGTGTGCCTGTTAAGCATCACACTGGTGCCAATACTGTCTGCAGTGTCCAAGCCAGCTGGCAATACATACATCCCTGCATCCTGTCCATCAGGGATTGTTTTAGCCAGCAAGGGACTTCGGGAAGGTGGGCTAAATCTTGCTGACGATGTTTCATAAGCATGTTTATCCTACCCAGAAGGCACGCTGCGTTCAAAGATCTTAAGGCTTAACTAGCTGAAGAAAGCATTCCCATTCCAAATGTATCAATACCTTTTGACCCTGTCCAGAAGATAAGTCAGAAAGGCATTAGGAGTGACTTTATTGGTCGTCACCTGACCAACAGGTTTTCAGGAGTAGAATGTTTTGTTAAAAAAACAGAAAAATATCAAGATCACTGGGGACTGGTCTATGCCACTAGGCACAGGTAGACTCACCGGAGTGCCTGAGCATGGCTTAGCCGAAATAGCCATGTCATCAAGAGCCTTGTTGAAAGGCAAAAGTGGCTCAGACAAGGTTGGATCACGTTCAATGATCTCAGTTAATACCTTAGTTTCAAAAGTAGGCAATTGTAAGTCAAGCACATATACTCCCCTTTGCACTACTACTGTGAAAGAGGCACTTTCCTCTATTGGTGGCCCAGGTGGGAAGTCCAGCTCAATATCCAGAGGTGTTTATAGTATACTAGCAACCTGCAAATTCCTGTATAGCCAGTCATCAGTAAAGTGAGGGCGAATCTGTAGCACTTGGCACTAACCTGCTCTTTAGTTCAGGTTGCGCAATACCGTAGGAGCAAGATGTGATCTCGAAAGCTAGTTGCCTATGCCACCCAACCGCTGACTCCATCTGAGCCCTGACAGAAGACTCAAACAACACTATTACTCAAGGGAAAAGGAGAAGTGGGTAAAACCAGCTTTTCCAATAAGTAGCTCGTTAGCTACTGGTAGCTCTCTAGCTACCTGCAAGTAGCTCTTCTGTGTGCAGTCCTGTGAACCAAATCCGAAGCTTTTGTTTGGTTGAATTAATATATATATATATATATATATATATATATATATATATATATATATATATATATATATATATATATATATATATAGGAAAATTGATAAGCTTGCATTCAAGACAAAAATGTGTATATTTTCAGAATTCATGAGCTGATGTTTGGAGAAAATGGATGAATTTCCAAAGCATATTTAAAACAGATATTTAAGTCATAAAAATCAAATGGTGTTGAAGAGAGCTGCTAATATTATTACCTTGGTGCAAGGGCCATTGCAGCTAAGGTTGTTATGAATTACCCATGTAGAGGCATTCCACATTGACAAAGCACTTTGCGCATTACTGCTGGCAACCATTCCTGATTCACTGAGGTGATCACTGCTACCTTGCGAATGGCGGGCACTAAGGTAATCTTATGTGACGTAGTTGCTATTTCTTGTCTAATAATATTAATAGCTCGGGAGGATATTCACTGAGCATAAGTAGTTCTTATTATAGAAAAGGTTGGAGAGCCTGGGGTAAAAGAAGAAATTATGTCCTCCGACAATCTATTCCTTCCGTGCGCAGGTAGTTCTTATTGTTTTCTTTTAGGTCGCTATGATACAAAGTCTAAAAAATTATGTTCGCCTGCCTCAAATGCAGTTTACCAAAAACTTCCCTCTGTCCCACTAGAGTTTAGTTTTTTTGACAAATAGTATGTGTGTGTGATAATGCCTTTTAAAACACAAACAATACCAGCACTTGTCCTGAAAAAAGAAGTGGGGGGACTCTCCAAGTTAGGTAGTATCACAGGAAGTGACATCACAGCGTGAGGCAGTGACATCACAGGAAGTGACATCACGGCGTGTGACAGGTTCCTTTACCTAAGGATTGACAAACTAACTCTGCTGCCAGTCTACCCCACCAGGCAGCACATTTCCATGTAGATGTGATTGCTTTAGCTGCCTGGTGGGTAACACAGATTTGATGGAAAGATCTGTTTTTGTCTAGTCCTAGTTTTGACTTAAAATAGCATACAGGGTTAATGCGCCTCCTGCAAAGCACATCATGTAACATGCAGATAGCAGATTTTATTTTATGTTGATAGGTAAGTAGGTTACAGCTACAGGTAGGCCCCAGCCTGGATACTCGGACAAAGAAGGCCAAATGGGCCCTTAAGTTCGGCCTTTGTTATGGCCCAGCTGGAGTCTCAAATTACAAACCCCCTCCCTGTCTAAACGTTGCTGCTCAGAAGGAAAGCAGATAACGAGCAGGCACTGCTGAATGAATCCCGGTGTCTCAAACTTACACCGGGACGAGTTCAGCATATTTTAGAGTGGGGTTCAACTTCTTGGCAGGGTGGACGGCGTTCACCCTGTAAAAAGAGTGGGCGGACGCTGTCTACCCGCGTGTATCACCGACTCGAGCCCTGACCATTGCTAAATGATTCTGACTGAATGTCATTACATACGTAGTTTCCCTATAGAAATCCTCCCATTACCTATTTAACCACATAGGGAGGGTCAGTGCCTCACTAAAAATAACCCGGGAATTATCACCCCATTCCCCCATTACTTCCAGGTAGTGATCAAGACAGGAACTTGCATTGTGAATGTTAATGTTAATGGACTTGTAAAGCGCGACAGCTGCCCCAGCAAAGAGGTGTCCCGGCGCTGACAGCAGTGAGGTGGACAAGATCGGGGTTCAGGGAGGGGCCCCAGGGAAGGCCTACGGAGTGGGAAAGAGAAAGGTTTTTATGGCTTTCCTGAATTCTAGGTAATTGTTAAGCCCACGAATGTGGGCAGGCAGCGTGTTCCAAAGGATGGCCGCTCTGTTCCGGAAAGAGCGACCTCCGGCACGAACCCTCCTAACCCGGGGAACCACCACCAGGTGTTGTCCCATGGAACAGAGCTGGCGGGGGGGGGGGAACATAAGGTAAAAGCAGGTTGGCCAAAATACCAGGAGAGGCAGATTTCAGGGCGTTGAAGGCTATACAGAGAGCCTTGAACTCAATCCGCCTGGCCACAGGCAGCCAGTAGAGACGGCGAATGGCGTTTGTCACAGAGCAGGCTCTGCGCAAACCGAGGAGAGATCTTGAGGCCGCATTCTGTACCCTCAGGAACTCCCAATGTCCCACAACAGATTTTAGGACGAAAGGTTTTGCAAAACAACAAAATAAATTCCTTTCTATTTCTCAGATACAGTATTTTCTATTTTCATGAACTTCAGGAAATCCAGAAGTGAAGTATCTCAAGAACAGACATCCATTTTGGCAAATCCTTCTCCATATGACATTTGTTCATGCACATTACCAATTTGTAGAAACAGTCCTCTGTTGGTAAAGTGGTTTTACTTTCTTTTGTAGATTCCCAAGTTCCTTCTATGGAGCGGTGAAGCAGCATGAAGAAATGGACAAACTCCAAGCCTCCCCAAGAGGCAGAAGACAGGCAGGTGTCAGGGACGTCAATCAAGCACCCAAGGCCCAGGTCAGGCTGTCAGCAGAACAGATGGCCAGGAGGACAAGATTCAGCAAGTAACTATCAGCAAGGTAACTAATCACTGGTAAGTTTTTTGTATAGCAGACAGGCGCTAGTATAAGGGAACTGCTTTTAACCGTCCGCGCCCGAATGCCAAAAACGCAAAGGTTGTAGTCTTCCTGGGTGGGTGTGCCATCCGACGCATATGATCAGGTTGAAAAGTCTAGACTGGTACCTGTTTGACAGCCCGTCTTTTGGTCACAGCTGCGTCGGCACACTCAGAGAAGAGCCGCGGCAGCAGTGCCAAAATCAAGATGTCTGCCTCCTCATCATGATTAGTGTCAGGGAAGATTTTGTATCCCCTGAACTGCATCAAAACATTGTGTCAGAATAAAGCCACTAGACCCTGATAGTACTGGCATCTATGCAGATGTCAAGGATTAGCTTTGTAATCATGTAGTGTGATATAGGACTGAGACAGTTCAGGTTCAGAGACTGGTATAGGAGTTGGAGCCGTATGGACCCAGGAATTGCTCCCAAATTATTATTTGGAGCCAAAGGAGGGCTGCTGGCCAACTGGGACCACTGCAGCTCTATGAGGCACGAAGGTGCACCATTAGGGAGCTGGAGAGTCTGAAAAACATGCAGCTTTGCCTCCCGAAATTCTGCTATTTGCTGGGCTGCCGACGATTGCGCAGAAGATTCGGGAACCAATTTCATGACCAGATCCGAGTCAGAAGATGCTTGCGGGATATGATCTTTTCATTGACACCGTTGCAACTTCTCGTCTGATTTCAAATGGCGGCACGGGGTAAGTCCTGCATATCATTTTTGCTCTTATGGTGCGTTTTTTACTTCAACTTACTAGAAGATTTCAAACCAGAATGGAGATTTATATGGGACCAGCCAATTGAATGAGACCCCTTACTAGAAACTGGATCGAAGTTAAGCCGGGCGGGCCTCCTGCCCCACAGCCACTGTTGTAGATGCCCAGCGGCAGAGTGTGACATGTTTCGTATTCTGTGGAGGTGCCCTTAGATTCAGCCCTATTGGGCTGAGGTGTGGGTATACCTCCGACAGCTTCACCCCTAGTGTGTCCACCCAACGGCACACCTCACTCTCCTCCATGATGTTGATGTGGTTCCTGAAATGGATGCCCACTCCCCAAGGTGGTTGCCCATGGCCTTAGCAGTGGCTAAAATATGCATGCTCCACCTCTGGGGCCAATCCACAGACCCCACCGTAACAGAAATGGCAGTAAAACTCCTTTACATGAATGATTCACATATAAACTTAATGACAAAAGGGTCTGGGGTACCTCCCTAGTGGCAGTAGAGCCCAAAGCCTGAACTAGCAGTCCCTGTATACTGCACCCCTTACTCTCCCCTCCCACCCCCACGGTGACTTGTAGGAGCGGCACTCTAACGCTCTGGGCCTCTCCATAGTTGGTAGAACTCCCATACAATGACTCCAGTCTGCCATCCGGATCCCTTATTACCTTTCCTGACTGACTCAAACCACCACACCTGCCCACTCACCTCTTCATTTGGACCCTCTGTCTTCGGCTTCCTTCACTCATCGGCTCCTCCCAACCCTCCACACCCCAACTGCTCTCTCCCCCCCCCCCCCCCCGCCCCCAACACCTTGTTTCCAAAGATCTCAGCACAGCTTGAATCCTGTAGTCTTCGGGGGTTATGGGGTCACATGTCTTTGAGTGTTTTTCCATATTCAATCTGTAATGATTAAGTCAATTATTATTTGCTGTTTTGTAATAAAACATTGTCAAATTCTGTATAAAAGAAGCTGTAGCACATTGAGACCAGCTACCTGCCTATGTGAGGAGGGGGTAGCCTCCTTGTCACGAAAGTAAAGAGCTGGATTTCCATTGCCAAAATGGAGTCTGTGTCTTTAAATTTTTTAAGGTTTTAAGACCCCCTGCAACAGATTGGCACCAGGGTGTAGTCTGTTCTCTGCCTAAACTTCTCAACTCACGTGCTGATGTGCTGTAGTGAGCAGAGATGCCAGTACTTTTTACAGCTGTCTCCCAGCTGCTGCTAATGTACCTCTTCGAGTTGCTAACATCTACCACCTCCTAAACTAAGCCGACTGCTCGACCTTGTTTCTTCTGGGCAGTGTAGTGCACAAAGGATGTAAAGTGTTAAGATGCAACAACAGTGGTTTACGGAAGTGCCCAAGCAGAACTCTATTCATCAACCACCGAAGGCCTTTAGGCCCCAACATAATTCCTCACATTGAAACAAATGTTTATCTCAGAAATGGCTTTCCAGCCCTCACCAGGAGAATATATTTCACTAGCAGCAAAGGGCATCAGAGAATTCCAAAACCGTCAACGAGGCAGTTTTTTGTTTAAATCTAATGATAAAATAGTGTGTGGCAGTACCCGACCTCGATCATATTGAATAAACACGGACAATCAGGAATATATTGTTCGAGTAACAATAAATTTACCATTACTCCCCAGCAGCTACAATAACATTATAACTGCAATTTTATTACAGTATGAGCGCGAGCAGAACCAAATGCACCAATACTGGCGCAAATATAAGGCGATATGGTCTCACTGTGTTATGTCTCATATAGGTACCCCAATATAGGCTCAGGAAGTCACCTAACCTTTCACCTATATTCTCACCTACCATTACACTACATAATGGTTCTTGAGGCTGACCTTTTACCTAGTTACAATACAGGACGTAGGATTTTCCCTGAAACCTAGCCCCATCCATTATGCATGAGGATTCTTGGAAACTCTGCAGGACTCCCATCTCCTGCATAATAACAATGTATAAGGGTCACTCCTTCCCTTCCCTAATACTAAGTTTAACATGACACAGCAAGGTAGAACCCCTGAGGGTATCATTTGGGGTATATAAACACCAAATCTTACTGAGGTAGTCACAGGAGAAAGGGACTTCCATGCTGACACACTAGCATGAGACGCTGAGGTTCCTGCATGCAGATACTCCAGCTCGCAGTGGTCTGACATCCCTTGCGGGGTGTCCATCTCGAGACCAAGATGGGTCCCACAGTCTCTCACTTCAGGTAACGGGGTTGACTTTATACTGGAGGGACTCTTGGCTTTACACCTACATGCATGCTAGGTACACTTAGGTACATTTAGTTAGGGTCTCATCGTAGCAGTACGCATGTATTACTGTCATATATTTTATATACTTGTCTGTATTCATTGTTTTAGCATGATGGTAGGAATCTACCATCCTTTTACTCTGTTAGTGCTTCTTGTCATTTATATCTGTTTCTGTCTAATGGTTGTTTCAGCACACCGATTTTACAGTAGAATGACGCTGGTTTAATAAATGCTTATTGAAAAACGTCCCCACCGTATATTCTGTGTATCTCTCTGAGACATAGTGAGCAGGAGTGACTGAGTGAAAAGTACTGCACTGTTTCCATGATCCTGATGGATCAGCGTTGTCATGTTCGACAGTTGCCAAGAACTATTCTCTCCTTGGTAAGAGGGGTTACTAGTGGCACTGTGAGCTAGCTGGTACACAGGCTAACATACCTGATGTGGGTGTCTAGAATCAGTCAAGACACCAATCCTACAGTGTATGTTTTCTAAACGTGCAGGCCCTATATAGGTTTATAGGAACTACACGACATGGCGTCACCGACGTTGGTTTGCTACTTATTCAACAGTCAAATCAGAGTAGTTCAGTCGTGCTATTCTCAGAGACCCCTACTCACATATCCCCAGAGACGTCTAGCGTGGAAAGGGAATCATCCGCCACAGGTGAGTAGATATATCCTATGTATTGGCTGTAGGTTTATCAAGATTGTAGGGCAAACAGTTATTATTGTGCATAAAACCTTATCTCAGTTTCCTTGAAACTCTTTGTCAACAATGGCTGACGAAGACACTGCTGCGCCAGCACAGCATGGGAATGCAGCAAGGGAGGAAGAGCAGGAAGGTGAAATTAACATTTCAGAAAATGTCAGAACTGCTCTTATTTTAAAACTGGTACAAAAGGGGGTGGTGATGGACGGAGCATCAGAAACAATCAAACACTCACACCCAGTCAACAGATCTGGGCTTGATCCATCACCGTTCTTTAGCCCACTCTGCCACCCCAGCTCAGACATGGCCATATGCAAATCAGTCTGACCCTGTGCCTCATGGGAACAGTCCAGCCTGAACTGCCAAGCCATGCCTTCCCTTGACCGGAAACAAGCTTCCTAGGACCGGTTTCTGGCATTTCAGCCGTCTTCAGCCAGGCTTGCTTGAATCCAGTGGCAAAGTGAGCAAGGGACTCACGTCTGAGCATACCCTGCCAACTTATGGCGAACAAAGCGGTACAAAAGGGGGTGGTGATGGACGGAGCATCAGAACCAATCAAACACTCACACCCAGTCAACAGATCTGGGCTTGATCCATCACCGTTCTTTAGCCCACTCTGCCACCCCAGTTCAGACATGGCCATATGCAAACCAGTCTGACCCTGTGCCTCATGGGAACAGTCCAGCCTGAACTGCTAAGCCATGCCTTCCCTGGACCGGAAACAAGCTTCCTAGGACCGGTTTCTGGCATTTCAGCCGTCTTCAGCCAGGCTTGCTTGAATCCAGTGGCAAAGTGAGCAAGGGACTCACGTCTGAGCATACCCTGCAAACTTATGGCGAACAAAGCGGTACAAAAGGGGGTGGTGATGGACGGACCATCAGAACCAATCAAACACTCACACCCAGTCAACAGATCTGGGCTTGATCCATCACCGTTCTTTAGCCCACTCTGCCACCCCAGTTCAGACATGGCCATATGCAAATCAGTCTGACCCTGTGCCTCATGGGAACAGTCCAGCCTGAACTGCCAAGCCATGCCTTCCCTGGACCGGAAACAAGCTTCCTAGGACCGGTTTCTGGCATTTCAGCCGTCTTCAGCCAGGCTTGCTTGAATCCAGTGGCAAAGTGAGCAAGGGACTCACGTCTGAGCATACCCTGCAAACTTATGGCGAACAAAGCGGTACAAAAGGAGGTGGTGATGGACGGAGCATCAGAACCAATCAAACACTCACACCCAGTCAACAGATCTGGGCTTGATCCATCACCGTTCTTTAGCCCACTCTGCCACCCCAGTTCAGACATGGCCATATGCAAATCAGTCTGACCCTGTGCCTCATGGGAACAGTCCAGCCTGAACTGCCAAGCCATGCCTTCCCTGGACTGGAAACAAGCTTCCTAGGACCGGTTTCTGGCATTTCAGCCGTCTTCAGCCAGGCATGCTTGAATCCAGTGGCAAAGTGAGCAAGGGACTCACGTCTGAGCATACCCTGCCAACTTATGGCGAACAAAGCGGTACAAAAGGGGGTGGTGATGGACGGAGCATCAGAACCAATCAAACACTCACACCCAGTCAACAGATCTGGGCTTGATCCATCACCGTTCTTTAGCCCACTCTGCCACCCCAGTTCAGACATGGCCATATGCAAACCAGTCTGACCCTGTGCCTCATGGGAACAGTCCAGCCTGAACTGCCAAGCCATGCCTTCCCTGGACCGGAAACAAGCTTCCTAGGACCGGTTTCTGGCATTTCAGCCGTCTTCAGCCAGGCTTGCTTGAATCCAGTGGCAAAGTGAGCAAGGGACTCACGTCTGAGCATACCCTGCCAACTTATGGCGAACAAAGCGGTACAAAAGGGGGTGGTGATGGACGGAGCATCAGAACCAATCAAACACTCACACCCAGTCAACAGATCTGGGCTTGATCCATCACCGTTCTTTAGCCCACTCTGCCACCCCAGTTCAGACATGGCCATATGCAAATCAGTCTGACCCTGTGCCTCATGGGAACAGTCCAGCCTGAACTGCCAAGCCATGCCTTCCCTGGACTGGAAACAAGCTTCCTAGGACCGGTTTCTGGCATTTCAGCCGTCTTCAGCCAGGCATGCTTGAATCCAGTGGCAAAGTGAGCAAGGGACTCACGTCTGAGCATACCCTGCCAACTTATGGCGAACAAAGCGGTACAAAAGGGGGTGGTGATGGACGGAGCATCAGAACCAATCAAACACTCACACCCAGTCAACAGATCTGGGCTTGATCCATCACCGTTCTTTAGCCCACTCTGCCACCCCAGTTCAGACATGGCCATATGCAAATCAGTCTGACCCTGTGCCTCATGGGAACAGTCCAGCCCGAACTGCCAAGCCATGCCTTCCCTGGACCGGAAACAAGCTTCCTAGGACCGGTTTCTGGCATTTCAGCCGTCTTCAGCCAGGCTTGCTTGAATCCGGATCTGTTGACTGGGTGTGAGTGTTTGATTGGTTCTGATGCTCCGTCCATCACCACCCCACCCCCACCCCCCCTTTTGTGCCGCTTTGTTCGCCATAGGTTGGCAGGGTATGCTCAGACGTGAGTCCCTTGCTCACTTTGCCACTGGATTCAGGCAAGCCTGGCTGAAGACGGCTGAGGTGCCAGAGACTGGTCCTAGGAGGCTTGTTTCCGGTCCAGGGAAGGCATGGCTTGGCAGTTCGGGCTGGACTGTTCCCATGAGGCACAGGGTCAGACTGATTTGCATATGGCCATGTTTGAACTGGGGTGGTAGAGTGGGCTAAAGAACAGTGATGGATCAAACCCGGATCTGTTGACTGGGTGTGAGTGTTTGATTGGTTCTGATGCTCCGTCCATCACCACCCCCTTTTGTGCCGCTTATTTTAAAACTAGCAGACTATGGAGGCACAGCTACCGGTTGGACAGTAACATTCGAGTTTGAGGCTCACAAGTCATATAGTACAGAGGTAGTCTATTCATGGGTCGAAATCCCACGAGCAGATGCACAATCCAATACATTTAATTCTTACACTGAAGATGAAACACCAGATGAATACTGTCAATATGAGGACATTGAAGTTCTGCTCACCTACTAGGAGCACATAAACTGGTTTAAAGGTGCCTTCCCCCACACAAAAGACAAAGTAAGATTAGGTCCACTCGGAAGAGATGGAGCCAATTGGCCAGTCCTTGCAGCTTACACACCACATCCAGACATTGACTCAATGCCAGTGGCAGACTTATGTCCACTTCATAAAGAAATAATTAAACTTTAAGGAAACCTGACACAGTTCGTGATGAGAACTCTCACACTTTTTTTATTTATTTCTTTTATTTTGAGGGTTTTATACAGCACGAACAATACCCTTGCGGGCATCAGAGCGCCTTACAGAGAAGTGTACATGACATGGGGTTCAATGCAAGTCAATGATAGAATAGACATAATCTCGTAGGTACCTAGTTATATGGTACATAGCAAAACGATCACACGCATCATGTTATTACAGTATCTGGGATATCTTGGTGGACAGTAGGCATTCTAAAGTTCCATATTGAAGATACGTTGGGTCGTATATTAACAGTGATCCAGGCTCAGATGTATTTCGCCATGAGAAGCGATTTCACTTCTTTTTTGAAAGATGCAGTAGAGGGAATAAGTCTAGTTTCTGGGGGTAGAGCATTCCAGATTCTGGGCGCCATCCCTGAAAAGGTTTGTTTGTAAGTTTTCTTCTTGTTGAATCTTTGCGGTTTCAGTAGCAGGTTTCTGGCACTTCTTGAAGATCTGACACCACATGAGGACGCCAGTTTCTGTGCCAGATATCGGGGTGCATTGTGATGAATGGCTTTATGTGTCATTCATGCTATTTTCAAATGCATTCTGGCTTCAAAAGGTAGCCAATTGAGGGATTTTAGGTCAGGGGATATGTGGGAGCTTCTTTTCGAGCCAGTGATAAGTCTTGCTGCGGCGTTGATTGATGCTCTTAGCGGGGCTGTTGTGGCTTTGGGTAGGCCGCAGAGAGAGACACTCCCGTAATCCACTCTTGGGATGACTAGGGCTTGTACTGCCAGCTTGAAGCCCTTTTCCGGCAGGGAAGGTTTCAAGCTTTCTCAACGTATTTATTTGAAAGTTTGCTCCTTTTGTTGCGGTGCTGATGAGTTTTTGCATATTGAGGTTTCTGTCCAGTGTTATTCCCAGCGATTTTGCTGAGTCCACGATGAAAGGCTGGCAGTTGAGTGCAGTGAGGTGTTTCATCCAGTCTTGCATTATGGGTCCTTGGGCGGGAGGGGCGATTAGGAGGAATTCGGTTTTGAGGGCATTCAATTTTAGATGGCTTTCTACAAGCCAGGTCTGGGTTTTTCCAAGAGTTGTGTTGAGCGATTTGATGTCTTCTAGGGTGTGGATCTTAAGGTATAGTTGTGTTTCATCAGCGTATATGTGATATTGCACGTTAGACGCGTGGAGAATTTCGGTGAGAGGTTCCATGAAATGATTGAACAAAGTCAGAGATAGTGAAGAACCCTTGTGGGATTCCTAAAGTGACTGGGACTGGTTTGGACAGGGATTGGTTGACCTTGAATCGTTGTTGAGTCTGTTTTGCAGGAACGAGGAGAACCAATTTAGAACTGATCCAGATAATCCCATTGTGAGTTTCAGAAGGTCAATCAGGTTATCGTGTTTGACGGTACCAAAGGCCGAGGAAAGGTCTAGCAAGATGAGTAAGCAGGCTCCATTTTGATCTAGGATTTGTAGTATATCGTCAATTATATGGGTCATGGCTGATTCTGTGCTGTGATCTGTACGGAAACCTGATTGGTATTTGTTGAGTAGGTTAAAGTGATCAATATGTCAGCTGGAGATGTACAAATTATTTGAATAGCTTGGCCAAGGTAGTAATGTTGAATATAGGGCGGTAGTTGTTTAAGTCCGCAGGGTCAGCCATAGGTTTCTTTAGAATGGGGGATACCTGCCCGGCTTTGAGGGTGTCTGGGATGCAACCTTGTAGTAAAGAATTATTTATGATCTTGATCCAGAGAGGTGATGTCACAGCCTACGGGGTTGGACGCAGGAAGAACACTGCCTCCTAGCGCGTCAGCGCGACTAACACCAGGAACTACAAGTCCCTGGAGCATCGGCGCGGTGACGTCTATGACGTCAGCCCGCACGTGAGAAAGCGCGTCTTAAGGAATCCCACGGCGGCGAGAGGCTGCCGCTTACTCTTCCGGAGGAAGTCGCTGAGAGCCAAGGCTGGTAAGGGTGCTCTTGCACCGACTCAGTATCTACGCGTTTGGTGGTTGATTAGCGCATCCACTCCGCTGCTAATGGTGGCTGTGGGGGTTAACTGTTGGCGCTCAAGACGCTCCGTTTTTCGGAACGACTGAAAGGTTCGTGGTGAGACGCTCAGTGGTTCCATGGACCCCCGCTAAAAATCCCTCGAGAACCAAGAAAGGAGAACTCTGTTTTCCTAATGCTATACTTTGGCTTACCTCTGCGCATGCATTGAGAATTAGCTCATGGACTCATTCTAGAAGCGTCTTCTTCCCTGTTGGCGAGCGCTCGGCTGCTCTTGCAGGGAAGACGACTGTTAATCCTTCGTGAAACAGGAATACCTTGTTTGTCTTTGCCTGTTGGCGAGTATTTTCTAGCTCTTGCAGGGAAAGAATAAGTTGCCCTTTGAGAGGCCGGATGGCCTAAGTACCTATTTTTTCCTGTGTATAATTGTTACATATGTCGTGCATGGAAGAGCACAGGAGTAATTCCAGAAACAGAGAGCTGGATATATACATTGATTGTACCCATCATTACGAATGCACACAAGACATTGTGGTATCAAGTTTTATTTGTTTATGACTTACAAAGTGATGTTCCCTGGATTGATCAGTCGTTCTCAAGACTCATAGGAGAGGCTGACTGTATGATGAGCTGTTAAGGTCTATGAAATGTGAACACTGGTTGTATGATTCACACTGGCTCTTTTATATACATATTCTCTAGCAGAGGGATAGCGAGTGAGCAGAACATCAGCTCTTCCTTCCCCTGTTTCCAACTACAGAAAGGTTCCAATAGGTAGGTAGCCTACCATGTAGTTGCACCATTGTGAGGGGCTTATGTAGTGCAAGTACTTACCCTGATATTCTCTCTGCAGAACCAAACAGCATTTGACCAGGTGTGTGGCACTGCCAGAATTAGCCGAAGAGATAATTCTTTCTTTTACAGGTAGGGGGCACAATTAGATGGGCCTTCTTTAGAAAGGATCCCGGTGGGGAATAGAAGAATACACATAATCCTACTGTGTTCTTATACTTGTCTGGTTGTCATTTCAGATCTCCCTACCTGCTGTCCCCTCCCTACCCTTCCCCCGCTTGACCACTCCATGGAGTCGGTGTAAACAAAATCAGATCGTGGTGGTGTCGAGAGGTGGACCATTATATGCAACGTGTGATCCTGAGGATTCCAGGCCACAACAGAGTGAGCGGCCCAAGAATTCAATCCTCCCGGTCGTACGTCGAGACATGGCCACCCTGGAGGATCTGTTGGGGGCGTTGCAGATAGTGCAGACAGAGTTGGCTGCTTCTAGGGCGGAAACCGCCCGCCTGCAAGCCACGGTAGAAAGGATACAAAGGAGTCCTTTCAACGCAGGAGTGCCTTTTGCTTCTTCCGCTCCCCCTTTGGTAGTAGAAATTCCCACGCCAGTCCCTTTAGCTACCCCAGAGCGCTTTCATGGAGATAGTAGTAAGGTGCAGGTTTTTCTCACCCAAGTCATGTTACATTTCTCCTGTCGGCCCAAGGCGTTTACTACCAACCAGGCTAGAGTCGCCTTCCTGATCTCTTACCTTGCAGGAGATGCGGCTCAGTGGGCCGTCCCGTTAGTCAAAAGAGACGACCCTTTGATCTATGATTGGGACTCTTTCATCAAGGACTTCGAAAAGAACTTCAACCGTAGGTCTGCCACGCTCTCGGCAGACAAGGATTTACTGGAACTGAGACAGGGAAACCGGGACCTCATAGCCTATTTGAACGACTTTCGCAGGCTGGTCACCGAGACAGAATGGCCAGAGGCTAAACAAGCAGCCATCTTTCATCAAGGACTCCGAGAAGAGATGAAAGATGTACTGGCACAGATTGAACCGCAACCTGCTACTTGTGACGATCTGATCAACTTGGTCTTGCGTCTGGATCACCGCCTCACGGAAAGAAGAGGAGAAAACAAGCGCAGAGATCGTTCTTCGTGGCGGTTGGATGCCCCAAAACCCGCTAACAGCTCGTCTACTACCAGATCGGAACCTATGGAGATAGGAGTGGTCAGGTCAAGCCTGACCCAAGAGGAAATAGAATACCGGCGGAAGAAAGGCCTCTGTATATACTGTGGGAAGAAGGGTCATTTTATTAAAGAATGTACCCTGCGAGGGAGAAGTCCTCGCATTGACCATCGCAAACAAGTGGCTGCTACTTCAGAAGGCTCGGCGGGAAACGCACTAGCTTGAGGAAAGAAGGAGGGGATTCCTCAAGCCCTATCTACATCCCTTCACTCAGCAATGAACAACCGAGTGCCAGACAACATTTTGTTCTCAATCTTTCCTTGCGTATCCAAGGGGAGTGGTGTCAAGTATCGGCTATGTTGGACTCTGGGGCAACCGGATGCTTTATTGACGACAAAATGGCCTCAGTACTAGGGTTGGCTTTACATGCCAAGGAACTGCAGGAAGCTGTCTTGGCCGTCGACGGAAGGTGTCTAGAAGCAGGTCCTATCCGGTATCAAACCGATGTTCTAGAAGTGCGTCAGGGCCTGGATCACTCGGAAATGTTGGCCTTCAATGTGATACAAGCCCCTCGATATGGTATAATATTGGGGTTACCCTGGTTGAGATTGCATAACCCCCTAGTTGACTGGACCGAGAACACTATACAGTATACGTCTGCTTACTGTTCCAGACACTGTGTGTCCCCAACGAGGAGTCCATCTCAAGTATTGTCTACGTTGCATCACATCGCTACAGCTGTGGAACACCCGGTTACCTTACCTTGTGAATACCAGGATTTGGCCGACGTGTTCAATGATACGAAGGCAGAAACGCTCCCACCTCATAGGCAATACGATTGCCAGATAGATTTGGTCCCGGGAGCCATAGTACCTACAGGACGGGTCTACGCCTTAACGGAACCAGAGAATAAGCACTTAAGAGAGTATATAGACAAATATCTGGCCCTGGGCTTTATACGACACTCTAAGTCTCTAGCAGCTTCCCCATTGTTTTTTATTCCCAAAGCCAACGGAGAATTGAGGGCTTGCATTGATTTTAGGGCACTGAATGCTATTACGGTGAAAAACAGGTATCCATTACCTCTGATTCCCATCTTGCTGGAACAAGTGAAGGATGCAGTCATCTATACACGTTTGGACTTAAAGGGGGCCTATCACCTTGTGAGAATGCGCAGCGGAGATGAGTGGAAAACAGCCTTCAAAACACGTTTTGGCTTATACGAATACCTGGTTATGCCCTTTGGACTCTGCAACGCCCCTGCTGCATTCCAATATTTTCTGAATGAGGTGTTACGTGAGTACTTGGACCATTATGTTGTCGTGTACATTGCCGATATCCTGATTTATTCACCCACCGTTGAGAGTCACACACATCATGTTCGTACCATCCTTCAAACTCTGCAAAAACACCATCTTTTTTGCAAGATCAGCAAGTGCGAGTTTGGAGTGACTACAGTAGAATTTTTAGGGGTAATGCTGACCCCCAGGGGACAAGAAATGGCGGAAAGGAAGATCGCCGCAGTAAAAGATTGGCCTATCCCTGGGAACATCCGAGACATCCAATGCTTTTTAGGCTTCGCGAATTTTTACCGTCGGTTTGTCCATCACTTCTCCGCGCTAGCTGCCCCCCTAACGCAGTTATTAAAAAAGAAGAGTTCCTTTCGATGGACTGAGGAGGCACAAAAAGGATTTGAGGCATTGAAAGAGGCGTTTACCTCAGCCCCGGTACTGGTACATGCGGACCCCAACCAACCATATGTGGTGGAGGCAGACGCTTCGGACCTAGCGGTAGGGGCCGTCTTGTCACAAAGGCATGGCGATACAGGACAACTACACCCAGTGGCTTATCGATCACGGAAGCTCAATCCGGCGGAATGTAATTACACCATAGCCGAAAAGGAGCTTCTGGCCATCAAAGACGCCTTCCAGGAAGGGAGACATTTCCTCAAGGGGGCTCGCCATGTTGTTACGGTGTATACGGACCACCGTAATCTTCAATTTATGACCGCCACCCGTCACCTAGGCAACTGCGATGGACCCTCTTCTTCTCCGAGTACGATTTTCGAGTTACATATAGACCAGGGAAGGACAACAAAAAAGCAGACGTCTTAACCCGTCAGACCTTCCACCCCTCACGGGAAGATCCCGAAGCAAGACCCATAATAAGCCCTCAACACGTCCTATGTGCCACGATCACCGAGCCGTTCATTAAAAGTGTAGCAAAGAACATTTGTACCCAAGCCTGGAAAATGTGGCTAGCCCGGCATCCAGAGTGGACCCTGAAAAATGGTCTTCCCGTCAGAGGAAAACAGTTGTTGGTTCCCATTAATCTACTACGAAAGCAGGTGTTTACCTGGTGTCATTCTCTTCCTTGTTCCGGTCACAACGGAGTCGGAAAAACCACTGAGAAGGTTCTACGTCAGTTTTGGTGGCCCACTGTTCGACCCGACCTCCGTAAGTGGATCAGGGAGTGTGAGACATGCAACCAGATGAAAAGTTCGCACGTCAAACCTGCAGGATTGCTACGTCCTCTACCAACTCCGGAGCAACCATGGGAAAACATTTCATTAGACCTCATCGTTGGGATGCCTCTAGATAAAGGGAACACGACAATCCTGGTTGTGGTGGATTACTTGACCAAGATGGCTCACTTCATTGCCTGTAAATCCGTACCTTCCGCTAGTCAGGTGGCTCAATTGCTTTTACTACATGTGGTAAGACTGCATGGATTGCCACAAGTGGTGGTTTCGGACAGAGGGCCGCAATTTACGGCAAGATTCTGGATGGCATGGTGTAAGGCACTCAGAATAACACCCAATCTATCTACAAGCTGTCACCCCCAGATAGACGGCCAGACCGAGAGGGTAAACCAGACCCTTAAACAATATTTGAGATGCTATGTAGATAGAACTACCGAAACCTGGGTGGACGATTTAGGGTTGGCAGAGATATCATATAACAACGCTATACACAGCTCCACCAAATACTCCCCTTTTTAGGTCTCGCCTGATTCAGCGCTTGCGCTGATCTGGCCGAGACATTTTGTAAACAGGCTTTTTCAAAGTGCTGCCTGGCCTAAAGCTACAGTGCACGTGAACGTGCACGTGCGCCCTCCGTTGCACGCGATCGTAATCGCGATTGCGATCACTTTCACTTTCGGCCGCGTTGCCAAAGCTTGTTTTATTTTCATTTTAGCTACAGATCTCCCCCCACCTCCGTTGTACAACCACCTTATTTACACTATGTAGCAATAACGTTATTATAAACTACTAGATGTTTGCCGAAATCATTTATCTCGTTATAGATATAGGCAGCAGAGTTACACAGAAGCTTGCTTTACTTTGCCATTTACTTCCAGGCAATGTTTTACTTTCACCTACAGCTACACCGTCATTTACATTGGTGTTTGCTTGCTAGCGAAGGCTTACTTTTGCAAAATACAAGCAGCAGCAGCTTTTCTTTCGGCGAGAGGTGAAGTTTTTGTTTTTGTTTTCGCTACAGCTTCCCCAGCATTTCTAAGCCGCATTATTAGTGTTATTGTTTACATATTTCTTATGCGTGCAACCCGTCTATTGTTCAACTGTTTGTGAGCTTCGGAACGCAACGTTCTTCAAGCCTCGCTTTCTGGTGTCCCAACACCAACCCCAGTATCAGTATGAAGGTGTTTTAGGTTCCCATGCACCACACGCGATTCAGTGGAAGAAGTGTTGTCATTGATGGCAAGGGACAGACATACTCCAGAGATCCAGGCTGCATTTGCTGATACTGTGTCATTGATGGCAAGGGACAGACATACAACAGAGATCCAGGCTGCATTTGCTGATACTGTGTCATTGATGGCAAGGGACAGACATACTCCAGAGATCCAGGCTGCATTTGCTGATACTGCTCTTGTTATAAAAGCTGCATATGAGATCAGAGACAAGAGGCGAGCGCCCATGGCGCGGACAAGCAGTTGTTTGGCCAATACTGCCACTTTGCTTTCAAGGGCTGGAAGAACAGAGGAAGCTTGGAAAATGCTGGAACTCTTCAAAAAATGTAATAGAGTACCCAACAACGAAGTGAGGGTTGAGTTTTTGAACTGCACCAAGCAGAGTGGTAACAAAGAGCAAGCAGTTAAGCTTGTTCAGCTGGCAGCTGACTTTGGTTTGCCATCTGCAGGGACCTTAGCGGAAAAAGTAATGCAAGATTTCTCTATCTCTGAGGAACAAAAACATTTTAGAGCAAGCTTTGGCATAGCCAATAGGTCTCGCTTTTGGGACCTTATAAGTATTTAGTTATGCAGCACAATATCCTTGGCGCAACAACATCAACTGTTGCATAGCTAACCACTAATAAGGTTCCAAAGGCGAGACCTATTGGCTATGCCAATGCTTGTTTCTGCTCCTATGGGTTTCATCCTAGATACATTCCTTTTATACATCCGGTTAGGAATGAGGCAGTACCAGAAGTAAGGCAGATAATCCAACACATACAAACAACACTAAAAGAAACACAGGATAGGCTGAGAGACGCAAAAACACACTACAAGGCCTACGCAGACAGACATAGACGTTCAGGACCTGTTTATAAGTTGGGGGATTATGTATGGGTGTCTACCAGAAATATCCGCTTCAAGAAATATAGCATTTTTAATCCGAAATACATCAGCCCGTACAAGGTGGTAAAACTCATAAATCCTGTAGCGGTTAAGGTAGCCTTGCCCTCCTCCCTCAGAATCCATCCATCCTTTCACATGTCATTACTTAAACCCGCTCGTTCACCTGGCAAAAGAGGGTTGCCTCCAGTTCTGGTGGACGATGAAGCGGCGTACGAAGTAAGGGGTATCCCTGATTACAAGATATATAGGACCAAATTGTGGTACCTAATAGCTTGGAAGGGATATGGGGAGAAAGAAAACACGTGGGAACCTGCAGAGGGAGTTCACGCCCCGAAATATATCCGACAGTTCCACAAACGCTTCCCGAATAAACCATGTCTTTGTCAGTGTTCTTCAGGAGAGGGATGTCCTGTCACAGCCCACGGGGTTGGACGCAGGAAGAACACTGCCTCCTAGCGCGTCAGCGCGACTAACACCAGGAACTACAAGTCCCTGGGGCCTCGGCGCGGCGACATCTATGACGTCAGCCCGCACACAAGAAAGCGCGTCTTAAGGAATCCCATGGCGGCGAGAGGCTGCCGCTTACTCTTCCCGGAGGGAGTCGCTGAGAGCCAAGGCTGGTAAGGGTGCTCTTGCACCGACTCAGTATCTACGCGTTTGGTGGTTGATTAGCGTATCCGCTCCGCTGCTAATGGTGGCTGTGGGGGTTAACTGTGGGCGCTCACGACGCTCCGTTTTTCAGAACGACTTAAAGGTTCGTGGTGAGACGCCCAGTGGTTCCATGGACCCCCGCTAAAAATCCTTCGCGAACCAAGAAAGGAGAACTCTGTTTTCCTAATGCTATACTTTGGCTTACCTCTGCGCATGCATTGAGAATTAGCTCATGGACTCATTCTAGAAGCGTCTTCTTCCCTGTTGGCGAGCGCTCGGCTGCTCTTGCAGGGAAGACGACTGTTAATCCTTCGTGAAACAGGAATACCTCGTTTGTCTTTCCCTGTTGGCGAGCATTTTCTAGCTCTTGCAGGGAAAGAGAATAAGTTGCCCTTTGAGAGGCCGGATAGCCTAAGTACCTATTTTTTCCTGTGTATAATTGTTACATATGTCGTGCATGGAAGAGCACATGAGTAATTCCAGAAACAGAGAGCTGGATATATACATTGATTGTACCCATCATTACGAATGCACACAAGACATTGTGGTATCAAGTTTTATTTGTTTATGACTTATAAAGTGATGTTCCCTGGATTGATCAGTCCTTCTCAAGACTCATAGGAGAGGCTGACTGCATGATGAGCTGTTAAGGTCTATGAAATGTGAACACTGGTTGTATGATTCACACTGGCTCTTTTATATACATATTCTCTAGCAGAGGGATAGCGAGTGAGCAGAACATCAGCTCTTCCTTCCCCTGTTTCCAACTACAGAAAGGTTCCAATAGGTAGGTAGCCTACCATGTAGTTGCACCGTTGTGAGGGGCTTATGTAGTGCAAGTACTTACCCTGATATTCTCTCTGCAGAACCAAACAGCATTTGACCAGGTGTGTGGCACTGCCAGAATTAGCCGAAGAGATAATTCTTTCTTTTACAGGTAGGGGGCATGATTAGATGGGCCTTCTTTAGAAAGGATCCCGGTGGGGAATGGAAGAATACACATAATCCTACTGTGTTCTTATACTTGTCTGGTTGTCATTTCAGATCTCTCTCCCTGCTAGCCCCCTTCCTACCCTTCCCCCGCTTGACCACTCCATGGAGTCTGTGTAAACAAAATCAGACCGTGGTGGTGTCGAGAGGTGGACCATTATATGCAACGTGCGATCCTGAGAATTCCAGGCCACAACAGATAACAGCAGCGGAGTGAAGTCTTTTACGGCGTTTGCTGGGAGAGGGTCAGTGAAGTGATTGGACGGGTTCAGGGCAATAAGCATTTTGCAAATGGATTCTTCATTGTACGTATTGAAGGATGACCAAGACGCATTGTTTTTTAGGACAAACTTTAATGAGCTTCGATGTGGCGCAATTGGAAGGGATGGTGAAGGGTTCGTATGTGAGGCAGAGTGCGTGATTAGATCACTGAGAAGGTCCTTCTTAATGCTGTCGGTCTTCAGGGTGAAGAAGCTAGCGAATTCTTCACAGTTGAGTCGTGGGCCTAATTGATCTTGGGGGCGGTGCGCTGCATCCTTAGATTGAGTTTTGATTAACTCGTAAAGTTTTTTGGGGCGATTTTTTGCCTGGTCTAATTGGTGGCTGAAGAAGTCTGCTTTGGTGCGCTTGATCTTTCTGTAATATGCGTTTCTCTTCTTTCTTAGTATCTTGAGGTGATTGGCGGAAGGATCAGATCTCCATGTGCGTTCCAATGTTCTTAGGGATCGTCTGTCCTCGTTAAGTTTTCCATTGTACCAAGTCTTAGAATCTTTTGTGGAGATTCTCTTTAATTGAAGGGGGGGCTACCTCATTTAGTATGAAGTTCATGGAATTTAAGTCGTGGTTGGTGAGATCATGAACTTCGGATATCTCTTCGGGGGGAAGAAGTAGGTTATAGCTGGAGGTTGTGATTATGTTAGGGTCAATGTTTTTCAAATTCCTCTTCCATACTTTAGGTCTCGTGGGTTGAACCGAGTTGAGTTTCACAGTTTCATTGATGAAGAAGGTGATAATATGATGGTCGGACCAATCAAAATGATGGATCGTATCTAACTGGATGGAGTCAGCTTTAGAGATTACTAAATCAAGGATTGATCCTTTACCATGTGTAGAGCTGTTACAGATTTGGGTGTGGTCGTGGTCAGAGAAAAAGTTTTTGAGACTATTGACCACTGCATCATTGGGGTCATTCCAGTAGGGATTGAGGTCTCCAAGAAATATTTGGGTATTTTGACGTCTGTTATTAGAAGAGACAATATCCATGAAATGTTCGATAAAGGTCAGGTTATCACCAGGTGGATGGTAGAGGGTGTGAAGAGAGAATACTGGTTTGCCATTGCTAGTTATGTCAAGGCATAAGTATTCCCAAGAAGGGAATACAGGGGATATGGATCTGTTTATTGAAACATTGTTACAGTGTATGCAGGCTATGCAACCCCCTGTCTTGTCAATTCTATCCAGTCTGATGATTTCATAGTTTGGGGGTACTAGTATGTCAATGATGGGTGTTGAGGACTCCTTTAGCCAAGTTTCGGTTAAAATTAGCAAGTCCGGTTCTTGTGTGAGAATGAGGTCAGCTATATCGGCTGCGTGTCTTGAGGCCAGGCCCGGACTGGCAATGCCGGGCACCGGGCAATCCCCCGGGAGGCTGCCAGGGGTGGGGGCCGGTTTTTTGGCCGGGGGCCGGTTTTGTTGTTGGGGCCGATTTTTTTGTACACAGTCACTAGTACAGTAGTCACTGACTCGTCACTACTGTACTCTGCTGCGCGGCGGCGTGCGTCTGCATGATGACTCTCACTCTTTCCGCGCTCCACGCAAAACTTAATCTCTGCTGCTAATCAAATAATGCATATGCATTGGAGTGCGAGTGCAATTTTAGGGGGTGGGTCATGCGCGCACGCGCAGCACGCAGATGTCTCCGCCCGGCGCCCACCGCCGCGTCTGTGTGGTCTCTTAGTCTTCTACAGTTCACCCACCTTAGGGGGGTGGGGGTGGGGCGGGCGCGGCTGTTGGTGACATGCGCATTAGGGCTCGCTCAATAAAAAGTGCGCGTGAGTTACCCGCATTCCAGAGAACTAAGCCAGACGACGAGAGAGGCCCTCTCTTGGCACCGTCCCCATAATTTAATTATTTCTAGCCCTGGCCCCTGCCTGTCCCAGTGTCCCTGCTGCCGACTGTCTGCCGCCCGCAGGTGAGTGCCATTTGCATTTTTGCACATTGTTTGCATTTGCAATCAGATGATATATTACACAATACCACAGCATAAGCCAGAAGGTGCAGTAGGAGCGCGGGGTCAACGCGGGTAAATAACCGTAGGATCGAAGTACATGTAGGCAACTGCGGGAGGGGCAGAGCTGAAGTCTTAAGACCAGAGGGCCACAGTGGGGCAGGAACGAAACGTGCATGGCTTGTATTAGCTCCATTGTCATTTATGGGGGGCAGCTTATTGGAGACATCATTTCACATCGTGTGCGGGTCTGCGCGTTTTTATTGTTTGCCTTTGTAACATTAAGTTGACATTTCATCAAGAATGCTGTTCAGGTTATGTGTGGAGTTATTAAACATAGCGCTAAAATAACGAGGCCGGCGGCTTTTTCTGCACAGCCGCAGCGCCCCATTTCGGTTTTCTCTTTTCTATGCGCTTTGCTGAGAGTGCCGCTGCGCCCTGGTCTCTGGGGCTGCCCTGCCCCTGGCAGGTAACCAGCTCACATGAGCATTACCTTTACCTGTCACCAGCAGGCAGATGACAACACATAGACTATAAGGGGTCGGCATCTGGAGGGTGTAGAAAAGAGGGGGGGGGGGGGGGGTGGATAGATTCATCATGGCACTGTGTGCCGGGCCGGGATTAAACAAAAGGTTTTTCTAAGTTTTGCTTTCTGCACCTCATGAGCGAACTGACAAATCTTGCCTTTCTTGGAAATGTTATCCATTAGCTCATGTGCTGCAGAAAGTGTGATTACATTCAGACACAGGTGCACAGCTCTGATCTGGGCCTGCGCAGGCGTTCAAGCAAAGGCCCGCGGGGCTTCATCATGAACAAGGCGCCGCGCACAAGAGCAGAAGAGAACTGTATGATGCCGGTTTTCAGTTAAACTGGAAGAGTTGTATAAATTAGAACATGAGCTGAACGACAGCATAGCTCGGAAGTACGTAGGTATGATTGCTATGGCGGTATTTTTATTTTATTTTTTATTGCAGTTTTATATAGCGCGTACTCGACTCGAAGGTATGAAAGCACTTTACATGGGGAGATTACGTGATTTGCCCAGGATCACAAGATGCTTGAGCGTCCAGCCAAATTCAAAGCTGGTTCCCCACTGACACGATTTCTTCCAAACTGTGCTGTGCTACCTGCAACTCATTTACTAATTCAGAGTTTCAGCGAGTTTCTGAGTCTGGTATGCTCTTTAAACAGGGCAAATACTTTCAATAACGCGCACAGCGACACAATAAGCGAGGCGGCCCTCTTTATCAGCTGCTGCACTTCATAAATGTAAAAAAAGGTTCGTATGTTACTGCAGAGAAACTATTCCGAATAAAAAGAGCCCTTTATGTACTTTGCAAAACAGGTGCTCAAAACAATCAAGGAATGACGTTCATCCACTTGGCGGGCCCTCTAAAATGTATCATAACATCAAATGTGTTGGCACGTGTTGTTGACACTATCAGCTTCTAAATGGCATCGTATATCTTTCTGCTTCAGAGGAATTCTTCGAATGAGCAGGAAGTCGGTTACTTGTTATTTTTTTGCAACCCAAACGTATTGGAGCCCTTTACTTGAGCACCAGTCACATTACAAAGAAACACATTCATTTTTGGTAGGCACGGGGAGATGAAGTGATTTGCCCAGAATCACAGGATGTTGAGCTGACGCCGAGGCTCGAACCCGGTTCCCCAGCTCCAAAGTCGGCAACTCTGGTTGTTACGCCACATCCTCTCCTTTGACACAACAATGATAGACACCCACTGGGAAACAGCAAATTTAAAGGCGCTGTCCAGGAAATGATGTCAAGGTAGGTCTCAGATCCCCATCAGACGTCAACAAACAAAATAGCATTCTAAAATGGCTACGTACGGTTGGTGCGAGTTAGTGATGCGGACTGGGTCAATAAAACCGCATTTTTTCCTCTTCTTTGGGTGGCCCGTTAAAATAGGCAAAAAAGCAGAATGGGAGTTGACAAAATGAAATGAAAGCAGATGGTGATCTGTTAACAGAGATTCTAGGCGGGAAATGCCTGTTAACACTCAATTAAGGCCCAGTCTGGGCCTTGGCCTATAACTTTTTGTTTAATCCCCGGCCCGGTTCTGCGCCGGCAGCGCAGGCGCACAGCACACTAGTGCCCTGGACCCTGAGTGTGGATTTATTTGTGAGCAGGCCTGCCTGCTTTGGTTCCTCCTCCCACGGGCCGCCCGCTGCCCCCAGCAGCGCAGCACTGAATTCAAACCCTGATGTGCTCAGGTCAGATTCTGTAAAAATGGGTTTTCTTTTCGTCAGGGTCAGGTGTTGTCTGTTGTTCGTGTGTGTGTGTCAGACTCCGAGCAGGGCCAGGCCAGTTGAAATGTTCCGAGCCAGCAGGCAGGATACATGTCGTGTGCTCCCTTTGGTGGCGCTGTGCTGCTTGACTCTTGGGGGCTGTAACTGGGGCAAAGGTTGGGGTCAGCAAGTCTGCTTAAAATATATTTTTCAGCACAAGCCCAAACTTGGGGCTTGTGCTGAAAAATATATTTTAAGCAGACAACAGGGCTTTCTAGTGTTTTTTTTCTTTCTTTTTTACACGAGTGAGTCCTTTTGTTTTGTTTTCCACTGGCCACTGGTGTTGCCACTGGCACTTGCCGCTTAGGCTAACGTGTACATTTGTAGGAGCCCTCAGTGCGTTCCCTTGATGCTGGCTCAGTTGGTTCGTGACTTACATTTTTTTAAATTGTTCGGATTTCAGTCCGAATTTCACAAGAAAGGAGTTTGCGCTGTTAAAATGCGCACTTGTGTGTTCAATGTTCACTGTTCAGCGGATGGTTCACTTCTACAAGATGCAATCGGGCCACAGTGACGGTAGCTGCAGTTCCCAGTGTGCAATCTGACAGAAGTTTTCGAAAGAGACTTGCTGTTTCATAATACCCAATCCCTGTGTGTTCTATGATGTTTCTATTTCAATGTCTAAGGAACACAATATCCAGCTGAATAGTATTTGTGCTTTTTGGCCTCAGAAAGCTGAAAAGGCTGGGTCTGCCTTTCATCGATTCCAATCTGTAACAAATTTGCTGCACAGAGTTCTCTACAGAAGGCGCAGTGTTAGGCAAATGACATCACCAATCCTCTGATGACATCACAGAGTTGATCTCTGATCCCAGCCCAAGCCCTTCAACAGCCTCCTACTTGCTCCTAAGGGCCCAGGGGCAGCAAGGGCAAGATGTGGAAGCTAGAACTGCTACCTCACACGGTGTGAGCGTGTCACACTATTAGCTCCCTTCACATGGTCGGCAAGAGCTGTTATCATAGTGCTAGACAAGGTGAGCTGGTAACCCTTGCACAAAGCAGCCTTCCAGCTCGTGTGTGGAGGCTCTGCATTGCTGACGTCCATAAAGGGGGTTGCAACCTCCCTAGGAAATTAGTGGTAGCCTCTGAAGCTTTTGCGCGAGTTTTAGGGGAGAGGCTCCTTGTTTATGCCCCCTCCTCCTCCTCTCTCTTACAGTGAAAAGTTTTTTTAAGTCGTCAGGTGTGGGGCACTTCACACACCAATAGGTCCTTTAAAACCCTCCTTAGTTTCTTTTCTGCTCCTGCCTTCTCCATTAGCCCTGATGCCGGGGTAGAAACCAACAAGGGCAGTGCCACCACGAGTACCCAAGGGCACTTTACCACCACTAACCAGTGCTAAAGTGCTTGCGCTCTTTCCTTTCAAACATGGTCAAATTGGCTTACACCGAATTGGCAATTTTAATTTACTTGTAAGTCCCTAGAAATGTGGTTCTACATGTACCCAGGGACTGTACATTAAATGCTGCTAGTGGACCTGCAACACTATTTAAAGATGTGTCATGTCAAGGCCAGGGCCTTTGTGTTAATTTTTCATGCTTTCTGGCCAGGGTGCCATGCCATTTGAGATATTTCCATGCCTTCTGTCAGCCTGGGTGGTTATGTGTGACATTTCCATGCTTTCTGGCCTGGGTGCTTAATTATGTGGACTATTTCCTTAGTTTCTGGCCTCAGTGACCTGGAGCTGGTGGCTCATGTGAGACATTTCCATGCTTGCTGGCCTGGGTGCTTGCTCGCTACACACCATGTGGTGGGCAGGTCTAACTTTTACTTTGTTCCCTCTGAGTCACTACTTGTCTATTTTTGGTGCTCTCTGAAAGAATGTCTATGGGTACATATGACTGGGTAACCTGGTTCTCTTTAAGGTCATCACCTACTATTTACTGTGCTTTGAAAGTTGATACAATTGAATATGTAATGATAAATGTGCTGTAAAATTCACCATTTTGATCTGTCGTTTTCCAAAATTTTCTTGGGGGGAGATAGCGGTCGGGCTCGCGTGCTGCTCGCGCTCGCTACGCGCCGGACGGGGGCTGGTCTGCCAAAATTTGCCAGGGCTGCTTTCAGTTCCCAGTCCGGCCCTGCTTGAGGCTGATCTACAGTTTAGATCCACTTGAGACGGGGCGTGATGTGGGATGAACTTGGTTCCTGAATGCGGGGAACTTGTATAAGGTTGTGTTCGATGATGCCTCTCGGGTTGTGTTTAGTGGGCCTGTGAGTGTTGGGGGGAATAGTTGGTATTGGGGCCATATTGGGCGGGTGTGCTAGAGACATAGTGTTATGGTTCAGGAGTGAGGGTTCATAGGATTGTAGTATAGAGAGTAAATCTTTCTCTACAAGCGGATTGGTACTGCGGATTGGGCGTGTTGATTTATTGTGAGAAGGCACTGAATTCAACCTGGGGGATGGGAATTTCAAAGTGACTAATGAGTGGGTCAGGTGTGCGTTTGATTTAGTCTGTCATGTAGGTCTAGTGTGCAAAGGTTGGTTCAGAAGACCCTCCGATATAGCTTGTAAATCTTCTTTGATTTGCTGTAACCTCTTCAAGTCTCGGGTCTGGTGAGGGTGTGATCAAGATTGGAGGATGTAGTGTGATTGTGGGAGGGGTGCTTAGGTCAGGTGGGTGGTAAGAGGGAGGCACGTCATCTAAGTTGTTGTGGGGTGTCCTATCTGATTCCATCTCTAGATCGGGATGGGTGAACTGGAATGGGGAATGGGCGTGTGAGGCATAGAGGTGTGAGGTGGGTGCCAACAAGGACTACAAACAGGACAAATTCTGGGATATATAACTAAAATAACACTACAAACACAGTTATGGGCAAAAGGCCCACTGAACGTGAGCAAATGCCATTCTGGATAGCTAAAAAAATAACACAGCTTGAGGCATTATTTCCACAAACAAGCCCTCAAGAAAAACACAGAATGGTAACAATCTGCTTGCCAATGGGGATAGCTCGCCAGATGGAGGATTGTACCACTTGGGGTACAGTTTTCGCTGCAATATATGCCAATATATACCAGAACTGATGGTATCCCGCTGAACCTGCTCTGAACTTAGGGATGAACTTCTTAGGTAATTTTGCCCAAGTATCAGCTATCATATTAGCTAATGTTAAAGGGAATGCAGCAGCAGTGGCAATAGGCCAACGCCTGAGGGATTTCACTCCTTTATAACAGGAACATGAATTACCTAAAATTATTGAGGACACCTATGCTAAATTAGGTAGAGATAGTTTGGGAGCTAGAGCAACAAAGCCTCGACTGATGGGAGGTCCTGAAAAGGATAACATCAAGCAAGCACCTGATTCTTCCAAGAAGAAATGGGATACTAACAATAAAAAACAAAAGTATAGAGGAAATAGATCACAATCCAGGGGTGGGTCTCCTCAACAGGAGCCCTCCAAAAGGAGATACAACCTTAGGAATCGTGATAACGTTTAAAGAACCTGACAGGTATCAGGATACTGATACACGTTCCTCTCATTCCTTTCAGGGTTCATCAAAAAACTCAGAGAGGGAAGGATGGTCAGAACACAGACAAGAAGAGCAAGTCCAGAGACACGCCACGCACTTCAGATTATACTTCCAAAAAAGAAGAGAAGCCAAAATCAAAACCTCAATTTAAAAAGAAGAAAGTAGCAGGTCTTAAAGTTAGACATGCCCAGAATTCTGAGGACTCAACTTCTGAACGGGGAATAGGCTCTGACGATGCAAGACTGCGCAGCAGAAGTAAGAATAGCTCGCCAGAACCTGATAGAATTTCTGGTGACAGAGGAGTTGAATGAGCATATCATGGTGGAAATACCTGATGCAAGGCTGAGGGTCCCACATAGGTTACATGAGATAACACTTCAAACTCAACTTGAATACCAGAGTGTATTTGAAAGTTGCACCTCTCCAATGAATAATCCTATGTTTCCCGTAATAGAACCCAATAATTCATACCGTCTAGTTTTAGACTACAGACATCTGAACACATGCACTAAAACTTTAAAAAATCAAAAATAGCCACCTCAAGGTCCTATTTTTGGGATATGAGCTATCAAGTGAAAGGAAAACCTTGGCAGCTAACTTTTTAGAAAAGTGTGCACTGCTCCAACCTCCTAAATCTTTGAAAAACTTACAATCCATATTGGGATTGCTAAATTTTGGCAGAACATACATTTTAGATTATGCAGAAAAAGTAAAACCTTTCTACAACCTAATAAGACCTGATTTTTCAGTTAGGCATTGGACACAGGAACACACAGATATCCTTTGTTCCCTACAAACTGACATGATAGCTTAAAAACACTTGCAGACACGCGTAAATGTCCGCAATCTGGTGATCCGTGTTATAGTGGGTCAATCAGGGTACACTTACCTAAACCTTCAATGAAGGAGAAAAGGTACCCATAGCATAATAATCACACTTGTACACAAACGCTGAAATGCGATTTGCTTCTAGAGAAAAAATCCTGACAGCAGTACAGATCGCTGTAGTAATAAAAAGAGCACTGGTTCAGGGGAAACAAATAATTGTCGTAACTCCGGTACCAGCCTTGGAGGCTGCTACAAAGGCAAGCGTTACTAATGCTAAAGCCTTACATCCAAGATGGATACCATGGGCTAATTCTCTCACTGCAAGGGATGTAGAATACAGATATGACCCTAGTCTAAAAACACAAGCATTCCTGCAATATGAACAAGAATATCCTCTACCAAATGAAATAATGCCTCTAGATCAGTATGGCCGGCTGACAGATCTGCTCAGCCGGCCATAGGAAGTAAACAGCAATACAGCGTCGCATGTGCGTGTGAAGGGTCCTATGCAGGATGGAAAGTTCCATTCCAGCAGTACGAAGACACAGTCTCTAGGAGACTGCACAGCAGAGCTAACAGAATAAAAAGTCCTGTTACTGGCACTAATAAATACGGATCGAGAATTCCCCACACTGATTGTGTGTGATTATTTTTATTTTGTCCAGTTGTACAACGAATATCTTCACTACTGGGGTCAAAATGGGTTTAAAGACTCAAAAGATGGCGCAATTAAGCATAAAATGCTATGGGAACAGGTAGCTGCGTTGAAAAACGAACTACCAAGAGCTCACGTGATACACACGCTGAGTCATCAACGTGATGGCGTTCACGTTTAAGCGAATTCATTGGCTGATGAAGCCGCGAAGGGGCGGTACGAACTGCTGCCGTAGCTGCAATCACTCGTTCAAAAACGAGAATAGACGGAAAGATAATGGTAGCTGTCATTGCTTCACACAAAAACAGCACATCCTTACTGAAAGGTTTTCCACTCGAGTACTCCTACAAGTTAGATGCAAACAACATTCCGTATGCTCAGATTCCAGGAGTGGAGGCTAGAGTAATACCAAACTGCGGCCCCCTACAATCGGATGGGGCTTACAAGTTTATCTTGGTGGCAGTGGATTTATGCTCTAGATTCCTATGGGTATGGCATCAGTGCTCGGCTGACTCTCGAACTGTTATAAAAGATTTGCAAGTCTTTATAGGGACATACGCAGTTGGCACATTACATTCTGAACGTGGCCCCGCGTTTAACTCTAGGGCTTACAAGGAAGCCATGGAAATTCTGGGTGTTGCACTGCGGTACTCCTCTCTGTACCATCCCAAGGGAAAATCGATTCTGGAGAGGAAAAACCGAGACTTAAAGCAGTCTTTAACAGCGAGAGTATTAGGTTCGGGTGGTAGCTGGGTCAATCACTTATACGGGGTCCAACGAGCCCTTAATAATATGCCAAGAAGTTCCCTAGGAGTTGTCACTCCTTACGAGTTACTATTTGGGATGAGAATGCGGGTACCTGATCTCGATTGTGAGAGCATAGTGGCGGATGAAAAATCATTTGACATCAATAAACGTTTGGCTGTTTTACAGGATCTGAATGAATCCCGGGCACTACTAAGCAACGTGCAAGTAAAACCCACCGCCACTGGGGAAGTCAAATCAGTCACGCCAAGACCTGTCTGGATCCCAAAAGTTGGGGATCTGCTCAGAGAAATGACTGAGGACAAGAAAGAATTTGGGCCATCATACAGAAAGCCTGTACCTGTCCTGGCTGTCGAAGGAACAAGAACAGTAATTCTTCCGCCTCTTGCTGGAAGAAAAGAAAAGAGATTTGTCTCCATTGATCTTATCAAACCACACTATGTGGCTGATACTGAATAGTAGGCCTAGTGGGCTCCTGGGTAGCCAATGATCTCCTCTCGCTACCGTACAGGAAGTTCAGACAGAAAGACTCATAACATTTGAAGAGTCACCAATACAAAATGAAGGAATTTCCAACAATGAAATGGAACTCGTTCCTCTTGAAACAGAACATCAGAACACAATTAAAAGACAAATATCAATTCGACCTAACACCAATGTCTACATCAATATGCCTCTACAAGAGATGTCTGCCAGTTCCACAAAACCTGCTGAGCTATCAAAGATAGATCGAACTGCATCTGGCTACTTCATCGATTTTGATACCTTCTCCCTTGATCCCAGTGAACCAGAGACAACGCCAGACTTAGTATTACCTTGGCCGGAGTATATAAGTCCTCTTGACAGTGAACAGGCTCTCCCATTAATTGGCCTCCACGTGGATGGTTCTTTAATGTTGCTTTAGTGGTCCCCCGCAAATCCTGTAGTGAAGGAAGTAGAGTTCTGTACTCGGCATCCTCCAAACCCTTACAATAGGAACCAAAACCCTTGCATGACCAACGCAACATGGCCTCACTGGCATAGCCCACAAGATATTTCAAGCTCACCTCTAGTGATGTGGAACCCTCGTCTAATGCGACACCAGGGTGATGGGGACGGACCTCAAGCACCCCAATGAGAGCTCAAGTTACCACAGAACTGTAATGGTTCTGTGGTCCCAGAATACACAGCGCCCATGGAAGTGGAATGAGGTATAAGGAAAGTCCTTCCCCTGCCCTATTCCCTTCAGCCCAGAAGGAAAATGCATTAATTGTAAAAAACACGATGGACGGGTCTCTGCAGACTTCGTGCCGGGCAGGAGGCGGCGATGCGGACACCTGCAGTTACCGTAGGTTTGCACCCAACGCCTCCCTGTTAAGCCGCGACTTCTATCACTATCACCAACCTGACTTTCAAGCACACCCTCTGCTCTCAGCCATGCCAAGTATAGAGACAAATCCGTCTTTATGTACCACTTAAAGCTATCAAGCAGAATGTTGTAGCATATTGATGTTATATGCACTAGGACCAACGTGGTTCTGGGGCAGACCCTGAACAGGAACTACGTACTATGCAAGGAGGAGTAAGGGTACGGTTATGGGAAGTATAATGAAATGCACAGTGTGCGAGTGAATGCTGAAGAATAAAGTAATGCTTAACCGCAGCTCCTGTGTGGCATAATCTTTTTGCAAACTCCCGTCCTGGGGAACACGCTACAATTGGTGACGAGTAGGGGATGTACGTCTGCGTAAACAAGACTGCTCTCCCTCAGAGTTTGCAACGGTCCGCCAAACTGCTTGTGTGTGCCACGTGTGCCCAGAATCGGCACAATAAAGTCTACAAGCGGCACATGTTGTTATAGCACTGCTCCTGTCCATCCATGGCTAAAAAAGAAATCTAAGACTTTGCAGAGTAGTATATTCAGACACCCCCTAAAACCACTGGTGAGGTGGTCGACAGCATTGCGCCCCGAATACAGAGCAATTAGTCAGACGCAGCAGGAAATAACGATAACGCCAACAAGGTACAGGTGAAAGAGATCTTACTTACCCTCAAGGGCGATTGAAGCATACTGCGACACATGCTCCGAAAGCGACTTCTGCTTGCAGAAGTTGCAGGAGCCAGCCTGCACCGCGATCGCTTAACGGCACATGCCAACACAATGAAGGTAGAAGAGAGCACGAAATACAATGCAGCTGTGTTCCTGAAGCCACCTCTGCCCTTTGACACCTCTAAGATTCAGAACATTGGTGTCAGGGGGGCTGCGTGGATGAAACATTCAATGACTTCATAGATGCGCTAAAGAAAGAAGATGACAAGATCATCAAATATTTGAGAAACCTTGCAGGTGATGAAGTGAAAGAAGTGCGTAAAAACATTTTGCAGACTGATGCAACCGAAAAGTAAAATAAATGCTCGAAGCCAAGTTCAATCCAATGCCGAATGTCGATTATGAAAGATACATCTTCAACCAAGCACAAAAACAGGTTGGTAAAACAATGGATGGGTTTGTTGAAAGACTTGATGCACTCATTACACATTGCAAGTTCTGTAACCTTACCGACAAATAAGCCATACACCTCAGAGTCATCGATGACTGCCTTTCAGATTCTTTTAGAAACTGCATGTTGAGATAAAACACACAATCTAAAGAAAATGCTAATTGCTACAAGAACAGAAGAACAAGCAGACCAACAAGCTGCTGACATGGAAGTAGGAACAGCATAAAACAAATCAGCATTGATCGGGACAAGAAGGAACAAGCACAAAAAAGATGCATGTAAGTTGACGTCTCCGAAGAAATCAAAGCTATGCTTCTGATGTGGGTTTTTGTTTCCCCCATGAGGGCAAAGGTCTAGCCCTGGGACAGGTCTGCAAAGGTTGTGGGACAGAGAACCATTTCATGACTGGCTGATCCAAGGAAAACTAACGTGTGTCACAGAGGAAATAAAAGATGGATGCAAAAATGTTTCAGAAGCACTCTTGCTATGTCTATACATCCAAACAGCAACATCAGCTATTAGAAGTAGACATCAAGTAAGATCAGTTGTCATCAAGTTTGTCATACAAAGGTTCTTCACGTCTCTATCGCGTACCAGCAAAGAAGATGGGTAGTAGCCAAAAGAATCTTAAGCAATCGAGTGTGGTTCAGCTGAGAAAGAGCTGAAAGCGTGCCACATTTGCAATTGTTTGTCCACCAAGGTGACGCAGCACCCAGTGACAATGTCTGAACTTCCTGGCCATACCTGCAGGTGATTTCTGTAGGTATTAAGGAGATGGACCTTTAGGAAATGGACATCGTCTTATGGTAGTCATAGACACATATTCGCGTTTTCCTTTGGTGGAAACCCTGTCGTCGACAACCCATGACAAAGTCATAGAATGACTTGACATCTTTCAACCTGGGGTATCCCAGAGATCCTCAAATCGGACAATTTCCCACTCTTTGATAGCAGAGAGTTCGAAATATTTCTTATCCAACTCAACATCAAATACCAAAAGAGTACAACCCTCTGGCCTCAAGCCTATGGTTTAATTGAACAATTCATGGGCACCCTCAAGAGGATCATTCAACGAGCGTCCATGGAGGGAATCAATCTGAACCAAGCCATGTGCCAGCCCTCCAAGCCTATTGATCAACTTCTCACTCTACAACTGCTGAGAGTCCAGCCACCTTGCTATTTGGGAGAGCCATAAGAACAAAACTACCTCAATGGAAACCGGATCGATCAGTGAATACTGACAAAGTTTGAGACACTGACGCCACTTCAAAAAGAAAGATAAAATGTATGAAAATCAGATGTGTCATGACCTGGAGGCAGTCTTTTACAAAGGAGACAGGGTACTGGTCAAACAGAGACAAAAGCAGAAAACTGACACTCCTTTTACTGTTGACCCTCTGCAGGTCGTAACGTGCAAAGGACACATGGTAACAGCACATCGTCTTGGGAAATACATCACTCGGGACACATCACACTTTAAACACCACCTCGACCCTTGTCGACTCCTGAAACTATGGCTGAGGCAACCCTGCCCAAAGGTCTGGTTCAAGCGCCTGAGCCTGTGTCGCCGTTGCCTGATCGGGGTGGACCTCGATCACCTTGGATCACCCGAGTGGGCAGACAAGTGCGAGCACCTAGCCAACTGATTGAGGAGATGTTATTTTAATGACGTCTGCCACTTTTTATTTAACAAAGTAGCATATTGATGTTATACGCACTAGGGACCCTCGTCGTTCTGGGGCAGACACTGAACAGGAACTATATAATACGCGAGTACGTGTTAGGGTGTGGTTATGGGAAGTATGATGTAATGCGCAGTGTGGGAGTGAATGCTGAAAAATAAAGTAATGCTTAACTGCAGCTCCTCTGTGGCATAATCTATTTGCATGCTCCCAAGCTGGGGAAGATACTATCAATGTTTAGGTCTCGCGAGCCAAAGGCTCGAAGAGACATTTTATATCTGGGCTTTGAAAGTGCTGCCGTGGCCTAAAGCTACAGTGCATGTGCGCGGGCGCGCGCGCCGCGCTTACTTTCACTTTCGCGGCCGCTTTGATCGCGATCGCGATCACTTTCAATTTCGCGCAGACCCAGCCTCCTCTGCCGGCACACCCACAACTGGCAACATTACTAGCGCTTGTTTAGATTTACACATTGTACTGGATCATGATAGGGCAATATAACTACTGCATTAGAACCCGTTCCAGAGGCCAGCCAGCTCTGTACTCCGCGGATCGCCGGATTGAAGCACCCTGAAACTTGTGGGCCGCAGTAAGCTGCGGCCTCCATCTACATTTCTTTGTTTCTCTGACAACTTTATTTTTTTCATTGGGCCTTTAATTAACTTTCCCTGTCTGCACACACTTTCTGGCGTGTTGGCAACTGACTCCATATAACTAATGTTTCCGTACTTTAGCCAATGCATTTTTTTGCGGGAGCACTCCGTTCTACATTTCTTTGTTTCGCCAATACTTTTACTATTTATTTGAGACTTTAATTAACTTCTCTGCCTTCACACATTTCTTTGCGTCTTAGCATTAGACTCCATTTAACTAATCTATGCATACTTTGTCCTTGCATATGAAAAATCTTCTTGTGGAAGCACGCACGGCTACATTTGTTTGTTTATACGACACTTGTATTATTTCATGGGGCATTTATTTAACTTAACATGGCTGCACAAATTTGTTTGCGTACTTTTGCTCATTTTCGCTGTTTGACCAGCAATGTATTACATGTAAACTTGTTAATGACAGATAACAGGAGCATTATTTTCTGGCTACATGTACCCCCCACCCCACCTCCCCATGCGAGGCGCTTTCAATCAACAGCAAGCATAGCAGCTGTTTTCCATGTAGCGCAGCTTTTCACTCAGTGACAAGAGCGTTAAAAGGGCTGAACAGCCTTGTCTCTGCAGCTGATTTTGAAAGCGACAGCATGGTGTTAAACAAGCATTTGCAATGCAATAGGTCTCGCATTTATGCGAGTTTAAGTTATTGCCATGGTAAATGATTATCTTTTATTTATGTTTTATAAACCAAAACCAAAATAAAAGGCATAGCCATTTACAATAGCAATAGCTCAAACTCGCATAACTGCGACACCTATTGCATTGCAAATGCTTGCATTTTTTGCTCTCCAGCGTTGTGTTAGGAGTCCTCTGCCCACCGTCATAAGCAAACGCACAGGGGACCTAAACAAATGTTACTGCGTCTACCAGACACCTTGCTTAATGACACACTTGGCATATTCAAAATTATCGGCACCACCGCCCTTGAAGTGCACCATTACCATTCCCCATTTACTGTGTAACATTATTGATTGTGTCGTGCTTTTTGCTGATGCTGATTCACATACCTCATCAATTTCAAATGTTCACGGCTAATGTGCTGTAATTGACATGCCACGCTGCCCATCCTCCTCTCATTCCCTTTTCCTCTCCCTGCAGTTCATTATTTCAACCCATTGTATTGTCCCTGCTCCTCCATGACCCTGACTGCACCCGTCTCTGGCTGTCTGCCATTTAGGGAGTATACCTATATACCCATAGCAGGCTTTAGCAGCCCATCCCTCTTGTGTCTCAGCCCGGACAGGAGAAAAAAACCACACACACACATGAACTGCTGTGCGCTCCATGATCAGTGTCTCAGGTCTTATCTCCGCCTCACCAGAGCATTTCACAGGTCTTTAAAAGTCTATTTACATCCCAATAGGAAATGGTTAGCAAGGCTTTGTAATACATTAGGTGAATACCTGCAGCACTGGTTCATGCTTGTGAGAAACCGAGGTGAGGTGGATTGAGGTGAAGAGTGCGTGGTGCCAAGGCTCTTGACGTAAGCATCTTCCTCCTGCACAGGCAGCCACTTTATGTTGTGCTTGTTGTACTTAGCTTTGTCACATCACCAGTGGCACGTTAAGTAACAGTAGATGTTGTAGCACCCAGGATAATGTGCTGCATGGCTAAACACTTTATAAGGTTCCAAAGGCGCGACCTATTGGCAATGCCAATGCTTGGTATCCCTTTGCGCACACACTTTCTCTTCTCGGCCCAGCCCCTCCTCCCTACACTCAATTGCTGCTAGTCACACGCCAACGCAAGTATAAACAGTCGGCTTCAACACATGCCCTCCAGCCCTTTTCGGCTGCTTCAAACACTGTTTTCTAAATCTTATCTTTCGCACCATCTGGCAGCGCCTTCTCGCATAAATCTATTCGCCCTTTACTTTCTTTTTACCTTCCCCCCCCCCCCCCGTGTTGGCCCTCCTTTCACATTTTCTACTGCTGATCTAAAGATCGTATAGCAATAAACAAACGCTGTAGCAGTTTAAGCCGCTATCCCTCAATAAACACAAGCCCACACACTATTACTACCCACATTTAATCAGCTTCTTCACATTTCATTTTGCCCTTATTGATTAATTTCCACACTTACAAGCAATTGTACTCTAGTACGGCTTTATAAACTGTTTTATGAACTGTGCACAATACAAACCCGGAGCCGCATATTCAGCCCACACCTCCCCTCCCTTTCCAAAGGCCTCTACAATAGCAGTTTCACATGAATATGCTCAATAGGCATTTGCAATGCAATAGGTCTCGCATTTGCTGTACTTTGAGCTAATGGCATTGTAAATGACAATGCCTTTTATTTGTGTTTTTAAAAACCTGAAAGCAATGCGTAAACACATACTTTCCACTTAGTCATTGCTTACGAGAAGCAAAGCTGGCAGTAACTGCGGCTCTTTTACTGACAGCCTTGCTTCTCCTTAGCAAGGACAATAAGTACAAAATGCATGTTTACACGCCCCTTGAATGTTTTCAAAACACATAAATAAAAGGAATTGTCATTTACAATGCCAATAGCTCACACTCCTGCGAATGCGAGACCTATTGCATTGCAAATGCTTGTTTTAATGATGCAGAGGCATTGCTTGAGCCCCGGACGTCCACGTTGGACAGCATGAGGACAGTGGAACAGTGCATGCGCCGGGCACTGACTGTAGCCACACTGGGGCCAGTATGCAAAGTGCAAACAAGGGGCACCAGGTATCGGTGGTGGAGCAGTTTGTGGTACTCCATACCTGAAGCCTCTCAGGGCATTTGAAAGTGACCCTTATCCCTAAGCTTGATTGGCGGACCAGTATACGACCGGGGCTCCTAATGGGGCAGTAGTGAGGAATAGCCATGGGGAGGGTTCACCATAGGAGTCATATGTTTACATAGGAGGCTCATTGGTCCCAGTGCTTAATTTGTAAAAATATAAGTGGAAGCGCGCTCGTCAAGAGGTCATTGGAGCTGGCATCACCCATTGCCCCTACAGCACTACCAAAGACAGCACCAATACAACTACCAACCATAACAACCCTACAGTTGTGGTAATTCAGAGATTCCAGGCCCCCAAAGCAATAAGAATGGCTTAGGTGGCAGGTATCTGTCATTTTTTATACATATTGATTTATAAAACAACTGATATTGTACTAATCATTAAATTAGACAAACAGTGCCACCATGTGGCAGGCTGTCATAGGTGCTAGTGATGACAATTAAGTGCTGTGCTGACACTTAAGTGCCGGTGCTGAGCACCGGAAACCACCGGCTCAAATTAAGCATTGATTGGTCCACAGGTGGAGTACAGTCCGAAAAAGGGGCTCTGGGTTTCTGGTGACGAAGCACATCAGAGAAGAGCCCAAGGCACATTGTCAGAGCAGTGTCACCAGTGGTGCAATAAGAATGTGTGACTACACACATTAAAAAGCATTCAGAGGTGCAACTGTCAACTCTTCAGCATCATCCTTTAAAGCTTTAGTGGGCCAGTCAAGGACCAGGATCTCAGATTAAAATATCGTGGAAGAGTTGGCGCTAGAACTTCACTGACCCTGGACCCCAAATATAATAATAAAGCTCTCCTTTGCACGAGTGACACACCCACCTTTTTACTTTTCGTTTCAGGGCTGAAGTTTTGTATTATTATTTAATGAAAATAGGTCTTTCGCCATAACACAGCAAGGTTCTTCCATTATTTTACTATGATACATTATAATATTTAATTAAAAAAAATTATACCATCATTAAGAGAAAGCACTTTACTCCCAACAAGATCTGCGTAACTGCCACATCATATAGATCGTTCCCTCAATGTGAAGGCTACATTAAAAATGATATTGAGCATATGTCCAGAGATGCATTTGCTTGATTCACAATCGTGCCATCAAGGGCCCTAGATGCATTGTTCCTCTGATATTTTCCACCCTGCCCTCCCACTCACACTGTTTATGCCCCAGCCCAACCCTCCCTGGAGGTCCTTACCCGTCTCCCCATTTCCGCTTCTTCATGCAGAAAGTATTTTTTGCCAGTCTCAGCTTCCTCTGTCTGAGGCCGAAGCAACGCTTGTGGTTTCCGATATTTTGATGGAATAAAACGCAACGCCGAAAGTATTTGTTTTCTGAGAAACACGTTTTCGGTCCTTTGACTCCTGTTCGGTCTCTCAGTGTGACTGGATTTGCCCTCTTTACACGTGTTTAGGTCTTGTATTCATGTACATGGTTTTGTGAATTACTCATCGTCACCATTTGATCATTTTTTAGTCGGGTCTGGAGGCACTAATGAGTCCACTGTAGGGGCCTTTTTTTTACTTCATGGGCACAGGTTCAAATCCCGGTGGGTCAACTCAGCCTTTCATTCTTCTGAAGTTGATACAATGAGTACCAACGAGTTGGGTAACAATAAACATCTGTTATTCAGCGCCAAGATACCCTTCTGGGTGAGAACGTGCGCTTTACAAATACACCTTATCTTATGTAGGGCAGCGTTCTGTCACTGTGCAGTGCCAGAAAAATCAAGCGTCCACCCCTCTCCTGTGCAAAACATAGGATAACTCCTCCTCGCTCAGCCATTTTATCTCGTGAGTAAAATCCACACCCAGGTAAGTGAATTCGTGCACCTGCTCAGGAGGGAATTATCTAACTTGAAGTTGCTCTGAGCACCTGTGCGCACGAAACAATAACTTTTAGACGTGTTACAAGCCAGACGATTGGCGGAACAGAACCTGCCAAATGTATCCGGTAAGCTCTGTAAACCTCATGTTGCCTTGGAAACCAATAAGACATTGTCTGCGAACTAGAGTTTTTAAACCTCCCAAATTTGGAGCATCATTCGTGCAGGCTTCAACAGCCCCCACTGCCTCGTTTATATAATAGGAGCTAAGGAGCAACCCCGCCCTACACCTTTATTATCGGGGAATATTTTATTAAAGCGCTTCTTAACCTTTTCTTCTGAAGACCACCAGTGAACCACTATGGGAAACCTGGAAACACACCTAAGAGATTTCTAAAATTTGACACTCAAAGTAACACAGAAAAAAACACAGAAACAAGTGTATATCAAACAAATTAACTTATTGTGATTTTTTTTATTTAATTCACGAACTAAAACATGAAAAATCGATATTTAAGTCAGAAGGTTGCGATGTTTAAAATGCTGTTTCGTTTCTAAAAGACCGAGCGATATGTTACACACCAGCATATAATTTTGTCTTTTTTGCTTTAATGCATACTCTGTTTTGTGGGCACATCCCAGTGCTTCATTTGAGGCCACCACTCGTCCATACTAGATTCCTTTGGTGTGCTTTCACTGCGCCCACAGATCAGAATAAGGACACCAACCAGAGTTTTAGACTAATTTCAAATTGCTTCACATTCATAGAGCATTTCGGCATTTTCATTTTTGCCTTTTTTGTGTATGCATAATCTATCAATCTGCTATTATTGTTCTCAACAGCTGCAGACCCCCAGAGTAGGGTTCGCGGACCACAGGTTGAGAATCACTGGTCTAGTATTTCTGTCGGCAGGACCTCAGCGAACTTCCCCTCGTGAGGTCTTATCAGAATGTGCAAGGCACCCCCCGGAATGCCCTGGGCATAGGAGGACCTTAAGAGGTGCCTTGGCACACTGCCGGTCTGAAATATAAGTTGGCACTTTTCAAGCATCGCATTGTTTTTTCTTTTAGTCTAAAACCTGCCTGACAGTAGGATAAAAATCCTTATATCGTCAGCCCATTTCTCTATTCTGGACAGTACAAGAAAAGCATTTTTTTTAAAAAAATATTTGTTTAAAGGTTTATTAGATGATAGGTTGCTTGATCATTTAGATCATCTTCCTTATACAGAGAAACTAGTTCCACTCCTAGCCTACTTGTGGGAACCGGTGCGCCAGCTAATAAAGTGCCACTCAGTGAAGGTGATCTAATAGCCCCATAAGATGGGATCTGACCCATATAACGTGCTGGTGTTTTATCTGGGCCAGGTGCCTTCCGGCCTTATTTGTCTATTAGCATTAAGCATTATTTCACTCAATGAGAAAGACCCAAGGTTCTTTAGCTCGCAGAAACTATGGGACAGGAGGCTCTCCTGCAAAGCACATTTGGAATGGAATACAGTAATGAAAAATGTGCACACCAGTGGCCTTCTCTGATAAACAAAAAGTCGGTTCCTCTTGTACTGTGCAGGATTACTATTGCAACAACACATCATCAGTTGGGTAAAACTAACCTGTCTCACGACGGTCTAAACCCAGCTCACGTTCCCTGGCCTTTTGATTTTTTTTTACTACCATTTGCAACAATGCGTCAAAAGAAGAATATCACATACCTGGTGTTCTTTTTTTTTTTAATCGTTTAAATATCTTTATTGATTTTTCAAATGAAATATTCAAAACAGGCATGCAGTAGATGCAGATGAGTAACTGAACATGTTATGTTGGTCTTGTTCCCTGCCTGCCCACTTCCCCCTCCTACTGTTCTTCCTCATAAGCCTCTAAGGGAGCCTGGTACTTGGGGGACCCGGTACCTCTGGACCTGAAGCACTGCTCTGCACTGTGCCAGGACCAAGGTTAGTTTGATGCCTTGGCTGGTGTTTTTCACGTGCCTCTCCTCAGCTACAGCCCATTCCGCTACATCCTTTCTCCATGAACTAACTTTTTGCATACTTTTGTATGTTGCCCTAAGTGGAACAGGTATGCCCAGACATGGGTCCTGTACACACTGTCACTGGAACCTACTACACCTGGTTGATGAGCCCATAATAAAGGCAAAACCAGTCCTAGATTGCTTGTGTTCTTGTTCAGGGAGGACCTGGCCTGGTAGTTTAAGCTGGACTATTCCCACTGGATAAGGGTCAAGACAGATTCGCATACAGCTGGGTCCAAACTGAGGTGGTATGGTGTGCAAAACAACAATGGACTGGGATGTGGCCTGAATAATTACCGGTGGCTGACATTAATTAATGTATCCATCATTTTTTATGTACTTTAGTGTGCCACCCTACGTGGGATAGGTATGCCCAGACGTAGGTCCTGTGCATACTGTGTCACTGGAACCAAGCTACACCTGGCTGGTGAGCCCGTAACAAGGGCAAAACCGGTCCTGGGTTGCCTGTGTTCCAGTTCAGGGAGGACCTAGCCTGGCAGTTCGGGCTGGAATGTTCCCATTGGGAGGTCAAGACTGATTTGCATATAGCTGGGTCCAAACTGAGGTGGTATGGTGTGCAAAATAACAATGGACTGAGATGCAACCGAGTGATTACCTGATTAATTCAAGCATTCCATCCATCACATTTTGCATACTGATTTGCAGCAGTTGCAGACAAAGCTATTTCATTGCTAATTGCCAGCAACAAGGTTTAGTCCGCAGTTCACCTTTCAGTTAAATCTTCCCTTATTTGTTTTTCGGTGGTACTCCCATAAAGTAATGGTGTATAGATTGTGCGCATATTGCCTTCTCACTCCATGTAGCCTCAATATTATACCTGACTAATAGCTTTGAAGTCATGGGCATGTCCATGTCACTTGTACGAAATCTGCTCTTGGCGCCTTGCACCTAAGACACACATGTACCTTAGTCGGGTAGATTTAACTGACCTTCAGCAGAGTTTAACATGTCCTGTGGAAATAACTGAACTGTGTTAATTTGAATCTAGTGTTGCACAATGTGTTTTCTTTTTCATACTTTCATGTGCAGCCTCCCAGTCCAAATCCATAATCGGATCACCGCAGTCAGCTGCCCATCGTTCCCAGGCCACATGTGCCTGCACACCTTTATCCTAGTGTAGTGCTTTATACAGGCTTGCTACCATTGTCATTCCTTGCGGCATATTCAAGAGTGTCTCCATAGTCTATGTGATCTCTGGGGCCCTGCAGAAGGTTTTCCACAGGATCTGACCTCGACAAATTCATGTAGTGCAAGAACGGCCCACTCCATCCTAAAAACATTGCTGTGATTCCACAGATGTGAGGAAGGTATCATTATGGTACAGATCCCCCATACAATACACACACTGAACTTCCATAGTGTCAACTACATGTCGTCTTCTATTTTCTTAAAGGGGCTTATGCTATGTAGCAAAATGTCTGCCACATATGGAGTACTCCCTCAACCGCTCTCTCCCATACTATGGCTACTTGCCTTACTGTGAACGGGCAGTGTGCCGAGGCATTACTTCCCATCATCAGCGCATCCTGCAACAAGCCACCTCCAGTCAATGTTCTCCCGTCATTTCTCTCAGCAACTGAATTTCCCAGGTTTCATTGATTTTGTAACATTAGATTGCATGCTGCAACGGCAACACCATGTACAATAGTTCTGTCTCAGTACCCACAGTTGTCCCCTTTTTCCCTGAAAAGCTTCAGAGTGTTGAGCTTGCGTCTTCTTTTCCTTGCCCAAATTAGTCACACAAGGAGCTGGTCTAACATTTTTAATGGATGTCTTGAACCTTGTGTTCTCGATTAAAGCATCCCTTCTTCAAGGAGTCGCTCCCAGCTCACTGAGATAACTACCATTGTCCCTTTATATGAAGCAACCAGCAGCTGATACAAAGATACTTCTAACTACTGGCTGATCCATTATTCTCACTTCCCAGCAAAATCTTTGGACAAAAGGCAAGGCAAGCCCGTCTGTGCCCGTCCGCGGCTGTATCGCGGCCAGCGCCAGACATGCTGCCCGTTTGCCCAATAATGAGGTAATTCAATGGTCTAGACATGATCTTTTGGCCCTTAATGATAAAATCTGCTCCAAGTTACATGGTTGTAATCTGGCAACTGACGCGTTCCCCAGCACGTGCACTGAGTGCAATTGGGTTTTAGGAGACACGGCAGGTTATCCAGGTAAAATGGACTTTAAAAGAGGCAGAGTAAGCAAGTTGAACAGATTAGGGCGTGCCTAATAAACTGTAGATCCTTGCCAAAGCATGCAGAGGATTTATGGCTACTACTGGCAGAAAATGAGTGTGAGGTTATGTTCTTGACAGAAACGTGGCTGAGGGAAGATACCTTAGCAGCAGTAGCATTAGCCATTCCACCTGGCTTTAAAGTTTGCTGTGCGAATAGGGAGGGAGGAAAAAGAGGAGGGGTGGTTGCGATCATTTTAAAGGATTCCTGGAATATAGCTTCCTCAGCACTGTCGAACATGGATGTGATTGAGGGCCTTAATTTTTGTATCAAGATTAACCCTACAACCTCCTTTGCAGGGCTATTGGTGTATAGACCTCCAGATCGCCTGTCAAATATACATCCGGAACTTTGCAATTATATTGCTCAGAAATCTTAATTGTTCTCTAATTTCACTGCATTAGAGGACTTCAATCTGCATGTAAACAACCCTACCTGTGCCCAGGCAATGCAGCTTGTTTCTTCTCTCGCTTGTGCCAATTTGTCTCAACATGTTATACTTCCCACTCATAAAGCAGGGCATACCCTTGATTTGGTATTTTCCAATATTCCGTCACTAAAAATGGAAGCCCCGAGCCAGTTGACTTGGTTCTCGCTACTTTTTAAAGAGAAACTGGAAGCAGCTGACTGCTGATTTCTTAGGTCAAGTTTTGCTGGCCAGCCAACCTTTATTATCTATGGATCCTAATGCAGATACTCTGGCCTTAAATAAGTGGATCACCGCTGCAGTAGAGTCTACTGCTCCAGCCAGAGTCACTAAATCTATAAGAAAATAACCCTTAGCCCCATGGTTCTGAGTCGCTTAGGACAATGAAAAGTAGGTGCAAACGCCTGGAACGACAGTGGAGGGTGGACTATGATGCTACTGCTAAAATGATATATAAGATATCCTTGAATTAAATGTATAAATTGATGAAGGATGCTAGGAGGGACCACATAGATAAGAGTATTAACGCAGATAAACCTGGTAAGGTAATTTTCAAGGTTGTCCATTCCTTCCTCAAACCTCGTGAACTGGTGATTGACGCCCAGCCCTCTGTGGCACTGTGTGAGAGAATTTCAGATTTTTTTTATAGTAAAATTCGTAAGGTCTACAATTCCTTTTCAGCAGTAGTTGAAACGGCCAAATTAGATGTGATTGAAAGGAGAGTACCTGTGCCTCTCTTTTCTGTATTTGCTCCTATCTCCCAGAAGAAGGCATGAGCTGTGATCCAGGGATGCAAGTCAGGTTCACCGGATGACCCGTGCCCCCCTAAATTGTGGAAAGAGCTGGCACATTCCTCCATCCATGTGTTGTCCAAAATATGGAACACCTCCCTTACCTCCGGTATCTTCCCTGATTTATGGAAGCACGCCACTCTCCTTCCCCTTAAGAAGAAACCCAATGTTGATTCAGGGGAATTACATAATTATAGACCGATTTCTCTGCTGCCAGCACCAGCAAAAATGCTAGAAAAGGTAGTGCAGCGACAATTGGCAATTTTATCGAGAGCCACAGTATCCTGCACGACACCTAATCTGGTCTCCGTCCTGGCTTTAGCACTGAGACGGCGTTGTTAGAGGTGGCTGATTCAGTGCGGATGGCGCTGGATTCAAGGGCATCAGCTATGCTGTTGCTCCTGGATCTTTCAGCGGCATTTGACACGGTAGACCACTCAATACTGGCTCAACGTCGTTTGGACATTGGAATTGGGGGTACAGCCCTGGCATGGCTGAAGTCATTCCCCCATAAGCGTACACAAAGGGTGGCTTTACAACCATATCAGGCCGTCCGCAAGCACTTATGGTGCGGGGTGCCACAAGGGTTGGCCCTAAAACCGTTGTTGTTCAACATCTATTTAGCCCCATTATTTTCACTGATAGCCAACCGGGGTGTGAAGGCGATTTCCTATGCCGACGACACCCAGTTGGTATTTCCCTTTAATAATCAGTCGGAAGATTCTTTTAAGAGCTTTAAGGGCTGTCTAAAAGACATTGCCGATTGGATGAACAACAACATACTTAAACTCAATGCCAGAAAAACGGAAGTGATGTTTTTTGGTAAAAACCAGCCCCCTGCAGCAGTCCTGAGGTGGCAGGTGGAAATGGAATCACCACCCACTCCAGTAGGCACTGCCAAAAATTTGGGAGTAAAGTGGGAGGCTGACTTATCCTTTTCGGCCCAAATTCAGCAGGTGACAGCTGCCTGCTTCGGCAGATTGAAAAATGTGCAAAATGTTTTACATCTGCTGCCAGAGCATTGCCGTCGGGTCGGTGTCCATGCCACAGTGACTTCTCGGCTGGACTAAGCAAACGGCCCTTACTTGGGCCTACCTTGTTAAGAAACTTCAAATGGTTCAAAATGCGGCTGCAAGATTGATTAGATGTGTTCCATTCCAGCATCTATCTCTCAGCATATCAAGGAACTACATTGGTTCCCGGTAGCCAAAAGAATCAAATTTAAGGCCTTAACCCTAGCTTTCCGGTCAATCCATGGAACTAGCCCCAGCTACTTGAAACAACGGCTAGGCGCTTACAAGCAGTCTCGCTCACTGGTGACATGCAGAGTGGAATAGGAATTAACAATTTAGTGGCTGTTCTTCCATGTCAACACGCTTCCCTTGGTACAGCTCTTAGACCAGCACCTTATGAGTCTCGAATGCATAGTGACACTACACATATCCATTCCTTTTTAGAAAAACATTTTTGAACATTTTCCACTGTATGGAAAGGAGATTTGCTGTGCATGAATCGAGACACGTCTTAGATCCAGATCCCTGGAGAAGTATAAGGTGACTTGCGCCTCTTGGACTTATCCACAGTCCTAGGAAAGCCTTCATCCCCTTTGCTGAGAGTAACCATTCTAGGAGTATCTTAAGTTGCGAGCTATGCTCAGTTCCCCATGTCTAAGCAGTAGTTGACATCATCATCCTGCAGCTGTGCCTAGTCTGGGAAATCCAAACATTTCTTTATGCTGGGGGATGAATCAAAACAGACGGGCAGCATTCGTCTTAACTTATCAAAAAGCGACCAGCAGGACTGTGGGCTCATTCAGACGTCTCCAACCTGTCAGGCTGTGAGAAGGGGTTTCAAAATAGTTTGAGATTGCTCCTTAGTACCCCTACATAGTCTTTGTACTTGGAATTATGGTTACTTCCTTTATCACCAAGTTAAGACCCATTTTATATTAGGTCCTCGTGTGGGGGACAACTGAGCTAAGCCATTATAGGGAGGCATTACAAGATGTTCTAGGCCTCACAGGCAGTCACTCTGTGGGATGGTTCCAACACATCCTTGAGTTACTGGGAAAAATAGGCATGCCTGAGCTTTGGTTTTCACCTGGATCTGTTACCCTGGAATCAGTATAGGAAGTCAAATTAGCCTACAAAAATTCACTTTGTGTGTTTACCGTCACAAACAACAATGGCAGAACTGAGGACATCTTAGCTAGGAAGCAGACAGCTAAATACGAGCCCTATCTGGATGGGGTAGAACCCACATTGGCCAAAGCCTTTGTATCAAGTTCAGGTTTGGCATTCCACCATTAAACTGCTTCACCTGCAAATGAAGTGCTACCCATACACGATCAAGAGGGTACCACATTTTCCCCGAGCGGCTTGTGGATGAAAGACAATTTCTGCTCCTTTGTCTGATGAATGCTAGCTATCCCAGGGATAAAATGGCTTAAGCAATTGCTGAAAACCAGGGTATCAAGCGAGGGTGAAACTTGTAATGAATTAATTTAATTTCATACTTCAAGACCGTGGTTTTTGCAATCTCACCTATACTGCTGGCCACAATGAAAAAACTATCAACATCTGGTGCTATTTTATGCAAATGACAGGAAGTCCTTTTTTGTGAGATATTAAAGGCCTAATCTTCTAAAACCTTTTATAGTATGTGATTTATTGTCCTGTTTTTGTTTTTTGGGGGTATTGCCCAAAAACAAGCTAATACTGACTGACAAGGCCCATCTGCGTGTTTACAACATGCGGCTGGACACGAAGCTGGATGCTTCAGTTCTTTGGGCCAGTTGCAATATCTCCTTGGTCACAGGGAAGAATGTAGCGAACAAGGAATAAAGCGGGGTGGAATAACACTTGGGTTAAGCGAAGGTCATGAGTTACTGTAGGTGAGGGGGTCTTCAGATATTTTTTTATAATCAGCGCCCCTACCCTTGAACAAACCCCAAAATCCCACCCAACTGAAGTAACCCACTAAAATGTTTATTGGTGAACATTAATGCTGCCTGAATATAGCAGATGAAAGGTTTTATGCTGAGGGAAAGCTCAACGATGCTAAAAAGCATGATATTCAGTGATATATATGCACTGCCATGATAGCATTAAATGTAAAGAGTGACCAACAATGTATACAGCAAAGAGAGCAGCAGTGCAAGCTTTCTTTACATGCGCACCAAACAGAAGGAGCAAAGTAAGGAGCCTGGGCAGCAGCAGTGCAAGCTTCCTTTACATACGCACCAAACAGTAGGAGTAAAGTAAGGAGCCTGGACGGCAGCAGTGCAAGCTTCCCTTACATACGCGCCAAACAGTAGGAGTAAGGAGCCTGGATGGCAGCAGGGCAAGCTTCCCTTACATAAGCGGCAAACAGACAGAGCAAAGGAGCCTGGGCGGCAGCAGTGCAAGCTTCCCTTACATACGCCCCAAACAGACAGAGCAAAGTAAGTAGCCTGGGCGGCAGCAGTGCAAGCTTCCCTTACATACACGCCAAACAGCCAGAGTAAAGTAAGGAGCCTGGAGTAAAGTAAAGTAAAGTAGACTCCTGCTAAGAGAATCTTCTGCTTGTGACCATGTGAGCCAAAGAAAAGGTGGGAGGCGGCGGTGCCTGCTCCAGCGCCCCTTCTCGAATAGTACACAAATGAGGGGAGTTGGGAAAAGGGCCTCCTCAGAGGGCCAGACTAAGACATACTGTCTGCTGGGACCTCTGTCATCGTCCAGAGGTTGTTTTCCAATCCTCTGGAAGCTATAGAGTGTCTCGGACGTCTAACACCCCTTAAGCCTGGGCCCAGTCAGTCTTGGCGTGCTGTTGAGAGGCAGCTTAGCTTGCCATCTCTGATCAACCACAGCTCACTTTTGCCCTTACCTGGCCCTCACATTCCCTCGGCCAGCCCTTAGCTGGTATTCACATTTCCTCAGTCAATTCTCAGTTAGCCTCACAACAGCTTCACAGACCATCAGACCTACCCTACTGCCCACCACAGCCAACAGACACTCCCTCTATTGACCCTTACACCCCATCACCAAGTCCGGAAAAGCCCCTCTTCTAGCCATCAGACCTTCACACTGGGACTTTGTAGACCCTCAGTATCTATTTTACAGCCCACCATCACAGTTTTTACTTTATAGTTCGCCCTCAAAGCATTTTAGAGACCCTATACTCGTACCACAGATCCCGTTCCCAGCCATCACTGCCATATGGCCTGCCCTCTCCTTTCAGGCCAGGAACCTAGAATGACTTTGCGGCCAGGAACTTTACTAATCCGCTGCCCTGAAAGCACCGCCTTCATTAAAGCAAAACCAGGGTTTTTTAAGCTCTGCCCACCGGAAAGGAATATTTCTCTTTACAAGAAGAGTTTGTGTGCAACTTGTTACCAGGATTGCATTTTTGTAGTAACGTTTAATGTGACTTCTCCACAGCATTGGAAGTCCCCTGCAAGTAACGGATTATATTCCTGGTAATTGTGAAAAATTAGAGAGGTGGCTCAACTGTCCCAGGGAACCGAGCACTCAATAACAGTGAAAAACACCAAATTTCCCTGGGTGGGTAGGAATATGCACTTCTACACTTTCTCTTCAAACAGTCTACTGATTCACATGCATTTACATTCCCATCATTCTGCTAGAGCATTAGGCTTTGATTGGAACCACCTAGAACCAATATAGAGAAAAACATAAATCCCCTCAAATTCAGATGTAGCGCTTACAAAATATATGATTTTATTAAAACAATCAATATGGACAATTAAAAAAGGCAATTTCTCTATACAATAGAGTTAGCAATGATTCAGACCCTCTCGAGACAATAAATTAAAAACACATTACAATCATTGATGACATACAATTCATATCTAATTAAAAAACACATGTAAGTCAATACAGTTAAAAAATATCAATATCAATCTACACAAGGAAACCCAATGGACACAGGTTTGTATGCTGTTGTCTAGATAGATCCAACTATGACATATTCAAGAGGGAAACCTGGTGAGAGTCCTACTTACGCACAATAGGGTGAAAGTAGTAGTACAGCTGGGATTGCGACCACAACATCGTCGTATCCGCAGTATCCTCCAGCCCTTTCCCGCAAAACCATTTTGATACCCATTGTAGGTGAGAAGCTAGGCATACACATGTACACGGAACAGCCTGCATATGTTAAAGGATGTACTCCTGGTAGGGACAAATCCATTTTGATCAGGGTGAATTAATGTCTTCACTAGTGGGGAGGATTAATCCACATCATACAGATGGCTTGGGCGAGAGGCATCATCACACCCAGACCTGGGCAAATATAAACCATCTTCCTTGGACTGCGCTCTTCTCTGTACCCCAGGTATTCACTGGACGAGCGTCTCTCTCCGCCTGTGCTCTGGTCAGACCATCCTCCAATCAATCTTGCCAACTTCACTCCTTCTGTTGTACTGAACTGAGTGTAATAGTGGATCTGAACTCTGCAAGGATCTGTGTGTGAGCTGGGTTCACATTTAGAAGGGGCATATTTTATCTTGAAATGTTAATGAGTTCCACCAGCCTATGTGATAGGACCCTGTGTTAATATAGAGCGTGGTTAATCACCGTAAAAACAGCTATTGGTGATATTATTGGAGGATGTGCTTCTGGGTGAGTAGAGATGATGTCCACTGATTAACTAATGGCAATAGCACTTAAATGGCTTTGTCTACCAACCCAACCCAACCTCAGTCCTCATTCCATTTCCTATATCCTATGCCCACCACGCTTTTCCAAGCTTTTGGTTTTCTGGGGCCAATTTGTCTAAAATCGGCTCCATTTCCCCAAAACTGCTTCTATGTCACATTGTGGAGGGTAGAAACCCGACCTTCTCCCACAACTCATTTGTGGGCATTTCCTTAGGATACTGCAGCGGCAGCATCCAGAACATAGGACAGGGTTCCAAGTGAGGTTGCATGAACTGTACAACACTTGAGAAGAGAACTTTAGAATAGTTATTGAGGCCCCAAGAACTTAACAAACTACTCCAGATATGGCATCTGGGAATGGAGACATTATGACAATTGTGGCCCCTAGAAGTGATTATAATACTACAGACAGGGTCACAGAACTTGACAATAGTCTAAACTTAACAATACTCTTTCACATCCCCAGTACTAGTGAACACTTCAAACAAGGCCTCAAGAATTGAAAGCAACATAAATGGTTTGAGATCTGGACCCAACATGCAAGAGGTGGCATTTAGAACAGGAAACAATTCATGTGGCCCACAGAAGTTTGCACCAATCCAGATGATGGTGCTTGAACTGGACACCACATTCCAGATATGGCCTCTTGAACTAAAAACAATATTCTATATGAGGTCTTATCAGTCACAGGAAGGCAATCTTGGTTTTCTGCTTGGTACATGTTGCTCTCTGTATCCCTTGCTCGTATTCTCAACATAACCTTATCGTATTGATATGCACTTTGAGGACATTCAAAACAAGAACCCCACAATGCTCAACCGAAGCATTTATTTCTGCTGGCAGGGAGGACTTCTGTATGTTATTCAAACTTGAGAAAACCTTTTCATTGCAAAAAGCTGAAGCAACTGTGAAAGTAAATTCTTGTTTTGCAAAGGGGGCAATGGAACAGGTACAAAGTGGTACAGGAGCATGGAGGGAACTATAACTTTAGAGACTGACACCTGGGCAGAGGGAACACTATTAAGACATGTGAAGCACAAAAAGGGGAAAATCTGCTTCACGGTTGTCAATGGGACAGGACTTACTAGGGAAAAAGTTTTACCTTTCTGAAACCATGTAAAGAGCGCAGCTCAGGGAACAGGCCGTCTTGAATTATGAGAAAAATTAGCCTATTTGCGTCCACATGAAGACTAATCTCTCCCACGCCACCACTGTTACCTTCACTAATGCACGTTTTTTTCTCCAAGCCAGTTTTTATCTCCATCACAAATATAGCTATAAACCAGCTGAAAGACTGAATCAGTGGCCAAAGGTACAATCACATGTGGCAAGATATCAGAGGGATACCGCTTCCTTAGCTATGCACTCTCCTGAACAGCAGGGGAGGAGTATTGCAAGTACAACTACAGTTCTCATCCCTAGCTCATAGTATTTAATACCAGGACAGAGAGCTGCTCTTCCATGAGAGAAGAATGCCAGTGTGGACTCTAGCCATTAACAATGAAAGATCAGTGAAAAACAGAAAATTAAACTCCACCAAGAGCTACAACAAATGATTCCCACCCAGGACACGCAATAACCAACACTCTTTCAAGCATACATATGAAGGGAGCCCAAGAACCCAGCAAAAACCAGAGCGCTTCCATGACCTCGTCAGGGCTATGAAGAACTTTGTGAAGGTCACATACAAAGCAGCTTTTTATTCAAGAGCCCACAAAAGCACGTTGAGCCACGCAAAGTCTACAGAAGGTGCCATATAAGTTATGTTATGTTATGTTATGTTATGTTATGTTAGGGGCATTTGTAATGCGCACAGCTGCCCCAGCTAAGGGGCGTCCTGGCGCCTGACAAGATAGACATAGCCGCACCTAACAGAACAAAGAAATGAACAAACAGACAGCGCAGAGAGGAAGGGATTAAAATAACACCGTCTTTAAAGCTTTGCGAAATGAAAGGAGATCGTCCAGAAGGCGAATCTCCACCGGGATAGAATTCCACAGGATAGCTGCTTTTACCCGGAAAGAACGACCTCCCATACGGCTCAACTTGAATCTCGGGACCACCGCAAGCGCTTGGCCCATCGATCTCAAAGAGCGAGAAGGTACATAAAAAGACAGGAGATTCGACAGGATCCGAGAAGCTAAACCCTTCAGGATCTTAAAAGCCAGGCATAGAACTTTAAAGTCAATTCTGGTTTTCACCGGCAGCCAGTGTAGAGATCGAAGAGTACTGGAGACAGAGCAGGACCTGGGCAGACCAACTATGGCTCTGGCCGCCGCGTTTTGGACGCGTTGGAAGCGATTAATTTCCGCCAAGTTTGCCCCCACCAGGAGGGAGCTGGCATAGTCCAAGCGAGAGATTACAGTTGCCTGAACCACCAGCTGCCTCGTGGGGGGGTCAAAAAACATCAAGACGGATCTCAGGCCTCGAAGAACCCCAAAACAGCAGGCCGCAGTCTTCTTGGAATGCCCCACAAAACTGAGGGCGGGCTCCAGCCACACTCCCAGGTTTCTCAGCTCCGTAACTGGAGTTGGAGCTGGCCCAAATTCAGATGGCCACCATCTGTCTCCCCAAAGCTCTCGCCCCTTCCCGACAACCATCACCTCAGTTTTCTTCGCGTTGAGCTGGAGACAATTAGCATTCATCCAGCTCGCCACCGCTCTCAGTCCACTCTGGAACCTGGGGGCATCACACTCAGCATCCCCGCTGATAGTGACCGCTAGCTGAGTGTCGTCCGCATAAGAGACCATCGTCAGGTCCCACTGCTTGACAACATCAGCCAGCGGCCTCACATACAGATTGAAAAGCGTGGGACTCAGCGAGGATCCTTGGGGCACCCCCAGGCCCAGGGGATGGAATTTGGACTGGACTGATGAGGAGGTATGGCAACGCAGAAGGAACGATCGTCAAGAAAGGAGCGGAACCACTGTAAGGCTACACCACCAATGCCCATTTCCTCCAGACGACGTAAAAGAATAGGGTGTGAGACAGTATCAAAGGCGGCGCTTAGATCTAGAAGTATTAGCGCCGCCGTCTGCCCCGCATCCAACATTCCACGTAGATGCTCAACCATTGCGAGAAGAGCTGTCTCCGTACTATGCCCAGCACGAAACCCGTGCTGGGTATCATCCAGGATATTGGCACGGGTGAGGTGATCAGAAAGAGCCTGGTTAACATGGGCCTCCATAACTTTTGCCGGCCAAGGAAGTAAAGAAATAGGCCGCTAGTTCTCCGTTTTCTAAGGATCCAAAGAAGGCTTCTTCAAAATAGGGGAAACCACAGCCCGCTTCCATTCCGCTGGGACCATGCCCGTCGCCAGCGAGGTATTAATGAAAGATCGCAATATAGGGCGTCCTACAAAGGACTGATCTCTAAAGAAGATAGGCTTTAATGGATCCAAGGGTGAGCCAGACTTAATTTTTTGGGTCACCCTATCAAAATCCTCAGGAGAAAGCAAAGGAAGAGACTCCATAGTGGGACGGCACGGGATCATCACCAGAGGTCCCAATGGCGGGCCCATAGAGGAAAATGACCGGTAAATGGCTTGCACCTTCTCCAAAAAGAAGGATGCCAGAGCCTCACAATGAATGGTGGAGGCCAATACCGGGGGCGAGGTTCTTTTGGCCAAAAGATCTTTAAGGGCCTTAAATATTGATTTGGAAGGGTTAGGGCTGTTGTGGAAATCTTCCGAGTAGAACGCCGCACGAGTTACAAGTACAATGCAATACAATGAAAGGCCAAGTTTTTCTTTAATGCCTCAGATTAACTTAGATAGGACTACAAGCAACGAGAAGCACAAGCCTGGTAAGGCAAGTGCGAGGAGCTGCCACAAAAACATATGTATAATATTGTTGAGAAGCACTAGAACTGATGAGATGGTCTTCCTCCAAGATACCCCTATGTCTGCCTCTGCTTCCTTCTAAACCTCCTGCATCAAAAGCACAAACTCCTTTTAGGTACATCTGAATATTACCTATTCAGCCTTTTTTACTGCGCGCGGGTAGCTGTTCAGACTGCTCAGAGGGAATGAAGGATGGCAGCGAAGAAGCAGTCCCAGAGTTAGTGGTCGCTGAGCTGAAATCATCACAGGAGGTTGTAGTTGTATTGAAATGACAATGTAAAGCAAATAGACTGAAATCAGTTAGAGTTTTCAAGCAGAAGATAGAAATTTTCCTAATAACAAATTAAAATCCATCCTACTAACTGCTGAGTGTCCAGATGGAAAGCAGTTGAGAAAGAGAGGGACTAAAACTTCAAACTTGGTGGGCAAACCAAAAGAAGCAGCACTGATCTGTGAATCTACAGTACGACGATGGTAACTGGTCCGTCTAGGATTAGAAATTCTGCTGGTGTCCGATACTGGTGCAGAGGATTAGTGCCTAAATCACCAAGTTAGCTAAATGACAAATATTCAACAATAGTTTATTGTTTGAGATCCTCTGTATAATACGAAGAAACACATTGAGGTTAAAGTGTATTTCTTTATGAACGAACTCTCAGATGCTGTTGTCTGCAAAGATCAAAGGGGTTTATTCATAGGAACACAAAGGCAAGGACATAAGAGATTACAAGATATACCATTAAAGCCAATTTATTTTCCTTCTGAAGCAGCAATGGACCTTTTTTATGGTTTTGACATAAGCTTCTCATGTTCTGCTTATGTACCCAACTGCATTTTATATTCATAAACTCATTTATTTGAGTGCACATTTTCTATTCATAAAAGGATCCTACATTTTGTATGGTACAGGGTTGTATGTGCTTTCATAGAAAAACCAATTCATGGAATAGAATTACTGAGAAAGCATTTCATCTAAACTGTTAAATGGACATTTTTAGAATGAATGACATTTACCTTTTTGTAGAAACTATAGAATGTCTTTTTGGTCGAAGTTGGCTTTTGAATGCTTAGTTTTTAAGAGTGGCTGCAGGTCTTATTTTCAGAAACAGTTTTGGAGATATTTATTTCAGTGCTTTACTTCAGGGGATATCATTTCATATTTATATATGTTACACTCTCACACAATTGCTTTGGATGCATTTTCTTCACTGACCGATCACCCCCTGTAAACACCATCCATCGCTGACCCCTCACGCCCCCTAGACATCATCAAACCTTGCACCCTAAATCCCCTCACCACACCTAAACTACACTCATTCCTAAAAGCCTGAAAGATCCTCAATGCCTGAACCATAAATCACTCACTACCCCAAACTCTACCCATTCCTGAACCCTAAAATCTCCTTTCCACACCTAAAGCCCATCCATACCATACCTCTTAAAACACCTCAGCACACCCAAACTCCACCCCTCCCATAATCCTTAAAAACCCTTAAACACCAGCCCTTCATGAACCCATCACTCTATACTACTCCTCCCTGAACCCTAACATTCCCTTTCTACATCTAAACTCTAATCCATCATGAACCCTAAAAACTCTTCACCACCCCTTAAAAACCCTTACCATCCCTAAACTCCACCCATCCATGAACCCTAAAACCCCTCAATACCCTTACACTTCGGGGGGCGCTAGAGGGCGCACTTCGGAATGGCTGGCTGAGAAAGGCAGCTCCGCCGGGCGGAAGATAACTAGCGGACTTTCGCCCCCTTAAACCACCCCAACAGCGGCGGAAACGACGAATATGGCAATCGGAACCCTCGGCGCTTAAGGGAATGCAGTTGCGGGGCTGAAACGGCGGCGTGACAGGACATTTTCGGCCAAAAGTGGACGGGGTCCCGAGAGCCGATACAAGATGGCCGCGCCCGTCGCTCGGAACTGCCGCCGCCCCTGAACGTCTGACAACCGGCCTGCTGCTACCCGGACCTGCTGGGGTGTAAGAAGCGGAGAGCCACTAGCGGTGCGCTGGTGCACTCTGGAGGTGAGCCCTGGGGCACGAGAAAAGCACTGGCAAATAACGTGCGTTCCGGCGACCACAAAATGGCGGAGAGGCTGGCTTGCAAACCCGAGATACCGCGAGGAAGGGTGGCACGAACGAGTGAAGCCAGATGACCACCGCTATCTCAGACTCGGGAGACACACGGCGGATGGATGGTGGCGGGATATGACATGGGCGGTAACCTGGAGTGCACAAACCAACGCGGCTGGATGGCGGCTTCGGCTGCGAGGGAGAAACAGGCGCGAAAACAGCGTTGCTGAAAGGGCGATCTCAGCTGGCGAGTGAGGCGCGGCCTGTCCCTGCTGAAGCAGTACCCCATTGCGCGAAATAGCTAGACACCGATGCGACGGCCTCAGACTGGAGCGCTACGTCACCTCGTGGCACTGGACGAAGCACCTCATTGCTCTGCGGGAGACGGGGCGCGGCGGCGGACCTAGGAGCCTTCATACTCACATCGGCAGGTGTGCGGCTGTAACGGCGCATAGAGCCTGGGTCGGCTGCTGAGGCCAGTGTTGGCGGGGCTGAGGGTGGTGAAACACCTGCCAACAACCGATGGATGGCTGATAGGTAGACTCACTGCCTGGCTGTGACCCCGAGCACCTGCCCACCGCGCCACAGCCGTGACGATAGCCCAGTAACACGCTGACCCACACACCCACAGCTCCCGGACACAAGCGGCTGCCATGGGCAAAACGGACAAGCAACAGTCCAAGCTACAGTTCGAGACCCGCAAACAAGGCAAGAATAGCACGGCCACCCCAGACACTGAGGGTGATCGTGAGGCGTCTGAAGGCTCGGGAATGGAGACTGTCCTGAAGGCGATCCAGCAGAGCCTACAAGAAATGAACAACAAACTGGATAACGTGATGCTGAGGGTCGATACCATGGCGGCAAAGCTTGAGAAGCATGATGGACGGCTGACGGAAGCGGAGCAAAGGATATCAAAAGCGGAAGACGACTCCAGGGCTGCGTTGAAAACGTGCAGTGGTCAGGATAAAGCGCTGGAGACTCTGCGAGCGAAGGTGGAGGACCAGGAAGCTAGGTCCAGGAGGAACAACATACGCATTTCTGGCCTGCCGGAGTCCACAAACACTGGGAAGATGGAGACCTATGTGGAAACACTGCTAAAAGAAATCTTCGGGGCTGATAAATTCTCACCTGTCTTCCTTGTTGAGCGGGCTCATAGGTCACTGGCACCAACACCTAAACCGGGAGCAGCCCCACGCATGATAATAGCGAGGTTGTTGAACTACAGGGACAGGGACGCAGCACGGAAATAACCTGGAATTTTACCCAGACCACACTATGGCGGTACAGATGGCGCGCAAGGAGTTTGCCCCGGTAAAGAAAAAATTACGAGATATGGGGCTAGGATATGCAATGCTCTACCCAGCAAAACTCAAGATCATGTCAGCGGGTAAGCCGGTAATACTCCCAACAGTGCAGGCGGCGCAGGAATACGTCAAGAAGCTGGGAAAGCGAAGGGAATCGCAGGAAAGGACCGATCGAACCAGCGGCGTCGAATAACCCCTGGGCGCACTGGACCACGCGCGACGATGTGAGTAAGAACTACTATACACCCAGTTGTGGATATATACCGGACGCCGAGTGTCGCGGGACGGACTGCGATCAGCGTGGCGGTGGGCGCCCAGTGAGACGACGGGCGGCCCTGCTCTCCCACTGTGTGCGGGAGTAAGAACCTATGACACACCCCATGCCTGGAACAGTTGATCGGTTGCACCGGAGGTGTCCCCTCTCGCAGTGAGTACAGTAAACACATTGGGAATGAGGCGTTGGTGGACATAGACTTACGTCTAAGATGGGGGACACAATGCGCATGCAGCACGCGGAGGGCTGGCACATCGGCCTGAGACACTGGGTGACACTAGCCCCTTGGGAGGTGGCGGTCCACCGGTAGAGGGAGGTGCATTCCAGCTGTGAGAGACAGCAGTAAATGAAGCTTGCAAGTGTACAGCGAGAAGCTGGACACCTGGGACATGGCGAACTTGTGCATCGGCGGCCGGGCCGGGGGTTACGGTTGCAGACCTGTACGGGGTGGGGGAGGAGACGGAAGGGAACATGCAAGTTAATCAATATTAATGCTTTAAGCTTCTGCCCACATCCACTATGTGGATGGAGATGTGTGAACCTGGCGACACCCCCAGGAGGGTGCGTCCCACTTCAAGTCTAATTATACTACAGTTGAAGTTACAGTTAATTCTGGGATGGCTTTGGCAAAGTTTGGGTGCTAAAGTGGGTGGGGGGAGGGTGGGGAATTTGGACTCTAACCGACTGCAACCTCTGTGTCTGAGAAGCATGGCGAACTCCTTAGTAATGTACTATCACGTATATAATGTTTGCAATCAACGTATGCCGTTGTCACGTTCACCTACAGTAGAGTATAAAACTGTGCACACGCGATATGGAACCCTGACTGAACGTCTGAAGGGGATAATCCATCACCCTATACAAATTCATGTCACGTAGTGACTCGCTGAAATTACTCACTTGGAATGTGAGAGGTCTGGGCAACCCAAGGAAAATTAGGCGACTGTTTGCTTACTTTGATAGACTGCGAATTAACATTGTTTTCTTGCAGGAAACACATTTAGATCGAGACGGCACTTCCACACTGGGTGCTAAATGGGCCGAATCGGTCACCCACTCTAACTACTCATCTTACTCCAGGGGAGTGAGCATATTGATTAGGAAGGGTACGGGCTTTGACATTACCGACGTTCACAGAGACACAGCTGGGCGGAGCATGGCAATAGCTGGCAGGATTAGAAGGCAACAGATCCTATTAGTGAACACATATGGCCCTAATGTGGATGACCCGGGGTTTTTTAGAAAGGTATGGGACACCATCACGAACATGCAGGCGCCTCGCGTTCTATGGGGAGGGGACTTCAATGTCACGTTGCAAGACACACTAGATAGAGCAGCACACACTGCGGAACATCATGGGAATGCCAGGACAATGCTGCGGGACGCAATGGAAGACTTGCGCATGGTAGATCTGTGGAGGGCGCGTAACCCTGGGGTAAAGACGGCGACACACATAAACGCGGCGAACAACAGTTGGTCCAGAATAGATTACTGGCTGGGCACACAGGATGTACTCTCATGGGTGCTAGATGTTGTTCACTTACCTCGAACACTATCGGACCACAGTCCGGTGCTTTTGGAAGTGGATGTCCCACACTACGACCCACCACCTTTCACCTGGCGTTTTAACGCAGCGGCACTGAGAGACCCAGTGTACGTTACTACAATACATGAGGCAATAGGGGATTACTTTGATCTTAACGGCCCAACAACGGAAGACCCGGGTTTGTTATGGGAGGCCTTTAAGGCTACAATCAGGGGAGTCTGCCTCAGTACAACCTCAGGCATCCTCAGAGTTATCAGACGGCAGCTGCACACGCGCGAACAGGCCATTCAAAAACTGGAACAGTCATACACCCAGACGGGAGACACCAAAATTTTGGGGGATATCCAGGTACTATTGACGGAGCATGCTAAACTTGCAACTGAAGAGCTGCAATATGTGTCTAAACGAGCTACTGCGAGAAGATATGGGGAAGGAGGTAGACCCGGCAGGGAACTGGCCGCAAAGATATGCTCAGGCAAATCATCACAACATATCACGTCCATAACTACCAGCGCCGGGGAGGTGATCTCAGACACCAAGGGTATACTGCAAGAATTCATGAACACATATGGCACACTATACAAGGCACACCCCTCACCGTCACAGGCTGAATTATTGAAGTACATGGAGGATATAGAGATGGCGTGGCTGGCTGATGGACATAGAAAATACTTAGAACGCCCCATAACTGTAGAAGAAGTCACAGACACCATTAGACGTTTACCTAACAACAAAGCGCCAGGGCCGGATGGCTTTGTAGCGGAATTTTATAAGGCGTACGCTGACTTACTCGCCCCGCACTTAGTAAACTTGTACCGGGCGGCGCATGAGGCCCAGACACTCCCGAAGTCACTGAGGGAAGCCTTGCTCATTGCATTGCTGAAACCGGGCAAAGAAGTAGATAAATGTGACTCATACCGTCCCCTATCATTGTTAAATGTAGACACCAAAATTATAGCTAGTCTACTGGCAGACAGACTTAAACCACTTATGCCGCTGTTGATCAGGCCTGATCAGTCGGGATTTATCCCGGACAGGGCCACTACACACAACACTCGCACACTGTTCGCATTAGCACACTATTTGGCTCCAGAAACGAAAGCTGTGGCAGTGCTACTAGACGCTGCTAAGGCATTCGACACTATTAGCTGGCCCTTTATCCACGCAGTACTGGTCCGCATGGGATTCCCGTGGATATTTCAGAGATGGATAGCAATGCTCTACACAAACTTGACGGCACGCATCAGAGTAAACAGATACATCTCAGACCCCATACAAATATGCAGAGGCACTCGGCAAGGGTGCCCACTCTCGCCGATGCTTTTCGCTTTAGTGCTGGAGCCACTAGCCTGCAAAATCCGGCAACATTACCATCACTCTGCGATTCAAATGCCCTCCCGACCCATACATATCTCACTATACGCGGATGACATGGTGTTATATGTTAAACACCCTGAACAACACCTGAATCCGCTTCTGAGAGAGTATATAAAGTTCGGTCACCAGGCAGGGTTACAGATAAACTGGGATAAATCCCTTGTATTGGCGCTGACAGACAGCACACAACCGACCACATTGGACTATCCATTAGAGTGGCAAGAGGGACCCACCAAATATCTGGGCATATGGTTCCACAGAGACCCTGAAGTGGTCATCAGGACGAACTATGGGCGGGCGATAGCAGCCCTGGAAGACAAAATTAAAAAATGGAACAGACTTCCGCTTTCTTTGGCGGACAGGGCTGCGATTGTAAAAATGGTACTTCTACCGAAATTCCTATATTTGTTTAACAATATCCCAATAAAACCTCCCGCTGCCGTCTTCCGCAATATCAAGACGCTAGTCCTTAGTTTACTATGGGCAGGCAAACAGGCGAGGATGGAATTGCGCACAATGACACTGCCATATGCGAGGGGGGGGGTTCAAAGTTCCAGACTTCTACTTATATTACTTATGCGCTCAGGCGCAGTACGCGCACTTCTGGTACCACGAAGTGCCCTTCCTGACGCATGTGGTGGTGGAGGCAGGGGACACTGACCCGATCCCTTTGGCCAGTATGCTCACACATAAGCGTGCCAGGCTACACGACCGTGATATTAACACAGTAAACACGACCGCTGAGGCATGGAGACTACTGGGCAGGGAAGCAGGCTGCCTGCCGCTATACGCACCCACACTCCCGCTAGCGCATCACCCAGCCCTCTCGGTAACACACGAGAGGGTTGGCATGGATCTGTTCCGGCGGGCCGGAATAGACACATTGGGGGACCTGTACACTGATGGCGAATTCCAGACACTTGATAAGCTACAATACATCAGCAACCCAACTCCACTGTTCAGTTTCAACTTCTATAGGCTGCAGAGAGCACTACGGGAACACTACCCGACACATCCGGAAGAACCGCCTACCCTTGAACCTCTACGACTACTCCTGACTACACCCAAAGCATCCCACCTGGTTTCCAAACTGTATGCGAGTATACAAGGGGCGATAGGGAACAACACACACAAGGCCAGGGATAGATGGAGCGCTGGACTAGCAGAACCCCTGACGGATGTAGACTGGGATTCCGCTTGCATGCTCACGGGGATGCTGACACCCAACGGGAATTTGAAAATTATACATTACAAGTATTTGCATCAGGTGTACCACACACCTCAGAGGCTTTACAAACATGGCTTACGGGATGATTCAAAATGTTGCAGGTGTGGTCAGGAGGACGCGGACTTCATGCATCTAGCATGGCACTGTCGTAAAGTGGCGGGATATTGGGAACAGGTCATACAGGTTTTGAGCGAAATGCTGGGGGTTGGCGTGCAGTGCGAGGCGAAGGTCTGTCTGTTGGGTATTACTCCACACCTGAGAGCTTTGAGGCGTAGATTCTGTGCTATTGCGCTACTGCTGGCTAAAAGAAGGGTGTCGCTTCACTGGAATAGCAAAAGAGCGCCGGAGGTTAAACGCTGGCTTGAAGACATGGTGTATTGTCGAGATACGCTCGTCACATACGAAGAGGAATTGCAGGTCGGCTCTAGGCCCAAAGACTATTGGGGGTACTTACGAGCCTATTTGCTTGAACATGGCACATCGGACACAGAAACGGAAGTTGAGTAAAATGAAAGCCTGCAAATGACAACACAGGGCGACCAATTGTACAGTACTGACACTTGGGAGGGAGGATGCCGTGATGCAGAGGGACGGATGCAGGGGGAGACCTCAAAGTTGGGGAATGCAATGTTAAGATAAGTTTAAGTTTCAAACCCAAAAATACGCATAAAATAAACAACAACTGTAAAAATGTAAGACTACTGATGTATCAGGCAGCGAGCATAGCACTGACACACAACTGGATACTATCTGATAATACGCCGCCGGTCCGCTGGATGTCGGCTGATGGGCTGTGTACACCTAGCACTGTAGCAGAAAACTGTGATTGCATGTCGCCGGCCCATTGCGGATGTAGGCGAGTGCAATATAGGTGATTCTCGGCATGTTTTGTATGTGTAAAATAAAGTGCAATAAAATTCTTACACCAAAAAAAAAAAAAAATACCCTTACACTTCACCCATCCCTGAAATCTAAAAACACCTTACATACCTAAACACCACTCATCCATGAACCCTAAAAACTCTTCACCACCCCTACACTCCACCCATCTCTGAACTCTAAAAAGCACTTTTTTTGCCTGACTGCCAATTATTCCTAACCCCTAAAAACCCCTCATCAACCTAAACATTACCCATCCCTGAACCGAAACACCCCACAGTAGTCCTAAACGCCACGCAAATTTAACGTAATTTTGTATTTTTCCTTAAATTATGTTTTCTTTAAAAAATGTCCTTTAATTTTTTATTTTATTTCCATAAAACTGTCCTTTCCTAAAATTGTTTTATCATGATTTGGTTTCCTCCAATGTGGTTTCTCAGTTTTTGTTTTCCATTAATTCATGCATATCAATTGTTTACGCGTATAAAATTTACTTTATTATATTTTGACAGCGCATAAATTATTCATATATATGTAGTCACATGATTTATAAAGCTTCATAGAAAAGTGAAGGTGCAGCAAGATTAATATGTTAATTCTTGCATTAGGTATAGTTCATCTGGAAGCCTGCCCTTTTTAAAATAATCAGAAAAGTGTATTTAAGCTTGGCACAGACAAGTATCAAGTACAGAGGAGAAACGTAAACTTCCTCAGAGACTTGGGGGCCTATTAGGATGGCAGGCGGACTTTAGTGCAGGGACCGGCACAGGCGATTAGGATGCCACCGTGGCAACCTCTATTCCCAGCATTGTGGAGGGCGGTGCTCACAGCACCGCCCGTCACAATGCTGGGAATGCACGTTGTGCACTGTCATGAACAAGGTGACAGGCAAAGCGCGGTGCCTGCCACCTTGTCCGTGAAAATGTAGGGGGGTACCATAGGTACCCCCATGTGCACCCACCACCCCCTCAATACCCTGGGGGCCCGCAACGGGCCCCCTTTAGCAAAATCTGCATGCCTTTCCGTTGCGGCGAAAGGCATTTCCCCAAATGCATTGTAATATGGATGGCGGCACCGTCACCATATTCAAACCTTTTCCGCCCGGTCACCTGTGTGACCTGCGGAAAACTGGCGCACAGTCTTTCCGTCCGCCAGGGTCCCCCCGCCATACTAATATGGCGGGGGGAAATGGCATGCGGGCGGAGGGGAATGTCGGGCGGATCACTACCGCCATGCGGGCGGTAGCGATCCGCCCATTATCCTAATAAACAACTTAGTTTGCGCAAGCAACGCTTGCAGAATCCTCCAGGAAGGTCACAGGCAGGCTTCCAGAGACAGCTTGGCCTTATTGGTTAGCTCAGCACGCCTCATCTAGCTAAATGCAGAGACACAAGACAAACGTCTAATTACAGAACAACACAACTGTTGTTCGGTTAAAGCATACAGAGGAAAGGCCTCCTTAGAAACATGCTAAAGTTATTCCGCTGCTTAAAAAATCTTCCTTGGATCCTGCGGAGTCAGGCAATTATCGTCCTATTTCCCAGCTGCCTTTTCTGGCGAAGCTGGTGGAATCGCAAGTGAATTCCATTCTTTCCAAGTTTATCGAACAGAATGCCATCCTGGATCCGTCACAGCGCGGTTTCCGAGTGCGTCACAGCACTGAGTCCGCTCTGCTCGCAGTAACGGAAGCAATCCGGGGTAGCTTGGATGTCGTTGATTCAGCGGCCTTGGTCCTTTTGGACTTAAGTGCCGCATTTGATACCGTCTCTCACGCGACATTGTTAAAACGCCTTCAGGAAATTGGTATCAGGGATGTGGCCTTGGACTGGTTTCAGTCTTTTTTGGAGGGGAGGTCCTTTCAATTCTCTGTGCCACCTTTTCACTCACAAGAGTTTGCTCTGCATCAGGGGGTGCCGCAGGGCTCAGTGTTGAGCCCCTTATTGTTCAACATCTGTTTGACCCCTGGCTGCGGTAGCAAAAGGTAGGGGGCTGTCATTGGTGTTGTACGCCGACGACACCCAATTGGTGATCACTTTCTCCAAGAAATGCGGTACCAATTTGGACAAGTTTAAAGATGACCTTTTAGCGGTCGCGGACTGGATGGCGGCAAACTGCCTGCAGTTGAACGCTAGTAAGTCTGAGATCTTACTGTTTGGAAAGGATCGGGAGCTGTGGTCCGAGCTGTGTTGGCCGGATCGTCTTAAACCCGCCCCCTTGCCCAAGGAGGCTGTGAAGAACCTGGGGGTGTGGTTCGACAATGGCCTGACTTTCGACATTCAATCGAAAGCTGTGGCAGGGGTTTGTTTTGGGCTTCTGCGTGGCTTAAAACCGTTGCTGGGTTTTTTCCCTCCCAAGGTGCGACAAACCATTGTCCATGCGTCAATTTTGTCCAGGCTGGACTGTGGGAATGCCCTCTATTTGGGCGCTAACAAGGCCAGCATTAGGCACCTGCAGAGGGTACAGAATGCAGCAGCTCGTCTACTGGTGGCACTTCCGAAATCTTGCTCAGTTGCCCACATACTCCCTAAACTTCATTGGTTGCCTGTTAACAAGCACATTCAGTTTAAGGCTCTCTGCGTGTCACATAAGATCTTGACTCTTCAGGCTCCTTCGGGGCTGTCCAACTTGCTAGAGTTTTATGTGCCAGGGCGCCCTCTGAGATCCGCTGACCAAGCGCTGGTCTGCATTCCTCGTGTCTCGAAAGCCAGCGCTGGTGGTCGCTCATTTCGTAGTTTGGCGGCGAAACTCTGGAATTCGTTCCCTGCCTCCATCAGAGCAATCCAGAATCATCTGGCTTTTCGCAAAGCCATAAAGACCTGGCTTTTCCCCGTTTTCCATGGTTAACTCTGCATTTTCTCTCCTGGGCTCATGTTTTTGGTCTTTGGTGGCGCTGGGACGCCCCGTCGCTGGGGCAGCCATGCGCAATACAAATCCGACTAATAATAATAATAATAAAAGGGTACTCTCCTCCAATATTCCCTGACCTTAGCTAAACTTATAAACATGGTCAAGTCAGGATTACCTGACAACCCTAATAAATAAAATAAAAAAGTCTGTATACCTCATTATGTTTTCAACCGTTATAATTACTTTTAGTTGTATTGTCTATCTTAAGTAGGGCTCCCGGTTTATTTTTTGGCCCTTTTATCTGTATTTATCCATATTTATTTAGTGTTTCGCGGAAAAATGAAGTTGTAAAACTGTACATTTCCATATTCATTTAACTGAATGACGTGCACTTATACTTTAATGTCTGTCGTGCTTTAGCTATTTAAGCTGCCAAATATTACATAAAAATACAACCACTGGGAAATATTAGCATCATAAAACACATGTATGTTGACATATGCCATTATTTAAAGACATTTCATCCTGTTTTTTCATTTCCCATGTTGTCCAGCTTTTGGGCTATAATTCATGAAAGACAGCAAGGAAGTTCACATAAAGATGCACCATTTTCTGTATTTATCCTCCTTAAAAAATAAAGGCAGACAGAAAACACATTGTTTTCTGTCTGTATTTGTAAAAATACAGGGAGCCTTAATCTTAAGCCACCTGTAACTTCCATGTAACCAAATATATCCCCTGTAAACACTCTGGCACCTTTGGGTAATGTCCGCTCTATACAGAGATCGAGGTAAATTGTAAAAAGTATGGGAACTGTGACCCAGAGCCCTGTGAGTGTAGGGGCGGGGTCAAAACGTGGCTAAAAAGAACAAAACATGTTGTAACTATTTGTTTGACCTATGACCTTCAGGTAACTGTATAAAAAATATTTCACGCCGTAAGTGAAAAATAAATGCAAGTCAAACGAATCAGTGGGAAATTCACATTTACATTATGATATATGTATTCGTTAATGTGATCACTGCCAATGCCAGTGTGTATAAACAGAGATCCACTGAAGTTAATCCTTTTTGGGGCAGTGAGGAAGGTTAACTTGTGTATTTGTAGCGCTACGAGGTCCCAGTCAGTGACAGAAAGCACTGTGAATATGTCATCATTTTAACCTTGCATTACACACAGTATAATGTAGCATGCCAAAACATGCACAAACAGATTTAGGTTTAAGGTAAAAAAAAATGCATGCAAAATATAGATTTTAGCAAAATGCAATCACACTGTAGATTGTGCAAATATTGTTATAGTTATCCTAAAAAGCACACGCTCCACTCGCTTGCCGTACCCCTCAAAAGGGATAATTCTCAGTCATCTCTAAGCTTCGCGCGCCTCCATCACTAACGGTGTCTCCAAAGAGGGCTCTTCGCTCCAGTGCTGCTTCCCTCATGCACAGGGCTAACGGTAGGAAAATCCAGGAATGCGGAGGCGAGGTGGGGGTGGTGTTCGGTGTTGGTCTTTCAGGCAGCAAAGCCTTGGAACGCGCTCTCCCTGGTGTTCAGTTATCTCGTGAATTTCATGAAGTTCTGAAAAAAATCAAAACCTGGCTATCCAGGCATTAACAGTCCTTCTATGGTGATCAATTTGCAGGTTTTCCTAGCGCCTGGACCCCACAAGTTTATAAATAAAGAGACCCCAGCTGGTGACGGCACAGCTATAGTTTTGGGGTGCAGCTGTTGCTTCCAGGGGTCCAATACCCTCTGGTAGCCGATTCTTTTTAATGATGACATGTAGACCTGCCATTAGAGTTATCTGTAGCTGAACACAAACATCTTTTTTTTTTTTTAAATGAATATGAGGGATGTAAACCACCCATGGAAGCAAGGCCGGTCCACCCTCCCCAATGGCTGCTGCCTAAATGCCAAGGACTGGGCAGATGAGGTGGCCCCCTGGTCCAGTGACAGGAAAACCTCATCCTACATGGCCGCCATTTTGTGCTTTCACTCTCCAACAAGCACAAGTAGCCCAGACACAGAGTCACAGAAGACTAAGCAGCACACCGTACACCTCAACAGAGTCTACACCGAGGCCGCTGAAGAACCAACCAGATCCCACCAGCGCAGGTCAGCTGAGCAGCAACGCTGCCTGGAAAGCACTGCCACTCCTCGTTTCCATTGCCAACGAGTGTTTGTTTCATCCGTGAGGGATGAACTGTTTTTGTCCTGTGCCTGGGTCACACTTGCCTTCATCCACTGAGGTGAGAGGAAAGGCCCGCCACTGTTGGTGACTACAGTGCCCACGAAGGGTCCCTGATTCACACCTAGGGAATTCCATACTACGGAAGCCGTACAGCTTTTTTAGCAGCAGGATCCAGAACTCGAACAAGTTTGGGTGTGACTGGCTCTTCGTGGGGGTCATTCCCCTCGTGGGCACAAACTCCAATCACCCTCGAAGATCAAAGCACAACATTAGGCCCGCCACCTCTAAGGCACATCCTTGGTGGATTCGAGCTCTTGACCTGATATCACGAGCACTCCCAGGCCACCTGATATGCAACTTTTTAGGTTCAGGAACATCTTAACCCTAAACAGGAAAAACAGATGATCTCCCTCGTATTTCTGATGGAAAAAAACTGAACAAGGTCACTGAAACCAGACATACACACATTGCAATATTTTAGCAAGGTTTTCATAGGTTTATACAGGTTTCATCAACTGTAGCGGACAGTATAGTAAAGGTCCCCAATTTTATCAAACTGTTGGATTAATAGATTTCCTTCCACAGGATAACATTAGTCTGTCGTTTCCAAGGGGAATGTATTATGCTCCGCACCCTCTGAACAGAGTGTTAAGGTCACCAAGGTGGTTGTGACCAGTTCACTGGGAGACATTTGGCACACGCTCAGTCATCCTCATCTGTTCCTCACGCGATACTCAAACCTTGGATTATGAGCAGCACAAACGCTGCGATCAGGGTAATGTTTGGAATATTTTGATTGCGATTTGGTAATCCAGTGTTTAAACCTTGTCTCTGTTGCTATTTTGCATATTTATTCATAGTTGGTTTATTGTTTCTTACTGCCTACATGTCGGTAGAGGTGTACCGTATAGATTTAAATAATCATTTACAGTAAAACACCAACAGCAGTAAACTCTCCCATATGAATTCCCTGGACTGATACATGGGAGGCCGGTCGGTAGGAGTCATTCTGCTTCCTGGCAGGGGTATGCAGCTCAGTGATCACCAGTCTACAGGAGGAAGGGTACAGGACGCGTAAACAACCTATCGGAGGTGCCCTTACCAGCATGTGTATTAAGCACACATGGTTAGCCTGTATGTAGTGTAACATCATTTTAAAGTTGTATATAGCATTTTACAAAGTTTAATTTGAATCATATGACACCCCAGTTTTTGATTTCATAAACACTTGGAGACTTGGATGCTGTACCCCATTGTCCACAGAACCTTTCGTCTGCATTACCCGGTGTGAAATCCCCACTCTCGTACAGTGTTTTCTAACTAGATTTGCTCTATATAAAAGCGTGGTTCTCATGAAGTTGTCTTTTTTAAACTTTATTAAAGCTAACAAAACTGACCCTACAGTACACATTTAACTTGATGGCATTCCCGACCAGCAAACTGTTCAAATGAATTTGTAAGGCCAAATTAATATGAAGGCTGAATGCAGCACTGACCTTGTTTCTACTTATCAAACTGAATGTTGTTGATCAGTTGGTAGGTGGAAAGGCAGGACTTCCTCCATACGCATCAGAGACCTTGAAGCCTTCTTACACACATGTGAGGGGGGGGGGAAGATGTTGCACTCCTGACTACCACTTCTTGTCACATGCTCACCGGGCCTACCTGATAGGGAAAGTCTAAATTTCCTGATTCGCCGCTCGCTAACCTCATCTGAGGGTGCAATGAAAGCCCTACGTACCTTCCTCTTTAATTGAGATGGATTTATGCCTAAAGGCCCAAAGTGGTTTGCTTTTCTATAAAATAAATGCAGACAACCAACCAATCCTGCTTTTCCTTATGAAACCCCTCTAAACTGGATAAAACTATACAACTTGTCCTGGAGTGCCACGTTTGGCTTGCAACGCCTGCATATACCCCACGCAGCCTGTCCTGGTTGGTACCCCATCTCCGAACCTCCAAGCCCACAGCCAGAGAATCAAGCTCATATTCTAAGACCTGTCCCTTGCTTTTCCTTTTTTGCTCTGACAGCCACTTCCACCGGCTCGCTTAGTTTCAAAGTTGCTTCATCCATTTGGAGATGAATGCTGATGCAACTAATCCTGATATAATAATTTTCCTGCGAGTTTGCTCAGAGATGGATTTCAATACCTTACCAAGCCTGGTTTATAGCCCTGTTTCCTAATATTGGCGTGAATACCATTAACATGCTGATACTCTGCCTCCAGGCCTGAGAATGTCACTGACCGTGTGAATATTCAGATTACCTGCACTACATCTCTTTGGTCCCTTTTCTGGGTTGGACAAGATGGCTGTTTTCGACCAACACATTCTGCTATCCAGCTTTGCCGCATTCTTCACTCTTGGAGAAATGCTTATACCCATCCTCTCATGAGTTCTCAATCACAAAGCCAACTGAAAATAGCAGTACATTACAGCAACTTAGGGTAGACAACTCCATGGTAATTTAAAATTCTAGGAGAGAAATATTTACTAGTCGTAACTCCAGCCGCAGAGAATATCTTGGGACATCGGACACCCAATCTATGGTAATTATGGCAGACTTGCAGCAATCCTCCCCATCCTCTCTCCTCAAACAATATTTCATGAGTGGACCATATACTACTCCAAAATATAGTCCTAGCATACCGGGAGGAAGATGTAAACCTCCCCAAGCGGGGCACCATATTTAATAAGGCATTTTTCATCATTTAACATTCGAGCCAACACTTTCATAGTTTCTGAAGGTGCATGTAGTGATTCCCTGCTTTAATACTTCTGCTTCATGATGGACACCATAACCCTCTTTGTCTGGTTCCTTGTCATGTGTACGTGGAGAATGACGCCATACCAGCCTCGCTTCCCTGCACCAGCCTCTTCTCACCTCCTTCACTGGGAGATAAAACCAGGATAGCATATCTACTACTCACTTCTTGAGTTTAGTGTCCAGACAGTTAGGTTAGTTTCATCTGACTCAAGAATCAAAGGTATGCATGACTGCTTCCTGCCCCTGACACCTACAAAGACCCATGTCCCATTGGAGAAGAGCAAGTATGGAAACCCTTATTTAAGTGAAAGGATCCAAATGCAATAGCCAACAGAAGGATTAGATGAAATCCTACCACTTTTGAAACTTTGTGTGCCTCCCATGTCCCCCATTTAGTAAAAAATAAGAGCGTTATCATAACCATGTAGCATCACCACAGCACCAATTTCCTTCTGCATTCATACTGCTAAGTGAAACCTTATCTGTTTAAACCATATTTGTCCAAATGTTCCACTCGATAAGACAACGCTTTCTACTACAGCCCAAGATATAACCAACCACACACAGTGACTCATTAGTACAACCAAGATCTATATCCAGAGCATTATGCAGGTCGAGTAACAGCTTATTTTCAGCACCTGTTTTGTTTTAAACAAACTTCTGATATTAAAAACAGAAGGTAAACCCGGAGTGCATTTGTAGGAGCAAAAATGTGAAAGCTAAATATTTGCATAAATGATTCAACAAAATGATTCTCCAAAGTTGGGACCTAATTGCACCAACATATTAAATAACATGAAATATTAGTATAAAAGGTGCACGTGGTTATATTTATATGGACCAGCTATTTTGTTCAGGAGTTACATTTCTGGATTTCCCAGCCTCTTGCGCATTTAGTGCTCAAGCATTAAATTTACCTACAGTAGTAAACGTGATTTTTTTTTTTCATAAGTCTTTAGCTAAGTGAAAAGTGGCTGGTTGTGACTAAATCGAATGACATCTTCTGTAATTAAAACATTCTTCACTTGTAAACTATATTCACTGTGAGACCTAACAATACCAGCTACACTACACACTCCCAAGTATGCAATGAAGTTTAATAAGTTTTGGACTTGAGATATTTAAAAACCAAGGGCCCAATTCACAGAACTAACTTAAGACAAAATCTTAAACTTACTACTTTTGGTATTCATAGAAGGCATTTAGTAGTAGTAAAGTTAGGATTTTGTCTTAAGTCTGTCTTACGTCTGTCCTAAGTTTGTCTTAAGTCTGTCTTAAGTCTGTCTTAAGTCTGTCTTAAGTCTGTCCTAAGTTTGTCTCGTTTGTCTTAAGACTGTCTTAAGTCTGTCTTAAGTCTGTCTTAAGTCAAACTTAAGACAAAATCCTAACTTTACTACTACTAAATGCCTTCTGTGAATACCAAAAGTAGTAAGACAGACTTAAGACAGACTTAAGACAAACTTAAAACAGACTTAAGACAGACTTAACAAACTTAAGACAAACTTAAGACAAACTTAGGACGGACAGACTTAAGACAAAATCCTAACTTTACTACTACTAAATGCCTTCTGTGCATACCAAAAGTAGTAAGTTTAGGATTTTGTCTTAAGTTAGTTCTGTGAATCGGGCCTCAAGCCATGGGGGGGGGGGGGGGGGGGGGTAGTTTATGTTAGGAATATTATAGTTGATTTCTTATGACGAAAAAGCACTTGCATACAAAGTGAGCAATACAGCTCAATGTCTTCTCCTTAACGTGGTTTATGAATTTGCGATTGACTCCCTTCCCTATTTAGAGGAGGCGTCACTGGATAAAAGCCAGGCTACATCTAAAAATTTGGAAGTGATGGTTTAGAACTGTACTTCGCTGCAACTACTAACATGAGTAGGGAAAATGTTACTTACCATGTAAACATCTGTTTGTAGCATGTAGTGCTGTAGATTCACATGTTCTGCATACTCCTGCCATCTAGTGTTGGCCTCGGATGTGTGCAACTTTTTTTTCTTCGAAGAAGTCTCCGCTTCACAAGGTATAGTGATTCTTCCTATGCCTGGTACTGCGCAGGGACATCAGCTCTATTGTTAGATTTGTTTTCCGCAGGGCAGATGTGGATGAAGAAGGGGCATAGGGAAGCAGATGAGGATGACCATGCAAAAGAAAAAGAAAAAGAAAGGCATCTGCAACAAACCAAGGCTTCTGGGGAGAAGGGTGGGCACATTTGAATTTACAGCACTACATGTCACGAACAGATGGTTACAGGATAAGTAACATTTGCGTTTGTGGCATGTGAAGCTGTAGATACACATGCTCTGCATAGACTGTAAAGCAGTTCTCCCCTGAGCCGTGGATAAATGGAGAACTTTGCAGAGGACCTAAAACGTGTATGGGGGACAGCTTGGTCAATGTTTGCTTGTTGGCAAGCTAAAATATTCACCTAGTAGTGTTTAGTGAATATGTGTGGAGTGGACCAATTAACTGCCTTACAAATGTCAGCTATGGGAATGTTACCAAGGAAAGTTATGAAGGCCCCCTTTTTGTGCGTAGAGTGGAGCCTGGGTGGGGCAGACAATTGCCTCTAGGCTTTGATATAGCAAGTATGAATGCTCTTGACAAGCCACCTGGATATGCTGCCTTTAGTGAGAGGATGGCCTTTGTATGGTTTAGTAAAAGAGACAAGGCATTGTTGTGTCTTGTGAAAGGGCTTTGTCTTATCATTGCAGTACATGAGGGCTTTTTTGATACATCTAGCGTGTGAACAGCCCTCTCTGCTATGGAGTCTGAGTGTGGGAAGAACACCAGGAGTTCAATAGTTTGATTAGGGTGGAAGGAGGATACCACCTTAGCTAGAATTTGTGGGTTAGTCCTACGGACAACTCTATCCGTCAGGATGAGAGTGAGCAACATTTGCCAAATTTTCTGGACCACAAATTTATGGAGTGGCAGAGGAGGAAAAGCATAGGCAAATATCCCTGACCAGTTTATCCATAATGTCGTCTTCTCCCCATAGGTACTCTTCCAGTAGATTGAACTTGTGGTGGATTGCCCAAGATCAAATGCCCTGTGCTAACACTGACAGCTGTTGAGAGTGTGTGCCTTGTTGTTTCTGGAGATAGTACATGGCGGTCATATTGTGTGTTCTGATGAGGACTACCTTGTGTTGTAGGTGGCAAAAGAAAGCTTTGAGAGCAAACAAGATGACCAGTAGCTCTAGGTAGTTGATGTGGAAACCCAGTTGGTGTGGTGCCCACATGCCTTGAATGGCCAAGTTCTGTAGATGCGTCGCCCACCCTGTGAGGGAAGCATCTATTGTGATGGTCATTTGCTGAATTGGGTCGAAAAAAGGCCGGACCCGCAACAGATTGTTGCTGTTCCACCACTGCAGACAGCGATGGGTGTTGCCCAAATTAACATTAGGGGCCAGATGTATGAAAAAATTTTGCATTTGCAAACTGTGCGAAACGCAAAATTCAACGTTTGCAAATGCACAATGGCCTTTCCGCATGTATGAAAGGCTTTTGGATTCGCAATTTTTAGCGATTAACTAAATAGCGAATACAAATAGGGAATCGCAATTTGCGATTCCCTAATGCACATGTAAGAAGCCTTCCCTAAATGCAAAAAGTGCATTTAGGAAACGCTATTACCATCAATTTCAAGTTGATAGTAACCATGTGCGAAATCTGAAAAATGCACAAAACAGCATTTTTCAAAGTTCCATGTTGCGCACACATGCACCTTGGGCATGTGCGTGCCTTACATGTGCACCTTTATTTGTTAGGGGCTTCAGTGGGGCCTTAGGCCCCCGGGGCACCCTGCCTTTACATTACCTAATTTGCGATTACCAATTAGGTAATCGCAATTTAAGAAATGCAAGACCATTCTCACCCATCGGCCTTGAGGCCCATAGGAATGAATGGAGTCGCAATTACAAATAGCGATTCCCTAATTGCGTTTGCGATTTTTAAGAAATTGCAATTAGGGAATTGCTATTTCCTGTCTGTTTTATTATATCGCATTTTGCGATTACCAAATAGCAATTTCTTAAAAATCGCTATTTGTTAATCGCAAAATGATATTTTCATACATGTGGCCCTAGATCCCGCTTGTGACCACTGTGCGACTAGGCACTCTTTTAGCGACACATTTGTAATCAAACATGGGGACTATTGAAATTCAGGAGGCCATTATGCCGAGGGTGTGCATATTCATGCTGACCACAGATTGGTAATCTGGCTGAAAAAGAGACAGTAACAAATGAAAAGCTTGAACCTGTGCTGGGGTATGTCTTCCCGCTGACTGAGTTGAGAACTGCTCTCGCTAAGTTGATGGTGAACCCCAGATTGTGCAACAGGTCTTTGATTGCATAGGTATGTGCCAAGCACTGTTGTTTGTTGTGCTCTTGAGCAGCCAGTGGTCCAAGTAAGGAACACATGGATGCTGCCCCTCCTGAGATGAGAGGCTACCACGGCGAGGTATTTTCTGAACACGCTGGGGGCCACAGTGACCCCAAATGGCAGCACTGTGAATTGAGAATGCTAGCCACTTACCATAAAGCGCAGGTACCAGTGGGGTGCAGGGTGCATTGGGATACGGAAACCAAAGTCCTTCAGGTTGAGTGCAGTCATGAAGTTGTCTTGCTGCAGTGAAGGGATGAGGTCCTGGAGTGTGATCATGTGGAAATGTTCTGACAAGATGTACTTATTTAGGGGCTTGCGGTCGAGTACAGGCCTGAGAGTCCCGTCCTCCTTGGGGATAAGGAAGTACACTGGAGCACTGGCTCTATTGCACCCTTCTGAAATAGTGTCTCTACTTCCTTCTGAAGGAGGTTTTGATGTTCTGGGGAGAGGGCATGTTTCCTTGGATCAACATTTGGTCAGGTTGCAGTGAGTTCTAAGCAGTAACCCCGCCTACTGGTCGGGAGAAACCACATATCAGAGGTGAGTTCTTCCCACCATGAAAGAAACTCCTCTAGTCTTTCCCCAACAGGTGTAGAGTGATTGGGGTGACGGGAAAGGGAGTCATTTTGGAGCGGATGTAGCTCCCTAAACCGCACCTCAACCTGCCTCTACCCCTGTGGTTGTTACTTCTATTGGCTCCCCTGACATAGCCCAGTGTAGGTTGTTGCTGCCTCTAGAAGGAGGCATATGCTGTGGGGGAGGTAGATTTTGAACCCCCTGAGAACTGCGTCCTACAAAAAGAACCATGGGAGTTGGTGTTTGGAGAGCCCCCATAGCTTTGGCTGTATCAGTGTCCTTTTTGATTTTCTACAGCATCTGATCAACCTGCAATCAAAAGAGGTGTTCCCCATTAAACAGCAGATTGAGCAGATGCTGTAGAACTTCCAGGTTAAAGACGGAGACTCGCAGCCAGGCATCTTACAAGGACACTTAAACTTATGCCCTACGCTTCAGTATCAGCTGCGACTAGGATACATCCAAATATGATGATTGAAATGATCCTGCCCTCTGAAACAAGCTCAATGCCACATTCTTTATGCTGGTCTGGGAGATGATGGAGAAGTTCCTCCATCTCGTCTCAGTGGACTAGATCATATGTAGAGATCAGTCCAATTGAGTTGCCAATTCTGTGAGCCGCTGATTGGGCGGCAATCCACTTGCAGGCTGTGTCAATCTTCCTACTCTTTTTATCTGGCAGAGGGGCATAATTAGTGCAATGGGCATTTGCATGTTCCAGAGCTGTATGGACTTCTAAGGAGTCCGATGGGTGTTGGCACCGGATCTAGGGTGTATTTGAGTCGAAGGCTTACATTTTTTAAATCAACCCTTGGGGTGACCACTATGGCTTTCACAGGCTCTTTGAAGGTCTCAGGTGTGGCTTTAAACATGCCTTTTAGCACGGGTGGAACTGTACAGAACGCTGAGTGGTGGACAGCGTTTCAATAAGGAAGTCATCATCTTCCTGGACTTTATGCAACTCTACCTTGTGGAAGGATATAGCCCTGTGAATGACCTCGTGGTAAGAGGTGGTATCTTCTAGCGGGGATGGTTTTATGTGGTAGAGGTCTAGGTAAGTATCTCCAGAAGGGTCGATGTCCTAGTTGTCCCACAGATCGTCCCTAGGCTCGGTATCGAACAGGCCTCATAAGGAACTAGCTGGTACAAGAGGCTTCCCCTAGGAAGAAGAATGTGGGGAACCATCTGCTAAATGAGGCAGATGGGGGTCTCTGTGGTGGTGTGGAAGATGGATAGGGGGAGTGGAAGGTGGAGGAGGGATTGGAGGTGGAGGAGGAGGACTGAGACGAGGTGGTAGAGGACTTGTGCCTCTGTCCTGGTGCTTCTTAACTCTGGCTGGAGGTGTAGGCTTCTATGCAAGCTCCTCCTAAAACGTTAATTTCCTCCCATCAGGGACAGTGTCCTAGACCTTTAGAGGAGGCTAGGTAACAATTCTCCCAGTCGGCGGGTGGATGAAGATCAATTTTTGCCTGTCATCAAGATCCTCTTGGAGACAATGAAGAAAGGGCTGTTCCATTTTCTTGGATCCAGCAGCTGATGGGGCTTTGGGTGCCGGGTGCTTCGGCACCAAAGAGGGTTTTGGTGTCAATGGGGTTTTAGGAGCCAGACAGTGCTTTGAGGGTGCTTTGGGTGCCTTCGTTAAAGGGGCACTGCTTATAGGTTAGAGTTAAAGGAGGTACTGAGACTTCCGGGCACAGGAAAAGCAGCATGGTTTTTTTTTTGTCAAGGATGCATTCCGTATGATGGGCAGATTGAGCTTATGGAGTAACCGAGAAGCGTGTCCTGCAATCTCAAGAACTGAACTGGTAAGGTGCTACAGGATGGGCAAACTTGCTGAATTACAGGAGAGTTTAGCAACTGGATCCTTAACTGCCAACTTTATGAGAATTAAGGACCAGTATACATTAGAGTCTTCCTGGATGACATCCAACCAGCTCTTGCCAGGACATTATATATTCAATTTAGATATAGGATCCTTCCGCTGGGTGCATTTTTCAATAAATGGACTGGGGCCATCCTTTCAGGGTGTCCTGCCTGTAATTGTGAGGTAGTGACAGAGCAACACGTCTTTTTTTTTGCCTGGGTCATAAAATAGCCAGGCAGCGCTGGCTAATCCAATTGTGCAGAACTATAGGGTCCGAGCATTGTCAAGATATATTTAGGATCCTGAAATATAACACCTGCATGCCAGTTGTATATGCAGTGTCACGGTTTTTAACCTCTATGTGGTGTGCGCGCAGGTTGTCCTTGAAGTCCACCTCACGGTCTTAGGTTGATGCATTTTTTTCTCTCTCTCCTATATGGTTTTAAATTTCATTCTTCCCAAACTTCTTAAAGCTTATTTCGTTTTTAAACGGTTTGTAGATGTCACTAATATTATGTGTGTAGTGATTCTTGTCACAATTGTTTTTAATAAGGGGGCAAATATTTACTCAGCTGGCTGCTTGCTGGAAGCAGAAGGCTGGTGATGTTGTAGGAGGGGGGCTAACGTTGCAACAAGCTATGGACTGCTTGGGGCTATTGTGTTGTGAACCTTGGGAAACATTTTAACTCTGTACATTTATTAACGGGACTGCACATTTTATCAGGTTTGTTTCAATGTTTGTAAGCTTATTGTACATGCACTTTTATGGTCTATTCGACCGAAATAAAGTATACGAAGAAGAAGAAAGGGAGTGCTTTCTATTACGAGTCTGCGTTCTTTTTTTTGCATAGTATTTTATTATTTATGTTATGTTATGATAATAAAACTTATTGAGCGCACAAATACCCAGAGGTGTCTTGGTGCTTAGACAGTGGTGAGCCCTAGAGGAACTAACTAGTTCTGAAAAAGCCATGTTTTTAGGTCCTTTCTGAAAGTGGTGAGAGAGTCGGCATTTCTAATAGCAAATGGTAGCTTATTCCATAATTTTGCTGTGCTGTACGAGATACTACGACCTCCCCAGCACAAGGTTTGGATCCTTGGAACCATCATGAGTCTGGCGCCAGAAGAGGGCAGTTGTCTGGCTGGGTGATACCAGGAGAAAAGCTTCTTGAGAAACACTGTTCCGGTGTCGTTCAAGGCCTTGTAAGCAAGACATAGCATAGCGCCTTGAACGTAATGTGCCACCGGGAGCAAGTGAAGTCTTCGAATTTCCTTGGTTACAGACTCATATTTAGGGACATTTAGAAGAAGTCTTGCAGATGCGTTTTGAATCATCTGAAGCTTTTTTTAGGTATTGCTTCTGCATATTAAGGTAAAGTCCATTGCAGTAATCTAGCTTTGACTGCACGAGTGTAGTCACTACTGCCCTTTTGGAGTCATCAGGAATATAAGATAGAACCTTCTTCAATTTTTTGATCAGAAAATGGGAGGTAGAAATGATGGCATTGGTGTGCTGAGATAAGATGAGTTTATTATCGATCAGCACCCCCAAGTTTATTGCCTTCTGGACTGGTTTTGGCGGTTCCCCCATATCCACCGGCCACCAAAGGTCATCCCGTCTGATTTGCAGATTCCCAAAGATTACCACTTCAGTTTTCCCGGATTTGAGCCTAAGACAGTGGTTTCCCATCCATCTATTTATTTCCACCATGCAGCTTTGAAACTGCATTGATAGGGGGGCTTGATCTTTATACGCTGCCACCACCATCTGGGTGTCATTGGCGTATAAAGTAAGGCTTAAGCCGAAGTCTTGGATCAACAGGGTAAGTTCTGTAACATAATTGTTAAAAAGTGCAGGGCTAAGCAATGAGACCTGTGGGACCCCGCATGGTTGGACGTAAGGTGTTGATTTGGACTGGCCTAGTGCCACCGTTTGTCTCCTATCCTTTAGAAAAGAGGACCGCAGGGCTAGTGCCAGGCTCTTGACCCCTAGCATTTCCAGCCACGCTAGCAGTAGATTATGATCCACAGTATTGAAGGCCGCCGAGAGATCAAGGAGGATGAGGGCGGCAGTGCCCCCATTATCCATCACCTTCCTGATCTCTTCGGTGGCTTTAATTAATGCTGTTTCTGTACTGTGTTCTGGGCGAAAGCCAAATTGGGAGGGATGAAGTAAGTCATGTTCTTGTATGAACTGGGATAGCTGCCTGTTCATAATTTTCTCCTCTATTTTTGACAGGAGTGCCAATCTAGATATCGGGCAATAGTTATTGGGGTCAGGGTCGTCTAGATTGTTTTTTATTTAATCAGAGGCAGTATTGGCGAGGGAGAGGTACCGGAAATGAACATATTGTTAAAGATTTCTGTAAGCAAAGGGCTAACTTCCTTGGCTATCTCTTTCAAAAAAGTGGGCGGACAAGGATCTAGAGGGGACCCAGATTTAGTTTCATTGATATGTTTTTCCACTACTTCCGTGTTAAGCCGCGAGAAGCTGTGAAAAATCTTATCACTGGGATCTGCGCATGGGCGTATGTCAATAGGAACCGGAGTGGGGATAGGTTCAAAAGAATCATAGATATTTTTGACTTTATTTCTAAAAGCGTCAGCAATTACCTCACATAAACTGTCATTGTTCTTAGTGCATTTTTTCTTTGGCAGAGAGGACAGCTTCTCTACTATCCTGAACAGTTCTTTGGCGGAGTTCTTCGCTTTTTCAATCTGCCTCGTAAAACATGCCCTTTTTTCTGCGTTCAGCAGAGTTTTGTAATGAATTAAAGCTGCTTTATAAATGCCTTTGTCTGATGTCTCATATTTTGTTCTCCAGCGTCTTTCCAGTCTACGACATTTTTGTTTTTCCTGTCGTAAGGCCTCAGTAAACCAAGGGGCTGAAGGTAAGCTGCGGTTCCCTGAAAATGTTCTGGTGGGTCCTGTGGCCCCAACTGCTTCATTAAGCCAATCCAAATATTCACTAACTGCTAAGTCTAGGGACATATTTAAAGAAGGTCGTGTCCTATCCAGTTGGATGCGAATCGTGGCTTTATCAGACTTGTTCCAGGCCTTGTATGTTAATGAGTGAGACTCGGCTACTCCTGTTTTCTGGACTTTAAGGACAGTGTAGTTGAATGTGACTAAAGAGTGGTCTGTCCATGTCAGAGGGTGAACGTCATTTATTTTTAGGCCTGATACGGATGTAAAAATGCCATCCAGTGTGTGTCCTGCCTCATGAGTGGGCTTGTGCACCAATTGAGATAGGCCTAATGTCCCTATGGTCTCTAGTAGAGAACTGGTGTTTTTGCCCCTCCTATCTTCCAGGTAAACATTAAAATCGCCCAGAATGGTTAACTCATCGGTGGAGAGGATGGGTTCCATGAGCATATCTAGGTTGTTGGTAAACGTACGTCTCTGGTGGTTGGGGGAACGGTAGAGCAGAATGCCCATAAAGTTTTTTTTTGCATTAGCTGCTAAGGTGAAATGGAGGGCTTCATAGTAAGGTGTGGGAGATGGTGAGAAGGTGGCTTCGTACTTTTCCCTATAGATTACAGAGACTCCACCTCCCCTCTTTATTGGACTGTCTACCCTAAATGAAAGGAAACCCTGCAGAGCTGCTACCACAAAATCCGGGTCTGAGGCACCGTTGGCCCAGGTTTCCGTGAGGAACAGGACATCTAGCTTATATGATGATATGGTGTCTGCTACCTCATACTTATGTTTGGCAATGGATCTGATGTTAATGAGGCCACAGCGTGCTTTTATTTGGTCTGGGGGTTGTATCATAATATCATGCTTAAACTAATAATCCCCTACACAAGGTACCACTCATCCTCACTCCTCCCTCCTCCTCCCTCTGTGGTTACCTCCTCTTTTTTTAAAATTCCTTATGGTGGTTGTTAGATTTGGGGGTCTCTATTTGGCAGACGTAGGTACCTTTGACAAATTGGGACCCTTGCGTCTAGTCAGGGTAAGGGGGTACACTCCTAAAATAACCCCTGCTCACCCCCTTGGTAGCTTGGCACGAGGAGACAGGCTTATCTCAGAGGCAGTGTGTCAAGCATTTGTGAACACATACAGTAACCAAGTGACAACACTACAGATGGACACCACACAAGTTTTATATCAAAAATAAGTATTCTTTATATAGGCTTATCACAAGACCGAAAACGACAAACATCCACAATACTGTACTTAAAATGGTAGAATTAGCTTAGTTCTCTTTAGATGTTAAAATGCGACACTTTGAGTTCAATGTACCTTAAGATGCGTAACGCAATACAACGAAAGTGTTGCAAGGAAGGCGATGCGTCGATTCCTTACACGCAAGAACGATGATGCGTCGGGTCCCTACTGCTGCATAGGGGATGCGTTGGTTCTTCTCTGCGAGGGGAGGTGATGCGTCGGTTTCTTAATGCACTTCCGTGGCGATGCGGCACGCAACGCCGTGATGCGATGCAGATCAGGTGCAAAGAAACAAAGATGCCGTCTTTTCTTGATGCAACACGATGCGGACCGCGACAGGCCCTGCGACACGCTTCTCGGTGATGCGGCTGCATCTGCTGCGATGTCGATCCTCTTTTCCGATGGTGTGGGACGCTCCGGCAATGATGCGAGCCACGACAGGCCCTGCGACACGCTTCCGGTGATGCCGCGGCGTCTGATGCAACGTCAATCCTCTTCTCCAGCGATGCGAGTTGCTTCGACAACAATGCGAGCCGCGACAGGCCCTGCGACACACTTCCCAGTGATGCGGTGGCATCTGCTGCGACGTCGATCCTCTTCTCTAGCGATGCGAGGCGCTTTCTCGTTGTGAAGTGACAGCGGCAGTGCGGCGACACGCTTCTTGCTCATGAGTCCCGCTTCCAGCTCCTTGAGACACGCAGTCCCTCAGAAAGCCTCGCAAAACAGCAGGCACTTCCCAAAAACTCTTGGGGAGCTGGTGGGTGAAGTCTGCTGTCCCTGAGTCTTTAGCAGGAGGCAAGCTCTTTTCTCAAGCACTTGGAGATCCTTCACAAGTTGAATAAAGTATACACAAAGTTCCTTCTCCTCTCTTTGGCAGTCAGGCAACCACTGCAGGCCAATCCCTCAAGCTTAGGGCTAGTCTCTCCTCATTCTCTCTGGTTCCACTCCTCAGCAAAGGTTTCTTCTTGTTTCCCAAAGTGATCTAAAGTTCTGGGTTTGGGTCCCAATATTTATACTCAGTTTCTCTTTGTTCTCTGAAGGCAGAGAGGCCTTTGCCTAGTCCAAACCAGTTCTGGTCAGTCCTGGAGCACTTTGGTGACAAGACTCCTTCTTTCCTTTCAGAGTGCAGGGCAGAGACATCAGACGCACCACAGGAGGTGGAGCCAGCATTGTGGAGGGAAGGCACAGCCCTATTCAGGTCCCAGGTGCAACTCCTCCCACCCATCTAGATGCAGATCTCTCTATTCCGCCCTCTCCTGGAATCCCCCAGCCCTTGTCACTCAAACTCCAGACAAGGAATACACAACCTAGCAGAGGCAGGTTTGGATGGTTAGGCAAGAAAATACCTACTTTCTAAAAGTGGTATTTTCAAACACAGAATGTTAAAACCAACTTCACAAAAAGATGTATTTTATCATTCTGAGTTCAGGCATACTAAACTCGAATTTCTACCATGTTCCCTGAGTCAGTTAGGATTCTAAGATGTAATAATCAAACTGCCCATTCTACCTTATACTTGCAATGCACCCTGCCCTTGGGCCTACCATAGGGGTGTCTGATATGAAGAAAAGGGAAGGTTTAGGGACTGGCAAGTGGGTGCACTTGCCCAGTCAGCATGGCAGTACCAGACTGCCCACAGGCTCTGCAATGCCAGGCCTTAGACACACTTTAACAGGCTGCTTCTGTGGGTGGCACAACCAGTGCTGCAAGCCCACTAGCAGCATTTGGATTACGAGCCCTGGGCACTCCTGGTGCACTGTACTAGGGTCTGACAGGTAAACCAAACCAGCCAATCATGGAATCACTAATCCATACATAAATTTACAACGGGGAGCACTTGCACTTTGGCACTGGATAGCAGTGGCAGGGTGCCCAAAGCATCTAACACCAGCAAAAACACAAGAGGCAACAGCAAAAAATGGAAGGGAGACCCACACCAAGCTGCCAGGTCTAACAGGTTTAACTGCTGTCGGCATTTGCCCTTATTCCCCTCTTGGTTGCCAGCATGTTGCTAAGGCCATTTCCATGCCCCCTCCATGATTCATCTGTGGCCTTCAGTCCACAGTTAGTCCTCTATAGCCCATCCCTTCTATATTATATCAAATTGTTTGTAGCAACCTCTCCCTTTATGTATCTTTTCTCATGCATTGCAAATGTTCATTTCTCATTTCCAGCTCTGTACTTTCAGAACCGTTGTGGAGCTCTATTTAAGCGCTATTTAGCCAGGAGGAAGCCCAAACTAATAAGGAGTTTCTGATAGGAGGTAACATTTGTCTCGCTCAAAATCCCCAGTAATACCAGCTGTGGTCTGGGCACTATATGTGTCCCCGTTGCTCCCTTCATGCTCCGTACAATTCCTGCCCAAAATTGGAGAAGTTGTGGGGAGTTCCACAGTGGGTGAAAGAAGGTGCCCCTTCACATCCCCATAGACACTTCTTGACAGTAGCTTTCCCCGTTTTAAATAGGAAGACTCAAGCATAATATCCTCTATGTAATATTTTAAGTTGCATCAACCACAAATCAGACTCTTGAATTACAATATATAAGACTTATATTGAGAGAAGTAACTATAGCTCAGCTTCTCTTTGGAGGGCGGCAATACACACCTTGCTTTTTGGTAGTAGATAGACCTTATTGACATATGTATCCTCAAAGAAATCACACGACAAGCTGTAAATGCCTTTGAACTGTCATTGTGGTCCCTGCAGGATTTATATGAGTCACAGAAATGACAAAGACGAAAATAGGGAACACTGCTAACATCACGTGTACAGGGCAGCTTTGTAACAATGGGTATTTTTATATCTTTCGCAGAATTAAGACATGTAAATAACATACCAGCAGACCAGTGTATAAAATATGCAGTGTTGGATAGGGGAACTAAGTCTCTATGGGCTCATCTTATGAAGAACCTCCTTTTCAGTCCAAGTTTACCAAGATCCACCATGGTCTGCCGCAGTACTCTGCAATCAGTCCTATTCCATTTAACATCTATATGCGTCCCCTGGTGCATGTCATTAAATCCTATGGCATAGGCCTGGTAAACTACGCGGATGATACCCAGTTGATTTCTATCTCTGGAGGGAGAAAAGTCATCCACATTGGAGAACTTCCATGTCTGCATGCAGAATGTGGTTCACTGGTTGAGAAACAACTCTCTGCAATTTAATGCAGATAAAACAGAGATCCTCTGTATTGAGGGTAGGAGAGTGCCCTACTCCCTCCCAGTCGACTTCTGGCCTATTCCTGCTGATCCCCCATTGGTACCATCTAAGTTGGTTCGCAATCTGGGAATCTGTTTTAATGAGAAGCTGACCTTGGAAACTCAAGTTATTAAGACCATGGAGAGTTGCGTCTCCCTTATCAGAACCCTTAGGAAAATCCTCCCCCTGCTCCCTGCACCTACACGCTCTTTGGTAGTAAGAAGTGTGATTATGATCAGGCTGGATTGTTGCAACTCTTTGTTGCTGGAGTCTCCTAAGTATTTAATTGGGAGACTACAGAGAATCCAGAATATGGCAGCCAAGTTGGCTTTGATGCGCCCTCATCAATCATCCTCCTCTCAGGCCCTCACGGAGCTGCATTGACTCCCTATTTTTCAGAGGATCCACTTAAAATCCCTCTCTGTCGTGTTCAAGGCACTGCACGGTCTGGGGCCTATACAATTGCAGAACAAATTTAGCTGGTATGTCCCCGCCCGTTGCCTTCGGTCCTCCTCAGTTAATTGGGTGAAAGTACCCTTGGTCAGAAGAGCTAAATTGGGGGGGCAAGCTTTCAGTGTTGCTGCTGCAAGTCTCTGGAATAAGCTGCCCACAGAGCTGCGGCAGATGAAAGATATTTATGCCGTTTCAAAATAAAATAAAAACCTGGCTCTATACCATAGTTTAATGCCTACCTGTCTCTGTTATAGGTATCTTTTCCATCTCTTTTAGCGCCAGGATACCCGATGGGTTGCAGTGCGCTTTATAAGTACACATTACATTACATTACAAAAGATCAAACTATGCAGCTACTCTTCATGTGGAGGGAGTGGGGGGTCGTTGCGTGGCTGCCACTTTATACAAACTCCACAGGTCCATGCACTGAAGGAACTTAAATATCCTTAAAGGGTATTGAGAGAGGGACCAGGTGACAGACCTCACGGATACAGAATGGGAGGCGTCTCTCAGTCTAAAATGTATACAATTCAATTATCTGATACACACTTACCTTACCCCATGAAAACTGCACAATATGTATGCCGCACTCTATGATACATGCCCTAGATGTTCCCACCCTGATGCAACATTCTTCCATGAGATAGATGTGCCCAGTCATTTGAATATTTTGTGGTAAAATAACAGACAATTTCGAGTTGGACAAGTAAAAACTGCTTATTGGATCCAAAGAGCTGTCTTATGGGACTAATGTCAAGACCCAAAACAGACAGAATGAGTTGTAGAATTATTGATTTAGCTCTTTTGAAAGCTAAACGAGCTATCGCAATACACTTGAAATCACCCCAAGCACTGGAAACCAGCAAACGGAGATCTGAGTTTTATAAATCAGCACAAGCAGAAGATTTTGTACCAAGACCTATGCAATATCATGTGAAGAAGCCAGTCGAAGTAACTGACTGGGAAACAGAACCTCTTTTAGAGGGCCACAGGGCAAACAGGAGCCACCTGGTCTAACAGTGGGTGGTTGAGGCATTTTACTCTGATGTCCTGGGGCCTGGCTTACTATAGGTCCTAAGCAACTGGATCAAGTACCCCTTCAGCACTTGACTCTCAGTGGTAGCGTCGGTCGAGCAGTCCAAGACTTCTCGGGAGGGAGGGGTAGATAGATAGAAGGGGGTGAACACAAGCTCACAACTCAAAATATGTTGAATAGTAGTAATATAATTGTCCAGTCAAGTACTTGCTTTTATATATACAGAAACAATACACAGAGCCCCCTGAGGTCAGGGTTCTAATGTTCGCTAAGCAGGTCCCAGAGTCCCACTTTCCTCTCACTAATGGTAGTAGTTATTACCCATTCACTATAGGCAACATTCAAGTTCAGCCCCACTAGTAGTCCAAGTCTCAGAAGTCCCACTCTGACTCTTCAAAAAGTCAAAAGTGTTCTGGCTTCCGAAAGCTCTATACGGCAAAACCCCGGGGCCTTCCGGCCTTGCGATCAATCTTTCCTGCTCCTTCAGGGGTTGTGCTACCGGAGTCCTTAGAAGCGTTTCACTCTTGGACCACATAGAGGGCTCAAAAGCTACTGACGGTGAGTACATCATGACTCTGCAGGGCAATGGTTGGGCATCCGCAGTGCTTACTCTGGAGATCCTTCCCACAGGTGGGGTGATGATAACTCGGGTTACAATCTTTAGTCTGAGCTAGAGGAAGCATGGTCACCCCAGTGTCTTCTCCTCTTGACGGCAGCTGAACCAGGCAATGTCCCTAGTTCTTCACTGTGGCCCCCTCTGGCATATAGGGTCAATGACCTCACTCTGCACTCGGGCGACAGTCCAATCAGTACAGCAGTTATTTCCTCTTTACAACAGCCTCCTCTGTTACCAACTTCACTCCGCACAACAGGGCTACGATCCGATTGGCACAGCATTAATCTTCATGGTGGCCCTCTCTGTTATACGGGGTCCCCACCTTCACTTTCTACATGGGCTATGGCTTGATCAGTGAAACCACAGCTAAGTTCACGGCAGACCCTTTTGACATATGGGTTCGCCACCTTGAACCTGCCCACGGTTGACAAACAGATCAGTGCAGCAACTGTTTTCTCACACCTTTCTACAGGGTTGCACTTGCCAAAAACCCCCACTAGACCTCGCTCCCTCCAAGTGATGTTGTTATCCTCGTAGAGCACACTGATCTTGGCAAGCAGGCAAGCACTGGTGCCTCCTGCTCCAGGGGTAGGTGGTCCTCTCACCCACCTTGGAGACTGGCAGTTCTTAGTCCCCAGCCCTGGTCACAGGCAGGAATTGCAGAGCTTCTCCTCCTCACATAGGCTGACTGGCTGCTTGACAGTTGATAGTTTTTGGGGTACTGAGCATCCCATCTGAGTCTTTGAAGTTTACGTTGAAGGTCTGCTTCCTTTTGAAGTGGCTATTCTTCTGTCTTGCCTTTCCTCCAGAAAGTGATCTGGTACAGCAGGTGTGACTCCAAATCTAATAGCCCCATAACACAGGCCAGGGGAGTGGCTAGAAGTTCCCACCTGCATGTCAGCCACAGTGATATGTGAATGAAAAGGTTACCCCAGGGTACCAGCCCTATTTTTTATGATTATCTCATCAGCCATATCTCCTTCCTGAGATGTGATCAGGCCCCTTTCCAGTGACATCTCCCTGAAACAAAGAGCACCTTTTAAGTGTACTGAAGAGCCACTCTCCTTCTTCCAGTGTGTGTTTCCTACCCGCCCAGCTCACAGAAATGCAGCAATTCACAAATCTCCTCTTCCTCCTCATTCTCCTCCAGTCTCCCAAAATGGAGCCCAGTCACCCAAAATGGAATCCAGAGCCTTCCATGTATTGCACCCTTCACAGGCACATACACCCAGCAAATGCATAATAAACGTGAGGCAAAGCACTACATACTGACTTGATATAGGCCAAAAGAGAGTTACAAACACAGCAGTGGAACTTTACATGAGTGAACCCACAGACCTCACTTCAGTGAATGAGTGAACCCATAGACCTCACATCAGTGAATGAGTGAACCCACAGACCCCACTTCGGTGACACAGGTAAAAAGGCCTTTTCACTTGCATTGATCACTACATAGTACGCTACTACCATTACGCTTGCACTACTTAACTCCTTTCAAAGGTAGCAGCCTTTCACCACTATGAAGGTAGCACTCTGGGTACTCCTCCCGGCCGAACAAGATCACAATCTGAGCGACAGGCCTATCACATTGTGCACACGGATGAGCCGTGTTCACCCATGACAACAAAAATGAGCACCAGGGACCTGATATTGTTGCAGCTGGGGCACTCAGGGTATGCATGCTTGTCACCATGGGAGGACCTTTTCCATCTCAACACTAGTACACTATTCTGCTCAAAATAAAACCAAAATCAGTTGATAAGCTGCTGCAACTTGTACCTATTAATTTTGGCTTTTTGTGCTAGTCTTACATCTTGTTTCCTTTTAATCGATCAAACTGTTCCAGCTGACTATCTGTATGCCTTTGGTTCTGATGTGCATTTTTGGAATTTACATTATGCTTATTATAAGACAGTGGCAGAATGTGCGCCTCTCGTACCTGCTTTTGCCTTATCTCTTTGATTGTTAATGGTTTACACTGTACTATAATGCTTCTCTTGCATATCTTCTGATTGTACAGCTAGATGTAACACACTGTAACTGGCACTTGTCATATTTAAAACAAATAAACAGATTATAAGTTAATTAATACGTTCAGAAAACACTTTCTGATGTCGATAAAATGAGATTTAGTAATAACTGCTACTACAAAGCTTAGAGCAGGAGGAATCATTTATGACGTGCTACGTAAAAGAAAATATTAAAGCGAAGCAACAGTAAACAATTCTCTAAAGTGGTCGATTTATGACTAATCTGCCCATCTCAATAGTGAAATACATCAGCGCTTGCAGTGCTCTGCCAGCACTCAGACACACACCAGACTGAGTTATTTACCTGAAAAGGCAAAGTCATGTCTAAAAGCTCAAGTCAGTCCCCTCTCAGAGAAGACCAGGCCAGTCTCCTCCTAAAGAGGAACATAGCCAGGTCGATCTCTCAAGAGAACGCAATGCCTTTTTTGTTAGAGAGAGAGCCAGGGAATTTCTCTTACGTAGGATAGCCCAGTTCTCGAAAACAGAAGGTTTGCGACATTAATTCCTCGAAAATGCCAGGACAACCTTACCCAGGATAAGGGCAGTTCTAGCCCTGAAAAGGAGAGATCACAATGGCACAGTTTATATCCAAGCATTGACTCTACCTGAGATCTCCATAAACTCATCCAGGTTTGGCTGCAGTGGGGTCAGATCTGGCTGGATCATGTCTGCATTTCCTGCATAAGCTGAAAAACGAAAATATGAATTGAAATGCCACTCACTTCCCTTCTCCAACTTGCAGTGAACAGCTGTACTCCCTTCAATCAACCACAGGCAGACACTCCTTGGATGATACAATGCCCTAACGGACACAACATCTTATTAATCTAAGAGTTCCTTTCACCCTGACGAGGAGGCCCACACTGCTCCAACTGCTCAGCCCACCAAAAAAGAATCATGAAGATAGTTCAAGAGCTGATTTTGGTTCTCTCTATAGGCGGCCAAAACTTTGACTCAGTGGAGTGGCCATATATGATTGAGATCTTGGAAAAAATTGGTTTTAGGGCCAATTACTTGTCCTGTCTTAGGCTGCTATATACAACACCCAAAAATGAATCACGCAGGAAGTACATTAAGTTGTAAGACGCCCGATCACTGCACGAAAGGAGGTGTGCTTCAGGAGCAAGGGCATAAAGGCAGTTTTGCCATAAGTGGATTTGGAACACAGGCATACAATCCTTTGGACAGAATGAAAGTCTCTCATTTCAGCAAGAGTAAGTCTGTCAAAATCCTACCGTAGTCTTGGACAGTGTGGTGCGCTTCATGGTTCTGCGTGGTGGTGAAGAGTGTGTCAGAAATATCTGCTAAAAAGCAATCCAGATCGAAGAGCTGTCTGTCATAATCCTCTGCTCCGTCCCCAACCTTGGGAGCGCCAGGGTAGAAGAGAGAACTGCACCATTTCTCCGAAGTGGAAGTCCATAGGGGGCTGTCCTGTAGAGGATTAACATACAGCATCTAATCAGGAAAAAACGCGCCCAATACACCAAATCAACACACCAAGACCTCTACCCGACGAAAGAAAAAACAAAGCAGTGGATTAACAATCAAGCCACCTAGACAAGCTTCCCACTACACCTACACATGTCCACCCAAACCACAGCACAAACACAAAACGACAACCCAACACCCAAAAGGGGAGGCATTCCCTCATATTCTCTGATAATTACCACTGAGCAAAAACTCCCCAATAGGAAAAATGGGCAAGTAATCATAAATGAGGACTTAGGGGGCGGGGCCTCTGGCATGTTGTTAAGCAGAGTTCCGAACATTAGAGAGTTCTGCAATTGTTCTCCTTAAAACAAACAATCCAAAGGACTTTCATTCTGGGCTAATCAACGGAAGTACGAAAAACCCCTCCTACAAAGAGAGAGTAGACGATGGCTTGTACTCACCATTGTGGCGTCAGCCTGCTCTCCATTCCTGTGTGGTGATTTCCTCAGCTAAAAACGAAAGGGACAACAGAAAATGACAACTCAGTCACCTTTTTCAAGTCTAGCCAGTGCTGTAAGGGGTTAAACAAAAACTATCCTTGGTTGACAATTAGAAGGCACTGGCACCAAACTTACTGTACAGGGCCACCACGTCCAAGAACAATTCATCTAGTCACAGCGGGTTACAAGATCGCCATCTGATGAATCTGACATCTAGCGCTCCAGGCCTGAAACTGGAGGTACGGGCTATCAGTGACAAGAGTGATGGAAACATCCTCACTTTCTCTGTCTTCACAATCTGATTCCAAAACTCAAACACCACAGAAGTGGTGTTGGAAGGGTTACAGCTCAGAAACACTTGCACTTTGGATTTGAAAGCACTAGAGTAGGCAGCGGAGAGTTCAGAGTTCACCCATTCAAGTTTCAGCTGCAATACCCATTAGACACATTCCCTGGCACCATCTGGCACCATCACATGGAGACGTCACCAACGCATTGTAGTTGTCTAACCAATGCCATCCTCTCAGAAACCTACAAACCAAAAGCAGTTAGAACAAGAATGGGTACACATACCACAGCCAAGTGCATACATTTTATATCTGAAGCCTTATAAGTAGCTAATGATGCTTCTCGATAGAACGCACTCCTGAGACTCGACGATGCAACATTTGGTGGTGAAGTCAAATTTGCTACAAATGCCACTGTGGAAACATTTTTTGCACCCATGTGTGTCAGATCAAGTAAAGGCAATACATTAAGTGAACATCAAATCTGTCCACCTGTCTCAGGATTTTAAAACAAAAACAGCCATCTAGCACCATCACCAACACTGGTCACAAACCCAACCCTCACATAAAGCAATTGTTCCAATTGATTTAAGGGAAAACCACTCCCTGCCTACCTTGATCTATCCGCAGCTTTCAACACATTAGTCACACAATACTAACCAAGAGAATTGTGGATATGACCTATCATCAAGATTACTACTAGGCGATTCCAGCACTACCTCTACACTTCTGCCCTTCTTCTAAGCCAAGACAATCAGAATCGACAAAACAACAGTTAACTTTGAAACACATGAAAAGCTTTACACTTTTGCAGGCAATGATTTGCTTGACAAGAACTGGCTGAAATTACTAATCCTCTCCACAACTCCAGATTTTCATGCAGCTCACAAGTGGACCCATAACAGTCACTGCACAACTAAACACCATCTTCATCATCATCAAAGCCTGAATGAAGATTATGAGCCTCATCTCTATCAAGCAGTAAGTAGGAGTAAATCTACTAACTTATAAACATGAGCTGGAAGCACATTTCATCTATCCAATCGCCAACATACAAGTACACAAAACCTTAAAATCAACAAAGCCAAAACCTAAGGGGCTGATAATATGACCATTGACCATATAATCAAAAATGCAGCAACGCCCAGTCACAACTACATCAAGCTACTTACTATATGTATTGTTATGCCCATTGAGTTACTATTGAATAGTTGCGTGCTGCCCAAGGATACCGCATAGCATGCTTGACTAACAGCTTGACAGATCAGAGGCAGATGACATATTATGTGGAGGCACTGGGATCAAATTGTGATGGAAAAGTGCTCTTGATACGGTAAATGGTAGACAGATTAAAGCTGTTCACATTTTCTGGCATTTGATAGGTCTTTCAGCGACACGAATAGGCTTAAACAAAGCACTATAAAGTAGTTCTTTAAACTCCTAAACATTCAATCTTAGTCACAAATACTGCCAGGAGGGAAAATAGCTAGACTTTAGGAGTTGTGAGGTTTGTCCACGCTAGTCCGTGATTATAGACAGACAAAATCGGGATTTCCACCAAATGATTAGACATATTGCAGGGTATTCTGAAGCACCTATATGCAGCCACCACTGCAAGCTGGAATCTCAAAGACAGCATATTATGGCATCTAATCATAATAAAACAGGAAACGTTACCTACCTGAAATCTGAGTTATCGATCCCGGGAACTTCATCTTAATTGCAATCTGAAGAATTATTCTCATGAATTGAGTGAATTCCATTTCAAATTCTGATCAAATTAAATATCTAAGGAGAATTCATCTGCATCGCCTGGATAGGATACAGATATGCAGGACCTGCTTGTGACAAGGGCCTGTGAGTAGACAGTTCATCTTGAACATTTAAGCCCTTTGGACCTCATTGCGTGCGAGTGCCTGGGAGAAAACCACGTTCTTTACAAGAACTCAGCCAAGCTAAGCACAAGCCAGACTTCTATTTTCGCTGTATTTCACAGGCATATGATGTATGCCATTCAGTGGGTGCTTTCCTAAAAAATGCCTTGCGCTGGCAAAAGTCGATCAATTTCTAGACCTTTCCTAAGGCTGATTGTGCACTTTTTCACCGGGCACATTTACTGTCTTCACATTTTTCTCTTTATTATTGGCTGCCCTTTCAACAGTATGGCAGTGTGTTAAGATTTTTATGGGGAAAGCAACATGGAGGGGCTATGTTTTTAACTTGTATCTAATTGTGTCCCTTTATCTGCAAATGTTTTTAATAAATCCTTGCAAATCTGTATTCGTATGTTATTATGATTTAATGTATCATCATGTTTGTTCTTTTATGATTATATTTTCATAATCAAATAACAAAAGAAATCAATCAATCAATATCTAGGGAGGACGCATCTGTAAATGTTGGATAAGATACAGAGATGCAGCAAAAGCTTGCGGCAAGCGCCTGTGGGTAGTCAGATCATCTTCAACAGTTTAGCCCTAAGGGCATCATTGCGCGTGTGTGTTTCTGGGAGAAAGCCATGTTCTTTACTAGGAATCCACTTTACCTTCATAACCCTCAATGAACAAAAACAGAGATTAGTCAAATCTACCTTGACAGAGGAGAAAGGATGAAAACTTTTACAGTGGATCCAAGAAACACAACAGGTGGAAGGTCCAGCCAAGAAAAAATAACTTACAGAATTTAAGCACAAGCCACACATTTGTGGACTCCTGCCACCGAGCAACATGGAATTGCATTGCTCATTACTCAAAGTGATGGTGGCAATCTATCACATCCAATAACTGCAGCCTATCATAGGACATATCTACTCTTAGTAAAGTAAAAAAATGGGCAAAGACAGGAGATGAGGAGAACTAAGAAAGGAGGAGGTCAGAGCCGCTTCTCTTCTTCTCACTATGATATCAAAATACTTATTCATATTGTGGAGAACAATATAGCAAGTGGCTCCTTCAACACCTACCGGGAAATTGTACTCAAGGAGAAGAACATTCAGATTAGGAAAAAGTATAAATAGTCTTTAACAAAAACGATTCATAAGCCTAACGTGCTCTGATTGAATGGCTGCTTTGCAAACGGAACCAAAGTAATGCTTGAAACACGTAGAGAGATAGCCAGGCCTTAGCACTGCAATCCACTCTAATAGGTACAGTAGCTCAAAGGGCCACAGTTGTGGTGTAGATTCCATTTCAATGGTTTCTATTTATTTGATGTAATGACGTCCATGGTGACTCTGATGTCTTCAAAACACAAATACGCCCTCAATTGTTTGGCTATGGTAGAATTTGTTCTTTTATCACGTCAAGCAAACGACCGGTTGGCACAGATTTGCTTAGTTGCTACCAGCGCTCAGAGAGATAATCAGTTTTAGGTAAATGCAGGTGTCACATCTTCTGTCCACAGTCTGCTGATCGGTTCAGCTGCCGCGGTTGGTGGGGAAATCTTACGACTTGGAGAAGCTGAGCTACTCTGCCTATTTTCTTCTGATCGACATTAGGTTATTTTTCAAAAATCAGAGTGACTGGAGATGTGCTACCTTTTAATGAGTGACTTTCAACATGAGAGCCGAGCTCTGGTCAAACTAGGTACACTGTGAAGTGTATCTCCAACTGTAGTGAAGGTTGTGACTGTCCCATAGTGACCTGAATAGTGGTGTTGGCAACAGCTAGAGCTCATATGTCTAAGGATTCTAAGCCTTCACCCCTAATGGAATGGCTGCCCCGTGGCCCTCTCCTGAAATGCCTTGCTCAGCCTCATGTGGTGGATTTGTGTGCATTTCACTAGTGTTTAACCTCAATAGAACCTGTTCGTTTGTCACACTGTGTGATTGGCTGCACAAGATTGTGGGCTGCCCTGCAGGCTGTCCTTGGTGGTGGGTGTGACACCTTGCCTGTTACCTCTACCAGGAACTTCTCCCAGAAACTGGAGAATCTGGGTGGTGGTGGAAGGAACTTCTAACCCTTTAACAGCGAGTGAAAGTTTCAGCTGGACTCAGTGAAATGTCTTTCTTCCCTCGATTGCTGTGATGATGGCTATTTCCTGGCAAAGATAGCTCTCCAGCAGCACCAATATGGCTCTCCCAGGCCTCCTTGAGTCTGCAAGGAACAAGAAGCACCTTCTGAACAATGGGAGATGCCTTGAAGTAAACCTAACATTTGTTAGTTTATGCTATACGTATACCTTTGCCTACAAAGTGAGCTATATACTGCCCCCTCATAAGCCAGTAACTTAAACTTCATATGGTATTCAACAGAACCGATTACAATAGTGTTGTGAGAAAGGTTTGCCTGGGATAGAAAATATGCTACTGGCTGTACTTTGTATAGCTGGGCATAAGCCTTGGATGCGTGGAGAATCGTTGCTACTATTACAGGCTAGAAAATGAGTATATCAATTTCCCAACATAGAAAAGCTGCACAGGAGATTCAAGATCTGTCCAGTCCAATTCGCCAGTGACCAAAGAGAACAATTTTCAATTGCCTCAAAATTAGAGCTGCACAGACGCTGTGGTGAGCCTGCACTGTCCCTGAGCCACCACAAAGAGTTAAGGTAGCCATTTCTGCCAGCTTTCAGCCACAGAGGGCCCAACCTTATTAAAGTTTTGGAAATACTGAAGTTTAGATTAACAGTTGGGCCCAAGCCATATTCCATTGTAACCTGGTGGGACTAACCGAGTCATAGGATTTCTGGTGGATGCCACTGCCACCCAAAACATTTGACTGTCAGAATTGCTCTTTTTGTGATACCAAGCTCAAAGTGTCATCCCCTCCAGAGGAATGCACAGTGGGTGCTGACCAACTGCTACATTTGTCCATGATGCTTCAAGAAACTTAACGACCACCTGGGTTCTTACCTATTCATTGTTAACAGGGCCCTAAAAAGACAATGGCTACTAGATTCAATGTACTCCTGCTTGGGTTTGCCCTGATTCCCCATTATGCAGCAGTCTATTGCATTGTTTCTGGTGACCTGGTGAACTGCTTTTAAATGTTACAGCGCAGAAGCTCGAATACCCTTCTAACATGTTAAGTTTAAAGGTCACTCTCTCAGTGGTAGTGTTTGTCCATAGGGTGAACAAGATTACAAATCAAATACGATGCCTAGGGCTCTTGCTTTTTGTATCCGGCAGCATCATAGACTAGAAAATGAGGTCAGATGTACAGAAGGGTATTTCTGCAGGCTTTCTATACCATCCACACATATATCTTTACCACTTAAAAATGATAAGCTTTCCTTCATTGAATGATATACTTGGTTGAGGTAGGTACTTCTTTAGTCTCTGTTTTTCTTGTGTTTGCCTGCCAGCCACTGCATTTGGGCTAGTTTTTAGTTTAGTCCGGTCTAAATTAAACCATTTCTTAGAAGCCTTTACTGCGGGTATGACCTTCTTGTAGCAAAACCTACTGCAGGAAATATCTACTGTGATGTTCGTCTTCGAAACAGCGGCACCTAAACCTTAATTGTCAGACTGAAACGTGTGAATCATCTTCTTCCGGCTGATTGGTTGTTGTCATTTGTAAGGCAGTTCAATGACAGTTAGTCTTTGTTGGTAGTAATTCCTCTTTTGTGCTGTTATACATCATGTGTAGGGTTTTTATGTATTCTTCTCAATCTGTAGAGCTTATATGAGTGCAAGTTGGGGGACTGCCGGCGAATCGATGTGACCCATCTCCAGAATGTGCTTGGATTTCTTAAAGAACATTACTTATGGAGGTGCACCAAGTGGTTCTCCTTGGCGTTTTTTTTACTCCCATATGAGCTTTTATATCACTTTAACTAGTGAACAATTTTTTATTGCTCCTTGCTAAAGGTGGCTATGTTCACCAGTCTGATTATTCTATGTAGTTTCCTTTTTATCTGCCTTTATTTGGTTGTATATCATGACTTGATGTTATATACCTAGTATTTACTCTGTAGCTTTGTTTGTCTGTTTGGAGTAACATTCCTAATTGCTCTAAGACTTCATTCCATACAATGTGATTATAAGGGTTGTTAGACTTTGAAATAGTGGCTAAAAAGTCCATAAGGTGTGGAGCTTTGGTAGTCGTCCACTCACTAAGCCTTTCTTCCACTTTTGCGAACCATCTTACTGGTCTGGCTTTATAAGCTAGGTCCTTGCTTCCTATTGATTTTGCTCATGGACGGCTGTAATTCTTGATATCTAAGATAAAATTCTAAGGTATATGATTGCTTTAAAGCTGTTAGTTAATTCTGAATAGTTTAAACTGGTTAACAATAGACTCTGATCGAGACTATTGTGTAGTCTAATACCAACATGCGTTATTTCACGGCATGCTTGAAGAAAGCCAGTTTATCTGACATCGGGCGGCCATTTAGGGCTCTCACACTCATTGCGTGCAGTGCTTCGATTACGTTGTGCCCAGGGGATCAATTGTTTGAGGAAGGGTGGAAGATTCTGATATTCTCCATATTGCATCTTCTTCTCTTGTTCGCTTGATGTCGGAGTTGTGCAGAAAATAGAGTCAGAAGTCCCTTGCAATTATTGAATCAAATTTCAGACTTAATATTGAAGCAGTTTGAGGGCTCTTCCATTAGTAAGGTACAACTTTGCTCCTAGTAAAGAGGGATTTCCAGTGTCTTGTTTATCAATTTTTATATTAAAAATGGCTCATATGAGTAATGTCAGTCCCCCTACGAGCCTGTGCAATAATTAGAACTTTGCTGCTGGGCTACAGAGTACTTTATAGCCTGGTAAGGAAGGAGCTTCACTTTTCCATGCCTCTTGTAAACATATGATGCCAAATGTTGATAAATAGGTTATTGCATCATCTCAAATGTGGAGCTGGTTCTAACTCGCTATATACCACCATCATCATCAGATTTGTAGATTGTTGATTTTGCGGGTTCTAAGGGGATGATGACTTTTCGACTTTTTTATTAGGAATAGTGGGTTGAATTCCTGTTATTAATTAGGATGGAGTTTTCTTAAAAAGGCCTTCTGGAAGCCACAACCACTCCTGGTTTGTTGTTTCTGCATTTTTCAACCTGCAATATCTATCGCCTTGATTTCTGACGCTGATCAAGATTTATTTTCATAGAGGAGAGGGTTCAAAAGCTGCTTAAACATACAATTTGCAAACCTCTCTTCTGATATTTTCACTGAATAATATTATAGAATTGCCTCTTGAATTGAGTTTTTGGATTGAGGGCTTATGGTTGGACCTTGGGTGTTTTGAAGGATTGTTGTAGCTTGTAATGATAATTTTGGGATATAGTTCTAGCTGAGAAATTAAGAGCTCAGTCAGAAAATAATGTGTTTTTTAAGACATTATACATTTAAATTATTTTTTTTAATCTCAAAAGCATTTTAGCGGATTCATTGACTTCACCTGGCTGTGGAGGTAAGAATGCTATGTTTTTTATTGATTGGTTTGAAAACATATATCACCTTCAGAAAGACTGCAATAATTTAAGAATATAACTGCGGTTTAAGCAGTTGTGAGGTCCCTTCCCGATATATTGAGGTGCTAGTAAGATGACATAACTAGAGATGTCACACTCGTACTCGACCTGTTGATGGCTTACTTTAGCAGAGATATTACTGATTTTTGTTTTGAGATTCGTCCATTTTTCTGCTCTTAAACTTAATTAGTGTGTCATCTCTAAGTTGTTTGCTTTTTCTACATAAGTACTTGGGGAGATAAACACATTATGTTTTGTTTTGTCTGTCGTGTTGGTATTGATTGATTTGCAGCTTTGCCATGGACAGTTGGTCATGTTGCCAGGGTTAATGTTGTTTCAGAGAGTACTGGTTGGACTTGTGTTCTGCTTGCCCTGGTGGTTCACCATAGGGGACTCCTTGACCCTGATGAGCTGAGCCAGTTCTTGTTTGTTGTGCCCTGCAATCATAGACATGGTGGGCTGCTGTCCTCAGCAGGCCATCATACCAGTGATACCGTAGATTCCTAATGTGTTGCAAATTGCATGAGGTAGGTCTATTTGCGACCCATTAGGAATCGCTTTAGGAATAGTGATGACCTAACTGCGATTCAGAGAGAATCGCAATTAGGTAATCACTACTTGAAATAATGATACATGTGGCCCTTAGTTTACAAGTGGCCTTTTTTTACCTTTTCAGGGCCTGAAAGGGTGCATTGTTGGCCAAATGGTCAATTTTCTTAAGGGTGTGGCCCTGTGAAGGCGCATTTGCCATTTAGAAAACTTGAGTCTTAGCACAGTTCAGCGATTGGGGAGCATAGTCATTTGTTGTGAAGTTGGTGTCCTTGTTATGTGGCATTTCATGAGCCACTTTGGTCTTTTGAATATTCAGTACCGCCTGCTGGGTAACAAGGTACAGTGGGATTGTGCCTTGCATAAGTTGCTGGTGAATCTCTGCTGAGTCTAAAATCTTCTGTCTATGTAGTTTTTGCTACAAAAATCATTGCCAATTTCTGCGGTTTAGCGAAATTGCTGGAGGCTTAATTGATGGGAAAATTCTCCCTCAAGTCGTCCACCACTGATTGCGGAATGTTTGGATTGTTTACAAGTTTGGCAGCGTATCGGTGAACATGGGCAATCTATCGTGACCCTGTTGGCCTCTTCTGGCTCACAAATTGTAAGTGTGTTCAGTTTGTGTAATTTTTAATCTATGGCTTCCAATGAAGTTTACACTTCTAGCATGGTGTTTGGATGTTTTTTCCGAAACGAGAATTAGTCTGGAAAGTGTGAATATCATCATATTTAGCGCCGCAGAGAGTGCCTATCAATTGGCGGATTCATTTTTGGCTTCATCGTCTTCTATAAAAATTGTATCATCTTCTGACGGTTGCAAGAACTCTGGGATGCTAGATTCTAGAAGATCCTCATCCGTTACCTGATATGTGCAGGAGTAAACACTCTGGTTGGAAGGCTGGAGGTGAGCATTTCAGTCCCTTGTTCGTTGATTATGATTTGGAGGTGGTGACGGTAAAGCCACAGGTGACTTAAAGCTTACAACTTGGCTTGGGTTGACAGAATCTTGCATTACTCATTTGATGATTAGTTTTGTCTGCACTGGAACTTTTCTAAGATCAGGTATGAAGGGCCATGGCCTTGTAAAATCTGGATAAACTACACAGATGGAATAGATGATCAGCGAGTTTTATTGCACGACATTTCAATCGTGACTCTTTTCCAGCTGGTTGGATTGTACGCTTCCTCTTGCAGACTCTTTTATCATGTCCTTTGGTTGCTTGTTGGCTATGCCCCCAAAAGTGTGAGGGGAAGTGTATTTGGATATGCTCCTTTTATCAGTCTTTTTATGATTATCTGTTTTATATTAGTGGTGGCTGTGTGGTTTGCTACAGGCGAGTAAAATTAGATTACAGAGGACTACTTGGTTATAAACAGTCTGCAGGAACAAGTGCAAGAACTTGAGAGCAGTTAAATAATTACATATGTTGCTTGTAAACAGATAGTTGCAATTTAATTTTCCAGTTGCTCAAGTAAATAAATGCTTGTTGGTTGCCAAAAATTGCTCCTGATTTCCTCAGGTCATTGATTAAGTTGTTCGCTGATTTGCACGAGAGGCTATGGCAAAGGGCCTCCAAATGGTGCCTCAGTTGAGGAGGCACAGATTATTAGGGTGCTCCAAGGCCCCTGCAGCTCCTGCTCAACGTTTGCCGCCACAAGTCTGAGACCTTCTCGCAGCTGCAGCCCAGGTTTTCCCTACTGCAGTGAGATAGACTTCCTTTTCCCACTGGCTCCCCCGTCGGGCAGGAATCCGTTAGTCCCATGGCAGCAGGGATGTATCCATGTTCACAGGTGGCCACAAGCAATGTACGAGCGACAAGCCGCTTCTGCAGGTGTGGCACAGTTGTATCTGGCGCCCGCCTACACGCGTGTTGAAGGACTGCAGCTGGGCATTGCTGCATCGGCCTCAGGCCCTTGGGTGTGTGTGAGTTCCACAGCCGTTCAGAGGTGCTCAGAAGTACTAAGAAGCTACTAAGTCACTCAGCAATTGATTAGGCGGTCCGCACACGTCATCTTTCAGCCACACATGCAGATCAGACATCCTTAACATCCTCAAGCTGCTGGGGTAGCAAGGGTTTCGACCTTCTTGTCTAGTGTGACATGCTACTGGGAGAACAATCTGTTGTTTCCTTTTTAAATAATAATAGCTCTCAGATTCAGCCAATCATTTGGGGTAGCGGAGAACTCAGACCTGACAGGATGGGACACAGCCACCTTGAAACTAGAGTATTTCATTAATCCTAAGAGAAATGTTAAATTTTCGTTCAGATTCAAACATTGCATTTCCCTTTACCATCTAAAGATAAGCGCTCTCGTATTAGGAGCATCCAGGCTGGAAAAGGAGAGCAGATACAGCCTCAGTGTATATGAAGAGTTCATGGAGCCTAGGTCAGAGTAAGATCACAATTTAGATAAAACTTGTTTTGATATTGCTAAACCTCTCTGCAGCCTTTGGTACGAGGAAACATCCAGTATTAATAGATAGTCTGTGCATGCGGCTGAGGTAGTGAAACTAAAGAAGGAGTGGTCCGCGTTCCTTTTAACTGTCGAGGGGATTCTCAAGGGGAGGGGTGGTCAATGATCAGGGAGGCAGTAAAGACCACATCTGAAGGACTACCACTAAATGCTTCAAATGGGAACTCACCTTAAGGTGATGGTAGAGGAAAGTCATGCTATAAGCTGAATATGCACCTGCCTATTGAAAGACTGACCTCTGACAGTATCAAGAAAGAGGCCATGTCTACTGTAGGCCATGCTTAGATTTACTACCTGCAAACCAAGTTAGAGCCTGGAAATCTTGCAACCTTCTTGTTCAAGTCTCCCATCACTACTGTGGTTTAGAGAAAGTGAAATAAAACCTCAGAACCTAATTCAAAGTATAGTGGGATGGTTGCCATTAGGCTAGGATGGCACATGCACTAGTTTTGCCCACCCATCAGGGACCATCTCACCATATTTAGAGATCTCAAAGATCTGGTAGAGATTTTTCACCATTAGCAATCTCACCAAAACAACCATGCCAGCTGAACAACTGTGTCAGGGTAGCCTGAACAGCATTTCTTGTTTTTTCATAGGAACAGAAAATTAACTGTCCCAATGCATGAAGGATATTTGTGCATTTTTTTGAAGTCCGAGGTCCTATTAGAGCTGGCTGGCCACTAAAGTTTTTCAGACGGCTGAGCCAGCTGAACCCCAAGTGATTCAAGTGGCAAAATCACAAGGTGGGAAGACAGGGGATCTGCTGATATTTAGTGAATTCCCCATGTTCGGCCACCTGTAAATTAGTGCCTTCATGCTCCCCCTCTTTCCTCGATATTCCAGCAACATGGGGAGCACTTCTTTGGGAGCAGAGCCATGTGGTCTTGTGAGAAAGGTGAGTAACTTATTACATAACTGTGGTAGAATATAGAAAGAACAGAATCAAACCCGAAGGAAAAACTGATCAATATAAAGGAAGTGAACGTGGTACAGAGAAACCACAGGCGAAAAGAAGAGCTCAAACACAACCTTCAAATAACCTCTGTGGGGCTGAAAATGAAAATAAAATAAAATAAAATAAAGGCAGATGTTCACGTTCCAAGAGTGGAAACTGTAATGGCTGTAGCATTGCAGGGCATACAAAAATGTGAGTGTTTTGAGGCCTTTTGCAACACAAAAACCCTAACATAATTTCTGTCTGTATTTTAATAATGAGTTAAATGAGAACTATGACGATCCGTTGAGTGAGAATGGCCTCAACTAGGGATTCTAAAAGATTGGTCAGCAAGAGAGGCTACCAGGAGGACGATGAGTTCTCACCACATCAACCACTATTAAAGAATGGGGAAGGGGAATAAAGTGAACTACTCACCCGTTTCTTGTAGTAAATTCTCCAGCGGTGATATTCTTTCATGACCACTTCAATTCTGCGCTTCCAGTAGTTACCCTCCAATACCACAGCCTATGAAATCAGGAAACAAGGTGTAAGCATACGGTCGACACAAAGATTCTGGCTGTCATATGGAAAGATGTGTGTTTGTATGAAGTAGGAAACCCTAAACTCGGAGTAAAATAAAAGGTGAAGGTTCTAAGGACAAAGAGATGAGTACAGAGTTTTCCTTCCAAATCAGAGAACATGATAACAGATGGACCAGAATAAGACTGGGCACAAGAGTGGTGCATTTTGTAAGCACACTTGGCAGAGAAAATAACTAAATATAGACCTCATTAAATGTCACAACAAACACATGTAGGTGTTGCATGCATTCAAGATATGCTCCCAGTAATCACCATGAATGATTCTAAAAAGTATTGAGCCTTCCTTTTACATTAAAAGATCACAAATCCAGCACGAAATATTCACAAACACTGTTAAATGCACCACATTTAAAGGATGGACTCATCATTCAGGCTGACGGCATTTCAGAACACTTTCCTGCAGTATCTCACTGGATACAGGGTTCTAACTTTACCTTCGCTGCTCACTCCAAAGATATATCGCTAAAGGTAGTCTACACAAAAGAGATATTCATTTGCTAATTGCTTGGTTTATCCAGTGAGGTTTTCATGCTTCATAAACTGTTGCCTCTTACCATTAGAGCCAGTGTCTATAGACAAATGTGTGTGCACCTCCACATGGTCATCAGAACAAGGATCCAAACAGGGCATTATTCACCAAGTCTAGCACATATTCAGTGCCCCACACTCATGCTGCAAAATGTATTTAAACTTTTTGATTCAAGCCTGCCCTGTTTATATCAAAAGAAGGTGAGGGAGAACATTGACTCAGGCCCTGCAATCACCTCTGACACGCCTGCTCATAGTACTGTATCGCCCTTAACATTTGGCCTTTAGCTTCCCCTCTAGGACTTTCTCAATCTCTATACTCTGAAGTAACCATACCACATATGTGCGATATGCATTGCACTATTGTGACTCCAAGTTAATACAGAATCTTGGACAAAATGGACATAATTGTAGAAGGTGGGTGCTAGTACTTTGCAATTTCACTCACATATGTCAAGCTTGCCTTAAGCTTCATCTTCCCCTCTCAATATTTGGTCTGCTGGATATCGTGCCATGAGATAGTGGCATATCATAAAGTATTACCAACAAGGCAACAGGACCCGCTACACAATATAGCTGTACTTGGACACAGTCTTGCGATCCCTGCCAATTGATATTTCCATGCACGTAGATTTGTCTGGTCATTTTTACAGTACAGTACAGACCACAGAAGGAGGGCAACAACACACAGACTAAAGAATGTGATACAATAAAAAAAATATTAAAAATTACATAATCAAATATCAATATCAATTAAAAAAAACAGAATAACATTTTAATTACTTGTCATCAGTCTGCTACAGTATGCGGTACCAATAATTAACTGTTGGACAAACACAGATGCACCCTAAGCGCGGGTGTTGGCTCCACATTCATTTTGCTCTTTTTTTGTCTGCCCCTCTTCCCCCTACCTTTTTGGTTTTTGCTGCTTTTCTGTTTTCCTGTGGAAGAGCGGCAGGCTTTTTTTCCCAGCCACATGTGTGTTTCCATGGCCCCCCCTTTTTATTTATTGCCCCATACCTTGCTCCCCACTGTGCCTTCCTTTTTTAGGTCTCGCCTGTGACAGTGCATGCAAGATATATTGTATGCAATGAGGAGCTTGCAGCCCGCCCATTGTTTACCACTTGTTGGCTTCATTGCCACTCTTATTTGCTGCCTTCTAATTGGTCCGCGCGTGCCGGGTTCACTTCCTCTACTTTCGGTTGGAGCATGGACCAAGTACAGATTGCTTCAGCTTCATTGCTGTCCTTCTGCTGATCGCACTGTGGTTAAAGTACTACTTTGATTTTTTCTTCTTTCCCTAGCATCCTTGTTGTTTCTTCCTTTCCACCCCCATGTTGCTTCTTCCCCTCCCACCCCATGTTGCTTCTTCCCCTCCCACCCCATGTTGCTTCTTCCCCTCCCACCTCTGGTGTCCGAATTGCTTCCTTCCACTCCCACCCCCACAGCCCAGCCCATTGTCTGTGTTACTTCTTACCCTTCACACCCCTCAGCTGTTCATGCTGCTTTTTCCCCCTACCACTACTCCTTGCCCGTGTTGCTTCTTCCTCTTTCACCACCCACCTTGCCTTTGGCTGAGTTACCCACCACCCACAAGAAAAAAACGATATGACACAGCCATTATCTATAAAAGCCATCGTTAGAAGCACATGCACAGCTTTTTAGATTCTGCCTTCAAGGCAAAGATAATAGAATATGTGGAAGGGTGCCTAGTGCCTTTTCAATGAAATGGCAGAAACAAAACGATGTTGAAGAATTTAATTGTGTTATACTAGAAAGAAAGACAAGCACTGGCAATGCCAATGGGTCTCACCTATGTGACAGCTATTTGTGTTGCCAATGTCTTTTAGCCATGTTGTCAAGCAGCGGGCCAGCCGTGCAACATGGCTAAAAGTTGTTGAAAAAAAGGGCTACAAGTGTCTTTTTTAATCTCACCCCATCATAGGGCTTTTTTTAAATAACATTTAAAGCGTTTTTTAAGTAACTTTTAGCCATGCTGCAGACACTGGCCTACAGCATGGCTAAAGGACATTGGCAAAGCCAATAGCTCTCACATAGATGAGACCTATAAGCTTTCCCAATGATTGTTCTTTACGGGTGTAGCCCCACCCCTCCATACCACCTGCTCCATTTTACCACCCTCCCGTGGCATTTCGCCATTATGCGGTGCAGTGCAGGTGGCAAAATTCCTTTCAGCAGAAAAGACACTTTACTAAGGTCACATACTAGCGGCAACACAAATCACACAGCCTATTTCACTTTTTTACGTTATTCTTTATAAAGATCGGAGAAACCTTTTATGATAACATTACAGATTAGGCCAAATAAACAATACATGATCCAAATCTTGAACGCCCTGATAACGTAAATGGACGAGCTAGTATTCGTAAATGAGTCCTCCTCCCTGCTGGTGTAGAATCCACCTTAGTCTTAAATTTAGGAAGAAACGCCTCACTGTGGGATCAATTATCATGTGGAACAACATCTGCATTCTTTTCGCGTCATTGCATCCACATACAGAGTATAAATCAACCACTCTCTCGCCATAGGTTTAAAACACTTTATTTTTAACTAATGATTTCTTGATGGTTTGATTGCTTTGCTTGCATCATGCACACTGCAAGGCTCCATTGGTTCTCAACGCAGGCGCATGGAATTAGCAGACAGAGTTTACATTTAACTTCAGGGATACACTGTGAAACACGTTACATTTTAAGGGAACCATAGTGTATGGTTTTGGTAACATTACCCTGCTCCTGTCAGGGACTCAGATCATACATGTGGACGGGTCAGATTGTGGTAACAAGGGCCAGGACTTTGTCTGCCTGGAGCCGCGGCTAAGGTTCTTGCTTATGAACTGAGTCCGGTGGGAACTAGCAACAGCATACATGGTGCATGGATTAATGGGGTTAGAACGGGAGTGTCATAAACCGGAATTGCATCATTTAAACATTTAGGGAAACTGGATACATTTGTTGTGATACTTCCACAACAATGTTATCGAAACTCACTCCTGGGGGGGTAAAATCACTGGCTTCAGAACATGCCCCTCCTTCAAGTCCGTATGGTAACTTTACAGCTGAAATGTACAAACTGGAGATGTTCAGACTCGCCATCTTTTAGGATACATTTGTGCACAACAGAAATTGCCACATCCGCCCTAGAAGGCCATCAATGATTTTTCAACAACATTTGTTATAACATAATAACTATGATTTGTTTTTAAAGGCTAATCTTCTATGTCTGCTGGAGACATTTTTAAATCCCTTCACTTCAAGAATTCCATCTTGGCGAAGTGGGCCTCCAAGCCCGAAAGGTTCAGATTAGCTACACCTATATGCTTAATAAATATGCAACATATCTTCTGAACCTATGCTGTTTCTGTTCAAAGCTGCAGGGAGCCAGCCCATAGATGATATTCTGTACCATTTGATGTCTTCGTTTCATTATTATTAAGCTGAAACAATTAATTTATTATTCTCCCACAACCACCAGATTTTCCATCAATATTCTTTGTTCATTCTGCGATCTCCTAAGCAACGAGACGGCCTTAAAGTGGGTGCCCTTCTTGATTCACTCTACTTCTGAAATCTGGGAGCTTCTGTTATGATTAATGACCTGTCAATGAATTCAGAGGTTGTAATGGTGTCAGACCAGTTGATTCATTCATCTTTTGATTCTAGTTCTCTCTAAGGTGGAATACATATTCAACCTTGCTCTACGTTGTCTTCCATGTTTTTTATAGACACCTAATCTTTGCTTTACAGTTGTTTTCCCCATTCTTACTAAAAGGGTAAGGAAAGAATTTAGAGCTTATGTGTTATCATTAATAGGCTGAGTTCCTATTCTTGTTGTCCAGCCTGTGTAAGCAAAGCACATTTCAGAAATTTCACTGAAGAGTTTCGTGAAAGGGTGAATTCGTACAGAGCCTGCATTCTCTCAGATACTTGACCATGCTCTCCTGGGAGTTAGTAAATTGGGATCTCCTGTACAAGGGGAGATACTGACAGTTCTGACTCTACACATTGTTCCAGGAGTTTGCATTGCCTATTTTCAGGTTTCACCTGCACAGCGCTTGCACTGTGCTTGTGAAATCTATTGTTTTTTATATATCATAAAAGGAGCTTCTAATATCAGTTCCCAAGGGCAAACTACTCATTCCAATCCACTTTAGTGGGTGGAATTTGTTTTTCTTACACTAAGGCTGCAAAGCATGTACTGTTTACAGAAACTTATCTTCCCCTGGCTGCATGCATTTACGATAATTATCTTCTACTAAAGCTTTTCAAACTCTTTAACCCCCATTCACTGTCCAGACTTCAGGGACTGTTAAACTATAAGATAAGATCTCTTCCCAGGGAAAAGGTGAACAGCTTCCAACAGTATGCAGGAATGCTTGCTTTTTGATTACTTTGTTGTGTAAATTCCCTATGTTCCGGCACATGTCTCCTTTACCCTGAGCGAGGTCCAACTTGCCATATCGATGCTCCCTGCGGGCAAAGCTCCAGGATTGGATGGGGTCCCTGGTGATTTGTATAAACACGAACCAAGAGTGTGGGCACCATATCTTACTGCACTATTTAACGCAATTCTTGGGGGTATGCCAGTTCCTCCTACCTGGTTGGGTGCGGAAGTTGTCCCTATCTTCAAAAAGGGGTCCCCGTTGCTCCCTGTAAATTATAGGCCCATCAGTTTGATAGATGTGGCTCAGAAACTCTTCTCAAGGCTGATTTTAAACCACCTCTTGGATTGGATGGAAGAGTTTGAGATTCTGAGCCCCTATCAGGCTGGATTCAGAAAGAGCGTCTCAACAACTGACCAGATCTTTAGATTATGCATGCTCTTCTGGAAGACAGTCATGGTGGAGGGGGGCTCCCTATATACCATCTTTGTTGATCTACGTGCGGCTTTTGATTTGGTCCCACGTACGAAACTCTGGTCCGTGCTGAGGGATTTGGGCCTTCCACTACCTCTTTTGCAGATTATAGTGCGCCTTCACACTAATAACTTTGCAAGGGTCAGATGTGGGAGAGAGGGAGGCTTATCAGCTAGCTTCCCAGTGGAAAGAGGGGTAAGGCAGGGCTGTGTCTTGGCACCAACCCTGTTTTGCCTCTATGTAAATGGTCTCATTTCTCATCTGAATGAAGTTCCAAATAGAGACGCCCCACGACTCGATGGTATAGGTGTCTCAGCTATTATGTTTGCTGATGACACCCTGTTACTTGCTAAGACCCCAATGGGTGCCCAGCGAGTCCTGGATGGCTTTGTCTCTTTCTGTGCTGACCGGGGGTTGGAGATCAATACTGATAAAACAAAATTCATGATCTTCAACCCTCCTAGGTCATCTCGCCCAAACCCTGTCATTCATGGTATCACCCTAGAAAGAGTTCATACGTTTGAGTACCTGGGACTAACCTTGAATGAGAAGATGACTTGGACTCATCATCAAATAAAATCAAACCTAAAGCTGACTCAAAAGGCGGGGGTATTTGAAATTATGGAAAGAATCTATGATACACCCTATTGGCCCGCCACTAGAAATTTATAAAATGCAGGCACGGGGGGCAGTAACATATGGCGGTGAACTGTGGGGCAACAATTGTTCCCCTGATCTTGTCAAAACGGAAAACAAGTTCCTTCGGAACTTGGCCGCTCTTCCACCGAGCACACCACTTCTCCCACTCAGGCTTGATATGGGATTAAGATCAATAAAGGAAGAATTAGGTGTGAAGCCTCTAATTTTTTGGAGACGACTCTGGACAACCCCTGAACTCTCGAGCTATCGCTGTGAATTCAGGGAGATACATCAACACCCAGCTCTACGTAATATCCCTTGGCTTAAGTATATTAAGGAGGAGCTTTCGGTGATGGGTCTACTCCCTCTTTGGACAAATCCTCAAGAGGCATGTAGTACTATATCCCGAAAAAAATTGGTTGCCTTGTACTACGACCGTAATATGACTCTTTTATCAACAATGACCACTTTGGGGCCCATGTCTACCTCCTTCCTAATAGTGAAGGATTATTATATGTTGGAGACAGTTTTGGACGATATTAACCCCATTGGTCTTAGGAAACTATTCCTGCAATGGCGACACAACGCATTACCTATTAGAGCCCTTACTAGTCGCTGGCACCCACCCACTTCTAAAAATTGTCCAGCTTGTATAAATGAGCTGGAAAATGATATTCATTTAATGTTTTTTTGTCCATTTTATATGAAACCCAGGAAAAAGTGGATTATTCCTATTTGTAAAAATTGGGGTTTTAGGAATCATTTGGATGCTTATCGCTTGCTGAAATCTGACCTATCCCCTCCCACTGCTTTTGCTATTACCAAGTATTTAGCCGCTGTATGGAACATTAGAAGAACTCTTTTGACATTATGAAATATAATTGTATCTATGAAGTCTATGTTCCTGACCTATTATATTATTTGCAGTCGATGTAACTTTTCCTTTACCCTGGGTGCTTGTTTTCTGTTATTATTTGACTGTATATTTTTCTTTTGTTCTTTTATGACTCTATGGAGTCGAAATAAAGATTAAAGTAAAGTAAAACAGATGATTTAGCCTTAGAACGTCTGTGGCATGCCCTATTCATGCATCAGTACCTTTCTTTGCACTTTTTAGGCATTATCGGATCGATGTTACTACAGTCATAACTGCAGTTCAAAGGTGCTTGATTTAAATGGTGCAGCGTGTACAGTGTCACTGGGGCAAAAAGTTCTCAAAACTCCACTAAGCACCAAATTATTGCTATATTTTACTACTAAACAGGAAGTGATGCAGTTATCTAGTAGGCAGGAGGGCCACGATTTCAATAGTGCAGCAGTACATTGGCACTGGGATCAAAAGCTCTAAGCACCCCACTAAACACAGATTATTGCTATTTTTTACAACTAAACAGGCAGTCACAAGTGCAGTTATCTATCAGGCAACAGGGTCATTATTTGAATGGTGCAGCAGCTGCAGTGGCACGGGGCCCATACGTTTTCAGAACTCCTCTACACACCTAATAGTGCTATATTTTAAAACTAAACAGGCAGTCACAATTGCAGTTTCCTTTCAGTTAAAAGGGCATAATTTGAATGGTGCAGCGGGTGTAGTGGCACTAGGACCAAAAGCTCTAGGGACCCCACTAAACAGATTACTGTTAAATTTTACTAGTTAACAAGACAGTTACAAGTGTAGTTATCTAGCAGGCAATAGTATCATGATTTCAATGGCACTGCAGGTGCAGTGACACCAGGACCAAAAGTTCTAGGCACCCCACTAAACACCTAATATTGCTATATTTTACATCTAAACAGTCAGTCACAAGTGCAGTTATCTTCCAGACAACAGGGTCATGATTTGAATGGTTACAGCAGGTGCAGTGGCAACAGGGCCAAAAGTTGTCATAACACCACTAAACACCAAATGTTGCTATATTTTACTACTAATCAGGAAGTGATGTAGTTATCTAGTAGGGAGTAGGGCCATGATTTCAATAGTACAGCGGTGCAGTGGCACTGGGATCAAAAGCTCTGAGCACCCCACTAAACACAGATTATTGCTATATTTTACAGGCAGCCAAAAGTCCAATTATCTATCAGGCAACATGGTCTCATTAATTGAATGGTGCAGCAGGAGCAGTGGCACTGTGCCCAAACATTGTCAGAACTCCTCTAAACACCTAATTTTGCTATATTTTCAACTAAACAGACAGTCATAATTGCAGTTATCAAACTACTCAGCAAGCTACAACTTACAACAAAAAACAGCTTATTATTAATCATATAAGCGAAACCTAATGCATTTACCAATACTTCTTTCTATTTGCCTCTCCTAGTTTTTAATAATAATCTGCCTTCCCATCTAGCAAGGTGTCATCATTGATCAATAATGAACTATCAATAGAATGAATGGGACCTGATGATTCAAACGTGGTCCTAGTGCAATGTGCCTTCACTGGGGCCTCTCTTAATTGAACCTGGACATCCCCAGCAATATAATGTACTGATTCTGTAAACTCATACAACAGTCTGGATGAAGAATTTGCTCTTCTGCACTTATTATAACATTCTGATGGTCCTAGCTCAAATTATAGGATTCCACAACCTGAGGTATTTTTCTCCCAAAAGGGACTACCTCACTTTATCTGATTAGACACCCACAGGCATTGTCCCAGGGGACAATGAGTCATGTGCATTACTTTTTTTTTCAAATAATTTGTTATTGAGGGTATTATAATGTACACAATGAATAAATACAACAAACAATATTTGATATGATTTACAAAGATTCCACTTCGAACTTCATGAGTGGGGCACTTTTCGTTCAGGCATTACTGACTGCGAAGAAAACGTTACTTATCTAATAATGTTTCAGGTGGATAAATAATCTTCTGACAAATTCCTCACCTCACCTTAGGTAAGATGGATGGCCATGTGTAAAGAACAAATCTATGAGGGTAAAATATCACAAACGTTGATCGAATCGAAAGCACCTGAAATCACTGCCATAAGAAGACAGTTTTCAGAGTGAGAATCGAAACCGTGCAAGTGTGCAATGGGCTCGATTGAGGATGCCATGAGGTCAGTCAACCCAAATTTCAAATCCCACAGAGAAACATTGAAAGGAGTGGGAGCGAACAAATAAACATTTCCGTAAACGCGCCACTAATGGCTACTTAAACAGAGAAGGCTAGTCAAGAAAGTGCATGAAGGTGGACAGGGCAGCTAGATAACCTTTAGCAGTAGCTATTGCTAGATCTTGTGGGGCAAGTAACAGAGTCAAATGCATGACCTCAGAAGAGCAAGCCTGGAAGGGGCTGAGGCCCCCTGACTCGCACCAATAAACAAACTTTTTCCAGTGACTCGCAAAAACAGATTTTGCATCTGGTTTCCCAGAAGATAAGATGTCAACAGCAACTTCAGATAGTAAACAATAGGGCTCTAGCTGAAAACACTCAATCACCATGTGTGCAGCTATAGTGGTTTGGGACCTAGGTAGAGGACCTGACCATCCTGATGCAAAAGCAAATAAACCTGTGTGGGAGGTGAATGGTGGATTATCAGCATGCCAAATCTTCTCGGCCCAGTTTGGGGACATCAAAATTGGCTGTGCTTGATCTTCCACAGGACTTTCAACAGAACAGAAATCAGGGGAAAGGTGTATAGCAGGCCCCATACCCACCTGAATCTGATTACATCCATTTGGATATGTACGGAACCCTGAAACCGGTCCTAGGATGCTTGTTTTCAGTCCAGGGAGGACCTGGCCTGGCTGTTTGGGCTGCACTGTTCCCAATGGGCACAGGGTCAAGACTGATTTGCATAAGCCTGGGTCCAAACTGGAAAGGCATGGTGAGCAAAAAAACGATGGATTTAGGTCCAGATCTCTGTACTGGGGTGAATGTATGACATTGTCTGCATTCTGTCCATCAATTGTTCTTTTTGCAGGTAACAAAACTGAGGACATTTCCTGTTCTTGACCGTGACGAAGAGACCCATGCATGGACACCACAAACTTGAGAAGATCATGTCCATCACTTCAGGATGAAGTTTCGCCTGAGAAAATGCCCTACTGCTGAGTCCACTGTCATAGACTGTGCCGGGAGGCTTCCTGCACAGGGTTCATGACCCAACAACATCCTGTCCGTTGATATAATGGATGGTGGGGAGACTATAAAAGGTACACTTTCAGGTGGAAATGAGGAGGTCTTTGTGGCAAGTTAGAGTACCTGCAGCTCCAGTACGTTTATGTGCAAGTGCTGTTCTGATGCTGACCAAAGGCATCTCACATTATGTCGAGCTGGGTGCCCTAGCCCTAGTGGGGAGGCATCTCTGAGTGTGATAGCCTGGCCCAGCAGAGGACTCGAGGGACGATCCACTTGCAGGTTGGAGGAACACACCAACAGTTCAGATCTAGATGGACCAACTCAAAGATCTGCACCCAAGCCGAGAGGCTCTCTTGGAGCCACTGCTTTCTCAGGCACCACTGGAAGGCTCTCATCCGCCATCTGGCAGGAGATACCAAAAGGATGCGCAAGGCCATCAGACCAAGCAGGGGTGTGACTTGCAGTAATGGAATCCATTGCCAAGTCAGACATATTGGAATCCTCTCCACAATCTTCCGAGGAGGAAAAGCCTAAATGTGGGTCATGTCCAGTACCAACACACATCAGCCTCTGCATTGGTGTAAGATGAGCTTTCTGGGCTTTGATTGTAAAGCACAAGTTTAAGAGTAGGCAGCACAGGAGACATTTCACCAGCCAGTCATTCAAGTACAAAAATGCAAGGAGATTCGCATCCTGGCCAACAGCACACTCGCCGACCAAGCACAAGTGCTTTGTTTAATATGGAGAAGGCTTGTGTGCGGGCTCAAGTTCTCTTTCCTACCCAGGACTCGTGCTCTAGGTTTAGGTTTTAAAGAACTGGAGATCAAGAAGATTGCGCGCCAGATACAATTGTTCTACCTTCCTCCTGTTTCCTCCACTTCTGCGTTCTATGTATTCAAATTAGAGCAATAGTAACACTGTCCTTTATTGTGCTATGAAATGGCAAATGTGGCAAGAGGTGCTCAAAAAAAGAAAGTTCCTGCTGTCATTATTACATTAGTACCTGCAACTCGACCATATATAGCACATGCCAGTGAGCCAGGAAGGTGCGCTCAAATGTATTGTTATTGGCATCTTCTTGATTGTAAATCCCAATGACCTGAAAACTGACAGCACTAATTTTAATACGTGACAAACAGGCCATGGCAGTGATGGAGCAGGGTTTTTTCTTTAAAACCGAATACCTGTTTCATTTTCGCATGTTATAACTAAAAGTACTACTGATTAATTATTAAAAGTTTGTCAAATGTTGTCTAACCAACCTTATTAACAAGAGAATTACACGTGGGAATGCTATTGCATGGCTAAAATAATAAGTGAACTAAGATGGTGAGCAAACTGACAGAAATCGATGTTGCTTATGTAATGTTATTGTGTTTGCGCTTATAATTAAAATGCATTAATGGCTTTTAATGTCGCAAATGGCTAGATAAATACATACACATAAGGGTATTAGCAGGGGAATAACACTGTTTAATCATTTCCGTGCAGTAATTCTGTTTTATGTTTATTTTCACTTAAGTTGACTAATGTGGCCTACCACAAAATGGCCACCACCCGCAGCCTGCATTTGAGTTGATGGAAACTTTTGCAAGAAAGCTTCGCGCTGCCTGTGACCTTGCCGACTCGACAAAACTGAAAAGCCATGATCATGATGACAAGTCCGGGATGGCTGCCAAGAGCCCCTGAACATGAAGATGTTGCAAAAAGTAAAACTGAACTTATGAACTGTTGATCCCACCATTGGGATACAAATTATCTTATAAAACATCCGTGGATGTATCAAATTAGTCATGGACATTCAATTTTCCTATTCATTATTTGGGACAATCTAAGTGTGAGAAAATCTTGCACAGTAGCGTAAATGTACTAAGAAGACATTATTTCCGCCATTCATCCGTTCTGAACATTAAATTGTAACTTTACAGAATGCAAATTTTAGTATAAATATTAGTAGACTAGAAAGGTCTACTGCCACTTCTTCCCGAACTGATGATCCGAGGTCCCTATGCTGACGGACGGTGACTTTACATGACTGCAGAAAACTCTATTTCTCCTACTGAGGACCGGTTCTGACTTAGGATCTGACATTTAGACAGAATAGGTAAATATGAGAGAAATGAATTTGCATTTAATTGGCTTTTCTTACAATTTTAGATAAACAAATCATTCTGTTTGAATCTCTGAGTCGGGTGATTATTTCTGGTCATGTTTATTGAATTATTTACAAATTGTGTACTCTTTGAATATGTTTTCGCTAGATTTATAAGCAACTAGTTGGTCGCATCGACCTCAAGGTATATGCAGATTGGTTAGGTATCAGAAAGTGTTTCCCCTATGCAAGGCATGGACAAGGTGATTTAGGTTTGAATGTTGGTGTAATGGGCCCCACCAGCGTGTGATGTGTGTGTGCATGTGTGACTGTGAGATCACTCAGTCCGTGGAAGTAGAGGGGATTCGGAAGCTCCGATCTGCACCAGTTTTTGGTAGCAGAATGATGGTTAACTATTGTCTTGGTCTGGCGAAATTGCGTGTATATAGGCTTGTTGATTATTGATTGCAATTTGTACTAACACTATATGTTGGAGTTGTGTTGAGTTTTATGTATTGTAAGCGACCTCTGGGATGTAGGGAGTCGGTGACAGTTCCGTAGTAGAGCAGAGGGAGTGTTGCTCTCGGAAAAAGGCGGGATTGTTGGCCCTGTATGCAGACAGGAAAAAAACGTGTGACAATTGAAGTTGCGCGTCGCATTGTCTGGGTTCGATGAGGTAGCATCGCCGTGTGTTGCCATTAGAAACATATTTTCTGTGTGAGAGAAGTATATATGATAGCGAAGGTTGTCTGTGTAATTCTGGTCTTAAGTCCCAGGGATCCGTATGGTATTCCGTTAAAGCTTATCACTAGAAAGGTAATAGGTATTCTCTAAGCTTGTTAGAAGGACGGAGCAGAGGTAAGCGCTGCTTTGTTAACGTATGATATAATTCTGTCGTAGGACAGACTGTTCGCTGTTCTCGGGAAAGACAGAATTCTGTGTGAATGTACTACATTTTCTGGTATGAAAGTGCGTGAATGAGAAGGCATTCTGGTTAATTGTGAAACTCTTAGGAGCATTCCGGAGAAAACAGTTAATTGGTGCTTGTTAGAAGGGTAGAGTAGAGGGATGTGCTACTTTATCAACGGAAGTAACGATTCTGTAGTAAGGCAGAGGTAAGCGCTGCTCTCGGGAAAGACAGAATTCTCGTGGGAAAGGTCTTTTGCTGTTCTGTGGCTAGCAAAGCAGACAATGGAGATGTTTGTATGTTGTAACTAACAGACTCGTAGAAGTTGAAACAAAGTCTACCAGGTGGTCTTGTAAAGGAGGGGTAGACGTGAGAGACAGGAGACAGGAGCAGAAGCTGCTGCAGCGACTGCTGACGTCAGGGAGACCGCGCTGTGATTGGACAGTGGGTTAGAACGGTGGAAGCGCAGAGATTGGTGTGCTAGTGTACGCCGCGCTAGGATTGGGAGACGTACAGGGTGACGTAGATGCTCCAGGATTGGTGCGTTAGTGTGAGTCGCGCTGAGATTCGCGGACTGAGTCAGTGACGTAGACGCTCCAGGATTGGTGCGTTAGTGTGAGTCGCGCTGCAATTGGACAAAAGATCGTACAGTTATAGAAAGAGCAAACAGCTGGTGGAAAATAAGAAAATGTATTACCACGCTGAGGAAAAGAAGAAGAAATCCTTGCTTAGTAAAGTAAAGAACTGGTTTGACAAGGATAAAGATATAGTGACTAGGGAAGGAGAGTTACTTCCTCCGACAAGAACCCCCGCATCCTTTATGGTTGCAAAATATGGGTATCATACCTGTATTTGGTTAGACAACTGGGCGAAGTATACTAGAGAGGATGGGGTTTTGGCTTTCCCGGAACATGGCTCATTTAATCTGGCAGTGTTAAGAAATTTACGGGAGAAAATGATGAATCTAGAGCCTCGGCCTAGGCCGACGCAATTCGAGGCATTGGTGGAATGGGAAGATGAAGTACATGAGCGAGAAAAGCAGAGGAGTGGAGGTAACTACCGATACATGTTCGGTAGAAAGTATGATCGTGAAACTCATCATGATCGGATGAGAAGATGGCGAGATGCCAATATGACTGAGGGATTATATCCTGTAAGAACGACAGAGGAATCAGGAGGGAGAAAGTGTACAGAGAAAGAACATAATGTAGAACGCAGGAGATATGGGGCAAATGAGTCTGATGATGATGTTTTGGAGGAAATACTCTATAAAAGACCACCTCCATATAGACGAGAACCAGAGGTAGGAACAGCAGTGACCCCGATGAGAGACACCCTGCGGATTATTAAGACAGAGGGTACCACCCCTGGGTTGAAAAGCAGTTGTTCTCTGGCGGAAAGAGAAAGAGAGAGAGAGAGAGATAGAGAGAAAGATAGAGAGAGAGAGAGAGAGAGAGAGAAAGATAGATAGATAGAGAGAGAGAGAGAGAGAGAGAAAGATAGAGAGAGAGAAAGAGAGAGAGAGAGAGAAGAGAGAGAGAGAGAGAGAGAGAGAGAGAGAGAGAGAGAGAGAGAGAGAGAGAGAGAGAGAGAGAGAGAGAGAGAGAGAGAGAGAGAGAGAGAGATAGAAAGGGAAAATGAACTTGAGGATGAAAAGACCAGAGAACTAGCAAGAACTACCTTTGAACTGACAGAGAAAATCAGAGAGCTGACTAAAAATCTTGAGGCAGTTACAGTGCCTGTGACAATAGGCCCGGTTATGCCGATTTTTGACAAGCAGAGGACGGGCGAAAGTGGTTTGACGGTACCATATGTGGGCAATAGATTGATTGTTCCTCCGGAGCAGGCAGAACTGAAAGCAGGAGAAACACAGGGGAGAACAGGAGAAAATCAGTGGAGACATACCATATGTGGAGGAGAATTGAGTGTGCAGACTAACTCAAGTTTGAATTATGGATGTGTGGAAAGGAACAGAGGATCAATTCTAGAACCGCAAAGAGTGACAGAACCAGGGGGTGCAGAAAAATCTGTGATAACTGCTGAAGATTTGAATGATTGGCTGAAAACTTTACAAAGAAAAGAAAAGGAATCTCAGGGAATTGATGTGGCTAGGCTACGTATGGAAATGGAAGAGATGATAGTAGGAACAATTCCTACAAAAACACTGAAGAATTATCAGGAAGGGGAGATCCTCTTCCTGTGCAAGAGTGTCACATGGAGAGCAAAGAACATACATGACAGGTTGAAAGGAATAGCCAGTGAATTGGGAGTTGACATGGACAAGGTAAAAGCTTTACAAAAGCCTTACCGAGTGGATTTTACAGATAAAGATATTGAGAATCTAAACAATGCAGGCCGACCAGGACAGATTAAGGAAATGATTGCTTTGCTGAAGAAATGGGGAGAAGTAGAGAAATGGAAAGACAGATGGTACCGAAAGCGAGAGGATGGGGCAGATAGAACATACTCAGCATTCCCCCTGAAAGAAAAAGAGAAAGCAGTGACAGCTTACCCCATGAGAGAGATTCCAGGAGGAGGTTATGTACATGTCCCATGGACCAGACAGGATATTTTATCATTTACAAATGATTTCCCTCGACTAAGGGAAAAGCCCGTTGAGTGGTACAGACAGGTCGACAGATTTGTAAAGCTGTCAAAAGTGCTGTGGATCGACCTGAATAGTCTGTTTGATATAATTGTACCAGCAGACCTGTGGGCAGAATGTAAAATAGTCATAGACTGGCCCACTAAGGAATACCCAAGAGATCCAAAAACAGGAGCTCCAGACCCGAAGGTAATGAAGAAATATGAGCAGGTTATGGCCGTCTTGAAAAATAAAGTACCCCCCAAAGAAACAGACTGGGTTAAAATAGATCGAACACACCAAGAATTGAAGGAATCAGTCTATGCTTACTATAAAAGACTGATACTAGCTTTTAAGCAGTTCAGTGGAGATGAACATCTGGGTGACAAGGAGCTGAGCCATTTTGTATATAGATTTGTGTACGGTTTGCGGCCGGAAATCAGTGACATGATAAGGCAGCACACCGTAGACTGGCAGAGTAAGAAGATTGATGAGATTCTGAGACATGTAAAATACTTCAGCGATGAGATTGAGGCAAAGCAGAGGAAGCTAAAAGAAAAGGCAATGTGGGCACAGGTGAAAGTTGCAGAAAGACAGGAAGTTCAGTTGGTTGAACAGGCAAATAACCCAGGAAATAAACCCAGGTTTGGTCCAGGAAAAGGAAAGGGAAACATCGAGGAAGCCAAGAAAAAGTTCCCATACCACAACTGTGGAAAATTGGGGCACTGGAAATCCGAGTGTAAGAATCCACCGTCTACTAATGATGATAATCCATCATTGAATTCACAGGTGCAGAGTGAGGGGTGTGGTCAGCATCAGCAACAGCAGAAGGCTGATAAGCAGCAGAATCAGGTGCCAAAACCACCCTTGCCACAGAGAAAAGGATCTCAGAAGTACAGCCAAGAGTCGGGTTTCTACGATGAAGAGCAGGTAATCAAACCAAAACGCGCAAGCGCAGTTTCTCAGTACTGGCTGAAAAATGAAGGAAGCGACTCTGAGGGAGACTTCTGACGGTGCCGAAGAGAGGAGGAAGAGTGCGTACTTGGTGCAACTCTAGAAATAGACCAGGCAGGGCCTTTTGTAGATGGGAAAATAAATGGTGAAAGTGTTACTTTTCTAGTTGACACAGGAGCCACAAGATCGACTGTCAGGTCAGCTGATATAAAGAATCTTCCTCTCTCGGACGAAGCAATCCAAGTAGTTGGTGTGTCCAATACACAGATTAAAACTCTACTTACTGAACCAGTAAGAGTTAGAATAGGGAAATTTTCAGACATGCACCGATTTGTGGTGTGTGACACTAGTCCCGTGAACTTGCTAGGCAGGGACCTGCTATGCAAGATGAATTGCACTATTTTCTGTACTCCAGACGGAATAACCTTTGAAACACCAGATGAGGATGTCCTATACAAAATGACGATGGATAACAGGGAATGTGAGGCTTTGGGAACATATGCTTTGTTTAATCCAGATGCATTACCCCCAGAATTGAAACAGACAGTGAAAGCAGCAGTTTGGGATTTTACTGGAGAAGATGTAGGCCTGATGAGAAATGTAGATCCAGTGAAAATTACTGTAAAAGATGGAATAGCTTACCCAAACATTCCGCAATACAGACTGACACCTGAAATAATTGAAGGAATAACCCCTATAATTGAGAAAATGATCCAGCAGGGGGTGTTAAGAGAAATATTGAGCAGCCCATGTAATTCACCAATAATGGGACTAAAGAAACCAAATGGGAAGTTCAGAATAGTACAGGATTTGAGAAAAATTAACAAGATTGTTGTGTCATGTTGTCCCATTGTGCCAAATCCATCAGTGATATTGTATCAGATTCCCCATGATGCAGAATGGTATACTGTCATTGATTTGTGTCATGCTTTCTTTTCAATTCCTTTGCATCATGACAGCCAGCCAATATTTTCTTTTAGATTTGGATAACGGATTTTGGCATGGTGCTGAATTCCACAGGGGTATACAGAGAGCCCTTCAATATTTAATCAATTGTTAAAGAAATCTCTGGAAAGTCTGACAATGCCTGAAAATTCAGTCCTGCTCCAGTATATTGATGACCTACTGGTGGCATCAAAAACACGTGAAGCCTGTGAAGTAGACACCATTGCTTTACTGAATCACTTGGCAGATGGAGGATTAAAAGTATCTCCAGCCAAATTGCAATTCTGCAAGAAAGAAGTCCAATATTTGGGACATAACATTGAGAAAGGCCTGAGAAAAGTGACTATTGACAGGATTAAAATCATTAGAGGAATGAGAGCCCCAATGACACAAAGAGAAGTAAGAATGTTCCTAGGAATGGTGGGTTACTGTCGTCAGTGGATAAGTAACTTTTCCCTGATTGCCAAACCATTGATTAAATTGACCAAAAGTGAGGTGAAAGACCCATTAGAACTAAACCCAGAAGAAATGGCCGCATTCAGAGAGTTAAAAGACAGACTATGTGAAGCTCCTGCCCTGGGAATGCCTGATTATGAATGAATGAATGAATGAATGAATGTGAACTTTATTCGGATATGCATTATATCCATAAAAGTGCAGTTAAAATAGGACACAATATAAAAACACAGTTAATATAAGCATATCAAATAGCGGAATTATATCGAGTACATAGTATTACGAGTGCGTACCGCCAATTTTAAAAAGGATCCAACTCTAAAACACAATTCATCATTATTGATAGCAAGCACCATATCATAAGCAGTCTTATAGTCCGAAACACATTGTTACTTAAAGTATGGGATCAAAAAATGTTTTGTGGGGAAGGAATAGAAAGAACAGAAAAATAAAAAATGTAACATTGATTGTTTCGAGCTATTATTACATGGGCAGAGGGAGGATTCAAGGTTAGCAGTATAGCCAGTAGGAAAAGACAACAAGTATTTCATTGTATCTGTTCTCAGCCTGAAGAATAAGCCCCTTTCCCATCGACCAACAGGATTTAATAGATATTTAGGCAAGTCTGGGGTTACGAACTCAGCTTGCATATATCTAGCAACTGAGGTCTTATTATATTCAGTTGCTAGTCTAGTTTTTTTAAAAGATGCATAGAGTGAGCTTTCTATAGTTTTAATATTAGCAGGGCTATAATCTAAAGGATTTAGGAACAGATGTTCCATATTCAAATTAATCAAGCTTTTATGGACTCCTGCCAGCGACGGTATATCCATCCCTCTGTCACAATTCAAACAATCCGTAATTATCTCTCTGGTCAATTGTGCAGCCTTATTCTTCCAAATTCTTAACCAGAACAATGTCGGGCGAGCCTTTATAAAATCTTCTATATACGGCAGATGTAATTCGCTATGGCTAGCATATGTGGAAGAAAAGAAAGGGGCTCCCAGAGTTTTACGACAAAATCTATTCTCTTCGCACTGAATAGATGTGCAGGTGGAATACCCCCATACCTCCGCACCATATGTGGCAGTTGGCACACATTGTAATCTGTAAATTTTAATGATAGAAGGAACTACCCCTATGTTTTTTGGCTTTGGTAGCCTCAAGATTGTGTTAATAGAATTGGTAAATTTCCTTCTGCAGTGTCAAATGTGATCATTCCATAAACCATTTGATGCGAATACCAGGCCTAAATAAGGGAAAGTGCACGTGCTTATCAATTGGTTAGAGTTTAAAATAATAGAAAAATTGGAGTATTTCTTGGACCCACATGACATTAAAAATGATTTTTTACAATTAGTACATAGGCCCAAAGTTGCCATGAAATTCACAAAACCGTGTACCAAGGCGCGCAAAGCTTTAGGGGTGCGCCCCATTAACACGGCGTCATCGGCATAAAGCAGTGCGGGGATCTTATTTCCCTTGATAATTGGGACGTCTTCAGTTGTAGACAAAAGTGATTTAGTTAGATCATTAATATACAGTATAAAAAGAAGCGGGGCCAGGACACAGCCCTGTCTGACCCCCCTGCCAATTTTAATAGCCTTCGAAATCTCGCCATTCTTTCCTATACGCACCCTAGCTTTCAGGTCTCTATGTAAATATGCCAAAAAGGAAACCAGTTGGTCGTCTAGCCCAAAATTCAGAAGAATTTGCCACAGCCGTGATCTGTTGACAAAGTCAAAGGCTGACGTGAGATCCATGAATGCTAGGTACATTGGTGTTTTTTTAGCTATTGTATATTTGCTAATGATCAGGTGAAGGTTGAGGCATTTTTCAACCGTTCCGACATTACTCCTAAACCCCAGCTGGGACGAGTGCAAGACCTTATTTTCCTCTGCCCATAAGTTGATCCTATTAAATAATACCCTACCCAAAATTTTTAGGGTATTATCGATCAATGAAATTGGCCTATAACAACTGGGATCCGTCCGGTCCCCCTTCTTAAAAATTGGGACTATAGTACTATATGACCAAGAGTCAGGAATAAATGAATCAGTGAGATTATTAAAAATGTTGGTAAGAAGTGGTGCCCAGAAGTCGGGTTTATTCTTAATTAAATCAATCGGGAGCCCGTCTGGACCCGGTGCTTTGCCTCCTAAACTTTGGCTTATAGCATCTTCAACCTCAGTTAATTCAATCTGTATTCCAGAGGTAAAAGTATAAACTTTTTCAGGTTCATTAGGGATTGGGGAGGCATAGATCTTAGTAAAATGAGCCTCCCAAGATTCGCTGGATATATTGCATCCAAGCGGTGAGGAAATAGTACCCACATTTTTCATATCTTTAACTGCCTTCCAAAAGTTCTTTCCGTTTTTTAGAGCATTTGCCCGCAGAAGGTTTGCCCAATGGTCATTAATAAGCTCCTCCTTTCTACGTGTAATAGCTTTCTTGTAACTACTCCTACATGAGGTCACGAGGGAGCTTACTCTTGGTTTACTTAAGAGGGCCTTTCTTAATTCTCTATTGGCCACTGAGCATTCTGTGTTAAACCAACCGGGTTCGGAATTAAATATTCTGAATGGTTTGGACAGTATTTGTTTAATCCCATTACATAACTTTGAAAAAGCGGCAACTACCTCTATATTTCCAGTACTAAACATCAGACATGTTTTAACTAAGTTAGGATAAGATTTTATCATTGTTTCAAAAAGGGCGTTGTTGTCGATGTTACGCCAGACAATTCTAAGATTATCTGTAGTTATCGTTAAATCACAGGCCCCAGGTGTACGATCGTACACTGGACGACGCGAAAAGCTCAGAATAGTGTTGATGGGGTTATGATCCCCTTGTATAGTGGGGATAACTTCAGCCCTTAAAACATGGCCTTCTAGAGGGGTGTTAACAAATATATAATCAATAATAGAAGTAGAGCCTCGACTTCTATAAGTTGGAATCACGCATTCGTCTGGTGACGGGATAGCAGCGATTTGCATAACATTCACAAAGTTATGAGTTCTTAAAAGATTCATTAACTGTTCCCCTCTTTTACTTAATGATACATCAGTGGCAAGCCGTATGGCGGAATGAATGTCCTTTGGGATTTTAACATTAAAATCTCCGCCTAAGCATATACCCTTGGTTTGGGTACCACAATTAACTAATTGTAATTTTAAAATAAAATTAAACAACAAAGAAAAGTTCACATTAGGGACAGAATTAAAATCGTCGTTATAAAAATTAATCAAGTAAATGGAATCCCCCCGAGTGTAGAGGGTTACTTGAAATTTATCACTATTAGTGGGTAAAATTTTGGAACGTCCACCTGACTTAATGTTTATCCAGGTTGAAAGGCCGCCAACAGGTCTGCCGGATGTGGGAATGGGGGACAAGATGTTAATACATTCAAAGCCCTCCATGTACAAATCTTGAGTGGCCCAGGTCTCCTGAAACATGACAATGTCCTGAGAATTAATTAATGCTTTCCAATCTGGTAAATGTAACTTAGATTTCAAACCGGCTATATTCCAACTCAATATTTTTAATAGGTGATCCTCTTTTGTTTTAATTAAAGGGTCAGATTTAAGAGGTTGGGAACTGCACGTAATTGGTGCTAAAGTAGATACGTCCATGCTTTCTACGTTGGTTACCTGTGTGGGCAGTCAATCTTGGCAGTCCAAGCCAGATAATAATGAGAATTTGTTCGAAGTCGGGATAGGACTATACAAATTACAGGGCATTGGCTCAAATACAGGTTTATAAAAATAACCCAGGGGTAAAGTGCATATGCTGGTACTATGACTAGTCTGATCCCTCTGTAGTGTCAAGATATTTTTGGCTACCGATTGCCTCCGAAAATTAATAACGATGCAATCACCCTTAATGTTTTTATGAGATTTTCCTAACCAACCCACTCGTCTTACCATGATGATTTCTCCTATTAATGAGGGTCTAAATCTCCTGTGTTTAGTGAGCCAATCAACGCATTTACAGCGTAGTTGCTCCCAGGACTCTGTTTGATCTTTTCTCAAAGGGGGAACCCCTGCTAAAGTCACAACATATGGGCATGCCTCAGGGGGCAAATTTAATACCACATTGTTACCCTCAGTGTTATTTAAAAGGTCAGGGTCAATTTCGACTGCTTGCTCTGTCCTAACCAGATTGTCGCTAGAGGGTCTAATTGAGGGGACATTAATGGCAGAGTTACTTATTAGTTTGCCATTAATATAGTTGGATGTATGATCCGATGGCCCCTTAGCGTCCCTGGTTTCCCTTAATTCAAAGCAAGTACGAATCCTATTACAGGTTACACAATCATTGACTCCCTGAATTGGAGGTTGTGGTACGTTGATGTTTTGGGGTGGGATGGGCACAGTTGACCTACTGCTAAGATTGGGGTCAGGTATAATATCAATAACCTGGGACACTTCATTCAAATGCTGCGGTGTAGGATGTACTTGCTGGACAGGGAAAGAGTTAACAAAGCGCTCATATAAGGAAGGAAATAAATTATCTAGAGCCGTCTTAACACAGTCAGTGATAACAGTTGATAAATAACTGATATCGATAGCACCATTTAAGTTAGCATTATGAAAAGGAATTTGAGCTGTATTGTAGTGAAAGAAATGAATGTGCACTTTCAGTGTTGATCCAGAAACATGGACGTCTGAGGAGGCCGATTGCCTATTTCTCAGCAACTCTTGACCCAGTAGCTGTGGGTTTACCAGGTTGCCTGAAAGCAGTAGCTGCTACCTGCAAAAGTCTGGAACAGAGTGAGGGAATCATAATGGGATACCCTGTACGGGTATTTGTACCTCATGATGTAGCAATCCTTTTGACAAGGAGCCGGACACAGTTCATGTCTCATAGTCGGTTGACTAAATATGAGAAAGTCATTCTTGGTGCAACCAATGTAAGCCTGGAGAGATGCGTGAATGTGAATCCAGCGACACTGTTGCCTGATGCTGAATATGTGGGAGTGAGAAATGACGTTGATCATGACTGCCTGGATGTACTTGATTACTGTACAAAGCCAAGGCCAGACATAAGAGATTTGCCACTGCCTGAAAGTGATCATGTGTTGTTTGTGGATGGATCTTGTCTGAGAACAGATGAAGGAGTGTTGAGTGCTGCATATGATGTGTGTAAAGTCTCGGGAGTTGTGGAAGCATCACCCTTGAAAGGAGTTAAATCCGCTCAGGTGGCAGAATTGGTGGCACTGACAAAAGCATGCAAGATTGGGAGGAGTGTGAGAGTGACTGTGATGACTGACAGCCAGTATGGCTTCGGAGTTGTCCATGATTTTGGCCAGCTATGGCTACAAAGAGGTTTCCTGGCCTCAAGTGGAACTCCCATAAAGAATGCTGAAGTGGTTGGAAAACTGCTAGAGACGATACAGCTGCCTAAAGAACTAGCAGCTGTAAAATGTGCTGCTCATGGTCATGGTGATGATTTTGTAACTGTGGGAAACAAGTTCGCCAATGACATAGCACAATACTGTGCAAGAAACAATCATTCGATTAACAGGAGTAAAGAGCGAGAAATGTCTTCTTGTTCCTTAATGTTTACTAATGAGGTGGGAACATGGGAGGAAGTAAAACAGCTGCAGGATGAGGCAGGAGATGAGGAAATGAGAGACTGGGTGAAAGCAGGTTGTGCACCTAGGGAAAAAGATCATGTGTGGGTCTATAGGGATGGAAGACCAGTCATGCCAAATAGTATGCTATCAACAATGGCAAGGATGTATCATGGCCAAGAACACCTGGGGAGGGAGGCTATGAAAAGAGCCTTTAAGCAAACATGGTACAGTCCAAAGTTCAGACTGATAGCAGAAAGTCTCTGCCAGAGATGTCTGATATGTCAGCAATTCAATCCTGGAAAGAAAACAGTGGTGAGCCTAGGAACAATAGGCAGGGAGGGAGGACCCTTCAGAAGAATGCAGATAGACTTCATTGAAATGCCCCCAGTCAACAGATTGAGGTATGTCCTGGTGGTGGTCTGTTTGTTCTCTAGGTGGGTGGAGGCTTATCCAACCAGAAGAAATGATGGGATAACAGTGGCCAAATTACTGTTAAGAAAGTTCATCCCAAGGTACGGGTTCCCAGTAACCATTGAATCAGACAGAGGAGGACATTTTTATAATGAAATCATGGGTCTAATTTGTGAAGCATTGAGTGTACAGCAGAAGCTACATTGTGCTTACCGACCAGAGGCTTCTGGTGTGGTTGAACAAATGAATGGTACCATCAAAAATAGAATTGGAAAAATTTGCTTAGCCACAGGAATGAAATGGCCCGATGTCTTGCCTCTAGTCCTGATGACCATTAGGTCTACTCCAGACAGAACGACAGGTTTAAGTCCACATGAAATTATCATGGGACGGGCAATGAGACATGCATATGTACCAGTCAACAAGTTGATGACAATAACTGATGACATGATTTTGGATTACTGTAAGGGCCTGGCTGACGCAGTTCATTCTGTGTTTCACCAGGTTGGAGAAGACGCCACCACACTTGAAAAGAAACCAGCCCATGATCTGAGCCCAGGGGATTGGGTAAGAATAAAAGTCCACAGAAGAAGGAATTGCCTGGTTCCAAGGTGGGGAAGGCCAAGACAAGTCATCTTGACCACAACGACTGCTGTGAAGTGTGCTGGTGTGAAAAATTGGATACATGCAAGTCACACACTGAGAGTTCCAAATCCAAGGGATGGTACTGGAAAAGAATACTTTGAAGAATCGGATTCCAGTGATGATGCAGACAGTGAGTAAGTAAGAAGGAAAAAGAATCCTGAAAGTGGGGAAAGTGAGTCAAGGGAAATTTTCATCCCACCAGAAGAGGGTCTGAAGAGAACAGTGCAAACTGCAGAAGCAAGTTCAGACTCAGAAGAATTACCCGAGGTTCCAATTGACAGTGACCAACACAAAAAGAAAGAAAGAAAAGAAAAGAACATTCCAACAGAAGTGACACCTGAATCAAATGAGGAAATTGAACAAGTTCCACCTGAGATAAATATTGAAGAAGAAGGGACAGACAAAGACAGAGAGGGACAGATTGCGGAAAAACCCGAGGAGGTGTAGGGAACATCAACAACAAGCTAGGTGAAGGGACAAGTAGACAGCAAGAAGATTGCGTGTCGGAGACCCGAGGAGGGACAGAAGTAGGGAAATCTCAATTGGTGGAAAAAGAGACTGTTGAAGAAAAGGAAGTTGTTGGAGAAAAGAAAGCTGTTGATGTACAAGAGGTAATTGAAACAGAGTCTGATGAGAGTGACAAAGAGATACATGGAGGACGAGTTCTGAGAAAGAGAACTTGGCTTGGAGAAAGAAACAATAAAGAAGGAAAACAAAAGAGAAATGCTAAAGGAGATCTTTGGCCAAATAAGATAAAGAGACTGAGGTATAGACTGACACGAGTTAACTCTTCGAAAGCTGAACAAGTGAACGAAGTGTCAAGTCAAAATCCTACTAAAGAAGAAGAAACAAAGATACCTGAGAGAACTAAAAGAATAAGAAAACCAAACCAGAGGTATAGTCACCGGAATGGACATATGTGGCACTGCCTGAACAAGGAGAAGAATGCAAAAACAACAATTGATGGACAGAATGCAGAACAATGTCATACATTCACCCCAGTACAGGGATCTGGGCCTAAATCCATCGTTTTTTTGCTCACCATGCCATTCCAGTTTGAACCCAGCCATATGCAAATCAGTCTTGACCCTGTGCCCCATGGGAACAGTCCAGCCCGAACTGCCAAGCCAGGTCCTCCGTGGACTGGAAACAAGCATCCTAGGACCGGTTTCGGGCTTTCAGCCCTCGTCAGCCAGGATAGCTTGATTCCAGTGGCATGGAGAGCAAGGGACTCACGTCTGAGCATACCCTTCCCACTCGGGGTGACAAATGCAAAAACAACAATTGATGGACAGAATGCAGAACAATGTCATACATTCACCCCAGTACAGGGATCTGGGCCTAAATCCATCGTTTTTTTGCTCACCATGCCATTCCAGTTTGAACCCAGCCATATGCAAATCAGTCTTGACCCTGTGCCCCATGGGAACAGTCCAGCCCGAACTGCCAAGCCAGGGACCCCTGAACTGGAAAGAAGCATCCTAGGACCGGTTTCGTGCTTTCAGCCTCGTCAGCATTCCGTCCATCATTTGTTTGTTGTAATGCTTTTCGCCCTAAGTGGGATGGGTATTCCCAGACGTGGGACCCGTGCTCACTACGCCACTGGAGTCAAGCTATCCTGGCTGATGACGGCTGATAGCCAGAAACCGGTCCTAGGATGCTTGATTCCGGTCCAGGGAAGACATGGCTTGGCAGTTCGGGCTGGACTGTTCCCATGAGGCACAGGGTCAAGACTGATTTGCATATGGCCATGTCTAAACTGGGGTGGTGTAGTGGGCAAAAGAACGATGGATTCAACCCAGATCTCTTGACTGGGGGAGAATGTCTGCATTGTCAGCATTCCGTCCATCATTTGTTTGTTGTAATGCTTTTCGCCCTAAGTGGGATGGGTATTCCCAGACGTGGGACCCGTGCTCACTACGCCACTGGAGTCAAGCTATCCTGGCTGATGACGGCTGATAGCCAGAAACCGGTCCTAGGATGCTTGATTCCGGTCCAGGGAAGACATGGCTTGGCAGTTCGGGCTGGACTGTTCCCATGAGGCACAGGGTCAAGACTGATTTGCATATGGCCATGTCTAAACTGGGGTGGTGTAGTGGGCAAAAGAACGATGGATTCAACCCAGATCTCTTGACTGGGGGAGAATGTCTGCATTGTCAGCATTCCGTCCATCATTTGTTTGTTGTAATGCTTTTCGCCCTAAGTGGGATGGGTATTCCCAGACGTGGGACCCGTGCTCACTACGCCACTGGAGTCAAGCTATCCTGGCTGATGACGGCTGATAGCCAGAAACCGGTCCTAGGATGCTTGATTCCGGTCCAGGGAAGACATGGCTTGGCAGTTCGGGCTGGACTGTTCCCATGAGGCACAGGGTCAAGACTGATTTGCATATGGCCATGTCTAAACTGGGGTGGTGTAGTGGGCAAAAGAACGATGGATTCAACCCAGATCTCTTGACTGGGGGAGAATGTCTGCATTGTCAGCATTCCGTCCATCATTTGTTTGTTGTAATGCTTTTCGCCCTAAGTGGGATGGGTATTCCCAGACGTGGGACCCGTGCTCACTACGCCACTGGAGTCAAGCTATCCTGGCTGATGACGGCTGATAGCCAGAAACCGGTCCTAGGATGCTTGATTCCGGTCCAGGGAAGACATGGCTTGGCAGTTCGGGCTGGACTGTTCCCATGAGGCACAGGGTCAAGACTGATTTGCATATGGCCATGTCTAAACTGGGGTGGTGTAGTGGGCAAAAGAACGATGGATTCAACCCAGATCTCTTGACTGGGGGAGAATGTCTGCATTGTCAGCATTCCGTCCATCATTTGTTTGTTGTAATGCTTTTCGCCCTAAGTGGGATGGGTATTCCCAGACGTGGGACCCGTGCTCACTACGCCACTGGAGTCAAGCTATCCTGGCTGATGACAGCTGATAGCCAGAAACCGGTCCTAGGATGCTTGATTCCGGTCCAGGGAAGACATGGCTTGGCAGTTCGGGCTGGACTGTTCCCATGAGGCACAGGGTCAAGACTGATTTGCATATGGCCATGTCTAAACTGGGGTGGTGTAGTGGGCAAAAGAACGATGGATTCAACCCAGATCTCTTGACTGGGGGAGAATGTCTGCATTGTCAGCATTCCGTCCATCATTTGTTTGTTGTAATGCTTTTCGCCCTAAGTGGGATGGGTATTCCCAGACGTGGGACCCGTGCTCACTACGCCACTGGAGTCAAGCTATCCTGGCTGATGACGGCTGATAGCCAGAAACCGGTCCTAGGATGCTTGATTCCGGTCCAGGGAAGACATGGCTTGGCAGTTCGGGCTGGACTGTTCCCATGAGGCACAGGGTCAAGACTGATTTGCATATGGCCATGTCTAAACTGGGGTGGTGTAGTGGGCAAAAGAACGATGGATTCAACCCAGATCTCTTGACTGGGGGAGAATGTCTGCATTGTCAGCATTCCGTCCATCATTTGTTTGTTGTAATGCTTTTCGCCCTAAGTGGGATGGGTATTCCCAGACGTGGGACCCGTGCTCACTACGCCACTGGAGTCAAGCTATCCTGGCTGATGACGGCTGATAGCCAGAAACCGGTCCTAGGATGCTTGATTCCGGTCCAGGGAAGACATGGCTTGGCAGTTCGGGCTGGACTGTTCCCATGAGGCACAGGGTCAAGACTGATTTGCATATGGCCATGTCTAAACTGGGGTGGTGTAGTGGGCAAAAGAACGATGGATTCAACCCAGATCTCTTGACTGGGGGAGAATGTCTGCATTGTCAGCATTCCGTCCATCATTTGTTTGTTGTAATGCTTTTCGCCCTAAGTGGGATGGGTATTCCCAGACGTGGGACCCGTGCTCACTACGCCACTGGAGTCAAGCTATCCTGGCTGATGACGGCTGATAGCCAGAAACCGGTCCTAGGATGCTTGATTCCGGTCCAGGGAAGACATGGCTTGGCAGTTCGGGCTGGACTGTTCCCATGAGGCACAGGGTCAAGACTGATTTGCATATGGCCATGTCTAAACTGGGGTGGTGTAGTGGGCAAAAGAACGATGGATTCAACCCAGATCTCTTGACTGGGGGAGAATGTCTGCATTGTCAGCATTCCGTCCATCATTTGTTTGTTGTAATGCTTTTCGCCCTAAGTGGGATGGGTATTCCCAGACGTGGGACCCGTGCTCACTACGCCACTGGAGTCAAGCTATCCTGGCTGATGACGGCTGATAGCCAGAAACCGGTCCTAGGATGCTTGATTCCGGTCCAGGGAAGACATGGCTTGGCAGTTCGGGCTGGACTGTTCCCATGAGGCACAGGGTCAAGACTGATTTGCATATGGCCATGTCTAAACTGGGGTGGTGTAGTGGGCAAAAGAACGATGGATTCAACCCAGATCTCTTGACTGGGGGAGAATGTCTGCATTGTCAGCATTCCGTCCATCATTTGTTTGTTGTAATGCTTTTCGCCCTAAGTGGGATGGGTATTCCCAGACGTGGGACCCGTGCTCACTACGCCACTGGAGTCAAGCTATCCTGGCTGATGACGGCTGATAGCCAGAAACCGGTCCTAGGATGCTTGATTCCGGTCCAGGGAAGACATGGCTTGGCAGTTCGGGCTGGACTGTTCCCATGAGGCACAGGGTCAAGACTGATTTGCATATGGCCATGTCTAAACTGGGGTGGTGTAGTGGGCAAAAGAACGATGGATTCAACCCAGATCTCTTGACTGGGGGAGAATGTCTGCATTGTCAGCATTCCGTCCATCATTTGTTTGTTGTAATGCTTTTCGCCCTAAGTGGGATGGGTATTCCCAGACGTGGGACCCGTGCTCACTACGCCACTGGAGTCAAGCTATCCTGGCTGATGACGGCTGATAGCCAGAAACCGGTCCTAGGATGCTTGATTCCGGTCCAGGGAAGACATGGCTTGGCAGTTCGGGCTGGACTGTTCCCATGAGGCACAGGGTCAAGACTGATTTGCATATGGCCATGTCTAAACTGGGGTGGTGTAGTGGGCAAAAGAACGATGGATTCAACCCAGATCTCTTGACTGGGGGAGAATGTCTGCATTGTCAGCATTCCGTCCATCATTTGTTTGTTGTAATGCTTTTCGCCCTAAGTGGGATGGGTATTCCCAGACGTGGGACCCGTGCTCACTACGCCACTGGAGTTAAGCTATCCTGGCTGATGACGGCTGATAGCCAGAAACCGGTCCTAGGATGCTTGATTCCGGTCCAGGGAAGACATGGCTTGGCAGTTCGGGCTGGACTGTTCCCATGAGGCACAGGGTCAAGACTGATTTGCATATGGCCATGTCTAAACTGGGGTGGTGTAGTGGGCAAAAGAACGATGGATTCAACCCAGATCTCTTGACTGGGGGAGAATGTCTGCATTGTCAGCATTCCGTCCATCATTTGTTTGTTGTAATGCTTTTCGCCCTAAGTGGGATGGGTATTCCCAGACGTGGGACCCGTGCTCACTACGCCACTGGAGTCAAGCTATCCTGGCTGATGACGGCTGATAGCCAGAAACCGGTCCTAGGATGCTTGATTCCGGTCCAGGGAAGACATGGCTTGGCAGTTCGGGCTGGACTGTTCCCATGAGGCACAGGGTCAAGACTGATTTGCATATGGCCATGTCTAAACTGGGGTGGTGTAGTGGGCAAAAGAACGATGGATTCAACCCAGATCTCTTGACTGGGGGAGAATGTCTGCATTGTCAGCATTCCGTCCATCATTTGTTTGTTGTAATGCTTTTCGCCCTAAGTGGGATGGGTATTCCCAGACGTGGGACCCGTGCTCACTACGCCACTGGAGTCAAGCTATCCTGGCTGATGACGGCTGATAGCCAGAAACCGGTCCTAGGATGCTTGATTCCGGTCCAGGGAAGACATGGCTTGGCAGTTCGGGCTGGACTGTTCCCATGAGGCACAGGGTCAAGACTGATTTGCATATGGCCATGTCTAAACTGGGGTGGTGTAGTGGGCAAAAGAACGATGGATTCAACCCAGATCTCTTGACTGGGGGAGAATGTCTGCATTGTCAGCATTCCGTCCATCATTTGTTTGTTGTAATGCTTTTCGCCCTAAGTGGGATGGGTATTCCCAGACGTGGGGCCCGTGCTCACTACGCCACTGGAGTCAAGCTATCCTGGCTGATGACGGCTGATAGCCAGAAACCGGTCCTAGGATGCTTGATTCCGGTCCAGGGAAGACATGGCTTGGCAGTTCGGGCTGGACTGTTCCCATGAGGCACAGGGTCAAGACTGATTTGCATATGGCCATGTCTAAACTGGGGTGGTGTAGTGGGCAAAAGAACGATGGATTCAACCCAGATCTCTTGACTGGGGGAGAATGTCTGCATTGTCAGCATTCCGTCCATCATTTGTTTGTTGTAATGCTGAACAAGGAGAAGAGGCAGACAGTCAAGGAAGTCCAGAGGAGGGTTTGCTGAAAGAGGTTGCCGAAGAAGAAGCTGTGGGAATCCTGAGAGTTATCTTGTCCGACATTGGAGAAGAGACGGATGTTCAGGACCTGATACAGTTTGATGATGATGAAGTAGCAGTGAAAAGTGATGAAAATCCAAATTGAGTAAATCCAAGAAAAATCACTTGGAGAAGAGAAGAAAAAGCAATATTAAAATTAGTAGATTGTAAAATCTGTTGGGTACTTGCTGCCCTTAAGTTCGGTAGAGGAGTAGAAGAGGCTAAGTCAAAAGACACGGTCAAATTAACCAAATGGCTAACACTGAGAATAATAAAAGTAGATGTACCTTTCTGAAAAGATGGTGCAAGATGTGCTGCTGCTGTACAGGTTTATTAATGCTGCTTTGGAGCGTGCTTGCTCTATTGATTTCATTTAGAGTCACTATAGACACTTTAGAAGGTCATACTGAGAACAGAACTAATATAGGGAAAAGTTCACAGAAAATAGTTCCAACTAGAACTAGCAATGTACATACACATAAAGATAGGTCGATTAATGATTTTTCTAGCAATGTTTTTTCTAAATTGTTGTATGAGTACGTAAAGACAATGGAAGTAAGGGATTGCTACGTTTGCATGCAATTACCTGCCTCTGTTTCGGAAGGAGTGACTTATCATCATCTTCCGGCTACGTATGGAATTTCCTGTAGTGTGTTGATTAGTATATTTTACCAGTTAGGGAAATTAGATTATAATATGTCTAATGTAGATAATATTCTTGGGCAACTGCCTATGAATAAAGCACTGAATCCTGCAAAAAAAGCTAACACTTTAGGTGAGATTTTTTTAGAAACCAAAGAATTAACCTTAGAACATGTTTTTAGAAACAATTTAACTTGCAGTTTGAAAGGAGAAGAGAAGAATTTTCTAGACATGGTTTAGAGAAGAAGGTTGAACATCACAAGAAAGCAGAAGGGCATAAAATGAGTGACACAATGTGGGATATTGAGAAAGAAGAAGAATTGAAAGATGGAGCTAGTCCAACTTTAGCTCTAGACACACCACAGAAGGGAAAAGTATGCATTACCAGACAGAAATCCCAGTATGATTATTATTTCATAGGGACTAGTGAGTGCCATGATACATACTTTATTGCAACCGGATGGGGTTTTAGAGGAGGAGAAGATCCAGTTTTTCTGGGAGTGTATTATATTTGTGGGAACAAGGCTTATTACCGTTTGCCTGACCATTGGTTTGGTACATGTTATGTTGGCCTGGTCTTTCCAAAGATTTTTCACATGGATAGAGTAGATGATGCTGAACAAACTAATCCATTAACACGCTATAAAAGAGAAACATGGACAGAAATTGTAGGAGATATTTTTGGAGCTTTAATTCCAGCAGTGGGAATTTCTTTGAATGCATTTGGCATTCGGAAGCTGTCAACAGTGGTGGATCGCTTGTCAACAAGCACCGCTGGAGGCTTTTTTTTTGGTTAATAGAGAAATGGTTGCTTTGCGTGCTATGGCAATGCAAAATCGACTTGCTCTTGACATTCTTTTGGCAAAAGAGGGTGGAGTCTGTGGAATGCTGAAAGTTCAACATTGTTGCACTTACATTCCTGACGAAAGCAAAGATATAAAAGTTTATATAAAAAATATTACTGATTTGCATGAAGAATTAGTACCACTGGAAGCTGAAAGTATCTGGACTAAAATGGCTAATAAGATGATTGCTATTAAGAATTTTGTAGCTAAGATAGGTAGTACCATATTTGGTAAGATATTATTTCCATTAACCTGTGTAATTGTTGCATTATTGATCCTTAGATTAGGGTGTATGTGTTGTAGATATAGAAGAAATAAAAAGAAAAATACAAAAGAAATTGTTAAAAAGAGACAAAAGAAACCAGAAAGAGATCCACAAGAAATAGAATTAGAAGAGCTAAGAGAAAGCATGTATATAGAAACTAAGAAGGAGGATGAGAGGGAAACAAGGGTTTGAAAGAAATGAACAAGAAGATATTTTGAATCTTTCCAAAAGGGGAAACTAAATTGATTTTTTGGGGGTTTTTAATTTTTGTGGTGATTAGATATCACCAAAGGGGGGATTGATGGAGCAGGGTTTTTTCTTTAAAACCGAATACCTGTTTCATTTTCGCATGTTATAACTAAAAGTACTACTAATTAATTATTAATTATTAAAAGTTTGTCAAATGTTGTCTAACCAACCTTATTAACAAGAGAATTACACGTGGGAATGCTATTGCATGGCTAAAATAATAAGTGAACTAAGATGGTGAGCAAACTGACAGAAATCGATGTTGCTTATGTAATGTTATTGTGTTTGCGCTTATAATTAAAATGCATTAATGGCTTTTAATGTCGCAAATGGCTAGATAAATACATACACATAAGGGTATTAGCAGGGGAATAACACTGTTTAATCATTTCCGTGCAGTAATTCTGTTTTATGTTTATTTTCACTTAAGTTGACTAATGTGGCCTACCACAAAATGGCCACCACCCGCAGCCTGCATTTGAGTTGATGGAAACTTTTGCAAGAAAGCTTCGCGCTGCCTGTGACCTTGCCCACTCGACAAAACTGAAAAGCCATGATCATGATGACAAGTCCGGGATGGCTGCCAAGAGCCCCTGAACATGAAGATGTTGCAAAAAGTAAAACTGAACTCATGAACTGTTGATCCCACCATTGGGATACAAATTATCTTATAAAACATCCGTGGATGTATCAAATTAGTCATGGACATTCAATTTTCCTATTCATTATTTGGGACAATCTAAGTGTGAGAAAATCTCGCACAGTAGCGTAAATGTACCAAGATGACATTATTTCCGCCATTCATCCGTTCTGAACATTAAATTGTAACTTTACAGAATGCAAATTTTAGTATAAATATTAGTAGACTAGAAAGGTCTACTGCCACTTCTTCCCGAACTGATGATCCGAGGTCCCTATGCTGACGGACGGTGACTTTACATGACTGCAGAAAACTCTATTTCTCCTACTGAGGACCGGTTCTGACTTAGGATCTGACATTTAGACAGAATAGGTAAATATGAGAGAAATGAATTTGCATTTAATTGGCTTTTCTTACAATTTTAGATAAACAAATCATTCTGTTTGAATCTCTGTGTCGGGTGATTATTTCTGGTCATGTTTATTGAATTATTTACAAATTGTGTACTCTTTGAAATGTTTTCGCTAGATTTATAAGCAACTAGTTGGTCGCATCGACCTCAAGGTATATGCAGATTGGTTAGGTATCAGAAAGTGTTTCCCCTATGCAAGGCATGGACAAGGTGATTTAGGTTTGAATGTTGGTGTAATGGGCCCCACCAGCGTGTGATGTGTGTGTGCGTGTGTAAATGTATGTATGTGTCTTGTAAAGCGCACTGCTGCCCTGAGGCGTCCTGGCGCTGTAGACCGCTGGGGAACCCGTCCTGGCTATCCCTGTGAGATGGTTCCTCCAGGGTATCTCCAAGGTGAAACCAGGCATCCCCGGCGAATGTGGGGGGCCGTTGTGGAGATGAGGCAAGCTAATGCCCAGAGTTGCCGAGTGTGTTCCTGGTTAGAGTAGGTACCGAGGCGAGAATTATCGAGTCCGTTTTGACCCTGGTCCACGACCCTGCCGCGACGGGAATTGAACCCTGGCCGATTCTCTGCTTACGGATCTGCCGCCTCTAACCAGTGAGCCACACCTCTCCATGTGTGACTGTGAGATCACTCCGTCCGTGGAAGTAGAGGGGATTTGGAAGCTCCGATCTGCACCAGCAGCAGCATGTACCAAAAGGAGGCTGTAGAGAGCAAGAGGACGATGAGCTCATGAATACCACCTTCACACACCACCTTTCTGAAGAGACAGAGTCCCCGCAGTTACTGCCGACAGCAAACTCTTGAAACTGAATCAGCGAAAAACACAATCTCGGGCACACTGACTGCACATCTCCACAAACCACACCAGGCTCCGGTCTCAGAAGGTAAGATTAGAACCACTGGAAAAAGTCACCCCAGACTCTCAAAAATATGTTGCAATGCCAATACTGGCCAAATGTGTGCTGTACAAATAACAAACATACGATGTACCTCTGGCTTGCGATGATCATCAGCATCTGATCCCTCGAGCGGAGTAACGAATCCACAGACAGGATTCTTCCTCTTCTCAACATCTGAAGAATAACACAGCAGTGTTAGCCCTGGTATGGTACACGAAGTGTGGACACAGACATCCGAACATGCAGCACGCCTGGTCCCAACGTACATAGCAGGCGCCCCTTCACTGCTGAAGCTGCATGTGAGCCCCTATGGTGGAGCAGGCTGAGTTTGAGGGGAGCTGGCATGGTTGTGAAATGGCTAAAGCTGTAGTCAAGGATTGATCTACAAGGACAGGGTTGTATGCACTGCTCCAGAAGCACAGCAGACTGGAACCTTGCAGAGCATGGCTGACGTGCATGACCACACCTGCCTATTTTTAACATGGCTAATCCAGGAAGGAAGGTACAGGTACCGGACTGCAGTGTACTGCTGGAAAAGGCAGTACAGTAGGTAAGTACTGGATTGAGGCTCAACTGCACAGCTAAGCATCAGGCCTGAGTCATGGAACAGAAGGCAGTGCTAAGGGTTGAGGCTGAGATGTTTGAGAGCAGCCCTGCATACTGATAGCCGTGAGGAAATAGCAAAGATGGTCTGGGCTAGGCAGGAGTGCACTGGCAGAGCTGTGTGCTAGCTATGAATCAAGGGGGGCTGCAGGACAGAGACAGATTGCACTAGCTGATGTGTGAATCAGGGCTTTGTGTTGGAACAGCAGCCTTGTTTATGTTCTGGCAGAGCTGTGAGCTAGGTATGAATGCAGGGGGCTCCTTGCTGGAACAGCAGCCTTGTTTATGTTCTGGCAGAGCTGTGTGCTAGGTATGAATACTGGGGGCTCCTTGCTGGAACAGCAGCCTTGTCTATGTTCTGGAAGAGCTGTGTGCTAGGTATGAGTGCCGGGGAGCTCCTTGCTGGAACAGCAGCCTTGTTTATGTTCTGGCAGAACTGTGTGCTAGGTATGAATGCAGGGAGGCTCCTTGCTGGAACAGCAGCCTTGTCTATGTTCTGGAAGAGCTGTGTGCTAGGTATGAATACTGGGGGCTCCTTGCTGGAACAGCAGCCTTGTTTATGTTCTGGCAGAGCTGTGTGCTAGGTATGAATGCAGGGGGGCTCCTTGCTGGAACAGCAGCCTTGTCTATGTGCTGGAAGAGCTGTGTGCTAGGTATGAATACTGGGGGCTCCTTGCTGGAAGAGCAGCCTTGTCTATGTTCTGGGAGAGCTGTGTGCTAGGTATGAATGCAGGGGGCTCCTTGCTGGAACAGCAGCCTTGTCTATGTTCTGGAAGAGCTGTGTGCTAGGTATGAATACTGGGGGCTCCTTGCTGGAACAGCAGCCTTGTTTATGTTCTGGCAGAGCTGTGTGCTAGGTATGAGTGCAGGGGGCTCCTTGCTGGAACAGCAGCCTTGTTTATGTTCTGGCAGAGTTGTGTGCTAGGTATGAGTGCCGGGGAGCTCCTTGCTGGAACATCAGCCTTGTTTATGTTCTGGCAGAGCTGTGTGCTATGTATGAATGCAGGGGGCTCCTTGCTGGAACAGCAGCCTTGTCTATGTTCTGGAAGAGCTGTGTGCTAGGTATGAATACTGGGAGCTCCTTGCTGGAACAGCAGCCTTGTTTAAGTTCTGGCAGAGCTGTGTGCTAGGTATGAATGCAGGGGGCTCCTTGCTGGAACAGCAGCCTTGTCTATGTTCTGGAAGAGCTGTGTGCTAGGTATGAATGCAGGGGGCTCCTTGCTGGAACAGCAGCCTTGTCTATGTTCTGGAAGAGCTGTGTGCTAGGTATGAATACTGGGGGCTCCTTGCTGGAACAGCAGCCTTGTTTATGTTCTGGCAGAGCTGTGTGCTAGGTATGAGTGCAGGGGGCTCCTTGCTGGAACAGCAGCCTTGTTTATGTTCTGGCAGAGCTGTGTGCTAGGTATGAATACTGGGGGCTCCTTGCTGGAACATCAGCCTTGTTTATGTTCTGGCAGAGCTGTGTGCTATGTATGAATGCAGGGGGCTCCTTGCTGGAACAGCAGCCTTGTTTATGTTCTGGCAGAGCTGTGTGCTAGGTATGAATACTGGGGGCTCCTTGCTGGAACAGCAGCCTTGTCTATGTTCTGGAAGAGCTGTGTGCTAGGTATGAATGCAGGGGGCTCCTTGCTGGAACAGCAGCCTTGTTTATGTTCTGGAAGAGCTGTGTGCTAGGTATGAATACTGGGGGCTCCTTGCTGGAACAGCAGCCTTGTCTATGTTCTGGAAGAGCTGTGTGCTAGGTATGAATACTGGGGGCTCCTTGCTGGAACAGCAGCCTTGTCTATGTTCTGGAAGAGCTGTGTGCTAGGTATGAATACTGGGGGCTCCTTGCTGGAACAGCAGCCTTGTCTATGTTCTGGCAGAGCTGTGTGCTAGGTATGAATACTGGGGGCTCCTTGCTGGAACAGCAGCCTTGTCTATGTTCTGGCAGAGCTGTGTGCTAGGTATGAATGCAGGGTGGCTCCTTGCTGGAACAGCAGCCTTGTCTATGTTCTGGCAGAGCTGTGTGCTAGGTATGAATGCAGGGGGGCTCCTTGCTGGAACAGCAGCCTTGTTTATGTTCTGGCAGAGCTGTGTGCTAGGTATGAATGCAGGGCGCTCCTTGCTGGAACATTAGCCTTGTCTATGTTCTGGCAGAGCTGTGTGCTAGGTATGAATGCAGGGGGGCTCCTTGCTGGAACAGCAGCCTGGTCTATGTTCTGGCAGAGCTGTGTGCTAGGTATGAATGCAGGGGGGCTCCTTGCTGGAACAGCAGCCTTGTTTATGTTCTGGCAGAGCTGTGTGCTAGGTATGAATGCAGGGGGCTCCTTGCTGGAACATCAGCCTTGTTTCTGTTCTGGAAGAGCTGTGTGCTAGGTATGAATGCAGGGTGGCTCCTTGCTGGAACAGCAGCCTTGTCTATGTTCTGGCAGAGCTGTGTGCTAGGTATGAATACTGGGGGCTCCTTGCTGGAACAGCAGCCTTGTTTATGTTCTGGCAGAGTTGTGTGCTAGGTATGAATGCAGGGGGCTCCTTGCTGGAACAGCAGCCTTGTTTATGTTCTGGCAGAGCTGTGTGCTAGGTATGAATGCAGGGGGCTCCTTGCTGGAACAGCAGCCTTCTTTATGTGCTGGAAGTGCTGTGTGCTAGGTATGAATGCAGGGGGGTTCCTTGTTGGAACAGCAGCCTTCTTTGTGTTCTGGAAGTGCTGTGGGCTAGGTATGAATGCAGGGGGGCTCCTTGCTGGAACAGCAGCCTTGTTTATGTTCTGGCAGAGCTGTGTGCTAGGTATGAATGCAGGGGGCTCCTTGCTGGAACATCAGCCTTGTTTCTGTTCTGGAAGTGCTGTGTGCTAGGTATGAATGCAGGGGGGTTCCTTGTTGGAACAGCAGCCTTCTTTATGTTCTGGAAGTGCTGTGTGCTAGGTATGACTACTGGGGGCTCCTTGCTGGAACAGCAGCCTTGTCTATGTTCTGGCAGAGTTGTGTGCTAGGTATGAATGCAGGGGGCTCCTTGCTGGAACATCAGCCTTGTTTATGTTCTGGCAGAGCTGTGTGCTAGGTATGAATGCAGGGGGCTCCTTGCTGGAACAGCAGCCTTGTTTATGTTCTGGCAGAGCTGTGTGCTAGGTATGAATGCAGGGGGCTCCTTGCTGGAACAGCAGCCTTCTTTATGTTCTGGAAGTGCTGTGTGCTAGGTATGAATGCAGGGGGGTTCCTTGTTGGAACAGCAGCCTTCTTTATGTTCTGGAAGTGCTGTGGGCTAGGTATGAATGCAGGGGGCTCCTTGCTGGAACAGCAGCCTTGTTTATGTTCTGGCAGAGCTGTGTGCTAGGTATGAATACTGGGGGCTCCTTGCTGGAACAGCAGCCTTGTCTATGTTCTGGAAGAGCTGTGTGCTAGGTATGAATGCAGGGGGCTCCTTGCTGGAACAGCAGCCTTGTTTATGTTCTGGAAGAGCTGTGTGCTAGGTATGAATGCAGGGGGGCTCCTTGCTGGAACAGCAGCCTTGTCTATGTGCTGGAAGAGCTGTGTGCTAGGTATGAATGCAGGGGGCTCCTTGCTGGAACAGCAGCCTTGTTTATGTTCTGGCAGAGCTGTGTGCTAGGTATGAATACTGGGGGCTCCTTGCTGGAACAGCAGCCTTGTCTATGTTCTGGCAGAGCTGTGTGCTAGGTATGAATGCAGGGGGGCTCCTTGCTGGAACAGCAGCCTTGTCTATGTTCTGGAAGTGCTGTGTGCTAGGTATGAATGCAGGGGGCTCCTTGCTGGAACAGCAGCCTTGTCTATGTTCTGGAAGTGCTGTGTGCTAGGTATGAATGCAGGGGGCTCCTTGCTGGAACAGCAGCCTTGTTTATGTTCTGGCACAGCAGTGTGCTAGGCATGAGTGCCGGGGAGCTCCTTGCTGGAACATCAGCCTTGTTTCTGTTCTGGAAGAGCTGTGTGCTAGGTATGAATGCAGGGGGGGGTTCCTTGCTGGAACAGCAGCATTGTTTATAATCTAGAACAGCGGCGGGGCAGCAGGTTTAGCTCAAGTTCTCTCACTGTCTCAATACTAGAACAGCAGGAGTGCAAAGTCAGGACTGGCTGCAAGATCTGAGCTGTGTACTCTGGCATTAATACCGCTAGTCTGTCGTGACTGAGGAAACCTCATGGAGGCCTCTATTGGACCCCAGTGCTGGATTAACAGCAATGAATGTCAGAACTGAGAAGCACTGGCAGAGCGCCTCGCTGCTGAAGGTCAGGGATGAGGGGCACTGGCAGGGCCGGCTCTAGGGCGGTGCGATCGGTGCCACCGCACTGTGCGTTGATGGGGTGGGGGCGCCCAGTTTGCAAGTATATTTTCGTTTTAAAAGCACCTGCTGCCGTGTTCCTGGCCTCCAGCAATTTTCAGCCATCAATAAAAATGTCAAGATCACTCCAGTGATTAATTTTCCTGCTGAAGAGAGATGGAGGTTTGTCTGGTAGTGGAAGTTCTAACTCATCATAAGGTTGTGCAGTGTGTTAATATGCCTGTTGCAAAGAAGGTGCACCATGCTGATCACAAAGTGCATATAATGTAAATAGGTCAGTGGGTGACTGCTTGTGTGCCAGGGATCCTTTAGTTACTTGCAGTTTCTAAGTTAAAATCCTATTATAGTAAAGTGAGCTATTAACTGTCATTAAAGACCTGCATGCAAACTCCAAGCCATATATTAGAGTTATATGTCTTTTTGCCCTGTCTTTCATTAGCCTAAATTTGCAAAAAGGGTTCATTTGAATCGAAATCACTTCTTATTATTAAAGAGAACCCCTTACAAAGATGTTATGTTTTAAATTCTGAATTTGTGCTTTTTCAGACTAAGGACTCTTAAACTATCCTGCCCACCTGTATGGATAACATGTGACTTCTACACCTTGTAGTCCTCTGTCTTATGTAACAGTTCTTATAAAATGATTAACACACATATGATTGTCTCTGTGCTAATCTGGGTGTGATTTAAATTGCCCTGACCTCCTACACGGGTATGAGTGGTGCTATAAATCTAAATCAGTATGAGAGAGAGTGGTTGTAGAGACTTGAGGAGCACTGTTAAATGGTGGTAGTGAGGTAAGCGGCAGAAGTGGTCACTGGGGGGGGCGCCAACAAACAAACAATGTCGCACAGGGCGCTACCAGTGCTAAAGCTGGCCCTGGGCACTGGGATTGCATTTCACTTCCAGAATCGCAAGGTGCCGTACCTAGGACTGAGGTGCATGAGCGCAGGTGTTACTGCCAGAACAGCAGGAATGCTGGAACGCTGGATGTGGCATGACTTTGGAGCCGAGGATCCAGGCTCGAGTCTCGGCGTTGGCTCAACATCTCGTGATTCTGAGCAAATCACTTCATTTCCCTGTGCCTATGGGCAGCGCTTGGATACCCTCATGGGTGATAAGCCACACTCTACAAATTCAAGTTTGTATTTATTATGGTGTAGCCAGGTCACTTACACTGGATGTACCAGGCTCTCCAGATTGCATTGTTGAGGCGGATCTTGTCCCTGCACAGCAGACGCAGGCCCTTAAAGTTCTTCCACTTTGGAGACACCAGTTTCCCACTGAAAATGAAAATACATTTGAGAGGTTTAAGAGCAACTGCAATTTAAGGAGGCGAGAAAAGCATCAGGGAACAAGCACCTCTCGGGGAATATTATTCAGGGCACCGCTGGGGCAAGAAGAGGTGGCATGAGAAAAGCATAAATAGGTAGGGTGAAGGGGAGTACAGCATCCCGGCTTTAGCAACTGAGAGACAAACAGAGTGATTGGGGATTGACTGCACAAGAGAAAAGTTAGACGCATACGGAGGAGCTTTAACACCAGAGAGAGAACGAGAAAGGCGGACTGGGATTCACGTCCTGTTAAACTCGGTCCGCAAACGAGATGTAATCAGCAGCATATTCTGACTGACCACTAGGTGTCAGGAAAGGACTATTTTCATCATCTTGGTCTTTCAAGCGATGGAAGGTTTTAAGAATCCTTAACAAGCATTTGCAATGCAATAGGTCTCGCATTTACGTGAGTTTGAGATATTGACATTGTAAATGACAATGCCTTTTATTTTTGTTTCTGTTTTTGAAACATAAATAAAAGGCATTGTTATTTACAATGCCAATAGCTCAAACTCGCGTAAATGCGAGACCTATTGCATTGCAAATGCTTGTTTTGTTTGTGTTTGCTTTAAAAGTGCTCGTGCTTCCAATTGACCCTCAGATGCAATGAAGAGACAGCCGAGGGGCTAAGAGAACAACAATATGGTGTCAGTCACTAGGTAAAAGGGTGCGTGACGCCACTTCATCTAACCCTGGCATTTTGGTGAATAGATGTGTATCAGCAGTGCTTTAAATGGGAAAAAATAAGTGTAGGTACTCATTAAATTGAGCTAGGGGCGTGGCTAGTGGGCGGGGTTAGAGGCGGGGCGAGACATGATACTAGGACATTTCTATAGAGTATTCATTTTGCCCGTGCATTTCCTTTGATAGTAGCTTCAAACTTCCCATATATGCAGATTAACAGCTGCATATGATAATCAAGAGTGGTGTGAATACCTGCTGGGAGCAGGCCCTAAATCATAATAGAAGGAGCTTTTAAATCAATACATTCAAGCCATCAACAGCACTATTCAGCTCGCTTTTTCTCTCACACTGAAACATACAGGGAAGCAGGCGCGCACACCAGGTGCGCAACGCCCATTGGGATCAAAGGGCTTCAATCCCCCTCCCGACCCCCCCCCCCCAACCCCCACCCCTCCATCGTGTGTGTCAGCCCGGGCCAATACAGCTTCCCTGCCTCACACAGAGCCGCACCCGAGTACTTCACAGGTCTTTAAAAGACCATTTGCATGTTCATGAGGCTTGGTTGTTTTTTCACCCCTTTTAAGAGCCCCTGCAGCTCCACTCGGCCTATTGGTGGAAGAATTACCCCCCAGAAATGTGGCTCTAGTTGCGCCTCTGGTGCACACGCACGCACACACTCCTCTCTACACTTGAGATCGTTACGGCACAGCAAGCACAGTGTGAATGTGATTGACAGAGAAGGGCCTTAATGGGCCCTTCTCTATCAAACACAGCAGGGCGTGAAAATTCCAAAACAGGGACATCCTTTGCATAAAGCACGAGTCGCTGCTGAATGGTTCAGCAGTTACTCACCTACGAGCTGGAGAGGCGCTTTGGCTGTCAGAGAGCCGTACAGATCTGCTCCCCTCTGACTGCCTTGAGCTTCGCAGCACTAAAACCAATTAATTTACCTCCAATGAGTACCGGTACTCTCCTTAGCAGTGAAGAAGTGCCGGTACTCTGATCGGTAAAAATAAGAAGTGCCGGTACTCAGTACCGGTGAGTACTGGCCCATTTAAAGCACTGTGAATCAGAGACTCGGTGATGCAGCGTGAAGGGAAGCTCGGCTGTCATGTGCCTTGGTCTTCGCCTGTACTCACTGCACTGTCAACCATAAGCTCTGAGTGAGACAGCTCATCACAAAAACACACATGCCACTGAATCATAACAGGCAGAAAACAAAGAGACAAGTAAGGGTGAAGCAAACCAAGCAATGCAGCTGAGATACAGTCAACGACTGACAGTGAAGGGCGAAGGGACAGAAAGGTGGCGGGCAGAGGCAGACACGAAAGAGAAATTCAGTCTGAAGATCACACAGGGGAGAGGAGAAAAAGATCAACCGGCCAAGGAAGCAGTGGAGGCAGCAACAGACCGGGTGAGATGGGCTGGAAGGACACAAGGAGACTAGAAAACAGGGACAGACGGAACCCTGCTGACAAAGGCAGGGGGAGGGGAAGGGACGATCAGAGGCAGTGAGTTCTGGACACAAGGAGCAAACAAGACTCACATGACAAACAAGCGAAAGTGAAAGTGATCGCGATCAAACATCAAAGCGGCCGTGCGGCCGCGACAGTGAAAGCAAATGGTGTGCAGGCTGCCAAATGGTGCACGCGCCCGGCGCACATGCACGGTATTTGGAGGCCTGAAAGCACTCGTTTGCACTTCCAGATCCCCCATTTACAAAAGCTCTCGTGAGAGCAGCGCTAAAGCGCTGTCTCAGGCGAGACCTAAAAAGGCCATTATAACTCAATTCTCTTGCATTGTACCTGCCTTTCAAATATTTACAAATTTCTTGATGCTCAATCCATAAATTCCTGAAATTCCTTCTATTCACCCGGAAGGGCTTTTTAGGTCTCGCCTGACCCAGCGCATGCGCTGGTCTGGCGAGACTTATTGAGAGGGCTCCAAAAAGTGCTACCAGGCCATCCTAGAGGTACAGTGCATGTGCGCGCGCGCCGCGTTTTACCGCGATTACTTTCACTTTCGGCCACACGGCCGCTTTGATGTTTGATTGTGATCGCGATCACTTTCACTTTCGCGGCCCGCAGGGCCGCTTTGCATAGCCAACAGGTCTCGCTTTTGGGACCTTATAAGTATTTAGTTACACAACTGTTGCATGGCTAAACACTTATAAGGTCCCAAAGGCGAGACCTATTGGCTATGCCAATGCTTGTTGAATTTGTTTAGGTCTCAACTGCGTCAGCGCGTGCCTTCTCACTTGCATGAGATATTGTCTTCTTCAAGGGGCCTGATGCCCACCCACTATTTCTCATTCGTGGGCTTCATTGTCACTCTCATCCGTCTGATTCGCCCCCCCCCCCCCCCCCCCTCAATGTTGCGTCTTCCTCTTCAACCCTGGTCGTGTTGCATATTCCCTTGATCCCAGTGGTCGAAGTGGGAAAAAAAAAGTAGGGGAACTGTGGGCGGAGCATCAGGGGGCGGGAATATTCCGAGGATTGGGTCAGTGGGCGGAGTCAGAGGTGTGTCTAGATCACGGGTACTCATAGTACGGCCCGCGGGCCTCCAGCGGCCCGGCAAGCCTTCCCTGGCGGCCCGCGGACCTTGCAGACATAGTGCCTGTGCTCTGTGCTTGTCAGCGAACACCGCCAGTTACAGCAGCACGGAGCTGTGAGGCCGGGCGATTCTTTTAAAGGCCATTTACTTGTTAATGAGGCTTTGTTGTATTTCACCTCTTCTTAGCGCCCCTGCATCTCCCCTCTGATTGAGTGTAGATGCAGGGGCGCTAAGAAAAGATGAAATACAACAAAGTCTCATTAACAAATGAATGGTCTTTAAAAGACCTGTGAAGTACTTGGGTGCGGCGGCCATGTGCGTTCCCTGGAAGCAGTCTCAGCGCGGGGTGAGGTGATGGAGGGCAGCAGGGAGTGAGAGCAGGGGGTGAGGTGACAGAGGACAGCAGGGTGAGGTGATGGAGGGCAGCAGGGAGTGAGAGCAGGGGGTGAGGTGACAGCGGGAGGAAGACAGAGTGCGACAGAGGGAGGAAGAGGGAGGGAAAGGAGGAAGACAGGGAGAGGAGGAAGACAGGGAGAGGAGGAAGACAGGGAGAGGAGGAAGACAGGGAGAGGAGGAAGACAGGGAGAGGGGGGAAGACAGAGAGAGGGGGAGGGAGAGGGAGGGAGACAGAGGGAGAACGGAGGAGGGAGACAGAGGGAGGGAGACAGAGGGAGAGAGAGAGCAATAGAGAGAGGGAGGGAGACGGAGAGAGGGAGGGAGAGGGAGAGAGAGAGAGGGAGGGGGACAGAAAGAAAGGGAGACAAACAGTGAGTGAGACAGAGGGAGGGAGAGAGAGGGAGGGAGGGAGAGAGGGAGACAGAGTGAGGGAGGGAGAGTGAGTGAGACAAAGGGAGCGAGAGGGAGACAGAGTGAGTGAGACAGAGTGAGTGAGACAAAGGGAGCGAGAGGGAGACACAGAATGAGTGAGACAGAGTGAGTGAGACAAAGGGAGCGAGAGGGAGACACAGAATGAGTGAGACAGAGTGAGTGAGACAAAGGGAGCGAGAGGGAGACACAGAATGAGTGAGACAGAGTGAGTGAGACAGAGAGGGAGGGAGACAGAGAGAAAGGGAGACAAACAGAGTGATGGAGGGAGAGAGAGGGAGACACAGAATGAGTGAGACAGAGTGAGTGAGACAAAGGGAGCGAGAGGGAGACACAGAATGAGTGAGACAGAGTGAGTGAGACAGAGAGGGAGGGAGACAGAGAGAAAGGGAGACAAACAGAGTGATGGAGGGAGAGAGAGATAGAGAGAGGGAGGGAGACAGAGAGAAAGGGAGACAAACAGAGTGATGGAGGGAGAGAGAGATAGAGAGAGGGAGGGAGACAGAGAGAAAGGGAGACAAACAGAGTGATGGAGGGAGAGAGAGATAGAGAGAGGGAGGGAGACGGAGCGAGAGAGAGGGAGAGTAATAGAGAGAGGGAGAGAGAGAGGGAGGGAAACAGAGAGATAGATAGATAGATAGATAGATAGATAGATAGATAGATAGATAGATAGATAGATAGATATGTGTGCATACCGGGTCTGGTGGCTCAGTGGATGAAGGCGTCCACTGCAGGGGCCTGTGTTCAACCTCATGGTCATAGTTTTTTTTGCTCTAGCCCCGCCCCCTCACCCACTGGCCCCGCCCCCACCGGTGCGGCCCTCAGCCAGAAACCACACTGTAAATTTGGCCCCCGAGAGAAAGTTTGTGAGTACCCATGGTCTAGATAGAGCAAAACATCCCAATTTTTAGTATGTTTGGCATTTCACTGACGAGTTACAGCTTATAATGTTATTTAATGCAACCAATAGATACACGTTTATTTGAGGTTTAATAGATGAGTTATTGACATTAAAATACATTTACAATGTGGGATACGTATTCAATCACAGAATGTCCCAAATACGCATATAGGTGGAATCATAAGCCATTTGTGTCCGAGCCATGCAGTTTCTTTCATTAGCACTTCTCCTCCCTTTTTCTAACCATTTCTGAACATAACATTTGAATTTAGATTCGATGACAGGAAGCCCCACGTGTTGGGGAGCACTGTTGATGACATCATTCTGTGTCCCACGGTCAATGCAAAATTGTATTCATGTGTTTATACATGCTTCACGCAACGTCATGAAGCCAGCATTAGATGCCTCCTAGTTTCCTGTTATTGTATCTAGACCTAGCACTCTAAAACAACCCAGACCTGTTGGTTTTGCAGATGCTTTTAGCAGTATCAGATGAATGAGATACAACTATTTTATGAGTAGTTTGTGTAAATACCACTCAAGTTAGATAGCAATCAGAATTGCAAATGCATCAATTCTGAAATTATGAGACTCAAACATTAGTAGAGTCAAAAATAGGTAGTGGTCCTCAGATTATTTCAATCAGTTATTTTCTCCCCTACAGGCTACTATCCTCTGCAATCACTATTAGGCACCTTCCTCCTTTGTCTCTCCATGAGCACTGTAGGTGTCTAGGAATACCACCCACCAGAGACTGCATGAGAGAAGTTCAAACATGAATGGCAAAATATCCTAGTTTTCAAATGTTTTCCACATAATTATAACTCTGCCGTGTTTGCCACATAAAGCACCATCTGCTTCATAAGCTGATGGTTTTACCCAAAAATTTGTTTGTATCTCAAATGGATCAAAACAACGTGACTTGTGTTGCCGTGAAGTGGAGGGCCCTTTACAAAGGTTGACTGGTCACGTTCTAAGGGCTGCCATTAATGAGGCGAAAGCTTTGCAGAGACTGTTCGTATGTGTAAAAATTTCAAAATAACAAAGTATTAGAAAATGTACCACATTAAGCTGCAGTCTTTCTTTGCTGCATAATTTAGTCATCACTGCAACATAATTTTGCCCTCCATTACTGCGTAATTGCAGCGGCCCAAAAGCAGGCAGCACATGTTAAAAGTGCTTGCTGCTTGAAGGAAAGAGACACCGTGAAGTTTGAGAACTTAGGGACATATTTACGGGAATGGTGGTGCAACGCATCAAGTTACTTTGCTGTGCTGCCCTGCGTCACAGTGAAAGGGCAGAAATGCACCGTCTTTAACCAATACGGTGCATTCCTGCCCTTTCCAAGTGTGCTGGTGCCGTTTCGTCAGCCTAGCGCCAACGCAGGCACCCTTGCACCATGGTGCAAGGGTACCTCCGTTGCATGCAGCATTGTTTTTGTGCAAAAAAGCAAACCTGAGAGGCTTTTTCCTCTTTGTATGAGTGCTGCACATATAGAAAGAGGAAAACAGGGAGAAATAAAGATTTTTCTCCTTGTTGTGCCTCCCTTGGGAGGCGTAAGATTTTGAATCAGTCCCAGGTTTACAAGTCCTTGTAAATCTGGGAATGCATAAAAAACGTGAGAGTTGAGTGGGAACACCCACTACAACGCCTCCCTTGTGCAGAGTAAGTCAAAGCAGCAATTTGCGCTGTGTTGCATTACTCCATATTTATGAAATCATTCAAAGCCATGCAAAGTGGCTTTGCGTGGCTTCATAAATATGACTTGCAGATTTGTGACGTGCATTTACCACGTTCCGTGGAGCAAGCATGACACAAGGCCCTTGTAAACATGCCCCTTAGTCTGGTGTGCATGCAAATCCTGCATTGCCAATCCCTGGTGAGTTGCATTAATACTGCTGGAACAAGGCCAATGGAGGCACCTATGTGTGAGGCGGACTGGCCTCAAGGGTCCTGTGACCTCAGTGACAAAGTCACTGCTGTTCTAGGGTGTGCTGCTTCGTAGGCCTGTCTGGAAGACTGTAGGTGAACTTCAGTATGGATTGTGACGGACAGGCCTTCAAGGTTAACCCATACTGGCCACCGGAAGGATCCACTTGCTGGTGCTTAGAGACCAGGGCTTCTATGGTCTAGTATGGCCTTCTAAGGTCTAGTAGGGAAATGTGCTCCCTCAGGAGAGTGGTCTGGTGGACTGGTCATGAAGCCCGATTCCCCAGTTCCAGATTTTGTTGCTCTGGCCGTAGTGCCACATCCTACCCTCCCTGAGCACCCTTCTGCCCCACTGAGAGACACTTGCACTGCCTTCAGCTACAACCCAATTCTGCCCCATTATAAACACCTGGCTGTGACTCAATTCAAATTACGCACTGCCTGAAAAAAGTAACAACATCCTGGAAAAAGCAAACACTCATAGGCACAGGAAGATTATGTAAAGCGTGCGAAATATAAGCAGGTACGACATGGCTACTTTAGTTTTTACACTCCTTGTTTAGAAATCAAGGAGTGTTTTTTGCCTCAAACGTTGAGGACATGAAAATTGTGCTCTTAGTGTACACAGGTGTGCCTTTGGTGTACTCGTGGACAGCAAGGAAGGGCATAAGCAGGGCTCAGAAGATTAAGGGATTCTTGAGGAAAATCTGATCTGACTCACAGAAACCCACAGGGCTCCTCCACATTCATGTAAGCCAGCTAGCTGCTCAAACATCGACATGCATTCAAGTATCCTGCTAACTATACCTTTTGAACTGTCTGGCTTGCTAACTCTCCTACCCACAAAAAACTTGAAAGAGCTCTTGAGGGTAAAAGGCAAAATTATATTTTCATTCGGGAAGTGAAGGATACATCCCACTTTATTTTTTGTGTTGACACAATCGTACATTAGTTAGGCTGTAATGCATTGCTAAAACAAAATCACAAACCTAAGAGGTCCCAAAGGCAAGACCTATTGGCTTTGCCAATGCTTGTTTAGATATCTCATTTGCTAAATGGGGCACTTTTAATTTGGTGCGAGACGGGGCCAAACTGGGAACCCAAAACAGCCCTGGCAAATTTGTGTCCATCCCCTGCACAGTGTGATGCATACGAACGCAGCAAGCAAGCCTGATGACTGCAAAAGGGACACGGGGAGAGGGTGTTCTCTCCCCTAGAAAATTTTGGAAAAAATTACATAAATGGTGCATTCTACAACACATTGTATTATGTATTCCATTGTATTAGCTTTTAGAGAACAGTAAATGATGACCTTACGGTGCACCAGGATATGACAATCTTGTTGGGACCCTTTAAGGATTCCCTCACTATCACCCTCCAACAGCGCCCCTCACCTCTACACTGCCCCTCTCTCACATGTATTTAAATTGTTTTATAGTGCCTCTCATACCAGTGAGGGACTTGGAGCACTTTACATCACGCACACATACAGAGACAATTAATCATACGTGTGTAATTCAATGTTTAGAAAATGTTTACAAGACAAAAGGGGCTACAAGGTGTTAGGATTCACATGCCATCAATTCTGGTTGGCATTTTTTTAAGATCTGGAACACAACCCGAGGGTTCAAAATGTAACACAGTAGTTGGATTTTCTAATAAGAATGTATTTCTTTCCAAACAAACCAATTTTAGCAGTATTAGGATAACGAATGACTGGGGAAAAACATAACTTCTAAACCCTCACCATGCAGTTTGCATGCAGCTCTCTGTGACAAAAGCAGCAACCCACTGAGCTTTGCGCATTAAATACAGTTCTGTGATCTATATGGTACAGGTTCTTTGCAGCAGGCATTTTAACCCTCTGCGCTACAATGGATGGGTCAAAACTGGCAATAGACAATACTCCAATCTCTGTACAACAGGAAGATCAATCACCAGAGATATAAATCTTGACTCTTTTATTGTTGCCTGAAATCTGCTGGGCTTACAAGGAATCCTGCAGTGATTTTTGCGTTTTTGAGAGTGAGAAGTGAGTCATTGTGCTGGACAGCCCTGCGGGTTTTGTTACTGGGGGTGGGTTTTGCAGCCTCCAGTAATAAAATCAGCCTCCCTTCCGATGCCCAGTACACCAGCCCGGCCTTGGAGCCAGGGCTTATTTGTTTTCACAGTCAGACACTGGATGGGGTTCACAAGGGGCTCTGGTGCTCGGGTGTCACAGAAATGGACACCTCGGGCTGCTTTTATGTTATATCCTTAGAAAAGGGTAAACAGTATTTTCAAAAAGACCACATCCCTGAACATAGACAGAGAAGCAGTACACATTTTATAAAATATAATACGGAAAACAGCAGATAAGACATTAAACATTTTCCACATTTATTTTTAAAAAGCGCCAAGGTTTGAGCACAGTCTGCCACAAATTCCACATGAAGTCCTCTTCCTTTCCGTGTGGTATTGTCAGTCTGGGTGAGCTGGAAAATAAAGGGCAGATGAGGTCAAGGGCGGGGCCGCCAATGCGTCCTAATGTGTCCATTGTATTGGTCACAGTGGGGGCAGGTGGGTGGCCTCCTCACTAAATGAGGTGTAAATCACTGCACAGCCGGGCCCATCAGAGGTAGCCGGCCTGGATGATCGTGTAGTTTTTTTTAAAACTCAGAGCATTCCTGTCGTCCTGGGACGCATTTTTGAAATGAAGAAGTAGGGGAACGGACTATGTTAAATTAAATAAGTAGGGGCACGCCGTGCCCTCCCGTTCCCGCCCACTTCGACCACTGCTTGATCCCACCCCCTTGTTGTCCCTATTGCTTCCCCCCGCCCTTCTCCTCCAACCATCATAAGGAATAGAAGCTCTATAACATGGACAGCACCGACTGCTTCATAGTGCTTTTAGGTCTCGCCTTGCGTTGCAGCGCAGGGGCTGCTCGCTCTGCGAGATCTATTGTCGTCGAGGAGACTTCGGAAGGGGAATTGATGCCCCGCCCATCTTTACCATTGGCCGGTGTCATTATTTATGTTAAATGCTGGCCTCCAATTGGAAACGAGGCTTCTAGGTGAACGCCCTGTCTCCTTCTCGGTCAGCCCATCCGGACTGGATCGTGTGCTGGTGGCGTGAAACGGTCTCCTTCAATTAGGTATGTGAGCACTTTTCTTTTCATTCGGCTTTTGCAAACACGCGGTTGCATTCGACCACTGCCAGTACATGCCGCACAGGGGTTCGCGAGGGAGATTGTGTTTCATTCCGTCTTCAAGTGAGGTACAGTCAATGAATGAAATAAAGGAATGTGTTCTTGTGTAAGGTGACTGCGGCTCATGTAAAGCGCTCAAATGCCTTCGCATCACGTTCGCACTATATGGAAAAAAAAGGAATTTAAAAAAATTTGAATAACAATAGGCACAAGTTGTGTCGTGGAGGAGGAGAGGGCGGCTTTATGATCGGTAGTTTGTCGTCGTGTTAAAGCATCCCCACCTGCCACAGAACCTGTGCCATCTGAGTTCAGAGAAGAGATCACCGGCTTAAATTTGAAGTTGTAAAGGCTTTATTCGCCCCCCTTGACCCCTTCACTGTAAACGCATTCCGGCAGCCCCGCGGTAAATAGTGTCACACATACCCGACGAGACCGGCTAAGAGCTTCGGGAACTGCAGAGTGTGGAAGGAAACTTTTGAAGAGGGAGTCGTGGGAAGGGTGCGGCGCCCACATAGATGTGGGCCAGGGGCCCTGTCTTCGGAAGGAAACCTCGTTAGACAGAGAAAACTTGCGTGAACAACACCTGCAGATGCTGCATGTGCAGGGAGGGAGCATCCGGAGGGGCTGGCTGACCATGCTGCCATGGACCCGGCAACGAGGAAGGGGCAATCTGGGCTACCAGGGGTGTAACACACCCCCTGCAGCCCTTGTGTGTGTTTATGGGGGGCATTCTTCAAGGTGCCCCATCTCACTTAAAATGAATGAATGATTTATTGGAGAATAGGCCGGGCCTTATCACAACCTGCGTGGGCGGTGGGAGTAAAACCCATTTAGCGTTACGCCCCCGTGAGGCTTTCAGGCTCTGCAGCCATCATTGTGAAGCATGTTCAGTGGCACCGGAGCCGTGGAGGGCCCACTGAACCCTAATTATGAAGATAGTTTTTGTACACAACCAGTAGTGAAAGGGGCTCATACCCTTGCTTTCACCAGAGCCGTTGGTACCTCTGATGCACCACTACTGCACAAAGAGCTGCATCACTTCTGCCCAAGGCTTACTGCACGCTCACTGCTGCTCGCTGGAGGGACGCTAACTGCTCACTGACTTCTACTTTGTCTAGTCATGCTGATCTTCTCACTGTGTGTTAAAATTAGAACATTCTCACTGCTGATACTATTGATTGTGTAACAACTCCCCGACTGTCAATTTGTGTTAGGCTTATCACATGCTCACTGTTCACACTCGCGACGTGTTATAGCTCACTCACTCTGTCTTTGTGTTAGGCTCACCATGTGCTCACTGTTAACGCTAGTGATGTGTAACAGCTCACTGACTGTCACTATGTGGTAAATATATCATGTGCTTGCTGTTCACACAAGTGATGTGTAACAGCTCTCTTACTCACCATGTGTCAGGCTCATCATGTACACACTAGCTATATGTAACAGCTCTCTCACTATGTGTTAGATCTATCATGTGTGTGTGGTTTACACTAATGTGTAACGGCTCACTTACTCTCTCACTATGTGTTGGGCGTATCATGTGCTCACTGTTTGCACTAGCAATGTGTAACGGCTCACTTACTGTGACTATGTGTCAGGATCATCATGTGCTCACTTACTGAAGCTTATCGTGTTCACTGATAACACTAGTGATATGTAACGGCTCACTTATTCTGTCACTACGTGTTAGGCTCATCGTGTGCTCACTGTTCCCATTAGCGATGTGTAACCGCTCACTTACCCACTCACTACGTGTAACCGCTCACTCACTGTCACTATGTGCCAGGCTTCTCGTGTGATCGCCGCTATGTCTTAGGCTTAGTTTCTGCTCACTTCTCACATTAATAACTGGTAACAACTCACTGATGATGCCACTATCTCATGGGCTTAGAGAATGTCCACACTGGTCACCAGAGGCGCAACTAGAGCCAATTTCTTTTTTTGGGGGGTGGGGGGAGGTAGGGGGAGTATGGCTACGACAAATTTCGGGAGGGGGTATTTCTTTCAGTAATAGACAGAGTGGCAATGCAGGGGCTCTAATAAGGGGTGAAAAAAATAACAAAGACTCGTCAGCAAGTAAATGGTCTTTTAAAGACCTGCGAAGTACTGAGCACAAAAACTGTCTGTGCGTGTGCCCGGAAAGCTGTCTCAGCCCGGGCTGACACACAGGAGGGCGTTGCGCGCCTGCTGGTCACAATGGTGATGTGTGACTGCTCACTTTCTCTGCTCACTGTGCATGCTAGTGATACTAGTGCTGCATAACAGCTCCCGCCCTGGAGGCTTCACCACTGCCCACAAGTAAGTGAGTTGCACTCTTTGTTGTCAGAGAAATCTAGTTTGATCTCATGTGAAAAGTGTTTCCGTGTCTTGCTTGAGGACCACCAGTGTGCGGTTGTCGTGTTTTGGGATGCAGCGCTTAGAAGCACGATAAATGAAGTGTGAGAGATAGGCGCACACTATTCTGGAAGCACTGATCACCTCCTCAGATCCACCTGCAGCGATGGACTAAAGAATAACTAATTACCAGCAGCGAGAAAGTCATGTAAGTACAAGCTTAAATACCATCAGATAATGTACTTTTTGAGACAAGTGTACATTCTGCCCAGGAATGTACAAAAATAGAGGGACATCAAAACATACAGGTGGGAGATGCATGCAAGCAAATGCGTAGTTTTATAAGCGCAAACTCGGCCCTACACAAATTCACTCCACACCACATAATTCCACAACTAACTAATCAAATCCAACCCACATAATTCCGCTACACACCACATACATACACTCTATATCACATAGGAAAAGCACACTGCCATTTACAATGCCAATAACTCTAACTCTACAAATGCGAGACCTATTGCATTTTTATTGCTTTTTTTGTACTGTTGACCGCTGTCCACCTCTAGGGCGAGTGGCAAAGCCAATAGCTCATGCATAGGCTTGTTCTCGGAGCCACGCCTTTGGGGTTTATCTTAGAGCCAGCTGCCCCAAGCCTCACTTCATTTATGAAGCTCGTGGCCAAATCAAGTAATTTCTTCCTCTTTCTCACACATTACAAACACTTTATCACTTTGGCTTATCTGAAAACAACAAATACAAGCTTTCCTTTGAAGACTTTGACGATGCTTTGGTGACAAGTTCATCAAAGTCTGCACGTGCCCCTCAAAGCGTTCATGTACATTTGTCGGTCAGACACATATCCTCAAGAAACAATCAGCTACCTCTCACCCTTTCAAAAAACAACTGCCTCTCGCTCTCAACTGAAGAATTAAATTCAAGGTTAGCTGTCATCGCACATAACAAAACTTACCATAATAAACCACCTTATCTCATCTCACCACTGCAGGAAGGTTGAGGGTTTTGGGTCTCACAAGTGAGAAATTCCTCACTTCTTAAGGCTCAAAATCAAAACTCTCGGGTGCCGAGACCACCAAAAGGAGCTCTGGTCCTGTGGAACACCAATCCCACCCGAAAATCTCTCCTTTCAGAAGGTGGTTAAAGACACACCCTTCTATTTGTGAACAAAGGTTATTTTGTTCTGTTCTCTCAAGCTTAACTCCAGTCTCCATCAGTTTATGCTTCAAACTGTGAATACCAGCCTGACAAAAAATCCCTTTTGGGGAACAGTAAAAGAGGGTTGCTGTAGTCCAGCCAGCTGGCGATGAGGGCTTGTGTGATTGTGTATCTGGTGCTCTGGAGTAGCCATTTGAAGATTTCATGCAGAATGTGGAGGATGAAGAAACAGGTCGAGGAGACGGGGTTTACCTGGGACTTCATGGTCAGCTTGCCTGTCTCTAATTTCTCTATAATCGGCGACTACTGATGCACTCAGTGGCCGATTATAAATAAGCCACGTCAGAATTTAACTGTAACAAGTTACTGCAGTCGATTCTGACGTCACAATGCAGAGCCAGCAGCCAGGTGAAAGGCAGGTCAGGTCACGGAGCAGCTGTTTAGAACAACGAAAATGAAACGTCGCTTTTTTACCTTCTGCTCTATTTTTCTACTTTACAGTGACAGGCAAAAAGAAGGATTATTTTTTGCTTTCCTTAGATAATTATAAAAAAGAATCTTTCTGCATGTCTCTGCACATTCTGTCCTACTGCAGCTTCTTCTTTTTTTAAAAACTATCTTGTATTGATCTGTTTCTAATTTTTTTTTTTCAACAAGTATCTAACAGGTTTTTGATGTACCTAATTCTGCACAAGTGGTTCTATTTTTTTTCTTCATGTTTGTAAACATGCTCTCTCTTTCATATGGAGGAACTACATACCAAGGTTTGAAGTGGTTTGTGGGAAAGGTGATGGTGTGACCATATATTATATGGGATAAAGTACCCCCTGCCATATGTGATAAGGATATTGCAAGTCACCTCAGAGTTCCGTAACCTTTGGCCTCGTTCACTATATGGTAATGGTACTCCTCTGCAACTTGCAATATCCTTATGATGTACGGCAGAGGTACTTTATCCATTATATTTTAATGTTTTACTGTCTACTTATAGTTAGGTCACAGGAAGAAATTATTTTGTTTTGATAATAAAAAGTTTTGTGGCAATCTGTCAAGCAGGGGCCAAGAAAAAAGGTGGGGGGTCCCAACAGTGAGATTTCTTGTGTTAATTTCCTTAAGAACATTGGCCCTCTGAAACAGAAAAAACAGCTGAACAGAATTACACGTAATCTGTCAAAAAGATAGAACATTATTCGGAAAGCATGCTATTTGTGATTTGGTGTAAATCATTTCAGTTGTTTTTGAGGAATTAGTGTTTGAGAGACTTAGGTTGTGGCTGCCAAGAGTGCCGCAGTCCTCACAGAAGCCCCGTAAAATCACCCTAATTCTCCAATGGGGTTCAAATAGTCACCCCAGGAGAGTTTTCGTACACTTTCAAGCACACTTAGCGGTTGGACATTTGCTCAGAGACTCTGGGGACCCCTGTTGGTGAGTCCTAAGACGACAGTTGCAGCCTGTTGAAAGTAAAATAAAGACTTATGTTCATATTTTAATTGAAAATTCTAGTGTTTTATTAACAATGACATAATTGACAGTGATGCTTTACATGTTTTAATAAAGATCATAAGAATATTTTATCAAATAGCATCAGGTTAAAAGAGAGCTATTGTAAGGTGGTGTCATTCCCTTGAACTTTTCATGGTAATGCATTGGTCTGTTATGTAACGTTTTCGCTTTAATGAACTTGGGAAGACCCTAACAAAACCAGTAGACAAGCCTTTTGGTACAACACCTCTGTGGATCCAGTATATATGGGGGTTTCATGGTCCTAGGGTTCAGGGCTCCCTAGGGGTGTGGACTGTATATCAAATTTCATTCAGTTAAAATAGAGCCACTGTAAGGTGGTTTCATTCCCTTGAACCTTTCATGGTATTGCATTAGTCTGTTATGGTATGTTTTTGCTATTATGAATGTGGCAAAAGACAGACAAAAACAGTAGGCCTGCCTTTTGGTACCTACACCCCCTCAGGTCCAGTATCAGTGGGGGTATCATAATCCTAGGATTTAGAGTCCCATAGGGACGTAGATTGTTAGGAGGGTCTCACCATCGTTATTTCCGCATGCCTATTTGTACATATTTGTAAATGTGTGGTATTAAGTAGTGTGCCCTGTAATGTATAAGCTTCCTTGAAATAATCAGTTTTGTGGATGCAGTTGAGCCTTGTCTTTAAAAACTGGTCATTCGGCAGACCATCTCTGAGAGACCTTTGATGAAACTATGGTATGATAAAAGAGTATTTCTATCTACGAATCTAGAGAAGTTTCTTGCATATTTTAATCAGACACAGGTTAATGTACAGTTCACATGTCATTATGATAATCAATAGGCTCCCTTTCTAGATCTTCTAATTGTGGTCGTTCTTTTTCATTATCAAAAAATTAATACTACGGCATTGATTGTATGAGTTTATTTAGCCCTCTAATTCAATATGTTTATCAAATGATACCAATGAGAACCACTGTTGCATAAAGACTTAAATCTAAAGGCACATTTTCTCACAGCAGATCCAGAGATTCACTAGACCAAAGATTCTGGGGACTGATTGTCAATTTTCACACACTACGAAATTTCTTACTACTCTTCAAAACCAGGACACCAGTACAACTCCTACGCCTTCCCTTTTTGTCCTTACAATACCCATATGACCTTCATGGCGCAAGTCAGGGATTTGGACTCTCAATTAACGGGCAGAATCGCGCTGCATTGCCTGAATAAGAATTGTTCATGAGTACCCAACTTATTACAAATTTCTCAAAATGCTCTCAGTTTGAGATCCACTTCATTCTTATTTTTCCAACCAACTTCTACACACCTCTTCGCTTCTTGCAAAACAACATCCTTATGGCACACTTCATCTTCTGCAATTCTCATCTACCAACCAGCACATCAGACACACAAACAATATGAAAATCATTCCACCAATCTCATCTACTTCTATCATCGGATACTACATTCTGCTAATAACATACAAAGTGACATTTATAATCTCAGGAACATAAGCCACATCAAATAAGGAGGGTTGGAAACGCAGAGACAACCTGGATACCCTGAGAGAAACCTCATTATTATCATCAGTGGTCAATAGTTTCTTCAAGGATTTGTGGTCATATATTTGCAAAAATATTCTAGAGCTTAAACCCAAACCAAAGTATCTTTCACTTACTGAGTATCTCTCCTCAGTAGCAGAAAGTGAACGAGATGCACAGGCTATGACACTTCCCTACCCTCTCCATCTAGCTAGGTAAGTAAATTCCCAAAACACTTACCACTGGCTTCAGTTGTCACAAATGTGTCAGCTCTGGGATCATATACCTGTAAAGTGCAATATTTACACATCGCTTTTTCCACTTTTTCAAAGTCATCTTGACACTCCTTAGACCAAGCAAATTTAGACCTCTTTTTAAATAGGACCCTCATGAAAAGTCCTCTCAGAGAAATTTCTAACCAACTTTGAATAGAATTAAGCCATACCAAGAAATGGCCTGAAATCATCTTTCGATAGGGTTGGCGGTGCCACCAATTGTTTCCTGAGGTGTAATGCCTGGTTTGGTGACTTCATGCCTTAAGTGAGTGACCTTTTGCTCAGCAAACTTGCGCTTACTAATTTCAGCAGTGAGACCTTTTTTTGTCACTTTCCAAAATTCCATTGACTTTGCATAAAGATAAGTCATGCTCTTTGTTGTCTTTAGCCATTACCAAGATGTCATCTTGGAAGCATTCCACCACTAGCAGATCAACAAATAATTCTGTCATCAACTTTTAGTAAACAGCAGCTGCCAATGCCAACCCAAAAGGTATCCGACAGAATAGATCTCACCCAACAGGTGCATTAAAAGCAGTCAAAGGACGAATTTCTGGGTGTAGTGCTTTTTGGTGATTTGCCAAGAACAGATTGGATGTTCAAAACCACCCTGCATTCCTCATAATAGTAGGCATCTAATCAATCCATCAAAAAGAAAACTGGTCAATAACAATATTGACATTAATAGAACTTAGACACGTAGTCTTACCTTTTTTGGTTGGCATGGCGTGCCGCCATCACCGAGAGATCCAGTAGACCAACTCAATAGGTTCAATAACTTTTGCTTCACACAGTTTCTTGAATTCAATTCTCACATTCTCACTGACTTAACTTATGAATCCATGCAACCTCTCATTTGTTCCTTAAAGAACACTAACACTAGGATATTCCTTTAAAACAAAATTTTTCATGATTTCACCATCTCGTGCACCGAGAATCTGATCAACACTATTAGGATCAAGAACAATGAGCAACACTCTCTGATCCTTCCATCCAAGCCCAGATTGTGCCTCCATTCATCATTTGCACAGGGCTTTCCTATCCTTAAACGTGAAAATAAGAGTTCTATGGCCAAACAATTCAATACTTCCCTCAGTGTAACTCTCAAGATAAATATCATGAGGATTCAGATGACAACATGTTTTGCAAATTCATCTTCTCAAACTTTCTTGGGAATGATAGCATAGGGTGTCACTTGGAGACATACTCCACCAAAGGTTATCCAATATAAAAGTTTGTTGTATTCTGATTATTTCACATTCAAAACTACTTATTACTTGATACTAGGAAAGGGTTTTGAGTCATCCTCACTGGAAACCGAACTGTTAAAGCCCTCAGAAATGCATTTCTCAGTCTGTTTTTATTTGTTTCTACAAAACCTAGTGAAATGTCCAACCAAATCCTGTGACACTCCAGTCTTTGACCCGCTTGATTGCCTGCCTTTTGTCCCTGAGGCACTGTGGAGGCGGAGTTGTAAAGTCATGGTGCATAAAGTGCATTTACAAAGTGCAATTTTCCAACCATACATCCTGGAGCGCTATTTTTCATTTATTACTTTTTGAAAGTAAGTAAAAACAACAGTCTTACTAGATTCCAAGCACCTCCTAACTCAGCTCCAGTAACAACCAAATAATAGAAATTTAAAAAAAGCAAAATACTCTACTGCTAATCCCAAGAGAAGTGCCTAATACAAAATGCAAAGTGTTAAGTGCAATTTTGAAAATTAAGCATATCTTCTTATTTCCCACTTTCATACAAAAACAAAATATAGATTGCTGACATCCTTGTATACTTGCTAATAGCATAAACTTAAAAAAAATATACCTTTAGCACTGGTCATTAGGAACAGAGTACTGAGCATCTTGCGCTTAATATTACACTTAATCTTTATTTTGCTCCCAGGAAGCAAAGACGTTGGAATTCATAATCATCATCCATTTGCTGTCATTAATGAAGAAAAACATAACTATATCCTGTTAAATCTGCGTATAGCACCGATATGTTTAGCATATGCTTCTACGAACGCATATGGCAAAGCCATCTTACCATACCACTGCTGTACTTATAATATCCTATCTGATTTCCAATTCTGAAGAATCAGAGATCTAGCTAATCCTATAGCAATTGAGGCAAACTACTGATGATATTTCTTAAGATGATAAACCTCGTATGAGGAACCACACAACACCAACATGAATGACGGCGCAATTTGCACAGACAGCGATTGATTAATAACTTTAAACACATCTTCCCAGAATTGTTGGAAATGGCAGAAGTGAAAAAATACATGATTCCAGCCTCTTGCTCCTCTAGCTTGACATCTAAAACATTGATCTAAATAAAAGCAGTGGAAACATCTTATGTAAACTCTTAGGTGAATAATAAGTCAAACATCTTGATAGAAAAGTCATGCTTTTGTAATTGGCTGCTCTCACGTCACTTAATAACTACCACTGTTTGATGGGAAGTCTAGTACCAGTTTCTTGTCCTACTTTTAACAAATATCGATCTATCTCTTTCTGTTCAATAGTCTGGTGTAAAACATGATACCAGCTAATCACTCCAAGCAATTTATTCTCGTATATTTGCGAGAGTATCGTCATCGCCGAAGCACTGAACAGCACATAATTATCTCTTATAAAGCTAGTTAGTTGGTTAAAACTAAGACAGATGGCTGCATTCTGACGACCAAACTGCTGTTTAAACAAATCCCAAGTAATCAGATCAGTTAGGCTGTAGCAGAATAGGACACTTAACAGCATTATCACATAGTGTCTAATGTAGATGATCTTGTAGAGTCTGATATTTTCATGAAAAAGAATTTAAGGTCAAATGAAAAATTGTTCATCTTAAGTGTAGTAGCCCAACATAAAGCGATACTAAGGACTGAGAAAGCCATGGGCTTTCGCCGATAGTAGTGAGAAGGGAGGTTGCAATGGAATGATAATATTTTGAAATGATAGTTGCCCTGCATAGGCTTGATACTAATTGGCAAAATTCTTCAATCCAATATCCATGCTACTTATACAATGCTACATATAGTGCCTTTAGACAACATATTGAGGCAGAAGCAATGGCCAAGTCTGAAACATTCAATGAAGTACTTACTACTGTCAAAATGGATACAAGTTATAAAAGTTACAGATTTTTCACAATCTCTTTTAACTGAAGTAATTTCAAACAGATCTCTTTCAGGTTCTCCACTTGATATTTGACCAGCAAAATACATGAAGAAAATGGCAGTTTTGCTAACTGAAGAGCTGCTTTCTGTTTTTAACTATTCTATTAAATCTGCAATGATACCCCAGCCTTTGAAAAACACTGGGCCTGATTCACAAAGGGACTCCGCACTCATGGCAGAGGCCCCGCAGCCATGGGGGGTCAACACACTTGGGGCGTAATCTCCACAATGAGAATTCTTAAGGCAGAGATTCCGCCTCAAGTGCAGGGACGCCCCCACAACTGCGGGGCTTCTGCCACGGGTGCAGAGGCCCTCTGTGACTCAGGTTAAACCACAGCCCCAAAGAAGCCTTTGCTGATTTCTTTTGATACAAACAACGTTCAACCAATTTCGTTGCTCTCAATACTTTGGAGCTTCCAATAAATAAATAAACAATTTTTTCTAATGATCTTATTTCATGAAATCCTATCTTATTCTTGAACCATATTAGGCAAGATTCCAATCAGGACAGAGCACTGAACTTGAGGTTGTGGTGGCTTTAGACAATAAACAAAAAAAAAAAGGTTATGGGGCCCTGGTGCTCCTGGACCTCTCGGCTTCCTTCGACACCACTGACCATAATATCTTAGTTTCCAGACATAACGAGGTGGGCATCTAAGATTCAGTCATAACCTGGATTAAACACTCTCTTTCAAACTGTCACCAGACAGTTATGATATCCCCGTCTTTTCTGAATTTAAGAACCATTGATCGTGAAGTCCTACAAAGTTCAATTTTAACACCACTACTGTGATACACTTTCTGGATTTATCAACGACATGGCCCCCCTAGGTACTTTGGTGGCAAGGACTTAATCAATGTACCAATACTATGAGAGAGAGAGAGAGAGAGAGAGAGAGAGAGAGAGAGAGAGAGAGAGAGAGAGAACAATCCATTGGACTATAACCCCATGACCCTCCTGCACACTAAACGGAGATGACGCGTTCTGGATAAAGATCACAGGAGTACTTGTTAGTAGGTTCCAAACCCGCTTTCACTATGTGACACACTCAAGAAAACAAACTAATGATCGATCTTTATAATTTTTTATTTAAAATAACAGAATAACAGTCCTATCCTGGTACATGAGATTTGCATGGCAGCAGCTATAGGAACAAACGAAATAGTGGCCATAACAGTGGCGATCTGGCTAAATAAGAAGAAACATTTCAACATCAAAACGGTAATTCACCAAGTCACGGCATTTGTCCTCTAAGCCCTCACTTCCTGTCTCTAGCTAAACTGCTTGAGCACACCTAAATGCAACAGCCAAGATACTGTTCAGCGTAAAAGAAGATACTGTCTCTCTCTCTCTCTGTTCCCAGTGATTATGGCGTTTCAGCAAACAGATGAGGCAAACTAGGTTTCTCAAAGTAACATCCACTATCCGTGTCTGTAAAGAAGATTTTTGCAGCTTCTGCACCAAAACAGCAATCTCTGGAACTTCTGTCTCTATCTCTTGTTTGCATCGAGTTTATATACTTTTCTGGGTTGTTTTGGCAAGTAACAGGGCTCTTTTATTGAATGTTATTAAAGACAGTTTACATCTTATCAAATGTTACAGAGAACAACGTTCATATGACCTTACACCTACTTTCTGGTCCTGCAACACATTGTTGACTGGTGAAATACAGATTTGAAAAGTGGCACGAAACAACATTTAACAAAATGAAACATCTGTGAACACTTTAGCTACATTAAGCACATAATTGCTGACCTAACAAATCATACTGAAACAGACATAAAATATATTTGTGAAAACCACACAAAGTTAAAGGCAAAATGTGTTAATAATTGCAAAAAATATACAATCAAATAAAACAAATACATGAAAATGGAAAATATGATTTTAAAGAATAAAAAGATTAGATTACATCAACGGTTGGATCATGCACAATTCAAGATTATCACCACTACCTTTTAATATGTACATGTGTTCACTCGCCAAATTGTTCCACTGAATGGGAATTAAGTTATACATGTATGCAGGAAGCACTCAGCTTAATTTTGGTCTCTCTCATCATTGCAATTCTAACTGCAAATCTGAGCTGCTGTTAACTGACAGCCTATTGGCTGTTCGTGGTGGTTGCCAGTCAATTAATTGAAACTGAAGACAGACAAAACTGAAGTTCTTTTAACATCCTCCAAAATCCAAATGAATGATTTGCACTGGCCTGAGCTACTTGGCCCGTCATCCACAGCTGCTTTTTGTGGTACAAATGTATTGATTCCAATATGGGTCAAGAATATTATGTCCTAAATACCAGCACATTTTTTCAATTAAAGTCCCTTTGGAAAATGATCCCACGCGATTGAGAATAAATTGAAGAGTCCTCTAATTAATGCCTTGATCTAATTCCTAGATAGATTATGGAAATGCAATTTTGCTGGACACCCCAATTAAGACAACTTCTCGCATTCAAGTCATTCAAAATGTATCATCCAGATTTTTTTGTGGATTAAAGAAATCCAACTCTATTTCTACCAAAAAAGGATTAATTTAAAGCAATTGCAATCATTCAAAAAATCAATTCGAACAAGGCAGAATTTCTTTAAAACATTTTTACCTTTGGCATAAGCCAGCAAAACTCTTGCGCTCTGGATAGAAATTGCTAATCCAAATTCCCACCTATGGAAAAGAACTTTTCTATTGCAGCAGCCAATCTTTGGAAGACCCTCCCTTCTCACTTTTAGTAGCCGTTCTTCCTTGTTTTGTGAAATTAGACGGCCATGACAATATACCTTTCCAACTTATGGTCACTTATTCCTTTTAACTATCAATGTAAGTTCTTTATTTAACTATTCTCCTCAACATTCTGCATAGTGCCAAGAAACTATGAAGAATGAGCACTTTATAAATATCGCAAATACAAAATACTAATATATTTAAGCTGGTTTAGTAGCATCCTGAAGATCCCAATGCTGATTCTTTAGTGGTTGTGTGGTAATCTTGATCCATATCGTCACAGTTCCTGATTAAGGAAAAACTGCATTCTCTGATGTATGATTTATTTCATAATTCATCTGGCAGGCGGCCACAAGTCAGTGTGTTTCAATCCTAATGGGTAATTCTCAAAATATAGACATGTACCGGTTGGCAGTCCCTTTCTTTTTCTTTTTGTACATTTCGCATAGACACTGAAAAACACTAATCATAAATTCTTCCACTTCTTGCAGCCCTCCAAGAGTGTGTGCCACAGCAATGAAAAGCTACTACCTAAACAGAGCTTCCTACTTCCTAATCAAGAAAAATGTATGTGAAAGATTTACTATATCACTGCAAGATGATAATGAGCTATGTATTTTCGCATGTCTATCATGGGATGTTCCTTAACCCAACCCAAAGTAAGTAACTTTTTACCTTTATGATTAGTATTTTTTCAATACCTATGTGAATGGCTGAAACAGAAAAGTAAAGGAACATGAAACCATTATAATTACCAATTTTGCAATAAAGCCCTTGTAGCGTCATTTATACATAATAAAGAGTTCAGTGTGTGTGTATGAGATACACCTTGACAATTATGTAGGATACGGGGTATGTAAAGTGTAATTCTGTGTTGTGTGTGTTTTTTGTGACAGGTGGTGATTAATATAAGCTCAAGGAACATTGTAATAAAATGTTATTCACAACAAAATAGGCTTGACAGTCAAAGTATAAGTTTCATTGTACACAAGACTGCTGCTAATGCATTAGCATTCAGCATCAAAATCACTTCAAAAAGTAAAACAAATATGCCAAGTATGTGTTCAGACACATGCCTGTGAAAACTGAAGGTGTGCAAGGGCCTGAGAGTTGAAAAACATTAGATTATGTTCAGCAAATTCTAATGTACAATTTACATAGACAGAAGAATGTCATCCGCAATCGCAGTTATTGTAGAAAATATGAAAACAAAGATCCAGGGGTTAACTTCATCATTAAGAAGAAGCACAACCCTCTACACCAGAGATAACTGAACACGAATAATAGACAAAAGGTGAATCCAATAAAGCAAATAAATTGCCTCGGGAGGCCAGATCCGTCAAGCTGTCAGCTTTGTAGTCAGGATCAAAGAAGTAATGTTTTGCAAAGTGAGGCTGTATCAAAATGGGTCCTGACCACTTAATCTACCCAGATGTTTCTCTTTTTTGATCACCCATTTTTGGGCCTTTACTGTGGTGTACACATGTGTGTGGGCTGCGCATGTGAATCCACCGTCGTGCACAGCCCGGTTATTGTGCCAGTAGCATGGCGCAGAAGGGACTCTGCAGGGATAGATGCTGACCTGTGATAAGCCTTCTAATGTTAGTGGGCACTCATAGACAAATTCAGTAGGTTTTACTGGATTATTTGCTGTGTCACTGTATCTTACATACAGGGGGAAATCTGACTTAAGTTGCAGTTTCGGTCACCTTAAGCCTACTCCCTGAGGACCAGTTGGGAGAAGACCTGGACTTCTGTGCCCAGCAGGAAGAGTGGATCAACAAACACCAGGCAAATAAAAAAAGCCCGCACAGGGAACAACTGAAACCAGCTCCCTGCAAAGTGCACCACTTTTGAGGCCAGACATCCTGTTGAAACTGCTCCAATTGGCTATGGCTCGAGACTAGGAGCAAAAAGAGCTCAAGATCGTCCTAATAGTGAAAGACGGGCCTGAGATATGCATGAGGAAAAGAGCTGAACTTTGACCCGGGCCGAGTGGGCAGCTCTTGTGGCTCTGTTGTATGTTTTTCAGAAACTCTTCAAGATGCGTCAGCGTATAAATAATCCCTGTCCAGAGAGGGGGTCTGCATAGGCACCACCCCCAGAGTTTTTTGAGGCCCAGTAAACCCATCTCCAGGGGTGGCGAACTCATGAAAGGCACCCATGACCAGGGCCGTTTCTAGGTGTTTTGCCGGATCACTGACGAAATATCGAGAAGAAGAATATCGAATTGCCAAAATATCGAAGGAAAAATATAGAATGCCAAAATATCGAAGCCCTATCTCCAAACAGGTAAGTACAAAAATATAAAATCCAAAATATCGTTGTAAAAAATATAGTCACAATATCGAATTATTTTAAATGTCTTAAAATTAATGTAAAATTAATGAAATAAAACATATAATTAACTGAAACATACTTAAAAATACTTAAATTACTTTAAAATTAATAAATAATTAATGTAAGTAAAAAATAAATAATAATACATATATATTAACGTAATATTAATTTAAAAAATGCAATATTTTTTGCATAGGATAGCGGGCGGGTAAAACTAACTATTACCACTCCAGTAAGTGCAATAGTAGGGAAAACTTTGGATAGCGGGAGGGTAAAAATTACTATTCCCACTCCAGAGAGTGCAACAGTAGGGAAAGCGTTGGATAGCGTAGGAGTAAAAATTACTATTCCCACTCCAGTGAGTGCAACTGTAGGGTAAGCGTTGGATAGCGTAGGGGTAAAAATTACTATTCCCACTCCAGAGAGTGCAACAGTAGGGAAAGCGTTAGATAGCGGGAGGGAAAAAATGACTATTTCCACTCCAAAGAGTGCAACAGTAGGGAAAGCTTTGGATAGCGTTGGGGTAAAAATTACTATTCCCACTCCAAAGAGTGCAACAGTAGGGAAAGCGTTGGATAGCGTAGGGGTAAAAATTACTATTCCCACTCCAGAGAGTGCAACAGTCGGGAAAGCGTTGGATAGCGGGAGGGTAAGATTTACTATTCCCACTCCAGTGAGGGAGCTGGCTGCCTGGCCCAAAGAGGGGGTGTCCTAAAAGGGACTGGGCCACTTCTTAAAAAAAAAAACACAAGGTGTAAAGGCCCGCTCACCAAAAGAAGCTGTTACTATAAAATTAAATGCTCTGCGAGAGAGCGCCCCATAATACCTTACAAGGAACCTTTGTCCAATGTTTCTCGCTTTTGTGAAATCCCCCAACTGGGCAGGGCCACCACCCAGGTAACCAAGAAAGTGTTTGAGGGCTGCAGGAGCACAGCAGCACCCCAGAAGTACCTTTGTAAACAAGCATTGGCATAGCCAATAGGTCTCGCCTTCTGGACCTTATAAGTGTTTAGCCATGCAGCACATTATCCTGTTAATAATCCAGCCACACAATTTTGTGCCCGATGATGTTTAAGGACGCTATAACTGTGTGTCATGGACAGAAACATGCTTTGTAATGTACCGTGGTTACACTGGGCTGCAGAAGTCAGTACACACTATCAGTCTATGCAGTTCGACCAGTGGAGATGTCTGTTAAAAAACACGTATCTTGCACTCATGTGGTAAAATGCAGGCATGTGCAAATGGTGGCTACACATCATACTGTAAGTACACCAGCCGGAACATGTGAAGTATTCTAGAAGAATCCCCCACCAGGGACCTGTCAAGAGCCTCCCCCATTGCTTAATGAGCTGATAAGTCACTAGTGGAACACACTCAGCTCCTGATTTAGGCTCGTGCCAAACCATCATATTCAGGGCCCCTGGAACTGTGCGGCAGGGTACAGCCAAATTATGCGGCAGGGTTGACTAAATTAAGTGGCAAGAAATGGCAAATTATGTGGCATCATCCGGCACATTTTCTGACAGGATTAGTTAATTTTTCTGTCTTTTTTTTTACACTTGTTAACGCTGTCTGGACATAGGTTGCACCCACTTAGTACCAGTTTAACACCCAGACCCTGATCATACCTTTAACAAAACCAATACACACTGTGTTGGGTGTCAAAGGCCGCAGTTTAATAAACAATTAAATTCTCATGGCCCCCTCGCAGGCGGCATGGCAAAGATTTATTCACGTGAGGTGCTGGTGATGAAGTAAGTAATTTTTTTTTTGTTCAATTTCCCGAACCCTGTAATGGACTGACGTAGCTACTGCCCCCTTAAATACCAATTTCACCTTGCCTTTTTACCCTCAACAGCACATCCACAGCCCATCCACAGCCCCCCACAAACCATTTAGAGCAAGGCGATTAAACATGCCACGTCGCCACCCACACAACACCGCATGCAGCCGCGTAATTGGTAATAATGCGGCTCAACGAGGCAGCCTTATTAGGCCGGGCAACAGAGCAGAATGCAATAAACAGCAAGTGATTTTGCGCTACATTAATACAGATAAATCGTTAAACTAATATATTCCACCCAGCAGTGCAGTGCCAACTATGACTGTGCAGCGCACTGCAGACATTGTTTTAGCAGTTTTATAAAACGCAAACTAGACACAAAGGTATCAGAGCGCTTTACATGAGCACCAGTTGCATTACAGACGGACGCATTCATTTTTAGGCGTTGGGAGATTAAGTTATTTGTCCAGAATCACAGGATGTTTTGAGTCTCCAGCCAGACTCGAACCTGGTCCCCCAGCTTAAAAGTTGGCCGCTCTAGCCGTTAAGCCACACATTGCCAATGAGTGGGCAACTTGACTCCTCACTGCGCCTGCCCCACATTCATGTTGGCACCCATCCCCTGAGAGTAAGAATGATAGCAGTTTGCTGTACAAATGTTGGGAACAAGACATGACACCCCGTCACCTAGGATATAACGTTTTGGGCTGAAATGCTGCTGAAATTTGTGTTTACTGTTGCCCAGGATGAATACAACAGTCTGTAACACTAACATCAAATTGCAAGCAGAAAGAGGGCTCCGATTTCAGGGCACTCCAGACGTACCACGTGGTTAAAGGCGCTAGGCTACTGTCACCAGTGCAGCTGCTGTTTGCAGTGGCGCTGTGCCACCAGAGCGTGAGGTGGCAGTGCACCCTGATTCTTTCTGTCCTTTACTATCCAACTGGCGGGAGAGCAGCCTTTTCCTTGCGTACGGGCTATTGGCGTCCTTGCTACCCGCTGTCTGGGTTAAAGGTCACAGGGTACTTGGAATCGAACTAGGAGGCCAATCCCTCTAATAAGCAGACATATATATGACGTGCTTCTTGATTTTGCTTTTAAAATCAACTAAAAAAATTCTAACTCAGCAGAAAGGAAGGCGAAGGAATGTCTGGAGCCAAGTAGGCCTGGCGTTAGTGGCAATGCAGCGATAAACCCATGGCAGAAGGCAGCACAGACTATCAGTGTCACATATATGAGCCACGCACTTTGAAACCATTACGCCGGTCCGCCGTTAGTTAAATGAACGGAGGAAAGAGCAAGACGCAGCTAAGAGAACGCATAATGTCTGCTGAGCTGAAACAAAGCAGACATGTTTTTAGCAAAATGGCGTACACGGTTTTAAGACCAAAGAGAGAGGATGTGAGCAGATATAAACAAACATACAACAGCTCACGCCAAGAGAAAAACAAACCAGCGCGTCCGCACGGCGACTGCAACAATTAGAAACATGATCCCGAACAGATGGCGCCCCATCTTGTAACCGCTGGCCGTAGGCGGATACAATAACTGGGAAAGGTGGAACATGCATCCACCTTTGCCCAATTGCGTGCTGTCTTTTGGGAGGACGCATGCAAAGCCCAATAGAAATAATGCCAAATCACACGCACAAGCGTGTGAAAAGTCCAGAGTGATTCCAAGAGGTCGTTTTCCTAGAGCAGCGCATGCGCGCTGCGCTAGGCTTGACTTAAAAAGCAGAGCCTATTCTAAAAACACTGTGATGACCACAGATTGACAATGGTTTTGAAATGTGAGCACATGCTGGGGAAGGATAATACTCTCCCACTAAGTACCCGAACAGTCCGATCATTTGCCCTCAATGTATACAAATCCTGCCAAGTAATTTTCTCTTTTGCACTTTCTTTCAGTCACAGACACTTTCAGAGCAATATGCACTATACATCACTTTATCTACGTGCAAGCACTTATTAGACATCAACTAAGGAAACCCTTTGCGACCCATTTTAGATATTTGCATAAATCGATGTTTTTACACTATTTTAATGTATTTATTTACAATATTTTAAAGATTTTAATTAATCAAAAAATAAACTATTTACAACCTTTTCAAAAGTCCCCTTATATCTCCCAGGTATGATAAAACTTATCCAAGGGAGAATTGTTGCAGTTCCTCAGGCACTCTGAGCTGGAGTGTTTGCTCTACAGCTCTAGAGTGCAGGGACCTCTAGTGATTGGTCCTATGGTTGCATTATATGTGGCCTGAAGTAGTACAAGAAAGATTGAAACACGTTATGTTGAATTTAAATGCTTTATTTAAAAACAACTTGTTGTCAGTGATTTCATTGAACATCGCAGTGCTCTTATTAATAATAACAAATGCATTTAACATGGTTACTGGTTCTGGAGATAAAATGGTGATTTTCTAAGATGTGGTTATTGGTCTTTTAATGTAGTGACTCTGCCAAAGCCAATATGCTTGCCTTATATGTTGATGTGGAGCCCTCCTGACAAAGTCAATAAGCCTGTTTCATTTAAAGTGAAGCCCCTTATATTAGAATGTTCTATATGGTATGGGGATTTTGTGATTTTGGGTGGGGGAGGTTTCATGACCATTAGGGGTCAAATGTGATTTCAGAATGTCACCAAAGGTGATCCCATCTACCTTATGTATATCTATATTTGTCAATTAGTATGTAGTACACAGCATTGGGTACTTGGCAGTGGGTATGTAATAAATGTTGTTTCCTTTTTCAAAGAAAAAGCACATACTGGACAATCATTTATTGAATGTTATTGTGTGCCAGTGAATGGTGATTACTATCCCACACCTCCTCCTCTTAGTAGGCCTTGAACTGCTGCGCGTTACTACCCAGAAAGAGTCAAGAGATACAATGAGGTGCCTGGATCCCAGTGAGGGAATAATTGTGGGCCTATTACTTGTGGAGGCCTCACATCCTGCACAACTAATAACCAGATTCCCTACAACGGCAATTAGGGCTGGTTGAATGGAAGCCAAAGATGCCCGTGATCCTGTGACACTCCAGTCTTTGGCCCCGCTTGATTGCCTGACTTTTGTCCCTGAGGCACTGTGGGGAGGAAGTAGTAAAGTCAGGGGCAAGTGTAGTACCACTGATTGTGCAGAAACCACAAGAGTCACTCCAACAGGAGATCTGACAAAGTACACCCTTCTTCCCCTCCAAGACTGCCTTGTGTTCTCTGCTGTAGAGATGCAAGCACAACCGATGGAGACACCATCGCAGCTGTCTCTCATCAGTGAGCAGGAATGGCGAGGGAAGACCTGGCAATACATTCTAGTTCAACAATAAGTGGTAGAAGTCGAGAGAACCGGAACCGCAGATGGGCTGTGTGTGATGCCAATGGAGCTCCCAGACTACGGAAGGAGCAAACGGTCCACCACCAGGGAGTCAGTGCAACAACTTTCCCTTACTGGTCCTGAGCCAAGGCCTCATTCACAGACCTTTCAGTTGTGCATTTGTCACCTGAGTACACTATAGAACATATCAGAATAAAATTGGTGAAAGGAAGGCTCTCATTGTGGCACCCTGGATTCCTGATTATTCTGTGAGAGAGAGACAAAAAGGAGAAATAAAAGGAAGATTTTTTTAAGTCCATGTCTTGCACAAACAAAAAAAGGAGACATCACATACCGAGGATTCCTTTGAGGATGAAGAACTCATAAAAAGAGAGAGAACACAACTCCACTTTGTAAATGTTATGTATGCAGAGCTCAGCATGAAGAATAATGATATTAAAATGGCAGTTGAGAAGAAAAATTGAGAAATAGGCTCATCACATGTAGGTGTGGAACCAGAATTGGCAAGGATCACTGGCAGGGTACAGAAACTGGGAACCCTCAGATATGACCCTAAAGGAGGCCCACTCCTCCAACATCTAATTAAGGGCTGCACAATTTAAACTATCTTGAAGCTGGAAGCAAAATCTGAAGGTGTTGAATATTCTGAGGGGTGGTTACCCCACGGCTGGAAGTAAAATGAACTTGACTGCATGTGGCACTGAGATAACGGTTCACTTCCTAATAAGACTGAAGGATCAATATCAAGGGAAGAGTAGCATCTACTCAGTTGAGTTTGCCAGAGCTTTTTTGAGATTGTATCTTCGGTTAAGATATCGACCTAAATCTCGTGAAGACTTAGGAGAGGTGTGACCCCTGGGCCTGGGTGTTAATAAGCGTGTAATGATTTTCCTCTGGGGGAAATTAGTGCAAGTTTTTTGGAGCTGGTTTTTCTGCTCAAATATGTCACTTCCGTGGGTTTCCTGTATTGCCTCTCACCTTTCCCGTTCCTTCCCCAAATTATACGCCAAAAGGCATTTGTGTGATGATGTGTAGAGTAACGTGCTTTGGCTACTTCAAATGTTTTTACTGGATGGTGTTTTATGTATTATTAAACAAAAAAAAATAGTTTTTGACTCCTGTGACTATGACTGTGTTTGTAAGTTAAGCCCAATAAAATGGTTTGAAATATAAAAATACAGACAATCAAATATCTGCTCTACGAATTTCAGAAATTGAGATATTTCTCGTTATATCAGCTGTAGTTGCTTTACTCCTTGTCTTTGCTTTCCCTGGTAAGTGTCTGTTTTAAATTTTCTGGCAAGCATCAATTTCACCCTACCTGTGCCCTTCATCCTGACATGACGGTCTGGAATAAAAATGTATTGGGAAATCGGGTTGCTGCTTTCACTGTTCTGCTGTCATGGACCCCATTCTATCGGAACTCAGAGGTGTGATGTCCAGCAGCAATAACGACAGACACTGGACTACCAGTGGCGTAACGAAACGTGAGGGGGCCCCCCTGCAAGGTACGTGGAGGGGCCCCCTCCGGACACAATCAGGAGCTTTCCACAGGCCCATAGCCAGAATGATAATTTTAGGGGGCATGGCCCTCAGCTATGACGAAACATTAATGCTGTGCGCTATACGTATATTCTTTCCCAAGTATTTGTAGGGGAAATGTACAGTATGCAAGATTTGAAATTGCACATTGCTTTTGGGTGCTTTTTCAAACAACAGAAATTCTATCTTGGTTGGGTTGAGCTTCTGCTAGGTGCTCGGCATCCAGCTTTGCATGATATGCAGGCAGTGTTTGAGGCACTGGATGTTAGAAGTGGAGGAGACTTTCAAGTAAAACTGTGTATCATTGGTGTGTTGAAGGAAGCTGAGAGGTCCAGAAATATCAGGAGGCAGTGGTAACTTCATCTGGGATTAGGAGGGCATTGTTTACGACGTGTGAGGTAGTAGTCTCAAAGCTACAGCATGATCTGAAGCTAGACTGGTAGTCGTACATAGGTAAATGGCTCATTTTCAAGTGCAAGGCATTCACAAATGGTGACCATTCAATAGTAAATTAATTTAATTATGCACAGACCCTTGGCTGGTGTTAAAGTCTACTCCTCCTGTCCCTAAACTGCAAGAAGTGGGACTCAGAAACTTTCTGGCGGCTTTCTGCCTGGAGGACTGACAGACCGAGCTCTGTCATTGATGTCAAATCGCCAGTCGTGCTGGGATGTGAGGCAGTGTGCTCTCAACCCCCCTTCTGTCGGTCTCGACTTTCTTGTTTGCCCCATTGAAGGAGATATGACTTCTAGAAACGTTTCTAAGTCTGAACGTAGAGGGCTACACCATGCCAAACAGCATCCGATCAACCTTGAGGCCTTCCGAGGCATGGCCTTCAAACTTCGCCCGCTCTCTTTCCCGCCTTCGTCGACAATCGCACCATGATTCCGCTCATAAGCAACACACCGTCATCAAACACCACTTCAGATCCAGCTTGCCCCGCCGATGACTCTTCAGAGACCACATTTTCCCCATAAAACTTTCTGAGTCAGAAGGTTTACTTTCTAAGTCAGAAGGTAAACCTTCCACTGGCAGGAACCTAGTCCCTGCCTCTGACCCATGCTCCATCACGGTCATCCTTAACTTTATATTTTGAACTGGTCTAACACGATCAGATGCCCACGATTGACACTTATTCGTATCTCCGGTTCTACTTATTGGACTTTTATCGCTTTGGTATAGTCTTGTTTATTAAACTTTACTATATTTTCCTAAATTGGCTTGGGATTTTTGTTTTGTTGTGTTTTCACTTTATTATTGTTTGAGTACTGCATAAATACTTTACACATTACCTCAAAGGTAAGACTGACTGTTGTGTGGCAAGCTATCAGAGAGTTAAGCATAGGTTTATTTAGTGACTCCAGTGGTTTATGCTGATAAGGCTTGTGATTATTATTTGAGGTGGGTTTTCACTCTCTCAACCAATACTCCAAGTTCTTACAGCAAGCAAAACTGGGAAACCAAGGCTGCTGAGATTTTGTTAAATTCAATCATGGTTAGGTAGTCAAGGCACTGACTTAGCAATGTTGGTTTAGACTGCCTTGAATACCCACCTCTGTCAAATCCATTATGACAGATGTTAATTGTGAATGATGCCACCAGATCTAAAAGAATGTGGACACGAACAGCCAGCATACACCTCTCCTCTCAGGTTAACCAGATTCAACAGCACTATCAGTCCCATTCTATAGTGTGGAAGAAAGTCTGCATATACATGATGGGGGAGGCCATGCTGTGCTATGCGATACTGATTTGAGACCAAGATGCCCAAATCTAAAGCTTATTTTGAAATTGGAAGGAGAGAAATAGTGTGGTAGTTGCAAAGGTCTATCGAATCAAGGGGTCACTTCATTTTCCTTTCCTCTCCCACTTTGATTTATTTCCTCCAATCTTTGCCTGTTGTCCTGCCTCTTCCTTGACAGCATTGTGTTTGTTCTTCTCTCGCAACTTGTTCTCTGCAGTCCATCACTGTTGTCCTTCAGCCCAGTCAAGTCAGTTTCTCGCCCAGAATACGTATGCCACTGTGGTTGAGTGTATATTTCTCACCCAGATTACTTATGACACTGTGGTTGAGTGTATAGCTCAATGGTGTGAGGGCAAATAAATCACTGAAATATTTGCAACAGAATGTAAAAGAAGCAACAAATAAGGTTTCTCTCATAGGGTGCAAGGGACAGAAGCAACAGCATTTTAAGCATAACTCATATGCAGTAATTGTACTGCACAGATAGCAGCATTGCAGGCTTCTTGGCAACACAAACCAGATAGAACACAGGCTAGAAGGTGAGATTTAATCACACAGAGAAGAGATGTACCTTAGGCAGCAGGACTAGAAGCTTCGCTCACACAAGCAGTAGAGGTAAAACACAAAAGTACCTTTGCAAGTTTTCTTCAAACATAGAAACATTGGCAGATGCAGTGCAAGCTTTCCTCAGAATACGACAAAAAAGGCACAATATAGACAGCAACTAATACAAGCACTGGCAAAGCCAATAGGTCTTGCCTATACAAAAGCGATTGGCTTTGGTAATGCGGTTTTGCCATGTTGTATGCCAGTGTGGCTGCTATCCAGCGTGGCTACAAGTTAGTGGCAGGGATGTCCTAGAGTGAAGTGGGGGGGGGGGAAAGAGGGGGGGAGTAGAGTCCAGTACATTGTATTTGTTGGAGTGGAGTAGGGAGAGTAGAGTGTCATAGCGTTGAGTAGAGGGGAGTAGAGTTCACTGGTTCAGTGGCAGAGAGTGTCGTAGAGTGCAGTGTCAGAGTGCACTACCGTAGAGTGGTGCAGAATGGAGTGAAGTGTGGTGGAATAGGGTAGACTGGACTGAAGTAGTGGGGTGGACTGGACTGGAGTAGATTGGGGTGGATTGTATTGGGATAGAGTGGGTTGGATTAAGTGGAGTGGGGTGGATTAGATTGGATTACATAAAGTGGATTGAATTGAGGTAGATTGGATTAGGTGGGTTGAACAGATAAGGGTGGATTGGATTGAGGTGGATTGAATTGGGGTGGGGTGGATTGGAGTGGGGTGGATTAGATTGGAGTGGGGTAAATTGGATTTGGGTGGGATGGATTGGATTGGAGCGAGGTGGATTGGATTAGGGTATAGTGGTTGGATTGGAGTGGGGTGGAATGTTTTGAATTTGGAGTGGGGTAGATTGTTTTGGATTGGAGTAGGGCTCATTGGGGTGGGGTAGATTGTTTTGCATTGGAGTGGGGCTGATTGTTTTGGATTGGAGTGGGGCAGATTCTGTTGAATTGGAGTGGGGCAGATTGGAGTGGTGCAGATTGTTTTGCATTGGAGTGGGGCTGATTGTTTTGGATTGGAGTGGGGCAGATTCTGTTGAATTGGAGTGGGGCAGATTGGAGTGGTGCAGATTGTTTTGGATTGGAGTGGGGCAGATTGTTTTGAATTGGAGTGAGCAGATTGTTTTGGATTGGAGTGGGGCACATTGGTGTGGGTCACATTGGAGTGTGGCAGATTGTTTTGGATTAGAGTGGACCAGATTGGATTGGGGTTGGCTGAATTGGAATGAGGTGAATTGGATTGGAGTTGGGTAGATTGGATTGGGCTGGATTGGATTGCTGTGGGGTGGACTGGATTGTGGCACATTGGAGTGTGGGTGGATTGGGTGTGGTGGATTTGATTGGATTGGGGTGGGGGACTGGAGTGGAGGGGTCTGGAGTGGGACAGATTGGAGTGGGGTGGATAAGAGTGGGGCTGTCTCTTTTGGATTGGAGTGGGGCAGACTGGAGTGGGGTAGACTGGAGTAAGGCAGATTAGAGTGGGGCAAATTGTTTTGGATTGGAGTGGGGCAGACAGGTGGGGTAATCTGTTTGGGATTGGGGCAGATTGGAGTGGGGCAGATTGTTTTAGATTGGAGTGGGGCAGATTGGAGTAGGGTAAATTGTTTTCAACTGGATTGGGGAAAGTTGGAGTGGGATTGATTGGAGTGGGGCAGATTGTTTTGGATTGGAGTGGATTGAAGTGGGCTGGATTGGAGTGGGGTGGATTGGATGGGGATATGGTGGATTGGATTGGATTGGGGTAGATTGGATTGGTGTGGGGTGGATTGAATTGGAGTGTGGGGATTCTGGTGGACTGAAGTGTGGTGAATTGGGATTGAGTAGGTGAATTGGGGCGAGTTAGATTGGAGTGGGGCAAATTATAGTAGGGCAGATCAGAGTGGGTGGACTGTAGTGGGCAAATTGTTTTATATTTGAGGTGGGTGAATTAAAGTGGGGCAGTCTGTTTTGAATTGGAGTGGGGCAGACTGGAGTGGGGAAGATTGGAGTAGGCAGATTGTTATGGATTGGTGTGGGTGGATTGGACTGGGCAGATTGTTTTGGATTCGAGCGGGCAAATTGTTTGGATTGAAGTGGGGCAGATTGTTTTGGATTGAAGTGGGGCAGATTGTTTGTACTGACGTGGGGCAGATTGTTTGGATGGAAGTGGGGCACATTATTTTGGATTGGAGTGGGGCACATTATTTTGGATTGGAGTGGGGCAGACTGGTGGGGCAAACTGTTTTGGATTGGGGCAGATTGTTTTAGATTGGAGTGGGGCAGATTGGAATAGGGTAGATTGTTTGGGAGTGGTGTGGGATGGATTGGAGTGGGGAAGATTGTTTTGGAGTAGGGCAGATTGTTTTGGATTAGAGTGGGGCAGATTGTTTTGGATTGGAGTGAGGCAGATTGAAATGAAGGAGACTGTTTTGGATTGGAGTGGGGCAGTTTGGAGTGAGCAAATTGTAGAGGGGCAGATTGTTTTGAACTGGAGTGGGGCAGATTGTTTTGGAGTGTGACAGAGTGTTATGGATTGGAGTGGGGCAGACTAGAGTGGGACGGGTTGGGAGGATTGAAGTGTGGAGGTTTGGAGTGGATTTGATTGGGGTGAGGGGTTTGGATTGAGGAGAGTGATTTGGATTAGAGTGAGTTGGATTGGATTGGTCTGGTGTGGATTAAATTGAGTGGGGCTGATTTGAGAGTGGTGGCTTTGGGTGTACTGCATGATTATGTGTTAAAACATCATTTCAGAAATTTCACATAAGAAAGAAAGGATGTCTTTTTGCAATAACGTAATCCTAATTTTTTTTAGAATAGCGCCCATGATCAAAAATAATATAAAACATGAGTGCAAAGTGAGAAAAGAAGACTTGGCAAAATAAAATAAAGTTAACTATAGAAATTGAACTTTTGCCATTTTATTTGTCCTGCTGGGTATGTTTTTGCCAGTCATACGCCGTCTGTTTGCAGGGCACTAAAAGTTAAAAAGAACAAAATAGTACCTCAATTACGTCAGGAGCAGCGGACGGACACTGATTAAGTTGAATCAATCAGTTCTTGGTCCCTGCTCCACAGAGATTAACGGAAATTATGTTAGGCATGCAGTGACGAATTATTGGGCTGTAAAGAAGTGTGCCACACACGCCGACAAATGGTAAGAAACTGGCGGGCTCCAAGCCCTTTTCTCTATACAAGAGTGTCTCATAAGCGAGGCACATGCTCTCGCAGGCTGGACCCTAAAAATAACTCTTAGGAAAAGCAGCTGATCCATGGAAATCAGTTGGGCAGGCATCTCTCCCACAACATGGTGCATCACAGAAATGAGTTGTGCAGGTGTCCTTCATATAGTTATATGAAGTAGCAGGAGAACGCTCCCTCACAATATAGGTAGAGAATGGTAGGAGATGAGTGCAACACTTTGCACAAAACATGAGCAGCATGGGCAGCAGCTCTTAAAACAGGTAGGTCACTGGAAGTAAATGATATATCATGCAAATTTGTAGAGCGCACTATCACCGTGTTTTCAGGTGCTGAAGCTCACCTTTACAAAACAAATACCGTAGATGATAACTGTGCAAACCTCACTATCATTTACAAAATAGAGGGACAGGAAGAGGAGAGGGAGGGGTGTGGCACAGTGGCCCGGGCAGCTGATTTCGGAGCACAGGGCTCACGGTTCGATCCCCAGCTCTGGCGGCAGCTGAGCTCAGCACCATTCGACTCTGGGCAATAGCTCACTTTATTTCCACGATGGCCCCTAGCGCCTTGAGACCAATATGGTGGGTAGTTCGCGCTTTAGAAATACCAGATTTACGATTTTAAGAAGCCATCATTTCAAGACTCCCTCACAAAATATCTACATACTGCTAGCAGGGACAGGTGTGCAAATCTACCAAGGGGCATTAGGTCATGTAGCAGGCATTAGAGCTGTACTTGATTTCACGTAACAGTACCTTACATTAACTGATTTTTACAGGCATGATGTTTGTGGTAAAACAGAAATTCAAAGTGCGATTGGATTAAAAGTTTGAGTGGTTGATTGTGTTACACATAATAGGGCCCACTGGCACCATTTATAGGTGTGCAAGCAACAATTCTGAAGTGTGAAAGTAATACCTGATGTTCTGGGAAGACATTAAAACACCAATTGCAGTTATCATCCTGACAGTGTAGTCGATTGTTGTTGTTAAAATGTACATTAGCGCTCCAAACTTTAACATGCAAGGATTTCTGGCATCGCGCTTGCAGGACTAACTATGCATTTCAAACATTTCTTTTGTTGTATTTATTACTCATTGCAATATACCATGAAAGTTGTCCAATGGTTCCCTTTCTGCTAGAGTGCATAAGTGAAAGAAATGCAAAACTTACCCATACCAAAGTTTGAAAGAGGGTGTCATGTCTGGGGAAAGATTCAGTTCCATTTCCTGTGTGTCGGAAAGATTCAGACAGGCTACAGGCAAAGAGAGAGACTTTCTGTCCCTCTTTGGAATTGCCCGCTCTTTTTCTCTAGTCAGGTCAGACTCCCAGCACGCATGCAGAGACAATGCTGAGAGGGGTTAACTTTTCATGCACGTCACGTGGTCTATCGTGCCTCCCTGTCAAGAGGTCATACCCTGGACAAACCGCCCCCCTGCTTCTGCAGGCTGCTGTCTAAAACGCACTGTGTTTTCGAAGGGGCCTCATTGCAGAGGTTATTTTTCTTTTAATCCGGCTGCATTTCAAGGTTGAATATTTTACATTGTGTCGAAGAGTTGTAATAATACTGCACAAGCTGCCTGCGTCTGTCCGGAGTAGTCTTCTGAGGGGGCCCCCTGGAGCTTGGGGGCCCCCCCGCACCGCGGGGGCTGCGGGGGCCTGTGTTACGCCCCTGTGGACTACGTGATATTCTAACTATTAGGCTGCATCCATCACCTTCCCTGTCCCTACTCTATCTGCCGCTCCTCGTGTCTTAGCCCCTCCTCTTCCCCTGGCCCACCTAGCTCCACCCAGCCCAACAACTGTACCGCTGACCCTCTACATCTTCCCCCTATTTAACAAACGAAAAGAAATGACTGACTTGGTTATAGTTCTTCAATCAGTCGTCGCGGCCTGCAAATGTCCTGCCTCGGTCTCAGTGACATCGTTCCTGTCACAACCTCTGAGTCTCCTTCAGACCCAGGGCACGGACTCTCGGCAGCTCCAGCATGTTGCCCCCGAGCCTCACTCTCTGGTTGCCCGCTCAGTCTTTGAAGCGACTCCTTCATACCAGGCGTGCATTTCTGAAAACAAGACGCATTTCGGGTGACTCTTCGACTGTCCGATTCTGCCGACACCATGGTACCCTTCGTCTGAGTGATTGTCAATGGTTCAGCTCGGAACCTGCAGTCTGTTTTCCGGTGTTGCTCCTGCTTGACGAGAACACAGTCTCCTTCATGGAAGGAAGGTGACCGTGCTCTCCTTCGGGCGTCTGCATACGATTTCATTCTCTCTTTCCCACGACGATCTGCAGACACAACCTCTTGATGCATGCGAACAGGTGAGACCGCTCGTAGGGCGCCTTCCCATGTGGGTATCCTATTCCGGATCGGTCTTCCTAGCATTAGGGTGGCAGGACATTTACCCGTGGTGGCATGGGGAGTTGTTCTGTAGGCCCGGAGAACCTCATTGAGAGCCACCTGGAGGTCCCTTCTCTCACAGGTCGCTTGTTGAAACATTTTCTTCAGAGTGGCCATGAATCTTTCAATGGTGCCATTTGCCTGTGGCCATAAGGGCGTTATTTTCCGATGCGTGAAGTTCATGTGCCGTGCAAAGTCACTAAATTCATGTCCGTTGAACAGGGGGCCATTGTCCGTTTTGAGCACCTTTGGAATACCCCACGCCGCAAACACTTCATCCAGTACTGCAATAGTGCTGGCCGCATTAGTGGATGATACAAACTGGGCTATCGGGAACCGCGAATACTCGTCCATAATTGCCAGGACATATTTCCCTGACTGAAGGGGTCCGTAGAAGTCCATAGCAAGTTCCTGCCACACGCCACTGGGTAATTCAGTGATTCGCAGGGGAGCCGGGGGACTTCCTTGGCTCACAAGCTGACACTGCAGACAGTCCTTGAGAGTACGTTCCACCATCTGATCTAATAACGGGAACCACACTCGCTCTCTCAGGGCCCGCTTCGTTGCAACTACCCCACGATGACCCTCATGAGCTAGATTGACAATCCCTTGTCGTAGTCGCGTCGGGATAACAATCCTGTAATCCCTTAGCAGAAGCCCTTCCGCGGTGGCAGACAGCTCCTCACTCACGTGTCTGAACGCCTGCAGCTCTTGGTTGCTCGCTGGATCTTCCGGGTCCTCATCATCATCAGCTCTCCACCTGTTGGTCTGCAGGCGCCTGAGTACTTTCTGAAGAATGACGTCTTGCGCCGTCGCTTCCAGAATGGCCTCCAGGGGAACCGCCGGCGGTTGAGCCTGGCCCACGACAAAGTGGACATATTCCTCAGCAATTGATGTCTTTGGTGCCGGCGCAGGTCTCAGGTGACGAGACATGTAATCGGCCGGGTTGGCTGACTTGCCCGGCTTGTGCAGTATGGTGTAAGTGTACTCTTGCAAACGCAGACCCCATAGCTCTATCCGAGGTGGCATCTTCGACCGTGGATTTCCAAATATGGTGACGAGCGCCTGGTGATCTGTCACCATCGTGAAGTGCTTGCCGTAGATGAACACATGGAAGTGCTCGCAGGCCCAGACGACCGCCAAACTCTCTTTCTCTGGCTGAGAGTAGGCCCTTTCGGTGTCAGACAAACTGCGACTTGCATACGCTACGATGTGTCTCTGATCCTCCTCGCGGTCATACTGAGCCAGGATCGCCCCTAGGCCCACCGGGCTGGCATCCACGGTTATTTCCATCTTCCGTTTGGGGTCAAAGTATGCCAAGTTGTCAGCTGTCTCGACTGCCCGTTTGATGTCCTGAAAGGCCTGCTCACACTGACGGGTCCAGTTGAACACTTGTCCCTGCTTGGTGAGAGTGCGAAGTGGATGACTGATAGTAGCATAGTCCTTAATGTACCTCGCACAATAACTGGCCATGCCCAGAAAGGAACGGACATCACTAACATCTTGAGGGCTCTTGGTGTCATTTAAAGCCAGCACTTTCTCAGGGTCGGGCTTCATCCCTGCTCCAGCAAACACATGCCCAAAGAACTTGAGTGTGGACCGATGGAATTCACACTTCTCTTTGTTCAATGTCAGGTTGGCGTCCAGGAGAGCGTGGCATACTCTATCAAGGGCCTTGTCATGCTCTTGGACGTTGGACCCATACACAAGAATATCGTCGCTTTAGTTTAGCGTGTTAGGTATGTGACAGATGGTTTGGCGTATTGCTTCCTGAAAGATCTCTGCAGCAGAAGAGATGCCAAAACGTAATCGCTTATAACGATACAGACCCAGGTGCGTCGCGAACGTCGTTATGTACCTGGACCGTTCATGTAGTTCCAGCTGGTGGTAGCCTTTGTTTAAGTCCAGTTTGGAGAACACTCTGGCCCCATTCAACGCAGCGATCATATCACTCAAGTGAGGCCCAGGATGTCGTTCACGCTCAATCGCGGTGTTGGGAAGCCGCATGTCCACACACAGTCTCACTTTTCCAGAAGTGCCCTTCTTGGGGACGATGACGACGGGTGACACCCATGGGGTGGGGCCATCAGTCCTTTCAATGATGTCTGACGCAAGCAGTTCTTGCAGCTCATCCTCCACAGCCTGCTGAAGGTGGTATGGTACCCGTCGGGGATGTTGAGCGACAGGTCGGATCTGCTCATTGATGTGGAGCCGGACTTGACCTTTATTCAGCCTTCCCAAACCCGTGAACAGCTTGGGGAATTTGTGTAGTATGTCCTGATCCCCACTGACATGATATAAGATCTCAACCAGACGAAGTCTCTCGGCCGTCGGTAAGCTGAGGAGGCAATCAGCTTCCGGGTCATCAATTACGTGTACTACAGCAGAGATCGATTTGTTCTGGTGCCGAAGAGTGGTTTGGAATTTCCCTAGACAGGGGAGTGGTTTCTTGGACATCCAGGTGAAGACTCGGACATATGCCGGGCACAGCGGTGGTGGTGGCTTCATCTTTTTATACTCCGTCACCGGGATGTAATTCAGTGATGCCCCACTGTCCAGGACAAACTGCGTGTCATGATTGCCCACACTGATGTCCAGTCTGGGGTAGGTCTTCAATTGGTCTGGATCGGCAACCATGCTGGCATACTCGGCCGTGTACTCGGATTCGCACGACCCTGATCGAGAGTCCGCGGACGGTGACCTTCTTGCCCAGCGAGATCTCCTCGATTCCCGGCTGGAATGAGATGAACTGGAGGACGACTTTGGCCGATCTTGCACCGCTTTCACGTGGTGTCGCCTAGTGTCCGAACGGGTCGGCCTCATCGCGTCATCCTTCCTCTCCCGACGATATTCACCAAAAGTCGCCTCAAAATGGTTAGTTCGCCCACACTTCCGGCATTACTGCCACATGGCTGGACACGCTTCTCGGTGCGGGAAGTCATATCCACATCTGTAGCACTTCTTTCCCCCTTCCTGTCTCTTGTCTTTCCTCCTCGATCCGTGTCTTCTGTGCTCGGCATACCTCTGGCGCGAGGAAGGCCTAGAGTGGTACCGGCGCTCCTTCGAGTGTCTGCGTCGGTGACTGTCTTGCACCCGGCATGCTTGCTCCCGTCTTTCAGGGCGCCCGGCTTCCATGCTCTTGGCTTGCTCCTCCGCCTGGTCATACACTCGAGTCATCTCTTCTATTTCTTCTAGATTGTGACTTTTCCTCAGCAGCCTTCTCCTCAGTGTCTCAGACTGACACCCATCAATGATCTGCGACCGGATGGCATCATCCGTTGAAAACGCATCAAAATCGCAATATCGGGACAATCGACGCAGTCGTGTTATGAACGAACTCATCACCTCTTCTTTCCCTTGACGAGCTTGATGAAAGGTGTACCTCTCATAATCCACATTTCGTTTCGGCAGAAACTTCCTGTTGAGCGCCTCACGCACTTTATCATAAGTTCCGGTGTCCGCACGAGGTAGTTCTTTGATGATCTTGCTAATCTCTTTGCCGAACAGATTGCGCAGTGCAATCACTTTGTCCTCATCCTCGGTCACCTTTGACCCTTTAATGTAATTCTCAAAATCTTCGAGCCATTCTTGCCATCTGGGGCCCATACTCTCCCCAACCGTCAACGGTAGCGGCTCTGGTGGGCGCAGGTGCGACACGCTTGTCACAATCGGTGTGGCTTCAGGTCTTTGCGGCGAGTTGTGATTCGACATGGTGGCAACACGCACCCAACTCGTCCGTCTATTCTTAGCTTGCGTGGAGTCAGTGCCTGGTCACTTTCCATTCCTCCTCGTCTGCCTCAGCAGATGCCTGACCACTCTCCGGACAGACTTCTCCTTCTCTTGGCTTGTCGAATGCTTGTTTCGTTCCTGGCCTGACTTAAAGATGGCCGCCCCACTTATTCTTATGGAGATGTCCCACAGATGACTGCCTGACTTCAAGATGGCCGCCGCACCTGGTCTCTCACTCTCAGGAGGCCTGGCATGCTTCTCTCATCCCCTTTTGCCACACTATTCATCAGGGCCTTGCATCTGCCACCACTTTCAGTGCTTCCCATGCATCCCAGGGGTCATTCGCTGGCACACCAAGCTCGGGGTGGGCTCCCGACGCTCTTCTCCGCTCACGTGCCGTTTATCACGCATCGGGCGTGAGGATTTCAATTAACGTGTATCAGCGCTCATACACTCACGTTGTCTACAGCACCGGTGTGGGCTCCCGCTTCTGTTTCACACTTCTGGCGCCATTTACTCCGCCTCACGTTGGCGCTCGACAATGGGCGCGTTTGCTTCCCCGGCTGCACCGCGGGACAGGGGCACGTCGTTTTTTTTTAGTTGCTGGGGACACTGGGCTGCAGCATCCCACCTTCGTCGCCAGCTGTGATGTCCAGCAGCAATAACGACAGACACTGGACTACGTGATATTCTAACTTTATTAGGCTGCGTCCATCACCTTCCCTGTCCCTACTCTATATGCCGCTCCTCGTGTCTTAGCCCCTCCTCTTCCCCTGGCCCACCTAGCTCCACCCAGCCCAACAACTGTACCGCTGACCCTCTACAAGAGGTGTGGACTGTGTATAGGCAGATGAAGGGTCCTACCCCCATCCCATCTTCAGAAGCTTCACCACTTAGCTGAAACAATGCTAAACAAAAAACATAACTCCAAAGCAATGCGTTGAGAGATAGATGAAAAAATATTAATTTGAACTCAATTTGACCCTACTTTGAACCTCATTATTATTTTTGCTTTTTTAACGTTAGGATGCTTACAAAGACGGAGGGGTAAAAGTGGGAAAAAAATAGCTAAATGTTAAATCTGAATGACTGAAAACAATGTTTGAAAATCCATCACCACAACTTGTTTACTTTAAAAAAAAAAAAAAAGCTATTAACATACATTATTTTAGTTTGTTGCTTGGACGTTTTTTTTTAAGTCAGTGTTTTTTCAGCCAATGGATTCGAACAATTTGTTAGGTCTCGCCTGGCTATCGAGTAAGCGAACGCACAGCGAGACTCTAGTAAGGGGCTCCCAAAAGTGCTCCCAAAAGCGGATTGCATGGCGAGCACGCGCACAATCACGTGCATCGTGCCGCCATGCAATCTGTTTGGCATCGTACTTCAAAGCGTCCGCTCACCCGCCTGGAAAGCGCTCCCCCCGCCCCCGCCAAGCGCGTGCGCCACGCTCTGCCGGGCTTGTCTTGTTCGTCTTTTTAAACATTCACGTTATCATGTGATTACAAAAGCCTGCATGTTCGAAATGGCTTTCTTTATTTTCAGAGCGAAGGGCTTTACGATGTACGTCTTTAACATTATTTAATGCCAACAGAGCGCGGTCTTTTTACATTTTTGTTTGTTTTTAGGTTGCCATAAGCACATAACTGCGCTGCACGCTAAGCTTTATATTGCACATAACTGCGGTGCACGCTAAGCTTTATATTAATAGCAGCGCACATACTTTTTGTAGTACAAGTTAGTACTTTGCTTTGTTTACTTTGCTATTATTCCAGCGGACATAATACAGCTGAGCACACTGTCTGATGTCTGATGCCTGATGCTTGCGGATGTCTGATGCCTGATGCTTGTGGATGTCTTATGCCTGATGTCTGATGCTTGTGGATGTCTGATGCCTGATGCTTGTGGATGTCTGATGCCTGATGTCTGATGCCTGATGTCTGATGCCTGATTTCTGATTCCTGATGTCTGATGCGTGTGGATGTCTGATGCCTGATGTCTGATGCTTGTGGATGGATGTGTGATGCCTGATGTCTGATGCTCGATGTTTGATGTCTGATGCCTGATGCTTGTGGATGTGTGTTGCCTGATGTCTGATGCATGATGTCTGATGCTTGTGGATGTCTGATGCTTGTGGATGTTTGATTCCTGATGTCTGATACTTGTGGATGTCTGATGCTTGTGGCTGTCTGATGCCTGATGTCTGATGCTTGTGGATGTCTGATGCATGATGTCTGACACCTGATGTCTGATGCCTGATGTCTGATGCCTGATGTCTGATGCTTGTGGATGTCTGATGCCTGATGTCTGATGCTTGTGGATGTCTGATGCTTGTGGATGTCTGATGCTTGTGGATGTCTGGTGCCTGATGTCTGATGCCTGATGTCTGATTCCTGGTGTCTGATTCCTTATGTCTGATGCTTGTGGATGTCTGATGCCTGATGTCTGATGCTTGATGCTTGTGGATGTCGGATGCCTGATGCGTGTGGATGTGTGTTGCCTGATGTCTGATACCTGATGTCTGATGCTTGTGGATGTCTGATGCCTGATGCTTGCGGATGTCTGATGCCTGATGCTTGTGGATGTCTTATGCCTGATGTCTGATGCTTGTGGATGTCTGATGCCTGATGCTTGTGGATGTCTGATGCCTGATGTCTGATGCCTGATGTCCTATGCCTGATGTCTGATACTTGATGTTTGATTCCTGACGTCTGATGCTTGTGGATGTCTGATGCTTGTGGATGTGTGATGCCTGATGTCTGATGCTCGATGTTTGATGTCTGATGCCTGATGCTTGTGGATGTGTGTTGCCTGATGTCTGATGCATAATGTCTGATGCTTGTGGATGTCTGATGCCTGATGTCTGATGCCTGATGTCTTATGCCTGATACCTGATGTTTGATTCCTGACGTCTGATGCTTGTGGATGTCTGATGTCTGATGTTTGTGGATGTGTGATGCCTGATGTCTGATGCTCGATGTTTGATGTCTGATGCCTGATGCTTGTGGATGTGTGTTGCCTGATGTCTGATGCATGATGTCTGATGCTTGTGGATGTCTGATGCTTGTGGATGTTTGATTCCTGATGTCTGATGTTTGTAGATGTCTGATGCTTGTGGCTGTCTGATGCCTGATGCTTGTGGATGTCTGATGCATGATGTCTGACACCTGATGTCTGATGCATGATGTCTGAAGCATGATGTCTGATGTCTGATGCTTGTGGATGTCTGATGCCTGATGTCTGATGCTTGTGGATGTCTGATGCCTGATGTCTGATACCTGATGTTTGTGGATGTCTGATGCCGGATGTCTGATGCCTGATGTCTGATGCTTGTGGATGTCTGGTGCCTGATGTCTGATGCCTGATGTCTGATTCCTGATGTCTGATGCTTGTGGATGTCTGATGCCTGATGTCTGATGCTTGATGCTTGTGGATGTCTGATGCCTGATGCTTGTGGATGTCTGACGCCTGATGTCTGATGCCTGATGTCTGATGCTTGTGGATGTCTGATGCCTGATGTCTGATGCTTGTGGATGTCTGATGCCTGATGTTTCATGACGGATGTCTGATGCCTGATGCTTGTGGATATCTAATGCCTGATGTATGATGCCTGATGCTTGTGGATGTCTGATGCCTGATGTCTGATGCTTGTGGATGTCTGTTGCCGGATGCTTGTGGATGTCTGTTGCCTGATGCTTGTGGATGTCTGATGCCTGATGTTTGATGCCTGATGTCTGATGCTTGTGGATGCCTGATGTCTGATGCCTGATGCTTGTGGATGCCTGATGTCTGATGCCTGACGCTTGTGGATGTCTGATGTCTGATGCCTGACGCTTGTGGATGTCTGATGCCTGATGTCTGATATCTGATGCCTGATGTTTGATGTCTGATGCCTGATGCTTGTGGATGTATGTTGCCTGATGTCTGATGCATGATGTCTGATGCATGATGTCTGATGCATGATGTCTGATGCTTGTGGATGTCTGATGCTTGTGGATGCCTGATGTCTGATGCTTGTGGATGTCTGATGCATGATGTCTGATGCATGATGTCTTATGCCTGATGGCTGATGTCTGGTGCCTGATGTCTGATGCCTGATGTCTTATGCCTGATGTCTGATACCTGATGTCTGATTCATGATGTCTGATGCTTGTGGATGTCTGATGCCTGATGTCTGATGCTTGTGGATGTCTGATGCCTGATGTCTGATGCCCGATGTTTGATGTCTGATGCTTGAGGATGTGTGTTGCCTGATGTCTGATGCATGATGTCTGATGCTTGTGGATGTCTGATGCCTGATGTCTGATGCTTGTGAATGTCCCATGCATGATTTCTGATGCATGATGTCTGATGCCTGATGTCTGATGCCTGATGCTTGTGGATGTCTGATGCCTGATGCTTGCGGATGTCTGATGCCTGATGCTTGTGGATGTCTTATGCCTGATGTCTGATGCTTGTGGATGTCTGATGCCTGATGCTTGTGGATGTCTGATGCCTGATGCCTGATGTCCTATGCCTGATGTCTGATACCTGATGTTTGATTCCTGACGTCTGATGCTTGTGGATGTCTGATGTCTGATGCTTGTGGATGTGTGATGCCTGATGTCTGATGCTCGATGTTTGATGTCTGATGCCTGATGCTTGTGGATGTGTGTTGCCTGATGTCTGATACATAATGTCTGATGCTTGTGGATGTCTGATGCCTGATGTCTGATGCCTGATGTCTTATGCCTGATACCTGATGTTTGATTCCTGACGTCTGATGCTTGTGGATGTCTGATGTCTGATGCTTGTGGATGTGTGATGCCTGATGTCTGATGCTCGATGTTTGATGTCTGATGCCTGATGCTTGTGGATGTGTGTTGCCTGATGTCTGATGCATGATGTCTGATGCTTGTGGATGTCTGATGCTTGTGGATGTTTGATTCCTGATGTCTGATGTTTGTAGATGTCTGATGCTTGTGGCTGTCTGATGCCTGATGCTTGTGGATGTCTGATGCATGATGTCTGATGCTTGTGGATGTCTGATGCCTGATGTCTGATACCTGATGTTTGTGGATGTCTGATGCCGGATGTCTGATGCCTGATGTCTGATGCTTGTGGATGTCTGGTGCCTGATGTCTGATGCCTGATGTCTGATTCCTGATGTCTGATGCTTGTGGATGTCTGATGCCTGATGTCTGATGTCTGATGCTTGTGGATGTCTGATGCCTGATGCTTGTGGATGTCTGACGCCTGATGTCTGATGCCTGATGTCTGATGCTTGTGGATGTCTGATGCCTGATGTCTGATGCTTGTGGATGTCTGATGCCTGATGTCTCATGACGGATGTCTGATGCCTGATGCTTGTGGATATCTAATGCCTGATGTATGATGCCTGATGCTTGTGGATGTCTGATGCCTGATGTCTGATGCTTGTGGATGTCTGTTGCCGGATGCTTGTGGATGTCTGTTGCCTGATGCTTGTGGATGTCTGATGCCTGATGTTTGATGCCTGATGTCTGATGCTTGTGGATGCCTGATGTCTGATGCTTGTGGATGCCTGATGTCTGATGCCTGACGCTTGTGGATGTCTGATGCCTGACGCTTGTGGATGTCTGATGCCTGATGTCTGATATCTGATGCCTGATGTTTGATGTCTGATGCCTGATGCTTGTGGATGTATGTTGCCTGATGCATGATGTCTGATGCATGATGTCTGATGCCTGATGTCTGATGCTTGTGGATGTCTAATGCCTGATGTCTGATGCTTGTGGATGTCTGATGCATGATGTCTGATGCATGATGTCTTATGGCTGATGTCTGGTGCCTGATGTCTGATGCCTGATGTCTTATGCCTGATGTCTGATTCATGATGTCTGATGCTTGTGGATGTCTGATGCCTGATGTCTGATGCTTGATGCTTGTGGATGTCTGATGCCTGATGTCTGATGCTTGTGGATGTCCGATGCCTGATGTCTCATGACGGATGCCTGATGCTTGTGGATATCTAATGCCTGATGTATGATGCCTGATGCTTGTGGATGTCTGATGCCTGATGTCTGATGCTTGTGGATGTCTGTTGCCGGATGCTTGTGGATGTCTGTTGCCTGATGCTTGTGGATGTCTGATGCCTGATGTTTGATGCCTGATGTCTGATGCTTGTGGATGCCTGATGTCTGATGCCTGATGCTTGTGGATGCCTGATGTCTGATGCCTGACGCTTGTGGATGTCTGATGCCTGATGTCTGATATCTGATGCCTGATGTTTGATGTATGATGCCTGATGCTTGTGGATGTATGTTGCCTGATGTCTGATGCATGATGTCTGATGCATGATGTCTGATGCATGATGTCTGATGCTTGTGGATGTCTGATGCTTGTGGATGCCTGATGCCTGATGTCTGATGCTTGTGGATGTCTGATGCATGATGTCTGATGCATGATGTCTTATGCCTGATGGCTGATGTCTGGTGCCTGATGTCTGATGCCTGATGTCTTATGCCTGATACCTGATGTCTGATTCATGATGTCTGATGCTTGTGGATGTCTGATGCCTGATGTCTGATGCTTGTGGATGTCTGATGCCTGATGTCTGATGCCCGATGTTTGATGTCTGATGCCTGATGCTTGAGGATGTGTGTTGCCTGATGTCTGATGCATGATGTCTGATGCTTGTGGATGTCTGATGCCTGATGTCTGATGCTTGTGAATGTCTCATGCATGATTTCTGATGCATGATGTCTGATGCCTGATGTCTGATGCTTGATGCTTGTGGATGTCTGATGCCTGGTGCCTGATGTTTGTGGATGTCTGATGCCTGATGCATGATGTCTGATGCCTGATGTCTGATGTCTAATGTCTGATGCGTGTAGATGTCTGATACTTGTGGATGTCTGATGCCTGATGTCTTATGCCTGATGTCTGATGTGTGATACCTGATGTCTGATTCCTGATGTCTGATGCCTGATGTTTGATGCTTGTGGATGTCTGATGTCTGATTCCTGATGCTTGTGGATGTCTGATGTCTGATTCCTGATGCCTGATGCTTGTGGATGTCTGATGCCTGATGACTGATGCTTTTGGATGTCTGATGTCTGATTCCTGATGCTTGTGGAAGACTGATGTCTGATTCCTGATGCCTGATGCTTGTGGATGTGTGATGCCTGATGACTGATGTATGATGCTTGTGGATGTCTGATGCCTGATGCTTGTGAATAAATTAAAGGCATTGTCATTTACAATACCAATAGCTCCAAAACTCGCAGTTGCGAGACCTATTGCAGTGCAAATGCTTGTCTTTATTTTATTTTTTGTTTTTTTGTAACTCTTTTTATTAACAATCATCGACTTACAAATAATCATTGCGGCGATACAATCTCTGATCAGATGTGGCAAAATCTGACAACAATTATGCACATTGTACACAGTTGGGACAACTCAAGGAGAAGGCAATTCCTCAAGTGCAAGCAACTGAGGTGGAGTACAAATGTCCCCTCTATACGAGTTCAAGGGCCCCCATATCTGGGACCACTTCTTGGGGCAGCCCCGAGCAACATATACTGTCTTTTCACGGAACATGTACCAGTCCATATTTGACTTCCACGCTCCCAACGTAGGAATAGAGGCACCCCCAGGACTGCCCCCACCACTCCATGTATCACCCTCCAGTAGGACTGGACGAGCGGGCACTCCCAGATGATGTGCAGAAAAGAGCCCATTTGGCCACAGTGCCTACGGCAATCCCCGGTGAGTGCCCTTTCCATTTGCATCAATCTAGGTCCCGTCATATATATCCTGTGTAGGATTTTAAATTGAACCAGTCGCAGTCTTGCTGGGATCGCCACCACTCTGGGAGATGACACAGCTTCCTGCCAGTCTTCGTCATCAAGCTCAATGCCGTCCGCCACCCACTATTGTCGTAGCAGTGCCAGAGGGTCCTCCATATTATAAATTAATTTGTTATAAATCAGTGAAACGGTCTTCTCCGGGAGGTGCCCATCTAATAACCTACTTTCCAATGGGGAGGACTCGGGGAGGGGGGGAATGAACCCATAGGAAAGACTGAACGTAGGGCATGTCGTACCTGTGTATAACGAAATGCTCTGAGTCAGCCAGTTCATGTTGACCCTGGAGGGAGGCGAACGTTTTTATGTATACCTTCTCCCACAGGTCTTGGACACGAGTGATGCCGATCATATCCCACTTATCAAATCCCTTTGTCGTCCACAGGTTTCCCAGCTGCGCATAATCCCATAAGGGGGTGGCCAACGTCAGTTTACCCTCCCAACCCAGGGACCTGTTAGTAGCATGCCAGACAGTTACCAAGTGTCCAGTAGGGCCTGACAGGGGAGCCCGGGCAGGTTTTGAATACAATTATATAGTTCCCTCCTAGAAGAATCCACCTGTCCATTCGGTAGCCCGGGTCTTCAGGGGTGCCGTAGGTGCAATGATTAATGGCAGCCATATGAGCAACCCAATAATATTTTTTTATGTCGGGGAGGGCAATGCCTCCATCATACTATTTCAAGGTAAGTTTTCTGAGAGGGACAAAGGAAGGGTTCTCAAACTGGCTATGTCACGTTTTAGGCGCTGAAGGGGGGAAGGAGATTGTTGCTGTAGCGGAGCGAGGGGGTCTAAGGAAATGAATATCCCTAAGTATTTAAACCCTACTGACTTGAATTGGACAGTTACGGGGCAGTGCTGGTATTCCCCCATAAAGGGGATACAGATGGGACTTAGTCCAGTTAATCTTGAACCCCGAATATCTCCCAAACACCGCCAAGATGTCCAGTAAAGTTATTAAAGATTTTTTGGGGCCAGTTAAATAGAGCAAGACGTCATCAGCGTAAAGTGATATGCGGTCCTCCCAATCCGGTGTCCAGCGGAGTCCACGGATCACTGGGTCCCGCCGGATCCAGGCTGCCAATGCTTCAAGTGCCAATGCAAATAGGAGAGGGGAAAGCGGGCATCCCTGACGGGTGCCCCGGCTCAAACCGAATGTGTCCGATTGTTTGTTGATAACCACTACCCGCGCCAATGTGCCACATAAAAGAGGCGTACCCACCGAATGAACTCGGAACCAAACATCAGCTTCTGGAGCACTGCAAAGCGATAAGGCCATTCGACCATGTCGAATGCCATAGTGGCGTCTAAGGAGACCAAGACCGCAGGTTCACGTATAGTGTCTGCCCTGCCAAGAATCCCATGAACGCGGCGTAGGTTCAGCGCTGTATTTCGACGCGGGATAAAACCAGACTGGTCAGGATGAATGAGATTCGGTATGATTTTAACTAAGCGATTAGCTAGGACCTTTGCAAGAATTTTAGGTTCAGCATTAAAAAGGGAAATAGGCCGATACGAAGTACAGTCCGTTTTGGGTTTGCCTTCTTTGTAAATAAGTACAACGTTAGCTATGCGTTGATCCAGTGGTAATTCCCCTATCTCCCTGCTCTCCTCAAACATAACTTTAAGATAAGCTGCCAATTTATCAGGGTGAAGTTTAAACAGTTCTATGGGGATCCCATTGGGACTAGAGGCCTTACCCCATTGAAGCGACCTAATTGCCTGTGCTACTTCGTCCGTAGTCAGAGGACTGTCCATTAATTGTCTTTCAGTCAAAGAAAGGGTGGGCAGAGTTATGTCTCTCAACAATGCACTGGATTCATCTTCAGTATAGGGTGCCACCGCGTTATACACTGCCTCGAAGTGGATGGCGAAATGACGTGCAATGGCTTGTGGGTCCACTATGCTAGTGTTGGTAGTGTCGTGAAGGATCGGGACAAGTCTACTAGCCCATTCTCGTTTGTCAAGCCAGGCTATTAGTTTCCTAGCTTTGTCACCCAAATCGCAAATTCTACCAAGTTTTTCTCTCCCCAGTGTTCGAGCTGCATCTGTGACTAACGCCTTATATTCGTCCTGTTTAAGTCGCAATAGATGGAGTGTTTCAGGAGTATCCTGCCTCTCCAACTACCTCTCAAGTCTATGAATATCGTTTTCTATGTTGGAGACCTCCCTCTGTTGTTCCCTCTTGTGACCTGATATTAAGGATAAGGCTTCCCCCCCTGATCACAGTCTTAAAGGCCTCCCAGAGCATCTGTACGCAGTACCCTCATTCTCACTAAAATAGCTGTCCATTGTGGTTAGAAGACCCTTACGGATTTTGGGATGACGTAGGAACCAGGGGTTCATCGGAGCTACCCTGCCCACCCGTACGTGATCCAGAAGTATATGTACCCATAACGGTGAGTGGTCGGATATACCTAAGAGTCGGACCTCATGAATATGTGAGACTTGGGAGCTGGGAACCAAAATATAGTCAAGTCAAGAGAAGCTGTGGTGAGCACCGGAATGGAAAGTGTATTGTTTTTTCTCAGGGTTAAATGTGCGCCAACCATCTACCAGCCCCATAGCCTCGAGGAAGTCAGGTAGCCAGCGAGAGGCGGGCCGCAAATCATGAGTGGGGTGGCGATCCAACCCACCCAAACCCACAGAGTTAAAGTCATCTCCCACCGGCAGAGAAAGAAGGGTAGTGCGGAGGTCCTGATACGTGGTGGTCTGGAGGCCAGGAGGAACGTACACGGACAATAATGTAATAACACGCCACTTCCAGGACCCAGTGATGCCTACATATCGACTCCTATCGTCGGTCCGAATGGAGTCCACACTAAGGGGGAATGTGTTCTTTACCAGAATGCCCACACCTCTGGAACCAGACGTAAACCCTGCATGCGCCATTAGTTTATACCCACCCCTTCTTAACGCTCTACAGGAGTGACCCATTAAATGCGTCTATTGAAGAAGCACAATATCAGGGGCCTGTTTCCTAATATATTGAAGGACGATACTTCGCTTAACTTTGTCCCCAAGCCCATTAACGTTCCAGCTTAAAATGTTGGCACTTTTATCCCACTGTGTATGCATTGGTAATGTAGGAAGCCTTTTGATCGTCCGCCGCGCCTGCAACATTTTCGTTGATGAGAAAGATAACAATAAAAACCACTTCAAACCCCCCTCCCTGCTTCCCTGCCCTCTGGACTTGTAACTGCCCATACCAAACTGGCAGAGTGCCTGTCGCCCCATGTCTAATACTAAGTGAAGAAAATTGGGGAGTGTGACGTCCCCGGTTCCCCCTACCCAACCCCGGTAAGCATTTCACCAGGCTCTGAGAGGAAACAAACTATCATAGAGAGTTACGAAAGTCTGATCGGCATCACCTCTTTTACCGTTCACAGCAGTTGTCCAAAAGTGCACCCCGTTCCCCACAGTTCTCTGGCAGGACACACAAGTGTTCAAATGGCGCCCAATCTGTTTTCAGCGCTCCGGAGGCAGACTCTCCGGCACCTTCGTTGATGCACTACGGGACTCCAACCAGTGTGCCGCCACCTCGAGGAGGTAAAAAAAAACAGGCCCTTCCATCCATCTCCACTCGAAGTTTAGCAGGAAAAAGCATTGCATATTTGAGGCCTTTATCTCGTAGCTGTTTCTTAACACCCAGAAATGACCGTCACTGTTTCTGAACCATCTGAGTGAAGTCGGGGAAGTAGGAAATGTCAGCGTTTTCAAATCGAAGCGGGCCCCTGTTCTGGCGTGCTGAAGTATGGCGTCACGGTCCCGATAATTGAGGATCCTGGCCAGGATCGGACGTGGGGGGGCCCCCGGCTTCGGACGACCCCCAGGGACCCTGTGAGCCCGCTCCATCATGAAAAAGTTCCTAAGGCCTTTGGGTTTGAGGTGTTGAAGCATAAGGTCCTCCACGAACAGGTCCGCTGCCTCCCCCTCCGCCTTTTCTGGGACCCCTAGTATTCGGACATTGTTGTGTCGAAGTCGTCCTTCATAATCGTCCATTTTTATCCCTGCGATTTTCTTGAAGGCTTGCAGCTCGCCGATCTCGGATTGTATGTTAGAAGTGTCCTCCACTAACCTGTAAGTCTTTAGTTCCCCCTGCTTACGTTTTTCATTATTCTTGTTAAGATCTGCTCGAATAAGGTTAACTTCAAGGGATATAGTGTACATTTTTTGTTCAAGGGAGGATTTAATATCAGCGATTGCCGCCATGACATCCTTGAGTGTGGGGTCTTTGTCCGGCGTCCCTTGATCACCGGCTGCCTTGTGCTTGGGGGAGTGGGCTCCCAAGTTATTAAGGCGGAGTCCAGCTGTGTCACAAACCGACCATGTGGAGGGAGACCTAAAGCAGTCAGCGCGCTCCCACACGTCAGACCCAAGAGTTCGACCGGCTTTATCTGGAATCTCAATCAAAGGTAGGTAGGTGTCCCTGTTCGATCACTGCGGAGCGGTCTATCACCTGTCCTCTGGGGTACACCACGCCGGTTCACTGCGGCTCCCCCTCTCCCTTTCCCCCGTCTCAGCACACGATGAGGTGGCAAGGAGATGATGTAGCCGTACCTCTGCGTCCAGACCCAAGAGGGGGATCAGTCAAGAGGTGATTCGGAGAGGGCAGCTCCGCCCGTATAATGGTGCCGGTAGGGGGGAGGGGTTCTCTCACGGCAATTCAAGTGCCTCCCGACCTCCGGGTGCGTCCCCTGTCCGGGCGCAGGATCAGCGCACTCACTCCTTCAATGCCGACGCTCCCGGCCAGTCCGCCGCGCCCCGCTGCCTCAGCGCCACATCTGCCTTCCAAAAGCCTCCAGAGCGGTCAGTCCAGCCGCGCACTGCAGTGGGGACACGACAGCTGGGAGACCGGAGGACGAGGCCAGGACCAGGCTCCAATTCCCGCTCGCGGCAGTACGTAAGTGACACACGCCATCACTCGAGGCCCCGGCTCTCACTTTCTGGCAGGCCCCACCACGTCAGCTGCGTTATCTCAGTCCGGGGACTAGGTGCGGTCTTCGTTTTTCCGGTAAAGTGGTCCGGATGCCTTCCGGTCTGCAGTTTCCTCCACAGATGTACAGTCAGAAGGATATGCGGGTTCGGCTGGGTTCACCGGAGCTCCACTAAGCGGCGGCCATCACGCTACGCCGAGTAGCCACGCCCCCAATTTGTCTTTATTGACTGGTTATAGCATTTGGAACAGAAAAGTATTGTCCTTGATAACAACCACACAAGAATGTCTAATCGACATGAGTGTGTTGAGGTTTAAGGAGGTATTCATGGTGTAGTGATGAGTGGAGAAACAGAGAATGACGTAGACATACTTTACGTTACATTATCCTGATCTGTTAGGCTAATGGGCAGGACATAGTTGTGTGCTGGGGGTGTGATTTGGGGCGTTTGGGGAAGGAGATTATAAGGTAATCAGCCATTTTTTGCCACTATCAGAATTGGTGTTTTTTAGCGCAGTCTTGATATTTTGGATGGAGGTGATTGCTTGCAGGTTATCACGGAACAAGTTTCAATTTAGTGTTCAAAGCAGGTCAAAACACTAGGGGGGGTCAATTTAGCGGACTTCAAGCTCTATCAAATGGCATTCTTGGCGAAACAAGGCTCTTACTGGCTGTTGCCACCGTCCGAATATACTCCTGTTTGGCTAGACATTGAGAAATCAATCCTTAAGAATCTCGCGCCTGCAGCCCTCCTGACCACACACCTGAATTCTGTCACCTGCTCAAAGTCAATATTCAAGAACACTAAGTCCGCCCTACTGAGCATTGACAAACACTTAGAGATTAGCCTTAAGTATTCTAACTTTGAGTCTCTTTGGAATAATCATAAAATACGCTATAAAGGGAAAACCTTATATAATGTATCATGGATCAGTAAGGGGATCTATTATTCTTACCAACTTTCCAATGAGACCTACCCCCTCTCCTTTAATGAGTTACAGGCCAAATACAATCTACAACCGATAGAATTCTATAACTTTTTAAAAATAAAGTCAGCAATATCCAAAGCAAAACTCTCAACATTACCTCCTTCCCTCCCGGGTTACTTATTAAAACTACACAAACTAGGTCACCAAGTATCCTGGATCTATAAATTAATACGCCCACAACATTCTTCCCTCAATAAGGAACTCATTTCCTTCTGGGAGACACTTGCCCCCTTTGCGATCTCGGAACAAGATTGGTCCGAAACTTGGAAATCAACCATGAGATATAAGATCAGCCCAGTATTGTCACAGACAAAATTCTGGCTGTTGCATAGGGCCTTCTGGACTCCAGCCAGACTCCACTCCCATAAACTCAGGGAGGACCCCATCTGCTGGAATTGCAAAGACAAAACAGGGGACCTCGAACACTTACTAATTCATTGCGATTGTGTGACGCCATTCTGGAACAAGATTTTCAAATTCATACATGATCTTTTTTCATATTTCCCTAGTAGAGATCTCCCGACACTAGTGTTTGGTTTTCTCAAAGCGGGGTCACTCAACGGTAATGATCAGGCACTTCTTGACTTACTACTTATAGCTGCCGCTAAGACTATCCTTAACAACTGGAAAGACACCCGCAAAGCCTCCTTTAAGTGTTGGCTAAACTGGATCACTAACCTAAGGGGAGCGGACAATATAACTCTCCAGAACTCTCCATGGAGGCCTTCCTCCAGACACATGTGGGACACCCTTGACCACTACTTTACCTCTCACAAGCCTCCATGAATCTCCCCACTTATAGCTATATCCCCCTACAAGACCTCTTATGCCAGGGCTCTCTACTAACTCTCTCCGATGTCCCTTCAATTTTACCCATGTGAGCGACGACAGATTCAGCCAAACAAAGACTGTTATAGCCTTATTACAGGGATACTACATGTGCTATTCTGTAAGATACAGCATATCATTCTGTGTACTTGTGACAATGATTGGTCGTGTAATTATTGCTCTATTCCTATTGTTTATTTTGATATGTCTATGTCTATTCTGTTAGAACCCCCATGTATTGTACTGTAAGTAAGTCTTTGCTTTGGAAACAATCAATAAAAATCTTCTGAAATAAAAAACAAAATCAGGTCAAAGGACCAGTATTTCAATGTGGCATATCTTCTTTTCGGGTGGAAAGCAAGTAATGGTTAGGGGAACATTGAGAGAGGGAGGGAGGGGCGTTCATTGAATTGTGGCTGAATAACATTTTCATAATAACAGTTGCATAAAAAGAATGACCTACACAATGTCGTCTGTGATCAAGGTAGTCTTGTTTCAGCGGCACTGGCATTCCATGGTTAGACAAGGGGAGGGTGTCACATCGTTTCTTTAGTTGTCCATGGTCTGCTAGGTGTTCAAGCCCTGGGGCGTGGGGTTGAGATTACGCAGCAGTGTTTTGCTTTGGCATCAAAGAGGGAACTATTGAGGCAAAAAGACAGTATTGGAAGATGTGGCTAAATATGCCAGAGGTCTTCAACAAGAGATGAGAATATGCGAATGACGTGGCCGTTGAGGTCACTGTTCTATGGATGGTGACCATATCACTATAGTAGTCACGTGTTAAGAGGTGTAGAACATTGCTCACTGAAAATAATGTTCCAAACTCCAGAGAATATGTGTAGTCTCTGGCATGCATCATTGTTGCTAAATGGCCTCAGGTGAAACTGACTTCTAATCAAGAAGTAGAATACGTCCTGTTTCTTTCAGGGAATAAAACGTGTCCTTTGGGTACAGCTACCGAAATTATTAATTTAAAATTGTGGAACTGGCCATCGTTGTCAAAACATAGATGTAACGGAATTCATGTTGAGGTGTGAGAAACTGAGCTGTGTGTCTGAGTCAGTTTTAGTTAAAGGGGAGTTTGGGACTTTCCTACAGAAGTGTAATGTATGCTTATGTATACACAAAAGATTTTGAGGTTTAGCTGCCACCTTTCCTGACAAAGCAGTCCTAATCTAGAGGTACATCTATTCCTTTCCTGTGCCATTGAAATTTATAAATCGTTCTTTAAAAATGTGAATGAGTCGAGTGTGTCATAATTTGAGGATTTACACATCTTTTTAGGCATATTTGAAACTTTTGGAGACGTGAAGCCATCCCTTTACTTTCCTTTTTTCAATAATATACCACTAATCCTTTTTGGGATCCGGAGTAGCGTGCTACTTGCGAAAAAGAGCTTCAACGCTTTGTCTGGGGTTGTAAGCGCTATATAAATGCGATTACAATACAACACAATTCAGGATAATATCCACGTACTAATGAATTGTTTTGATGATGCCAAACCCAAAGTGACAGTTCACAAACAGATGTCTTAGTATAACTGGCGCCCTTTTGACAACTAAAATAAGAGACCTTCTACTAAAGATGTAAGATCGGGGGAAAATGTGGATAATGAAAATGTGTATTAATGTGAAAATGTGAGTTATTAAGAACTGTGTAAGATATATCGGCAAAGAAACCTTGAAGCTCACATACTCTTTTAGTTGATGTATAGCTACTCAAAAAGCCACATGCGATTAATTATTCCGCAGCTCTGTCTAATTCAGGGGTGTTAAAGGAGACAATATTTAACTCCTAAGGAGGAGGTTTCCTGACATGATGGAAGACCTTCCAAAGACCAACCAAGAAATTATTTGTGTTGATGAAAAAAGATACTTGTTGATATCTGCAGTAAGCAGCTTTAGTAGTTTCTTGTGTATTTAATACGAATAATAATGTTGGGTTATTATCACTACCATTGCCATTTGGAAGAACAGAGGACCATCTATCTTTGTGCCATTTCAACTTGATGAGAAAATGAAAACTTGATGAATGAATATGCTTGAATTAAACTGAATCACTGAAAACGACATTTTGGCACACTCAATACCATCCTTTTCTTTAGTTTGTGCAGTGACAGACACAGGCCATCATCTCCAAACCAGTCTTGGTCCTGCCCCCAAAATAGGCCAGTCCAACTGCTATACCATGTCCGCTCTGGTTAGAAACTTAAGCAACCCCAAAGATATTTCCGCCTTACTGGTTCTCACCTATTGAGCAATTTGAGTCCCCAGGGAAAAGTGAGCTCAGTAAGAATCCCAGGGCATACTCCTTCCACTATGGTAAACACTCAAAGAGTAGACATGTGATGGATGTGTCAATCAATCACAAATGGCAATAACTCTCTAATGGCACTGCTGAAGCTGAGCACATTACTGATTTTACAGGAGTCAAGCTTTCCGCAGAAGGATAAGCTTTGCCACCCATGTGTCCAGAGCTGGCCTCAGACGTGAGTCCCTTGCTCATTGCACCATTAGGATTCAGGCAAGCCGGGCCGACGAAGGCTGTGATGCCAGAAACCGGTCCCCGGAAGCTTGTTTCCTTCCCAGTATAAGAATTGGCTTGGTAGTTTGGTTTGCCCTGTTCCCATCATGCACTGGGACAGGTACAGACTAATTTGCATGTAGCCAGGTTCTGAGCTGGGATGGTGCAGTGAGCTAAAAAACGGTGATGGATTAAAACCATGATCTCTTGACTTGGTAAGAGTATTCTGCATCATTCAGAAACTCTGTCCATCACCACCCCCTTTTTCCCAAATCGTTTTTAACCACACTCAGTGTGGGAGGGTATGCTCAGACGTGAGTCCCTTGCTCATTGCACCATTAGGATTCAGGCAAGCCGGGCCGACGAAGGCTGTGTTGCCAGAAACCGGTCCCCGGAAGCTTGTTTCCTTCCCAGTATAAGAATTGGCTTGGTAGTTTGGTTTGCCCTGTTCCCATCATGCACTGGGACAGGTACAGACTAATTTGCATGTAGCCAGGTTCTGAGCTGGGATGGTGCAGTGAGCTAAAAAACGGTGATGGATTAAAACCATGATCTCTTGACTTGGTAAGAGTATTCTGCATCATTCAGAAACTCTGTCCATCACCACCCCCTTTTTCCCAAATCGTTTTTAACCACACTCAGTGTGGGAGGGTATGCTCAGACGTGAGTCCCTTGCTCATTGCACCATTAGGATTCAGGCAAGCCGGGCCGACGAAGGCTGTGATGCCAGAAACCGGTCCCCGGAAGCTTGTTTCCTTCCCAGTATAAGAATTGGCTTGGTAGTTTGGTTTGCCCTGTTCCCATCATGCACTGGGACAGGTACAGACTAATTTGCATGTAGCCAGGTTCTGAGCTGGGATGGTGCAGTGAGCTAAAAAACGGTGATGGATTAAAACCCTGATCTCTTGACTTGGTAAGAGTATTCTGCATCATTCAGAAACTCTGTCCATCACCACCCCCTTTTTCCCAAATCGTTTTTAACCACACTCAGTGTGGGAGGGTATGCTCAGACGTGAGTCCCTTGCTCATTGCACCATTAGGATTCAGGCAAGCCGGGCCGACGAAGGCTGTGTTGCCAGAAACCGGTCCCCGGAAGCTTGTTTCCTTCCCAGTATAAGAATTGGCTTGGTAGTTTGGTTTGCCCTGTTCCCATCATGCACTGGGACAGGTACAGACTAATTTGCATGTAGCCAGGTTCTGAGCTGGGATGGTGCAGTGAGCTAAAAAACGGTGATGGATTAAAACCATGATCTCTTGACTTGGTAAGAGTATTCTGCATCATTCAGAAACTCTGTCCATCACCACCCCCTTTTTCCCAAATCGTTTTTAACCACACTCAGTGTGGGAGGGTATGCTCAGACGTGAGTCCCTTGCTCATTGCACCATTAGGATTCAGGCAAGCCGGGCCGACGAAGGCTGTGATGCCAGAAACCGGTCCCCGGAAGCTTGTTTCCTTCCCAGTATAAGAATTGGCTTGGTAGTTTGGTTTGCCCTGTTCCCATCATGCACTGGGACAGGTACAGACTAATTTGCATGTAGCCAGGTTCTGAGCTGGGATGGTGCAGTGAGCTAAAAAACGGTGATGGATTAAAACCATGATCTCTTGACTTGGTAAGAGTATTCTGCATCATTCAGAAACTCTGTCCATCACCACCCCCTTTTTCCCAAATCGGCCTTAAGAATGGGACACATTTTATCTGGCGTTGCTAGTTGTTGACTTAAAACAGATCATGTGGCTGCCAAACCCTTGCAGTATTGCGGATGTTTCCAAGAGATCTTGCTCAAGCTTCTTACAATTGGCTGCCTTTAACAGTAGGTCCTCAAAATACGGGAGAACAAAAACCTTCCAGCATCTCAGACAACCTGCAAACCACCACTATGTGCATAGTGGATCAATCTGAAGTAAAAGGGCAGACCTCTGTACTTTTAACACCAATTCAGTAAAGCAAAGGAAATTACTATGTTTCCTGCTTTCAATTGTAATGGGGCAAATTTGGTCTAGCAACATCATCCCGAATGTCTCTTTTGTTAACGTGTTTGTTGGCTGCCTTTAGAGCTAATATAGGCCACAATTCCTACAGCAAACATTTTCTTTGTATTACAAAATAACTAAAGAGTATCTCTTTGTTCTACTACTGTTTTGTTACTTTTCCTAACTGCTCTTTTCAGTAGTAAGAGTTGTAACATGTTCCCTCACATCAGCAAATCCAAGGGGGAAACAGATTGATGCCCAGAGGCGACACTGGTAAGAAGACACCATTCTGTGCAATATGTGGCGCCCATCTGTCCTTCACTACAAATTGCAATGCTGGAAGGAGCACTGTAAGGCCTGTGGGTCAGCATGTGAGCTGGAGCTGCCTGTTAGCGGTTTGATTATTTTACCCTGGTTGTTGCAGGTGTTGTGGGCCCTACTAAGAGTGGCCCTCTTGTGAGAATTAAAGCCTCTAACAAAGAAAAGCTACTGGCATTCGTGTATTGAAAGGAAATTCCAAAGATGCATCTTGGGTGACTCAAGTTGATTTGTTTATACGCAAGAACATTCACATAGTCTTGGTATGAGGTTTTTAAAGGTTTGAGGATCAGGTATTTCATACCGGTGCATGATGGCACTGACTTCAAGGCAATGCTCATAGTGTTTTAAAAGAAAATATGGTCATCAGATCTAAAGGAAACGGCTTAGTTAAATCATCCCATTTCTGCTACAATCTGTGAATACAAATTTGTCAGCAAAGCGTTCCCGTGAATTAGGCCGAAGTCAGTTGGATATGCTTCTTCTCCACGGTGCTAAACAGTGGAGGCAGAATGATTAAGTCACCCATCACTCTTGATGGTCACTTGTTTCATTTGGCCCTGTTGGACTGCTTAAGGCGTGACAGTTACTGCAATCGGTGCTGCTAACTCTACAAATAAGGGGCTTGAACCTCAGTGGCAGCTCCACCGCTAAGGCGGAGGAGCTTCGACCCACTGCGCTGAAGCAGTAAAAAAAGGAAAAAATAAAACTGATAATAACATAATGTTATTATCATTTTATTTTGTCCCCCTGCTGCGGCAGCTTTGCGTGACAAAGCCGAGCATGGCTACAGAGCAAGGGAGGAGTGGTAGAACCTTCACAATTGCGCAATGACTGGTTGGCCGGACCTCTCGGGCCGCCCATAACAGTCTTGCGCACTTTCCCTGTTCTTCATGCAGGCTGCATTAGAGCCTGCATGGAGAACATGCTCAGGCCCCCAGTCCCTGGCTGTGTGCCGAACCACGGCACTCAGACCAATCACAACGCTGCAGTGCAGCGTTGTGATTGGCTAGGGGAGCCTGGTGCTTACCAAACATAACGCGGCATTGCAGCATTGTGATCGGTTCAGGGGAGCCTGGCGTGCTTCTTGGAGTCCGAGACGGGGGAGAGCAGGAGTGGAGACGCGGGACCCGGCGGCAAGGTAAGTGTATTTTCTATTTTACATTGTGCCGCACCACCCGCGAGCCGTGACGCCCGCCACTGTTAAACCTGCTGGTGAGATATGCCTCTTACATGAATTATCATTGAATTCTGAGGACCTTCTCTTGGGTTGTTGCTTCAGTTTTACTTTTTCGAGTGCCTCCTCTTTATGAGCCACAAAGAGACTTGTCATAAAAAACTAAGTACAGAATGTTCTGTTGTATGTTTAGGATAAGAGAGGTAAGGCATATCTACAACAACCGTAGTGGCAGTGACCGTGCACTTACAGCACCTCTGAGTATTTGGCAGAAGTACTCACATATCATCTGTTTCTCAAAACTTCTGCATACAATAGATAGGGAGTATGTCCACAAACTGCTCCACAAACACATAGCAGCCAAAGATCACTGTCAAGCTCACTGCTCCAAATAGGTCTCTGGTGTTTGCCATACTTGATTCCCAGAAGTGCCCTTCGCCTGCTTTCTGTCTGAAGAGTTTGGCATGGTCCCTCCCTCAATAATGTGGCAGGAAGGAGGTGAGACTTCAAGTGAGTTTAAACAGGACAAAAAAGTAGTCAGTGCGAGAGGAAACAGATCTACAGCACGCCACACAGATAGCTGTTACAACTGACTTGACCACAATCAAGATTGCTTTCTCGAACAACCCACTCTCCAGCAACGACATACACCTTTGAAAACAAGCATAAATATAACATTATAGAGAAATCAGAGTTACCATTATCTATCAGATTCAGAGGAGCCAGTGATGTTCAAAAAGGGGAACAGAACTTCTTTAGAACCACCTTCGCAGTTAGGAAAGAGAGTATTCAACATTAAACCTGAATTGTTTTACCCTGCCTCTATATAGCCCCTAATGGGGGACCTGGGGAGAAATTCCTTCATGATGAGCTACAAAAGTCTGAATATTATCAACACTACAGGTATTGCTTCTGGTTTCAGCTTCAAGGCCTCACAAAGAACAGAAGTTTAAAGTTGAAGGAGTAAACTAATGCTGTATATCCCCCTATCTGAAGCCTGAAACTGAACGCTGATAAAACTGAGATAGTAGTAATGAAGGGAAATCCGCAACTCTGGACTCAACAATACTGGTCACAAGAGATGGGACCTTAGCCTAAACCCAAGAAGTCTTCAAAATGCGTAAGAGTAACTGCTGATAATTTGCTACCCTGGAAACTTCATGTCAATACTGCTGCTTCAAAATATATATCTTTACCACTCGAAGTGTCATAAAACTATATGCTTACTTTTCAGCCGACGCATTGAAGACGATCATGTCTGCTGTAGTTGTTTCTCGGTTGAGTTAAGGAAACTTCATTTAACTCAGCCTCCCTAATGGAGATCTAGCAAAACTACAGCTGACACAAAATGATGCAGCCAGGATGATATTTAAACACCCCAGGAAAGCCCACACTACCCCTCTCCATAGACAACACTGGGTACCAATAAAACAACATACCCATTTCAAAAGCTGTTGTCTTGTTTATAAAGCCATTAATGAAGTATCTGCCCAAATCCTATCTAAAAGAATTTTTTAAAAAGCCCCCTGAATGATTCTGCGCTCCTTCACTGCAAACCTGCTGTAAACACCCAGATTTTAAAAAGTGTGATATCAAGGATGTAGGTTTTGTAGCCAGGCCCGACAGAATGGAACTCTTCCACCTGAACTTCGCTTCAAACCTGATCTGGCATCTTTTAGAGCAGCACTGTAAACATGGCTGTTTAAAGCAGCCTTCATCTGAAGAAACCCAGGAAATGCCCTGCCCGCGACAACACAGGACGGGTGCTCAGTTGGGCCCCAGGAATCTCTGACAGCCTCTACATAACTCGCCCCATGAAACTGTAGGGTGTACGAGAGCTTTAGAAATATTATTAATATTGACCTTATGGTAGGTCACAATATCATCACCAAAGAATTTCTTGACATGAAGGAGTGAGAAGACTGGGGTGAATATGATTCTCAGACGGAGACCTCACTATCTTTAGCCTCAGTATTATGGAATTAATGTTATTTCAGGTTCCATTTTGTGACATTTAATAGGAGCATGCATGCAGAAAGTACACTGGTGTTAGCCTTAAAGTGAACGCGAACTGTCTGTACTTTAGCTGTAACCACAAGGCCTTGAGAAAAGACCAAGTCGCAAGTGCCTGCATTTGAATAGACGGGTATTGTGCAAATGTTGTCTGGTGACAAACTAGATGGTGTCAAGTCAGAGTGTGGACATCACATCTGCAGCCATCTTGTATCACGTTTGTATCACGAGATGTTATTCCACTGTGATTGGTTGTATGCTTAATGCTTGAGAAACGTTTTGTTTCCTGTGGTCAACAACTCATCATGTATGATGAAGAAATGACATTTTCTGTAATATGACTGGCTCTGTATCATGCTTTTTCTGTTTTTCACATATAAAACACCCTTCAGAAAGTTCCTCAAATTGGACATTCTGCAGACTAGCTCATGTTCCTGTGACTCACATATAAAGCTGCTTATGAAACTTGACAATTATCCGTGTTTCTTTAATACAGGTTCTACAGTATCATGAAGGAAAAGTATCTGCCATCTATATCTGGCAATGTGCCTGCAGTGATGGGGAGACTCATCTCAAGAGAGAAATAAAATGAAAGCACGCTTTCTGAGTAAAGGTCTACATTAATGCCAAGTTTTGCATTAATCTCTTAAGCGGTTTTTGCTAAAAAATAATTCTATGAGAGCTAGCATGGGAAAAAACAACTTTTTTGATGCCCCTCCCAAAACCCCATTCATTTTTCGTTTTGATTTGCTGAGAACTTTGGCGCAGTTTGACTAATCACTAAACTTTCACAAAAAAGATCCTCTACCTCAGCTTTTCCCTGGAAGGTTTTATGGTGACCCCTCAAACAGGGGGCCAAGAAAAAAGATTGGTCCTAAAACAGAGAATCCACATGTATCTTCAAAAGACTTTTTACAAGGTGATATCGTAAAAACGACTGAACAGAATCATACCAAATTTAGCATATTTGTATATGTGGATGGTTGGGTTCGAAGGACTCTTGCAAGAGTCCATTAAACCAAATTTTAAAAATAATAGAGCATTCTGATTGGCCCAGGGAGTTTTTTTTTACTCTTGGGCGATATTGGCCCCACGGGATTGAGCAATATGAAGAAAATGTTGCTGGTGGCCATTACATGACTTGGGTGCTTAATCAAAAGGGGGCAGGCTGGGGATGCCCTTTCCTTCTCGCCCTTGTGGCCATGCATTGCTAATTTCCCAACATATTACATAACTGATGATGTGTTCTATGACATCACTGATAACATCACTTCAACAGGTGAAATGGCATCATTGGTGAGAAGACTGTGCACGGCGGGGGCGTGAGTTAGTTACCTTACCGCACAAGTTGAAGTTACTAGAGATAACTATAACTGTTGAATTTCAGTTTTGTATTTAGTTTAAAATGTTAAGTTGGCACTGAATTTTCACCAAACTATAACAAGACTTTAATTTTTTTTTCAGTGAATATATAGATTGCCTATGGGTAGTTATAGTGGTCAGCTTTTACATAGAAAGAGCTTTTTTGGTTTTGCTAATAAATTTGGCGCCGTTTGACAAATCTTCACAAAACTTTCAAAACAAAACTTCACCCACTTCCGTTCCTTCCGGAAAGTTTTGGGGAGATCCGTCAAGCGGCCAATAAACCAAATTTACCCATGTATTTTCCAAATACTTTTTTAAGCAGTGCTACTGCAAAAACTGCAGAACGGAACTACTCCAAATTTGTCAGGAATCGAAATCTTAGTCCAAAAACTGTGCATCATTAATGCCATCATACATACAACCACCTTAGGTGAAGCAAGTTTCTGCTTTGTACAACACTGACCCTATACCATACACTTCATGGGTAGCCGTGCTCATGCTGACAATCAACAACACATAGATGGGTAACCTCTACTGCACACGGTGTTCCATCTGTACACAACTTTTCAGAGAAAACCAACTTCCTTCAGACACTTAAGCTGTGTTACCTAACTAATGCCCTACTATGCACAGCTTTAGCCGGTATCTAACCCTTCACAGTTAGCAAGCCTCTTCTGAGACATGAAGCAGACACGAGTAGAAAAGTGGTTACTGTAAACAGGGCTTACCCTATGCAGAGACCTTACCTTGTACCATACTATTTGCAGACAGCTAAACCCTCATGAGGAAAACAACACAAACCATTATAAAAGCATCTACTAAGAACAGTGTTCCCTCTATGTAAATCCTCTCCAAAGAGAAACTACTCACTGTAAACACCCAAGGCCTGAAGTTGCTAAAGTTCATACTACCCACAGCCCACATACTATGCTGAGAACTTTATAGCTAGATCACCTTTGGTGGCTAATCAAGCACACGTATATGAGTAAGTACCTGGTGCACACAGCTGTATGTCCTATGTGGAAATCGTCATGCTGAGACAATTTCCTCAAAATGCTCAATGCTGCTTACAATACTTAGTATCTACTACATAGAATATTTGCCCTGTTGGAATCCTTTGAGCAAAACCAAACGACTTGTAATCAATATAATGGACACAAGTCATCAACTATCACATGCATACAGTGTTAGTCCTGTACACAAATATTCATAAGGAGCTCAACACCTCTCCATAGATATGACCCATTAGAAGAAGCATTTTGTAAGCACACCCATTAGCAGGAAAGAGGCTATAAGTAAAAAATCAGGTAGTCAGAAGTAGGATGATACTTACCTGCCACTATGTAAAGTATAAAACAAACTAACACACTCATTGGATGATGTAATCAGTAATATATATATATATATCTCCAATTAATCGTGTGTGGCCAGAACACCGCGAGCGCTAGTAGAAATCATGTTATTCATTATGTGACAGACATGGCATTTCACCTTGCGGCGTCGGACGCATTTCAGCTTGTTCAGCCTTTTTCAAAATGCCTGTGTATGCTGAACACTCTCTGTTTACAAGTAACTTAGTTACAATGAATTACTGACTAACTGTACTTTCCTATTTTCGGCAGCCATATTGGAACATACAAGTACTTTAAATATTAATAACATAAACATTATCAAACACATCATTGCTTGTTCTAGTGGCCAATATGAAACTATACAGTTTAGACAAAATATTTAACTTAACATTGTTGCATTATTTTAGCCCAGTAATACATAAACATTATTGTTTTGCCGTCTTGGGGTTACAGGACAGTGTTCAATCCTGTACTGTAATAACCACTTACAATATACATTACACCCCATTGGGAAAATGCAATCTCACTAAATTTCTCCACACCCCATTGGGAAAATGCAATCTCAGTAAATTTCTCCTTTGATTACGTCTCATTGGGCCAAATGCCTATGGGATTTTTAACACACACATCACCAAGTGCATCATTGCTCATCTTTGTAATCATTATACAACAACATGGATTGGGCAATTAAATTGAACATGGCATTAGTGCATTTTGTTAGCCAAAAATACATGAATGGTAATCCCAATAGTTTTACCCGTATAGGGTTGCATAACAACATTAACTCAATGTGCGGCCCCTTACAGTGCTCATTCCGCCCTATTGGGAAAATGCAACCTAGTGGAGTTCTCCTCAGATTGCGCCCCATTGAGCTCACCCATTTATGCGAAACAAAAACTATTATTCGATTCTGCTGAGATTTATAAACCACAAGTACTGTGCCAAAAATTTCGAAAAATACGAAAACAATGATCTAAAGTCACTTTCCTGAATCAAGATCTCTTAGTTCTATCAAATTCCAGGTTAAAGTGTAAATAGGATATATGGGGACAGGCTAGGGGTATCCTGACCCCAAGGGACTGACAGAGGGGGCTTTGAGGGATCCCTCATAGGGAAGAAATTGCACAAAAACGTTGGCCATGTGAGGATCCGTGGAACTACTGCGCCGCTCAGAGCAGCCCCACTTTATGAATCCGCAATGGAGCCGTGCATCCAGATCCCAATTAAAAAAAAAATACACCCATTCACAGACCCACTTACACACTCACTCACACACCAACTCACACACTTACAGACACATCCATACAGCTACTCATACATCCACTCAGAGAACGAGAAAACACCACTAACACAGCCAGTCACACACACACTTACACATCCACACAATTACTCACGCGCTGACACATCCATACAGCCAATCACACATCCACTCAGCGACCCAGAAAACCACCCACTCACCCATACAGCCACATACACACACACAGAAAACCACTCACACACCTACTTACACTCATACAGCCACTCAGACACCCACTCAGAGACCCAGAGAACCACTCACACCCATACAGCCACTCACACACCACCTCACAGACCCACACATGCACAGACACACTCACCACACACCCACTTACACACCCACTCTTACCCTAAGGTAACTATAACTTGTGCTCTTGCCATGCACTGCTAATTATCTCACATATTACAATACTCTTGACATCATTGATAATAGCACTGCAACATTTACAGTAATGTTATTTATGGGAAGACTGTGCATGGCGTGTCACGAGTTATAGTTACTTGAGATAACTAGAACTAGAACTGCTTAATTTGTATGGTATTGTGTGTGTAAAATCTGAACCTAACTAGAACATTCCTGTAACCTTTGGGTTTTATCAGTGAATGTCTATGTTTTGTAATGCTATTTCCTAACTATATCGAACCTGTGACATTTGTTTTTTCAGTGAATATATATACACACACACACATACATATATATTCCAAATTCGACCAAGTAATCGTTCACTCAAGCGGACAAACAAGCGAAACAAACAGAGTTAACAGAAAAAGCAGAAGACAGGGAAGCGGGCCAGTGGGAAACAAATCAACTGCGTCCAAGAAACAAGCATAATGGATGACACTATGGTAAATAAAACTGTTGTTAACCTGTCCAATCGACCACTGACATTGCTAAAGAAAAGAATACTATGCTTAGGCCTCTCTTTCTGTCCTTCAGACCAGTTTAACTATCCAGAGACCAGGATCAATATATTAAAATTTATCAGGAAGCTTAAATTGAAAAAAAAGCATCACCTCAAGAATCCTAGGCCTATGAATTCAGTAGGTATAGACACAATGTCCAACAATAATCCTAACACAAATAATGATCTAAGTACTAATCTGAAAATAAGAGATGCAGAAACCCTCCTCACTTTACAAGAATTGCTGTAGAGACTGGTCTGGAACAGACCGATACACTAAGTGCATTGGATAGCACTACTGACCGACCAGCTTCCACAGATTTCAAACCTAGTTCTAGTTTCTATCCTAACCTGTCACATGACAGCATTTATACATTCCATGATACTGTTATGCATGATCTTATCCAGACTAGACAACAAAACATTACTAAATTCCCACAATGACATCTCACAGCCGCCCAAAGAGAAGTAATTAAACCCTTAGCAGACAATGACACTATTGTCATACGTCCAGCAGTCAAGGGCAGCAACATTGTCCTGTGGGATAAAGAGCTTTACAATAAGGAAGCATTAAGATAACTGGAGGACAGAAGATTCTATACCCAAATTCACATTCAACAATACAATGAAAGTATCATTAATATATGGGACATGTTGAATGTATTGCATCTTGCAATGGGAGGAATTCTGCTATCTTAAACAAGACTACCCCAAGCTACCCATCTTCTATCTACACCCAACAATTCACACAAGAACCCGCTAACACCACCAGGAAGACCCATTGTTTCATCCAAAGGCAGTGTATTAGAAAACATCTCCAAATACGTGGACCATTTCCTTCACCAATATGTCATGGCTCTTCCATCATATATCAAAGACACCAAAGACTTTTTAGGCAAACTTAACAAAGTTAAATGGGAAGATGTTCTCATCACGATGGACGTGAATTCACTGTATACAATCATCGACCATAAATTAGGCATCAGAGCCTGCCTACATTTCCTAGAGAATAGACAAATTCAGTACCTTGAACACACTAATATGTTAGTGGAGATGAAAAGATTCTACCTATACAACAATATTTTCATGTTCAATGGGAACATTTACAAACAAACACTGGGGACAGCCATGGGATCATGTTTTGTCCCCAGTTTTGCCAACCTTTTCCTGGGGGCATGGGAGGAGGAAATTCTTAAAGACCAGACTCTACTCCCCGTGCTTGGCCAAGTCATTGTATCACTTTGTTACATAGATGTCTTGTTTTTCATCTGGAGAGGGAGTGAGGCCAGTGCAGTAAGGTTCCTAAACTGAATGAAAACGAATATAATCTGAAATTGACCTAAAGTACTAGCGGACCGTCAATAGAATTCCTAGATGTTCTAGTAGAGGTAGCTGGAAATAGGCTTCACACCAAACTACATCGTAAAACCACAGCAGGGAACAGCCTGCTTCATGCTCTCAGTAGTCACTCTGATACTTTAAAATGGAGTATCCCTTCAGCGAACTACTGAGAGCAAGAAGTAACTGCAGCACAGAAGAATCATAACTCGCTGACAAGTCAATATGATTGAAAGGTTCAGAGAATGGGGATACCCCATGTGGGCTTTGAAGAGAGTGGTAAACAAAGCCAAGATAATCATGAGAGAACAGACACTGACAGAAAAACAGGAGATAAGTAAAAAATAGAAAGAGACCAACACCACCAGAGTGATTTTCACATACAATACAGAATCAGACAAGATTTTCAGAAGACTATAAAAAAATTGTAACATTCTAGCCCCCGGGGGACAAAAATCCCACTAGGCACCAGGGATTTTCTTTTCATTGAATGTAGGGGTGGGGGCTGCCGAAGATGGGCATGCCAATGCTCCCCTCCCCCACAGAATTCCTGTCTTTCTGCCCCCTCTGGGCGGCAGAAAGGCCACTAGATACCATGGATTATTTTTTCACTTCAATTAGGGGTAGGGACTGCCCAAAATGGGCAAGCCAATTCCCCCATCCCAGGGGGGCAGAAAGCCCACTAGGCACCAAGGATTGGTTTTTTTATGCGTAGGGGTGGGGGCTGTCCAAAATGGGCATGCCAATGCCCCCAGCCAAAATCCCACAATCTTTCTGCCCCCCCGGAGGCAGATGGGGCAATAGCCCCTGATCTGCCCCCTGGGGTGCAGAAATTCCACTAGGCCAGAGGGATTGGTTTTGTTTTAACGTAGAGGTAGGGGGCAGACGAGAATGGGCAAGTCACATTTCCCTCACATTTCTGTGTGGGTAAGTTGTACGATCACTGTGCAGGCACAAATTTCCTACTACCCAGCATTGCCCTTGGTCTCCTGAGAAAAATGATACCTCTCTTGTGTGGATGCCCAAAGTAGCATCAGCCTAAAAACATATAAACAAACTGCACTTTTAGATCCGCTTTGGGCCCCCCTCAATTTCTACACATTTTTGGCCCTTCAATGTCATAGGCACTTGGCCCATCCACACAAGTAAGGTATCATTTTTATCGGGAGACTGAGGGGAATGCTGGCTAGTAGGAAATTTGTGCCAAGCAGTGATCCCACAACTTTCCACCCAGATATTAGTGGGAAATTTGACTTTTTAGCTAAATTTGAGGTTTGCAGCAAATTTTTGAAAGTTAAATGTTTGGGTATCAACGCATTAAAACTGATGAGATTCGCAAAAAACTTGAAGTTTTTTGGATCTTTACTTTAGCAACAAACAAGAAAGGCTTGAACAACAATATCCCGTGGGAAAATGCGATTAAATATAATTCCACTTGATGGATGATTAATGTTATATCCTGAGTTTTACTTATTGTAATTAGCCTAGGTCTTCCTAGCTGTTCAGCCAGAGTGAGAGATGGTAACGGAATGTTGGTGTGACTGTGATGAATGGAATGCCTGGGTGCCTGTGTGGGTGAGTGATGACAGTTGGAGATGGGCTGAGCAGCTAGGCAGGCTGCTCCTGGTGGGGCCGTGATATGGGCTGTAACAAGGGCCTAAGTTGTGGCTGGAGTAAGAGCTGGTACATGGCTTAACCTAGACTGATGCTACCTGGAACTGGAACTAATAAAGAAATGTACATGTAACAGTATGGAGTAAAAGGCAAGCCGGCCCCACCAGTGTCCAGTCATCGGACGGCCCCAACCTGTGACCTGCCTGATCTTACTCCATGGACTTGACCAAAGGTATGGTCTGTATGTTAGGGTGTGAAATGACTGCTTGTCACCCTACCACTTCCTTTTAAATCTGCCGTATGGATGTATCCAGTGGCTGTTCAAGATGTGAGTTGTGGTCCAACTCAGTGAAGTAAAGGAGAGTGGCTGTTTAAGATATGAGTTGTGGTCCAACTCAGTGAAGTAAATTCACTTTCAAAATGTTCTATAATTCACATACTAGTATTGGTACCCACAATTGTGGAGATGTGCAAATAGCTAAACTCTATATTTTGTTCTAATTTCAGAAATACATAGGTGTCTTTCATACCGATTTTTCACTGTTTATATTTTCCCAAATGAATTGCTATATACCCAGTGCACAATAAAAACATAACGCTGCTCATTTATTGGCTCTGGGTTCCTCCGGTTCTCGAGTCCTATATATCCCCAGAACCAGAAGGGTCCAGCGGATGTAACGATATATTGCTTTAACCCTTTCGATGCGCATGACGGAGCGGTTCCGTCATGCGCATCGGTTGTGCTGTGCGGATGACGGAACCGCTGCGTCATGGCCCCGCCCGCGCACGGACCCTTCAGCACAGCGCGGTAATCCGCGCCGCGTTGAAAGGGGTAAAAAATCTGTCATACTTAGAGTAGTTACAGGTGAAAAGGTTGGCACAAATGGCTGTTTTTTCAACTTATTTTCAATGTTTCTATTTTCAACTGTTAGTTTCTATAAAAAAAACTTGAAGGATCTACAAAGATGACCCCTTGCTGAATTCAGAATTCCATCTACTTTTCTGAAAGGTATAGTTTTCCAGGATCCATTATTGCTTTCATACCCATTTCTACCACTAACTGGAAGGAGGTTGAAAGCACAAAAAATAGCAAAAATAGGCTATGTCCCAGTAAAATGCCAAAACTGTGTAAACAAATATTGGTTTTCTGACAAAAGTCTATCAGTCCCTGAAAGCTGGGAAGATGGTGACTTCATCACCACAACCCCTTTGTTGATACCATTGGCAGGGAGAAAAACAGACGCTTTCATCTGCAGCACTTTATTCCCATTTTTCAAAAAGAATTTAGCTGTATTTTGGCTAATTTCTGGGTCCCCTCCAGGGCAATAAATAAACCCTGGGTACCTTTAAAATCCCCATGATGTTGGAAGAAAAGGACACAATTTTGGCATGGATACCTTATGTAGTCAAAAAGTAACAGGGGCCTAAGCGCGAACTACCCCAAATAGCCAAAAAAAGGCTAAGCACGGGGGGAAGGCCTAGCAGCGAAGGGGTTAACTATACAGCTGAAGCTACTTGGCGAAAACATAATCGTGGCGGCATTAGGGCCTTTGAAACAATACCAACAGATACCCCGTTCCGGTACTGTCACAAAATACATACTTTGAAAATAAGTCATGGGGAGAATAACAATAACAAGCCCTGTTTTTTGAGCAGGCATATATGCATTATGCAACATCATACTTATATCTGGTGACATAGAAGTACACCAGGATATTGAATTATACCACCAGCGGACATAAAAATGCTGTCCCAAGTTGGCCACCACTCAAACTCATAATTTTAACAAGAGCTCGCAACTTGATAACTCTTGATTTTTTATGCCACTTCAAATATTAACCTCAACACACATTTTTTGATTTATTAGAAGTATGACAAACAGGGTCTGTGAAAAGTTTCTTAATATTACAATGAATTGGCTGCATGTATATTTGTAAAGTTGTGTATCGAGAATTGCACATTACAAAATGGATGCCACAGTTACACTAGTTTACAAGACTCAAGTATGTGTTGCCCGTTTTCTATGTTGAAGTAATCAGGGCCGGCTTTAGCGCTGGTGGTGCCACCCCGCCCCCCCCATGTCTACCTCCACCACGGATTCTCTCACTAGCACCCTTTAACAGTCTCCATAACCACACTCTCTCAGATACATTGAATTAGTTATATAGCGCCACTCATACCAGTGTAGGGTGTCAGAGCACTTTGCATCACACACACATTACACAGACAATCAATCATACGTGTTTTAAATCAGAATATAGAAAATGTTTACATAAGCCAAAGGACTAAAAGTGTATGAGTCACATGTCATCCATACTGGTAGGCAGTATAGTTTAAGAATGCTTGGTGTGGAGAAGCACACACTCGAAAAAGAAACAGCATAGTTGGGAGTTTTCTTTAATAATAAGAATCAATTTCTAGTCAAATTAACCCTTTATGCAACATTAATCAATGTTCTAATGTATGCTTTGCAGTGTGTATGCAGTTCTGTGATGAAAGTTAATAGCTCACTGTTGAATATTAGGACTTTAAGTTATAAATTGCAAGTGACAAAAGGATGTCTCTTTTAAAAGCAGTAACCTGCTGATGTGTTCACATTATATGCACTCTGAAATCGACTTGGTACACGTTCTTTGCAGCAGGCATATTAACCCTCTGCACTAACTTCACAGAGGTCAAAACCTCAACTATACAAAACACTGAGCTCTCCCCAGGAAGATAATTAATCACACGAGTTATTTTGACATTTTTGTGAGGCCTGGCAATTGCTGGAGGAAAGAAACGCTGCAGCAGGTGCTTCAAAAACATAATAAACTTGCAAACACGGCGCCCCCAGGAAGCCAGCACCCGGTGCGGTGGCACTGGTCGCACTGCCCTAAAGCCGGCCCTGGAAGTAATTGTATGTAAACATGTGATTTGTAAAGAATCGAGTGAGTGACCAAGACTTCGTGTCAGTCGAAACGCTTTACTGGTAATAAAATCTATGGTGAATTTGGAATAATTACGTCCAGTGGGCTTTGTAGGCGCAGCGCACCAACTAACAACGGCATGTGGGGGCAGAAGGAGCACAACAACGATTATATACATAGATATATATATATATATATATATATATATATATATATATATATATATATATATTACCTAGTGGCCGTCGCCATTAGTTAGTTATAGTTAGTCTGCTCTTCCATAGGAAAATACATTTTTCTGTTGCTAATAACTTTGGCACAGTTTGATGAATCTCCACAAAACTTTTCAAATAGGTGCTACTTTTCAACTAGCTTATGAATGTTAAGTTTATGGTGATAAAAAAATGGGGGCTCCAAAAACACAAAATCCCCATGCATTGTCCACAGACCTCTTTAGGCAGGGTTATAGCAAAAACTGCTGAACGAAATTACCCAAAATTAGGGCAGGTAGCTAAATGTTGGTCAGCAGATTTGTATTTTTGTGGTTTGGTGGAAATCCGGTCAGTAGTTTTTGAGAAAGTAAGGGTAAAAGATAAATGTATATTTTGGCAGTTGGGTTCCTGAAAGGCTTGTAAGAGCCCAAATTAAAAAATGGAGGCCTGGGATTGGTCGGGATGCCTGTTTTTCCCGTGAGTCTTCAAGCTCTCATCCCGCGAGTGCTCTGATTGGCTGGCTGTTGGAATTTTAGAAATGAAATGTCTGCCATTACTGTATACTGTGAAAAGTTGGAGGTGTTGTGGAAACAAAGTAAAAGAGCTATATAAAGGAACAGCAGAAAGGCATGCTGTCCCCTTCGATGTAGATAGGAGGTATCTAAGGAATAACTAATGTAATAAAAATAAATGTATATTGTTCTAAAAATATATATCTTTAATTTTACAGGAGTCTTGCAGGATTACAGAGTATTGTGGTACTTATTATTGAGAGGAAATGTCTAAGAGATAATTACTGTGATGAGTTCAAGGTTAATTTTTATAAATTTCTTTTTTTTTTTAAATGTTACAATCTTACTAGAGTCTCGTGGGATCCTGTAAAGAAGGATGGAGTAAGTGATCTGTGAATGCAGTAGGGACATCTTAAGGATTTTGAGGGCCCTGGGCTAAATGCATTTTGGGGCTCCTGTTCGGAACAGCTTTGAATTTATGATCCAATTTCAGCTCTTTCATGCCCTCTTTGGCCAGTCCCTGACAGTGCATACGCATACTCATCCACATTCTGAATGTGTTTACATCTAATAGACTCTCTGCAGAACAGAGCTGGCTCTATCAGAGTGCCCCCTGAAAGGCTGCAGCCCCGGGTCAGAGCAGACGTTGTCATTGCCTTAAAATGTCTCTGATGCGCACTTGATACTGTAGAAAAGAGTCTTACTGGAGATGTGAGTCTACTATTATCGTGTAGTTCCTAATAATACATAGGATCTGTGCATTTAGATAATATAAACTAAGGGACTGGTGTCCAGACTGATTCCAGACACCCCCAAAGGATATGTTAGCCTTTAGACCATAAGCCTCCTAACCTTACCAAGGAGCAAATAGTTTCTGGCAACTATCGAACAGGACAACCTTTGATCCTTCACGGATCGTGAAAACATTACATTACCTTTTGCTCAGTCAATCATTCTCCCTTAGTCTCAGAGAGGTATACAGAATAAACGATGGGGACGTTTTCAATAAGTATTTTATTGAACCAGTATCATTCTAGTATAAAACAAGTTTGCTGCGACAATCATGAGACAGAAACAGACATATAAGATTAAAAGCACCAACAGAGTAAATAAAAGGTAGAATTTTGCCATGGTGCTAATACAGTAAATATATGCAGGCATGTCGACACATGGCAGTAATGGAGTGCACTCCTACGAGGCAACCCTGTCTAAAGGTACCTGAGTGTACCTAGCATGTCTGTAGGTGTAAAGCCACGAATCCCCTAGGAAAGAGCCAACCCCATTACCTTATGGGAGAGAACGAAGGGCCCTGTCTTGGTCTCGAGTTGGACATCCCACAAGGGATGTCAGACCATTGCATGCTTGAGTTTCTGCATGTAGGGTCTTCAGCGTCTCATGTCAGTGTGGAAGCTTCTCCTCTGGTTGCCCAGTGAGGCTGTGGTTATTTTATACCCGAAAAGTGCCCTCAGAGGTCCTACCTAGATGTGTAATGGTAATGTGGGTCTGTCTTTCAAGGATGACAATAGCAGTGACTTTTGTACAGAGTTATTATACAGATGATGGTAATCCTGCTGTGCATGTCCTAGGCAGAGGATTATGATAGGATACTAAGAATGCTCATGCATAATAAATTAGGTTAGTTTTCGAAGAAAACCACACAATATCTATTCGGCACATAACTAGGTAAAAGGTCAGCGCTAGAACCGTTATGTAGGGCAAAGTAGGACAAATGGAGGTAAAAGGTCATACAGCTGCCTAGGCATATAATGGGGTACATTGGGGCTCATAACACCCACTCGTCATCCGACTGGACGACAATATTAACAAATGCTAAAATATGCCTGTTTAAAAAAGCATTGGTAAAATACGAGTATAAAAACGTGGTGGTTGTTAAAAATGATGCAAAAGTTAAAAAGCTCTACAAGTCTTCTAAATAGTCAATATACTGTTAGACCAACTGAGCACATTGAAGCCATAGGGCTCAGTGAAAGGAGAGAAAAATAAAACAAAACTGTGTTTTCGAATTCTAATTTGGCTTGTTTTGGAGAAAGTTTGAAATGTTGCCAACACATGAAGAGCCAAATGTTTATGTGTCCTGTATGGGAGACTCAACATCACTGTCGCTTGCATTCTCAGACGATGGTCCCTGTAACACCTCTTGTATCAGGTCAATGGAGCAATGGTGATCATCTTCAGTTCCCGCAGCAGCCGCTGAGGAAACGCCTGAAACCTATGTGCTGGTTGTAGAACCATTGTCCGGTCTGACAGGAGCTGAAGCAATCCACAGAGGCTCTAGGAATGCCGTCATCAACATAGGAATATGCTGAGGACCCTGTAATACGTGGGCTTTTAAGGGGTCCAGTAGTAAGTCTACGTCCGATGGAGCAACTGATGGAAGTGTTAGACATTTCACCAACACGCATTCTTATCCGCAGAATGGGCAGTGGAGCACAGGCAAGATGCAGTTGAACCAGACTGACCTGAACGAAAGGAACCAATGCTCACTTAGCTCCAGAACCCAAGGTGTACCCAGACGGAGTACCATGCGTTCATGGCAACGTCGCACCAGGAGTGCTTTATTCAATCTCTTTGGAAACTGGGCCGCCCGTTGCGCAGCAAGAAATTTAAAACAAGAATACCCACCACAAGTAGTAGGACCAGCGGAAGTCCTCTAAAAACGCTTCCCAATACGGAGTGTATTAAAGATGGAATAACTCTGAAGATTGTCTAAAAGGTGCTCAATAGTCCAGAACCTATGCTCTTAAATAGGTACACGATCCCACCCATATCAGACATGTTAAAGATACGATATACAAATTCTCCAAAATGGAGCGGGAAGTTTTTTGGACTAGTGCCTGTATCTCAGCTGAAGACCTTGCAACCTGGAGATCAAAAGTCTCTCGGGCTGAGGTTAAGGCCACATCCTTCTGTAACAGCATGACTTTCAGTCTGCTCAGAGAATTAGACCGTATAAGGGAAACAAAGAATGAAGGCCATTTATTTGCCTCCCTAACTGTGTGGGTCAGTGGAAACAGCAACCTTGATCATTCAACATCAAATAACTCCCATTCGAGAGTAGTTTGAACACCGGATGAATCACAGCTGCTGGAGATCCTTTCAAGTGACATGATAGGTTTGCAATCGGAGCATTACAGGCTCCGTGAATCAAAATATCCTGACAAATTAGAGAACCTCTTAAAGAACTCTCACAATCTGCACCTCTGAGAAAACGTTCAGTGTGCCCATTCCTGCATCTAAATCTGTACAGTAATTCCAATTATTCATGTATGTATCCCTCTCCCAACACTTCATATCTGATATCTGCCTTCCTGGTGATACTGTATACAGTACTGAAATTGGAATGTTGTGACGGGCAATGTAATATGGCCATGGATTAACCATTCTGTGGAGGGTGACTCAGCCATAATAAAGGGTAAATTGGTCCAATGTTTCAATGTGCATCTTTGTATATTTTACATCTTTTCGTGCCATTATTGTCTGTCTTTCTGTTTGATTGTATCCAGAAAACAAAGACGTACTATTGATATACTGCCTGGGCAGGTGACCAGAATGCAATGATTGCAGCGTGAAGCTCAATAATAGAATGGATCGCAGTTGTGATTGCCCATGTTGAAGAATAGACAAATCCTGTTCTAGTATATCTATTGCAGAAGACACAATGTTGCCCAGTGAATAAATCCTGGATGTAAGCGTGGTCAAGCCATTGTGGAGCACTGCAAAAGCCTTTTTTAGGTTAACCCAGTCAATCTCACGCAATCTCTCAGCAGCCTCCTGCTGGGAGATTTTCCATTTCTGTTGTAAATAGTGTTAAGAAAGCACTTCTGACGTGGTTTCTGGGGAACAAACAAAAAATCCCTAAGATCCATGTCATCGGAGAGTAAGGATAAGTGTTGTTTCACCAGGGACAGTGTTGAGGTTCTTAGCCACTCTAGGCATAACTTCCCAACACTGTAAGATGTCACCACCCGAGTGTTCTCGTTGTACTTAGCATTGGTCAGGGCTATGGATACTAAACCCTTCGGTGGTACCCCTCAATCTTCAATTTGTGTTGGTAGGCCAAAGCAACCATCCCTTCCAATTGGGGTCTGATGAATTGTACGGGCCATCATGTATAATGTCATCTAATGTATCCTCACTATTTCGTATAAAATGTTGCCATGCCTCAAAGTGTAAAGGCGCGGGAATCTAAGGTATTTTTAAGACCTTGATCTTGGCTAGACCATGACAGGAAGTCTGTTGCACTCTGTCGTTCAGGAAGATGATTTGCTGTGGTATGATGCATGCTCTAAATAAAGCCTCAGTTCCCTGAACGTGCCAATCTTTAGTCCCCCTGACACATTTTGTGTCTATGGTGTCCTTCCAAAAGTTGAAACCCAGTAAAGACAGTTGGGAAATAAAGGAAGCAGAGTATATCTGTTTCGTATTTGTGAGCATATGTTTTTTTGCAGGTGTAGGTGCAAAATTATAATAATAAGATCTCGGGTCTGAAGTGTTAAACCCAGAAAAATAAGCAAACTTTTGAGCAAATGCTGAACTACCTTCAGGAGGTGTTGGACAATGTTCCCATTGATGGTAAGAGAAAACATTACGTGGGATACTAGCTTTGTGCAGAACATGATGGCCATAGTATTGGTAACAACACTGGGTGTCAAAATCAGTTGTATCATCATATAATTCATCGCTCGAAAATGTAGCAGATTGCTCTAAATCGCACAGCATAGTATTTACTGTTTCAAAGTTACAATCATTAAAGAAAGTATTGGAGGTGATGATATAACTTAAAAAACATATAAACACGTGTGGTATTTTTAAAAGTTCAGTTGGAGCCTATACATCATATGAAACCCTGTTCCAAACTATTCCTTAAGGAACTGGAACGGCTGTAATGTTCACTAAGGATGTGAAGGGTGTGATGATGCGTGCGGTTTCAGGACCAAGTTCACATTCTGTAATGTGAAGTGTTCAGGGAGGTAATGTCTGTTCAGGAGCTGGAAAAAGACAGTCACTACACCTATCCAAAAGACTAGGAACATTATACCTATAGCAATCCAGAGCTGTAGCCAGGGAGAAACAAGGTAGGTCTTTTTCAGCCAAAGGTAGAAATCACAAATTTGTTGTTTGTGGGAAACAGGTGGTGGCGATGGCTCTGGTTCACTTGGATCCTGAGAGAAAGAATCAAAATTGAGGAAGTAGCCAGGCACAGTTCGATCTACCTTTGGTAGCTCAACAGGTTTTATAGAACTGGCTGATGACTCGTTTCGAGACATTTTCACATAGCTGTGGGTATTAGGCCGAATTGAGCTCTGTGTTTCATATTTATTTTGTTGTTGTTCAATTTCAATAGGCACGAGTTCCATTCCATTGTTGGTAACTCCTTCACTTCGGAGAGTAGAATCATCAAAGGTTATTAATCTTTCTGTCTGAACTAACTGTATGGTTGCGAGAGGAGAGCAGCGGCTACCAAGGTGCCCACACAGCATACTATTGAGTATCGGCCACATAGTGTTGTTTGATCAGCTCAATGGAGACAAATCTCTTGACGGCAAGGGGCGGAAGAAGTACTGTTCTTGTTACTTCAACAGCCACAGGTACAGGCACTCTGTAAGATAGTTCAAATTCTTTTATATCCACAATATTTTCTCAGACCACATCCCCAACCTTCGGAATACATACAGGTCTTGCCGGTATAGCTTTCACTTCCCCAGTGGCTGTGCGTTTTCCTTGGACATTGCTTTGTAATGCCTGGAGTTCATTGAGTTCCTATAAAACAGCCAAACGATCATTGATGTCAAATGGTTTTTCATCCACCACTGCGCTGTCACAATCAAGGTTGGGTACCCACATTCTAGTCCCAAACAGGACTTCATATGGAGTACAGCCCCTAGGAAAATTCTTGGCATGTTATTGAGTGTCCTCTGGACCCCATATAGGTGATTGACCCAAATGCTTCCCAAGCCTAATACCCTTGCTGTTAATGATTGCTTTAAGACCTGGTTTTTCCTTTTCATAAATTTATCAAGGGATCATACGGAAAGGAGTACCGCAAGACCACACCCAAAGCTCCCATGGCTTCTTTGTAAGCCCTTGAGCTAAATGCAGGGCCATGGTCAGAATGTAATGTGACAATTGCGTTTATCCCTATAAAGACTAGCAAATCCTTTACAACAATTTGTGCGTCAGCCGAGCGCTGGGGCCAAACCCACAGGAGTGTAGAGCATGAATCCACTGCCACCAGGATGTACTTGTAAGCTCTGTCAGATTGTAAGGAGCCACAGCAGTCCAAATAGACACATGTAAGAGGTCTGTCTGATATCAGTAGTGGTGTTTGTGGTGGACGTGCTACGGTGGAACCGTTCATCTGCTGACAGATGTCGCACTTAAGGATAAAACCTTTGGTCTGTTTGATAAGACCTGGCCACCAATAACGTTGTTTCAGTAGTGGAAACTGTTGCAGTAATACCTGCGTGTGCTGAACCCAGACCCTCATGTGCAGCTAGAATTAAACTTAATCTGCGATCCATGTCTGGTATTACTCTATCCCCCACTCTTGGAATTTGAGCATACGGAATGTTTTGCGCATCTAATTTGTAGGCGTACTTGAGTGGAAAACCGTTTGGCAAGGCTGAGCTGTTATTGCGTGTAGGGTTCACACCTATCATTATCTGTCCATCTATCCTCGTACTAGAACGAGTGATTGCAGCAACGGCAGCAGTTTTTACTGTCCCCTTAGCAGCTTTATCAGCCGGTGAATTCCCTTCAAGGTGCATGCCAACACGCTGATTCAATGTGTGAATTACATGAGCCAGTGGCAAGCCTTTTATCAGCTCTGCCACTTGTTCCCAAAGCAACTTGTGCTTTATTATGCAATCTTTGGAATCTCTAAACCCATTCTGGCCCCAATAATGAAGATATTCATTGCATGGCTGGACACAGTAAAACGAATTGTGCACAATAAGTGTTGGGAATTCCTGATCCGTATCTTTTACTGCCAGTATCAATGCTTTTAGTTCTGCCAGCTATGCCATGCAATCTCCTTCAAACTGCGTCTGCGTGTTGCTAGGACAGAACTTACGGTCCGCATTTCGTTCCTTCACAATCGCACATGTTGCGCTGTATTGCTGATTACTGCCTACAGCAGGCTGGGCAGATCCGTCAGTGTAAATGATGTATTCATACTGATCTAGAGACGTTATTTCATTCAGGAGAGGATATTCTTGTTCGTACTGCAGGAATGCTTGTGTTTTTAATGTAGATTTAAATTTGTAGTCTACATTTGTTGCAGTGAGAAAATTAGCCCACTGTATCCATCTTGGATGCAGTGCTTTTGCATTTGGAATGCTTGCTTTGGTGACATCCTTTAAGGTTAGTACTGAAGTCACAACAATTATTTGTTTCCCCTGGGCTAGTGCTCTTTCCCTCACTATAGCAGTCTGTACTGCTGTCAGTATTTTTTCTGTGGATGCAAAGCGCATTTCAGCATTTGTGTACAAATGAGATTTGTATGTGTGGGAGGGCGGGCCGCATAAACAGGCGCGGAGGCTGTATATATTTCTTAATGGTTGTGAATTTTATTATTCCTCTCAGGTATTCAACACATAAAAGCCTTCTTGGGTTATCACATGGTTCTTCTTTCTTCGTCTTTCCTTCTCTTACTTTTCACCGTCTTCTCTCGATGGCACCTCTCAGAGGCCAGGAAATGAAGAAAAGAAGGAGCAGTAAGTATCAGGACCTTTCAGGTAGGATTTCTACCCTTCACCACACCCGTTCGGTGTATCGGGGTCGAGGGGAAAACAAAACAAACAAGACTTGGAATGGACCTTCCCTCAGGTCTTCTCCCCACCAGTAGATCACAAAAATGAACGGTTTCTATTTTACGTAGGTAATTCCAAGACACCGACGTTGAATGCTAAAAAGTGCTGTTTGTATTGTCCAGTGATAAGGTGCTTTTGGGAAGTGGATAGGTGAGGGATTCGAGTGCTTTAACCTCCTTTCTCGTGTTTTTACCCACCTATCCTGTCTGGACTTATCCGCTCTGCCCCAACTCTCTAGAGTTGTGGCCGCACTTCTGCATCCTCCGGAGGGATTCACCACTCCTCACTTCACTTCTCAGGTTCGTCCTCCATCTCGCCGTCCTCTCAGGCTTCCTCTTCTCGGTTGAACTGGATTCCTTCTCCACTCTGGCTGGTTCTTCCCTCCTCCAATGACTCCGGAAGGCCTCCTCTTGTCTCTCGGTGGTCCTTTTTCTCTCTCGTCCGGAGACTCACTCCGGGGTCAGCCTCGCCTTCTGGTACAGGCTTTGTCCAGTCCCTATCTTACTGCAGACACATGACAAGGGGGTGTTACATCGAGAGAAAGATCATGGTGTTTGTTTTCCTTCCGGGTCGTGTCCTGACTCCGGTACTCTGAAAGCGGACCCAAGTCCTACATCTCAGGGACCGGGGTAGACCTCCTCACATCCCTCTTCCTTAGCTGTCGTTCTAGTAGGATCATTTTCCTAGGGATATCTGGACAAGAAGTCCACATTAACTTGTTCGGTCCCTTTCCGATGTTAGGTGTGAAAACGTTAGGGCTTTAGGGCTAGAAACCATCTCAGTAGTATTTCGTTGTTTCCTTTATTGTGGGCTAACCACTCAAGGGGAGCGTGATCCATAAAGAGCACTAATTCTCGTCCTTCTAAATAGTATCTCATGGTGGTTTCGATGGCCCACTTGATGGCCAGGGCTTCTTTTTCTATGACAGCATAGTTCTATGGTAAAGAGTTTACAGCTTATGTACAGGATTGGTTTTTCTTCTCTTTGGGGAGTTGTTTGGGATACGACAGCCCCAAGACCCCTCTCTGAGGCATCAGTCTGTAGCAGGAATGGCAGAGAATAGTCAGGGCTGGTTAGTACAGGCTTGGAAGTCAGGGACTCTTTCAAAGTGTCAAAGGCCTGTAGTATTTCAGGAGAGGGTTGTCACAACATGGCTTCTGTTTTTATGGATTTCTGCAATAGATCAGTTAAAGGTGCTGCAGTTTGGGAAAAATTGGGAATAAATCTACGATAATAACCCAGGATACCCAAAAAGGCTTGGAGGTCTCTTTTTGTTTTGGGATAGAGGACATGGGAGATGGCAGCCACTTTGGGGTTTAATGACACCTTTCCCTAGCAAATAAACAAGATATCGGACAGTTAGGGCAGCGACGTGACTTTTAGCGGGTTGATTTTAAGAACATGGGTACCTAAGGCTTGTACAACCGCATATAGATGGTCCAAGTGTTGGTCCCATGAGTCACTATAAATGATGATGTCATCGATATAAGCTGCAGAGTACCTTTATGGGGTTGGACTATCATGTTCATAACCCTCGGAAAGGTAACTGGGGCTCCATGCAGGCCAAATGGCAACACAGTAAACTGGTATAGCCCATCAGGGGTGGAGAAGGCTGTTTTCTCCTTATCTTGGCTCCTAAGGGGAATCTGCCAATACCCCTTGCACAGGTCTAGTGTGCTGATTTATTTCACCTTGCCCATTCTCTCGATCATTTTGTCTACCCTGGGTAATGGATAGGAGTCAAATTCTGATATTTTATTGATTCCCTGAAGTCTATACAGAACCGAACTGATCCGTTGTGTTTTGGGACTAAGACAATGGGATAACTCCATTCGCTTACTGAGGGTTCGATGATGCCCTTGTGGAGCATCTGCTGAACCTCCTCTTTGACAGTAGCTCTACGTGCTTCAGGTATACGATAGAGTCTTAGGCGCACCCTTTTTCCAGGAAGGGTTTTTATGGCATGTTCCAGTAAGGACGTTCTTCCTGGAGAAAGAGAAAACACCTCTCTCAAAGGTTGGAGACTTTCTGTCAGCTCCTGTTTTAAGGATTTTGGGAGGTCAGCATCTATACACTGGTTGAAAAGCAGAATGGTTTCTCATGTTACCCCTACCAGCACAGGAACAAGACCCTCCCATTTCTTCAGTATGTTTATGTGGTAAATCTGTGAAGTACCATGGTTTGGATCTAGCTCAACTCGATAGGTGACAGGAGTCACTTTGTCAATGATCGTATAAGGGCCTTGCCATTGGCCCAACAGCTTGTGATCAGATGAAGCCATCATCAGTAGGACCGAATCGTCAACATTGAAAGACCGCTCCTTTGTTTTTTTTATCATACTGGAATTTTTGCGCGGCCTGTGCGCTTCCATCTTGGCTAGGATAATAGATGGGATCTGACCTAAATGGGTTTTGAGGTTGGACACGTATTCTAACAAGGGTTTTGTTCCGTCTTTTTTGCTCTCCCATGCTTCGTGGGCCATCATCAACAAAGAACGGGGTTGTCTGCCGTATAATAACTCAAAGAGGGAGGTGCCAGTGCTTCTAAGGCTAGGAGTTTTTTCAGGGTAGTCTTTAGGGTGGTGTTGTACCGTTCCACCAATCCATCAGTTTGTGGATGGTACGCGGCCGCACGTATTTGTCTGATTCCTAGCTGCGAGCACACTTGTCTCATTAATTTGGATACAAACGGCATACCTGGGTCGGTTAGTATCTCTTTTGGGAACCCCACCCGGGAAAATATATTTACCATGTCCTTCGCAATATACGAGGCGTTTGGATGTCGAAGGGCTACCACCTCGGGGAAACGGGTGGCGTAATCGACCAAGATCAAAACATAACGACACCCGCTTCACGAGGGTAAAAGGGGAACTATGATGTCCATACCTACCCAACAAAAGAGCTCATCTATGATAGGGAGGGGTTTCAAGGGTGCTCCAGCAGGCCTATTATGACTATTCTTTTGGCATATGGGACATTCATGACAGTAGGTTTATACTTGTTGGTATATCACTCGCCAGTAGAATTTTTCTAAGATGGCCCTCTCTGTCTTTTTGATACGAAAATGCCCACCCAAAAGATGACTATGTGCAAGGTATAAAACTTTGTCTCGAAACGGCCCTGGTACCAATAACTGAGGGTTTTGTGTTGGCTCCCTCTTTCTCTATAGTAGACCTTTTTTAAGGAAGAACTGGGGACCTACTTGAAGGGGGTCTTCTTGCTCTGTCACTCTACTCCATGCCTCCTGAAGAACAGAGTCCTCTCTTTGGGCTACGTGGAAGTTCCTGTCTTTTTCCCAGGGGTACTCTTCTCTTATGACCGGGAAAACATGAGCAGGATTCTTCCTTTCTTCTCGTCTCTGTTTTCAACTTTTTCTAGCTTTTGAAGGAGGCCACTCATGTTTTGCATCCTGGGAAAAGGGAGCGGGGTACCACCATCTTTCTCCCTCGTCTTGGGTTTCTTGGATTAACCTACATAAGCCTGGGTAATCGGTTCCTACGATTAACTGCTCAGGCAATTGTGGGATCAGCCCAACTCGTAGGGTCAATGGTAGTTCTGATCGGCGTTGGATAGAGATCCGTGGTAGGGTATCGCTTTTTATCCCTGTGCACACAATGGATTGTAACATTTCCAGTAGTATGGGTTATCCCTTGTGTTAGGCCTTGGGGTCGTAGAACACTTTGTAAACAGTCTATGTCCACCAAGGCTGTAACGGGTTGCCCATTCACCGAGAGTTGGCAGTGGTAAGGAGGAGGTTTTTGTTCTTGGGTGGAACAGAAGTAGGACCGGTCTACTCCGATTTTCATTGGTTCTTCTTTCTGCAGGCAGAACCGCGCTATATGTCCTAGGTGCCCCACAATGGAAACACTGAGGGCCCTCTGAGGACAGTCTGAGAGCTGGAGAGCCGGGTATAGTGGTGACCGGTTCTGGTTTCCTCACAGGAGGGGGTTGTGGTGGACGATGGCCCCCGCTTCCTCCATTTCTCCAGGATGTCTCCTCTCGACCTCTCTGGATTTCCTGAGCCCGGTTGTATGTACTAGCTATCTCTACAGCTGTTTCGACCATAAGAAGGGCGTGCTGTTGAACCCACTTCTGCACTGGAAGATGAAAGGACGACAAATATTGTTCCAGATATATCTTGCCCATTATTTCCTCCTTTGTTGCAGTAAGTGGTTTCAGCCACCTGTCCGCCATGTCTTTGACTCCAAAGTATAATGCCCGGGGAGTCTCCTGGGCACCCTCTTTGATCTGTTGCAACCAGAACCGGTACGTTTCCTCATCAATGCCCAGTTGTTCCAGAATGCATTGCTTAATGTCCGCATAGGGGGTCACTCCCTGTAGATTGGCTGCCTCATAGGTGCCTGCAGATCTCCCGACAACAGTGGACCCAGGAATTGTCCCCACTTGTCTGCAGGCCAGGCGGCTGCTAACGCCATCCGCTCGAAGTTGTTAAAAAAATAGTCAGGGTCTTCACCACTTGCATATCTCTGCATGACAACAGAGAGTAGAGGAGTGTGGCCCCTCTGCTGTCCTATGGTTTCTGCCAGTTTCCCCATGGCGGTTTCCTGTGTTTGACTTTGGCCTGACAGGGCCTGCTGCAGTTTTCCCCGGTCTTCTTCCGCCACTGATAGGAACTTTTCCATGACCCTTTCCAGTTTCTCCTGGCTTTTTGCCATCTTGGTAATCACAGGCTCCATGTCTCCGGATCCCACTTCTGACACATGTGTGGGAGGGCGGGCCAGATAAACAGACGCGGAGGCTGTATATATTTCTTAATGGTTGTGAATTTTATTATTCCTCTCCGGTATTTAGCATAAAAAAGCCTCCTCGGATTATCAAGGGATTCTTCTTCTTTCCTTCTTCTACTTCTGACCGTCTTCTCTCGATGGCACCTCCCAGAGGCTCGGAAATGAAGACAAGAAGGAGCAGTAAGTATTAGGACCTTTCAGGGAAGACGTCTACCCTTCACCACACCGTTCGGTGTATTGGGGTCGAGGGGAAAACAAAACAAACAAACTTGGAATGGACCTTCCCTCTCGACAGTGTATCCCGCAGGTCTTCTCCCCACCCGTAGATCACAAAATTAACGGTTTCTATTTTACGTAGGTAATTCCAAGACACCGAGGTTGCATGCCAAAAAGTGCAGTTTGTATTGTCCAGTGATAAGGTGCTTTTGGTACGTGACTAAGTGAAGGATGGGGATTCGAGTGCTTTTACTTCACCTTTGTGGTCCCCCCCTTTTCTCAAGTTTTTACCCACCCGTCCCGTCCCGTCTGGACCTACCCACTCCGCTGCAACTCTCCAGAGTTGTGGCCGCACATCCGCATCCTCCGGAGGGATTCATCACTCCTCACTCCACTTCTCAGGTTTGCCCACCACCTCGCCGTCTTCTTGGGCTTCTTCTTCTCGGTTGGACTGGATTCCTTCTACTCTCGGGCTGGTTACTCCCTCCTCCAATGACTACGGAACTCCTCCTCTCGTCTCTCAGTGGTCCTTTTTATCTCTCGTCTTGAGACTCCCTCCAGGGTCATCCCCGCCTTCCGGTACTGGGTTCGTCCAGTCCCTATCTTCCTGCAGTAAACATGACAAGGGGGTGTTACGTCCAGAGAAAGATCACGATGTTTGTTTTCCTTTCGGGTCGTGTTCTGACTCCGGTCCTCGGAAAGCGGACCCAAGTCCTGGATTGCAAGTACATCTCGGGGACCGGGGTAGACCTCCTCACTTTATGCAATGGGTACCATTTCGCCTTCATTGAAGTTCAGGTACGTTTTTTCTGATTGACCCACTATTACACGGATCACCAAGTTTGTACTATTTACACATGTGTGTAAGTGTCTAGAAGCTATCATGTCAGCTTGTAATGAACGTAGACTTTCTGTGTGTGCCTGTGTCCAATTTCGAACTGAAAAATCAGGTCTAATTGAGTCGTAGAAAGGTTTTACTTTTTCTGATTAATCAAAAATGTATGTTCTGCCAAAATTCAGGAATCCTAAAATGGATTGTGAGCTTTTCAGAGTCTTTGGAGGTTGGAGCAGTGCACATTTAAAAAAAAAAATAGCTGCTAGCATTTTTCCTTCACTTGAGGGTTTATATCCTAAAACTCGGACATTGAAGTGGGCAATTTTTGATTTTTTAAAGTTAAATTTGTATTCCTCCGCAGCGAACCCAAGATTATGTTGTTCACCCTGTGCAAGTGATCCAATAATTTATCGCTCGTTAGAAAAATATCTTCTACATACGACAACGCCCCCTCATCACAATTTTGAATTAACTTTGTCACTCTTGCTGAGAACAACCCGGGGCTATTCTTATACATTTGCGGCAGTCTACCAAATTGGTGCTTAGAGTCGAGCGTTAAAAATACTGTCAAATGTCAGCTTTTAGGTGCTATATTTTGGCAGGAGAATCCATTTGAGATATCAAATTTGTTTTTTATTTCTTTCACACAATGTTATTCATTAATGTGCATTTTGTACTGCAAATGGTTTTGTACATGTGTTCAAATACCTGTAGTCTAAAACTAGACAGTATGAATTGTTGGGTTTTATTACGGGATACAAAGAATTATTCATAGGGGAGGTGCAATTCTCAATAACACCTTGGTATTCAAGTTGATCTAAGATCTCCCTGACGTGTTTCTTTGGGTCATGTTTTATAGGGTACTGCCTCTGTGATGTAGGTATAGTTTTAACTGGGATTTTATGGTGAGGTGACTCACCATCCCATCCTACATGATTGCGGTTTAATTTCAGGAGCTAGTGCTGCCGCACACTCCTGCGCGTATGTTTGTTTTAGTGACTCTGAAATGAGGTCTGAGAAAGCTGGTAATATTACCTCATCCCCCTTTGGGCAATCATTGACGAACTCTGGCAGCCAATCTCTTTCAGCCAAAAGGTTATCGTATCCAAAAGTCAAGCTCTCCCAAAAGAGACCTTTCACTTTTCCGGATATGTCCCCCTCCATTTGGAGTGTTATTTCGTATAAACAATGTGGGACACTTACCCTTGTATTAGGTGATCCCACCATGATATGCTAATTCAAAGCTGCTGTCACCAGAAATTCCATCAGGTTCTGGTGAGCTATTGTTACTTCTGCTTCACTGTCTAGCATCGTCAGAGCCCATTCCCCGTTCAATAGTGGAGTCCTCAGAAGCCTCGCATTTCTTATTTTAAGGCCAGCTACTTTCTTCTTTTTAAATTGAGGTTTACTTTTGGGTTTATCTTCTTGATTGATAATGTAGTCTGAAGTGCAATGTGTTTCCCTTGGTTTTGCTCGCTCTTCTGATCTGCGTTCTGATTGTCCTTCCCTCTCGGAATTTTTGGATGAACCCTGAAAGGATTGAGAGGAACGTGTATCAGTATCCTGATAACTGTCAGTTTTTTAAATATTATCACGGTTTCTAAGATTATACTTTCTATCAAAGGGTTCCTGTTGAGGAGACCCACACAGTGATTGTGATGCATTCTGCTTATTTTTTGATTGTTTATTATCCCATTTCCTTTTAGAAGAATCAGGGGCTATCTTTGAGTTGTCCTTTACCGTATTACTCGTTAATTGTGGTTTTATAGGTCTAGCTCCCAAGTAATCTCTACCCAGCGAAGCATGGGTATCTTCAATAATTTTCTGTAGTTCTTGCTCCTGTTCATACCTGGTTAAATTGCCTATAAATTTAAACCCAGATCAGTTGACTGGGGTTGAGTGCTTGCAATGTTCAACACTCCGTCCATCATCCCCTTTGGTTTTGCTTCGTTCGCCCTAAGTTGGCAGGGTATGCCCAGACGTGGGTCCCTTGCTCACTTTGCCACTGGATTCAAGCTAGCCTTGCTGATGACGGCTGATTAGCCAGAAACCGGTCCTAGGAAGCTTGTTTCCGGTCCAGGGAAGACATGGCTTGGCAGTTCGGGCTGGACTGTTCCCATGAGGCACAGGGTCAGACTGATTTGCATATGGCTGTGTCTGAACTGGGGTGGTGGAGTGAGCTAAAGAATGATGATGGATTAAACCCAGATCATTTAACTGGTCGTGAGTGCTTGCAGTGTTCAACACTCCGTCCATCATCTCCTTTGGTTTTGCTTTATTAATTTCATCCCCAAGTCCAGGGCAGGTTCTGCCCCAAAATCGTTCTCTTTCAATACCTCTGCTAGCATTGTTATTGAGGGGGTACCATGAGTTCTAGTATAAATGGCAGCGAAAACTGAACCCCATGTGGTACAGCCCTCTATTGGGGGAGCTATCCCCATTGGCAAGCAAATTGTCAGTATTCTGTGTTTTTCTTGCAGGCCTGTGTACGGAAAAACTGCCTCAAGTTGTGCTATTTTCTGTGCTATCCAAAATGGCATTTGCTCACGTTTAGTAAGCATTCTTCCCATAATTACGTTTGGTGTTTGTGGGGTGATTTTTGTTGCAGTCCTTTGTAGCTGGCCCACAGGAGTGATCCTTGTAGGTTAAATTGTTAGTGTACGCATCACGAACTGTACAAGATTTCTATATAGATTTATTACCTCTTTGTGTAGTGTGCTTAAGTCTGCTGCTGCAATGTATCAATCTCTGGATGCGGTGTGTAAGCAGCTAAGACCGGCCAAGTAGCTCCGTTTCTGCTGAGTGGACAGAGCGTCACTTTTTCTGTGGTATGGGGAGTCCGCCTTTAAACCAATTTATATGATCTTGGACAGTATTCATCCGGTATTTCATCTGGGATGGAACTATGGAATACTTGTGTTTGTGCATCTGCGGGTAGTATCAAACCCAAGAAGAGAACACCTCTGTCCTATATGCCTCGTGTGCCTCAATCACGAAGGTAATGCTCGCACCTAATAATGAGAGACCATAATTTGCTAATTTTATAGTAAGGGCATCTCTTCAATTTTCTGAAATGCTAAGAGCTCCTTCAAGCTCTGCTTCCTCCACACCAGCACCACACATACCGGCGCCTCCATTCAGAGACATTATGAGAGGAAGTATTTATGAAAAAAAGATAAGGTTTATGCACCATGTGGGGAACTATAATCCTTCAAGCTTGAACAGACCGACAGCCAATACATAGGATATACCTACTCGGCTGCAGCAGATTTTTTCCCTTCCCACCCCAGACGTCTCTGGGTAAACATGAGAAGGGGTCTCTGAAAAATCACGGCTGAGTTACTCAGATTTGACAGTTAAATAAGAACCAAACCAACATTGGCGGTGCCATGTCGTGTAGTTCTTATTAATACATAGGATCTGCCCGTTTAGATAACATAAACTAAGGGATTGGTGTCCAGATTGATTCCAGACAACCCAAAATTATATGTTAGCCTTTAGACCAGCTGGATCACAGTGCCACCATAAGTCCCCTAACCTTACCAAGGAGCAAATAGTTTCTGGCAACTATCAAACATGACAACCCTTGATACTTTGGGAATCGTGGACACATTACAGTACCTTTCGCTCAGTCAATCGTTCTCCCTTAGTCTCAGAGAGGTATACAGGATAAACGATGGGGACGTTTTCAATAAGTATTTTATTGAACCAGCATCATTCTAGTATATAATATGTTTGCTGCGACAATCATTACACATAAACAGATATATAAGATTACAAGCACCTGTAATTAAAAGGTAGAATTCTACTACGGTGCTAATACATTAAATAGTGTCTTGTGTCAGCATTGAAGCTTCTGCTTTGGTTGCCCAGTAAAGATGTGGTTCTTTTATACCCATAAAGTACCCTCAGGGGTCTACCTAGATGTGTAATGGTACTGTGGGTCTGTCGTTCAAGGAGGACGATAGCGGTGACTTTTGTAAGAGTTATTATACAAAAGATGGTAACCCTGCTGTGCATGTCCTAGGCAGGGGATTAAGATATGATACTAAGAATCCTCATGCATAATACATTAGGCTAGTTTTCGAAGAAAACCACACAACATCTATTAGGAATATAACTAGGTAAAAGGTCAGCACCAGAACCGTCATGTAGGGGCAGGTAGAACAAATGTAGGTAAATGGTCGTGCAGCTACCTAGGCCTATATTGGGGTACAATGGGGCTCATAACACTATCTATGCTCATTGGCTTGGCAAGAGTTATGAGTAGAGTTAAGGCCTCTACACACAGCCTACAACGCACACCCATTGTCTGAGAGAGAGGCCTGAAAGGAGAGGCCAGTTTATCCACACACCCTACTATGCACAGCTGTCATCTGAAAACGGTGTCTGACACGAGAGGACAGTCCCTACCCACACAGCTGAAAGGTGAAGCCAGTCTATCCACACACTGTACTATGCACTCCCTTTATCTGAGAGAGATGTCTTTCAGTAGAGAGCAGACCCTCCCACACACTACTACGCACACCCGTCTTGTGAGAGAGGTCTGAAAGGAGAGGAAATCCCTTACCATACCCTAATACTCAGACCCATCATCCAAAAGAGAGGTCTCAGGGGAGAGGCGAATCCCTCCCCACAATCTACTGCACACACCAGCAGGGGTTTGCAATTAAGTATAATAATTAAGTATTACTTTATGTTTTTAAAAAACTAGAAATTCACTGGAAAAAAAGGTCAAAGTAACCTTATAGATTGTCGTGATAAAAGTATGGGTTTTATTTTATTTTTTAAACCTTTGAAATTTACAGAGAAAAACAAAGGTGGAAGTAACATTTTAGTTAGGTGAATTTGCAGTGACAACATTAACGTTTTGAACAAAGAAAACCTGAAATTCATTATTTATAGTTAGCAGCCCTAACTATAACTTGCACCCCCGTCATGCACTGCTTATGACCTGACATATAACATCACTCATGACATGTTCTATGACATTATTTATCACATCACTAATAATATATCAAATGAAATCATTGATCACATCACTAATGTCATCACTGTGGACATCATCCAATGAGGTGCTAGTTTGTTTTACATTTTACATAGTGGCGGGAAACTACCATATTACTTTTCTACGTAATTTTTTACAGCTTGGGTCCAGCTGATGGGTGTAAGTATTTACAAAATGCTTGTGCTCCTATAATGCACCATAGCTGTGTGGAGCTGTCGGCCTAATGAAGCTCGGGGAAGGGGGCCTACGTGCCCTCCCCCATTAAAAAGAGATTTGGGAATGGGGTACCCAGAGAATGTTTTTAGGCTTGGGAAGGGGTTGCGTGGCCCAACTCCCCTGGCCCTGGGGATGGGGTCCAAAAGGCCTAATAAGGCTCAAGTTTGGGGGGGGGGTCACGTGGCCCCGTCCCCTATAAAAAAAATGGCCCCGGAGGATGGTATCTCCAGGGCCTGATAAGGTTTGGGAAGAGTGGCCACTTGGTCCCCTCCCCTTTATAAAATATAAAGTCATGGGGTATAGGGTCTCCAGGACCTAATGAGCTTAATGAGGCTTGGGGAGGGGGGTGCTACTTGGCCCACCCCTTAAAAAACATAAGGCTCTTTGAACATGCACGGCGGGGGGTTGGCTTTAAGTATGGTAATGAAATACTACCTTACATTAAAAATACCCAAGAAATTCATTGAAAAAAACAAAGGTTAAAGTAACGTTATAGTTAGGTATATATGTCAGTGACAACATTAGCATTCTGAACTAAAATAAAAAATAAAAATCACCAGTTATAGCCAGAACAGTTATCCATAACTTGCGCCCAGCCACGCACTGCTTATGACTTCAAAGATTGCATCACTCATAGCATGTTCAAAGACAGAATTAACCAGAGAATATATGGTTTTATATATATATATATATATATATTACCTACTGGCGGTCGCCAGTAGGTAGTTATAGTTAGGACCACGTTTCCATAGGAAATCCGCAACATTCTATTTTGAATAACTTTTGCGCCGGTCGACGAATGCTCGCGAATTTTTCAAAATAGGTGGGGCGCTACGCTCCGCTCCTACCCTGAAAGTCTCGGGGGGATTCGTCAAGCGGAGGCTGAGATAAAAGGGGGGTCCCAAAACGCGTTTTTCCCATGCATTTTTCCATAGGACCTTTAGACACAGCTACAGCCCGAACGGCTGAACAGAATTACTAGAAATTTGGCAGAGAGGTAGTCCTCAGGTCAAGGAAGTGCCTTTTGTAGGTTTGGTGTAAATCTGTTCAGTAGATTCTGAGAAAATAGCCTTTAAATCAATATATATATCTAAGCCAGCTTACGGTACGCTTACCGTACGCGTACGGTGGCGTGCGCAAGCGCGATTGTGATTGGCTCTTAGATCTTAGTAAACATTCGAATCGGCCGAAACCAGGAAGCGGCGGCCGCCATTTTCTCTCTCGCACTGAGAGTGTGGATTAAAAAACAAAGGACAAAAACATGTAAAGGGGCTGTTTGGACAGCTCCAAAGCACCTAGCCATGTTGAGGGAGTCCCCAAACATCCCCCAAGGCCAAAAACGGAATTTTTATTTTTTCGCTAATTTCGCCGATTACGCTTACCGTACGCGTACGGTAAAAAAATATATAAAAAAAAAAATTATCCACACTCTCCCCACCATTTGTGCATGGCTTATAACAGGTGTCAAAAAATAAAATATTACCTTTCAAAACGAAGTGCATCATATGTCCTCCATGTGCGCACGGTGCGCGAAGCGCATCGTGCGTACATGGCCCATCTAGCGTAACGTGGGCACGCGGTGCACGTAGCGCACCGCGTGCCCACCGTGCGTGCACGGCACTAACTGCGTAAAGTGGGCGCGCGGTGCGCTTCGCGCACACGGAACGAACTGCGTTAAGTGGGCGCGCACGCCACGAATGGCGTAAAGTAACTTAGCATTTAAAAAAACGTACAAATTCACTGAAAAAACCATAGGTTTCACACACGTTATAGTTAGGAATTAGCATTTAAAAAACCTTGCAAATTCACTGAAAAAACCATAGGTTTCACACATGTTATAGTTAGCGGAAATTTTACTGATAAAAAACCAATGAAATTCCCCCGTTATAGTTAGTGCAGGCAACTATAACTCACGCGACCGCAATCTTCTGCTGATGACATATGTGTCTTTATGAAAAAAACATATTTGTAATATATGTATAGCTAAAAATTTATGGAAGAAGACATGGGCAAATAAGTGTCTAAATACAGTATTAGCATCAGCAGAGGATTGCGGTCGCGTGAGTTATAGTTGCCTGCACTAACTATAACGGGGGAATTTCATTGGTTTTTTATCAGTAAAATTTCCGCTAACTATAACATGTGTGAAACCTATGGTTTTTTCAGTGAATATATATATATATATATCTCAGAACCAAGTTCCCCTCCAAAGGAAAAGAACGAGCCACACCAGTCCAACAAGTCAAAAACGCGCTTTATTCAGCATTCCAGGCATGACGCGTTTAGTCTACTGACTTTTTCAAATGCCCAAAAGATTTAGAAATGCTTGAAATGTCCACCTTTTAAAATCAGCTGGCCTCGCTACGATTGGGTGAAGCCTTCTGGCAGGTACTAGGGAGCGTTGTGAAAACTTGGCACTCCAAGTTTCCAAAAAGGCAGTCATACATTGTAAGTACTCCCCCAAGTGGGCGATGACTGCCTCCTCTCACCTTGCACCCAGATCTTTGTGGAAACAAGCGGCTGACTTGGAACATTCACCCCCCCGCAGGGCACAGCTCAATCCGCAGAGCATCACCTCAGTGTGAGACGCTCCCTCGTGCAGTCACGGTCCAAACAAATAGCAAGTCACAGCTGCGAGATGTGGTGGTTCGGCGGTCTCCCCAGTTCATGAGGTAAGCCCAAAAAATTGCCACTGCTGCCGCCGAACTGCTTGTGGGGTGGGGGCTCCAGTGTGCTGTGGCCACGCACACACAATATCAGAACCAAGTTCCCCTCCAAAGGAAAAGAACGAGCCACACCAGTCCAACAAGTCAAAAACGCGCTTTATTCAGCATTCCAGGCATGACGCGTTTCGTCTAATGACTTTTTCAAATGCCCAAAATATTTAGAAATGCTTGCAATGTCCACCTTTTAAAATCAGCTGGCCTCGCTACGATTGGGTGAAGCCTTCTGGCAGGTACTAGGGAGCGTCGTAAAAACTTGGCATTCCAAGTTTCCAAAAAGGCAGTCATACATTGTAAGTACTCACCCAAGTGGGCGATGACTGCCTCCTCTCACCTTGCACCCAGATCTTTGTGGAAACAAGCGGCTGACTTGGAACATTCACCCCCCCGCAGGGCACAGCTCGATCCCAAGAGCATCACCTCAGTGTGAGACGCTCCCTTGTGCAGTCACGGTCCAAACAAATAGCAGGTCACAGCTGCGAGATGCGGTAGTTCGGCGGTCTCCACAGTTCATGAGGTAAGCCCAAAAAATTGCCACTGCTGCCGCCGAACTGTTTATGGGGTGGGGGCTCCAGTGTGCTGTGGCCACGCACACACAATATCAGAACCAAGTTCCCCTCCACAGAGTCTTTCCCCTCAACTTGTGACACAGCTGCATGGGCACAGAATTATTCGTAGCCAAAAGGTGCAAAAAAAAGTAACAGTTTATTGGTGAACACCCACTCTTACTCATTAGCTTGCACAAAAAAGTTACAAAATTAAGCCAGCTGACGTGTTTCGGCTCCAAGCCTTCAACTGAACCTATATATATACTTTCCCACAGCAAATTGTCTCTAAAATAGTGGGAGGAGGTCCCAGAAGTAAAATTTCCCATTTTAACTCCCATACGAATCATTGCTCCTTGATACACAAAACCAACACAACAGAATTACTTCAAACTGGTCATTTAAATAGAACATTAGTCAAGGTAGTGCCTTTGCGTGTTTCGATCCAAATCAGTTTAGAATCATCCCAATAATTTAAAAAGAGTTTCGATCTGGACATGAAGAGGTTAACTTCAGAGATATCTGCACTGTTAATTTGTAGATCCTCCATTTATTCACAAATCTACTGAAAATTTGCAAATCCAATTAAAAAACTTTAAGGCACACCGTTGCGCTAGAGATCCTTTTCTCCCATCATCCAGTGCAGATTCACAGCAAGTAAGCCACACTGCAATTAGTTGCCCGTCACAGGAAAATTGCTATTGCATTTGCCACTACCCAACACGGTGCACTGAGCACTGTGTTGGAAAAAAGAAAAAGGGCCTTAGGAGGCAGGGTGAACCTGCTCTGACCTCAGGCCCACAATAGGGGCCCTAGAGGGACCCCTCCCTGACAATAACATAATCAATAAAAAAATGTTTATTGCAGTGCCTCCCTTGCCTCAGGATTTGCGAACCCAGCATAGGAAATGTAATGCAAACCCACAGGCAATGATTATGATTTCACAATATTTATATCAATAAATATCAAAACATAAAATGAAAATGTAATTCAACAACAACATATAAGTAAACCAATTATTGATACTACCTTCATAGTCATCTCTGGGGTAAGGATGATGTAATATGTAATATTTCATCTGTAAGACTACTTATATTTGTACTTGTAACTCCAGTTTCATTAAGGAGGAGGTGATGAGCATTGCATCTGGTGTGCGAGGTACTGTTGTGCATGGTTATTGTGCAAGTTACCAATTGTGCTCCTAACCATAATTTGTGAATTTCAGTAAGTTTTCAGTTTTAATACGTAACCATAACTGTAACTGCACCGTAACTGAGAGAGACAGAGAGTCTGGGCATAAGCTATGCTTCTCCAAAGAGCTCTTTAAGAGCAAAACAAGTCAGGGGCTATTTTAATTCATTACAGGTTGGCCTGATGATATTTTACCAATCGGAAGTTGTAATACTGTGCCAGTAATAGTTTAAGGCTTTGTCACTTTTCTTTTCTGGAATGGATGGCATTGTGCTCATCCTATGCTTAAAAACAAATATAAGATAAGATAAGATAATATTTATAAAGCGCACTATACCCGAAGGTGTCAAGGCGCTAGGCAGACACAGTAAGGGAGAGAAGGGAACAGCAAATTAGGAGGGGAATCACCATGTTTTCAGGAGTTTCCTGAGGGCAGGAAGAGAGCTTGCATTGGCAATAGCTGGGGGAGTGAGTTCCAGAGCTTGGCAGCAGCCACCGAGAAGGAGCGGCCGCCCCATCTGGATCTATCGAACGTAACAAAAATCTTGTAGAAAAGTAGCCAAAAGCTAAATCTTTTCATCGATGGAAACCGTCTCTTAAGGAAGTAACAATTAGGTTGTATCTCGGGCCACAGCACTGCTACAGCTACAGACAAAGCATAGCAAATGGAGACTAGAAATGAAACTTGTCTACTCATTTGGATCGACTTCTCTCCTTCTATCATGGTACAACTGACCACCATACCATGTTTAACATTCTTTCTTTGAACCTCAGTATTGGCAATATAGTGCTTAAATGAGTCAAATCATATATATATGGCTGGGGCCAGATAATACAAATATGACTCTTACACCCAAAAACACCTTTTGGACTCTCACAAGGACCCATGTTTACCCCCAGCTTATTAGCTTGCATCTTTAATCCACTGATTAATTGTTAGATAGAATACAATAGCCGACTAACCAACCAGAAACCAAAACTCAATTGAAAAACGAAAGTGAATTCCCCAACAATGCTGCACATATGACGAACACCTCAAAGAGACAGGTCTTTGCTCTGCGCTCACACAGAATGCCAGATCTCCAGGCTTTTTATTTGGCAATAAATCTAGCCAAGAAGAGCATGTGTTTCAGGTGGCTGGAAAGACACACCCCTATGACTCAGACATGACATTGACCCCTGTTTCGCATCTTTCAAAAAGACGTACTCCCGACACCGCAGCTCGTACCCTGACAGACGCTTGCACAACTCAGTATGAACTCTTGCTACCAAAGAGCCTGTAAACAGCTCAGAGCTCTGCTGAATGACGTGCCACGCGAGTATCTGTCGTCACGAATCTGTAAATGGAACGTATTTTAATGTCCTCCTTCCTTAACCGCTTCTACTTTCTCAAATTAAATAAATATGTCAAATATATGAATATATAATGGACGTTGATTTTATTTAAAGTGCCTTTAACATCCTCTTGGATCGCATTGGCACTGCACAAAACTCTAGATAAGTAAATAAAGAGGCCCTTGCTACATTTAGTATGAGGACCTATAAAAGGCGTTTTTAGATCGCAGCACAGTTATGTCTGGTTTGCTAAACACATCTTGGAGACATTCAGAAAGTTGACCTAGGAATGCATTCAGCCCGTTGCTTACCATTGGCTTTGTGGTTTGTAACTCACAGTTTCTGGCTTTCTATTTGCTGGATTTATTTGCTTTAAGCTGTCCAGCTTGAGTTTGTCCTTACTGTTGGCCAAACCTTGTTTACTGTATCTTTCCACAAACTCGATGTTTGTAAACAACTCTTTAAATCTTGTTCTTATCTTGTCACATTTGCTGTGCATTTCACACTTTGTCTTCCAGTGTGGTTGGTGTTTATTTTTATTTCTCTGACTTCAAAGTCAGATTCATTAATCATGATGGGTACTGGGGTCTGCTTGAGGAAGGCTGAACCAATGGTTTTTGTTCTAGCACACAACAAAATGTAAATGTCTGCAAATAAACTGTGCGGACAATCAAAACAATACATTGGCTGATGACATTTCTGCACATTATTGTTTGTGCACTGTATACTTTTATCAGTAAAACTGTATGTGAGTGCAAATGAAATGGTAATTTCGCTTATAGATTGTCTGTAACGGCAGTACGCTATCATACCACGCACACTCCACTCTACTCTGCACCGCTTCCTACCACTGCACTCTTCTCTGCACCACTACACTCTACACCTCTCCAAGAGCGGCCCGTGAAGGTAAGAGCTGTGGGGTGGTGGGGCAGGGTTGAGGGGGAATTTGACAGACAACCACGAGGGAAAATTAAATAAATTATTTTCCCTCGTTGTCGTCTGTCGCATCGCACTCCGCTCGACCCTACCGCTCTTACCTGCACATCGCGACTCCCCTCTAATCTAATCTACACCACTCTACACCACTATACTCTATGCCACTGCACTCTACTCTATTGTACACTTTATGTCATTACACTCTACGCCACACTATTCTACTCTGCATCACTGCACTCTACCCACTATATTCTACTCAGCACCACTGTTCTCTATGCCACTCTACTCTGCGCCACTACACTCCGCGCCACTCTACTAAACACTACTACACTATATGAAAATATACTCTGCAACACTGCACTCTCTTCCACTGTACATTATGCCACTTTACGCCACTGAACTCCACGCCACTGAACTCGAAGCCACTGAACTCCGCATTGCTTTACTCTATACCACCACACTCTACACCTGCCACTTTAAGTCACTTTAATCTACTCTGTCCCACTGCACTCTACGACACTCTACTTTATACCACTGCAGTATATGCCACTTCACTGTACTCTATGCCATTGAAGTCTACGACAGTCCATTCTACTCTGTGTCACTCCACTCTACGCTACCCCACACCACACCACTGCACAAAACCAATACACTCTATGCCACTGCACTCTATGTCGATCTACTCTGCACCACTGCATGTACGCCACTATACTACATTCTATGCCACTGCAGTGTACGCCACTCTACTCTACACCATGGCTTCTACATCACTATACTCTGCACCTCTGTACGCCACTGCACTCTACATCAATGCACTCTATGCCACTCTACTCTGCAGCATTGCACTCACTGGCACTGAACTCTATGCCATTCTACTCCGCACCACTATATGCCATACTACTGCACTCTACGCCATTGTACTCTATGCCACTCTAATCCACTATGCACCACTGCACTCTATGACACTGCACCACTGCACTCTATGCCAATCCCCTCTACGCCACTCTAATTCACTCTGCATCAGTACACTCTACTCTGAAATAATCTACTTTATGCCACTGAACTCGAAGTGACTGCATTCATCGCCACTCCCCTCTAATCTAATCTGCACCACTCTTCCCCACTGCACTCTAATCTAATGCACTTGACATCAATTTACTCAAAACCAATGCCCTCTATGCCAATGTACTCTGCATGACTGCACTCTATGCCACTATACTCTATGCCACTGCACTCTACGCCATTGTACACTTTCTGTCACGACACTCTACGCCACACTATTCTACTCTGCGTCACTGCACTCTACCCACTATATTCTACTCTGCACCACTGTACTCTATGCCACTCTACTCTGGTCCAATACACTCCGCACCACTCTACTATACACCACTACACTCTGTGAAAATATACTCTGCAACACTGCACTCTCTTCCACTGTACTTTATGCCACTTAACACTACACTCTACGCCAGTGCACTCTATACCACTTCACTCTACCATGTACCACTCCACTCTACCCTGCACCACTTCCCTCTACACCACTTCACTCTTCTCTGAATGAATCTACTCCATGCCACTGCACTATATGCCAGTCTGCTCCACTCTAGGCCACTCTGCCGTATGCTACTGCTCTCGACCCTGCACCACCATGCTCTACCCTGCACCACCCCACTCTACTCTGAAGCAACCTACGTCACTCTACTCCACTGCACTCTATGCTGCGCCACTCTGTGCCTCTGGATTCTACGTTATGCCACTGGACTCTAAACTACTGCACTCTACACCAGTTACTCCACACTACTGTACTCAAAAACAATGCACTCTACGCCAATGCCCACTTTGCCTATCTACTCTTCACCGCTGTACGCCACTTCACTCTAAGCCCCTCTCCTCCACTCTACTATATTCCACTCCACTCTACGGCACTTTACTTCATCAAACTCTACTCAAATGGCACTCTACTCTACTATACTCCACACTCTCTCTGTCATTCTATGACACTGATCCGCTCTATGATGCCCTACGCAACTCCTTCTTTGCCACTCCATGCCACTTTACTTCTCTCTATTCTATGACACACTCCTCCACTCCACTCCATACATGTCAACTTACACAATAATTTCACCATATGAGGAGGGGGTGGGGCCTGGTGCCTAGAGCTATTTAAGAGGCACTCTGCCCCTCACTCACTCACCCCAGCCAACCTTTCCGAAACGAAGGGTCATCGAGGCTGTTGCCGATGTCCTGGGCTGTTTTCACACCTTTTAATGGACATGGCTTCTTACAGCCTCCAAAAATCAAGCAGGAAATCCACTGTTTACAGTAGTTTTCAGATTGTTTTCCCTACCACTGTGTGATTTTGGCTCCTCACTGGGTGACTGTGTGATGGCAGCCAAAATCGTGTGACATATGGTGGCACTGTGTGAGTTGGCAGGTATGCCACTCTGGAACAATCTACGCAACTGTTGTCTACAAAAGTCTATGCAACACCCTCTATGCCACTCTGCTCTACACCACTCAACAACACTTAATGTCATTCCTCTCAACTCTGACACTGTACTCCACTCTGCACCATTCAACTCTATGCCCTTCCACCCTACGACACTTTACTCCCTCCACAACACTGTACGCTACTCCATGGCACTCCACTTCACTCCTCTTCTTGCTACTCAACTCTAATGTACACCACTCCACTATAAGACACTCTACTCCACACCACTCTCAGTTACCCCGCTATTTTAGACAACCTGTACAGCAGCCACTGTGGTGTACAAGATGGCTGAAACATATTGGCAAAGCCAATAGCTCTTGCATAGGCGAGACCTACTGGCTTTGCCAAAGCTTGTTCCCAAAGTCACTTATCACCAAGTGAAGTATCACAAAAATGTATGGCTGTAAAGCGTACGTTCACACCTCGGAAACCTTGACACTGAAGAACTGAAGTTTTTTGTTCACAAACTCAATGGTACTCATTTGATCAAAGTCGAAAAAATGAAAGGCAGAGTGTAAACACGAGAATTTGAACCTGAAACCATGAGGTCAAACACAGACCTCTGGAACAGAAGCATTAGGCCAGAGACCCACCAGACCAGGCAAGACGACTGTGAAGAAGTGGCACCGAGTCCTTTGAAAGCGTATGGACGGACACCATGACCCCGTTTCCCTTAGCGTGCACCGTCCCCAGTTCCCTCTACCTTTTTGTCGCTAGTTCCCCACCTCGCCCTCCCTCCGCCCCCGTATCCAGGCTGCAGGTACTCGGCCCGGCCGCCTCCTGGGCTGTTTGTTTTGCAGGCGATCTGGCCGCTGATGTGAGCTGCAGGAGACGGGTACATGCGTGTGGACTCGTCACATTAATCCAGCACACGGAACACTGGGCAAAACACATCTGTTTACAGCTCCAAGACCGCGCCATCTGGACTAGTGAGGGGGGAGGGAGGAGGAACTCTCGTGCCTGCTGGCTCCCCAGAATGCATCACATTTCAGCCTCCTCCGTACTCAGACGTGTAACCTGAACACTTGTGACACACAAAGCCATACGGACTAATTTCTCTACATCTGATGCAATGACGCAATAACACACCCAGCCACCACTAGGTCTTTCCAGGGCTTTCAAGACCTACTTCACTAAAGTGCTAAACAAAGCACTTCAGCAAAATGCGTGACGTCGAACAGGCACCACTAGCCTTATTACCACAAAGGAACAGGAATCACAGACCACAGCACTAAGCAGAGACTGACCCAGTCTCTGACGCACCCCTCTCCAGGTGAGATTTATGCTTCACGCAGAGAATGACATAACAGCACTAAACGCTAACCCACCAAAGACAGGAGGTAGACACCACAGCACAACACTAAACCGTGAAGGAGAGGTGACAGGTACCACAACACTAAACACTGAGCCACAAAGGATAAGAGGCAGGCACCACAGCACCAAACTCTAAATCATCAGGGATAGAAGGCAGAGATCACAACACTAAGCCAAGAAGGAGAGGCGGCAAGTACCACAGCACCAAACACCGAGCCAACAAGGAGAAGAGTCGTGTACCACAGCACCAAACACTGAGCCAACAAGGAGAAGAGGCAGGCACCAAAGCACTAAACCCGGGCTCACCAAGGAGAAGAGGAAGGCACCAAAAGCACCAAACAGTAAACCATCAAGGAGAGGAGGAAGGCACCACAGCACCAAATACTAAACCATCAAGGAGAGAAAGTGGAGACCACAGCACAACATTAAGCCATGCAGGAGAGGCAGCAGGTACCACATCACTAAGCACTGAGCCAACAAGCAGAAGAGACAGGCACCACAGCACCAAACACTAAACCATCAAGGAGAGGAGGTAGAGATGACAGCACAACATTAAGCCATGTAGGAAAGGCGGGTGGTACCACAGCACTAAACACTGAGCCACCAAGGAGAAGAGACAGGCACCACAGCACCAAACACCAAACCATTCGGGATAGAAGGTAGAGACCACAACAGTAAGCCATGAAGAAGATGCAGCAGGTACCACAGACCAAACACTGAGCCAACAAGGAGAAGAGGCAGGCACCACAGCACTAAACACTGACTCACCAAGGAGAAGAGGGAGGCACTAAAAGCACCAAACGCTGAACCAACAAGGAGAAGAGGCAGATAGCACAGCGCCAAACACTGAGCCAACAAGCAGAAGATGCAAGCATCACAGCACTAAACACTGACCCAGCAAGGAGAAGAGGAAGGCACCACAGCACCAATACTAAACCATCAATGAGAAGGGGCAGGCACCACAAGACTCAACACTAAACCATCAAGGAGAAGAGGTAGAGACCACAGCACAACACTAAACCATGAAGGAGAGGCGACAGGCACCTCAGCACTAAACACTGAGCCACAAAGGAGAGGAGGAAGGCACAACAGCACTAAACAGGAAGCTGCTAAAGAGAGGAAGTAAAGACCACAGCACATAGCACTAGGCCATGAAGGAGAGCAGAGAGGTACCACAGCAATAAGCACTAAGCTACCATGAAGAGGAGGCAAGCACTACATTACTAAACACTGTTTCAGCCAGGAAATCGGGCAGCAGAGACTTAAGAATATAATAAGAGGGCCTCTCCACAGCGAGCTCAACCAAGAGGAGGAAGGGCCTAGGGGCTATATCTGAGATATAAACCTGTGCTGACTTTACCCCCTCTGTCCTGCCACACCACAATTTGTGTTACATTTTCAGGTCTGGCCTAGAGACAGCTTTAGTTGCCTCATCATCGTCTTGTTAAAAAAAAAAAATACATAGATGTATACTTACAGGTGTTTTTAGACAACCCTTTTCATCCATTGGCCTGTTCGAGTGTCATTTACATCTTGCTTCATCCACCACATCATGCAGATGAGGCAAAGGGTAATCCCACTCCATCTATTGGCTGTCTTGCAAAATGAGTGATGACATTTTCCCTGATCACACGTGCACAGTTGCCTGAAATGGAGTGCAAATCAGTGGCAGGCTCATGGGGGTTCATCTCTACCTGGGCAGTACACACACAGATGGACCTACCAAGCCACTCACCTACCCCGGTTTGGTGGTAGTGAACGGCCACCTCATGGTTGGCTATGGAGTGAGACTGGCCAATCTGAGTATGAGACATTTTTGACATGCTATTCAGGTGAGTGGCGACGTCCTATTAGCTAGTGTCGCACCCGCCCTGGGTATGTGGTGTACCTCTTTACAGGGCCCTCACAGGGTCACACCTAACCCAATCAAGTAAGCACTCTATCCTGACATGTGCATGAAGGACAGGTGCACTTTCCCGCTGTAGTATAGTAGGAATGTGGTCCGTCGGCTTAAACTGCCAACTTTGGTGCAGGAAACCAGGGTTCGAGCATCGAGGTCGCGTCCACATCCTGTGATTCTGGGCAAATCACTTAATCTCCCCGTGCCTGAATGTGTAATGGAAATATGGTGCTCATGTAAAGCGCTCCAATACCTTCGGGTCGAGTTCGCGCTATATAAATATGCAAAAAAGAAAAAAAAAGTGCACAGAGTCCTAAAGTCAAGAAAAAAGAGTTGGCAAAAACCCGGAGCAAAAAAGGTTTAGGGAAATCCCTCTTAGAAACACAGCTGGACCTGCTGTAACTGGGAGACCAGTAGTGTAGTTGTAACTGCACTTCTGTTGCCTGGACAAGGACTTCAAGTGACACCGACTCCTGTGGCCAAAGCCGCAACACCGCACCCCTTGACCGAGGAGTAACCCCAGGAAGGCCCCTGTCGATCACACAGTAACCACAGCATTTTTAAGCATCCTCAGTATCCTATATCCTCAGCATCAGTACCACTCCACTGAAGTATATGGGGGTATGTGTGTAAAGTGTGGAACTGGATTTGAGACTGCTTTAGTGACTAGGTAACTGTACAAATACTCCTTACTGGCCCACCTAACCATCCCCTTGTTAGAGTTGATCAGCTAGTCCAGACCGCAGTAGTCAAACACAACTCTTTAAACGGTCCCAAATTTTAAGATTACCAATGCTTGTTTGTGCTTTGGACTAAAATGCAGAGATTTACGTTTTACTTGAATATCTATATCTCTGGAACTCTGGTGGATTTTGCTCATTTTGGAGTCTAGAAATTCATAACAATATAATCTATTTTTAGAAATTGGTGTAGGAATTCTTTTGTGTTGTATGACTATCTTATTTTGTTGTTTGCTGCTTCTAAATGCTTTACATTAGTTCCTTTGTTTAAGCTTAACTGCTCTAATGCACAGCTACCTAGGGTGAAGCAAGAGGTTTTACAAAGAGCCTTACTGGACCCAAGACAGTTTATTGCACGCTGAGGTCTCACAGTCCCACCATATAATACACCTCAATACTCACAAGTACCACATGGCAGTAGAGTTGTCTATCAGAACCTGCAACAGCCTCCCTTTTACGGTGGGCAGAAAGGCTTTCAACACCAAACAAATCACCCTCAACTCCAAGAAACTGATGGTTTGAGACCAGCATGTTGATGTTACGAGGTTTACCATCATCTGGAGGTGGTTGGCGATCCCGACTTCAGCAGCCAGTTGTCGAAATAACAGGAAAACTGGTGCCTCAACCTTCCAAGGTGTGCTGTGACCACCATCATCACTATCGTGACCAACCGAGGGGCACTGGTGAGCCCAAAAGGTAGTACTGTGAACTGAAAATACTCCTGACCCACCAAGAACCGCAGTTAGTGACTACGGGCTTGGGGGACAGAGTATAAAAATAAGCATCCTGCAGATCTAATGCCACAATCCAGTCTCCGGGAGTTTGGGGCAGACAGGACCTGGGCAAGTTTGAGCCTCTCAAATGTAACTTTTTGCAGGAAGGCATTGAGAGGACAAAGATCTAAAATAGGACAAAGGACTCCATACTTCTTTGGCACAAAGTAGTAGTTTGAGTAACATCTAGTTCCTACTTCCAAGATCAGAACCCTCTCTACGGCCCCTTTGGCATCTTCCTGCTGCAAGACATATGGTCCTCCGTCAGCCACCCTGATGGTGATGGAAGTTACGGCAAAGTGGAAAGAAATGGGAGGGCGTAGTCCTCATGGACAATTTATCTGAAGCCATGGCATGCCACCCTTGAAGGAAATATAAACTACTGCCTCCATCAGGGTGGCTGTGTGCTGTCAAGGACACCCTAAAGCAGTTTTGGGGCTGCTGGGGGGACAGGGGACCGAGCTGCACATTGTCCTGACTGACCTGACGTTGTCTCACTGAGAAACCCAGCCCTAGCTATGAAAGGGTTATAAGGCCTTCTTAACTGGAGAAGAAGTCTGACGTTGGTGAAATGGAGCATCTCTACCATGGCCACAGTTAGGATGAAACTGCTGGTGGAACTGTTGTGTTGGAGCAGGAATGGCCAAGGAACTTGCTATGGCTCTGCTCTTCTTAAAATGTTCTAATGCTGAGAGCTCTTTTCACTGAAAAGTTTAGAACTGTCAAATGTCATGTCCATTAGGGATGCTTAGACATCCCCGGAGAAGCCCACAGACGTCAGCTAGGCATTGTGCCAGAGAGCCACACCAGTGTCCATAACTCGCCCTAAGTAATTGGTTGTGTTCAATAGCGAGCGAATGACACATTTTTGCTGTATGGCAACCGCTGTGAAAAGCCTTTGTAAGGGATGCCTGAAGGTCGTCCAGAACAGCCAGTTATACATGCGCCACAGAATCCAAAAGTAGAAGAACAGAACAAATAGTTCAAGCTAAGACTGACTCAACCAAATGCTTTTGTAACTCCTAAAATGAAATGAAACATAAAAGGAGGGTTTTTTGAATTTCCTTTATAATCAATAGAAATGTTTTAAATTAATTTCACATTTCAAAATTATTTTGCGCTATAACATTGCTTAATTGCGCATTTATATCATGGACAAATCCCTATCTGACATAACATATAATACATCAACAAAATAATCATGATCCCCTAAATTGAATCAAACAAACATACATACACTCATCAAACATTCATGGCCACTATACTCATACAAACTCCACACTGTACATACACTCTAAAAGACTTGGTCCTTGTAGCAACCTTACTTCTCTTAAAGATTGATTACAACACCATTTAAATAACAAGAAACGTTTTGTGTTTTTGGTAGAAACAATAAAGTTCCAGTATTATTTTTGAAACTAACAGAGAAAGAATTTTTATGGGTGGTGCAACACAAGGACCGATCTGGTCGACGCGTTTCGAACCGTTATACTTTGGGTTCTCCTCAGGACCAACCAATTTCTGTAATGAACAATAAAAAATGCATTTTAGAAAGAAAACTACAGCTCAGAATTTCTACAAAAATTCTTTCTCTGTTAGTTTCATTTCATTTTAGGAGTTACAAAAGCATTTGGTTGAGTCAGTCTTAGCTTGAACTATTTGTTCTGTTCTTCTAGTTAACTGGGCTCAGTTCAGCTGAGTTTTTTGAGCCAAAACCCGGTTTAGTTTTTTTGCTTGAGGAGCGGGCAGATGCCCGCGAGGTTGAGTAGAGTGGCTAAATAGCCACGATCCTTTAGAGATCTTCATTGTTTACTCCAGTTGAGTTTGTAGTTTCATTTGTCAGTATTGTTAATTGAATGTTTAATGTGTAGTTCGTCTTTGTCTGTCTGAGTCTTTTGTGATTCCCTATTGTAGTCTGTTATGGCAGAGAATGATGCCTTCGCCTATAGCGAAGAACACATTCAGAATTTAATACGAGCACCGCCGGTCTTTGCATCGGCCACCTTGAGTGTTACAGCAAAAACACAGAATGAGTCGGACAAACTGACAAGATTACGAAAAAAACAAATACGCACGGACCTTCACGGACATTTTTTATTACAACACCTAAAGGAAGGCACAATTCCGTCGGGGCTTCAGATTCGGAACATTCCGGTGGTTTTTATCGACGATCCAATCTATAAGAAAGGATATAGCTGCATAGAGACGAAATGCAGCAGGGACCTCATGGTACTAACGGTTGAGACAGCACATAGACTATCATTGATACAACTACAAGAGATCGCCGACCTGGAAAACGAAATAAAAAATAACCCTAATTTAACTGATGCCAAAGCCCTATTGGAAAAGGTTGAGAAGGAAATTTTGGAGTTTAAAGACTATACGGTGATCCAAAAAAGTAATAAATTTGAGTCGGACAAAAAGAATTTCTCTTTGGAGTCCACCTATCCCTACTTAAACAAAGACTTTTATACCACCAATGATTCAAGAAATTACCTTCAAAACTATCAAGGACGATCACGGAAGAGATTTATTAATTTCTCGGAATCATCATCATCATCAAGTGAGACCACAGATGCTAATACTAGGGCGAACCAGAATCAAAGAGTAATCCAACAGAATCAGGACCCGCAAACATCTAATCAGGAGGCACGTTTTTTAGGCCGAGGCCAACGACAAGGCAGAGGACGGTTGCGATATTCCCAACCATGGGAAATGAGGACACGCCGCCAATATTACAGGAGCTAGTTTCATCGTCAATTTTCAACCTGTCTGATAAAATCCTTACAGAGGCGGAAACTTCTATTTTACAAAAAAGACTTAGTTTTGTTCCTTTTCGAACAACAGACTTTGTTAAAATGAAGCTTGAAACTATGGAGTTTTGTCGCAAAATCCGGCTAAAAATGTTCTTTTCGGATACTACTGAAGCAGTCACGGCAGAAATAACTGGACTTAAAAGAAAATCTACCTTTTGTCCAATAGGACCCAAGGTCCCAAAAGAAATTACCACCTTTGAAAGAACTATCTTATCTGGAATTCAGGCAATGGAGAGTAAAAAAAGCTTCGTTAAGTTTAACTCAGCCAAACAGGAGAAAGATGCCCTGATTGACCTGCAAAATGATAGATCTATAGTGGTGAAGCAGGCGGACAAAGGTGGGGCAATTGTCCTATGGGACGTTAATAAATATAAGAAGGAAGTATTACGCCAGCTTGAAGATGTGACTTGCTATCGTAAAATTAAGAAAGATCCAACAAAAGAACTACAGGATCAGCTTTTCCATATCATCGAAGAGGGTTTTTCACAAGGTTTTGTAGGCCCCAAAGAACGCCTCTTTCTTAAAAACATGAATCCGAGAATACCGGTCTTTTATGCTTTGCCCAAACTGCATAAAAACGCACTTGACCCCCCAGGACGGCCCATAGTGTCGGGGTGTGAATCACTTATTGAGCCAGTCGCTCAATATATTGATTTTTTCCTCAAACCATTTATCAATGAAGTACCGGCCCATTTGAAAGATACTACTGCCTTCCTTAACAGAATAGCATCTGTGCAGTTTGATAAAAGGAAACAACTGATGGTTTCATTGGATGTGGTGTCACTTTACACCCAGATTCCTCAGGATCAAGCTTTGGAGGCTTTGGAGTGGTTTTTAGGTCAAAGAGAGCGACCAGTTCAAGTTCCAACCGAATTTCTTCTGTCTTTGGCAAAGTTTGCACTATCCAAAAATTATTTCTCATTTGATTCGCAGTTTTTTTATCAAACAAGGGGCGTGGCTATGGGATGTCCTTTTGCCCCGGAGCTGGCTGTGTTATTTATGGGGTTATATGAAAAGAATTTCATATATAACAACAATCCATTTGCTGCAAACATTTCTAACTATATGCGCTACATCGATGATATTTTCCTAATTTGGACTGGCACAAAGGAATCATTGGATGAGTTCGTTTGTTGGCTCAACGAAAGATCTATTGATATTAAATTTAGCAGCGTATCATCAAACGAATCTATTACATTTTTGGATGTTAAGGTAGTGGCTTCTGATGGAGAGCTTGAAACCACACTTTTCAGGAAACAGACAGACAGGAACAAGGCATTACATTTTTCCAGCAACCATCCTCGGAGTCTGAGACAAAATTTACCGTATGGGCAGTTCTTGCGAATTCGTAGGAACTGCTCAAGAAAAGAGGAATACTTCATGCATGCCAACAAATTGAGAGATCGCCTTCTGGAGAGGGGATACCCCAGAAAACTACTCAAACACTCTTTAAAGAGAGCTTGGTGGACACCAAGAGAGACATTGTTGGAGCAAAAACCTAGGAATAAGGACAGTAGATCTGTTTGTGTCACAACATTCTGCCCGAATAGCCACCAACTCCGGAAACTCATCTTGGGCAATTGGCATTTAATTAAGGACCTCCATGAGGAATTTTCTACCCCTCCCATGTTTGCATACAAGAAGGAGAAAAGTGTAGCCAACTATATAGTCCGGGCGGCTCTACCAAAACAGGAACATCGGACTTTAAGGAGCATGCTGGAATTACCGCCAGTTGTTGGTCACCACAAATGTGGAACATGTATATGTTGCGAACAAACCATTGAGGGTGATGTTTTTTCATTTAATACTACCCACTGGAAACACAACACGTTTAGCAATTGCAAAACGAAGAATGTTGTATATGCAATAACTTGTCCTTGCCCAAAGCTGTACATTGGGAAGACAACCCAGGAGGTCCGACAACGTTTCATCCAGCATAAATCAAGGATTAGACGACGAGTGGAAAATGCCCCATTAGTCAGCCACTGGGTCACTATGTCACACAGTGAGGTGGATTTGAAATGGACAGTGTTGTCCAAGATTGATCGAGACCCGCGTGGAGGCGATTTGGAAGGCAGATTAAACCAACGTGAGGCATTGCTCATTATGAAATTCAATACGGCAATCAATGGCCTGAATGAAGTAGCAGAGATATTCAGACCATTGGTTTAATCAGAGAATGATATTGTCCAGATGCACCGACTGGCGTCCCTGTGTTTTTTGTTTTTCCGATTTAACAAACAATGCATGGATTTGCTTTTATGAAAGATTGCTGATAGTGCCAGCTGATATATAGTCACACCACCGCTAGTCCTTTTTGGAATCCCTTCCGCTTTTTGTTAAACGTCAAGAATTGTTGTAGCTTACATTACAATATAAAAAACCGCCATTAGAATTCCTCACTTGTTCCAAAGGGATTCAAACCACATTTCCCAGCAGCCACTTGGTTGCTGTGGACAATTACGTGATTTCAACTCATTCAGGTTAAAGCGCCTTCACTCTTTATTTTTTTCTAAACATTTTTAAGGATTTGTCCACAAGCCCACGTCGCCCTTCCTACTATCTTTCTACACATTACTCGCTGGTCGCCAGATAAAACTACATCTACCAGCAATCTTCAGACTTCCGGCAGTCGGCTCGGTTTAAATCGTCATAATTTTCCCACAATGCTAAGTGAATCTCACGGATGGTTTGACACAGACATCGAGTTATGAGAGGTGAACTCCCGGTAAGTGTTCTGGCGACATTAGTAAGAACACTATGAGTTAGTAAGCTCAGAGGACTATAGTATGGACTGTTAAGGAGTTTTTGGTGACGACTCATATTGCTTCATTTTTGTTTTAGAATCCGGCGCGGGAACTCATTTTGAGACGAAAGCACTAACTCACCTGGGTAAGTGTTTTTACTCTCGAAGCAGGTTGAATATCGGCAAATGTACGTCATTTGACGTGTGTAGTAATCGGAGTTCATTGATTTGTCTGTTTTTAGTAAAGCGACAGCCAAACAAACATTGCTAGCCGGAAAAGAGGGCACGTTCCCCTGACCCGGTAAGTCGTTATAGCACCCCATTGTTGTCCAAAAGTTGGTTGTTTGTCCTGTGTTGTATGTATAGCTGGATTCAGTTAAGTCAGTAACGATAACGCAAATGGTTTTCTGTTTAGGTTCCTCGTCATTTGGAACGAGTTGAAGTTATTCAGGCAGATAGATCTCAATTTCTAAGGTGGGTGAGGTTTTGTCTTGGTGGTGCTTTGTAGAAATTCTGAGCTGTAGTTTTCTTTCTAAAATGCATTTTTTATTGTTCATTACAGAAATTGGTTGGTCCTGAGGAGAACCCAAAGTATAACGGTTCGAAACGCGTCGACCAGATCGGTCCTTGTGTTGCACCACCCATAAAAATTCTTTCTCTGTTAGTTTCAAAAATAATACTGGAACTTTATTGTTTCTACCAAAAACACAAAACGTTTCTTGTTATTTAAATGGTGTTGTAATCAATCTTTAAGAGAAGTAAGGTTGCTACAAGGACCAAGTCTTTTAGAGTGTATGTACAGTGTGGAGTTTGTATGAGTATAGTGGCCATGAATGTTTGATGAGTGTATGTATGTTTGTTTGATTCAATTTAGGGGATCATGATTATTTTGTTGATGTATTATATGTTATGTCAGATAGGGATTTGTCCATGATATAAATGCGCAATTAAGCAATGTTATAGCGCAAAATAATTTTGAAATGTGAAATTAATTTAAAACATTTCTATTGATTATAAAGGAAATTCAAAAAACCCTCCTTTTATGTTTCATTTCATTTTAGGAGTTACAAAAGCATTTGGTTGAGTCAGTCTTAGCTTGAACTATTTGTTCTGTTCTTCTAGTTAACTGGGCTCAGTTCAGCTGAGTTTTTTGAGCCAAAACCCGGTTTAGTTTTTTTACAGAATCCAAAAGGGCATGTGAACAGCAATCCAGAAGACAGCTAGCATTCACAGATGTGAGGGCCAGCCCGGTAGATGAGTAAATCTGTTTCCCAATTGTCTCTATGCCTGTGAATTTATGATCAGGTGGAGTAGTAGGGAAAGGATTGGGATTCATTTTGCTGGTGGACGTCTGTACTACCAGACTCTCTGATGTTGGGGCGATGACGATGTGCAATCTGCCCGCTGATTGGCCGAGCTGAACAAAGAGTATCTGTAAGGATAAGACTAAATGGTAATAGTGTCTCTGTGGGAGCCTGACCAGCCTGAAGTACTTCTGTTATACATTGGTCTTTACTTTCGTAGTGGGTGGGTGTAAGTCTAGATGCTAGAACCTCTGCTACCTATTGCATCACAACAGGGAAAGAGGAGGACTGAAGTGAACCAAGGCACATATCTGGGGAAGTACCCAGCCCACTAGCATTCTGAAGCCCTTCATTCCGGGTTTCTTCATCATACTTCATCAGTTATCACTGTTCGAGTCTGTGCTAAAAAGATTGTGTAAAGTCAGGGCCCTACGAAGTGGCAAGAGTAAAGTATCAGAATCAAAAGTGTTGCCCAAGCCAGCCTGATCTTGGTAGAGGTCATGGTGGATTCTGTTTGGAGTTGGATAGCACTGTAGGCTGCACAATCCCCTCCAGTGTCAATGGTGTCAGCATTGATGCTAAAGGAACCACCTCAAGGGATGGCGACAGAACTGAAATAGGCACAAGAGCCGGTGCTGGGCTCGATGTGGGTCAGAGGGACATAGACTGTGCCTGGAGGGATTCTGAATGGAGGCCCCTGAGGCTTCTTAGGGCTTGAAAGCGCAGCAGAGAGAGCTGCTAATATGCCAAATATATGCAGCATGGCCTCTCTGAGGTCTCTACTTGATGGGACAACTCCTATGGACCTGGGAAGTTAGGATGAACCGGCCCTAAACTCGGAATCATCTTCCATGGAGATTGGATTGAAGGCATGTTGACGCTATTGTGCCCGCTCTGGAGTACGAGAGTTACGGGATGGGGCATGTCCTCGCGTAAGCCCATCGGGGTGTCCCAGAACCCTCCCTCAAACACAAATAGCTATGCCACATTTAAGGATTTTCTTTTTTTTATTCAGGCGTTGTTTATCACCAACATAGGGCGACAGCTCCTTTTTGTCATGAATTTAAGGCAGTCTCTGAACAAAAATTGGTGGTGTATTCTCTCCTCTTGCTGCTTTTGCCTCTTTCTTGGGTGCAACTCTCAGCAGGGATGACACAAGCCAGGGAAAACAAACAAAGAAAACAAAACAAGTTCAGGCTATTGCCTCTTTTTAGTCATAGGGGTTTGGGGTTTTGTGCACCACCACCAGTGCCCTATATGTGAAGTGCCTAGGTGAGGGATTTTGTGTTTTTAACTTGGTGTGGCTCGTAACCCTCCCCACCAACCCTTTGAAGACAATAATCTTGCAGCTAGCACTTGCCTGAATCCACGACCCTCCTGGGCCGTGGTGAGTGGAGATCCAGCCTCCTTGTTCCCCTTTGGAGTACCAGTCTCGAAAGCAATGCTCTGGGAGCATCTCACGTCTTCCGGGGTCTCTTCCTGCTCTGATAAACCCTCCAGTGGCATCAGGGGCTTGTCCTCCCCAACTCGGGTCCTCGCGTCCTCCTCTGCTCCTCAGTGTCTCTCTCTCCGTGATTCCTCGTCTTCTTCACTCTCCGTCCGCCGTGGTTCCTCGCCTTCTCCACTCTTCGCCTGCCAAAGAACCAGTGCGTACTTCTCTGCTGTTTTCTCTAGTCCCTCGTTGATTGCGGTCACGTGCTCATGACGTGACTGGTGATCTAGACCACCTCCTTCACTTCCTGGTTGGTCAGCATCCTTTGCCATATTGGATATGCTACGCTCACGTTCCTCCACAGGGAACTCCTCACAGTGCTCATTCCTGCTTTGACCTCCTAATCTTTACTTGGATTAACCCAAAGGCTTCCACAGTGCCGATGATCTGGTCCAGGAACAGGACCTACCTTTTGACTTCAACCAGTCACGGTATGGAGTCTTCTTGTGTTTGGTGATGTAAAGTTTGGCCTCACGGTCTCATATGGCCTTCTGGTTCATCTGGGCAAAGTCATCGCTGGCCTTGGAGTCATAGTCCAACCACAGGCACCACAAACAGACTTGGTGAGGATCTGTCACAGACATCTGTTTCCATCAGACCGGTGTAACATTTTCCCTTGCCCACTTGATACCCTTGGAGAAAAGAACAAAAGACCAAGGAGAAACTCTGGATCATGCGTCTGAAGGTAAGCAAAGAATTGAAGAGAAGTCGGTGCACAAGGGTGGCGCTTGTATTTTGCTCCGTTTGTCTCTAGAAGCGGAAAGACGTGCATCACCACTTATCTGCACACAGGAAAACAGTCTTAAAAGTTTCCAGATCCAGTCTGAGGAATATTCACAAGGTGAGGAATCTGCGGTTAGAAGTATCCATCAGAAATATAATTTGAGGAAAATCAAAAGGTTTTGGCTAACACTAGACCTAATGAAGCCCTATGAGTGTTCTACAGCCAAATTTTCACAGAGTATTAGTCAGCAACTAAGCGAGCACTTCCAGATGACCTTACAGCTGCACAGGGAATCAAGGAAGATGGCACCATGCCTACCTATGGCCTCTCCTAATGGGTATTATCAGGTGAGACTGATTGCTCATTCTCCAAGGTAGCTTCAAACTGTGGCCCCTCTAATTAGACGGCCTCTGATTATTTTTTAAAACAAATTGTGAATGGAACATTTACAAATTTCTAAACTTATTTGCTGTGAACTGAGACGAGGCAATCAACTCATTTGCACAGGACAGCAAACAGCAGCTGCATCATGAAGTGCAATGCACTCCTCCGGGCAGAGAAGAATATCAACTGGTGGCCTCTTTATTTGGGAAATTTTTAAAGTCTGCACATCTCTTTCGATTACTTCCTAGATGAAGGAGCTACTTGCGAGGTGCTCCAAAGATCACATTTATTGCCATTGGGATACTAATTTATTGGAATTACAGGAGTGAATCTGTAAGAGTGTTCACAGTAAATCAGTCAAAGTGATCTTCTATAGACGAATGAAGAAGACAGTGTACTAATCTCCTTTGGAGGAAAATATAACTAATCTAATGCTGTGTAAGGTAAACAGAGTCCCCTCATTCGATACTCTTTTACAGGATTAAGTAATCACAGTAATCCCCTTTTCTAATTTGAAGCAAGGTAAAGAAATTAAAATAACAAATATACATATTTTAAAGGGGCAATTAACATAACTTCCTCCTATAGTCTAGTGAATAGTAAAAAACCGAATTCTTCAGCAATCAAATATAGAGTATTGTATTCCAAGTAATCTTATTTGGTAGTATAATACAGAGTAATGAAAATGATTTCCATTCATCAAAAGAAAGGCAAAGAAACCAGAGTAATGTTCGTTAACATGATGCATGGCATAATAATTCATGACAAAGTAATAAAAACACGAAACACACAAAAGGTGATGAGAGGCTGCTTGCAAGAATTCTTACCACTGGCAATCGCTCGGGATAGCAGTCCAACCAATCGTTCTTTGGCTCACTATGCCACCTCACTCCAGTCCGAACTACCAAGCCAGATCCTCCCTGAACCGCAACACAAGCAACAGAGAAGCGGTTTTGCCCTAGGTATGGGCTCATAAGCCAGGTACAGCTTGGTTACAGTGCTTGTGTTTCAGTTCAGGGAGAACCTAGCTTGGCAGCTCGAGCTGGACTGCTCCCTTCAGGAGCCGGTTTAAGACTGATCCTGTGCTCACTGTGTCATTGGAACCAAGCTGTACCTGGCTGATGAGCCCATAACGAGGGCAAAACCATTCCTGGGTTGCTTGTGATCCGGTTCAGGGAGGACCTGGCTTGGTAGTTTTGCCTGGACAGCTCCCCTGAGGCGAAGGGTCAAGACTGATTTGCATATCGCAGGGTCCAAACTGAGGTGGCATGGTGGGCAAAAGAACAATGGGTTGAACTGCTAAACTGAGCTATTGCCAGTGGTTAGAATTATTGCAATCAGCCCCCCATCACCTTTTGAATGTTTCAAGTGATAAAAACAATCATCTAACATCTTCACCTTCTGTAATGTAACTTTAGACTGTTGCTGTCCATTCTGTGCTTCTTCTGTGTGGGCCTTGCTTGAAAACTGTATGTGTTATACCTGTTCTGTGTGAATGACTAAAGTCTGTACTGTTCCTGCACGCATTGTGCATGTAATAGCCTGGTGCGGTACATGTTGTGCCTGTTATGTGTGGATGTATGACACTGTGATTAATGCTGCACTAGTATTTGTTTTATGTGGCGGAGTAAAGCTTGTTACTCCACATGTTGCACCTGTTTGCTGTGAGGGAAGCCTACAAAGCTCGGTGCAGCTTGAGAACACCTCACTACACAAAAGACACAACTACCCGCTTTAATGTGTGTTTTTGAAGCTCTCCTTGCTCTGTATCATTGAGAAGTGTATCCTTTAGTACATAAATTATGTTGACATAAGATTAACTGCACTGATTCATCCAGTCATATGGACAAATAACCTGCTGCAATATTTCAACCTGCTTATAGATGGGCCATTCACAGTGCCATGTATTTATTTTGGCCAGCTTCAGAAGGTCGTATGACAGGATGCGTGGAAAGAAGTACAGAGGACAGCTACCATGCAACAGCACTTCAGCAAGAAATCAGACTCATGCTTAAAGGATAAGGAGGGCAAAAATGGGAATATTCTATTTGCTGTTGAATTTCTTCCTCAACTTAACTTTTTCCACTTTCCCTTTTTGGTAGTTAAAGTTCTCCATCGAGTTTATTTACCCTTCCCCCTGATATAGCAGGTTACCAACCTCTGGTACTCAAACACAATATACTCACCTGGGCCCATAAACACACATTCACATAGGCTAGTAAATACCGCTGGGGGTCAATTTTAATATAAATGCCTTGTTATGAGATTAGTTACCTGTCAGTTTTAACTAATCTTTCACTGATCAAAAAGTTCTTTCTTCTGGTCAATGGACCTATTAGTTGGAACTAGTTGATGGTGAAATGAAATAGAATTATATTTCTTATTAATTTTGAAATAACCACAGACTCGGGAAAAGTTTAAATGTTTTATCTAGTTGAATTCGTTAGAACCAAAAACAGAAATACAGTATGAACTCCGTTTCTCCAAGGAGGAAAGGTCAATTATTTCAATAATCAGTCACCTACATTAGAACGAAGCTTCACAACGACAGTACTCAGAAAAGAGAGGCTAGAGAGAGCAGTACATTGACATACTACACAGAAGTATATTTACCTACAATGGTGTGGAAACCAACCCCTTGGCCAAGGAGCTGGAAGGGTCCCCTGGGAAAGACCAGGTGACAAAGACTTCAGGACAGGTTTCAGGACAGGATTCAGGACAGGATAGATGACCTCTTCTAGATACGACGCCTGCGTCGCACCCCTCTCCCTCCTCGATTCTTCTGCGATCTTCTTCTAATTATTTGCCTTAGTTCCCTCCTCGATTCTTGCGCAATGTTCTTCGAATTAATTGGCTTTAATTCTAAGTCTGCAAATCGATTCTTCTTCAGCATCAGCTCAGCTCTCGGACAGCATACCGGTCTCTCAGCATCTCAGTATTGCTTCAGTGTTCTAACTAACTAAACTACCTCAATTATACCTTGCATTGCTCATGTACCACCCATTAATGTTTCAACTTTATGAAACTCCTAAATCTGATTGGACAGGCAAGGAGGGATGATCATCACACTATGTTAAGTTTAATAATTTTCTTTGGTTCTTTGTTTAATGTTCCCGCCCCTTAATTCTTATTCCCAAGCTTTATTTCCCACCCACATTTCACATCTTTATCAATAAAAATGAATACATATAACAGTTGTCTGCTTCATAAGCAGGATGTCCAGAAGGTTCCCAGGACATGCAACAATGATGGCCTTGGACGGGTTTCAAAATCTACATCATGGCTTCCCGGCTTGTTATTTCTGCGCCTGCGTGAAAATCACGTGGAGTACAGGCTTCAGTCCCACTCGGAGGCCCAAATACAAACTAATAGAGAAGTAAAAAATAAATATTAAATTCAAAATAAAATGAGTACACTGTATACCACCTATCTCTACTCTAATCCCATTTACTTATAAAAGCTCTCCCTGCATTAGCACTTAGTAAATAGCTTGGTTTAGTTTCAGCGAAGCAGATGCTTAGCATGTGAGCTTGCAAGCAGCCATTTTAAATGCATTTGCGCAGGTGCAGAAATTTCCCTCCAAGCGAAAGAACGTCATTCTGCGTAGATGTAGTTGACACATGCACAGTACAATTTCCCGAGTTAGCAGCCATTTAAAGTTTCACTCGGGTTACTTGTTAGTAAAACACGTAAGCAAGCTTCATCTTGCTAGAAATGTAATGTAGTGCATATTAATTTACACAATACCTTATTAGTACAGCATTCCGAGTTATATGAGAGAATTGCATCCGAGCAAGTCTCTTTTATACGAGTCTTTGCTCCATCACCCCTATTCTGATAATACTTGGCCATGACTTGAGCAATGGTTACGTGCTCTGTAATGAGCTCCTTAGTCACTGTTTTAATTTCCTTAACCATTATACTTACTCTTTTGGCTTGCTGAGCCTTGTTACAAATGCCATAAAATTTCTCCCTGCATTTATTCTGCTTTGCCCTGATTATCAGCTAGATTACGGTATCTATTCTTTTTTACTTCAAGAAGTGGTTCCATCTCAGGTAATCAGTCTGATTATAATCCATTTCCAGGGTGTTTCCAGGGACCTTAGCCTCCGATGATTCATACCGCTACTCTCCATATTTGTGGGCCAGCCTGGCCGCAGAGGATTGCCTTGAATGCCTCCCAGAACAGGAGGGTAAATGTTACAAAATCCTTTATTCTCCGCAAAGTACTTTTCTGAAATGCCACTTAGGTTGTAACTATTTCTTGGACTCAACAGGGGATAATGGTCCTATATTCTGCAAGCCAAGTATTCCAGTTCCTTTAGTTTGGGGAGGCCGCAGCATAGGATAAAAAATAAGATCAATGGGCACATGCATCAAGATAAAGAATTGCGATTCCTTAATAGCGATTTTTAAGGAATCGCTATTTAGGAGTCGCAATTCCTTATGCACGTAGGTTTCGCAAAAATGATAGCGCTTCCTACACATTCCCTAATGGCGAATCGCAAATTGCCTAGAGGCCCATAGGAATAAATGGGAAAGCATACGCAATTTGTGATTACCAAAGAGGTAATCGCAAATTGCGAATGCAATTGCAGGGGTGCCAGGGGGCCTAAGGCCCCCCTGATGCACCCCCAAAAAAGGTAAGTGTGCACATGTTCCGCACACACATCCCATAAGGGCATGTGTATGCACCACATGGCACTTAGAAAAATGCAATTCTTTGCACTTTTCTAAGGATTTGCAAATTAACATCAACTTGAAGTTGATGTTAATTTGCGATTCCTTAATGCAAAGTCGCATTTGAAAATGCTTCTTGCATTGCATTTAGGGAATCGCAAATTGCGATGACGTATTTTGCGAATGCATTTTGGGTTGACGCGTCGCAAATGGCTTTTTACCCGTTGCAAACGGGCCCATTCTGTGAATGGGCCCGATTTCGACCGGTAACAAGCTTGATGCTTGTGCCCCTTAGTTCAATATAGAAAAAGAAATAATCTAGAGGTTGACAGACAAACCCCTGAATAGGAGAAGTCTCTTCAACAAGCAGAATCGTAGCCAAAGGCACTGTAAGTGTTTCCTTGTACACACCCTGATAATTTCCCCTCTTTGCCACTCAGAGGTACATGCTTCGCCTCCCTCCCGACCTTGGTGCCAGGACAGGATGCCAGACAAATGCCACATCTTGTCGGAGCGGTTTGTCACCAGGGATGATTAGCAGTTTCCACACAACTCCTGACCACGCCCTGATGTCTGTGGTGGGGGAATCAAGACCACTTGCATGTGTTGTCATCTTCTTGCACCTGGACAGAAGCATCAAAACCCTTCTGCTGCTGGATCAAATTGGGGTCGCTGAGTCCCACCCTGTCTTCTACACACCATATCAGCGACTCATTGTTGAAGTAGGCCCACAGCGACAGAATTTATTGCACAAAACAGGAATTAGCTATAACTCAAAATGAGCAACAAAATGAGTGACATGATTCATGTTTAAAGATACCGTACATCCCCCTCTACCACTGAAAAAACAAACCTTACAGGTAACATAAAAAAGATCTGTAAATGGCAACATCCTCCTGGCCAAGTCTCGCGTGCTTTGGGCCCTGGTTGTCTCAATCTCTCACCTTAGCTCTTACTTCTATAGTGCTTCCATTCCATTGTGGAGCCTCATATCTCTCTCTCTCTCTCGCTCGTTATTCTCGTTCCTCCTGTTGTTGCAGCATTTCTCCTTTTTCTGTTTTCTCTTTTTTTTCTTGATCTCCCATGGTCTTGTTCTCCCTTATCTTCTGGATCTCTCTTTGACCTGTATACTGGTCCACCTTTATTGGGGAGCCTGACAACTTTTAACACATTTTTTTCAAAGTTAATACTGAATTGTAAAAATGTTCTGTATATGTAACTGACCATCAGTGGGACACAGTGAATTAAGAACTCATTGTTTATACAGACCCTTCAGTGTATATGTACACATACTTGGGATTGATGCAGTGCGGGTGAGCATCAACATATAGGTTAGGATAAATCTACCCAGCAAGAGGCCAAACTCTATAACTTGTTACCTATCAGAGGCAGCAGAGGACATACTTGAATCTCTTCAGCTTGAAGTTATCATTATTATATCTTTACTGGGTGCCTTTTGCCTCCTACCTCAGACACCTCCCTCCCTCACCCAAGTAAACAGTGCTCAGAAGTGGTAGCTCGCTCGCCACAATCATTCTGCACACAAATGAGCAGAGTTTGCACATGAACATGTGGTTGCCACAAACACAATTAGAAGGAACACTGGTACTTGCCACCTGAACTTTGACGTTTCTTTACTTCTCCATATCGGTTAGTAATCTGAAGCATTCTTATTTGTTTTAACTCTTGTATTTCACCTACTTTTTAAGGCTTCTCGTCCCTCTCCCTTTTTAGGGGGGTCCCCATAACTAGAATTTATGCTACAATTCAGCTCCATACCCTTAGTATCAGGTACCCTTTCAACCCACCGTTGATCTGGACTTCTACAACTAGCCTATCCCCCCCTTCCTGAGAAGAGTGGGTTACCAGCCAAATTTGGTGTCCCTCCACAATCAAAGTCCATGTGGCTAGTCAGGATGCACTCATTGCTCATCAGAAAAATGTATTCTCATCCGTATCATACAAAATATATGCTTCACCGCATGCAGATCTCAACAGGGAGACAGGGCGGTGAGCGGGCGACAGACTGGTATTCTTTTTTGGCCGCCTCTAGCTCCCACCGGCCTCTGCCTGGCACGCTTGTGCAAAAACTCTTTCTCCGAAAAGTCCTCCATTTCTGTCTTTTTAGGTTATGCACATGCACTGTTCCAGTACTCAGTATCACAACGGGCCTAAAAGGACAGCAGGAGAGCACTTCAGCCATCTCGGTATGCAGTCACTGATCAACCCTCACACAGCAAAAAACTTCTGGTTAACAATAGTTGCCAAACAGATTGCAGTTCCTGTCTTTCTCCTGCAGAGAGAGAGAAAAAGTCGCAGCAGTGTGCAGACAATAGTTTTAGAAGGCATAGGTGTGCAGAGCTCATAAAAAGCATTCAATTTCCCAGTCCACTTAGCCATGTCCTCTGAGAAATAGTGTTTGTTTATATAGTGCAAACCTAGCCGAAAGGTGGTGTAGTGCTCTAAATGGTTAAACGCAAAGGCACAGTCAACAAATGATTGGATGGGGTAACTGGGTTCTAAGAGTGAAAGAGAAATATTACTGCATAATGATGTAGTACTGTTTAGAAAGGAGTGCCTTCAGCTCTTTTCAAAACTGAAGGGGTGGGCCACTCCTGATGGATATGGGGATGTAGTTCCAGATCACAAGTGCATGGAAGAAAGCCTGCTGCCTTGTTTTTTTAATTTGTGTTCTTCTTCCTCCTCATTCTCATGGCGTCCTCTCTGCTGGTGTGCCAAGAGCCAGCAGTGATAGTGTGCTCGTCAGCCAGATAGGTGAAGGTGCTGGTTGGGATGACTCTATGGTTGGCCTAAGTGGGCAAGAACAGCCAGTGGAGTTCCATCAGGGTGGAGGTAATGTAATTTGTTTGGTCATAACTTGTCACTCCCTTGAAGAGGTGTGCTTGCTGTATGCAGGATGTCGTTAAGTGTGGAGTCTTGGGTCAGTGGAGCAGGGCACTACCACCGTCCAGATATGAGAGTGCAAGAGCTTTATCAGAAGTTCTGAAGTTATTCTCAGTTTCACTTTGTTATGGTTTAACTCATTTTTGTGTTATGTATCATTTAACACATTTGAAGACTTACAATCAATGAATGGCCAGTGGGGGTGAGGCGTGGGTTAGAAATGGTAACGGTTAAAGAAAGAACAAGGCCAACCACAACATTTCAGAATAACCAGAAGAGGTCCCCTCTGTAGCATGCCTGAACAATCTGTATATATTGACGCAGAACCCACCCTTCACTAGTGAAGGTTTCTTTCCTGTTCGTTTAGCAGCTACCCGCAGTCTGAGGAATAAGCAAGGAGTCAATCAGTGCTTTTAGAGGTCTCAGGGTGTTTAGGTTATCTGCCGAATTTTCAAGCACCTCGGGCGGGAAATCTCTTCAAAGTCTCTGGCCAAGAACAAAATACAAGGGCCCCCTACTTTCTCAAAGTGGTCTGGCTTGTAGTCTAGGGCCTCTGTGATTTTTAGCTCTCGCCTAGCGACGCAGCGCCACGCGCTGCTCGCCTTGGCGAGATCTATTGTTGTCGACTTAATTTGCGAAGGGGGACAGGGTATGTGCACGTGTACAAAAGACAGCAGTTGTGCACATGTATGGCGTCGTTAGCAGGACTCGTAGGACAAGACCTGTGCACGCGTACGGCTTGCGGCGCATGAAGACGCCTCCTCCTTGCTTCCTTGCACGCGTACAGCGACGCACAACTCGCAGGGCAGTAAATGTATTCTAAAAAGTATCAGAAAACTCATGCATTTACGCGTGTACAGCTCATGGCGTGATAACACGTTGTGCTGTCTCGTTCACTGGCTTCCTACTGACCCTTGTGTGCCTGTTGCCCCTTCTGTATTATTGTTGAATTATACAAATGCCCTGCAATCTTTATTCATTGTTTTGCATGCTAATTTTCTTTTATCCACACTTGCTGGCTGCTTGCCGTTTCTTGCGCATTATTACAAAACATAGCAGTTGTGCACGCGTATGGCGTCATTAGCAGGACTCGGAGGCCAGGAGATGCGCACGGGTACAGCTTGCGGCGCATTAACACGCCTCCTCCTTGCTTCCTTGCACGCGTACAGCGATGCACAACTCGCAGATTGGAGAGGTGCACGAGTTCTCTGATACTTTAAAAAAAAAATACATTTACACGTGTGCGGCTCACGGCGTGATAACACGTTGCACTCTCTCGTTCACTGGCTTCCTCCCGCCCCTTGTGTGCCTGTTGCCCCTTGTGTATTATTGTTCAATTATACACATACCATGCGATCTTCAGTTATTGTTTTGCATGCTAATTTTCTTTTATTCCCACTTGCTGCCTGCTTGCCATTTCTTGCCCAAGTCTAATCTACAATCTTTCTTCTAACACAGTACTTTTTACAAAGTTCCTCGCAAGTTACCTTTTACCACTGCATACTAACAATTTTTTTTTTGCATACTCCCAAAGCCCGTTACAGCTCTAACTCCCCCGCTATACAAAGCTTTATATTCTGTGCAAATAGTCTAGCACTCAGAAGCCGCACTTAGCCTCCATTGTCCACATATAGGCGAACCTCCTGAGGCGGAAGCCGGGAGTGTGATTTATTTCTTTTTAAAATTATTCCTCACTATTGAATTGCTGGTTTTTAACCTACTTTTTGCCTCGAGGTCCCCTTACAGCTGACTCCGCTGCCGCGGCCCGAGGGCAGAAACCTCCCCCTGACGCCATTTCGGCGAGCGCCGAGGCCACGCCCCTTTTCAGAGGCCACGCCCCCCGCCGCCGCACATAAAAAGACGCTAATTGAAAGCGCCAAACTAGATTGTGCGAACCTCCTGAAGCGGTAGCCGGGAGTGTGATTTGTTTCTTTTTAAAATTATTCCTCACTATTGAATTGCTGGTTTTTAACCTACCTTTTGCCTCGAGGTCCCCTTACAGCTGACTCCGCTGCCGCGGCCCGAGGGCGGAAACCTCCTCCTGACGCCATTTCAGCGAGCGCCGAGGCCACGCCCCTTTTCAGAGGCCACGCCCCCCGCCGCCGCACATAAAAAGACGCTAATTGAAAGCGCCAAACTAGATTGTGCGAACCTCCTGAGGCGGAAGCCGGGAGTGTGATTTGTTTCTTTTTACAATTATTCCTCACTATTGAATTGCTGGTTTTTAACCTACCTTTTGCCTCGAGGTCCCCTTACAGCTGACTCCGCTGCCGCGGCCCGAGGGCGGAAACCTCCTCCTGATGCCATTTCGGCGAGCGCCGAGGCCACGCCCCTTTTCAGAGGCCACGCCCCGCCGCCGCATTACCCTCTATAAATCATGTGCCTCCCTCGGACGCGCAGCGGGCGCGACGATGGCGCGCCGAAGGCGCTCCTATGGCAAGCCCGTCTGCGCCCGTCCGCGACCGACCGGGCCTAGGGCCCCCACACCATGCCCAATCTTTACTCTACTCCTCTGCTCAACTCCACAAACATCAAGGCCCGTGGCCTTTAGCTGGCCCTGTGACTGAGCGCATTGACCGATTGGGATTGACTGCCTAGCGCTTTTCCCCGTCTCTTCCGCTTTTGCCCTGTTCTCCTCTACCCCCTCTTGGCCCTCCCCCCCCGCCCCACTGTTTCCCCTGCGCTCACTACCCTCTCCATCTACTATCTTAACACTCGGTCAGCTGTCAAGCACTGTCAAGAACTTTTTATTTTACTAGATACGCATAAACCAGATCTCTTATTTCTTACAGAGACTTGGTATTGCGACAGTTCCCTCCCCTCCCTACTAGCTACTCTTCCCGCCGATAATTACGTGCTGCGCACCGACCGACCTTCAGGTAAACTGGGTGGCGGTGTCGCCCTGATCTCCCGCTGAGAATTCCTCTTCCAGCCTCTAAATTTTCCCTCCATTGGCTCGTCAGATCTCTTAGTTGTTCGCTCCCCATCTTTTACAATTCCACTTACCTGCCTGCTCATGTATCGCCCTCCCCAACCCTCTCAACTCTTTCTTACAGGGTTCCAAGATCTTGTGGCCACCTTAGCGGTTAACAATTCTTCCATCGTGGTACTAGGCGACTTCAACTTTTGGCCCTCCGATCCTGCAGAATGCTCCACTTCCAAAGAATTTTCCGACACCATTCGTTCCCTTAATTTCGAATCCCACGTCCATTCACCCACTCACATTCAGGGCCACACCCTTGACCAGATCTGGTCCCTCGACTGCCCAGTAAGCTCTTTGTCCATCTCCCCATGCCCCTGGTCTGACCACTGTCTGATTTCCTTCTCTTTACACCTTAGCATTGCTACCAAGCCTTCTCTTCCTAAAAACATCTGGGCACGCTCTTGGAGCAAGGTGGACGCGACCTCTCTCTCCTCCACACTCTCTTCTTCCTGTCCTAGCTTACTCGGCCAGCCAATCTCTGCGCAAGCAGACCTTATCAAATCCTGGCTTCTGTCAGGCTGTGCTTCGGTCGCCCCCCTCAGACGAGTGTCTTCCAGACGAGTGAACGATGCCAACCTCTGGTTCAACGAGGAATTGAAGGCCTTAAAACTTACAGTCCGTCATGCTGAGCGAGCCTGGAGGCGAGATTATTGCCCTAAATTTAAAACCCAGTTCACCACACTTTTGTCTCAATATAAAAAATCTATTCTGACCACAAAAACGGCCTACTTCTCCTCTAAACTCCTAGCTGCCGAAAACAAGCCTAAAGAAATTTTTTCTATCGTCCATGACCTCGCCTACTCCGATAGAACCACCCTCAAACCCACCCCCTCCCAGACTCTTTGCGACTCCCTTAATACCTATTTTATGGATAAAATCTCTAATATCAAAGCCAATATCCCCCCCCACCTCCCCCTCTTTCATCGACCCATGTTGTCCTTCAATCGAGGCTCGCCTTGACTCATTCCCCCTTCTGACGGAAGAGGCTTTCCTGTCCCTTCTCCCCTTGGTTAAATCTGGCTCGCCTTTAGATCCTTGTCCTGCTCACATCCTCAGGCACATCTACTCAATCTGTGTGCATCCCCCCATCACCTTCTTGAACAGCTCTCTGTTTCAGGGCATTGTCACTCCTTCCCTAAAAACTGCCACCATTGTCCCCATCCTAAAAAAACCTGGTGCCGATCCTTCTGCCCCTGTTAACTACCGCCCCATCTCTTTACTTCCCTTCCTAGGGAAGGTATTGGAGCGACACGTGTCCAGAACGCTCACTGCCTTCGTGGAGGAAAACGGGGTGCTTGCCTCCCGTCAGGCCGGCTTCCGCCCCGCACACTCCACGGAGTCCGTGGTTCTCTCGGTCCTCGACAATCTTAGAGAGGGTTTGGACACCAATCTCCCCCAGGCCCTTGTCCTCCTTGACCTTTCCGCCGCCTTTGACACGGTTGATCATTCCATTTTACTTTCCCGTGTCAGGGCGGCAGGGGTTGGATGTTCCGCCCTGGTCTGGTTATCCTCCTTCCTCATGGACCGAACCCAGGCTGTGCGCCTGGGTGATTTCTCGGCGGAGCCACAAAGGATTCAATGTGGGGTTCCTCAAGGTTCCTCCCTTTCCCCACTTCTGTTTAATCTGTACATTGCCCCCCTCATCTTTGCCCTTCAACAAATGAAGGTCTCCGTCTTCAACTATGCGGACGACCTCCAGCTCATTTTTTCCTTGTCATCATCCCCTGAGTCCATTGCTAAATTTCAATCTACTATGATTTTCATCCAAGACTGGATGAACCACAACCATCTGAAATTAAATCCTGACAAAACCGAGCTGGTTCGGACGGGTGGCTCCTCCAGTCCCTGGACTCCCTTCTTCTGGCCCCCCTCTTTAGGCCCCCCTCCCTCTCCATCCTCCTCCGTAAAAACACTCGGAATCAAACTGAAAGACCAACTCAATTCACAATCCCAGGTTAGTTCAGTGGTATCCTCCTCCTTTCTGTCACTCTGCACCATTCGTAAGGTTTCCCGCTTCTTTTCCCTTCCTGCTTTAAAACTCATTGTTCTGGCTATGGTTATCTCTCGTTTAGACTATGGCAACGCCCTATACTGTGGTATGCCCGCTTACATGATCCGGCAACTACAGCTGGTTCAAAACCAGGCTGCCCGCCTAGTCTATAACCTGGCCAAATCCCATCACGTCACACCGCTTCTCAAGTCTTTACACTGGCTCCCCATCCGAGAACGCTCTCAGTTCAAGATGGGTTGTATCACCTTTCAGGCCCGGGCTGGCACTGCTCCTGCCTTCATCTCTTCGGAAATAAATTCCTATGCTCCAGTCAGGGAATTACGCTCGTCTTCCCAACATCTGTTGATAGTTCCCCGTTTTAGGTGCAAAAAGTGGGGGGGATCGAAATTCTCCACACTCGCCCCCTCTTTTTGGAACTCTCTACCAGTTCACCTCAGATCTTCCACCGAATACTCTTACTTCCGAAAGGCGCTGAAAACTTTTTTGTTCCTACAAGCCTTCCCACTATAAATCTCTTCCCTCCCCCGATTTTCCTGCTCTCTAAATGGTTCAGCATTCCTTAGCGCCAAGAAACCGCCTAGTGAACGCGCGCTTTATAAATGTTTTTAAACTCAAACTCATATAGGGGCCCGCTCACAAACAGCGATAACCCAGCAAACTCCCTGATCAGCCCTCCGATTTCCCAGCGAGCTCTTCCTGCTTTGCACCTCTCACATGCCCCTCACCACTCGTAAAGCTTAGAACACTTTGCCATCCCCCTAGGGCATAACTAAAATATCCCAAACCCTGGGTGCCCTCTCACCATTCGCCCCCTCCATACTCCTAGCCACCTCTGGCAACAATACGCTGCCTGTCATCAACCACCCTTCTACCTCCTTTCAGTCTCAGCACAGCCATAATGAACCCGTACGATGCCACAATGAGTTAAAACAGAAAGCACGCATACCGTTTCTCCTTATTATTGCCTCTAATTTGCAATCCACTGCCGAGGTTAGCCGCAACGGATAAAATAGCGACGTTCCCAGTTCACAAACTTTCAAGTCACTAACACAGTCCAGGCCGTTGCTGCAACCAACGCCGCTTTAATCTAACACTCAGCTTTACCGCGTTTGCAACCGCCAGCAAAAAACTCTGCTGCAAATTAACACAAGCCCAAAGCCTTTGCATGCTACAAGCCACACACTTACTCATTATTGTTTAAAAATAACTTACAGTTTATTGTACTACTTCAATGTGGGTCCTCCAAAACTGCTCAGCTCCCCGCAACGCGCACATAATATCTGCGTGCGTACAAAGACGGCGTTGTGCATGCGCATGGCGTCCTCAGAAAAACTCCAAACACAGGAAATGTGCACGAGTACGGCTGGCGGCGTATTAGCACGCCTGTTCCTTTCTTGCTCGCATGCATACAGCACCGTTTGCGCAACTTAAAAGACAAAAAAATATGCACGTGTCTTGCAATACTTTTTTTCAAAATATATGCAAGTGTCCGACGCACGGTGTGCTCACACATCATGCTCTCTCATTTATTGGCTCCCTACCATCCCTTGCATATTATTGTTAAGTTACACACTTGCCCTGTGATCCTTAAATGACTGTTTTGCATGCTAACTAACTACACTGTTAAATATCACTTTAATAAAATTTTTAACATTACTATTGCATTATTATTTGACACACCAAAAACTCTAAATTTTACTAATGCGAGACCTATTGGATTGCAAATGGTTGTTATTGTATGCCAAGGAGGTCCCAGAGCTTGTTCAGCCAGGATCTGTGATCTGGGCTTTCGTCAGAGCCCCATAGTGCTGTAATGACTTATTTGGTTGCACATAGGACCAGAGCTATGGCTTTTCCTTTGTTTGGCCTTAGAGGGTAGGTCTGCCTGTTAAGAAGGCCAAGAAGAATATAGACATGGAATTGATGAATATCAGTCTCAAACTTTGTATTTATATCGGCCAAAACCTCCTGCCAATACCTCTTTAGACTGGAACATCGCCAAAGTAAGTGGGCTGATAAGCCTGTCCCTCCACGCTTCCTCCAGCATCTCTGAATTTGTGGGGCTGTGGGGTTCCATGTGTGTATTCCTGCCGGGTAGTACCAGTAATGCAATATGTTTCATGCAGCCTCCCTATCCGCCACCGTCTCTGCTCTAAGGCATGCCCTGTGATAAATACTGGCCCTGTCTACCTCTGGAAGGGAGCGATCTAGCTCTGATTCCCAACTCTATTGTGCAGGGGTCTTGCCGGAGGGGGGACTATCATCGAGGAACCTGTAGATATCATAATAGGAGTTTGTTGTTCATATTGATTATGACATGTTTTGCGGAATAATAGGGCTAATAACATGGAGTTTAATTGAGGATTGTGCAGCCGAGTGTCTCGGTGTCTAATATGTCAATAACTTAGCCCTTCTTCGAGGACCCCAAATCTAGCCTTGACCTATTCAAAAGATTGTATCTCCGCTGTGTCATACTTATCCCAAATTCTTTAACAGTTGGCTTTCCACCATTTGATGTAAGCTTTCCTGCCATTCGATGTAAGCTTCCCTAGACATCACAGGCATAAAATTGCTGTTCCCTATGAGAGGAGTCAACAGTGATGGGATGGAAGAGAGTCCCCTCAAGCAATTCAACCTGTCCCAGGCCTGTAGCATAAATCTATTGTCCGGTGAGGAATAAATCTTTCACAGCCTGTGTTTTTTGATCAACCACTGAACCTGCAATATGTGGATCCCCGTGATGTGCTGGTTTGTAAAACACCAGATTTGTTTCTGTTCCATCCCACGGTGTACCCAGGTTAGACCACGAGGTAGTAATTAGTGAGATTGGGAATCCCCAAGCCTCTCATTTCTTGGAGCAGATAGGCAACTTTCCACTCTAAGAAAGGATTCATGCCCTCCCAGATAAAGCTTTCCATCAGTTTCCATAATTTATCCTGTATTTTCAGAGAGGTTGCAATGGGAGAGTCTGAAACACAAAGTATCTTAGGCAGAAGAGTCATTTTAATTCTGCAGTTCTGCCCAGCCAGGAAAGACCAGCCGTGCCATGACTGGAGGTCCCTATGGATAAGTTAAGCAGATCAGAGTAATTGAGGGCTGCGAGTTTTGTCTAGAGGGATCAGATTGTAATTCCCAGGTACTGGATATGTTGCTTTGCCCAGGCCAGTGGATACAGGGTTTGTAGAGTGGCCTGTGCGTTTTAGGGTGGATACATTCAATATCTGTAATTTTTGGGGATTCATTTTGAAGGCTGATACCGCCAAAGACGTTGAGCTCAGTCAAAAAGACTGGGATCAACTGCAGCTGATCTAATTGTGTAACAAGGACACTATCAGCGTATAATACCAGCTTGCGTTCATGGTTGTCAATAGCCCAACATTAGCAGGACTGGCCCTGATGTTTTCAGGCAGAGGTTCCATGTAAAGCACAAACAAAGGGGGGGACAGGGGAAAGCCTGTTCCACTCCCCTATGCACCGCCTAGGGGCTGAGAGCACACCATTGGCCCTAACCATGGCTAGGGACTAAGAGTAATCACTCGGAACCTGGGTTTTGAATTTGGGGGCTAACCCTAGTTTGTACGAGATCAAATGCCTTCTAGGATAATAGGTGGGCCGGAATCTTGGTACGAGAACCATTGTCTAAAATTTGCCGGATTTGTTCAGAGTTATCACTGCACCCACACTCTAAAATAAATCCTAACTGGTCCAGGTACATTAGCCTCCCAATAAATCGGTTAAGACACTGCACTAAGATACCTGTGAAGATCTTGATGTTAACATTGAAGAGTGAAATAGGCTGATATAAGACGCAATATAATGGGTCCTTCCCAGGCTTTGGTATCACTGTTATAAAAGCTTCACTCATGAAGGCAGAAAGAACGGCCAATGTTGCCCCAGAACTGTAGAGGTCCACTTAGACTAGGGCTAGCGTGGAACAGATGGTTTTATAAAACATCTCTGTGTAGCCGTCAGTGCCAGGGGCCTTAAAGGGCTGAAGTTTGGGGAACCTGGATATCACTTCATCGAGGGTGATAGCTGTTTTCGAGAGACCCTGCGTGGGTTTGGGTCAGTGAGGGCATTGCAGAGGACACCAAGTAAGGCTATGTAGCCGACTCTGCAATGTACTCTGCCATGTGAGATCTCCCAATCCGTACGAAGCGTATTATTATGGGGGGGTTGGTAATAATCTGAAATATCCTCTCACTATGTATCTTTGCCCTTAGTTTGCATGCCAAGAACGTACCCACTTAATATTACCCCCTTATAATATTGTAGACTGGTGCAGAGCGTACTCTGCCCAGGCCATATCAAGCACCTCGAGTTGTTGTCTAAGGGGAACAGGGGCTAGATGTCATCACGTCTTGCGGGCTCCTGTAAACTCTATTTGGTTTCAAGGGCCTTGACTTTCCCCTCCAGCTCAGCCCTTTTAACTTTCACTTACTTGTTAAAATTTGTAGAGATGAGAGTAGCATTACCCTGACCACTACTACAGTGTCCCATACTGTTATGATATGATATTACCCTCACCACTGCTACAGTGTTATGGTATGTGTTTTGATCATTCCTTAGGAAGCTCTGTTATCAATCCCCTCAGTAGAGTTTGGCCGTTCAGTCTCAAGCAGTGACGAGTGGCTGTCTCTCTAGGATCCTGTAAGATTATGGGTACTGGAGAATTATTAACCCCTTCCCTGCTCATGACGAGCTGGACTCGTCATGGCACATAGTGGACGTGTGCTCATGACGAGTTCAGTTCGTCATGGGACCCACCCAAGGGGGAAGCGCTGGCGCTCCCCCACGGGTGTCCAATTTCGCCCCCACAAAGGCGGATGACAGCGTAAGAGTTTCCGCTGCCACCCCCGACCCCCCAGGGTAATCCCATGACATCAGCGCGCGTGACATCAGGAAGTCCCAGAAGCTCGGGAAGCCATTTGCTTCCTGAGCGTAGGAGAAACAAGGTAGGTTTCCTTGTTCCTGGGGGGGTTTGCAGAATGCATCGAGGCATCGGGGGAGAGGAAAGAGATTTTCCTCTCTCCTGATGTCTCTTTGCAGGGCATTTCTGCTTCACGATCGCGCACAGCATTGCGATCGTGCAGCGGAAATGCCCCCACTAGCACCAGGGAATTTTTTTTTTCTGAAAGGGAAGCGACCCCTTGGGCAAGGGTCGCTTCCTTGAGGCCCATTATTAATCCAATGTTTTTCTGCCCCCCGGGGGCAAATCGGCCTGTTTTTTTCGGCCGATTTGCCCCCGGGGGGATAGAAAATGGCACTAGGCACCAGGGACTACTTTGGGGGCATATCTCTTTTTTGGAAGCGACCCCTTGGGCAAAGGTCGCTTCCTAGAGGGGACAAATTTTAAGGAATGTTTTTCAGCTCCCCCTGGGGGCAAATCGGCCTGTTTTTTCTGTCGTTTTGCCCCCAGGGGGTGTAGAAAACGCCACTAGGCATCAGGGACTACTTTGGGGGCAAATGTTTTTTATGGAAGCGACCCCTTGGGCAAGGGTCGCTTCCTTGAGGCCCATCAATATTCCAATGTTTTTTCGGCGGTTTTGCCCCCACGGGGGAAGAAAACGCCACTAGCCACCAGGATTTCCATTTGGGGGCATTTAAATTTGGATGGAAGTGACCCCTTGGCCAAGGGTCGCTTCCAAGGGGGTTAAAATATGTTCGTGTATTTTCTGCCCCCGACAGATCTGCCCCATTGTTTAGGTCTTTATGCCCTAGGTGGGAGGGTAAGGCAGAAAATCTTACTAGGCACCAGGGATCTATTTTTTTTCTTCCAAGGGGCGACAAATATCTGTCTGTTTTCTGCCCCACCTGGGAGATAGAGTGGCTTGGTGGAAAACATCACCTAATCCCCATTTTTCTCAGCCCTATTTGAAGGCCCATCTGGCCGAATGACCATTTGGGTAGCGACATTGTGTGTTATAATTTTAATTGTCATATTGTTTGTGAAATGTGATAGTAATTTTTTTATTTCTCTATTTTATTCTAGTTCAAGGCTTTTGCAGTTTAGACTGTTCCAGGTTGCGGTTTTGTTACTGCTGGTTTTGCAGCTTGTGTAGTTGCATGTGCTTGGTAAGCGAATTTATTTTGTACTATTTACTCTAAATTAGTTTAATTTCCCTACATGAATGTGTTTTTTTTTCAAATGGTGAAGTAATAGCACTATGTTTGGCTTCTGTGTTTTGAGTTTCAAAATCTTTTTGCATTTGTGCTTGATGCGTACTTTGTTGTCTTATGAGTAATTGGTTTTGTTTTTTCTTTCTAGTGGGATATCATTGCTTTTTGCTGTCTCTCTGCAGAGTAGTTGCTGGTGAGTGTAGCTATCTTTGGTAAGAGTTATATTGTTTTTGAGTATATAGATCTTTGTGCTAAAGCCACACTTTGTTTACTACTTACTTTGCACAGTGTTGGTTGTTGTTGACTTGTTTGTGCAGTCTCCTTTCTTAGTAAGGATAATGGCTAGCCACAGGATTACTGCTCAGCATGTTGTTGGTATGCTTTTTGAGTCTTCCTCTGACCTTGGTTCAGAGATGACTCTGATTCTGAGGCAGAGGTGGGAGGGGATAATTCAGGCAGTGAGTTTTCTCTCCACATGGAATCATCGGATGATGAAGCTTCTCTCAGTGCTGATGAAGTGCCTGTATTAGAGGAGGACATTGATGTGCCGATAGTGTGGCAAGAGGCATCGGGCTGGAGCCTGCGTCTGCAAGGCTTCACGTTCATGTAGTGCGGCAAGAGGCATCTGGGGCTGCTAGGCTCCCCGTTGGTGTAGTGCGGCAAGAGGCATCTGGGCTGCAGGCTGGGGCTGCAAGGCTTCCCGTTGAAAGTGATGGCCTCTGGGTTGCCCCTGGCATGGTGCAGCCTGCATTGCCAGACTTTACTGGTGTTCCAGGGTGTAGAGTGAATACTGAGAACTTTTTGCCGATAAATGTTTTTCAGTTGTTTATGGACGATGTGTTTTTGGCAGAGATTGTTGAGCAGACTAATTTGTATGCTGAACAGTTTTTGAGGGACAACAGTGCCAGCCTTAAGCCCCATTCTAGAGCTACCCGGTGGACTCCCACAAATCTTTAAGAGATGAAGAAGTTCATGGGATTAACTTTTTTGATGGGTTTGCTAAGGAAGCCATCAATGTCTTCATATTGGTCTACTAGTCCGTTGATGGCAACGGCTATATTTCAGGCAGTGATGAGTCGTGATAGGTATTTGCTTCTGCTTCGGATGCTGCATTTTGTCGATAATGGTTTAGCGTTGCCACGAGATCACTCTGATTGTGACCGTCTTTTTAAGATTCGGCCTGTCCTTGATCACTTTGTTGATCGATTTTCTGAGATCTATGCTCCAGGAAAAGAAATAGAAGTAGATGAGTCTTTGGTGTTGTTCAAGGGCCGCTTGGTTTTTAGGCAATAGATTCCTAGTAAGAGGGCACACTATGGAATTAAGCTGTATATGCTGTGTGACAGTGGGACTGGATATGTCTCTAATTTCAGGGAGTACACCGATTAAGAATCCAGCATTAACCGCCCTGGTTGTCCGTCCACTTTTGGAGTGACTGAGAAAATTGTGTGGGAACTTGTAAGAGGATTATTTAAACAAAGGCCACCATTTATATGTAGATAACTTCTACAATGGTGTGCGGTTGTTCAGGGAATTGGCCAAAGTGGGCACTGTTGCTTGTGGCACAATCCACTCTAACCGTAAAGGTTTCCCAAAATAACTTGTCTGTCAAAAGCTTGTGCGGGGACAGCGCAGTGTGTTGCGTTGCGAGGAGCTTCTAGCTGTGAAGTTTTCAGACAGGAGAGATGTCTACATGCTGACTGCCATCCATGATGAAAGCACTGCACCTGTGACTGTTTGGGGTCAGGTTGCTGAAGTGCGCAAACCTGTGTGCATTTTAGACTATAATAGGCACATGGGTGGTGTTGACAGAGTAGATCAGAGGTTGGAACCTTACGCTGCTCTTCGTAAGGCTTACAATTGGTATAAGAAGTTGGCTATCCATCTTTTCCACTTGGCAACCTCGAATGGTTTTGTTGTGTTCACGGATTCTTGTCCGGAGTCAAAGATGACTTTTGCTAAGTTTCAGGAGTCTGTAATAGGCAGCCTTGTTCTTGTGGAACAGGCAAGTGTTCCTAGAGTTGGAGTGGTGGAGGATGTAGCTAGATTGAAAGATCGCCACTTTCCTGAATACCGTCCTCCCACAACCTCAAAAGGCTTTCCCACTAGGAGATGTAGAGTCTTTTGGCGAAGAGGTGTGCGGAAGGAGACTAGTATGTACTGCCCCGACTGTCCTTCTAACCCTGGACTGTGTGTGTCTGCTTGTTTTAAATCGTACCACACGCATAAGAATTTTTGGGAGCATCCATGAGTGGTAAAGTGAACTGCCTGGCCTGTATTGTTTAACGTTTTTTATTCTGTTTCAAGGTTGGCATTAGTGCAATGTATTTAGTTTCAGATTTTGTGTTAGTAGATTTGTATCTGTTTGCAATTTGTTTGTGTTTTTTTTGTATAAAAAAATCCTAAATGTGATGGCGGTGTGTGTAGGCTGGGGCTTGGCTGGCGGTGCGCGTGGACTGGCGCTTGACTGGCGGTGTGCATGGACTAGCGCTTGGCTGGCGGTGTGCGTGGATTGGCGCAAGGCTGGCGGTGTGCGTGGACTGGCACGTGGCTGGCGTTGTGCGTGGACTGGCGCTTCGCTGGCGGTGTGCGTGGACTCGCGCTTGGCTGGCGGTGTGTGTGGATTGGCGCTTGGCTGGCGGTGTGCGTGGATTGGTGCTTGGCTGGCGGTGTGCGTGGATTGGCGCTTGGCTGGCGGTGTGCTTGAATTGGCGCTTGGCTGGCGGTGTGCGTGGACTGGCGCTTGGCTAGCGGTGTGCGTGGACTGGCACTCGGCTGGCGGTATGTGAGTAGTGACTTGCTGCTGGTCACTACACGCACTGCTAGCTGAGCGCCACTCCACGCAATCCATCAACTTGTGTGGTTGCTGTGTCAGGAATGTGGGAGTGTGAAAGTGATGGGCCCTTGAATGGCGCTGTCTGCTGGTGTGAGTTTTGTAATGTGCTGGGCCCGTGGCTGGCGGTGTGAATGGTTTTGTATGTGTCACACGTATGAAATGTGTATGAATGGTCTATAAAGAGGTTGGTGCCTTGTCGTGGCTTTACAACTCACGAGCTGTGAGTCAATGGTTTAGTTTCTCGTCCTTTCAATTATTAACAGTGCATTTCATTTTTGTGAAATCACTTGTAATACAATTGTACATACTGAACCATCACTCACCCTCGTGCCAAATCCAACCAGTATGTGTGTGTGCTTGAGGATTAGATGGCTGCGCAGTAATATATTTTTTTTTCTTTCTGAAGCAGGGTGTACCTTGTCCCTTTTTGTGAATGTTGTAATGCGTTGGTTTCATGCCTGGTGGTGTGAATGGTCTTGTGTGTATCACGTATGAAAGGTGTGTGAATGGCCTGTAAAGCGGTTGGTGCCTTGAAGTGGCTTTACAGCTCACAAGCTGCGAGTCACTGGTTCAGTTTTTTGTCCATTCAATTATTGACAGTGCATTTCATTTTTGTGAAATCTCTTGTTAATACAATTTTATATACTGAAACATCACTCGCCCTTGTGCCAAATCCAACCAGTATGGGTGTGTGCTTGAGGAATAGGTGGCTGTGGAGTAATCTTTGTCTGTTTTGTCTCTCTGCCAACCTGTACATTTCATTTAAGAACAACCTAACAACTGTAGTTTTTGTGTTAAACTAAACACCCATGGGAGTGCATGGTGATGTCTCTCTTGTGGATCCCATCAAGTTATCTTACCCACAATGTCCTGCAAACCTCAAAATGTGACTGTGACATTTTCCTTGCATTATTGTACCCAATTTTTCACACTGCGGAAAGTAACAACAAAATTCCAACCCCCCCAGCATTTCTACAAGTATCCCAATAGAAATGGTACCTCACTTGTATGGGTGGGCCAAGTACCCGCGGCAGGGAAGGGCCCAAAATCTATTGATGCAACATCAAAATTACCTATCAGAACCCAACCTGGTTTTGTATGGGGGTCCCATGAGTTTTTAGCCCGGGACTCGGCAGCCATCTAGGGAAACCTACCTAACTCACACATTTCTGAAAACTAGACACCCGGGGGCTTCCAGGGAGGTATGGCTTGCGTGGATCCCCCAACGTTTCCTTACCCAGAATTCCCTTGCAAACCTCAATTTTGGCACACATTTTTGTGTGGGAAAGTTGTGGCATCACCGGGCTCACACAAATTTCCCACCACCCAGCGTTCCCCCAGGTCTCCCAAGGTCCCCCAGTGAAAATGGTGCCTCACTTGTGTGGGAGGCCAAAGTACCCGCGACAGGCACCGAAATGTGGGGAAAATGTGTTTTTTTGGACATTTTGTAGGTTTGCAAGGGATTCTGGGTAACAGAACCTGGTGGGAGGCAGTCAAGTTACCTGATCATGGATTCCCCTGGGTGTCTAGTTTTCAAAAATGTATAGGTTTGCTACGTTTCCCTAGGTGCCAGCAGAGCTAGGGTTAAAAACCGACAGCTAGGCACTTTGCCAAAAAGGGTCATTTTTCACTGCGAAATTGAGGTGTGACCACGTTGCGTTTTGCGCTGTTTCCTGTTGCGGGCACTAGGCCGACCCGCACAAGTGAGGTAGCATTTTTCTCGTAAGACTTTGGGGAACACGGGGTGGGTGGAAATTTGTGGATCCACACAGATTCCAGAACTTTCCACCACAGAAATGTGGGGAAAATGTGTTTTTTTGGACAATTTTATAGGTTTGCAAGGGATTCTGGGTAACAGAACTTCGCGGGAGGCAGTCAAGTCACCCGATCCTGGATTCCCCTGGTTTTTCTAGTTTTCAAAAATATATAGGTTTGCTAGGTTTCCCTAGGTGCCGGCAGAGCTAGGGTTCAAAAACGACAGCTAGGCACTTTGCCAAAAAAGGGTCATTTTTCACTGCAAAATTGAGGTGTGACCACGTTGCGTTGTGCGCCGTTTCCTGTCGCGGGCACTAGGCCAACCCGCACAAGTGAGGTACCATTTTTCTCATAAGACTTTGGGGAACGCGGAGTGGGTGGAAATTTGTGAATCCACGCAGATTCCAGAACTTTCCACCACACAAATGTGCGGAAAATGTGTTTTTTAAAAAACTTTTTTAGGTTTGCAAGGGATTCTGGGTAACAGAACCTGGTGGGAGGCAGTCAAGTCACCCCATCCTGGATTCCCCTGGGTGTCTAGTTTAAAAAAATTCATAGGTTTGCTAGGGTTCCCTAGGTGCCGGCAGAGCTAGGGTTCACAAACTACAGCTAGGCACTTTGCCAAAAAAGGGTAATTTTTCACAGCGAAATTGAGGTGTGACCACATTGCGTTTTGCGCCATTTTCTGTTGCGGGCACTATGCCGACCCGCACAAGTGAGGTACCATTTTTCTCTGAAGACTTTGGGGAACGCGGGGTGGGTGGAAATTTGTGGATCCACGCAGATTCCAGAACTTTCTACCACAGAAATGTGAGGAAAATGTGTTTTTTTTTTACAATGTTTTAGGTTTACAAGGAATTCTGGGTAACAGGCCCTGGTGGGAAGCAGTCAAGTCACCACATCATGGATTGCCCTGGGTGTCTAGTTTTAAAAAATGTATAGGTTTGGTAGGTCTCCCTAGGTGCCGGCAGAGCTAGGGTTAAAAAACTACAGCTAAGCACTTTGCCAAAAAAGGGTCATTTTTCACTGCGAAATTTAGGTGTGTCCACGTTGCGTTTTGTGCCATTTCCTGTCGCGGGCACTAGGCCGACTCACACAAGTGAGGTACCATTTTTCTCGGAAGACTTTGGGGAACGCGGGGTGGGTCGAAATTTGTGGATCCACGCAGATTCCAGAACTTTCCACCACAGAAATGTGGGGAAAATGTGTTTTTTAAAAAACTTTTATAGGTTTGCAAGGGATTCTGGGTAACAGAACCTGGTGGGAGGCAGTCAAGTCACCCCATCCTGGATTCCCCTGGGTGTCTAGTTTTCAAAAATGTATAGGTTTGCTAGGGTTCCCTAGGTTCCGGCAGAGCTAGGGTTCACAAACTACAGTTAGGCACTTTGCCAAAAAAGGGTCATTTTTCACTGCAAAATTGAGGTGTGACCACGTTGCGTTGTGCGCCGTTTCCTGTCGAGGGCACTAGGCCGACCCGCACAAGTGAGGTACCATTTTTCTCGTAAGACTTTGGGGAACGCGGGGTGGGTGGAAATTTGTGAATCCACGCAGATTCCAGAACTTTCCACCACAGAAATGTGGGGAAAATTTGTTTTTTTGACAATTTTTCAGGTTTGCAAGGGATTCTGGGTAACAGGCCCTGGTGGGAAGCAGTCAAGTCACCAGATCATGGATTCCGCTGGGTGTTTAGTTTTCAAAAATGTATAGGTTTGGTAGGTTGCCCTAGGTGCCGGCAGAGCTTGGGTTAAAAAACTACAGCTAAGCACTTTGCCAAAAAAGGGTTATTTTTCACTGCGAAATTTAGGTGTGTCCACGTTGCGTTTTGCGCCGTTTCCTGTCGCGGGCATTAGGCCGACTCACACAAGTGAGGTACCATTTTTCTCTGAAGACTTTGGGGAACGCGGGGTGGGTGGAAATTTGTGGATCCACGCAGATTCCAGAACTTTCCACCACAGAATTGTGAGGAAAATGTGTTTTTTTTTACAATGTTTTAGGTTTGCAAGGGATTCTGGGTAACAGAACCTGGTGGGAGGCAGTCAAGTCACCCCATCCTGGATTCCCCTGGGTGTCTAGTTTTCAAAAATGTATAGGTTTGCTAGGTTTCCCTAGGTGTCGGCAGAGCTAGTGTTAAAAAACTACAGCTGGACACTTTGCAAAAAAAGGGTAAATTTTCATTGTGAAAATGTGGTGTGTTCACGTTGGGTTTTGAGCCATGTCCTGTCGTGGGCACTATGCCTACCCACACAAGTGAGGTACCATTTTTATCGGGAGACTTAGGGTAATTCAGATTTATAAAGCAACTGTTATTACCTATTGATTTTTGATGCATTTCTGCCTTCCAAATGAAAGACATTGTGTAAAAAAAAAGTCATTTTGAAAAATGACCGATAATTCTAATGCTAGTATGAGTATTCCCAATTTCGAAAATGTGCAAATATGTACTGTTTCTAAACTATATAATTTGTTCCCATTACAGAAATACATAGGTATCTTTCATACCGATTTTTCCATGTATACATTTTCCCACAATAATTGCTATATACCCGGAACATAATAAAAAACCATTGCAAATTGCTGCTCTGTTTTGGACTCTGGGTTCGTCGGGTTCTTGGTGAACCTACAAGTCCTATATATCCCCAAAACCAGGAAGGTCCAGTGTATGTAACGTTATATTGCTTTCAAAGAGCTGTCATAATTAGAAGAAGTTACAGGTGAACACGTTGACACAAAAGGCTGTTTTTTTCAACTAATTTTCAATTTTTCCTATATTTAACTGTTAGTTTCTATAAGGAAACCCTGATGGATCTACACAAATGACCCCTTGCTGAATTCAGAATTCTGTCTACTTTCCTAAAATGTATAGCTTTCCAGGATCCATTATTGCTTTCACACCCATTTCTACCATTAACTGGAAGGAGGTTGAAAGCACAAAAAATAGCAAAAATAGGCTATGTCCCAGAAAAATGCCAAAACTGTAAAAAATGTTGGTTTTCTGACAAAAGTTTGTCATGCCCTAACAGCTGGGAAAATGGTGATTTCAGCCCCACAAACCCTTTTTTGATACCATTTGCAGAGAAAAACCCAGACGCTTTCATTTGCAGCCCGTTTTTCCCATTTTTCACACAAAAAACAAAATGTTGCTGTATTTTGGCTAATTTCTGGGACCCCTCCAGGGGAATCCACAAACCCTGGGTACCTTTAGAATCCCCATGATGTTGGAAGAAAAGGACGCAAATTTGGCAGGAATACCTTATGTGGTCAAAAAGTTACAGGGGCCTAAGCGCGCACTACCCCAAATAGCCCAAAAAAGTCTTAGCACAGGGTGGGGGGGGGGGAGGCCTAGCAGCAAAGGGGTTAAAGAGGAGAAACACTCCAATCTCAACCTGTGCTGTCCTAGATATATTGTGAGTCAGGAAATGATCCAGAGGCTAGCATAGGTTAATCTAGAAGCAGAGTAGAAAATATTATCTTTTGTGATGGGGTTTTGATGCTCCAAAGGGTTATCAGCCCCAGATCCATTAGTCACTTTGGCAGTCACGGGACAATGCACCATGTTGACTTGTTCTTTTTGTCAACCTATGCATTTGCTTGTCAGAGACCATGTTTAGGATGTCAATGATGGCCAGTCTTTTGCGCAGAATTTCTACTGTTGATGGATAGAGGCCATTTTTCTTTGAGGCCACCGTAGTTCATCTTGCCTCTCAGAGGATAGAAACACTTGCCAAGATTGAGTTTATGTGGGTTACGTACTTGGGCAGAGCTCATTGTTCCAGATACCAATAAAGCTAAAAGGGCGGCCACATCTGTATTTTATTCTTTTGTCATTTAATGAGGTTGTTGATTGTCGGAGGAGTCCATGTTTGATCACCATAGAGTTGGACAAGTCTTGATACAGCAAGATTATCGCTCCCTCAAAGTAATCATACCCATTGAACGTGTGCTCTCATAATGTTCTCCTTTTGTTAAAAGTGGTGAACACTGGTCAGGACATCTTGGGGGTATCTTGGAACCTGGAGGGATGCCCTTCTCCATATGTTAAAGTAGATGTCAGATTCTAGCGTTTCTGGATATATATATTTGAACAACCTTCTGGCGTACCCCTCAATATAACCCCTTTATGCCACTGTAGGCACTCCAAGGATTCTCATGTTAGATCCCCTGGATCAGTATTCAAGGTATTTGAGATGACATTGTAGATCTATATTGTGGTCCTAAAGGTCAAGGATTTTCTGCAAATGTGGCTCTTACTCGACCTCCTTGGCATCCCCTGAATCGTCCGGGGTGGATAGTCATCGCCCCAGGTTAACTATCTCATGTCTTAGATCTTAGAGGTCCTTAGCAACATTTTTATGGTGGGATACAAAGTCTTCTCTTAACTCATTGAACAGATCCTCCATGACTGAGCGGTTGAGTGGGGGCTTCCAGAGCCTCGTGCACCGCTCTGTGTGCCAAACTGGGACTTGCTCTGACCTTCTCTGTCTCTAGGATAATCTTGTCTCTTCGCCACACATTTTGATAGCATGTCTTTCAAAGTGATGTCTCAATTGTTATGTTATGTTAAAAAACATTTATACAGCGCACATTCACCAACGGTTTCTTGGCGCTAAGCGAAGGCGGTCAGTTGCAAAGCATAGAAAAAAGGAAAGTTCAGTTGTATAAGAAGAAGACAAGCGCAGTTCAGGGAGAAGAGAATTCCAGAACTGTGGTGCCAGAATAGAAAATCGAAGACCCCTGTGTTTTTTACGCTTATACAGACAAGGGGTTAATAGATTCATGTTTGCAGATCGCAGGGTTCGAGAGGGGGCATAACGTTGTAGTTTAGACACAATAAAAGACGGGCCACAGTCCGAGAGAGCCTTATAAACAGTGCAGCCAAGTTTAAAAAGACTGCGTTGGCACACGGGATGCCAATGTAAGTTTTTCAATAGCGGTTTCACGTGATAAGATTTAGGTTGACCATAAACAAGCCTAGCGGCTTGGTTTTGCACCAGTTGGAGTCGGCGTAGTTGGTAAGCTGGAATACCGGCGTACAAAGAGTTGGCGTAATCAATACGCGATATCACCAGAGCAAGAACTGCTTGTATCCGGGCCTCAAAGGTCAGATATCTGCTTATTTTACGAATTCTTCGGAGATGAAAAAAACAAGCAGATACCACAGTATTAATCTGTGCCTTCATTGTAAGGTCATTGCTAATTACGATTCCCAGACTTTTGACTGACTTGACAGGAGATGGAGGGGATCCCAGAGAAAGAGGCCAAAAGTTAGAATTCCAGGGACTCCCTGAGCCACCCGTGAGGATTAGCTCGGTTTTGTCTGGATTTAACTTAAGATGGTTGGCACTCATCCAATTGCTGATGAATATCATAGTGGATTGGAAGCTTTCTATAGATGAAGGGGAGGAGTCGATGTTAAATACTAGCTGGAGATCGTCAGCATAATTAAATATAACCAGCTCTCTCTTCTGAAGGGTCAGGATCAAAGGAAGGATATATAAGTTAAAAAGGAGAGGAGAAAGAGCGGAGCCCTGAGGAACCCCACACGTTAATCTCCTTTTCTGGGCCAAGAAGCTAGCAAGACGGACCGCCTGAGAGCGGTCACAAAGAAATGTGGAGATCCAATCCAGAGGAGGAGCTTTGGTCGGCCCCCCTTCGTAGTTCATCAAGGACTGCCAGAATAACAGATTCAGTGGAGTGTTTGGGTCTAAACCCAGCTTGATGAGGATCCAAATAATGTGACTTCTCAACAAAGGTGCTGAGACAATCAGCCACATAAGCTTCCAAGATTTTTCCCAGAAAGGGCAGCAATGAGATGGGGCGGAAATTGCTGGGAATGGAAGGATCAGAACCAGTTTTTTTAAAAATAGGTACCACTTCGGCATGCTTAAAAAGGTTGGGAACAATGCCCAGGGTGAGGTAGTTATTAAGAAGAGACATAGGAGGTTCAGGGCACGAGAGAAAGATTTCCAGAAGAATAGAGGGGGAAGAGCTGCCAGAGGGGGATCCTGACCTAACCTTCTTGAGTAAGGAGAAAAAAACTTCTTGGGTAATGGGAGGGAAGCGGTCCAAGCAGTGAGGATTAATCTTTGAACCACAAAAGTCCACAGATGTGGGGGGCTGAGGAATACTTGATTTAATGTTGACAATTTTCTCAATGAAGTAGTTATTGAGTGAATCACATAAAGATTGAGAGGGAATGGGTTTTACAGTGACACGGTCGGGTTTGACAAGTTCATCTACTATTGAGAAAATATTTTTGGCCTCGTTGGTGGATGCCAGGATTTTGGAAGAGAAATAATCAGATTTAGTTCTGATGATAGCATTTTTATACTCTTTAAGTGCGGCAGTAAAAATGAACTTTTTATGGAGGCAATAGCCCTGTCTCCACTTCCGTTCAGTTTGTCGCAGGGCCAGTTTCATGGCCTTCAGATTGTCAGAAAACCAGCGTTGTGCGTCGTGAGGTCTTTTGTTTCTAATTGACTGTAACGGTGCAATACTGTCTCTAGCCAATTCCAGCCAGGATATAATGCTTTCAGCCTGGAAATGGAGGGAAACCGCTGTGCAGAGGGTTGAGATGCCGCTAACATAGTGCTATATTCCTTAGTGTCAACCCGGCTCCAGTTCCTGGACATAATGGTGGCAGGAGGAGAGAGTTTAGGAGCAGGGGTGCTCAGGATAGTAAATGTAATGAGCAAGTGGTCTGACCTTGAACAGGGGGAGATACATATATTGGATAAATCTAAATTAGAGGTCCAGACCTGGTCTACGATATTTCTCTTGATGTGAGAAGGAGCTTTAATATGCTGGGTGTAGTTCATACCTGTCAGTAGATCAGTAAACTCGGCCGAATGTGGGCTTTCCCGCACATTGTTAGGCCAATAATTAAAGTCGCCAACAATCAGTACTCTCGCATGATTTATGGCCAAATCAGCAATGGCTTCACCCAGTAGCTGCGAGAATGTAGGCATAAGTACAGGAGGCCTATAAAAAACAGCACAAGCAAAGGAAAAATGGTCGGACTCAAGTTTAAGCAAAAGATGGTCAACTAATGGGATTCGCCAGGCGGCAAAAGAATTGAATTTGTGTTTGTGGGAGATTATAGCTGCCACACCACCACCAATTCTATTTTCTGACCTATTGGACTGAAGGATATAGTAATTATCTGGGAGTGCAGCTAGAATGTCATGGCTAGATACTTCAGTCAGCCAGGTTTCAGATAAAAAAAGAATATCAGGTTTGTTAGAGTCAAGGAAGTAGAAGATTTTAGTGAAGGCAGCGATTTAGATACATAAATTGCTATGTTAGCATAAGCGCGTTCGATGTTAGAAAAGCCATCTTGACACTTTTGCTGATTTTGCACACGACACTGAAGAGACATGTTATTATTTGAAAACTGCTTACTTGCCTTTTCTTCACATGAGAACTGTCTGTTGATCACATCCCTAGACGTGCACTGCGACCTTGGTCTGAGCATTGTGTGCAAAACACTTTGAGCCGCCAGACAATGTATGTTTTTGAGTTCAGGTTGATCGGCCCACTCTCTAGCCATAATATGCACACAGCTGCAAATACCTGGGTGTCGAGAGCCTTTAATATTACTGTTTGCATGCGTTAGAAACACATTCTGGAGAAGAACATTTCCAGGCGCAGAGCAAAGCTGATCCTGTGATATGATTCACCTAAGCTGATCTTTACGGTATGGGGTTCCCCATTCAAGCCTAGAGACCTTCCATTAGTATAATAATACTAGCCTACTAGCGAAGGGAAGGTGGCTGTATTCCACTGTCATTTGTAATATGATTTCTCCCTTCGTTTTCCATGGTATTGTAACAATGCTGATGGTTTTAATTATAATCATTTGTCTGCTTATGTTAGTCAAAGTACTGCATCTTAGGACACGCAGTTTATAAAATAAACCTTTTAAACTTTACCGTGTCTCTGATTACTCTTGTTGTGGTCTGATATGAGAATAATAACGAACAGGTATTTCTGATTCCCACCATTCCTGAGAGTACTCTAAGTCGCTTGTTCTGGGTTGTCTATACATTGGGGCCTCAGAGAGAATACGGATAACAAATGGGACACTGATGCTGGTCGGATAGGGGTTCTGGGTACTGAGGTGAGTTTTTGGTACACCACAATTCAATGAGGTCCTGGTTTCCTGTGCATAGTTCTGTGCATGAGCAGAATCCCTGCAACATGGCGCACCTAAAGTTTGGTCTTTTGATTTGAAACGCCTTAGTAGTGCTTATATTAGTCCACAACACCCTCACTCTTGTTTCCGGATAACGGGAGTGACGGATTTCACCTACCTGTTAGTATCCTAATAGGTTCACACAAGCTTGTTAATTAAAAAGGTTTTTATATTTCTGAACCCTGGTGCTACTGTAAAATCCATTGTTTTTCTTCTTTGTGTCCTTATGGCGGTCAATATTGCAGCGCATAGCCGTACGCCTCTGCGGCGTCATTTGACGCAGTATGGGGTGCCGGACGATGGGATGGCCGTTATTTTTGTGATGAGTGCCGATGCGTCACAACCCTATGAGTTGTTTTACTCTTGGGTGATCCTGCCGGCTGTGAAAGCGGATGATAAAACGTTTCACTCATATACTCACACGCGGGTCCCAGCAAATTATGCACCATATAGGACGCAAGAGATTCCTCTTTCAGCCTGGCAGCATAGCATTTGGTTTAATGGCGCCCTTCCCCATGCGGTTGCACTGGCTAGAATGGGCCCTTTGTCGATTCGAGGGGCCACATGGCCGGTGCAGGCCGGATTTACGCCTCACCCCCGCTATTTGACTGTTGCGGTGGATGAATTGCGTACACTCCATACAGCCCTTATTGCAGTATATAGGGCTTTAGTGCAATACGTTTCACGCAACGTGCAGGTGGGGGCACCTGCTGTTGCGGGGCTACCAGCTGGTCATCCCGCGGTTGTTATTAGCCCCGTCATTGTTAATTCGGTGATGGGCAAGCGCCCCCAGAATAAAGACGATTTGCCTTATTGGACATTAGTTTGCCGAAAGATTTGATCCTAGAAATGTCCGATTGTGACAACCGGGGTAAGGTTTTTGCCACGGTCTACTCGAAGTGCTTTGGCACTCCGTCTATGGCTGTGCTTCCCTCCGTCATTAAACGTGTTCAAGATAACCACGGTCCGGAGGCGGCTGTTGAGTTGGGAATGCGGCTGGTCGGGGTGTTCGATGTAGTTACCCCTCTCGTCCTTGGTAACCACAAGGGAGATGCGGTACAGTTCCAAGTGGCTAATGGCTTAGCCCGCGTCGATGAGCTCGATAAGCCCAAAGAGTTGCCTAAAATTATTGCGCAAGCATATAGAACTATTGGCCGCAGTAGTTTAGGGGTTAAACCAACTATAGTCATTCCTGACTTAATACAACACACTAAGGTGAGTTTGTCTGTTAAAGACGATCGTCCAACTTTTCCAAAGCAAAATTGGCGAACAAAGAAACAGGGAAAGCAGCAACAGAAACAGGGGTCTCGTCCTGCGTCTCCCTTACAGCCGACTAGTGAACGCACATACGATTTGCGCAATCGTACTAGAATTAGGTCACCTGATAGATTTCAGGTTACTGAACAACGCTCTCCTCGTTCTTCACAGGAAACATCGGCCTCACAGTCCGGTGGCGGAGAACGTGGCAAGGGTCGGGGTGCCCAACAAGGACGTGAGCAACCCCGTCAGGCTGACGGTAAAGGCAAGCAAGACGAGTTTGAACGTCAACGTCCCCCGTTTCAGAAGAAGAAGGTTGCTGCGCTAACAGCGAGGTATGCCACAGATAGTGCGGACGCAGTTTTGGAACCTGACATGGGCACTAACGCTGCTCGACAGCGCAGCGGAGGTTACAGTAGTGCGGCAAGCACTACGTCCATTTCTGGAGGCGACAGCAACTGACACGTTCATTACTGTAGAAACTGCTGACACTAGAGTGGCTCCCCCTGACAGACTATATGACAAAGTACTCTTAATTGAAGGTGACATACAATGCACAATACAAGGGATTTTTTGGGATAATCTGACCTCTTCCTATGACATTCTCTTGGCAGAGGCAGACTGGCCCCCGGCTTTCATTTTAGATGCTCCTAGAGGGGAGGAGGTAATCCTCCTGTCCTTTGCGCACACAGTGCCAAGGGAGCACGCTGAAAGGTTTGCCGAAGAGTGGGCTCAGGTGCTTGCACCGGCTTTGTATCGTACTCAGGCAGGCTGGGATAAATCGTCCCCCAGCCATGAGATTCCCTTGCAGTCTATGCCTCAACCACAACCCCAATATCCCATGCGTCGCAAAGCTAGATCTCATGTCGCGGACATCCTTGAGCAATTGGAATATCAGGGAGTTATTGAAACATGTGTGTCACCAATGAATAATCCTTTATTCACTGTAACGAAACCTGATGGGTCGTACCGCCTAGTTTTGGATTACCGGCATATAAACTCTCATTGCCGGACGTGCGCGGTACAGAATACCCACAGTTCTGCCCTCGTTGATAGTCTTGTGCGTAAAAGTTTTAAAACCACACTTGACATATCCAATGGCTTTTACAGCCATAACCTGTCCACTATTAGTAGTCAGTGGACAGCGTTTACTTCTGGCGGCAAGCAAAAACAATTTAAAAGATTGGCCATGGGCTATAAAAACAGCCCTGGCGTCTTTGCCGTGCGTGTAGTCTCTCTATTAGAGAGCATTGACCCAGATGCGTACTCGTATGTTGATGATATCTATCTCACGGACGACGAGTTGTGGCCACATCTGTGTCGCGTTGATCGCATTATTATTATGTTTGCAGACTTCGGTTACAAATTCAATTTTGCGAAGTCTCACATTGCAGAGTGTATAGTGTTGTTTTTGGGCTACGAGCTCAACAATGAGGGTCGAGGATTAGCTCCTCACTTTCTGGAGAAGTGCGCATGTCTGCGTGCTCCAACAACACTGAAAAAATTACAATCTTTGATGGGCTTTCTGAATTTCGGTCATACGTACATTCCCGATTATGCCCAGCGTATCAAGCCGCTATATGCCTTGGTACAACCAACTTTTTCCAAATCGAGCTGGCTGCCAGAGCATTCAGCTATTTTGCAATCTTTGCAGGCTGATCTTCTTGCTTCAAAATACTTACTGACACGTGAGAACCACACTAACCTGGTGATAAGAATAGTACCAGGCGCAGAGGGTTTCACGTACTTAACGCTCAATGAGGGCGACACAGTCCCCATTGCCTACAAATCACACTTGTACACTTCGGCTGAACTGCGCTTTTCCTCAGTCGAGAAAGTTTTCACTGCGGTGCATATAGCGATTCTTAAAGAACGAGCGCTGTCGCAAGGAAAACGCATGATGGTGGTCACACCGTATCCTGCCCTAGAGGCAGTGACGAAAGCCAGTGTGCCCAATTCAAAAGCTTTGCATCCACGTTGGATACAATGTGCAACTTCTCTGACATCGCCAGATGTCACTTATATTTTTGATGCCTCATTACAGACGCAGGAGTACTTGCAATATGAATTCGTTCATCTGGCTCCTCTGTCATTGCGCCCGCTCGAAGATGACCATTGTGTCATTTATACTGACGGTTCGGCGCAACCGGCGACGGGATCGAAGCACGCCTATTCAGCAGCTTGCACAATTGTTGCAGGTACTTTCGAGAATGGAGAATTCAAGTCTGATGTCGTGCATACGCAGTCATTGGGTGATTGTACCGCACAATTGGCGGAGCTCCGTGCTCTGGTGCTTGCACTGGAGTTTGCTGATCCTCGGGTTACTACTCTTATAGTGAGTGACTCGTTTTACTGTGTTCAGTCTTTTAACGACAATCTATTCTTTTGGTCTCAAAATGAATATCGTGATTCCAAAGGTAGCATAATTAAGCATAAAATGCTTTGGGTTCGAGTGGCAGAACTTAAAGACCATCTGCCTCTCGTGAATGTAATTCCCACTCTTGGTCATCAACGAGTTGGTGTCCACGCTGTCGGCAACAGCTTGGCTGACGAGGCAGCGAAAACAGCAGTGGCGACATATCTAGTAGCAGCAGTTACAAGATCCAAAAGTAAGATCAATGATGACATTTTGGCAGCTATCGCTGCAACAGAGAAGGGAAGTAATTACCCGAGAAGTTTCCCTTCTCGTTACCATTATCACTTAAGTCCTGATAACGTCCCATTAGTGAGAATTAACGACGTTGGTGACAGATTGATTCCCAACGCGGACTGCAGACCATCCTTGATAACAGCGGCCCACGAGGGTATGGCCTCTGCCCATGCCGGCGCTGCAGCAACTGTTACCCTGTTACAACAACGTTACTGCTGGCGCGGGTTATATAAAAAGGCTCGCACTTATGTTCTTGATTGTGACATTTGCCAGCAGATTAAACCTTCAACTGCTGCGTGCCCACCCACAAACTCAGTTGTACATATCTAATAAACCACTTGGTTGTGTTTATTTAGATCACTGCGGTCCTTTCTCCTCTGATACTGCGTACAAGTATATCTTAGTTGCAGTGGATTCGTGCACAGGTTTTCTTTGGGCATGGCCACAAAGGAGTGTTGATGCTCGCAATGTCATCAGGGATTTGCGTGTCTTTGTGGGAAGTTTTGCGTGTGGTACCTTTCATTCTGATCAGGGCTCTGCGTTCGCCTCTAAGGCGTACAAAGTAGCCATGAAATCCTTGGGGGTCCAAGTCAAATTTTCGTCCCCATACCAACCTGAGGGTAATAGTGTAGTGGAGCGAATGAACCGTGACTTAAAGCAATCCTTGACAGCTAGGGTTTTAGGCACTGGCCGGAACTGGTTTGCCCATCTGTATAACGTTCAACGTGCACTTAATAATCTCCCTAGAAGGTCTCTGGGTGGGCGGAACCCATACATGATGCTCTTTGGCATAAAAATGTTTGTCCCGGACCTTGATGGTCTAGACATGGCGGCGTCTGCCGCACCCTTGGACGTAGATGATCACTGTGCTGTGTTACAGAGTCTACAAGAGACCAGAGATAGTGTCACGAAGGAACACATGCCCTCCACATCTGATGCTGCACTTCAGATTCCGGTAGTCGGCTGGCTACCCCGAGTTGGTGACCTGGTCTGTGAGAAGGTGGAGAACAAGAAGGAGTTTGGACCCTTTTATCGTGCCCGGTTGCAGTGCTTGGCGTGCAGGGTACAAGAACAGTCATTTTACCTCCACTTCATGGTCGCAAGGATAACAGGTACATCTCCATTGACAATGTCAAACTACAGCGAGTGGCCGATTCTTCTTAGTATGACTCCAGCGGTCTCTTGCCCTGCGATGCTGAGAAATTCTGTTTTGGTTCCGGCTCCTACCAACATGCCTGATGTTGCCATCGAGATGCATACAGTTACTGATCCTTTGTTGCTACCACAGGCTGGTGGTCTACCTGCAGATACTGAGTATGCTTATCCTGCAGATGTAACATTACCTGTTTTACAATCAACCGCAGTTACCCAGTCACGTTTCTCCTTTGATACCAACTCTATGACTTCCAGGGCCCCATCAAAAGTTTCTATTTTTGCTGTTTGTTTTAAAAGACATTTTTTGATTCCCCCTTGGACTTACATTTGGCTAATGCTCATATGTATTTTTTTATTTATGTCCATCGGATTTGTGGTGGTATTTTTTCATCTTGTGAACGAACACTACCTAAAAGAAAGATCTACAATTAGACTAATTGATGGAACTTTGGCCCCCCACTCCTCATCACACATCATGAAGAGAGACCAGACGTTTGTGAATATTACTGCCTGGCCTGTGTTAGATGGGATTGCGTGGGATGCTATTAAATTTCAAATTCATGGACCCACTGAGGTTATTAATGTTCCGAATGTATTTCGTGTTTCTATGGGTGATGTGGTTAAACAAAACATCCGCTCTGATGATTGGGACGTTCAGGCCATAGAAGCACTGTTTTCTGATTTGAAATATTATGCCGCTTTTGATGCTGAAGATTTATATTTAGACACTGCTAATTACGGAGAGTTGTTTTGCTATCAACATTATGGCAATCATTTCCTACATAAAGCCAATATGTTTCGTAATTTTGTAAATTATACACAATGGGAACACTGTCCAACGCCAATGTTAGGCAGCTAAAGCACATTGGTGAACAAATTTGCCTATTTTACTGATTTCAGTGTTTTAAAACCTGCCGCCTTTTATTTTAAAATGGCAGCGGAGTCTGCCTCGAAGGTTAGGCTGACACACACTAAATTATTGTATTTCAAATCCTTTATGGATGATTTAGCGGTCAGGGGTTATGATCTGTGGAAAGATACTATTGATCTTAAATCAGTTTGGGGTTCTAAACCATGGCAGGTACAAGGAACAGAAGCTTTGCATGGTGCCTGCCTCATCCCGAACCACATAATGTTTTTGAATTCGACTATTTTTCAGACCACCTGTTTTGGATTGGCTACTTCTAAAAAGCTGAATTCCCCCTCTATTCCAGATCTGGGTGCTTATCCACATTGGGATAATCATACAGATCTGTCCCTTGATGCGTTGCAGTCATACATTACTAACACATCATTCAATATTTCCAAATTAAATTCGGAAGGATGGTTGACTTGGCAGACAAGCTCAGATTCCTGTCAACATCGTTTTTTGGGTCTGCAGCCTGGGTATACGCAGGTTCGCGTAGACCCCCGCTTTGAATCTTCTCATTCTGTTACTACCTACTCAATTGGAAAGTTATGCCAGCCTTGGCTGCAACATTCCACCTTGGCATCTGTCAAAAGTTCATTTATCTAAATTACATGAGAAAATAGATTTGAATGATTTTGTTAAAGGTCCTGTGGGTGGCAGGTCCAAAAGATGGGTGTATGCTATTTATAACGAAGTTTGGAAGTTATCACAAATTGAAGCTGCTTCCAGATTGAGAGCTATTGATCAAGCTAATAATGAAAAAGTGCTAGCGGTTATAGATAATAGCATTAACACCCTTTCTTCCAGAATTTACACATTAGATAATATTGTTTCATCTGTTGTTGATACTGTGCAGGATGATGTGTCTGTTTTGTATCATGGTCAGAATCAATTGCGTTCTATAATGCAGTTTGCATGGACATTGCAAACGTTAAAAGCTGGGAAAGTCCCCTGGGACTACATGAATACTTCATCATTATTCCTTCCTTTTAATCTAACTGCGAAACAACAATTCATGCCCATGAAAGATGCAACATACTCATTACTGCATATTGAAAAGTTAGAACTTTTGCCTTTCTCAGTGGCCGAATTAAATTCAGCTGTGTGGCTTTTCCACGGGTTAATCACATTGTCATTTCCTTTGTTTAAATTCAGTCCGTGCATGAAACATTATGCCCTAGGCAGATATGAACCATTGGGGACTGCTTTCCTGCATGAAGTATGGTCACTCCCATTTACATACAGGTGCATGAGAGAAGGTAAAGAAGTTTATTTGAAGGGTGAGGAATGCTCTTCCACACATGATCACTCTGTAGTCTGTAGGCACCTTTCAATTGCATGGCGCGTGCAATGTGCAAGCGCCTAATTTAGCATGCATCCTGAAAGGGATTCCAGTGCCAGCTATTACACCCTCTTTCACGCTGTTAGCTAATGGTAGTTATTTGCTTTTAAATAATTAGGCTTGCTGTGGGATGCTAGTGGGAATTCCTTAGATTGTGACTGTATCACAGAGAGTAGTCTGCTGTAAAAATGTCCTTTTCCCACCCCCGCATGGGCGGCTGGATGTATCCATCTGGCCTTCCATTCCAACCTTGAAAGCAGAGTTCAACAAGATGAGCAGAATAAGGGCTCTATTGTCTCAAAGAGAAGTCGCTCTGACTTCGTCCCGTGAAACATTTGTCCTTCACGTAGCCAACACTTGTACCGAGGTGCAGGCGCTTTTAAATACTGATCTCCCACTTCATTTTGGTGCCCTGATTCAAACTATATTTAACGCCTCGTCAACGACTGGCTTGGCGCATTTTTTCAAAATTGTGGGCTCTGGCCTCGTGACCTCCTTCCAAACTATTTTTGGTGTGATACCGGCCTTTTTTCATTCTATTTTTTCCAGCGTCTTTGGAGGGCTGCTGTTGGTCTGCATACTGCGCAATGGCTGCACACTTTGTGTCACGTGACATCCTATCCCGGCTTCGTAACCGGATGCTTGAATACTATGGAACTTTACCACTGACTACCCTGAGCATAGCCTATGGATTATCCTTCCGGTTTGCATACTTTACATGCGTACAACGTGTTTTTCATTGCCTAGATTCTCCTTTTGAATGGGCTCTGGATTTGTGCTTGTCAAACTCGGTGTCTCCTGCCCCGGATTATGATCGACTGATGAGTCCACTAGTGGCTCATGAGTTGGACTGTTCTGGTGTTAGGATTATGGCCTGTGGTGCGGCACATGGAGTCCTAGGGAATTGGGACATCTGAATGGCAGCTTATGACTTCTTGGCAAGTAGTTATCTGGAAGAACATGCCAGTTGTCCTCTGAATGTGCTAGAGGCTCCAGTGGTCGAAGAACATGTATGTTCGTTTACCTTATTAGACTGGATGGCGGACACTTTTGCAACTCGTTCCAATGACTTCCTTTTGGAAGCTGTTGCTACGTACTGTGCTTACACATTGATGGATTAACTTGATTATCGTCCAGCTTCCCTTGCACAAACCACACATTTTTTGTGTGTGTTCCTACATCTGGGCTCGTTGAGCCTTTGCATGATGTATTGACTTACCATATTCTTTTTTCCCTTCATTTTTTTTTTTTTTAAAGTTTTTTTTCCCAAACTTTCCCTCCTCTTTACTTGGATTTCCAATACATGCACTTGGTTCCGCTCTGTCGAACTTGAACTCTGTGTTCCTTTTTGTATTCCAATTTGTTTGTGGTCTGATCAAGAGGGGGTGTAGTGAAGGCAGCGATTTAGATACATTCATTGCTATGTTAGCATAAGCACGTTAGATGTTAGAAAAGCCATCTTGACACTTTTGCTGCTTTTGCACACGACACTGCAGAGACATGTTATTATTTGGAAACTGCTTGCTTGCCTTTTCTTCACATGAGAACTGTCTGTTGTTCACATCCCTAGACGTTCACTGCGACCTTGGTCTGAACATTGTGTGCAAAACACTCTGAGCCGCCAGACAATGTATATTTTTGAGTTCAAGTTGATCGGCCCACTCTCTAGCCTTAATATGCACACAGCTGCAAATACCTGGGTGTCGAGAGCCTTTAATATTACTGTTTGCATGCGTTAGAAACACATTCTGGAGAAGAACATTTCCAGGCGCAGAGCAAAGCTGATCCTGTGATGTGATTCACCTAAGCTGATCTTTACGGTATGGGGTTCCCCATTCAAGCCTAGAGACCTTCTATTAGTATAATAATACTAGCCTACTAGCGAAGGGAAGGTGGCTGTATTCCACTGGCATTGGTAATAGGATTTCTCCCTTCATTTTCTATGGTATTGTAACAATGCTGATGGTTTTAATTATAATCATTTGTCTGCTTATGTTAGTCAAAGTACTGCATCTTAGGACACGCAGTTTATAAAATAAACCTTTTAAACTTTACCGTGTCTCTGATTACTCTTGTTGTGGACTGATTAGAGATTAATAACAAACAGGTATTTCTGATTCCCACCATTCCTGAGAGTACTCTAAGTCGCTTGTTCTGGGTAGTCTATACATTGGGACCTCCGAGAGAATACGGATAACGAATGGGACACTGATGCTGGTCGGATAGGGGTTCTGGGTACTGAGGTGAGTTTTTGGTACACCACAATTCACTGAAGTCCTGGTTTCCTGCACATAGTTCTGTGCATGAGCAGAATCCCTGCAACAAGATCTCAAGTTGGTGTTTCACCATTGATCGGGTATTGAGATAACATATAAGCAGCTGCTCCTGTCCCAGGCATGTGGGACTGGATAAAGGAGTTGGGAGTACATTGGGTGTGCTAGGGTTGTTCAGGGCGGAGGGGATAATAGGAGATATATAATCGCCATTTTTAAGGCCTAAAATCCCCAGGGAGTCTAGCCTGTTCTGGTTGTGAGGGTCAAGAGCCCAGTCTCCCCAAAGGGCCCTAAGGTCAAAAGAAGAAGACTCCAGTGGGCGGGCAGAATCTGGGGCCCCAGGCCCCGATCAGCCGCGGATGGGCGCAGACGGGCTTGCCTTTGGCGCGTCCTCTGCGCGCTCGCCCTTCCATATGGTTTTTATGCTCCCCCACCCGGAAGTCAGAGGCTTTCCCCGGCTGGAGCGCCAACCACCACCAAGATGGCGCCGTCCCAGCAAGAGCCCCGAACAAGCTGAAACCCCGTGACACCCTCTCCGCTCAATCGGAATAACCGTGGCGGACCGGAGGGTGTAATTCAACAAGCATGACAAGTGAGTTAAAAATATTAGCAACTAAACACAAAGCTAAGTATATTTAACTTCAACAAGACGAAGTTTATAAAAGGCAAGAAATTAGTAGCGATTGGCAGGTTGTAATACAACAAAATAAATGAAGCGTTTTAAGAGCAGCGTTATCAGCCAACCGTCCAATTATTTTTGTGGGCTGCCATTTTGCTGTGGGGTTCCTAAGAAGTCAAATACCTTAGTATAGGGTTAACGCATGAAGTGATCAAGTCCTCTCTGCAGAGATAGTTATGATGGCGGCAAACAATTTGGCATACTCCAGGTGTCGTTTTTGATGTGCAGGAATGCCATGAAGCTAATCCTATTCCCCTCCACAGAGAAACACTGATGCAAGGCTCGTCACACTTCCTTCCGAGCTTCTTATGGAAGTCTGAGATTAATGAATACAAGATTTGAAAAGAAACTTGTAATATTCATATTGTATTAGATCCTTTACCTAGTTACTGCAAGTAACAAATTCTCTAGCTCAGGCCTTTCTTCTCTAAAACTATGACTCTTATGAACTTACTAGAGAGTTCAATGCACATAAATTAAAGATTGGTTCCAATCTTGTAAATCCAGGAAAATTGTTGATATACTCAATGTCAATGATGAAAACAGGAGAAACACAAAGTGCAATAAATGAATGTGCCCAAAAAATTCATTGAAAATAGTGCAAGCACAATAGGTACAAATAAAATGGTAATAAACATGAGAACGATCTGAGAAGAGAAGATAGCACAAATGAACGAAGTCAAGGTTCCAATCCAACACTTGTACTGCAAGGCACAAACTCCACCACGATCCTCCGATGACTGGCAAACACGAAATGCTTTGGAAAGCGGTCAATACCCCCCTTTCTCTTGTATTGTGGGTTAGGGTCCAGGTGAGCCATCAGGGTACCGTCTGGGAGGCCACTCAAGCCTCCCTCCTCCACAGGGTCTGACTCCCTGCCTTCCAGGTCTGCTGTGACCTCCCACATCCAAACGGGTAGCATGGCCCTTGTGCTCGTTTATGTCCAGGGGATGAGTCTTGCCTATTGAGGTGTGCTTTAAAAGCATAAACCAATAAAGGCCATGCCTTCACTGATGCTCCAGGGCCTGGACAGAGGGACCCAGTCAGCCCTATAAAAGAACCATACACTAGGTACCTGCTTCATGCCAGGTGTGGGGGGGATTCTTGAGAGTGAGCTCTGCATGCTCGTTTTCTCCCAAGGGGTAATACCGGCTTCTAGGTCACTGGCCATTGTTGGGTGACCCGTTTGTGCTCCTAGTGCTGCTCATTCCCAGCCTGGGACCATCCAGTATCACCTACACCTGTCCCCTTGCCAGAGGCCGCTCAAGAAGATCAGCAAGAGTGGGCGAAGAAGGCTCATTGTCTCCTGGGGGAGAGGGGCATTTGGGCTTAAAAGCCATGGTTCACATTATCAGGCCCTCAGTAAGCAACCGTGTCTCACAGCGTTTTCGCCGCGGGCCATTTGCACGGACGATCACTTTGCTTGGGCCTGGTCTCCTCAGTGCTCATCTTGGGTCTAGGAGATGACCCTCACTTACATTACTGTTACTGCCATACAAGCTCTTAGCCCCATTAGGCTTGGGAGTGCGGTGCAATTGCTCTTCTCCGACACAGGCTTGGCGGTGAGCTGACTGGTCTCAGAGCACTCCCTTGGTTCCCTGCTCATTCCAGGGGTAGCTTGTCACTCCTCTGTCTGTCACTGCTCAGCAGGAGACAAGTGCAGAATGGGAGTGGTTCAGAGCAGCATCAGAGAGCTCCTAGTCCACCGCCTTCTTGGCCATTGCCCCATAGAGAGAGTGCTGCTATCCAGCCATCTTAGTTTTCTTGGCAATGTGCTTAATGAGGGTGAAATAGATTTCAAGGGTGAATCAGAGTGACTTATAATAGGGTGAAGCTTGGGGTTCGAAACCCTCGAGGTTCATCTCTTTGGGCCAGGTGTGGTCTAGTTGTTGCTTGTTCTTGGAGAATAGCAGGAATATTGTTTTGGTTGGGTTAAGCTTCAGGTAGGTATTGGACATGCAGGTCTGACTATGGTTCGTGCAGTGTTTGAAGCATTGGATCTCAGAAGCAGAGAAAACCTTGAAATATAGTTTTGTATCATCAGTATATTAGTTTATGTTGATGTTGTTAATTGTGAGTAGAGCACCAAGCAGCTCATTGTAGAGGCTGAAGATGAAGGAGGACAAGTCAGACTCCTCAGAAACTCTGCAGATAATCTTGTGGGACCTGGAGAAGCCCATGAGAAATAACTGGAATTGGATGAATAAGTAGAAGTAACACCAGTCAAGGATGTTTCCTGTAATTACTTCAGGGTGTGGCTGGGGGTGGGTTGTTAACATTATGGAAGGCAAACAAGAGGCCCAATAATATCAGAAGGCAGGCGTAATCTTTTGTTTAAGGCAGCAATATCCCCTTATTGTGTTTAGTAACAACAGTATAAACTACAAAACAACAATACAAAGTCTCTCTTTAGGATAAAACCATCTCACCACTTACTGAGTGGAAACTAAAGAATAGGAGCAGAAGAAAATGATCAGAAAAGACCCTCCCTGAAAAAAACGAGACCAGAAAAGACTCCCTAACTATGTGATCTTTCAAAATTCAATGGGATGTTCAATTTTTACAAATATGCAGTATAAACTTGTATCTGTATTGCTTACGGAAAGACTTTGTACGACCCATGTTGTTAAGGTGACATCACCATAGGAACAACTAGACTTGAACTTGGGTGAGGTGAGGGGGGTGGGGGTGGTGACATGTCAACCAATGGAGACAGGGCTAACACTTTAAACAATGAGACAGACCTATACTCAGATCCAGTACAATAAATAGAGATATGAATTGCTCATTTTAAATATATTGGTAAAATGTGATATGATTATAACAAACGTTTTAGCAGATTTGACAAGGTTTATAGGCTGATCAGAGAGATGTTTAAAAATGGGGAACGAGTGAGACAACCAATAAGCAGCTTTTGCAGAATTTAATCCAAAGAACTTTAGAACCAGTTTTTGAGGTAAGAGACACGACCCTTTTAGCCCAATGGGCATTGCAATTCTGTACATCAGCAGGGGCGGCTCCTCAATCTGAGCGGAGGTGTGTCACTCCACAAACCCCAGAGCTGAAAAATAACAAGGTAATAAAGTTATGTTATGTTATGTTAAAATGCGTTTATATAGCGCTCGGCTACTCTAAAAGAGCGTCCCGGCGCTTTCCACATACAGCTGCAGTGTATAACAACATAACAAGAAAAGCAGAGGCCCCAAAAGAGAAAAGGAAAAAAAGTCCACCTAAACAGAAAAATTAAAAAGCCAAGTCTTCAAATTCTTTCTGAATTGAAGCAGATTGGGGGTACTGCGCAATGCCAGTGGGAGCGAGTTCCACAGCTGGGAGACCTTGTGGCTGAAAGAGCGCCCCCCAATCCGTGCCTTCCTCACGCGTGGAACCACAGCCGTGAAAAGGGATTCCGAACGCAGTGAGCGGGCAGGACGATAGAAAGCCAATCTCTTCTGGAGATAGCCTGCACCTGAGCCGAACAAAGCCTTATGTACCAGCGTCAGGGATTTGAACATAATCCGCTTTCGGATCGGGAGCCAGTGCAGCGTCTGCAGAAGACCAGAAGCCCGTGCGCGTCTATGCAAGCCAAAGATTGCGCGCGCTGCAGAGTTCTGTGTCACCTGCAGACGCTGGACCAAATAGTCGGGAAGACCCAGAAAAAGGGCATTGGCATAGTCCAGCCTGGATCCGATGAGCGCCTGCACCGTAATCCGTCTATGCTCCGCAGATAGTAGTGGAAGAAACCTGCGGAGCATTTTCAGAACCCCGAAACAGGTGCCAGCCAGGCCAAGAACATGCGATCTAAGAGAAAGCTGGTTGTCAAGCTTAACGCCGAGATTTTTGGCCACCAAGGAAGACTGCGCCGGGGGACACATGGCGGCCGGCCACCACTGCCGCCACTCGGGATCGATGACACAGCCGAAGAATAACACCTTCGACTTACTGGAGTTGGCCTTTAGACTGTTCCGTTGGAACCAGCCAAAGACCATATCCAGACAGTCCCGTATTCTCTTCCCATCAAATGGCTGATCTTTAGCACATGTGAAAAGGAGTTGCGTGTCGTCGGCATAGGACACGATCTGGGCTCCGTAAGCCTCCACCGCGGCCGCCAGGGGGGACATAAAGATGTTGAACAATGTCGGGCTCAATACAGACCCCTGGGGGACACCCACTCCCAATGACGGCATCTCGGCGGAGCTCTGGGACACCCAGACCGTCTGGCGGCGGCCCTCTAGAAAAGATGAAAACCATCTGAACACCGTCCCCCTTAGGCCGATGTCATGAAGCCTAGCGAGGAGCGCCTCATGGGGGACGGTGTCAAATGCCGCCGACAGGTCCAACATGACTAGCATGGCCTTGCCACCCACATCCAAGGTCTCCCTGATGATCTCAGAGACCTCCACCAACGCCGTTTCCGTACTAAAATTAGGGCGGAACCCGGATTGGGATGGATGGAGCAAATTATTAGTTTCCAAAAAGCTCGACAATACACCATGAACATGTTTCTCGGTGATCTTAGCCAAGGCCGGGAGAAGTGAAATTGGCCTGTAATTGGCCAAGACCTCGGCATCAAGGCCAGGCTTTTTCAGAAGGGGGATCACCATCGCCCTTTTCCAGGTGCGAGGGACACTCCCCTCCCTCAAGGAGGCATTGAGGATCGGGTTGACCAGGGGATTCACCACTGCCGCCATCCCGGCCAAAATTTGGCAGGGCAGGGGTCAAGTGGGGAGCCAGATTTAAGACTGGCCAGCAAAGCCCGGGACATATCGCTGGAAACAGGAGGAAAGTCAGCCAGTACTGCCATAGGCAGGGACGATGTTCCAAGTCCTGCCTCGAGGCCACAGCAACCCTCCGCCACGCTCTCCGAGAAGGAGGCCTGAATTGCCTTGATCTTGTCGGTGAAAAAAGTGGCAAGATCACATGCCCACGCATCCGATGATACAGGCGGGGATGAATAGGGGGAGGGGGCCGTGAACTCCTTCACAATCGTGAAGATCTCCTTACAGGAGTTTGCCACCGCCTAGCAAGATATTCCCGCTTGGCACCAAGAATGTCACGATGGTAGGCCTTCACCGCCGATCTATAGGTGAGTTTGGCCTCCCCGTCATAATGAAGGCGCCAGGCCCGCTCAGCAACCTTGCATTGACTGCGAGCCAAACGCAACGCCTCCGTAAACCACGGCGCCGACTGCCGTATCACCGAGGACCGGGGGGTTACCCTTGGTGCAAGATCGTCTAATCTCTCAGTAAGCCATAGCTGCAGGGCCTCAGTGTCTCTTTCCGGATCCCCCGAGAGGGGACAGGGATGTTCCGTGAGCGCCTGCTCCAACATATCAGGCGTCACTCTGTACAACGCTCTCGAGGCCGTTCTGGGCACCGTGGGGGCGCAGATGTCAAACCGCCCATTTTCCAACACGGAAAACCCAATCAAACTGTGATCCGACCAGAGCACCGGCCGTATTTCGATGTCAACAATTGGGACAGAAGAGAACACTTGATCGAGGGTATGCCCTCTCTCATGTGTAGGCCCTGACACAAACGGTGCCAAGCCAAGCGGAGATGTAATATCCAGCAGTTTAACCCCATTCGGATCGTCCGTGACATCGAGATGAAAGTTGAAATCGCCTGCCAGCAAGCAGTGCTGTGCAGACAACGCCAGCTCCGAGATGGCAGTCTGTAGGTCCTCCCAAAAGGAACCCACCGGGCCAGGAGGCCTGTAGACCAACAGACCCTTGAGTGCTTGAACTGGAGACAGTCTAAGCGTGAAACCAAGGGATTCAGAGCCCTCAATGGAGTTAACAGGAAGAACAGAGCAGGAAATGTTCTTCCGCACCACCACAGCAACTCCGCCCCCCCTACCCTTCGCCCTATCCTGGCGGAAAATATTATAGGTTGGAGGGATCGCAGTAAAGATGTCCGGATTGGACGCCTCTCCCAGCCAAGTTTCGGTCAGGAGCAGGCAAAGGGGATTATCCCTGACAAGAAGATCGTAGATATACTGGGCATGTCTTCCTACCGATCTTGTGTTCAACAGCAGGCAGAGATGTTTCGCATGTACTTTAAGAGCCCTAGGGGCGCAGCAGAGTGACCCAGTGGGCGACCAGCCACACGCTGGGCAGCGACGTTTACCCTTGTGTCGACCGGGGAAAACAGAGCGACACAGGCTAGATGTAGTACGCAAGGCTCGAAGCGTAGCAGAGGTATAATATAACATACTCCCCGCTTCCAATCAGAATCCTCAGCCGCCCCGCCGCCTCCGAGACGCTGACGAGCGCAGACGGGCAGGACTCTGGCACGACTCAGGCTAAGCGAAGGCTACCACCTGCGCATACCGCTGCGCGGAAGGGGCGACTTTAAGTAGGCTCTCCCGTCACCCTACGCGCGCGAGTCCGCTCCAAGATGGCGTCCGCCACTGAAAGTAATGCCCCAAACCAAAATGGCACCCAAGATCAATCCCCGGATCCCGGACCCACCAAAGTGGTGGTGCTTGGAGGCGCAGAGTGCGCTTTTTTAAATGCAGTGAGGGGCCAGAGGGCACGCGCTACGAGCAAGCAGCAGCACGAGGCAGTACAATTAAAAGCAAGGGTAAGTGCAGAACAAATACAAACCCAAATACAAAACGGGAAAATTGTTAAAAACACAGCGCTAGTGCAGCGCGAGCTTTACAAAGTGGTAGGTGGTAAGTTTATTTATTACCATTTTATTTTTCAGAAACCCGTCCCAAACGAAGTGTCAGGACAGCGTGGGACCATTGCTGCTGAGTGGCATCAGCAGGGCTCTGTGAGCTAAAGTTTAAAATGTGCATGTCTCTTTGGTCAGCCGTCTTCCGACAGCCAGCCAGACATGCACATTTCAAACTTCTCTAAACTAGCTGTTTTAGACAACTGGGTTAGAGAAAGCGCAGGCCTCCAGTACTCTTGAGAGAACTGAGTGAGGCTGTTCTCGTCAATTCTGGCACTGCTCTCATGCTGTGACAGCAGCACAAGGATTGGGTAGTACAGTTTCCTGGGTCCGGAGCTGCAAGAAGACACCCGAGGGAGGAGGATGTAACGCTACACGCCAAGAAGGTAAATCTATTTTATTTATTATTTTGGGTGTTTTTGTGCACCCCGCCTCACCACCCTCGGTACATGCCGCCACTGGTCGATGGCCTTCTGGTTGGATGGTTGAGTGAGTGGATGGTCGAGTGGGTGGATGGTCCAGTGGGAGGATGGTCCAGTGAGTGGATGGCTCTGTGCAAATAAGGCTCATCTAGTTCATGGTTCAGGACACATTTAGAATTTACAGCCCAGAAAGCAAGCCTCCCAGAAGGGGACTATGAACATTTCAATCCAAAGAACTTTAGAATCAGTTATTGAAAAGCTTTTTTAACCGTTTTTGCCAGTCCTCAAAAAACTATTTCTTCTGTGAAATGAGCTCATGAACTATTTTGAATTTCATCTTCAGAAAGATGCTCCAGTTTGACTGTTGATTAAAGCTATGTTTTCAGTCCGCTCATCAGGACATTGCAACAAATGCGTGTTTGAGGCCACAAACGTGCAGGTCTCAGAACACATTGCTTGGTGGGTTAACACAACTCATTTTGGGATGCGTAACTGGCATGTCTCGGTTTGATTCCTAATTCCTTTTCCGTTCCTCCTGAGAATAAAGAAATGAGTGGCAATATTACCAGATATTAATAACTCTGCCAGGAATCTGCGCTATTCTTAATCAAAACAAAATAATTGGTGTAGCACCACACAATGAGCAATTCTCATACGAGGTAAACTAGGCTAAATCCATGGAGGTAGCCACCAGACCTAAAGAACTGAAAAAGGGTAGTTACCTTGAAATATCTTTGCACCAAATGGTGTTCTAGCAAGCAAAGGACGCAAGTATTCCTTTAAGCTCCAGAACTCATAGAAGGTATGCCTGTGGGCATTGTCCTGCAAAGAGGTCACACCAACAGAAATAGTGCCACTTAATAGCATATGTTATAACAGCAACCATGCATTTGTTCACATTAAGAGTGAAAATCACAAAAACCTTTATTTTGTTTGTATATCCTGCAGAGGCAATGTACATTAACAAGTACAATATTTGTTACACATTTCTCCAAAATTAATTTGAAAAGAAGGACCACATTCTCTATAATGGTTGTCCCTAAATGGCTGTAGTAATTATAGCAATTAGTTTAACCTCGGTAGAGTAAGGGACAACTTTGAATGAGCCACAAGAGAGACATAAGGCAGACAGTTTTTCATTGTAACTCTGGAACAATTAATGTAGTTTACTGTTTTCACTATTTAATGCTTTTGTATTGGTAATCTATTCTGCACAACATCAGAATCATGCTGCTGTTAACATGCCCATGCTGAGTTTAACAGTAGAATAAGGTTTCTCATGTATTTTGTTGCCAAACTACCCTGGTTTGAAGAGACAGAACACAGAGATGCCAAGCCCACTCGGGAGGAGTACTGGCATACTGCCTCTGCATAGACGCCATCCTGAAAAACACACAAGACATACGATGAAGCAAATTCTATCTTTCTTACAATGCACTGCGACAACCTTTTCCTAAATGTGTTTCCTTTAGGTGGGAGAGATACGTCTCTGGTTAGACATAAATTATATGCTCAGGCTTCGCTATCTCTCAGTTTACCCATAGGTCAAGTATGAGACATCTGAACTAGCCCTCCGGTGACAATACTCCATCTCCAGAGGACAAAACCCACAGTTCATCAAGTTCATCATTTCTGCTCGATTTGTTTTTTCAAATGTGCCATGAGCCTTGTGTTTATTGCCAGAGGGCACCCTCTAAATATATTGAAAACACATGCATGCAAAATATAAGCTGAACTGAGTGGTTATTTATAAAATGCAACAAACCCCGAGGGCATCTTGGTGCTGAACTAACAGCATCAGAAAAGATATGAAGATAATAAATAAAAACAGATGACTTTTAAGTGCCTTTCTAAACATAGAAGGGTCCTTTGTTTTGTGCAGGTCAAGACTGGGTATATTACAAATAGAGGAAGCAACAAATGAGAATGAACATTCCCTCTACCATCTCACCCCACACACCAATATAGCCTTTACTAAGTAAGGGGACTGAGCAGGAGGGAAGAGCAAAATGAAGGGATCACTTAAATTTGGAAGCAAACACATAAGCAGCATCAAACAGGCACTGTGGGCAAAGCAGAGTGCCACACTATGGATCCTTCTAGAAACTTGCAACAAATGCATCTTACGGCGAGCCTTGGAGAACCTAGCAAATTTCCTGAAAAATCATGACAAGTCGCGCTGCATTATTCTGAACGCTTTGAAACTTGTCTATAGCTGATTATCAAGCAAGGCAAGCATAGCAAGCGTGTATAGTTCAAGCTAGAAATTATGGTAGCACTAACCACACACACTTTCAGTGGCATAGAATAAAAAGGTTTTTCTTCAAGGTCCTCCCTTTTACATTCTGATGGAATCTGAAGTTAAAGTGTGGTGAATTAGCCTTTCAACCCTGTTGATCTACCCCCCAGGTGCTTTAAGTAGCCCACCACAGACCAGTTCTCTCTCATAACAACCCACCCATACTGTGCAATTACGAGTTAAAGCCCGCAGAATGGGAAATGAAAAGGTTCTTGGCTACAAAGCATCTTTTACCCAAAGTGAGTTTATCTGCTGGATTTTCGGGTCTGTAACAGCGAGTTGGTTGTTAACGCACCCAGTAAATCTGGGAGCAGGAACACTGGACCTTTTATAATTGTGTGGAACGGATTTCCACTTGGGAATTCTGCTCCACACAGTTCCCAAACACAGCCCTTGCCTTTTATAGGCACCTTGCAGGTGGGCTGAACAGACAAAGTGCAACACCATGAGGCATGAGAAGCAATGAAATACAAACAGACTCCTCTACCAGTAAATGGCTTGTAGATGCGTCAGTAGCTGAAATCGGTAACACCTCTATCTTTTAAAATGTTTACAATAACAGATTCCATTCTTTTTTTTTAATGAAAATTATCATTTCAGAACTGAGATGACCTTCACGTGCCTCTGGCTGAAAGGAGGGGGGGTGTCTCCTTTTCTGTGAACCAAAGGGAGAGGCAGAAAGTGAAATTTGAAAAAAAAATATCTTGCTAGGGTGCCTGCTCCCTGGCAAATAATGTAAAATGTATAACTCGCAAATCTAATGGCTAATTAGAAGTCAGCCGATGGCTTTAAATGATTGAGGAATTTGGGACTTCACAGTGACAAAGGCGTATTTTATTTTAGAGGTGCTGTAAGGGTTGTATCAGCTGCGTTCTAGAGGGTGTCCTTCTAATGGAAACTTAGGAAAAATAAGGATTGTGTATTGTTAAGAATATATAGTTTTAATGCACTTCTTTTTTATCATGAACACGTAAAGACAGATTTACTAAGAAATCGCGCCAGGTTTGGGCACAAACATTGATACATAAAAGTGCAAACGGTTGATTTGGGAATTACTTTCCACTGCAAAAACGTTATTTGTGCTAGGAAGTGTCCCTAAAGTAACACAAAATAGCGCTAGCACTGCTTTGCGTCAAGGGGGCGTACCATGGATGGTACATAGTGTTCTGATGCAACCACCCATATTCCTTTTATGCAAAGCCTTTACTACTAAACTTTGTAGACAGGGCTTTGCTCCGAAAAACAACACATCATTGAGGCTGGGTTTAGCTGGAGAAATGTTTCTATTTCTCTAGAATTTTCCAACTTTTCTTGCATGCGGCACTGTATAGCACACATTCTGCTGTCTCCTTTTGAAACAACGCAACTCTGGTTGCTGAGCTGCATTGTGTGAAAAGTCAGTTAGTCTGTCTTTTAATTTCTTTGCACATTTTGTGGCAGCCTTTCTTATACTGTGTGTATTACAATTATATGATAAGGATTAGTATATTCATAATGCTTTCAGTCGCAGTCTGGGATTTGTAGCACTACAAATACAACTCAATATTCTACCGGTGCCCTATCCAGGATTCCGTTGTGTGATTAGTTTCTCACACAGACATCTTGCAGTGACTGCATTAACTAATTCAGCTTTCATAGCATAAACGAATGCATTTCCAACCAAATATTTTGACATTTTCCAATCAAGGTGCGTGCTTTATATATATATTTTTAATACATATTTTTTATTGAGCAGGTATTTGAGAATCACAGATCATCAGCAAACAGTTTAGTAAAAACACTTTGGGCCGCTCGCAGGGGGCCCAAGCATCGATAATTATCAGTGTCTACCCAGTCACTATCCCCTAGGGTGACACATTGCGTAGTGTGGCGGGTTGTTGACTCATCGTCTGATTGTTGCCTTGTGCCAATTTTCCCCTACCACCCTTCTCCTCCCAGTACGTTGGTACCCCCTGTATTGCTTCCACGGTCCCCAGATCTTTTCGAATTTGCAAGGGCAGCCACAGGACTAATACGCAGCATGCTCAGCCAGTTCGCACCAGTCAAGGTCTTCCTCCCAGTCCCTGAATGTGGGAGGCCTATTCTTTCCCTAGTCTAGCAAGATTGCGCTTCGCCACCCCAGCAGCCATGTTTAACCAGGTGTGTGAGTGTTTAGGCCACTTCTCCTCCCCTGTTATGCCCAGTAGCAGCCACTTGGCCTCGAGTGGGATCAATAGGCCAGTTACCTCCCTCATCACTTCTATTACTACAGACCAAAAAGATTAAATCAGTGGGCAGGTCCTAAGTGTGTGATAAAATGTGCCTATGTTGTTGCAGCCTCTGGTGCAATCAGCCCATTCGTTGCGGCCCATCTTCTGTATTCTGGACCTAGAGAGGTACAACGTATGTAATATCCAAAGCTGCATCCGGTGGAATTGTGCTCGTATGGCTTTCTCTGGGGCTCTGCAATGCCTCACTCTGCTCGTCATCTTTCAAAGAGCCCATATTTTCTTTCCAGGCCTCTCTAAGCGGGATTAGATTATCTGGTGTGTTATTTATTATCTTTTTATATGTTAGGGAGACTGGCTTGGTGGGCATAGGGTCTAGGATCAGTCGGTCTTCCATGGGGGAGAAATCTGGGATCTGTTCCTCCTCCGGCCATTTCAAGGCATGCCTCAGCTGCCAGTACCGGAAGATCTCTCCCTGCGCTAGTTCATACTGGGACTGTAGTTCGGTGAACAATACCATTTTGCCCCCTCTCCAGACATCTCCCAGTTTGTTTATCCCTATTGTGTGCCATTTCGTGTGTATACTCAACTTATTCACCTCACTCAGGCTGTCGCTATCCTATATTGGGGTTTCCGCTGTAAGTTTATTGTGCCGCCTCAGTCTTCGACTGGTTGCTTTACACGCTTGCCATGCCGCCTGGGTGTGGGATGGAAGCGATCCTTTCTTTGCTCTCCCATAGAGGAGCGCTGGGTATCCCCTGCTCCCCACGGCTGACCCTGTATGCCGGTTCGTCTCTCTCTCCAAAAACCCATTCATTTACCGCTACCAGCTGGGTCGCCCAATAGTAGCACAGAGGTCTGGGACCGATAGTCCACAATCAAAAACTCTGCGTTGTAGTTTCGTTAAGGAGATTCGTGCCGCGCCTCTGTCCCATAATAGTGACCTCAGTGTGCTGTTAATTTTGCAGAAGTATGTATCAGGGATTTTGTATGGTATGTTCCGTAGTATGTAGAGCATGAATTGGAGGGTCATCATTTTGAAGAGCACAGCCCTTCCCATCAACGAAAGGGGTAGTGTGCCAGCGTAGCTCCTTAAGATATCAAAGATGTGAAGGATTCCCAATATCGAGAAATGGGCTTTGTCACGTATAGCAGGATGTAATCCGCATATAGGGATATCTTTTCCTCCCAGTCCTTTTCAACCGCGATTCTGCGGATTAGGGTGTCTCCTTGGACCCATGCCGCCAGAGGCTCTAGGGCTAGGGCAAAGATCATGGGTTATAGGGGGCATCCTTGTCACATGCCCTTACCCAATTTAAAGCTGTGGGAGGTAAAGCCGTTCACTTGCACTCTGGCCAGTGGTGAGTTGTATAGCAGTCGGACCCAGGAGCAGAAGCTGGGACCGAAACCCAGCTGGGGCAGTACTGCGAAGATGTAATCCCATTGGACGCTGTCGAATTCCATTCGTGCGTCTAGGGAGAGGACGGCTGCTTCCTCTATTTCCTGTTCTGCCGTCAGGTGGAGTACCCCGTACAGGCGTCGCAGGTTCAAGCGAATACTCCGTCTTGGAATAAAGCCAGATTGGCTGGTGGATCACTGACGCTTTGACCCCCGACAGACAGTGCGCAAGGACCTTGGCCCATACTTTGGGTTCAACATTAACCAGGGAGATAGGGCGGTATGAAGCACAGTTTGTCGCTGGTTTGCCCTTTTTGGGATTACTACTTTAGTGGCTGTCTTCTAGTTACGGAAGTACCCCATAGCACAATCCTGGGATGAAATTCTCCAAGCCCTTACATACCCACAAGCAATACCACGTGCACCTCCCATACAACAGGCAGGCGATGCCGCTGGAGGACTTGATTGATGAGTGCATTCTGCCCTGTATAGTGCTGAATTTAACTGTATCCGTTGATCTGAAACACAGCTACGCAGGCCTCGGGGACATTCCGTAGGTACATATTTAGTCAAAAGTTGCCCTAGCATTCACACGACTGTGATCGAAACAGACAATGTAGCCCGCACTCATTACAACAATGCGGCTTCGCCGCAACTTACCTCAGACGACCACTCACCTAACGGTTTCATACTCCAGCTAGTATCTGACATCTCTTTCTATTATTTATTTTCCTTCTTCTCTCTGTTTTTGTCTCCCCCCTCTTTTTATTTCCAGTTGTAGTTCATGTTTTACAAATCAAAAAATGGTTGGTATCCTGCATCATTTACTATTATGAGCACATACTACACAAGAGGTATTGTGATTTGAGTCACAGGAGATGCCGGGAATGCGATGGGCATCTCCTTGGCGCCTGATGCATCTGCACACTGACAGCTTCTGTATGAGCGGAACATGCATGGGATACACATATTGACATATTAATGGGGACAATGGTATGCGTATGCAGTTTGAACTAACGGTCCATATACATACATACCGCTATGTGCGCTTCGGATGTAAAATGTTGTCACAAATGCTTGGAGGGAACACCCAACCTTATGTACACAGGCCCATGGCAGAAATTACTGTATGTTCATTATGTGCATTGATGTGCTATAACTGTATGGTAAAAGATAAAATGCAATAAAGATATTAAAAAAAAATAAATAGTGGCTGTCTTCTGGTCTTCCAAGAGGGTCTTGGAGTCTCTAGTAGCTAGGAACATATTAGGAAGGAGGTCCGCTAGTTTGTGTGCTTTATATTTCGTATGCAGTTGCCTGAAGGTGAAAAGCAAAAAAAATTGTTGTACAATATTTCATTTAATTGTTTAGGCACATTGCTGGCCCTGCCACCCATTCCACTCAGTTGTCCCACTGTTTTTATGCACTACTAATACATTGGAAATACTTTGAGGCTGCCATTGAAGCCCCATCTCCATCGCAGTGCAGGACACATCAGCTAAAGATCTGTGTGTGTTGTGAAAGCTGCAGCAGCCCGGGATAAGAGACATGACCCTTTCAGCCGAATGTGCATTTTGCATCTTGTTGCAAGGATTCTGCTCAGGAACAGAACTATGCTTGGGACCCAGGAATATCAGTAGATAGGTACTGAGTCACCATATTTGCCACAGTGCCAGGAGCCCGAGTCCAACTAGCTATAGTGTCTCACTTGCACTCCTACTCATATCCAGAGACACAAGCGAATTAACACCTCAGAACATAACACTTCCGCCCTCTCAGGGATCGTGGTAACAGGACATCCCCTTTCTCTCACACACTCGTGCTCGTCCACAATAAGATATGACAGAGACACGAAGAAAGTTTGAAATGTTTATTTAAACTATTGTGCTCTAGAATGCAGTATACGTGCCACAACCAGACTGCCTAGGAAAAATACTATGAGCATGTCAATAAACCTTATATTATGAAAAGCCATGTCATATTATAAGACAGAATAGCCTAACTCCTCTCCCCTTCTACAGAGACAGACTGATTATGCAGCAAAAAACTCTGAGGTTAGCAGCGGACCCCATACCTTAGCATGCAAAGATGAATGTTCTAGATCTCAGATACAGCTGTGATCGTCTCTCAGAAAATATCTGTCTCTCTCTGTGTGTTACATTGCGGTGCGTACCTATATGACAAGGTTTACATGTTCACAAACACAGCTGTATTTCTGTGTTGTGTCTAGGTGCGAGTACCTGAACAGGAGAAAAAACAAGAGACAGTTTTCTGTTGGACCATGTCTGCTGTTCAGACTAAATCCCAGGAAAGAATAGAACGAGAGAAAAACTGCAGGTTCTGTGTGAAAATATAATGTGGCACTGAAGTAAACGTGATTATATAGTAATGTTTGCAAAGCTAAAGTAGCCTGGGTCATGCACAGTTAGGCTAACATAGGGAAAACTTCAATGGGCCCTGCACAGAACACATGACAGTCTGTATATCAGGATTCCAATGCAGGTCGATGGCAGGGGCAGCTACTCCATTTGAGCGGAGGAGCGTTTTCCCCACAAGCCACAGAGATGAAAAATAAAATGGTAATAAAGTTTAATTATTACCATTTTATTTTTTAGTGACCTGTCCTGAACTAAGTGTCAGGACAGGGCGGGCCATTGCTGCCGAGTGGCAGCAATAGAGAACTGTTTGCTAAAGTTTAAAATATGCACGTTTCTTTGGCCGGTTGTCTTGCAACGGCCAACGAGACATGCACATTTTAAACTTCTCAAACCTAGCTGTCTTAGGCAGCTGGGTTAGAGAAAGCATAGGCCTCCAATGCTCATGAGAGCACCGAGTGAGGCCACTCCCTCCAATCCTGGCGCTGCTCTCATGCCAGGATTGGGTAGTGCAGTTTCCTAGGTCAGCAGCCCGAGAAGACACCCGAGGGAGGAGGATGTCATGCTGCAAGCCCAGAAAGTAAGTTTATTTTATTTATTATTTGTTTTTTTTGTTCTTCTGTCTCACCAACCTTGGTACATGCCAGCTACCACTGGTTGATGGCCCTGTGGGAGGATGGCCCACTAGGTGGCTGGTCCAGTGCATGAATGGTCCAGTGAGTGGATGGCTCTGTGCAAATAATGCCAGTCTATATCATGATTCAGGATACATTTAGCTTCCACAGCCCAGAAGGCCAAGCCTCCTAAAAGGGTACTATGAACTCTACCCCAGCAAAAAAAGGTTTCATCCTCAATGTCTGGGGGATAAATACAATATTGTGTAAGTTCGCACCATACAATTGCCCCATAATCACTGTGCCAGGGTCTAAGTGCTTTATGTGCACCAGCAAAGGTGGCAGCCTCCCACTCAACTCAACAGGTACTATGTAAACAGACAAAAATCAATGCAGGGCTATATTCTCAAACAGAAAATTAATAATCAACTACCATTGGTGAACTTATCTAATACAATTCGTTAACTGAAACAAGCTCTTTACAAACATAGCCATTAATTAGAACTCCTATACTACGCAATTAACGCAAATCCATGGTTATATGCTACTGTTTAGCAGCTGGCCGAAAGTGTCTGAAACAGATCTATTCATGGGAGAAAGCATACGCTGACGATCTGCTGAATGTATGTCGGAAAGGAAGAATAAACAATAACACAAAAACATCCCTTTGTGACATCACTAGTCAGTATTAACATGTTTGCCGATGGAGTGTTGTACGCTGGTGATCAGTATTCTTTCATTCAAAAGGCACATTTGAGGGAAAGCCGGTGTCCAAGTGGGGGCTTCAAGGGGTGTGGCATAGTAGCATTTGTGTTAGAACGGCTCTGTTTCACCTCCGCCGGCCCAATAAAAGCGAGTTATGCTGCAAATTCGGCCCCAAGTGAGTTCTTGGATAACCTATTAATGGGTGACAGAGACAAGGGATCCGAGACACCAAAGATGAGAGAGATGCGAGTCTAACAGTGACAACTTTGAAGAACAGCATTAGAGCAAGGCATGCCCAAAATGGCGGCCTACCTATACACTGATGGAGCGCAAACATTTGATGAAATTACAACTTATTGGTAGTGCTCCAGCGGAAAAGGGCAAATTTACATATTCTCCCTATGTCACAGAATCGTCATCACAACCTCTAATCCATACTCTCATTCATTGGTGGGGCCCATAACACCAACACGCACTCGTCTCACTTGAATCTGTACACAGGAGAAAAAGCGCTGGACATGTGGGTACCTTATTACCTATCAGGATTAAGTTTCTTTACATTATATACATGTGCACCTATAGAATCCTGACTTTGACATCAAGGCACTCCACCACTTGGTCGACGGACCAATTAGTTGGACTGGTTGATGGTGATTTAGAGCTAGCTAAAACACAAGTAAAGCCTCGGAAACGTTTGATTAGTCTTCAGTACCTAATTAAAGAATCACAAACTCATTTCTTATTCATCCAAATTTTGTTTATCTAATATTAATTTGCTCTGCATCAGCATTTTGGTGCTACAGAATATAACATAATTCGATTTATTTCAAGAAGACATCAAATCTTTAGAACATAAGCATAGATTTCGCATTGCATTATATTTACCAAAATATCGAAGTTGGCGACCCACCGATCACACAGAGGATTATTCAAAGTCTCTGCTACAATCTCCGGGATAAACTGTCCAACCCACAGCAATAATCAAACCATCAGATGAAATAACTTTCCCGGAAATAAAAAAACAAAAACCCAAGGTAAACCATGGAAATCTTTATTCAGCTCAACGCAGACCCAACGTCAATAGACGATCATCCCAGTGAACCCCCCTTTGGGCAAATTAACCATTTTTATACTTTTTTTCCCCTCTTACTACAGATCAATATGCAACAATTTAGGGGTAGAAGTGTTCTGATTGGCTAGTCCGATTCAACTTGCAAGTTCTTAAAAATTTCTCATGACCAACTGGTTTTCCATTAGACTTGGCATAGCAAAGCGAAAGAAATGTCCTGTATCCTTCGATTCACAGGCGAAAGTTCCGAAGTAATAACAAGCCATTGTCCCCTTGGTAGTTCATATCGTTCATCACTTGGCAACCCTCCATGCTCCTATCCTTGACAAGGAACACGCCGGTACAGGGTTGAAGTCACTTGGAGATCTCCAGAGCCATCCGATTCTGCGCAGTAGTCATTGCGCTCACATGACGGCGGCACCACAGGAGCTCCATCTTAAATAATGCGGCCTAGGAGGCCCGAATGCCAACTTAAGCAAAAACAGACATAACAGTAATTAGAATATAAAAATAAAGATTCTAATGTTTAATCCCACTCTAATCCCAATGTATATTAGTATTTTCCTAGCTTGTAGCAACATTTAAAGCAATAATACTCATCATTCTGCAGTACTGAAAGCACAAACCATCACAAAAGCGACATGAATCATGCAATTCTCTATTTCACCACATTCTAAAGTTAGTTTGCGTAGCACAGTTAATTATTTTAATTGTTTTGCCATGCAATTTGCATTTTAGTCCCACGTGTATCTCGTGTTTATCAAGGTGTAAGAGTTGGTTAGTCGTCTCACTTCAAACTAATTAGTACGAGTTAATGCTTAGAATGATTACGTAATTAATTTCATGCACAATAGAGGAGGTACACAAAATTTTGTTTTACCTGCTCCATCAGTAGCATGCTCCGCAAAGAGGTGGGTTTGGGACTGGTACAATCTAACAAAATGCCTTAGAGGGTGTTGTCTAGATTATACACAAATACATATTTTTCGGCAATGCCCCAAGCTACAGCCTTATTGGACGATGGTCCTTGATGCAATTGACAAAATGTTTCAAACAGCCATCCCCAGGCTACCAGCCTACCTTCTTCTAGGGCTAGCCAATACAAAAACATTTCCACTATCCCTCCAAGAAGGAAAAGATGGCATCACTTTCCCTAGGCCTGGCAAAACAGACAATCACGTCACTGTGGGGTAAAGCACACGTGAGGACTTACATATATAGGATTTGTTATGCCCTGGGAATGGAAACAATACATAAGGTTGGGTACATGTAGGAGGCTGGCTTAGTATATGGTGCACACCTAAAGGAGTGATGCACCTTGCGCTAATACAGGCAACCCTTATGGTGATTTTAGTGGTCTTTGATAACCTTAAAAGCTCTCAAAGGGGTAGCTGTGGAGAGCAGCCTTCAGACTTATCTTGAAGGAGTGTAAAGCAGCTTGTTTTACCACATTTAAACCATAGTGTAGATTGGATGAGAAGGGACCACACAGTGTTTATGAAAAAAAAATGTTTATTAACAATACACAATCACTATCACTTGGTATATCTCCTAGCCGGAGATATCAATAATACACATAAGAATACTTCAAAGAAATCAGGTAAGTAGCACAAATATACACTAGTCTCCCCGGGGAGACCAAACCGTATACTAAATAAGTGGACTTCGAACTGCAAAGGAGGACAGGACTTGGACCATAGGACGTAGAGTAGTTTGGAGAACCAGAAAACACCCAAGGTAAGTACCCAAGAACCCCAGGAAGGCTGTGTGCACAGTGGAAACAGAGCCGTGTGTCCAATAGAAGTCAATGGAGAAGTCACAGTTGCAGTTTTAAAGAAAAATTACCTTTTCCAGAGGAGCCCGAAGCAACCCCTTTGGAGGTCAGAAGGTTGGAGAACCACCCCTCCCGTGGGTGCCCCAGGAACCAGGTTACCTGCGCCAGGGAAGCCGTGTGCATAGGGGTGAAGTGACGTCGGAACCTCTAGTAGAGGACAATGGGCGACTCAGAAAGAAAGGCCTCAGGAGAAGTCTGTGAAGATGTGTGGTGGAATCCAAGACTTAATTCTTGAAGAGGAGAACCTGCAAGCAGAGGGGACAAAGTCTATGCCCCTCAGAGGTGACCTGGCGGCACAGAAGCACAATGCCCACCATGACGCAAAAGGACATCAGGCAGTTCACCAAAGTTTGCCCACGATGCAAGGGATGCAGGTAGGATGCTGATCTTAGAGTGATGAGGTGTTGAAGACAGGAGCTTCTTGTAGCCTGAAGATCTCTGGAGTGCACAGCCAACAAGCCTTGGCAACGCCAAGTCAAAGTGGCGCACAGGGGTAGACTCAGCGGCTCTGACGAGGGATACTGTCCTCCAAATTGCAAGGAAGACAGGTCAGGCCTCGGGGGAACCACAGATCCACCACCTGTGTTGCTGAGCCTCAGGAAGTCTGTAGGACGACAGGAGCAGCAGACAGGTAAGCTTCAATGGGGACCCTGCAGAAGGAGGGGAGTGACTCCTTCACTCCAAAGAAGAATACTTCAGATGTCCTTGATGCCCACAAGTCCCTGAAGATCCTGAGAGAAGAACAGACACAGATGAGGCAGAATACTTGCTGAAAAGTGAAACTAGGAGCAGCAGGTGTCTTCCTTGATGCAGTCTCGGTTCCAGGCAAATTCCAGCGAAGTCCAAGTGTCCAGACAGTCAAAGAGTGTCTTGGTTTCAGAGGTGAGTCTTGTTCCATGACAAATCTGAGGATCCACCCACGGGGAGCCCTTAAATACCCAAGGAAAGTGTTGGAACGACTCAGGGAGAAGGGGGCTGGACATAGGGGAGGATACTCTCCTGTCCATTGTCCAGTTTTGCACCAGAGCGGGAACCAAGGGTTCGTGAACTGGCTCAAACTGGTGTATGCATGGAGGGCTCCAAATGTGCTCTTCAATGCAGTCTGGTGGCCCTGAAAATCGCTCCCACTCTAGCCCAATACACTAAGTCCTCTCTGGGAGATGATCACACCTCCCTGTGACAGGAAACCTATTGTTCTACTTTCCCTGCTCGAGCTCAACTCTGCAGCAGAAGGCAGAACAGTGTCTGTGGTCGGCTGCAGCACTAGCTGTGGAGAAGTGTGGCTCAATGATTAGAGCGGCAGACCCTGATGCAGAGGTCTAGCCCAGGACCAGGGTTCAATTCCCCGCCTCGGCGGGTCTTGGGCTCAAAAATTCCACGGACCTGATAATTCTCGCCTCGGTGCCATTCTGATCATGGAGACCCACTCTGCAACTCTGGGCAATAGCTTGCTTAATCTCCACAACGGCCCCCACAACGCTAAGGATGCCTAGCCTCCACCTTGGGGGTGCCCAGGAGTGGACGCCTCACAGGGAAAGCCAGGATGGGTTCCACTGTTTTCAACATACATTTTGCCTCTGACACCATTAATTACAACAATTATTTTATCAACTAGCCTGTTTAATGACTGTGATCTACAAAGCCCTGTTTTTTTGCTTTTTGATTTTTTTGATTCGATGAACACTACTGGTTTGACACACACTTATTGTATACAAAATATGGTGACATAGATATTTACATTTGTACAGTGACTTCAAAATGTGACTAAAAACGGAAAAAAATATATATATACAACATACAGTCTGTCAAAATAGAATTGTTTTTCTAAGCTGAAGTCAAATGTCCGAAACTAATTGATTTATGGAACGTGAGCAGTTGGCTCCTATAGTTCTCGCTATTATTGCGGTCCTAAGCAGAGTCGGGTACTTGTGTCTGTATATAATTTCAATGAGCAATGCAAGTTGCAGTCTGTCTTTGCATTTGCATTTGCTTATGTAGAGAAGCTGGTTCTAGCTTGATCTTCTACAAAATCCTCTGCGATCTCTGCTTTTGCGCCAACGCGTTTCGACCTGTGTAGTTGGGGACCTGTGTGATGTTTATGAGGTCGTCTTCAGGGCGGGTGTTTATGGTGGAATCGGACTTCTGTTCCTGTAATTTGATAGTAATGATATGTGGTTACTCCTTGTATCATGTTTTATGATTGTGGAGTTTCTAAAGGTTGTTCTATGTCAACTTACGTTCACTCCAGGTAGGGGAACTTGTCTTCTATGTGATGCCTTGTTTTGTGTACTGCCGACTGGAGTAGAATGACTTTCTTTGTCTGAATCTCGTTGTTTTCTTTCTAAAACAAATGAAAGGGAGAGGAGTTGGAGTCTACATCCCCTTGAAAATGCCTGAAGCTGTGACATGATTTCTGGCAGGTACCTAAGTACGGTAGTTTATTGTTGTTGTCGCTGTGCATGCTTTTGTGATTAGTGGATTTCTTTTCTCCTACTGCGTGCCTTGAACGTGCTTATTTTTGAGTTGCGGTGGCGTGACCTCTATTTGTGCATACAGAGAGTTTTTTTGTGTGGGGGAGCTCCGCTTCGCAGTGCCCTGGTGAACACCGTGATTGTTACTGGTGAAAATCACGATTCCATACGGTGAGGGAGCATGTCCCGGTACGGCGCGTGATATTAGTTCTATTTAAAGAAAGGACGGTGGGCTGTTTACATGTAGCTCGTAGGGGCATACTGTTCCGTACCTTCTTGGCTTGCGAGTGATAGTATCAATTACAATTTATTTACAATTTACAAAGGCTGTAACCGGGAGCAGAAGGGGCTCCTCCAAGGGGCTCCCCAGTACATTGGATCATGCCTCCAACACCAGAATCGGTGTTGGGGTTTGATTCCAACATGTTTGATACCAAACATGACCAGGTTTGGCGCAGTCATTATATAGTTAGACTTATAATGACTGATGTACACTGTATATCCTAAAATGGCTGACCACACTCACAAAGCCTGGAGAATCGACTGAGATTTTTAGGGGTGTCTTGCTCATGCAGGGGCACCCTTACACTTATACTCCCACACCTTGGCCTCCGGACTGAAGGGCCTACCATAGGGGTGGCGTATGTGTTTTAAGTGCAGTGACCTCAAATATAAGAAAACATATATCTGTTGTAAGAGGTGCAAGCACCATCTTACACAGGCTGCAATGACAGGTCTGTAGTCAGAGTTTAAGTGGACTCCCATGGGTGGCACAATACATGCTGCAGCCCATGAAAGACCCCAGGTGTACATATGCCCTGGGTACCATAGTACCATATACTGGGGACCTACAAGGGTACACCAGTAGCCAACTGTGTAGATACCAAAGGACTTACCAAAGCCATTTTGGGAGAGAGAGCACAGATGCTGGGGTCCTGGTTAGCAGGATCCCAGCAAACTACAGTCAAAACATACTGACACCAGGCAAAAAGTGGGGGTAACCATAAAAGAAAGACCCTACTTTCCTACAGTACATAATTACAAAACACGATTCTTGTCCAAACTATCAACAGAAATGAGAGAACTAATCAGTTCACACTATTTGAGGGTTCTAAGGATGGACCAAGCCTGGTAACGAAACGGCGAAAGCCATGCATAGCTGCAAGCCAACAAGAGTTACAGGGGAAGCGATATGAACACTGGTGTCTGTGAAGGTAGGTGGACGTAAAGTTAATTAAAAATAAAGATAGATATCCCTGCTGACTTACGGATGTAGGCAAGTGCATGTATGGAAAGCATGTGAATATACACAGCTGGAACACAAATGAGCTGCTTACTTTGAAATTCAGGTGACAGTCCCTTTGATTGTGGTATGGAGCTTTCCCTACAGAAAAACATGGCGGGGAAAGGAGTGTAAACAAAAATACCTGGGTTTCCCGATGGTGCTTTAATCAGGCTGGTGTGGCTAAACTCAAGTATTGGTCAAAGTCACTGTGTTTTTCTAAAAAGACACCAGACATTCTATTTTTGCAAAAAAAATAAGTGCACCCATATATTACAACTCTCAGTGCAAAGAGAAGCATTCCAGTAATTGGACATGTATCAAGTTTACCTTGAGGGGCACAAGGCAATGAAAACCAGCACTGCTAAGTGGGCAGTGGTGCAGGAAAAAAAACTGTATTTCGGAAAGAAGCAGGTGCTGCAGGAAAAGCTTGTAATTTTGTAGTCAATTCCATGGTCCCACCAAGAGTCTCTACCCACCACAGCCAGTTAGGAGGCAAAAGACAACCCCATGAGTAGTTGCTGAGACTGAAAAGAGTTGTAACTCAGAAACGTTCCTCATTGTGTACCCAGGTTCCATCTACCCCATCTCATCCACTGCTTAAATGTAGAATGCTACATTTTGGCCCACATGCAAGCAACCTATGCAGTCATATTTAGGTCTGTTCATTAGCAGAAACAGGCTTTTGGTCAGCTCCTTCAGTTACTGGTTGCCTTGGGTCAGCCCCTTCAGCCACTGGTTGCTTTGGGCCCGCCCCTTCGGCCATCGGTTGGTTCGGGTCAGCCCCTCCAGCCACTGGTTGCTTTGGGTCAGCCCCTTCCGCCACTGGTTGCTTTTGGTCAGCACCTTCCGCCACTGGTTGCTTTTGGTCAGCACCTTCCGCCACTGGTTGCTTTGAGTCAGCCCGTTAAGCCACTGGTTACTTTGGGTCAGACCCTTTAGTCTCAGGTTGCTTTGGGTCAGCCCGTTCAACTACTGGTTGCTTTGGGTCAGCTCCTTTCAGACAGTGCTTTAAGACAGCATTAATGACATTGCATTGGTCCAGAGGAGTATTCTCTCTTGCTGTAATGCAATCGGCGAAGGGCCTGTATAGCTACATAATTTCACCTCCTAGACAGTGTTTTCATTGCAAAGCATGTGGGGCATTCTTTTTGGGAGCAGCAGTAGCAAGAACTAATGATTGAACGCACAAAACATTTTGGGTAGTCTCTTCCACCTTCTTGTGACTAAAAACTACACGTTAAGCATTGTACCCAATTACTTATTTCAAATGTGATCTACAAATTTATGTAAATACAATATAATGTGTATCAGGTGTTATTTTTAAACTGACATATTTTTTGTGAGCCAAAATATACTGCATTAAAAAAACAAACCTTTATTGTAAAAATTAGACCTGAAAAGCATTGTAATGTGCTTATGCACGTTTCCTGATCATTATACTAGTCTTCTGACCAACATCATAAAGAATAACCCAGACACATCAGGGTTCATAGAGGGAGAACCAAAAGACATGAAATGTCTTTTAAAAGCCATGCTGATGTCATACTTGCAACAGGGAGACACCAATAACAATGTGGCCTACCACAAGGCAATTGTGGGGCAGATTTACAAGCTCCTTGCGCCTTCTTGCGGCGCCATTGCGTGACTTTTTTTGACACAACGGCGGCGCAAACATTGCGGCCTATTTACAACGTGACGCACCTAGGGAGATGAGTCATGTTGTAAACCCTGCGTCACATTATATCTTCCCACGCAGAAAGGCCTCATAAAAGTGACAAGATTTCACTGTGCCACTTTTAGGACGCCACTGCGTCAAAACCTTACGCCTGCTTTAAGCAGGCGTAAGGAGTAACACAGTACAGTAAGTATAGGCCTCAAAATACATTGCTGGAGTTGTGTCGTGCTTGCGACACAACTCCAACAATGCATCACTTTTGGGCCAACAGATGCTTCAGAATTTCTGATGCATCTGTTAATCCTTGCACCATGGAGCACTGTATTATAAATACAGCGCATCCATGGTGGCGGAACGACATTGACTCTGGCACAAGGAAACTGACGTATCTAAGCAGATGTGTCAGTTCATTGTAAATCTGCCCTTTCATACTTAGGGTACTTGGTCTCGCAAATTGGAGGCTTCAAGATGGTGATTTTACAGTAAAATAAAACCCAGTCATTACATGCTCATTTACTGGCGGCCCTCTGGTATTATTGTAGAGACTTGTGTATGATGAGGACACGGAACAATCCGAGGCTGTACAGTGCACAGCTGATATCTCTAAGGTTTCAAATACTTTGTCTTATTCTTTAACATTACATTCAAGAAGTAAATGTTTTTTAGACAAGACTAATTTCCAAACGAAGTTTCTATTTCATCCTTGCGTATCACAAGCTTTTTACAAACAAAATATTAATATTGACAAACATGATGAGTACAATCCTTGTACTTAAAACAATGACTGAATTTCTTAACTCTCACAATTTTAAACAAAAAACGACCCAATGCATTTCGGGTTGAAATCCCTTCTTCAGGGGCACATGTTGCAAGATAACAGTCATAAGCTGCAATTAATCACCAACTGATAGCTGCCTCTGTTCGGAACTACAAAGGTAAAATGAAATAAAAGAGCTGTTATCTCAGGTGTGTAATATCAATCAAAAGCACAATAACCAGTATAGAATTTGCACACGCGATATCCAATCAATAAAGAAAAAGGAAAGGAACAGAAGTGGAGCATGCCGTCGTGAGCTTAGTGAAATGAATCCTGCGATAGGCTATATGTGAGAGAATAGACCCGTTGATTCAACAACATCCCGGTGACACCACTGCCCAAACCGTAACTCGTGTGGTGTCTGAACACGTATGTGCACGGAGTAAAATGCTGCTAGTACCTTCCAGTTTGCTCAAAGTTAAATCTTTCTACAAAAGAGAGCACAAGTGAGTATGCGGTGATGATGCCAGAGGGTCAATATTAAAGTTGTAAAACACAGAATGCTTACCATAAAGGTTTAAAGAGTGAAATTCAAGATCTATACAAGAGTAAACACAGTATAAAAATAAGCAAAGCGTGATGGTCCCTGGGTGTTACGCACCCGGTGCCCTATGAATTAGAAAAGCGTCTTACCGAAAAACAGTGGTAGTGCGCTTCAATTCTATGGTAAAGAATCAAATGTTACCAAGTGTATTCTCAGCTTACGAGAACTAAAAGACAACAACAAAAGTCGAATTTCAAACTTAACTAGCGAGTCTGAACTTACCAGTGACTCTTCTGGAGGAACGCTCAAACCAAAGTGTCCACGTGATCGCGGTAGAGCGTGAACACGTAGTGACGTGTGCAATTTAAAGAAAAGTTGAAAACAACTTTGTTAGTACTCTTCTATCTAGACGCTAATTACAATGTGGCTCTGTAAAAGCTGTCACGTACTTCTTGGTGAATGTAACGCAGCAAGTAGAAAATCCCGTTCTATGTGTTATCTAAAGATCTAAAGTGTACACGTACCCTTGTATGGACAATAAAAATCACTGCCTACAAAGGGTGATCTACTGTATCCCTCGAGTATTTACATATTGATATAAAAAAAAACGCAATGAGTAGAATGGTGCGAAAAAAATAGAGAGAACAACAAAAAAAGAGAGAGAAAAAATAGATGAAAGAAGAGAGATCTCATTAGAATGAAAGACAAAGTCTGATTGGTCTATACATGGGTGCAAATCCTTTACAAATGTAAAGCGGATGCATTTATTTAAAGAATAGACAGTAATTCATAGTGATCATTTAAACCTCCAGGGATAATCGTGCCTAAGTATTGGATGCTAAAAGTTTCTTTGCGTGCTAGTACAATATTAAAATCTGTGCCAGAAACAGTATCGATTTTTTCAAATATCGTGAATCTAATTTGAGGGATAGTGTGTGGTGTGTTCACCCAGTGTGCGGCTAAACAGGAGTTGCAATTTCTATTCCGAATCATACTTTTATGCTCAATGATGCGGGTCTTGATCTTACGTGAGGTTCTCTTCCTACGTATGTAAGTCCGCAAGGACATTGAATTGCATAGATTACACCCTCGGTATTGCAATCTGATGTGTGTCTTAGTTGAATCTTTGTGCCAGTGTGTGGGTGAGCATAAGTGTTTCCTGGAATCACATTGCCGCACTGCCCGCAGTTCCAACATTTTCGCATGCCTCTGTATGCCAGGGCTGTGGAGATATGTGTCGGTTTTAACATTTCTCTGAGATTTTTAGAGCGAGTGTGAGCAAACATAGGTTTGTCCACAAACACAGGTGAAAAATCAACCTCTTGCTCTATGATTTCCCATGATATCCAATCCGCCTGAAGATTTCAATGGAGTATTCTTGTTGGAATTGCTTCACTTTTCACTTTACCACAGGTATTTCTCTTGGAAAGAAAAGTTTTTCTTCAACGCATCGGAACATCTATGGGCTTTCCGGGGTCCCCTTCCTATGCTAATACTTTCATGGCACATTTTGAAGACAAGCACATACTACATAACCCACGGTGGCAAGAAAACCTCATTATATACATGCGTTACATTGACGATATTCTGGAGATTTGGAAAGGAAACCAACACACATTCGAAACATGCATTAAGTAACTCAATCGATGCAACCCACAAATTCAATTTACATCTACAATTCATCCACAGAAAATACACTTCTTGGATATGGAGATCCAAAAGACAGATTTTGGATTACAGACAGCTGTGTACAGGAGACCGACAGATGTGAATAATGCCTAACATTATACAAGTGTACATTCGTTTTCCTTGAAAAAGCACTTACCCATATCACAACTCATCAGGATCAAAGAATTACGTCTCACTATGAGTTGACAGAGCACCTCATCAATGATCAATTAGACAGATACCGAGAGAGGGGTTACCCCCGCAGATTTTACAATCAGCCAGAGCCGTGGTAGCTCAAAAGAGACGTGAAGATCTCTTACAACAAAGAACCAAGGTAACTAACAAACGGGAGGTGTTTGTTTTAAAACATTCAGAGCAAGCCACACTAATTAAAAAAATAATAACCAAACAATGGGAAATCATGGAGCAAGAGGTTGATTTTTCACCTGTGTTTGTGGACAAACCTATGTTTGCTCACACTCGCTCTAAAAACCTCATAGAAATGTTAAAACCGACACATATCTCCACAGCCCTAGCATATAGAGGAATGTGAAAATGTTGGAACTGTGGGCAATGCGGGAATGTGATTCCAGGAAACACTTATGCTCACCCACACACTGGCAAAAAGATTCAACTAAGACACACATCAGATTGCAATACCGAGGGTGTAATCTATGCAATTCAATGTCCTTGTGGACTTACATATGTAGGAAGAACCTCACGTAAGATCAAGACCCGCATCATTGAGCATAAAAGTATGATTCGGAATAGAAATTGTAACTCCTGCACACTGGGTGAACACACAACACAAATTAGATTCACGATATTAGAAAAAAATCGATACTGTTTCCGGCAGAGATTTTAATATTGTACTAGCACGCAAAGAAACTTTTTGGATCCAATACTTAGGCACGATTATCCCTGGAGGTTTAAATGATCACTATGAATTACTCTCATTTCTTTAAATAAATGCATCCGCTTTACATTTGTAAAGGATTTGCACCAATGTATAGACCAATCAGACTTTGTCTTTCATTCTAATGAGATCTCTCTTCTTTCATCTATTTTTTCTCTCCCTTTCTTTGTTGTTCTCTCTATTTTTTCGCACCAGTTTACTCATTGCGTTTTTTTTGTATCAATATGAAAATTCTCGGGGGATACAGTTGATCACCCTTTGTAGGCTGTGATTTTTATTGTCCATACAAGGGTAAGTGTACACTTTAGATCTTTAGATAACACATAGAACGGGCTTTTCTACTTGCCGTGTTACATTCACCAAGAAGTACGTGACAGCTTTTACGGAGCCACATTTTAATCAGCGTCTAGATAGAGTACTAACAAAGTTGTTTTTCAACTTTCCTTTAAATTGCACACGTCACTACGTGTTCACGCTCTACCGCGACCACGTGGACACTTTTGTTTGAGCGTTCCTCGAGAAAAGTCACCGGTAAGTTCAGACTCGCTAGTTAAGTTTGAAATTCGACTTTTGTTGTTGTGTTTTAGTTCTCGTAAGCTGAGAATACACTTGGTAACATTTGATTCTTTACCATAGAATTGGAGCGCACTACCACTGGTTTTCAGTAAGACGCTTTTCAAATTCATAGGGCACCGGGAGCATAACACGCAGGGACCATCACATTTTACTTATTTTTATTCTGTGTTTACTCTTGCGCAGATCTTGAATTTCACTCTCTTATTTCATTTTACCTTTGTAGTTCCGAACGGAGGCAGCGATCAGTTGTTGATTAATTGCAGCTTATGACTGTTATCTTGCAACATGTACCCCTAAAGAAGGGTTTTCAACCCGAAATGGGTCGCTTTTTGTTTAAAATTGTGAGAGTTAAGAAATTCAGTCATTGTTTTAAGTACAAGGATTGTACTCATCATGTTTGTCAATATTAATATTTTGTTTGTAAAAAGCTTGTGATACGCAAGGATGAAATAGAAACTTTGTTTGGAAATTAGTCTTGTCTAAAAACATTTACTTCTTTCATGTAATGTAACAAAATAAGACAAAGTATTTGAAACCTTAGGAACTTCAGCTGTGCACTGTACAGGCTCGGATTGTTCCCTGTCCTCATCATACACAATTATCACATTTGGGGTTAGGGCTATACCCCATCATACAGTAGCGCGCTCAAGTGACTCATTTTATTTCTCACTTAGATTACATTTTCTGAACTTGATAAAGTAAGGTGTGCAGGTCAAAACTCACGTATAGATTCATTATTGTAGAGACGCCAACATTTTTTTCCTATTTATGAGAAGCCCACCACCATCAAAAAACCTGGACTGTGGTGAGGAGAATGAGGCTAGTGATGAAGCATGCCACCTAAGCGTAAGGACTCAACATCCAAGAAGTTTGAGTCAATGCAATGGTCTTCATCGTGGAGGATATACACGTCAAATTTGACAGTAATAAATTGCGTTTCTCTGTTCTTGAGCCTTCGGTACCTTACACTGCTTATATTCTGTCTATGACAGCCACCAATGTAAAGACCAGTGTTACAGTGAGTCTAGCCATCTTTCAATTCACTACTGCATATACTGAGCATGCAAACTCATGGCATCCATGCACACTGACACATCCTTATTTCAACTCCACCTGCCTGCTGAGAGTTCAGCGGCAGTACAGGCAGTTCCAGCCCTCTTCTAACGTGCGTGCCACTAAGGCTCCTGCTCACGTGCGTTAACTTGAGAGGTTCGCACATTTGACAGGCTGGGCAAGGGAACTGTAGCAGGCAAGTGAAAGGTTAGCCTTCGTAATAAAATACCCAGTTCCAAGATGCCACAAGCAAGGAAATCTACTGCTTCATTGGCACGTGCCACTGTATTATGACATAACGTGTGCTTTCCAGCCATTGCTTCAATTGCGCTTGAAACACAGCTGCAGAAATAGTGGAAATCAAAGACAGGCTTGTCAGGAAGCAGCAACAATTGGGACCCAAAGGGCATTTTTTGGGCAGAATTAGAAATATTTCCAATTATGAGCCTGTGGGTAAAAAAGACACTCTATTTTCAGTGGCGGCTGGCAAGGATTGGGGGTGGCGTGCGGGGGGAGTGAAGAAAACAAAATACACTTACCTCTTCACTGCGTCTGTCTTCTGTCGTCTCTCCGCATCTCTTTCTGACGAATCCGGCCGGAACAGAAGCAGGAATCACACAGGCTCCCCTAAGCCAATCACAACGCTGCTGTCAGCAGCGTCTTGATTGGTCTGAGCGCTGTGGTTCGGTGCTCAGACAGGAACTGGGAGCCTGTGCATGTTCTCCACCCAGGCTGTGCAATACAGTCTGGTAGAGATTATGCTAAGTGTGCATGACTGTTTGGCCAACCCAAGACAGCCAGCCAAATTGTCATACGCACTTACAGAGTGCCCACCACTCCTCCCCCTGCTCTGTGAGCAGAGCAACCAAGCCCCACCCCACAAATCTTCCTCAGCAGGGAAAAATAAAAAGATAATAACATCGTTTTATTCATCTCCAAACTTTGCATTTCTTCAGCATTTAATAGTGTTCTGATGTTATGGTTCACAACGCAGAGCGCCCCAATCTAATTATCATTTAATTAAGGTCAGGACTTTAATCCAGGAATGTTTCTTTCTTTCCTATAGGTAATCGGATTCATTTTTAAGATGGCAGACATGTACTACTTCCTGGTTATTTTCCTTCTATTTTCAAGTTAATAGATACCCTATAAAAGGCCAGGTGAGTGCATCTGTGTGAGGTAACTTAGCTTGCTTCTGCTAGTTGCTCAGTAGGGGCTTAGGGGCGGCCGACATGGGTGAGGTATGCCACCCCCCCACAAGAATGTTAGGAGGAGTGGTATTGTCCAGAGGACTGTGGGAGACTTTGTGCGATTTTAGTAGGTGGGGCCAGCAGTTTTGATATAATGGGAGAGAGGCTGGGCTACTAGCCACCATTTAGTAAGTTGGACTCTGTGGCTGGTACCACAGAGTCAGGTGAGGTAAATAATTTTGGGTTAGGGCTAGTGTCAGTCGAATAAGGAGGAAAAGGTTGCATTAGCACTCTACCTCTTGCACGAGGCGGGGTGCGAGTACGTTCTAGTCGGAGGTGTGAAGGATGGGCAGGAAATGCAGTGGGGCCAACCCTCATGGCAAGCATTGGAGGGCAAGGCGTCGTTGATCTTTGCCTGCTCGCCACCACAACCCAAAATCCAAAAAGGAGGAAAAGGGGCCCCACCGTGGAACTGGTTTAGAGGTCTCTTGTGGCTTCCATGTTGGAGTGGAGTGCGAAGAGGAGGAGGGGGCATTACCTGGTAACACAATGGGGGAAACATGGGAAAGGTGAGGAGGAGGATTGGCAGGTCATGGGGCGCTTGCCTGAGCCCTTGAGGGTTTTTGGGAGGTTGCCAAAGGCTAGAGGTGACTATTCCATGGTGAGCGGGGGAACACAGTGGGCAGGCCATATGGGTATGGCTGAGAGGACATGTAGCATGCACAGGGATAATAGGGTACAGGAAGTTGTGGTGGGATAAGCACATGGGGCAGATAGGATCCAGCAGTGAGCGGAGGTGGGTATGGGTGCCTGAAAAGGGGGTAGAGGGAAGAAATGGGGAGAGAAAGCCCCACCGGGTTTCATTGGGTGTGATTGGGTTCCAGGTCAGGACATCATTCCAGACTTGAGAGTCCCTAGTGTAGCTTGCATACCCCAAGGGTGATGTGATGGTCCCAGGCGGCTGTGCCAAAAGCATAATTGGATGGTAGCAGAAGGAGATGGGGAAGGTCTGGTGAGGCCTCCTCTGCAGCGATGGGTGGACAGTTTGGCGAGCCACCACTGATTTTCAGGCACACGGGTACTTAACGCTTGGTAGGATGAGAAGTTCATATACAATAAAGTATGTGACAACAGTGGTCACGGTTATTGCAAGGAGAAGGTGAAGCCTTAATGTTGGATTATGAGGAAGACATGTTGGGAGGAAGGGGAGGTGGTGGACAGTGGTGAAGAGGGTTCACGAGATAAATAGGAATGGTGGTCTGCAGGATGGAGGGCTAGAGAGGATACAGCAAAACAACCTTTTGCTAGTGTGTTGCCGGGCAGTGCACTAGCGGCTGCTGTGGCAAATATCAGTGCGAAGGAGGAGGTGAGACTCGCGAGGTGGCAAGCTTTGGTGCGGGCGCCAAACTTAAGACCAGATAAGCAGTTCAAGAAGAATCACAAACCCTGGAAGAGATTTGACACGAAAATTTAAAAATCATGGTGTCCCACATTATACCTGAGAAGTGCAGAAGCAACAATACACCTTCGATTCTGTTAAGGCTAAAATACGAGCTCTCCAATTGAACTAAATTGTGTTGTTTCCCACAAAGCTTAAAGTTAAATTTGAGGGCAAGAAATTTTTCTTTCACATACCAGAGGAAGCCTGGGGCTGTTTGGAGGAGCGTCCGCAACTGCGGAAGATAGGGGGTGAGCAACAAGGTGGGGTTGGTTCCTATCCGACGGGGCGCAACTTAAGATGTGCCAATATGGGAGACGGAGGGCAAGCCAAGCTGATGGGCCTTGGTCTAAGGCAACCCCAATGGTGGCGATCAGGGATGTCCTCATACGCCAAGGACGATGCGCCCTTGAACCACAAAAAGTCGAAACCTGCTCGTGAACAGATCGGCCAGACTCTGGATGTAACAGAGAGAAACCTCTCTTCAGATACAGATGGCCTGCACCCCCTGGCCAAGGATATAGCACGACTGGAACAGGGAAAGGAAGATAACAACTCCCCCAGGTAAAATTGACATAGTGGAACCAGATGGGAGTGGTGAATGAATGGCAGTAGTGAGTTAATATCAAAGGTAATGATTAGAACCTCTATACCGTTTCAGGGAGAGTGTTTGTTTCTTCCTCCTTTCTTGCTTTATTCTCTTAATTTTTTTTCCTTTTCTTTAGGTTTAGGTTTCAAGTTCACTGTTGCTGTATTCCACATTTGGAAGTTGTAAACAATGGTTGTACAGAGGGCAACAGACCTGTCATGCTTTTTTAATACGTTTGATGCGCCAGTGGTTGTGAAACAATGCTGGGGGTTCATTAGGACTTAACGTTCTTTGTTTAGTTACATATGTGGGTCATAATCTTGTTTTAGTGGACACACACACGAACACACAGGGACACATATACTGGCTCTTTCCTATTGCACAAAGTGCCCATTAGAGGACCTGCAGCTTATGCTGCTGACCTGGAACGTCAGTGGTTTGGGCAGCAAAATTAAGAGAGGTCTGGTGGTGCAGTATATCAAGCGGGTGCACCCGATATTGTTTTCCTACAGGAAACTCAGCTACAAGGGACCCACTGCAGATTTCTGAGTTGGGGTGGTCTACACTACCCTCGCACATACAGGATTCTCGCTTCAGGGATCCGGGGCTGGCTATCTTAATAAAAAATAACCTCCCCTTTTGGGTAACACAGACGTGGGTGGACGCCTATGGCAGCTACGTAGGAGTACAGGGCTGTAGGGGACGGACTGAAACGACTTTACCTTATGTAAACGCCGTCACTGGCGACTACAGACACACACAATGGCCAAGATAACAGAAATTGTTTTAGATTCTACCTCCACGCTCCATATTGTAGGCGGGGACTTTAACAATGTCATGACCCATGCCCTTAACCAATATGGAACACGGCCCAAACACCCCCTAGATCACTGCATGGGGCAGTTTGCAGATGGGCTGGGACTGGTTGACCTCTGTCAGGATGTACATTATGTGGACAGGAAGTATTCTTACTTCTCAGGTACCCACGGTGTACATTCCCGATTAGATTAACTTTTTGTGCCCCAGGGAGAAATAGGGGAAATACAGCACGCCGAGTACTTGGCGAGAGGTTTATTCGACCACTCACCCCAAATTGTTCGGGTGGGATGCTTCTGAAGCAAGCGGACAACAGGTCGGAGGTTGAACCAATGGGACCTAAAGGACAGAGGAGTAAAGTGGGGTTTCAGTGTTGATACCAACCTTTATTTTAAGGAAAACAAAGGGTCTGTGAAGTTCAAGATTACATTGTGGAAAGCGTTCAAGACAGGATGCCGTGATATGGCCCAGAACTGAATTTGCCGCTACTATGAAGAGTTTTATGAAGCTAGATTGCTTCAAGACCCAGATGCTATTTCACAATATTTAGCCACGATTCCCACACCGATGTTAGATGCAGAAGGCCACAACTTTTAGGAATAAGAGTTGACTGGATGAAATACAAGCCGCGATCTCCAAATTGAGGTCGGTGAAAATCCTGTAGCCCAAAGGGATCCTTGCAGAAATTTGTAAAAAGTATGCGAATATCCTCTGGCCCCTTCTTCTAAATCTGTTTATAGAAACCCAAAACTTGAGGAGCTCCTTCCAGATCTGCATTGAGCCACTATTGTGGTTCTTCTCAAGGAAGGGAAACCCAGGGAAATGTGCATCTCTTACCGTCCGCTCTACTTGATTAATGTTGAGACTAAACTACTGGCCATAATCCTGGCCACTCGACTGTTACAGGTAATTACCCCCCTGATACATAGGGACCAGTTGGAATTCATGCCTGGCAGGTCGACCCGCCTCAATTTGCGACGCATGCACAGTTGGCAAAACACAGTACAAGCACATTCTACACCTCACATCCTTCTCTCCCTAGATGCGGAGAAAGCATTCAGTGCGGTCCACTGGCCATTCCTTGAACAGACACTTCTGAAATTGGGCTTCAGCCCCCTCTATAGTAAGTGGGTAGCGGTGCTCTACAAGAGTCCAGTTGCAACAGTACAGGTTAATGGGAGAACATCGGTCAAGTTCCCAATAGATAGGGAGACTAGGCAGGGCTGTCCTCTATCCCAGTTTTTATTCGACCTAACGATTGAGTCCCTGGATTGTGCGGTTGCACCTTGGAGTTGGAAGGTTTCTTATATTCACCGCGGATGGCCAGGAAGAAAAATATCATTGTATGCTGACGATAGTCTCCTTTATATAACCAATCCAGCAACCACAATTCCCACACTCTTACAACTTATGGTAGCCCATTCAGGCTATAGGATCAATTGAGACAAACCAGTGCTTTATACCCCCCGGACTCCCAGACTCATTACCGTTGCCACAGGGGCTACGGGTGGTCGGCGATGGTGATATTTGTAAGATCACAGGGAACTCTGTGCGGATCAAAACGCTGAGAGGATGCTCACAGCTTCTCAGGCTGATGTTGCAAGATGGAAGGGCTTGCCTCTTACCTTGATGGGGCGGGCGGCCCTGTTTAAAATGATTACGCTCCCCAAACTCCTCTATACACTACAGTATACCAACTGCCCACTGCCCCAGAGGGTGTTCGCTAAGATTAATAGAGAATTGAGGACCCTGTTGTGGGATGGGCGCCACCTAAGAATTTCGCTCAAAACATTAAAATGTAACCAATATAATGGGGAGCTAGCTCTTCAAGATACTGAAGGTTCTACTCGGCAGCCCACTTGATAAATATACATAATTGTATATAGGTTTCACAGTATCACCCCACCTTTCATCTTGAACGGGCCCAGTTAGAATGCAAAACCCACCTACATTATCTTTACTGGTGGAGGGGCTGTCGGTCACTGCCGCCGGCAACACAGGTCGCCCTGGCAGCCATGGATAAAGCAACAAAGGCTCTTGGTTCAGCTCGTAAGATCACCAGAGACTCACCCATCTGGAAAGGGACTTGGCTGTGAAAGCTCACCAAATTGCGGGGCTTAAACAGTGGGATATTCTAGGTATCTGCAAGGTGGAAGACATCCTTGAACAGGGAGCCATCCTGCCCTTCTCCTCGCTACAGAGGGAATACCATATACATCCGACACAATTTTTAAAGTATGCCCAATTGAGCCACGCCTGGTGTGCCAAAGGGATAGAAGGAACAGTTACCTGAATATATGCCCTGCTGGAGGGCTAAACGTTAATGGAAGAATTGGGGAGGAGAGGGGGCATGGTCTGGCCACACAGGAAGATGGCCGCCTGAGCGTCGAGCTCCACTTCCGGAGGAGCTCCGAAAGGAGGAGACGCTCTCACCAACACGCCTTGGACCCCGGCGCCAACGTTTTCAGAAAGCTAAGTGTGGCAGCAGCGGCTAGGCGGAATTTCAAATGTCTGTTCCCTCGTTTAATGCCCACATTTGACACAGTGGTCTTCTCCTCAGAAGCTGTGCGTTGGGCCTTTCACTGAAACGCAAATCCCTGGCCCGTGCGTAGCTGGTGCGCGGCACTTTTCCTTCATGTGGGGCTTTCCTCAGCGCGAGCGGTACTGAAGAAACAGCATTTTCTTTGCCTCCCGCTCCTCCTTGACAACTGGTAAGGCCTTGTGGGGGTGGGGACAAAATGCTCCGAAGGCCGTATCTTGGTAAAGCGGGTTTTATTAAACAAAATCGTCTCCTTCTGTGGGAAGCCAGTATTAAGGCACGTGACAATACTCCTTGTCTGGGTCTTCTTCTCCCTGGCTGCTTGCGATATGGCACCGGGTCTGGTCTGTATCTTGATCCGAAGTCACTCGGGTACATGCAAGAAGGAGGAGAAAGCTATCAATGTCCTTGCCTGGATGTTCGTGGGGAAAAGGGGAGTGAGGGAACAACCCATGAGTGCTCGGTGCTATGAAAAACAGGTGCAAGTGTTCAAGGAAGTCAGGAAACGGAGCAGGAGGTCGGAGTGAGAAAAAACACCCTCTACGAGTCAGACCTCTCCTGTGCCCCAACCCACCCGGCAACCCGGCTCCGTACCTTGGAAAACCACGCTTTTCCTGAAGCGGGCCCGGCTAAGCGTTGGGACGGTGGCCTCCTGGCTGCTTTGATTCCTCTTTAATCGCCGCGGTTCGTGGGTTCGGTCCCGCTACCTCCAGCGCCAGTCTCCGGTCTCTCCCTCTCGCGTCGGTCCTCTCCTCTTCCTCGTTCCTTACGGAAGTGTGCTTCCCTGTGATCACGTCATCCTCCCTTCTTATTGGCCACTTGGTGCTGAGGGCGGCGTTCTGTCCACAGCCTGGGATTGAGTTAAAAGGCCCGCACTCCCATTCACAATCGTCCGCTTTCTGTGTGGAAAACGAGTCGGAGGTCCACTCCTTCTGCTGAGGAATAAAAGGCATAGTGACAGGGGGAACCGACCACCATTCTGCATGGGGGTCGAGAGGGTCGTAGGGAACCCCGTGACAGGCCTCTTCAACAAATTATTTGTCCTGCCTTTATAATGCCTCAATAAATCATCTTTTGTATGCAGCTGTAAAAGCAGAGCATTTCAGCCAGAGTACCGGCCTTTCTCCAATACATTAAATACATAAAATAAACTACTGGCGTGCAAACGTTTCCAAAAAAAATAAAATAAAAAAAGGCTTATTATATTCAGCATTTTTGACAATAATATTTTCAGAATATTGTAAACTCACTTCAAAGCTCATTATATCAACGGTACCATTCAACGTTATGTTCAGGCCACCTCAGCCTTAATTCTTTGTGGTTGGAGCCCTCTGCATTATTTATTTGCTCATGACCTGAGGTGACTTTTCTCCGGCTATTTGCGCACGATATTTTTAAAACTTTTGCATGCCTTGACTCTGACAATTATCTGTGACGTCCTCTAAATCCTGAATCTTTGGCGTTTTGTCACTATTACAGTGTCTCTTCATAAGGTTCCCTTTACTATAGTGTGCAACATAATAACAGACACAGTACTTTCCACATTGCTGATAGATTAAGATTTGCTACGTTCTTTTATGCAAACTCTTCTTCACAAACTGAGCTCCTCCTGGCATGTAATTTTTGCATTAACTGCGTTACTACTGCGATAGTGGTCTCACCAAAGTGAAGGTGCAGTGACTACTACATATACAAGACAGATATCCTTGCCTATAATTTCCATGGTTCTCTGAATCTGTCCCAGTTCACTGTTTCATTACTGTTGCTATTACTGATTTTTCTTCAGTACAACTATTTCATTTGCCAAACTTAGTCACCGTTACCACCTAGATAAGAGGATTCGTGCTACTGTTATTAGTATTCTTTTACTACACAACAGACAATCTTCAAATGTCTAATTACAAGAACGATAACAAAAACTCCAAGCAACCTCTTTTCGCAGAACTTCTCAAACAACCAAAAAGTATGTCTGTGAATGGCTCAGCCTCATCAATGTCTAACCCATCTTTGGCAACCTCCTCTATAATGTCGGGGGAAACTATGAATTGTATTTTACAAGATATTTCAACTATCCGTTGCCGTTTAACATATATGGACATTAATATATTCTCTCTCACCACAGAGGCCAAATCATTCAGAGCAGAGATCGCACAATTTAATACTAAACCAGACGAATTAGACCAACGATTAACAGCAGTAGAAACCAGGATTGATTCCATGCAACGTAGAGATCAAGACCTCTTACTTCTCCGCAGTAAGCTTGTTGATTTGGAAGATCGCAGTCGACGAGACAACATCCGCTTTGGTTTTCCTGAAAAGACTGAATGTCAGAATGCTGGAACCTTCTTATCTAATGTCCTTCCCAAGTTGCTGGATATCAATCCACCGCTTGAAATCCAGCGGGCTCATCGTATCGGTCCTCCGCTTCCTGCTTCAGATTCTCGACCACGACCCCTCATTGCTTGCTTTTTGCGGCATGAACAAGTACGACAAATATTACTGGCAGCACGCATGCAAGGCTAGTACATCTATACTGGCCATGAAATCTGCATTGCAGCTGACTTCTCCCGAGAAACTAACGAACGGAGAAAGGCTTTCCTCCATCTAGAGCTGTTGAAGGATTCTATATTTTCTGTTATTTATCACAAAGTATTATCAGATTTTACCTTGCCTAACAATTATTTTATCTGACATTACATGCTTTGGTTCAATGTTCCATTCTCAACATGTAATTTATTTATCTTTCTCTATACTTTAAAATTATATGTATTTTATTATATACTTTTACGTCTTGTTAACCTTGATTTTCCTTTTTAATAATCAACATTATATATGTTATCATCATATATTAGATAATATTTCTCTTTGTAACTGCATATTGTTCTGCACTTAATTACTGATATGCCTTTTCTTAAATTTACAACTAGTTTTATAGAGGATTATTTATTGCTTATTATTTCTTGTTATATATCATATGATCCTCGTTCCCATATTGTTTATTTTCCCTATCAATGTAGGTTTATTGTCTGCAATTTTTAAAATGTCATCTGATAAATGTTTCTCACTATTTTAGGATTATAGATATTTTGCTACATACTTACATCGCTTATTAGATTTGGTCTTCCTTTTTCAATAATCAATACTATATATAATGAACTCCATTGTTAATATATTTTCTGTACATATTATTCCTGTTATGATTGTGTTTCTCTTTACCCAAACTCCATTTGGAAATAAGCATGTTCTTTCTTCTATTCTGCTCCACTGGAATATTGTCTTAAAAGAGATATATTTTTCCTAACAGGTAAAACTATAGCTAATATCATTTATATAACTCTTTTACATTCCTAGCAGCAATAGTTGCTCATTATATTTTTATTATGTTTTATACCACCTAACTAGATGAATTGATTATATCTTATTTCATTTCTTTATTCGTACTTGACATTATTTCTTTACAAGCATTTATATTTGTATCTAAGTTCATACCACTATTTTTAATACAAAGTGTACTTATTGCTTACTGTATCTTATCTATACTTGTACATCCTTAATAACTTCTTTCACATTCTATACCTATATTTCTCTGTCACTGCTGTTCAACATATCTTATGTCTAACTATGTATTCTATTAACTTCTGTCTTTCCCTTTCAGTGGTTCTTTTCCTTTACTCCTTCTCACTTATATCTCTATTTATATTCCTATCTAACTCTATCTTACTATTACTCATCCAAACATATTTATTGTTTACTGTATCTTATTTAATGTTGTAAATTATCAATCAATTGTTACACATTTTGCACTTGTATGCATGCATTAATGACCTTGTAAATCTTTGAGTATATATTTATGTATTCTATTAGCTCACGACTTTTCCCTTTTATAGTTGTTCTCCTCCAGTTTCTCATTACTATTTATATATATATCCGTATCTACCTCTATCTTACCATTTTTATTATAACTATATTTATTGTTAACTGCGTCTTATTCACAGTTGTAAATTATTAGTAACTTGCTCCACATTTTAGCTTATAATGCTGTGATATTGAATCTCTATATATTTGAACTTATATATATTTTAATGTATATTTAGGTATTATGTATTCTGTTAGCTTTCGTTTCTTCCTTTTAACAGTCATTTCTATACAAGCTTGGCTCTTTACGTCCCCTTTACACACACTTGGCTCTCCAGATCTTCACTTCCCTCCTACATAGTCCTTATTAGGTCTTAACCCTCCTGATGGGGATCCTACCCGCGGCGGTGCTCTAGTGAACCTTGACCTGCGGCTGAATTAAACTTTTTGTTTTACCTTTTTATAGTTTCTTGTTTGTTTTTCTTATTTCTGATATCTTTTTCTTTGGCAACTCTCTCCTATTACAGTATATTATGCTACACGTTATTTAAATAGTATTATTCAATTTTTCCATTTCTTCCATTTTTTTATTTCTTGGATTACTCAATTAATAAATTCTGCATTTGCTCTCTAATTCGCTCCTACTTCTATCCTAGTTCCTCACTTACTCAATTTTTTCAAGAGTACTGGTCTCCATTTGTGGTATGACTAATACTCATTCTCTGCGTGTCATAACATGGAATGTTCACGGTTTGACGCACTATATCAAAAGGAAAAAAATCCTTTTCGTATTTGAACTCAAAAAAGGTAGATGTGGCTTTACTCCAGGAAACTCATCTTGAAGCGTCAGAATCTAAAACGTTGCGCAGAGAATGGGTGGGTAAAGTATATCACAGCAGTATTCATACGGAACGGCCCTGAGACACTGCTCCCGTTCGTAAATGTGGTGTTGCCATTATGATTAGGAAACCTTTACCAGTTACAATATCGAAAACTTGGGAAGACCCAGATGGTAGATACGAAGGGGCGACACATATATTTGTGTAGGATCAGTTTATGCTCCGACGGGTGCAAAAAAATAATTTCTTCTCCAATTGGATCGTATTTTAGCAGAGATAGGTGCTTCCCAATATCTGATAGGTGGGAATTGGAATCTAGTCAGAGACCCAGTGTTAGATAAAACAGGTCCTTTTGATAAGAATAATGCTGCGTATAGAGCTCTTATGGGCGACATCATTGAAGATCATGGCCTGATTGATCATTGGCGCCTATCTCATCCGACTGATACTGAGTATTCCCTCCTATCCCCCACTCATGGAACTCTCTCTAGACTAGATTATTTTTTAATCTCTCAAAGGGTTGTTGAGTTAGTTCACGTATCCCACATCTTAGAAGCATCAATCTCTGATCACTCCCCAGTTCTACTATCCATCCAGACAAGACTGGCTACACCGGGACGTAAACCTTGGAGAATTAATATTCAGCGTTATAAAACTCCTATGGGCAAATTACAGCTTAGAACTCATCTTCAAACATATCTTTCCCTTAATCAAGGGTCTGTGCATTCAAGCAGAATCCTATGGGATGCAGCCAAGGCTACCAATAGGGGTCAACTTATAAAGGATGCTGCACAGGCCAATAGGCAAAATGCTGCTCGGCAGAAGGAACTAGAACATGATATTGAGACATTTACTCAACTATATACTAAAAAACCTCTTTTATAGCATTGCAAATCACTAGAACAAGCATGTATAGCGTTAAACAGCCTTTTTACATCTAAAGCTGAATATGCTTTACAAAACATGAAAGGACGCCACTATGAACAGGGGGAAAAAGCAGGGCGACTTTTAGCGGCTCAGTTGTGACAACGGGAGGTTGCAATGGCTATTCCAGCTATAAAAACATCTGGGGGGATCATATTGACTCATCTACAAGATATTGTTAATGAAGTTGCTTCTTACTATCAATCATTATATACCCCAGGTGCCCAGATAGATCACAACAAAATAATCTCTTTCCTTTCGAAGGTAGATCTACCTTCTCTTTCAGAGGAGGGCAGGGCGCTTCTTCAAGGGGAAATTACTAAAGAAGAAATCTCACAAGTTATTGCTAAACTCCCATATCATAAAGCTCCAGGAGAAGATGGCTTTCCTTCAGAATTCTACCGTTGGTCAGGTGAACAAATAATTGACAGTCTATATGCTGCTTTTCAAGAAACAGACAGCAAAGCCTCCTTCGGCTGTATATCTAATAAAGCAATATTTGCAGTCCTGCCCAAATCAGGAAAAGATCCATTCATTTGTAGCAGCTATCGCCCCATATCTCTTCTCAATTGTGATGTAAAACCTTTAGCCAGTATCCTGGCCTCTCGCCTTCGTAAAGTCTTGCCCTCTTTAATTCACCATTCCCAAGTGGGATTCATGCCTAGACGTTCTTCTCGAAATCATCTGCATACTTTGGCGCATACACTCCACTCTGCCAAATCCCTTCAGAACGATGCATTGGCATTATCACTTGATGTCAAAAAGGCATTTGATCGAGTGGAGTGGCATTATCTCTTTGAAATCCTGGAGAAATTTGGTTTGGGATCCCAATTTATAGACAAAGTAAAGCTACTATATATCAACACCCTACGGTTCAGGTTAAATGTGGAGGTTTCCTCTCAGACTCCTTTCCAATTTGTAGAGGAACACGTCAAGCCTGTCCCCTATCCCCTCTTTTATTGCTCCTTGCTTTGGAACCCCAAGCAGCAGCAATTCGTCAATCATGCAATATTGTAGGTATCCCTCTTCTAGTCAGAAACTCGAAAATGTATTTATATGCTGATGACATATTACTCACTCTTACTGTTTTGCCTCGTTCCCTACCATCATTGTTTAAAATCATAGAAGAATTCTTCTCCTTCTCTGGTTACAAAATCAATTGTGATAAGAGCGAAGCACTTCCCATATCAGATGGCACTACTAAAGCAGCTATTCAGGGCTTTCCCTTTAACTGGCAATGCTCACATCTACAATACCTGGGTATTCTGGTGAATAAAGGGACAACTGGAATCGTTGCGGACAATCTTGGTCCTTGCAACATGACTTTGATAAATGGAGAGTATTGGGATTATCTATATGGGGCAGAATTCAGGCTGTAAAGATGGTCACGCTTCCATTATACACTTGGAATGCTCCCTCTTCAGATACCTTTATCCTCACAGCGTCTTATAGATTCTAAGATTAAATCCTTTATCTGGGGCTCTACCAAACCTCATCTAGCTGTACATAAATTGCAAGCACATCACTTTATTGGAGGTCTGGGTCTACCATCAATACATCAATCAATAGAACACTACAATTTGGCACGACAATTATCCCAAAAAACATACATGTTGCAAGATAATTCTCACACACCACAATGGGTACATGTAGAACGTCATCTATTGTCCGCTGAACTTAGTCTCTCAGCTTTTTATGGCACAGGTACCAGTCGCCTGGATCTTCACAACCCACTATTGGCTGCAATGTGCAAAACATGGCAGGGAGCTCACCGCCTTTTGGGTTTTAATTCACGCATTCATGTCAAAGCTCCAATATGGAACAATACAGCCATGAGCGTTAAGGAAAAACTATCTACTGGCCCCAATGGAAACAGGTGGGTATTTTTACTATTGATAAACGTTTGCATGATGGTGAACCCTTTGCCCAACTGTCTGACGAATGTGGTCTTCCATTACATCAAGCAACAAATTATACTCAACTTCATCTCTGCCTTACCTAAGTTCGAGGGTCTCATCCATGGTCCCTCCAAAATTCACCAATAGTATCCTACCGGTATACTTGGGGAACTCATAAAGGGATTATATCTGGTTTATACAAACTATTCACACTACAATTATTTTCCCAACCCGTATCATGTGCTCTCCGCCTCAAATGGCAAACACAACTATCGGTTACTTATGATGATGACGAATGGACTGAACTCCTGGAAAATTTAACTAGAGGGACCAGAGAAGCACGATTGAAATTTTGCTTGTTCAAAATTTTACATGATTGGCACTGGTCTACAGCAAAATTAAATAAAGCTGGACTCCTTCCTCACACCAATTGTTGGAGATGTGATGCTCCTTGTTGCGACATAGTCCACATTATTTGTACCTGCCCTATGGTTTAATCCTATTGGTCCTACATAGGCCAGATTTTACAGCATACTTTACATCTGGGTTTACTGTCAACATCAGCTACCATTCTCTTGTATGATCTAGCCACAGTTAAAACATGTGTTTTACGACAATAGAAATATCCGATTCCACCCTCTCAAGAGTCTTGGCTGGTGACTAGGGTTCAAACTGCCTCCTATTAAAGAGTCATTTATACTTTGCATGACCAGACACAATTATTTAATCAAGTCTGGGCCCCATTTCTGCAAATGAATACTGATTCTGTGATAGACAATGTAGCTCACTCCATAGTGGATAATACAGTACCATAATTCGTCCTTCTTTTTTATCTCTATCTCATTTCTGTCTTTCTTCTCTTTCTTGTCATTATCTTTATACTCCTTCCCCTTTTTCAACTTTATTGTTACAGGTTTGGGTAATAACATGGTGAAGATGTGATGAATTCCCTCCTATCTCATATCTTGCATCTTGCCTTTTGTATTTGTATAATTCTTTCATAGAGTATACTATACTATATGTTCTGTTCTTTTATGCTTTATATATTGATATTTTTCTTTTATTATTATTTCTTTCATATTTAAACACATTTATTGTCTTTCTTAATCCATTATAGATTGTAATTTAATAATTCACTCTGTATAACGTTCCTGATCGTCTGACTTTAATCTTTATTCTTCATTTTTATCATTCATTATTGGAGTTTCTATAACAGACTACTTATTGTTTTGCTCATAATTGGATTCTTATATTTTTCTTCCTTTGATTATTATATTATTTGTTTTCTAGTAGGATAAATTTGATTGTCCATCCAATAATCCCTTTTCTTCAAATTTACAAATATCTACATATTTCTGAAATAATATATTTGACTATTTATACTGTAATTGCAATGTAATTCAAGTTCTTGTATTGCCAACTCTTCTATTGTATTGTATTATATTTATAAAATACTAATAAACAATTTCAACAATTCAAAAAGAATTGGGGAGGAGTGCAATTTCTGCCACGTGCAAAACGATTAATAACAACATGCCATATTCCCTGAGTCAGTAAGGAAGGAGGTGGCAACGGGATGTGGGTAAACTTGAAGGCATGGAGTAGGAGGCAGTGTTGATGCAACACTGGGAGGTAGCTATCATATCCCCCGTATGTCTCACACAGTTAAATACTCCATAGGGTCTAATATGATTGTCACAAACTCCATACTTTTGGGAGGGCGCCTGTTACAACCGCCACTCACCTGACCAACAGGTACCACAGGAACAAAGAGAGCCTCCCCTCTTACCTCTGGACCAGTCCTCCACACAGACAATAACAGTATGGGCGATTGGTCACAAGGAGAAAGGGAAGAGGAATACACCACCCCTGGTTTGCTGGGAGACGAAGGAAAGGTACTAGGAGGGATGTCAGATAGGACGGGATCAGACGGGAGGAATACAGACAGCGTCTGCAGGGTAGCCTCGGAGACGGTAGGAATGAGTGAATGATCTGCAAGACAAACGTGAGGGGAGGACTATAAGAGGAGAATGAAAAGATGCAGGAACTAGACTCTAGTTAAAGCCATTATCTGACATAATGAAGGGAGAAAAGAAAAAAGGCACACACACTCACCATGGGTGACTCAGCATGGCAGCATATAGCACAATCCTGTTGGGCGTCTAGGAACAGATCCAGAGGTCCTAGAGATACATTCTGGATACAGCTCAGAAGGGGTATTGGTGCATACAGTACAGAACAAAGCACTGACTTCTCCTGATGGCGCTCTTTCCAGAGAGGGTGCAAATAAACAAAGGTGAAAGCCAAACTTGTGCTCGCGTTGGAGGCGGTGCTGCCGGCATCTGCCGTGCGCCTCAAAGATCGGAGAGAGGTCAGGTGACCGCACTTGCGGTCAGCGTTGGTTATAACTCTTGCGGCACCTGCCACCATAGAAAAAAGCTTCACAGCCCTGGCCGCACCAGAGGCCAACTCGCAGCTTCTGCTGCAGTGAAACAATATTTCACGGCTTCTGCCGCAGTGAAAATGTCTTGCGGCTTCTGCTGCGTGAAGGCAAAGTCTTCGCGGCTTCTGCCACAGCAAAAGAAAGTCTTGCAGCTTCTGCCGCAGTAGGAAATGGGTAGCGGCGCCTGTCGCCGTATAGAAAGATTTGCGGCCTCTGCCGCTTAGTGCAAATATTTGGTGGCTCCTGCCGCAGTTGACTTCATCTGCCGCGTGAAGGAAATGTTTAGCGGCTCCGGCCGCAGCTGATATGCACTTGCGACTTCTGCCGCGCGAAGGAAATGTTTCGCGGCTCCGGCCACAGCTGACATGCACTCGCGGCTTCTGCCACAGCTGAAATTTAACTCACGGCTCCTGCTGCGTTTGTGAAGTACTCGCGGCTTCTCGGCACTCACTTCTGGAGAGGCACGCTCCAGCGCCCTCTCAGGATAGGAGTCTGGGAGAGATGAAATGGAAAGGCACGCTCCTGCGTCCTCTTGGGGTATGGATTGTTGATTGGTTAAGCCAAGCACCTGTGTCCATCCGTGTGTCTTGTTTTCGTCTGTCAGATTCCATCTGACAGTGGTGAGTTTTTGGATACCGAGGCGATAGCCTCATTGCTCCACATTCACTTTGAGTTTTTTAGTCGCTGTGATAGGCCGCTGTGATAGGCCGCGGGTTGCGGTCAATTTGGTTTGCGGAAGTGTCAGCAAGTTTTATCGCAGAGTCTTGTATTCGTCTGCCAAATGTCTTCTGGCGGTGATGAGCTTTTAATGGCTGCCACAGCGGTTGCCTTCTGACAGTGATGAGTTTTGGGTACCTGCTGGGGCGATTTGCCCTCAGGCAGTGATGAGTTTTTGGATGCTGTGTTGCAGTTTCATTTTCACAAGGTTAGCGCTTCGATGGGCCTCGGGTAGCGGTCAAATGGGTTTGTAGAAATGTCTGCAAGTTTCCTGATCAATGGGTTATCTTTTTGATCCAGTCCTTTGTAGAATGTCCTGTTGAGTTTGCGGAGATGGTCGTCCAACATCTCAACACCTAGGTCTCTGTGGAGGTCTGCTGTTCTTGTGAAGATTGGAGCACCTGCTGCAATCCGTAAGGCCCTGCTCTGAAGTCTCTGCATGTCTTTCCAAACTGGTGAAGCGTACGTCATGGTTGATCGAATTATTGCGGTGATTACTCGCACCTTGCTGTAACGCCCTGAACGTCTCAGGATCGTTTAACAGACACGACAATGAGGACGCAACCACTTGTGAAGGGTTAGTTCTTTTAATGAAGGCAAATAAAATACAAAGAACGAACAAAAGTTATAGTCACTGGAATCCTCCAGGCTAAGTACGTTACCAGCCCACAGCACGGATGGTCCTAACCGTCCTCTGCATATACGCCGATCCCGGCGTATGCCAACAGAGGGCAGAAATGAAATGGCCGACAATGCCAATCGGTAGGCTGTGAGGGGCACGAAGAGTGTTGGGGAGAATCGAGGAGTCAGGGAAACACCCAGCCGGGGTCTCTACCTGAAGGGAGCAGCCGCTCAACCTCTTCCTCAGACTGCACCGGGACGCGGAGTCACCTCCTGGTGATGCGTCACCGATACCCCAATCACAAGCAAGAAGACTGAACCGAGAGCAGCCGCTCGATCGATCCTGTGGACTTCCGAGTCTGTAACGCAGCAAACACCTCCTGGTGTGCGTTACAGCTGGCAGTCCCTGTGTCTCTGGTCGGGCTGGGAGTTACGACTCCAACCAGCAAAAGCGCCACTGCGCTTGGACTCAGCCGAGTCAAAAAGCGAAGCTCAATGGTTGACCGGTAGAGCTTCCGGGTCCTTCACAGGTGACGATGGGGCAAGACACGGCCCAGGGAGTAACGACTCGACCTACCTCCGTTCTTGCCTTACTGGAGCACCACTCCGGAACACTGCTCTTCACGAAGCAGGTACGTCGGTGTAAACACAATATCCGACAGCCTTGTACATCCCGGTTCCTCCCTTTATAGGGCGTGTTTTCCTTGAGTTATGTAACAGCTCTCCTGTTTACATAAGGGCGTGTTTCCCTTGAGTTATGTAACAGCTCTCCTGTTTACATAAGGGCGTGTTTCCCTTGAGTTATGTAACAGCTCTCCTGTTTACATAAGGGCGTGTTTCCCTTGAGTTATATAACAGCTCTCCTGTTTACATAAGGGCGTGTTTCCCTTGAGTTATGTAACAGCTCTCCTGTTTACATAAGGGCGTGTTTCCCTTGTATGACAGGAATTCTTGACACTTGCTCTGCAAGGGCATCAACTTGGTCTTCAGGAGTGGGTATAATGCAGACAGTTTTGTTGCTGCTTTCTGGCAGGTCTTCTCTATGTGGTTTCTCCATGTGAGTTTAGAGTCCAGAGTCACCCCCAGGTAGGAGCTGCTGTTTTCCCATTTGATCTCATCCCCATTGAGGAGGATCGCTGGGTGTTTTCTGTTCAGCTTCCTGGACAATAATGTTGCTGTGGTTTTGCTTGTGTTCAGGGTGATCTGCCAGTCGCTGTACCATTCGGAGAGTCTGCTGAGTGATGCCTCAAGGTTCTTAGCCACTTCCTTTTCACTGAAGGATTGGGAGATGACTGCTGCATCATCGGCGTAAAGAGCCAGATCAGTCTTCTTTAGGTCCGTGGGGGTGTCGTTTGTGAATATGTTAAAGAGGAATGGTCTTAGGATTGATCCCTGAGGCACTCCAGCAAGGATTGGGCGTGGCGTTGAGCATTCGTCTCGTACCGCCACGTGAAAGGTCCGTTTTGACAAGTAGCTAGACAGCAGTTTAATCAGGTAGCTTGGAAACTTGAGCTTGATAAGTTTGTAAAGCAGTCCCTCATGCCATACTCGGTCGAATGCTTTGGCTACATCCAGAAAGACTACTCCAGTAGACTTGTTGTTGTTGAATCCATGGCTGATAATGTCCACAAATCTGAGGAGTTGGTGATTGATTGAGTGGTCTTTCCCGGAACCCAAACTGTTCTTTGGCGAGGAGGTTTTCGCTTGTTGCAAAGTCCACAAGACGGGCAAGGATAACTTTTTCGAAGAGCTTTGATAGGCCAGATAGCAGTCTTATAGGGCGGTAATTTGCCGGATCTCGTAGTGGATTCCCAGCCTTGGGGAATACGATGACTCTTGCTTCTTTCCAGGCATTAGGGAAATACTGGTGCTGCATACACGCGTTGAATATCTCAGCAAGGTGATCCACTGCGGCATCTGGGAGCATCTTGATGGCTTGGTTGGCTATTCTGTCCTTTCCTGGTGCCTTGCCGTTTTTAGTATCTTTACCAGGGCCAGTAACTCGCCTGTGGAGCATTCCTCAATGTTTGCAGCTTCTGTTTCTGGTGGGTTCTCCCGGTGGTGCTTAGCGACCTCTTGCTCGACTTCTGCTGCCAGTTTGCTTGCCTGGTTAGGCCTGAAGGATGCCTCCAACGTGTCAGCGAAGACCTCAGCCTTGTCCCTGTTGCTGCATGCCAAGTGAGTCTTCCCTTGTATCGGTGGGTTTAGTTCCTTCTTCCCAGTCAAGCGTCGGGTCATTCTCCAGAGAGAGTTGTCCGCGTCCTTTAAGGTAGCCGTAGCTGCTTCCCACTTTTCGCCTCTGTGCTGGCTTATTTGCATCTTCAGCTGTCTTGTCAGCTCATTGTACTTCTTCAGCAGGTCGGGGGTGCGATTCCTTTGCCACTGTCTGCGGGCTCTGTTCTTGTCAGCAATCGACTGCTTGATGCCCTTCGAGAGGTCGTAGATAGAGCAGCGTTGGAGTTTCTGCTCAGGAACGCTGCGCTCGATGGCAGTGTGGACTGCAGCTGTGAAGTGGTGAACCGCCTGGTCAATGTCTTCAATGCAGCGTAGGGGGCCAGGGACCAGTGTCTCCTCCAGGCTTCTCTTGTATAGGCTCCAGTCTGCCTTCTTGTAGTTGTGTCTGGTGCCCTGTTGCTGGTCTTCAAGCACGTCACCAACTGTGATCAACACTGGGTTGTGGTCGGACGTCAGTGCAGTTAAGGTTTCCAGCTCCTTTCTTCATGACGACGATGTCCAGAATGTCCGGTTTATGCAGTGCAGTGCCTGGATAGTGTGTTGGTTGAGTTGGGCCAGCCACTACAAAGTCCTCCTTCTTTGAGTGGGCAAGTAGAGCGTGCCCTTTGCTGTTTACCGCGCGAGAGTTCCAGCACTGGTGCTTGGCATTTAGGTCTCCGCCTATAGATGTTGGGATGCGGGGGTCCAATAAAGCATCCAAGTCCTTCGGGCTTAGCTTGCCTGGGGGTGAGTAGGCGGCAATCAGCCGTAGGGGGCCTGCAGATGTCTGGATCTGTATGCCAGTTGCTTCAATGCTCCCCACTGCTGGTAGTGAGATCTCGTGGTGCTTCACTTTTGTGCTGACAATCACCGCTGTTCCTCCTCCCTTGACTCCGGTGGTGCGATCTGTGCGGTACACCCTGTAGTTTGCTAAGTTGAGCTTCTGGCTTCCTTGGAGATGGGTCTCGGAGATAAGCGCTATACTCCACATCCATGGTTTCCATCAGGTGCAGGAGTTCTGCAGTTTTCTTCTGAATACTGTTAGCATTCCACATCAAGAAGAGGGAGTTTCCTTTAGATTTTGCTGCCATTGCGGGTGTTTTCTTCACCGTGGAAAAGTCCGGCGATGAGATTCGCCACCATTGTCACCAAAGGGTGGATGTTCATGTCTGCGACTGTCTTCGCAATCTTCGTGATGAGTTCCTGCCAGTTGATGGCTGAGCCTATTTCTCAGGATGGTGCTGGGGCAGTTGATGGTGGTGGTGGTGGTGGGCTGTCCTGTTACTTCTGCGTATGTCCTTCCATCCACACACGCGTCGCTATGGCTGTTGGTTGGATTGCCGGTTGGGGTCCTGTGTGCCAATGCGGGTTGTAAGTCTTCCTTTGTCCCTGGTCTATTGCAGTTGAGTGTGGGGAAGTCTTTTGTTGTTGGGGTGGTTTGCGCGGTCCATCCTTCTTTGCCTTCTGCAGGTAGGGACAGCCGCGATAGCTTGCTAGGTGGGGTCCTGTGCAGTTAGCACATATTGCTGGTTCGGTTTCTCAGTTCCTAGTGCATTGGTTAGAGGTATGCTCGCCTCCACAGCGTACGCTTCTGGTGGCAGAAAGCAGAGGTGTGCCCCAAGCACTGGCAGTTGTAGCACATGACCGGTCCTCGTTTCCCTCTAGGTGCTTCTGAGGTGACGGTGCAACTGAAGAGCCGTGTGACTGCTGAGAGGTCTGCTGGCTTCCCGTCCTTGCTTGTCGACAGGGTTACAACAAAGAGGGGAAACTTCTTGTTCTTGTCTGCTGGAGAGGCGATCTGCGTTATGTTTTTGACTGGAAGTCCAAGTTCTGATAAGTCCTGAGTGCACACAGTGTTTACAGATAGCAGGTTGCCAATTTTGTAAAGGCCCTTTCAAGGGCCGTCCCCCCAAGGAGGGGTGGGATCAGTGGCTAGGAGAACAGCAGGTCAGTCGGGGTATATTGGGCTTTCAACAGGGGCTCTTATGCTGGAATTTGCAATACTCCCTTGCACAAGTGTTCTAATTGTTGGCTCGACACACGCTCATACATTGCAGAAGAGTCATTGGGCCAGCAGGGAACACAAAGGGGTCTTGGCAGCAACCGCCTGCAAGAGGAGGGTGAGGTGTGATGGGACCTGCAGGAAATGACTCTTATGCTGGGTAAACTGAAGTGGTTGTCATACTGACTACAGTGGTATGGCAAACTGGAGTATACTGACTTGTTTAGTGAAAGTTTTGACAAAGGGTGTTGACTGGGAAACAAGGGTCCACAAGAGAGAAGCTGGGCGCGGAATATTTGAGATCTGCAAAAGAACAGCCACAGCTGGTGAGGGACAAGCTTCAGAAGGAGATATTGGAGGGCAGGATGACAGGCCCTTATGAGGGGTGGCCAGTAGACAATGTGATAGTGTCCCCAATAGGAGTGGTCCTGAAGAAAGAGAACGGCCAGTTCCGTCTGATACATTTCTTGTGGCCTTTAGGCCAATTTGTGAATGATAACATAACTGTTGAATTGTCATCAGTGTGCCACTCATCAGTTGATGTGGTGATTGAAGTGGTGAATTCAGTAGGGAAAGGAGATCGAATGAAGAAGAGCACAATTAAATCAGCCCAGATGGAAAAGAGCAACATTAAGTTAGCTATCCGTCTGCTACCAGAACACCCTCTTGATTTTGAGCTCCTGGGCATACACGTCTAAGGACAGTGCTAGGTGGATCAAGAATTGCCTGTAGGCTGCTCTATCTCATGTGCCTTGAGTGATTCAGCACCTTTCTAAAGTGACTCTTTATTTGTGACAGGACATGGGGCAGTGACACATTATTTGGAAGACTTCATTTTTGTGTGGTCCTCGAGTCCGACGAATTGTCAGCAGAAGCTGACCAGTTTCAAAGAGCTAATGGACGACATGGGGGTGCCCATGGCAGACAAAAAAATGGTGAGACCTGACACAGCAATGACGTTCTTATGGATAGAGATTAACAAGGTGAGGATGGAAGCAAGATTACCGGAGGACAAGAGAATGGCAATGATAGCCCTTATTGACATCATGCTGGCTAAGAAAAAAGTTGAGGTGACGTTGGGCATGACGAAAGAAACATGGGCAGACATACGTATTAGGGTGGATATTGTGCTCTGATAGTGGACCTTAATTTATATTATGTAAAGGGTTGTTGGATGTAAACGTAATGACTTCATGAACAGATTTTTTTTTTAAACATTCAGATGAGGGACTTGCAGGTTCTGCTGAGGAATTTGAATTTTGCGTGTAGGGTGGTCAGTGGGGGTATGACTTTCTGCAGGAGATTAGGCCAAGCGGGGGCAGCATACCACATCACAGGTTAAGATTGTCAGCAGGGGTGTGGGAGGATTTGAGGATTTGGCAACCATTTTTGGAACAGTTTAATGGCATTCCGCTGGAGAAAGTGGGGGACAGAACAGAGTGGGATATGCAAATTTTATCTGATGCAGCGGGCGGGGTGGGTTTTGGCCTGTATTGTAAGGGGCACTAGTGCACAGAGTTATGGCCCCAAACATTAAAGAATAGAGGAGTAGTATAGCTTTTTTGTTGTTTTTCCTGTGAGTCGTGGCTGTCTCTGTGGGATGATCAATTTGCTAATAAGACAGTTTGTTCAAAGTGGATAACATGACAGTGGTGCATGTGGTAAACAGATGGATAGCTAGGGACATGCAGGTACTTAAGCTTTTGCGTGTCTTTGTACTGGGCTGCCTAAAGCGCAGCATTATCTTTAGAGTTCGGCATGTCCTGGGCATTGACAATAATATAGCAGACACTCTGTCTTGTACGCAATGGCAGAGGTTCTGTGGGCTTGCTTTGGGAGTGGATGAAGATAAGACATTGATGTCTCAGAAGCTATGGCAGATAGGTGTCGGAGGATTCTGAGGCTGGTATCAGAATTGCTGTCAAAGTCCAAGAGACGAACATATGTACAGGTTTGGTCAGATGCGAGGATGTTAGAATCAACGGTAAGTTGGCGGGCATTGCATTTGTGGGAAAGCTGATGTGGGGCTACGACCTTGAGCAGATGAGTTGGGGGAGAAGTTGTTGGAATGGTGGGACAGAGAGACTGGCAATATGGGAAGGAAACGACAACAGCTATTGTGGTGAGTGTTGCAGATAGTAATGGGGGAGCTGCCCACAGTTTGCCACGATGTTCCGGAGGCAGAACTGTTCACCTGATTGATGAGCTGGAAGTTTTTTGGGTGGCATAATTGTTGGGGAGGAGGAACAGTCGAGGAATTTTTTGGGACGATGTGGATATAGGGGGAGACAAGACTGTGATAAGACTGTGTAGGCCAAAACAAACCAAAGGGCTAAAGGCAAGACAGTAACATTGAGAGAATACCCAGTGCAGTGTGTTTGTCCAGTGTATCCTTGCAAACAATTTAGACAGGGGTCAGGAAGAGCAGGTGGCGGGGTTTCCATTATCAGGATGGATCACGTGTGACTTTGTTTCAGTTGTTAGGGGTGCTTAGGAATGCTATAGCACGACTGGGGTTGCCACCAGCAGAATTTGGTGCACATTCATTTCGTATAGAGGCAGCCACAGAGGTAGGAGGGTCAGGATCCAGAAGTTAGGTTGGTGGTCGTCTGGTTGCTACAAGCAGTATGTGAGGGCGATGAGGGATAAAGAACAAGTGGATGTTCCGACTAACTGAAATTATGCGGTTTTCTGTAGGCTCTGTATTTTTCGTAGGCTGCATACTGGGCCAGGAAAGAGAGGAATTATCAGTGTAGATTGTGGGTTATTCAAACATAAAATGTGCATAGTAGCAAGCTGTCAACAGACTTCATGGAACTCACCTGACTTTTGCTGTGGAGACAGCAAAGGTTCAGTGGTGTGGGAAAGGAGGAATGTTGTGGCCTGAGCTACTGCCATCACTAAACTGTTTTCTGGACGGGAGATTATGTCTGCGTGTTTTAGTCATGAACTTGGGGAAGAAAGACCTGGTGCATATAAAAGGCCTGGCCTTAATGAAGGCAATGAAGAGTGCCTTGAAAGCAATTAAAGAAAACTGGGCGAGTATCATTTTTGCTGTGGACAGAATTGATACCAAGGAGGGAATGATGAGGACTGGAAAAGCCAGCAGTAACTGACAAGGTCAGGAGCAAAAAAAACAATGGGTTATGTAAATTTTGTAGGGAGCAAGGGATTAGCAGGATTGTGCACCAGGATTTGAGGTACGAGGCAGTGAGTTTTTAACGGCAGGATGGGGTACATTTCTCTACGATGGGCATGGAATTATACCTGATGCAGGAGAGAGAAGCTGTAGCGAATGTAATGGAAGGTGAGGCTATGGTCGTCCACTTAAGTAGGTGAGTAATGACAGAGGACAATAAAGCTGCAAGTGAGAAGAAAAGGGAAGGATTTGGTGGGGGGCCGAAAAACCCGTATCAATGGGTTTTTGTGGGTGGCAGTTTGTGGAGACGTTGGCTTGGTTGAGTCTGTTTATCGGTGTTGCGGTGGGTGAAGCAATTTGAAGGGGCGGGGGGAGTATGTTCACAGTTGCTGAAAGCAGGAAGTTAAAGGTTTGCGGTTCTAGGAAGTTAAGTTAGTTCAGAAAGCAGAATGTAGACAAGGGGCAGGTAGGATGGTTGGGGTAAGCATGGGGGGGGGTCATCTAGGAGTGGGGTAGGATAAACCGTAGATGAAGACTGATGTATAGTGAGGACGGTAGTTTTGTAAGGTGAACTGCGTACAGAATTTATATGTTTGTGATGTACACCTGTTTCAATAACAGGTAAGTGGTCTGTGCTGTACCCTCTAGCACAATCCAGCTGACAGCCAACTTGGCAAATTTTTTAATAGTTTGCTGTCCAATTAGATGCTCAAAACATTGCTCTAAGACCACAGTGCTCAGTTATACCAACTACAAATGAGCTAAAACTGGGTATTTACTGAATGTTGTCGGTGTAGGAAAGGATGTTGATGTATGTGCAATGATGCTGGCCAGAGAGATCATGTTATGTGTTGAAGATGTTGGGGATGAGTGGTGAACCTTGAGGCACGCCTTAGATGAGTTTGCAGTCTTCAGAGGAGTAAGGTGCCAGACTGATAGCTTGTGCTCTATCCATTTAGGAGTTTGTCTAGCAGAAAGCGGGTCCTTAAATACCAATTTTGTGCAGGCACTTGGTGAGGATGGTGTGTGAGCAGGACTGGACTGGGAACTGCAACCAGCCCTGGCAGATTGCTGCTTGACCGGTTCTGGGAGCGAGGGGGTGTTAGCAAGAAGCAGTGCTCCTGCTTTTGTTACAGGGGGCCGTAATTGCAGCACTGCTGAAAAACCATCAACAAGTGACAAAACTTCCCCCCACGGGCACAAATCCGGCCCCCCACCCCTACAGCCCACCGGGGAAATGCCCAGTGCCCGCTACGGCCAGTACGGCCCTGTGTGTGAGACAGTGTCAAATGCTGCTGAGTGGTCAGCGAGAATAAGGGCTGCTGTGTCTTGTCTATCAAGGATCATGTGGATGTCATCTGTGGTGGTGATGAGTCTGTTTCCGTACTATAGTTGAGCCTGAATCTGGACTGCTTGGGTTCGAGGATCTGGTGGTTGCTGAAGTTATCGGTAAGGCGTTGGTTGATTAGTTTCTTGAAGACCTTTGCCAGATATTGTAGGAGGGAGATGGGTCTGCAGTTGGAAAGTGTGGCTGGGTCAACGGATGGTTTCTTGAGCATAGGCATAACGGTGGCATGTTTCTAGGTGTCCAGGAATGCAGATGGGCCGATGGAGGCGTTTAGGATGGGTGTTTGTGCTTCACTGATCGGAAGGAGTCCTTTGGTAAAGGCATGGCGAGGGCAAAATTCAGATGGCCCTACAAGCAGATGGACTTCATGGTAGCAGAGATTTCGACTGTAGTGACAGCAGGCTACGAAGTCAGCATGTGTTATCTGGCCGTGATGGGAAGTTGAGTTGCAAGAGTGACAGGGTCCGATTGAGGTTCTAAGATGCTGTGTGTGGAAGTGATTTTGTTACCAAAGAATTCAGAGAGCTTGTTGCTAAGATCTTGCGCGGGGGTGATGATGCTGGAGGTGGTGACATTTACTCATATATAACATGGCACACTGCACTTCTGGCTCGAGGGCACTAGGTGTGTGATTCCTAATCCTGGCAGTACTCAAAACTAGATAGTGCTCCACCTCCATGACTCGAACTGTCACAGAACTAACAGATTATATGCTGTGTCTTCTTCTCTGTAAGGCCCAAACTCAGACTCTAGTTAGATCTACATAGAATAGGATTGTTCCATTAAAGTGGGGGAGAATGCAACAATATCAGTACAGAGTTGAAAGGAAACCATATCAAGCTTTGAAAACCAGATTATATTTCAAAATCTGTTCTTCGATGCTGTTGTCCTATAAAAGGAGCTGCAATGTAACTGACCTTCTGTACAAGATGATAAGGTGTAAGGGAATCTCAAAAGAGCATAACTGTCATGTTGGATTTTGATTCTCATGATTATTGTTAAAACAATAAAGATGTGTTAAAACAAAACAAAATCTACCAATCTACTCTTCATTAAATTGGCATCCAAGATGATCTACTTCTCTGGGTTGCTTCGTGTGTATGGACTGATCCCTCAACCCAGACACTTCCAACCTCACCAAGCTAATAACATCAGGAAAACAACAACATATCAGACTTCTACTATTAATTCCATGCACTCAAAGTCAACTCCCTGAAGCAGAGACTCCCTACGCCTTGTATGAACTGGCCAACAGTCATTGTAACATCCCGGAGCACAGTCGTAACAAGACAGGACTCACCCAACTCAATAACTCAAGCTAACCAACCACCTCCAACCAAGAACCTCATCAACCTAATGTCATGAACCGTGTGAACTGTGCTCAACAGTATATACCAGGGAGGCAAACTTTTTACGTGCTCGAGTCAATTCAATTTTTATTATGATTTGGAGCTCCTAAAAGTTCCACATACAAGTATACAAGTAAAAGGCTCTAATATATATAATCATCCAGAGCTTAATACCAATGACAAGATAAAATACCTACAAAAACCTTAAATTCACCAATTTCATTAAACAGTTCAAAATGCAAGCAACGTACTAGGAATAAAAAGTGCGTGTGTGCAAATATTAGGTCAATTTCACCATTCTATTAAAAATACAGTGCTAACTAAGGCAATACAAATCGAGCTGTACCGTTAAATGCTCCAATAGCTTTAACTACATTATACAAACATCCTAAAATTCTATAATGTCAAATAGATTTGCCCAGAGAGGATCCTGAGCAAACTATATGCAGAAACCTGTCAGTTACAGGTTTTGTTTCTACGTACAGAATTCATAGCAGCATACAAGATAACTAAAGGCGCGAATGCATAGGTATAATACCAATTTCCAACATCCTGTTAATTTTCTCTAAAATATATTTAAAAATTGTTTTAAAAAAAGATACATTTTAAAACACAATTGTTCCGAGGGGAGGCGAGGGGGGGGTCGAAAGAAGATTTACGGCCTTTACGGCCTCCTCGGCTGTACTAATGTTGTATTTTAAGTACAGTGGTCTCAGCAAACGGCGTCATGATGGTTGTCATAGGAAACAAACAAATAAAACATGATTTAAATCCTGTATCCAGCTTCCACATAGGTGACAGAGTCTGTCCTGTCTAGCTAATCCCTCCCACACCCCTGTTACGATTCGTAGGGGCCGCAAATTTAACCTTAACAACAGGATAATCCTGCGCACTCCATGGGGGAGATTCCATACAGCATAAGGTTAAGGTGGTTTATGAATACTGCTCCCAACTATTATATCATTTCTGGGATGCCCTGAGCACAGGGCAGTATCTCTTTTACGACAGACTTCATAAATTGTCTTTTTCATTAACGTTTTCAAAACTTGTTTTCATAAAGAGCCTACACCACCATGCCCAATTCCAAATAGGTCTGCCGCTTTCGCATGATTCCTGAAGACAACACTTTTCCCCTTCAGGTTTACAAATATTTCCTGTCTTAGTGCTTTCTGTAGAGGGTTTTCAACTCTCGAGTCGTCCAGGGCAGGAGAGATCGGTAGTGCTCAAAGAGTAAGGGGGCCGTTTGGTATGAGGCTTTGCAGATGAGTCTCTTGCACTATGCAGAACACACTAGGGGAGTCAAGACAGGCTACAAGTCCCAAAGCTGCACAGGTCTCTCACACGACTAGAAAAGATGGTGGACATTTGGATTCATGAAGTATAAGTTTCTCGTGTTTCTGACTGCCTATTGTCAGGAGGAAAAGAACAATGCTAATACGTAGTCATTAGTTACATCTGATGAACATTGAAAATCATTCATATCATAGATTTAACTTGTGAATAACTGAAGGTAGTCCTCTCCATAAGAATGTGGATCATAGGATACTGATTAAATCTGCTATTTAGGTTTCATTTGTATTTCATGTCTAGGAAGTCATAGTTTTTTAACTACAGAGAGTTGGAAATACAGAGTGTCCCAAGGTATATTCTATGTCATATTAGGAATAACGACTTCTATTTCAAATTAAAAAGTAGTAAAAGAGTTATTTCGTGTTTTCAATATAAATGCTTATGCAGCGAACCTTAAGCCCAGCTGTAAGGACAGGAAGAGTGAAGATATCCAGTGTCTCAATTTCTCTCTTATCCCGTTCCCCTTTCCCCTGGTTTGTTGCTCACCAGCATAATATGTGTTACCTGGTTATCAGAAAGTTCATGCAAGTGTGGATATTAGCAAAGTTCCTGTTGGGTGCAGTTTAGTGCAAACTAGACACTTCCAACTGGAGAATGTCACCATATTTCTACCTCCATGGAAAATGTTCACTTTCACAAGTGAAATTACTGAACTTATTCCCTCCAACTTGTCGCATGCTTATGCAAAGTCTTCCTTGGGGACTTTAATGTAAAATGGAACAAATGATCAGACAGTGCCATCTTTAAACTCACCTAAAATTCCCACGTTCTAACAGGATACGGAGTTTCAATTCCAAGACAACATACAAGTCATGGCAAGGTCAGCAGCATTTCACTTACAAAGAATCAAAACTTTCAATTACGCACTATGTAGACAGAACATGAATACAGCAGTGGAACCATTAGTTATGTCATGCCTAGAATATAGACGTGCACCACATACTGACCTTCTGAAGACTCACCTAGCACCGCTTAACATAGTTCTCTATGAAGTAGCCTGCTCCCAGGAAAACACAAAATATTATTATGAACATATTCCACCTGCACTCACAGACCCTAGCCCACTGTTATTAACGGCCAGGAACTCATTCAAAAAAGCATGCAAAACTTACAAAATACTACACCTAGACACTCCAAGATATTCAAATTAAAGGTTTCAGGCAGGCAGGTCAATACCAATCAGAAAGAAATTCATATTTGATACACCTCACTTCAAGAAGCAGAGTCCCCTTCACAGAATCTAGTCAGACTGTGTACACAAATGATAGAACTCTCTCCAAAATGGCATGATAAATACCCCTTCATTCTCTGTTTTCAAGAAATAACTCAAAAACTTCTACATCAACAAATACTTGATCACCTGAATGCAGAAGTTACCGAAGACTCTGGGCCTGATTTAGACTGCTGAGTATGGTTTGTGCTCAGTCAGGGTTATAGAGTAAAATAATCAATCTCCTTGATGGCCCAGCAGACGTCTTTAGTCATTGGCAGGATCTGCCTTCATGGCGGTTCCTGTCAATATGTTAAAATTATGAAAATGTTACAGTAAAATTTGTGGACCTGCCTCAAACTTTTAACATGTTTTTGTTTTTTCAAAAATGAACTACCAAAGCAGGAGTTTGTTTTTGAAAAATCAAAAATGAATGTCTCCCACAACATGGGAGTTTTCTCTCCTGGTGTCGGGGTCATTTAAATAATTTCACTGTCTCTTATAGTCAGGTTTTACCCGGCAGTATTGGACAGCGAAAACTGGCCTTAGTACAGAGCCGAAGGAGGCTCCGTCATCAAGAGATTGAAGGTGCGCCCAACTGACAATCAGACTGGCTGACCACTGACCAAAGATTTGACGAAGAGGGTACTCCATCACAATTGCTACAGTGTACCCTCTTTGTCACACTCTAAATTAGGACATCATTCATACTGTACCTATGCACCCCTCTTAAACATTCTGTAGCCTATTGCATATATCTATGTAAACTATTGTAAAGCCCACTGTTCTTGTATTCTTGACAAAGCCTATTGCTCTTACAAAAGAGATAACACTTTGTATAAACCCAATTATATATAAGTTATAACAGTCTATACTATTTCAGTATCCTTCGCCTTTAATATTATATAGTAAAAAACCTTGAATCACTTAGCATAGCTTGGCTTTACTATCTCATATAACTCCCACATGTTGTACAGAGCTCTGCAATCCAGCTGGGGTGAGTCCATGCTATGTAAAACAATTACAAATTAAAAAAATATGTGTATAGGAACTCAGACATTGCATCTTTTTTCTGGAAATCAATCCCTTTCAGAACTTCAAATGGCTTTGGCTTGTGGACTTCGAGTGGTCTTCCTTTCTAGCTACCAGGGCGTAAGGCAACTGAGTAAGACAAAGAGTGTGCAAACCATAGCACAGTGGATTCATTATAACATTCTGCGTAGCATATTGGGTTGAGAGTTACTCACTGATGATGCTCCCTCCCTAGGATAACATTGTTGATAGTCCCAATGTCATTATGAAGTAGAGAGCTTAACCATTAAGCTGTTTGGCTTTATGTGCTTTTCAAACCTAATTCCCCTATTTTTCCTAAATGTAAATAAGGGCCAGATATTTTTTAAAGCAGTAGATTTGACTGGGTATTAGAAATACTGAGTAAGATTACTATGCCCTCCTGGAACCTGAATTGACTGCTTGGCTCACTACTATCGCAGAATTAAGTGAACAAGATAAGTAATTTGCTTATCAAAACACAAGGCCCTGGGGCATGAGTTTTGAAAGACCCACCATGATACTGTCCAGTGACCAGCAAATGCCCCTAGACCTGAAGAAAGGCCAGACAAGCTATTTTCTGTAAACTCACTGAAGGTCGTTCATGTATTCTTAAAATATTATCTATTCAAATACATCACCGGAAAATAGACCCCTTTCCTTGTAAACTTCTCTATCCTCAACCAAAGAAATGTAATCAATCCCTCCTCTCAGGTTTCACTGATCTTGTACATCCCTCCTATCTGATTTGATGCCTGTTACGCACTTTTAAGGTACTATAAGGCTTGCATAACCTAGCCTGTGACCATCTTGTCATCAGAACCCGTCTTTAAAAAAACAGAAAGGCCACAGCCTGCATCTCCTCTTCTCAAATCGCCACACCACTGGTTACCAACAACTATCCTGGCCAGCTTGCACATCGACAGTGAGCTTGGTACGAATGCCTACTCTTGACTGCTGTGCCACTGGCTCCACTGTGTCAATAACCAGGCAGGTGCATTTTACCAAGCACTCTCAAGCACTAATTCAACACCTGCAGTAATCTTGCATTAGAATCTCACAATCTTTGAAAAAAATAAAGAATTTTAGCTTAGCCTGAACAAGCAGAGGCCATCGCCAAATGATGGCGGCAGTATCAAATCAACATAGAACCCATGACCTGCCACATGCATGATATGAGCTGCAAACAGGCAACACTAAGGGCAAATAAAGCCCACTTTGAATCCTGCATCTACAAGACTTCAATCAACTCAAAAGAACTCTTCAGGTATATGAAGATGTCCCACCCACCATCTAGACTTCTAACTGCCTCACAAGTCTTTTGTGAAGAGGTGATTACAAGTAACATACCTCCTTGTTACCTAAGAAGTGATAACACCTCCAATAGTAGGCAGAAACATGTGGACCTCTCTATGTGGGTCAAGTTAACACCCACTTTCTTTTAGTCCTACCACCCGGGATGTAATAAAATCTGCACTTTCTACCAATAGGTAGTTTTAGCTCATAGCAATTCTCCTCTGCAACCATCTCTGAATCCAAAAAACCACTGACGCTCATCATAATACAGTACCCACCCTGGTACTAACCTTAAGAGCTCATCACAAGCACCCCTTCAGTAGGGTAGCAGCTTGCAGCTCCACCATAATAATCTGTGCAAGAAGGGGCACAATGACAAAGCATGCCAACCCTTAGGTGAGTGAGTGCTTTTTGTACCATGTACGTCTCCATTGGAGGCCACCACATCTCGAAGCTCTTCCCAATTTTCTTCTAGATGGCAGTGTTACTGTTGCACCATAGCCAGGTTACCTACGACATCAGTTATTAATATATGCCAATACCTCCCTGGGAGGGAAAGGATATGATGTCGGACTATCTGTATTGTTTACCCATATTAAACTCAGGATCCAGGAAGTAATTGGGTCTCAACAAGTCACGGACTGCCTGACACATGCAGAACAGGATGCACTGAAACAAACTCTATGTCAATGCGCCTCAATCTGAGATCATGAACAAGCAAAGCCTTACCTTTGAATTGGCAGGCCTCCAAAGGAACTCCCCACTTCCCTCACTCAAGAAATGCAATCCTAGGGCCCTCTGTGAATCCCAAATATCCGTTTTACCCCAGATTAACAGTCAACAAAATTGCCTTTAAACAACTGAAACTTCGGAAAGGCATACCATTTAGTCCACACACACAGTGAACACATTTCAAATGACTCAGAATCATAACACTTTGACTTCAATGTAAATTAAATATGCCTTGAAAGTTTGACAACGATAGAATATACGTCTACAAATTGAATTCAAATAAGTTTCAGAAGATACACTGGCCTGTAAATTGACAAACACTCAGCGGTACTGCAAATGATTAATAGAGCAGAGAACACCACACAGTTGTACAGAAGCAGATAGCTCTCATGTACCAGACTTGTACATGGAAGCAGTCTGTAAAAAAAAAATGAGAATAAGAATACCTTATTATTTTCCAGAGCATTGGGCGCAATCTGCAGTAGGCCTCACTCCTGCTACTAGTGGGTCATGCCTACAGGTGAAGTGTTTATTACTTGACCAGAACGCAGGCAGGCAAACGCGTCTCAGACCTCAGCAGAATGGGCATATCGGCGTGCAGAAAAAAGAAAGGAACGGTCATACTAAAGGGAACCCCATGTATATCACACGCAACGCAACCAATGGCATGATTTTGTGGAATGATGGAATTCAGAGATACAGACTTAAAGGGCTATATGAGAAGAGGGAAGCAAGAACTGAAATAATGTGGAATTATTTGTTTCAAGATGTGTAGTGATTTTAAATAATTTATCCATATATGCACGAGCCGACGGTTTTTCTGAGGATAAGCAACAAGCACGGAGGACAAGCACAGAGTTCATGCAAAAATGCACCACAAAAAAATGGCATACACAGAGACACACACACGTGCAGGCTTGCACGTGCAGACACACATGACTCTTCAACCCTCCTGACACACGATCACCTACATACAGAAAGTCCAGCTAGCCACCTTCACATTCACTGTGCTCTCGCTTCTTCGGACGCACTGCCCAGCTGGGATTGCTCCACTCCCAGCCAACGATGTGTGGGGCTAAGCACCTTCCAGAAGAGGCTCGAGTTCCCCAACCTTATGGCACAGCAGGGCTTTAAGTGGGCCTGGTCTGTCAGCACCGGCAGTTATTTTCAGGGGGCCTCGAAACGGGTCTCTATCGGGCTCTATTTTCGGGCCTCTCAGAGGTAGTCCGTTTTCTTTTTTTTCCCTTGGACTGCAGTGAGAGCATGCACATCATGTGCCTTAACGGCTTTTTAATCTCGGCTGTGATTAAAAAAGCTTGTGCGAGTTGCTTAGGGTCTGTGTTTTGGTGTTTCTTGCAGCGTGGCGGCCCCTGCATAAGATAACATGACAACTGTGATTTGACAGCCGCTGCGGTTTGTTGTCTCTTGCATAGGAGAATTTGTCCTGAAAGGCAGGATTCGGTTGGTTCCCGGTCAGGTTAGGGTTTGAGTCTCTGCGGCTTCACTGCTGGCATATATTCAATAGAGCGTGTCAGCAAAACAAACAGGCAAGAAACCTCATTCAAGCCCGCGTCTAGTTTAAATAGCCCCGGGAAACTCAGGAGACCAAACGCCTACATGACGTCAAAGGGGCATTCCATCTAAGAGCGTCACGGACGTTCCATAATAGCGGCCATCTTGTAGTGGCAAAGAACATAGTCTATAGTAGCATGTATTAAAGATACCACATATACGATATTAATATTACGAAATAAAACCATCAATGTGTCGAAAGATTCAAGTCAAATTAAATTATGGTAAAGTCATGTTTTTATATCTGTATATTGTATATGTTTATGTTCAACAGCCCTGAAGAAGTCCTGCAAGGGGAGGAAACGCGTTGGCTGCTCTGTGTGTTAAACGCTGTGTGTCATCAACGCAAAATGAAAGTGAAACAATAAAAGAGAAAAAGAAAAATAAGAACAAATTTAAGAACTTTCTTTAATGGACTTGGACGTAAAAATGTGTCCTTTTTTTGACATAAGCTGTTCTTAAGTGCTGCACCTGTGCTTGGTTTTAAATTGTTAAAGTTCCTGTAGGAACAAGTACTGTGATGGTGGTTACTATCCAGTGTGCACACAAAGCCCATTGAGTATAGAAGGGACATTATGTGAGGCCTGTTAAAACAGGTTAGGTGCTGTAATTAGAAGGTTCCACTGTCAGGTTTTTTCTTTTTCAGTGGTACGGATCACCTAAGAACGCAGTATATCAGATTTTATAAAGTAAATATTGTCTAACCTGCTTTCTATATTTATTATTGTTCCATTACTACTGCTATTATTATTATCATCATCACGAATAATAATATTGGTTGATAACGATGAAAACAAAAATACAATAAACAGTTAGTAATTTAAAAGAATGATAATGTAATAGTACTAATGCAAATAAATAAGCATAGTTTTATGTTTATTCTGCATGGCGAGTAAAGTAGGGAGTACTCTAACCCATGTTTACAGGCCCAGCTGGGTTGTGGTAGATGTGACCTGAGGTGTACGGCAGGCTGTACTGAAGTAAATGTGCTTCGACAACCTGTGTCACAATTCTACCTGCATTGAGGTAAAGCGGAATATCTTGTGTCATGTCTATGTTTGTGTATACTGCAGTTGTTCTCTGAGGACTCCTAGAGCTGATGGCTTGTCAGAGCAGGGGGGTACTGCTACACTAGTTATCTTTATTTGGACCACACCATTACTTAGATAGGCCACACCCCTTTAAAGTTTGCCCCACTCCTTTTAGAGCACCCCCAGATGTTTTTCCCACTTAAAGCCTTGTGGCACAGTTCTCAGTTTCCCCTGGGCTCTACGAGAAATACAGGTTGCAGCTTTCTTTTCCTAGAGCCTAGGAAAGGGCTAGCCCCAGAATACAGACACAGGAACCTGTGAGCAGGGCCTAGATGACGGCCTTCGCCTGCAGCAGACTAGGGCACAGGAAGAAGTGGTGAGAGCAGCAACAGGCAATAATGCTAGAAACTCGCTGCCCCATGGTGGCTCCTGCTTCCGCCCAGAACTACTCCAAACAAACACTGACAAAGCCATTAGGTCTGCGCTGGCTGACAACCTTCTGGCTCTGCCAATACTTGTTTGTCACTGAAACATTATTGACTGAGAAGCTGCTGTGCCTTCATCTGTCTGAAAAACACTGATTGAAAGAAAAATATTTTTGGTCTCTAAGAGCACACAAATACCACTATAGCGGATTACTTTGGGATGTGCTCCTTGGGAAAGGGGGAATGCAGTCATTCACCGTGAAGTTAGGCAAAGGCTGAACTAGACTGACCCTTTGGAGTGGTCTCATACTGTGCGCTCGCTTGAAGTAAAATTGTAGTCCTTCTTCTATTTTTGTGAAATGCTCCGTTTTTTGGCTTTATAATTCTGGCCACCCTACCTTTACCTCATGTTGTATACTGCAGTGGGTAGAAGAAAAATGTGAATGACAAGTGTTTTATTCTACATATCATTTTAATAAAATCAAAAGGTATTGGTTAACGCCAGATCTAAAACACCCCATCCACTTCTCCACAAGCACACCACAAGCTAGTATTACAAAGCAGTTTCACAGTCCCTTTAACTGCACCAGTTCAACATGTGCGCATATCAAATAAATAACCATAGAAACAAAAAAATCAATACTGATAGCTATAACCAGATCACAAATACCTCAAAAACTTTCACTATCGTCCAGTCAAAAAGGATTATCCCAGAACCTTAATAAACTGCCTTCCTAAACGTTGTCCTTCTGACCTATGATCACCCACCACTAAAGGCTGTTCCGCCCAGATTGCCTCAACCTTTACAGAGTTAATGATTACATCATTCACAACTGAACTGGTCCCAAAACAGAGCAAACACTCGCTCGTGCCTTAACCTGAACACCCACGGTTTATCCAGCCGGTGTATTCTGCAGTACCACTTTGAGGCAGCACCCCACCTATGTTAGGTCATGGAGTGACTTTACAGCTCCCTTCCTCGAGGCCCAAAGAGGCCCTATTGTGGCTGTCTCGCGCCTGAAATTGCCTCTGCTTGAATAGATGTCAACAGGGAACATAGATCTTCCGGATTATTATTATGTTTTTTAATCTCCCAATTCCCTCTTCTAAAATGTTGGCATGTATGAAACAGGAACGCCTATGAAGTCACCAGGCGGCTCGCCTTCGAGGTTACTGGACCACTTTTAAAGTTTCTCTTCAGCGGAGGTGTCCCGGGTGTTTTGGCGGTGTTAAACCGGTGCTTTCATTAGGGTAATGTGAAATGTCTGTCGGATTTCACCTGGGATGCTCACATGCCCACACTGACAAAAACACACACACACTCTCTTCCATGTTTTAAAGGCCTTAAAAGTTTGATTTTCTTTAAAAAGACTGCGTTTTAAGTCCGTTTAACAAGCCACGCTCTCTTTTCACTGCCCCTTAAGCCCCCTCTTGTCCTGCTTCTCATATAATGTGTTTAACAAGATGTCCTGGGTGATTATTGGGAAATCTGAAGCTCGCCAACCCCTCCCCCCCACCAATCATACTGACCAAGCCACGCCCCTACTTCTATTCACAACAGTAGACAGAACCAGGATAAACAAGCATTTGCAATGCAACAAGTCTCGCATTTACGCGAGTTTGAGCTATTGACATGTAAATGACAATGCCTTTTATTTATGTTTTGGTTTTTAAAACATAAAAGGCATTGTCATTTACAATGCTAATAGCTTAAACTCTCACAAAAGCGAGACCTATTGCATTGCAAATGCTTGTTTTATATGGGGCAGACTTATTACGGGTGTTTGTAGTGAAAAACGATGACACGACTGACCGAAGCATGCTATCCTTGTATTCTTTACGCGTATTCCATAGTAAGAAACGGGAGAAACTGATTTTGCCTGACACATACTTTTATTATAAATGTGGAGAAAATTACATCCGTTCAATTTCTTTTTATACACAATCCCCAAAAATGGAGCTCTATTGAGTTTTGCCTGCTTCGAATTGGTATGAGCATACCCTGTTTGCTCCACTCTTGCTAAGCATGCTGAAAAACTGTGGAAAGGGCATTTTTTTTCTCCCAAAACGTTTATTCTGTTTTACGCAGAGTGGCCAATGAACGTTGTCTGCCTAAACTTTTTGAAGCTAATATTTGAATAATCGTTTTTTGTGTTGTTTAAATAAAAAAGTACAATTTGACGTTCACTGCGGGGGTAAATAATATGTAGACCTATTATCCAGTTTCTAAGCGCTTATTTTTAGCAACCACCTAAGGAAAGACAGTTGAGTTTGCCCTTGGCAGAACTTGACCTCATGTCCAGGAGGTTACAGTAACAGAAGATGTCAGCAGTGAGTGTTGAACTCTGTGCTACGAGTCCCCGTCTGCTGCCAGCTACTTTCAGAAGCAAACATACCTGTTCACACTTTAGGTGCTGACAGGGGTCAGCTACGGTTAATGGCTGCGTCCTGGGCGCCAGAATATTTCACAAGAGGTGGTGAAACTTGCTTTTTGCTAACCGCAGTGTGAATTCCCCTGCGTGAAAAAAACAGATCTTGCAATGTTGTCATTAGGACCTGTTAAGGTTTCTGTGCCCATAATGCTCAGATGCAAAGAAATGCATTTTCCCACTTAAACTCCGTTGGCACGCGCGTGCCAGATGTCAGGAGCTCAAATGATTAGCAGAGAAATGTTTTCATATCTCGGAAAATAACTTAATTACACAACGTGGGCGTGAGAGTAAAACGTCTAACCATCCTTAGCCGTGACAGCGGGGTTTCAGTCAGCGCAGTAAATACAGAGTTGGACATTAAAACAAGGAGCGAGGGGCGGGTGATGGTGGGGGGGTGACCACCGAGGAAAGCGGCCGTGCATATATTAAGCGTATGCGCGAACCAGGCGTCATGGCGAAAACATAACGAAGTAGTCCTTTAATGAAAAGATACAGCCCTGTAGCGTAACTTAACAGTAGTTGGTCGGTGCTGCTTCCTCCAAAAACGGAAGTGACCTATGGCATCCAGAGCCAACCATAAGCCTGCTAACTGAAGCAATGCCACAGTTAACCAATGGCAGGCGGGAGGAGAAATTACCATCAATATTGTATTTACTGGAGGTCTTGCGACAGCGCATGCGCTGTCTAGGCTCGACCTAAAAATAGTGAAATAAATGCAATCCAGTGAATAATGCCATGATGGAAACCCATTTTAACATGTACCTAGAAAACAAAGATATAATATCTGGCTTGGTGGGGTGAAGCAATGATGAGAGAATCATAACTTATGTTACACAGTATACCTTATTTACCCCAGATGGCCTGGTTAGTGTAGGGAATCGGGTTATTGGTTGAGAGGGGTGAAAACCTACTCAAGCAGCAACCACAATTCCTGTCAGGGTGAAGTCCCAAGCAACCGCAAATTAACTTGTGCTCAACCCTCTGGTAGTTTAGCATAAAAGCAGTCAGCATTAACTTAGAGGCGCTGTCTACATTATGTATGCATCACTTTAAAGAGTGATAAAGTGAGAACACACCACAAGAAAAATACCACACCAAGTCACAAAAATAGAGTAACATTTTATAAATTAAGACCAAAACGACAAAAAAAGATTTTAGTGAAAATAGTGCCTAAAAGCACAAAGCGCTGTAGTTATCTGGTTATGCCAGATCAGGACAAATTCACAAGTTCAGGCCGACTGCGAAGGAGCACGGGTTGGATAAGGGGACCAAGTTAGGCACAGAATGCACTACCTTAAATCCTGGTTGCGGAACGTTGCGAGATCCCACTTCGAAGATGAGTTGTGCAGCTGCGGTTCAGAGGAGCTGTGGGAAGGGATGAGGAGTCCAGTGTAAAGGATGCGTCACGCTGCAGCAGTTCTGGGGAGCTGTGGGGCTGTGAAGCAAAGTCCTCTACTGTCGCACAGTGGCGGATCCGAGAGCCTGTGGTGTCCTGCGTCAGGGATGCCTCCCACAGCAGTGGTTGCAATGCGGTGCTGAGAGGAGATGCATCGCAATGAGTTGGTTCTGCCCACAAGACCAAAGCTGGGCTGACAGAGCATCTTCAGACCAAATTCAAAGAGTCCATGACTGGGGTGGCACCACTTGGGGGGCAAAACCCATGCAGTCAGAGTCCAGGTGCTGGGTTCAAGAATGTTGGAGCCTTTTCTGTCTCTGAGGCTCTGATCAGGAGGCCAGCCAACTAGCCCTTGGAGTCACTCTGGTGGTCCTGGGTTCAAGATGCAGGTACAGTCCTTTTTAACGCAGGCAGCAGGGTAGCAGGACAGCAATTCCTTGCAGCAGAGCTGAACAGCAGTCCTTCTGAGTGTTTCACAGGTCCAGAGGTGCACTAAAGAGTTTGTTCTGAGGGTCCTATATTTATACTTGGTGCCAGCTTAGAAGTAGGAGAAGGTTCTGGAGGTTTCCACTCCCAGAGGTGTTTGGAATTTCCTGCCTCTCTACCCTGACCTCAGGTTATCTGAGGGCATAATAGACAGTTGTGAAACCATTTATGAGTGTGCTGAGGCAGAGCCTTTGTGATTGGCAAGTGTGGTAGATGACAGATCCTCCCCCTCATCAAGTCAATGCACAAAGACCAACTGCCAGCTACACCTACTTATGTGGCCCAGGATACGGGCTGCAGGCACCAAATGGTTAAGACAAAAAAATGACAACTGCTGCTAATGAGCATTGGCGTGCTGGGAAAGTACGAGGCATGGTTTCAAGATAGAAAGTGTAACTACACACTTGCGGAAATAACTTGGAGTTCCGAATCTTGTCTACGGGAACGGGTTGATACAATGTTTTTTTTTTTTTTGCAGAGTTTTATATAGCGCGAACTTGACCCGAAATTGGGTATCCGAGCGCTTTATATAGCACCAGTTACGTTACATGAGGACCCACAACCATATTTTTGTTAGGCACGGGGAGATTAAATGATTTGCCCAGAATCCCAGGATATTCAGCGTCATTACCGAGACTCAAACCCAGTTCCCCAGGTCCGAGGTCGAGCGCCCTAGCCGTTAGGCCAACTCCTCTCCCACCACCACCTGCATCAAACGAAAGAAAAGCAGGCTGTGTCCGTCAATGAAGGACCACCTAGGACCCACGACAACTAATTAATAAGAACTGGCCCTGATGGATGAAATCGGCTCCATCAGATTACACCAGTACCCATAATTCAGAAGCCCTGATGAGAACCCCTGGGGTTTCACCGGGACTCGAAACGCGTTGGCATTTGAGTATTGCACACTGAGGATTTGTAACTTGTGTAGAGCTTATGTACAGTAGGTTAAGGTTGAGAAATTATTAGTTCCACTGTTTTACATAATTTGGTCCCAGTTTGAGACATTCCCTTCACTTTGAATGATACATAAGAAGGGTGTTCCACTGTTTTACATAATTTGGTCCCAGTCTGAGACATTCCCTTCACTTTGAATGATACATTAGAAGGGTTTTGTCAGTTTTTGAATATAAATTGTTGTATTGATGTATTCACGTTTTGTTTTGGTACATTGTTATATATCTATAATTGTCTAAATGTTGTTCTAATGTTTTTCTAAATCACTATGTGTTTCTGAAATGAAAAGTTGTTTTTTCCTATCTATGCACTAAAGAATGTTAATACATTTACAAATTTGTTTAAGAAACAGGTTAAATAAATAACCGGATCAAATAAAAAAAAATGATTTTTTGGTCCTGCTGTAAACAAGTAGCTAAAGGATTCACAACAACCAGGTTCCCCCTCTTTTTGCAATTTCTGAAAGTGGTATTTTCAGAATTGTGACTTAAAATCCTACTTTACCATTAAAGAGGGTTTTAAATTACAATTCTTTAGCCACAAATACAAATTCCTACCTATTCCCAATTGAAAGTTATAACTTATTAAATGTAATGAGGTAACCCAATGTTATCTTATGGGATAGGCAGGCCTTGCAGTAGTGAAAAGCAAATTTAAGAGTTTTGAACTATCAGGACATGTAAAACTTAAAAGTACATGTCCAACTTTTTAAATACACTGCGCAGGGGGCGTGGCCAAGATGGTGACAGAGTGAAATGCGGCTCTGAGTCTCTCAGGCGCCATCGACATTTAGCTACTTAATTGCTGCCCGGTGTCGGATCTTTCCTCCGGGGAGGGCACTTTGAGAGCACGGTAGTCCGTCCCTGCCCACAGTGCGGAAACGAAGAGGCCGGATCAGTGAGACCCACAGCAGATGAGAGTGGATTGAGGCTGGGCCTGCAACCCGGTAACGGGGCCCGCGACCCAGACGAAAGCTCGCTCCTGCTGAAAGCCCCGTTGGGCCCGCTGGCCAAGTCAACTATTACAAGGTGAGCTCTGAGAGTTCGGAGGAGGCTGTGAGGGGGCCCTGCGGCAGGTGGGGGCGAGACATCCAAGGTGGTGGCACCTGAGGCCTGCGGAACTGTGGTCGCCCAACGTGGCCACGATCGGTGAGAGGTCCACGGGCAAAGCCAACCACGAGTGACAAGGCGGCCGCTGCTTTACAGCATTCCTGCATCCCGCCCAGCCTGGAGCTCCAGGGACCTGCATCCGGTGAAGGGGGGCGAGATGAGGCCGGGTCTCGACAGGTGCCCCTCCCCGGCGAGCCTCCAGGAATAGTCTGTGCATCACGAGTTTCCCTGTGGTCACCGACCTGAATGGAGAGCCTAACGGCCGCGAGCAAGATGCAGGAGCGTCAGCGACACTGAGCGGAGCCCCTGTAGGTAGAACACTGTTGCCGAATTGGGCCTGGAGGGCATTATCGAACTCCCTGCGGGGACCTGACTCGGCGCTCCCTTCTGCTGCCAGGGCCTCAGAGGGAACAATTAAGATTAGTCAAGAGACATCGTCAAGTAAGGCTGTGTGACACAATAAAAGGAGGGAAGCCCGAGCTTATAATTGGAGGGTGACTCCCTCTGACTTCCCACATCCCAGTAGCCGATACTACATATACAGCTCCAATGGCTGCAACCAGGATTAAAAAAGATAGGTCAGTGAAAGACATGTTGATGAAGCAACCACTGGCGTCCACCAAGGCGAGATGAAGATCAAAAAGAGGGGTCGGAGGCCTCTGATGCCCCAGCGACCAAGGCATTCATGACCACGCTCTTCATCTCTCTCCATGAAGACCTGCTCTCAATGCAAACTCAACTCTCAGCAGACCTGAAGGATTTTAGAAAAGATCTGGACGAGGTGGGAGACCGTGTCGCATCCTTGGAAGTGCGAGAAACTAGCAGAGATGAAGAACTGGAGATGACGCAATAGGAAATACTGCGACTCTGTGAGCAACATATCGAACTGCAAGCGGCTACGGAGGACCTAGAAAACTGCTCACGCAGAAATAACGTGCGCATCAAGAGGACGCTATCCGCCAATACGTTCTCACTCTTTTCAAACAGGTGCCAGGCAACGAGAGCCCTGCAGAGATCCAAATTGACAGAGCGCACCGCGTGGGACTGCCTAAAAGCAACAAAGCTCCCCCGCCTGACATCCTGGTAGGCGTATACGACTTCCAGGTTAAAGAATCTATAATTTTCTAGGACAGGAATGCCCATCCGGTACAGTTCAGGGGCCACACAATATCCTTTTTATAGGATCTTTCCCTAACCACACTCTTCAAAAGGAAGGAGTTCAGGACCGTCACCACGCATCTCAGAGAGAAAGGGATCTCATTCTCATGGGGTCTTCCTTTTCGCATCATCTTCCGGTACGAGAGCAAGCTATGGCAAATAAAATCCCTGAAAGAAGCACAGGAGGCGTTGGGCCTCACAGCAGAGCCACCTCAAGAAGAAAATGGCAGACACATGAAGAATTCGAAATTCAAAGACTCTCGCTAGAGGTACATCGGAGGGCCCGCCGCTAGCCACAAACCTGACTTAGAAACAATAGCCAGTGAAAGAAAAGCAGTGATCAACGCACTGACCAACTCACAGGAGCGCCCAGTTTACCGCTGACGTGTTCGTCCTGGGCACCCGACTTCATGGAAGCGGATGGCGCTGGGGGACTCTCCTCAGTCGGCTAGTTCTTTCTTGAGAGTCAACCAAGCGACTCCAGCGTTCTGGCAGCCGGCGCACCCCCTAGAGTCTTCTCACTTTGACGAACTGATGTCACCAACTGAGATAAGATTGTTTGTTCGTTCTTATTGGGGGGGGAATTATTGGGGTCTGTTTTGGGTTTGTTATTGTTCCCTTTTTCTTTTTTTCCTCTCCTCTCCTCCTCACCGATGAATGATAATGGAGCTTTGCTGGCAGGGCGAGGGCAGTTATGGAGCAAACAGGCCTAGTGCCTACAAGGTTTATGTACGACTAAGCACTTCCCCCCTCCTGCGCACATAAATGATGGGCCAAACCCTAAAAATCGTTAACCTTAACGTCCGGGGCCTTAACCAACCGGTGAAGCGCTGGGCGATCCTGTCTTTCTTGGAGAACTCTCAGGGGACATCTGCGTCTTGCAAAGAAAACCACATCCTACAATGAGACGTACATCGCATACGCTCCCGGCGATTTCCCCTCCAGGTGTGGTCCTCCAACACGTCCCAGAAGACAAATGGGGTCGCTATTCTCTTTAGCGCAAAATTCAGCTGCAAGCTTCTCTCTACAATTGCAGAAATTAAGGGGTGACTATTAGCTGTCAGGATTCAATGGGAGACCTCAAAATTCACGCTTGCTAACATATACACCCCGAATACACAACAGGAGCAATTGATACACAAAGCCCTCGGAAAGACTTTGGCATCCGCAGATGCAGAAATTTTGGTAAGTGGAGACCTTAACCTGGTAATGGACACGATTCTAGATTGCTCAGGACAGCGGCACGCACAATCAGGGTCCCTATCGGCGGATGGCTAGCGCTGGCTCTCGGATCACGGTTTCCTCGATATCTGGCGCAGCCACCACCCAGACACCAGAGATTACACATACTATTCGGCAGCACATAAAACGTACGCGCATATAGACCACTTCTTAGCCTCGCCATCGCTGGGCCCGAACCTCTCTGATCCCACCATCGAGACTCGCTCTCTGTCAGACCACGCCATGATTACCGTTTCATTACACAGGAACACGCATTCTCCACACCTGGCGGGATGGCGCCTGAGGGACAGCCTCCTACAATCCAAACCTGCAGCAGAGAAGATTTGCGCCCGAATCTTAGACTATCTAAATATCAACGATACAGGGGCTACGTCCTTAGCCGCAGTGTGGGAAGCATTGAAGTTAGTGGTTAGGGGAGAATGCATTGCGATCTCGGCGGGAGAAAACAAACTGCGCCAGCAGAAAAGGCAGAGCATAGAGCAGGAAGTGAGGGAGCTGGAAGCAATACATAAGAGAACTGGGTTGCCTAGAGTTTGGAGGGAATTAGAGAAGAAAAGACTTTTGCTGACGTGTCTGGACCTTGACAGGGCAGAATATGCACTGTTGAGGCCTCATCATCAATTCTTTCTAAGCAGCGACAAATGTGGGAAAATGTTGGCACAAAGACTTGGAGCAAAGACTCTAGCGACATCGATTCGGTCCATAAAAACCGTCTCAGGAGACACAGTGCAGGTAGACCGGGACATAGTGGGGGCATTTCATAACTTTGACCAGACCTTATACTCGGAAGAAGACGTGACTCAGACATCCTCCCGCCCTTTCTGTGGGATATACATGTCACCAGACTGCTGGAAGCCATCGCACAGCAGCTGGACCAACCAATTCGAACTGAAGAGGTGATCACAGCCATCGCGCACCTCCAAGGGCATAAAGCCCCAGTCCCAAGAGGTTTACGGCGCAATTCTTCAAAATGTTTTGCTCCGAAATGGAGCCCTTATTGACACGAGTATTTAACTCCTTCCGGGAGAAGACAGGCTCACTAACTGACTCGATTCTGGAAGCTTCGATATCAGTTATACTAAGACCAATGAAAGACCTGGTAGAATGTGGCTCTTACTGTCCTATTTATTGAATATCGATGCCAAGGTGTTCGGCGGAATCGTAGCGGCTTGGCTAAACCCGCTGATGGTGGGACTGATAGACCCTGACCAATCGGGCTTTATCCCCACCCGGCAAGGAGGAGACAACACGAAGAGGTTGCTACACCTCACGGATGTCATACACAGATCATACAAAGAGGCGGTGTTCCTCTTCATTGACGCCAAAAAGGCGTTGACCGGGTGAGATGGTCTTTTCTCTTTGACACTTTGCGGCATTTCGGTTTCGGGGAGGGCTTTATTAAATGGGTCAACTGTAAATATCATGCTCCGAGAGCCTTTGTTTGGGTCAATGGAGTGTCCTCAGATCGGTTCCCTAAAGCAAGAGGCACGCGACAAGAATGCCCCTTGACGCTGCTCCTTTTTGCACTCTATATGGAGCTGTTCGCGCAGAAAATCCGCGACAACCTTTGGATCAGTGGTATTAAGTTTGGAGCGGATACACATACCATCAACCTATATGCCGATGACGTGATCCTCTCATTAACGTGCCTACAGACATCTCTACCGACCCTGCTGGCGGAGTTGGAGCGCTTCGGGGAAGTGTCAGGATTCAAAGTGAACCTAAGTAAGTCCCAGATCTTAAACCTCTTGGTAGCCCCTGACCAGAGGGATCAACTGAAAAGAACACTCCCACTACCATGGGCAGAGCAGTCCATTACATACCTGGGCATCTCGCTGGCCTCCACCATTCCTAAGACCCTGGCGCTGAACTTTTCGGCCCTTATAGCACAGACGTCGCAGGCTCTGAGCAGCTGGGGCCGATTGGGACTGTACTGGTTCGGAAGGGTGGAGGCAGTTAAAATTACAGTCTTGCCGCGCATCTTATACACTTTCCAGACCATTCCGTTGGCTCCCTTCCCCCCCCGAAAGTGATCCGATCCCTGCAGATGGCCATCAACAAATTCATCTTGGGGTGAGAAGGGGGAAGCACGAATAGCTATTGCCCAACTAAGCTGCCCCATGCGGGAGGGAGGGGTGGGACTCCCTTTGATTCATAGATACCTGCAGGTAGCACACCTTCAGTATATAATTGAATGGAACCGTCCTCTGTCAGAAAAACATTGGTCCTTCATGGATCAGACAGTTGCAGGGGTCAACATATGGAGGGAGATTTGGCTCACGCGTAAGTATAGGGCATGGGGCTTGTACTCCTCCCCAGTGACATCACACACAATGAAAACATGGGACAGAGTGGCATATGCCAAGGACCTGACCTCTTTACCCACCCCGATGACTCCAATAACTGGGAACCCTGACTTTCCTCCGGGGTGCAACTCAGCGGTTTCGATAGATGGCGAGAGCAGAGCTGTAAGCGCGTCGGTTCGTTTTTCGAACGGGCGGCTTGATTCCCTTTGATTGTCTGAAACAGGACTACGAACTCCCTCAGTCGCATATGTTCCATACCTCCAAATGCATCACTGGGTTACCAGACCTGCATATCAAGAGGCAGCGTTGCGGAAGCTGATGGCCTTTGAGAAATGGATAGTACGCAAACATGACGATAAACACCTCATATCGGAGCTTTATGCGATGCTGACAAAGAGTGCGGGAGGGCGCCGCTTCAAGGGAGAGCAACGATGGGAGAAGGTACTGGGGAGGGTGCTCTCAGAGAAGGAATGGGAGGACATATACTTAAGAGCTTCTCACACAGCGCATAATACAGCAGGGGCAGTGTCAACATATAAAGTTCTTTCTTACTGGTATCTTACCCCGGCGCACATTCACTGCTGGGACAAAAGCCGTTCTGAGAAGTGCTGGAGGGGGGTGCGGTCAGACAGGTTCGTTTATCCACTTGCTTTGGTACTACCCCAAGTTGGAGCGCTTCTGGGGGGCAGTCCTGGATGACAAAGATAGAGCATTTGATACTGCAATCCCATGCTTTCCAGCAAACAGGCTCTTGGGTCGTCCGAATCCTCTGACATTTCCCCTGCGCTCCTTAACAGGTCGACAAATGGCTCTAGCGCTGCTGGTTGTATGACAAGTAATCTTGGCTAGGTGGGGCACACCAAACTTCCCAGACCATGTAACATGGCAACAAAAAACTGTGGCTAATTCTGGCAATTGAACGCATGTCAATGGTGGCGGATCACAAAGAGGAGACTTATAGTGTCCTTTGGTCCCCATTCATTCAGATACTTTCAACCGAATTGCAGGAAGCCACTTGCCCTCAATATTTATGTATCCTGCGACTCATCCCTAGCTGACAGGGTGCAATAAAAGAGGCGCTCTTGTGATTTAGCACCCTATGATGACCCCCGACTACCATCATTTTAAATGACTTTAGTGTGTTATTTTACCCCAGCCTTAATGTAGGACGGTCCTGCATATGCCTGCTTCTCTTCTGTCTTATAATCTTGCTGTCTTTTAGTGGGAGCTGTCACAGAGAAGAACAGTACATTTATATTATAAGTGCTTTCTATTGGCTTTGACATGGCTTCCTGTCATCTTTTTCCCTTGCTGCAGTTTCTCTGCGTGCACAGCAGTGCTTGCAAGTTAATGACTATTGGCTTTGACATGGTCTCATGTCATCTTGCTTTCTGACTTTGCCTTGCTACTGCGTGCACAGAATTATGAGTTCTTACTATTGGCTTTGGCATGGCCTCATGTCTCACTTTGCCTTATTCCTGCCTACACAGCAGTGCTTGCGCTTCATAATTCAAGGTCTTTCTGCTCTTCACTTGTTTTTCGCACCTCACTGACCAGAGTGAACTGGATATTATCTGTGAAATTTACAAACTCTGTCTCAGAGTCAAAATACAGAGGCTTGGCCAGCCACTGTCTTGGCCTTGACGCAGACTGGTACAGCCTGCTCGGTTTTTTCCAATGAGAAAGGGGCAGGGTTTTCTAGAAACTTCACCTCACATTGAATAATGATACTTAAGCTGGAAGCTTTCGTAGGTCAGATGGAAGTTCACCACAGAATAGACGTATTGCTGTGGAATGGTGACGCTTGAGTCCTGAATGACACTTCAACCTTGGCTGTTGAAAGGGCTTTCCCAGCTAAAGAGCGGGCAAGGATGTTGCAGAATCAGTCGGTGAGGTGTTCCTAACCACTCTCTCTCTTTCTCTCTCTTGTATATATTTTTTACTCTTTGACATCTGTATATATATTGCATTCTATTTCAATTGCTCCTTTAACCATTCATTTGACATTTGAGAATCTAAATTTACTGATATATTTAGCTTACCTTTTTGAACATTGCATTAATCAACAGTTTTCTTTGAGTCTGCCATAATTGATATATTCAGCCTGTCTTTTTAAAATGTTGCATTAATAAACTTGTGTGTGTTATTTTAAATGCACCAGAATTCGTTTTTCTTGACTTGCCTTGCCTAAAGGGAGTGCTGTGTCCTTTCCTCGTCTTTAGGAAGTGCTGTTCAAAGTGCATTTTTAATGGTGCAGTGGTATATTTGACTCCCAGAAAGGAAGTGCAAGGGTTGGGTGTGTTCTTTTAGTGAAAAGCAGAATCATTACACAGGTTAACACCAAATGTTATGCGGAACGTGCTCATGCGATCACCTCCCACAGACTGATGGGAATAGATAAACTTGACCACTTGCCTGGGCTGATGCTGCTGGGTTGAGGAGGGGAGGGGGGAAGGGAGGGTGTTTCCCTTCTCCTTCCCTTTTTCCTTTCTCCATTGATTTTGCTTTTCTTTCTGTTTCATTTTGTTATTATTTGCCTTACGAGATTCATGATCACTGCCAGCCCTCTTGGTTGTTGGCATACAAGCTGTGTAATCCACTCTCTGTTGAAACGCTGCCAGCCCCAAGGTTGTAGGCACTTAGCTGTGTTTGAGCCTTGGATCTTTCAATATACAGAATGGTTCCATAAATACACTGCACCCTGCTCTCTAGGCTGTATAGTGTCTACCTAGGGGTGACTTACATGTATCAAAAATGAAGGTGTAGGCCTAGAAAATGGTTTATTTTGCCAGGTCGAAATGGCAGTGTTAAACTGCAAACACAGGCTGCAACGGCAGGCCTGACACACAAACGCAAGTGGGTGACACAATCTGTGCTGTCCTCCTATCACGACGGCAGCAGAGCACTTCGGCTCATCGTGTTTTTAACCAATCGACAGCAGGCCAGAATACCAGGAAGAACTTTGATTGATTGTGCTGCAACACAACCTGGTTCAGATCTACGGATACAACTTCTCGACATTTAAGGTCAGTGCCAGGCAGGCTTCTGAATATTAAACGTTGTGGATGAATGTAAATAAATAACAACATAGACTTGACTATTTGAGAGGTTGTAGAATGTATCAGTTTAGGACTTTGCCGGCCGTTTACAGTGATTTGCGGCAATATCAAGAAGCCTGACTGTGGTACTGAGTTTTTGTTAAACAGAATGTGAAAAGTTGCAAACAGTAGGAAGTTCTGCAAGGAGGTGATTTTTGTTCATTTTCAGGGGTGTGCAATTTAATAAAATATCTACTTGTCCATAGGGCAGGTTGCTTCAAAAATCTACTTGTCCTGTAACAAAATCCACTTGACCCTATGGTGCAATGTAGTGCATTGCCAAATCATGGCAGCAATCCCATTATATAAGAGCTCTGATATAGCCTCTCTGATTATGTCAGGGCTCATACCATAGTAGTGTTTGAATACTTGCAATCCCATTATGTTGCCACGTTTCCGCAGATCTACATACTGGGGCTGAAGGTAGTGGTAAGCAATAGTTCCAAGGTTATAATGCCCTTTTGAGTCTGTGCACACCTACTAACTTGCACCTACTAACTTGCATGTTTTAAGGATGTTCAACAACTCTTCTCTAATCTTTTCCCATACTACGAAATGTTGGAAATTTACTCCTGACAATGGCAGACATAAACCTTCTTCCAGAGTTGGGAAAAAAGTGGTTGGGGGGAAAGTGAACTTGCAAACACTCAGATTTGCGCATGAGCAAATCTACACATTAATATTTGCCATGGGTGCACTTTTGAGACTTTCTTTAATAATTGGGCCCCTAATTTGGTCTGGCGTTGACCATGACCTTTTGCGTTTATTAAAATTCTGTCTCTCTCTCTCTCTCTGTATCGGCTGGCTTCACTGTGAGTAACCGCATTCTGCTCTTTCACAAAGAGCATATTGGCACACTAAATAGTTTTGCTCAGTGACAGTAACTACTGTAGCAGTGTGTGCTTTTTGAGACCAAAAACTATTTTTCCTTTTGCCAATGTTTGTTATAATGGTGAGTGCCCGGCAGCTCCCACACCAATAAGGTTTTACAAAACCCATGCCAGAACAATTCACACATTGACAACATTAAAACGCTGACCACCAATTTCAGACCTACTGGCTTTGCCAATGCTTCTTTATTTTTGTTTCCCATAATCTTCTTGAACCTGGTTACACTGATTTTCCATTATGAATATTTTTAGGAAATATTAGCATGCATAAAAACATGTTACTAAATGATGCTGCAAAGAAATGGTACCTGAAATTTTACAGTAGTTTAGCAAAATGTTTTTTTTCCTGCTTTCATTTTTTTAATGAACATTTTATTTTGAAAGCAAAGAATCATCAATCTTGCTTTCAAGCTTCTACAAATATTTGCATCAAATCAGAGAGCATTCTGGGAGCATTATACATAGCCTCATATTGCTAAACTTTGCAAACGTGTGTACACATTTTTATACTGGAACCACGGTCAGTAGTGCAGTCGGAGCTTAGAACATTTACTTAGAGCGCTCACCCTAATAATAAAGGCTTTCAATTAATGAACCATAAATACAAGTTTCAACAGCATTAACATATGGACAAACAGATACCTTAACTGCAGACAGTGCCCTTCCCTGATCCATAATGTGGTACTGAAAACTGGCAGCTAAAGGGTTTGTGTAGCAGGGGGTTGGGCCTACTTGTCCCAAGGACAAAACACACATAAAAATGTGTTGCCCTTGACCCCAAACAATATGTCCTGGGCGTTGGGCTATAGGAATTCCACATCCCTGTCATTTTGTTTTAGGATATCGACAATAACAAGATATGATTAGAATTCCATTGAATTAGCACTTGAAGCATGATTCCATCAGTAGATGTGAGTTTTTTAACAGTAGTGGTTAATAGACCATAGTGGGCTATTTATCATTTAGTGATTATTTGTTGTGCATTTTACATTTTTCTTAGATTTTTTGATGTCCAATTATTGGTGACTAATTCAATATATATCCAGCCAAGAACTTATTGAGAACAAAGGTAATGTTGAGCAGTGGTGTGTATGAAGAGTATGAGTTTGATGTAAGGGTTGATTTTCAAGTGTTGGGTTAATATAAGTATTATTATTATTTTTTACAGCGCTCTAGTGTTCTGAGTCCTGAGGAGAACCCTACAAATTTGCATAAAAGAGTTCGAAACAGGTCAACTGTTTTCCTATCATCCAAACAAGTATATCATATATGTGATACTACTGGAGTTCTGAACAAATTCAACTGAGAAAGTTTATGTGAACTCAGTATGGACACTGTATGGGTTTGGCCGGTCTAAAAAGGAGCAGAACTTTCATAGAAATGGATGCTCCAAGGGCACTGTTTCAAATTATGTTTAACAACAGAACCTAGGCCATAAGCAAGTCTTTTGAACATTGTTGTATGGAAAATTGTGATTGTTTCATTGTTAATTTTGTATACATTTGTGATTTTTTTTCTTCTTTCTTGTAAATATATTTTGATGTCTTCTCTCTTTATTTATAAGTTTATGATTTTTTTTAAAGAAAAAAAACAAAAAGGTTTAGCAGTGACTAGTAGTGAAAAGAAAATGAAATAATGAATAAATACCTGATGGTCATAACACGTGGGGTGGGATCTCGAGGGCGAATGATTGTGTAGAATGATATCAGTATTGGCACTTGTGTGGTTTTCTAATTAAGCAGGCCCACTAGCAGCATTTAATTTACAGGCCCTTTTCTAGGAACTTACAAGTAAATTAAATGTGCCAATTGTGTGTAAGTCAATTTCAGCATGAGTGAGCACATGCACTTTAGCACTGGTCAACAGTGGTAAATTGTACAGCTTTTTAAGTCCAACAAAAACAAGATCAGCAAAAATGTATGAGTAAAGCAAACAGTTTGGGGGAAAACCACCCTAAGGCTGACAGTCCAACAGCTAGGTATTGCTTCTTCTTTTTAATTTTAGCACTTGTGCATGGTTTTAAAAGATTTCCCACTTCACTTTTATCAACCCACAAAACACTCGAGTTCTGACAATCAGGGTCCCTTGGAATGAGACTAAATTCTGGAATGAACTTCCATTTGACACATTACTCATGCATGATGCAGGTCACTAAACAGAATTCAAAGTCTGGGCCAATGGCTTCACCTTGCAAGCCAGCCCTCTTACCAAAAAGCAGTCACCCACACCCTGTGTCTGCCTTCCCTCCTTTACCCCTCTCTCTAACTGTCTCAGCTGCAGGCCAATACATTATTTTACACATTCTCCAATGTGATATACTCTGCATTAATATTAAATGGAAAGCACAAAAATAAATCCAGATTATCTCTTGACCTCACGTTTTGCTGCAGTCCAGCAATGTTCAAGTAGAAGAATGTCAGGTAACATCTGAGATTATCATGATTTTAGGAAGTGTTGTGACACAATGCTCCTACGATAGTTTGCCCATCAAAGGCATTTCCTCCATCATTCATTCAATAGTGGGGCCAGTTCTGATCCTGGGTACATCTTCTTCCTGCTCTCCACAATTCTCACTGTAGTGATTTAATCCTGAGGAACTCTTATTAAGAAAACCAGACATTAGGTCAAGCTCAAACCCAGCTTTGTACTAAGCATGGAACACATTACTGTGATTACTTCACTTTTCATAGAGACTACATTTTGTATCAAATTTTCTACAGATAGCTAATGAACAATTCCACTAAATCCCTTAAGACAATAACTCTACTATTATACACGGCTCTAGCAGAAATCTGTTAGCATGAATGCCAGATTCTGAATTTGGCTATTCAACTACCAAAAGTTATTTTTTCTACTGCCCTCATGTTACCAGGTACATCGATCACTTATCCCAGACTTCCCCTACTTTTTCCAGGTCTCCAGAGACCTGAGAGAGGTGTAGATATGAAGGTTGGCCATCTGCTCTCTCCCACACATCTGTACACAGATTCAAGCGTTTCAGGGGAATGCAAGTTGTCACTTCCCAGCTCAGTGTTGCGAATACTTAGGCGTATGTCTCATTTGTTATATTTATTTAATGCACTGCTCTTCATATTTTGCCTCACAATCAACTCACTATGCTTGGTGGGCAGAGGCTACTAACCTAATGGTTTTGGATCAGTGGTATTCAAACTGAGAAATCCTAGACAACCAAGTTTTAGCTACTTTAGGTAGCTCAAGAGTTATAAAGTAATATGCACATCAATAAGCAGTTTATTTCAGAAAGTGATGAGCAGTACCTAAAGGGAACATACTTGATTTTGGTGTGATCGTAACTAGAAATTCAAACTAATGAGGACAACAATTGTAAAGGAAGAGCTTAGAGAGACATCTAAGCCATCAATAAATGAGGAACCTCGCATTATGACAATTATGAATGACACAGAACATCTTAAAGATATAAACGTATCAATGGTGAGAGTCAAAAGTGGTATTCTACGGCCAAATCAGCATACTGTAAATAACATAAGGGCTGCAGAGTTATGGGCAAGTTGATGTTTAGCCATAAGTTTTTTGCAAGATCTCAAATATATGGAATTTTCATAAAGCAGATGGGGTACATTGGCTGCAATGGCTGTAATAACAGAAGATCCTTTCACCTCCTTAAGAAGGCCAGAGGAACACCACAATTGAGAATGCAGAACAAAAGCGGGAACATCTGGTGGTGGGCAAGGCAAAGAGAGAAAGCAGTTTCTGGATAGTCCAATCTCAATGATGAAGGGCAAAAGGATGGTATTTTTAAACATCAAAAGCTGATGATAGGTAAAGAGTATAGCCACCGATGACATCAGAAGCCCACTCGTGTGGCCCAGAACTGACAGGCGGCCAGTCTGCGCACTTGCCATGAGGCAAAAGCACGCATGGACATCATCAAAGCATCCACTCTTCTACGTAAACTCACAGAACTGATGCAAGATCAAGAAACTGGAGGGGGAAAAAAAGGGCAGAAGGGACCGGTTTTGCACTTTCCACAAGGAAGACGCTATCACTTTGTAAAGCCAGAAAGAACTGATCTGAAAACAGTGAACGATTCATCAGAGCCGAGTTATGAGGAGTTATCCCAAAGATGGAGTATAATGTATTCATAATAATAACAAAAACGTTCTTACATAGCGGTTCATACTGGACTTCTGCCGTTTCTAAGCAGCATGATCCTCAAGTTACAGAGCCCGAAGGACGGAAGGCCGGGTCGTGCCCATCAGAACATCGCATTTGTCAGCAAGCATTCAATGCACTGAGCCACAGGACATGGTTCATGTAATTTACACATTTTTTGCATCAGAGTAATAAAAAGAAATAAACAATGAAATCAGGTTTAGTGTGCAAATACAAACAACCTCATTAGCTGATGCCCTAGGTGAAGACAATAAAGGAATACGTTTCATTCCTAGAAGAACTTATCTATATATCCAGAAACAGTTTTTTGAATGATGATCAGAGAAATGATATAGGTTTCACAACATTTGCACCCTGTAGATTTAAATGCAGATTAGTGCTCCAACCAGCAGCCAGCGAAGTAGGAGTACCCTAATTTGTTTTTTTATTAAGATCATCTCAGAAATCGTGGATAATAGCCAAAGGTAGGAGGTGTAAAACACTACAGCAGGGTGTTAAGAAACAAAAGGGTGTAAGAAAAGTGGCTAACTTTTTAAATATTGTTCCGTTTTGTTTTAAGCCAGTCACCACTGGTATTTTCTTCTGTGTACCAAGAAACAGGCACGTTGAGGAGATTCTGCTGTCTGGAGAACGAATCAAACTACTAAGTGATCAGCCAAGAGAGACTGAAAAGGTAAAGGCACCAACAAAAGACTGAAGGAGAGGCACCAAGTTAACCTTATCAGCAGCAAATACAATTTAAGCGTATGATCCAGGCGATGAGTCGGTCAGGAGAGAAACAGGTTTTGAATGGGATTCTTAGAGACTTTTGAGACACTATTCTCAATCTAGAAGTTGAAACTTCCAAGAATAATTATTTGACTGATACTAAGGAAAAGAGAAGTGGTCAAGTCCACCATAGGAGAGGGATTCACTTTAAGAGTACTGGAGGAAAAAATAGTCATTGATGCAGAAAGTCTAGGAAACTAACATAGACAGACTGGGA